>NC_052329.1:21725869-24125869 GCF_016432855.1 Salvelinus namaycush
GATGGAGGGTCTGGCTTACTGCAGGAGGACAAGATGGAGGGGCTGGCTTACTGCAGGAGGACAAGATGGAGGGTCTGGCTTACTGCAGGAGGACAAGATGGAGGGGCTGGCTTACTGCAGGAGGACAAGATGGAGGGTCTGGCTTACTGCAGGAGGACAGGATGGAGGGTCTGGCTTACTGCAGGAGGACAAGATGGAGGGGCTGGCTTACTGCAGGAGGACAAGATGGAGGGTCTGGCTTACTGCAGGAGGACAGGATGGAGGGAAGGAGGAAAAGGAAGAGAAGACAACAGAGACACAGAAGAAGACAGGAAAGTGAAAATGATGGGGAGACAGAAAACAGGCCCTAAACAGGCTTCACCTAAGGATAAAGGGTTTAATACCTTGCTGGATTTGAGCAGTAGAGCGCCGCCCCATGGTGTGTGTATACCAGTGCAATCTTAGTATCCAGGTAGCGGTATAGTGATGGAATCAACAGACAGATAAGATCTGGGAACTTATGAAATAGAATAATACAAAATGTAAATAAATATCAATGTAGAACGATACAATTTCATTGGTGATTTATTGAGGTCATGTCATGTGGTTCACTCTAGCAATTCAAATACAGGCCCTAAAGTCCACAGTATTGCTTTTTTAATTTCTTCTTGTAATTCATCGATTGACTAATGCAATTTATTGGCCAGAGTCTCTACTCACATGGTGTCGCTAGCCTGAATTTGAAAGAAAAATTAAAACCAGCCGGGCTGGTTTCTGGATCCAAATAGCCCTGCTATACGGTATCTACCTCTGGTAATGTATATCCTCCTATACATTGACATTGTAGGTGTGTGTGCACCTGGTCTATGTAAGTTAATGCTGTGGTGTGTGTGTGTGAGAGAGAGAGACAGACAGAGAGCGAGAGCGAGCGCGAGAGAGAGAGAGAGAGCACACGCCCGCACGTGTGTGTGTGCTGTGTCGTTGTACTGCTGGTGGCTCAGCTTCAGGATTGTGACAGTCTGAACATATAGAACACACAGGAGGGAGAGAAGAGAGTGAGCAGGGAGAGGACACTGGGGAGGAGAGAGGAAGGGGAAAAGAGGGGGAGCAGGGAGAGGACACTGGGGAGGAGAGAGGAGGGGGAGAAGAGGAGGAGCAGGAAGAGGACACTGGGGAGGAGAGAGGAGGTGGAGAAGAGGGGGAGCAGGAGGGGACACTGGGGAGGAGAGAGGAGGTGGAGAAGAGGGGGAGCAGGAGAGGACACTGGGGAGGAGAGAGGAGGGGGAGAAGAGGGGGAGCAGGAAGAGGACACTGGGGAGGAGAGAGGAGGAGGAGAAGAGGGGGAGCAGAGAGAGGACATTGGGGAGGAGAGAGGAGGGGGAGAAGAGGGGGAGCAGGAAGAGGACACTGGGGAGGAGAGAGGAGGTGGAGAAGAGGGGGAGCAGGAGGGGACACTGGGGAGGAGAGAGGAGGGGGAGAAGAGGGGGAGCAGGAGAGGACACTGGGGAGGAGAGAGGAGGTGGAGAAGAGGGGGAGCAGGAGGGGACACTGGGAAGGAGAGAGGAGGTGGAGAAGAGGGGGAGCAGGAGAGGACACTGGGGAGGAGAGAGGAGGGGGAGAAGAGGGGGAGCAGGAAGAGGACACTGGGGAGGAGAGAGGAGGAGGAGAAGAGGGGGAGCAGAGAGAGGACATTGGGGAGGAGAGAGGAGGGGGAGAAGAGGGGGAGCAGGAAGAGGACACTGGGGAGGAGAGAGGAGGTGGAGAAGAGGGGGAGCAGGCGGGGACACTGGGGAGGAGAGAGGAGGTGGAGAAGAGGGGGAGCAGGAGAGGACACTGGGGAGGAGAGAGGAGGGGGAGAAGAGGGGGAGCAGGGAGAGGACACTGGGGAGGAGAGAGGAGGTGGAGAAGAGGGGGAGCAGGAGAGGACACTGGGGAGGAGAGAAGAGGGGGACCAGAGAGAGGACACTGGGGAGGAGAGAGGAGGGGGAGAAGAGGGAGAGCAGGAAGAGGACACTGGGGAGGAGAGAGGAGGTGGAGAAGAGGAGGAGCAGGAGGAGGACACTGGGGAGGAGAGAGGAGGGGCAAAGAGGTGGCAGGAAAAGAAAGAAGCGAGGAGGGAGTAGAAGGAAGAGAGATGAAGAGTGGATGAGAGGGGAGAGACGTAGAGAGATGGGGAGCAGAAAGAGGGGAGAAGGGAGAGAGGAGGATAGATTGGTAAAGGAAAAAAGGAAAAAAGAGGGGGGGCTGCTTTCTCCTGGGTCCTGCTATGTTTCCCATTATGTAAGCCCTGGTCACCGGCAGCATGCCAGCAGGCAAAATAAAAGAGTCTCTCTGGCTTGGCACAGCTCGTATTTTCCTATCCTCGGCGTGGGGTCAGGGAGGGGTCAGGCAGCTGGATGGGGCGCTGGGGGGATTGTGGGGTCTGGGCCAGCCTCCAAAACCCAAAAGGCCCTGGGTTCAAGTACCAGCTGAAAGCAATCAGGGTGAAATTTGGGAGTGCCACAGCTGCTCGCAGCGGCGCTGTTCTATAGCTCTCTCTCCATCTCTCTCTTTTCCTTCTCTCTCTCTCTCCATCTCTCTCTTTTCCTTCTCTCTCTCTCTCCATCTCTCTCTTTTCCTTCTCGCTCACTCTCCATCTCTCTCTTTTCCTTCTCTCTCTCTCTCCATCTCTCTCTTTTCCTTCTCTCTCTCTCTCCATCTCTCTCTTTTCCTTCTCTCTCTCTCTCCATCTCTCTCTTTTCCTTCTCTCTCACTCTCCATCTCTCTCTTTTCCTTCTCTCTCTCTCTCCATCTCTCTCTTTTCCTTCTCTCTCTCTCTCCATCTCTCTCTTTTCCTTCTCTCTCTCTCTCCATCTCTCTCTTTTCCTTCTCTCTCTCTCTCCATCTCTCTCTTTTCCTTCTCTCTCTCTCCATCTCTCTCTTTTCCTTCTCTCTCTCTCTCCATCTCTCTCTTTTCCTTCTCTCTCTCTCCATCTCTCTCTTTTCCTTCTCTCTCTCTCTCCATCTCTCTCTTTTCCTTCTCTCTCTCTCTCCATCTCCCTGTTGCCTGCTTTTTACCCCCCTTTCTCTTTTTCGGCCAACGCACGAAAAGAATTCGGCATACTTTTAACATGAAGCCAGAAGTACGAGTGTGTGTACGTGTGTCTGTGTGTGCGTGAGCGCGTGTAAGCGGGGTCAGATGAAAGACAAAGGGAAAAAACAATTCTAGCACTCTAGTCTGGCCAGACCACAGTGAATGGTACACTACGTGTCTGTAGGACCATAGTGAATGGTACACCGTGTCTGTAGGACCATAGTGAATGGTACACCGTGTCTGTAGGACCATAGTGAATGGTACACCGTGTCTGTAGGACCACAGATGATACATCTGAGCATCTTTGTGAATGTGCATGTATGATGCTGTTGTAAATTTGCATTAATGTGTGTGTATGTGGGTGTGTGTGGATGTGGTTGCAAGTGTGTGTGTGCGCCACAGGAGGTTGGTGGCACCTTCATTGGGGAGGATGGTAGCGGCTGGAGCAGAATAAGTGGAATGTATCAAATGCATGCCATTCCATTTGATCGGTCTGGCCATTATTATAAGCTGTCCTCCCCTCAGCAGCTTCCACTGGTGAGCGCGCATGTGTGTGAGTGTTGGTTTGTCAGTGTGGGGTTTGTGTGTGTGTGTGTGAGTGTTGGTTTGTCATTGTGGGGTTTGTGTGTGTGTGTGAGTGGGGTGTGCCGAAGTGTTGAGTGTGGATGTGTTTGGCAAAAGTGTGTGTATGATGTAGATCCATCAAAATTGCATACTGAACAAAAATATAAACGCAACATGTAGAGTGTTGGTCCCGTGTTTCATGAGATGAAATAAAAGATCCCAGAAATTTTCCATAAGCACAAAAAGCTTATTTCGCTCAACTTTTGTACACAAATTCGTTTACATCCCTGTTGGTGAGCATTTCTCCTTCGCCAAGATAATCCATCCACCTGACAGGTGTGGCATATCAATAAGCTGATTAAACAGCATGATCATTACACAGGCGCACCTTGTGCTGGGGACAATAAAAGGCCACTATAAAATGTGCAGTTTTGTCACACAGCAAAATGCCACAGATGTCTAATTTCTCTACCATAAACCTCCTCGAATGTCATTTTAGAGAATTTGTCAGTACATCCAACCAGCCTCACAACTGCAGACCACGTGTATCCACGGCAGCCCAGGACCTCCACATCCAGCTTCTTCACCTGCGGGATCGTCTGAGACCAGCCACCCGGACAGCTGATGAAACTGAGGAGTATTCTGTCTGTAGGTAAGACATTTTGTACAAAACATTTTTTTTTCTGATTGTCTGGACCTGGCTCCCCAGTGGGTGTGTCTATACCCTCGCAGGCCCACCCATGGCTGCACCCCTGCCCAGTCATGTGAAATCCATAGATAAGGGCCTAATTAAATTATTTAAATTGACTGATTTCCTTATATGAACTGTAACTCAGTAAAATCGTTGAAATTGTTGCATGCTGCGTTTATATTTTTGTTCAGTAAACAATTTGTAGTTTGATGATTACAGGTGTATGTATGGATGCTATGCTTCACCTACAATAATACAAACACAATCAAACTGAGAGACTGTTTTCTGGCTCAATCAACATTAACCGTTGTATAAGTGGGATCCAGTACCTCACATGAAATAAACCCAACATCTCAGATCTGTGTAACAGGTTCAAACTGAATGGAGATGGATGGCTCCAGCACTGTGTGAGTGGGGCTACATCTCTCCATACTGGATTCACTGTGGCATACTGACTGTAGAGGGATCACTGCCTTGTCTTCTATTGCAGGGCTATTCAATAACAGGGACCGCTCATCACTCTTTCCTTCTAATCAGGAACTGATGTAGACCAGGTGAGTTATTAACTCTCTGGCCAGTCAGAGAAATGAATCAATTAACTACACAAAAATCTAAATATGCACCACTGTGGACGCCAGATTGCAGAACACTGTGGTATCACTGTGGACCCCAGATTGCAGAACACTGTGGTATCACTGTGGACCCCAGATTGTAGAACACTGTGGTATCACTGTGGACCCCAGATTGCAGAACACTGTGGTATCACTGTGGACCCCAGATTGCAGAACACTGTGGTATCACTGTGGACCCCAGATTGCAGAACACTGTGGTATCACTGTGGACCCCAGATTGCAGAACACTGTGGTATCACTGTGGACCCCAGATTGCAGAACACTGTGGTATCACTGTGGACCCCAGATTGCAGAACACTGTGGTATCACTGTGGACCCCAGATTGCAGAACACTGTGGTATCACTGTGGACCCCAGATTGCAGAACACTGTGGTATCACTGTGGACCCCAGATTGCAGAACACTGTGGTATCACTGTGGACCCCAGATTGCAGAACACTGTGGTATCACTGTGGACCCCAGATTGCAGAACACTGTGGTATCACTGTGGACCCCAGATTGCAGAACACTGTGGTATCACTGTGGACCCCAGATTGCAGAACACTGTGGTATCACTGTGGCTGTCTTGTCACTACAGCGATTAGCCCTCTATGGTACTTTCATCTTCTAATGGGGCAGACAGACATACAGCAGAACCTCTTAGCAGGGCAGAAAGCTTGATATAATATTTATAATGTGACATGTATCTTACTTCTTCTGTCTGTGCTAACGTCCAGTCTCTGAACTGTATACAGGGGTGTGGGTTGGCGCTGGGTTGGGAATGCCAGAGAGAGTCTGGGGCTGAGTGGGTCTCATCCAGGACTGAGGTAGTTTACAGACTCTCTTATCATCTGTATTGGCTGTTCTGGGATCTGGAGAGACTCAACACATGCCCCCATTAAACACCTGGGGAGGATAGCCCTCTTCTGCACAGAGTAATGCTGAAGATAAAGAGAGAGAGAGAGAGAGAGAGAGAGAGGGCGAGCGAAAGAGAGGTAGAAAGATAGAGAGAGAGAGGGGGAGGGAGAAGGAGAGAGGTAGAGAGAGAGAACGAGGGAGAAAAAGATAGAAAGAGAGAGAAAGAGGATGCAGGGTGGAGGGTAGGCAGACAGACAGAGCAGGAGGATGATTGAGTGTGGCAAAAACAGAGGAAGTGATAGAGACAGAGAGCCAGCCAGAAGAATTGGGCCTCAGACACAAAGGGCTGAAACGACACACAGGCACACACACACAGGCACACACACACACACAGGCGCACACACACACAGGCGCACACACACACACACACACACACACACACACACACACACACACACACACACACACACACACACACACACACACGGATCACAGAGAGTGTGTGTAGGGGAGAGCCACAGATAAAGCTGTTGGCCGTGGCATGTGTGTGCCGGAGGCTGGAGGGCGGGGACACACCCACACTGGTTCTCAGATTGGCTGCGTGGCTCAGAGTGACGGTGTGAGTCGGGCTGGCTGTTGTCAGCCTGGCCCAGAGCAGGAAGTGTGCTGGGGATAAGGCAGCCATGTGGCAGGATGTTATGGATTTCTAATTAGAGCAATTCATCTGTCAGCGAGGACCCGCTTTCACTGAGGGGAGCTTTCACTGGCTCACACTCATTACATACACTCTATACACACACGGAACACTGGCCCTGCTCTCGCCAGAGCTCCACACTTTGCACCCCTCACACATACTCCATACACACACTGGCAAGATAAGACCATATCTCACACTGACCATCGAAGCTTTCATCAACCCTATTCACCAGTCCCTAGAGATCCACACTTTACAATGCTATCCTCTGGCCAGTGCATGGCAGAAGACTATTATGATGCAGGAGAAGCCTCATTTCCAGGGCATGGGCTGGAGAGAGCCCCCTCTCTGCCCGAAGGCTATAGTACTGTACAGAGCTGGCCTTTCCCTCATCACACTGATACCACAGATAGCCTTCACTCATGATATCATCTGGAGATCTGCCCCAGAGAATCAAAGAGAGAGAGAGGGGGGAGAGAGAGAGAAACAGCTAAATTCATGAGGGACTAGAGCCTGCTATTGTGTTCCACCAGATATCCTGCTGCACTTTTGGTCAGCAGCTGATAATCAAACTAGTAAACAAACAAAGGAGAGGTGAGGCAGTGTGTGCTGTGTGTAACTATTTTTGTGTATATAGGGTGGGGGTGGAGAATGAGTATGTGTGTGTCTGTAATGTGTGTGTTTGTGTATGTGTGTCTGTAATGTGTGTGTCTGTGTGTATGTGTGTCTGTAATGTGTGTGTTTGTGTATGTGTGTCTGTAATGTGTGTGTCTGTGTGTATGTGTGTCTGTAATGTGTGTGTTTGTGTATGTGTGTCTGTAATGTGTGTGTCTGTGTGTATGTGTGTCTCTGTGTGTGTGTGTGTGTGTGTCTGTAATGTGTGTGTCTGTAATGTGTGTGTCTGTGTGTGTGTGTGTGTGTGTGTGTGTGTGTGTGTCTGTAATGTGTGTGTCTGTGTGTGTGTGTGTGTGTGTGTCTGTAATGTGTGTGTCTCTGTGTGTGTGTCTCTGTGTGTGTGTGTCTCTCTCTCTCTCTGTGTGTGTGTGTGTGTGTGTGTGTGTGTGTGTGTGTGTGTGTGTGTGTGTGTGTGTGTGTGTGTGTGTGTGTGTGTGTGTGTGTGTGTGTGTGTGTGTGTGTGTGTGTGTGTGTGTGTGTGTGTGTGTGTGTGTGTGTGTGTGTGTGTGTAGAGAGAGAGCGTGTCTGGGATGTGTGCCTGACTCTTGAAGCAGCAGAGGAACTCTCCATTCACAAGCAGAGGGACGGAACATGAAATGGAAGAGGGCGACTGGAATGTCTCCATGTGAAAGAATTCTGCTGCTAGTTTCCCTCTTTTCCCCTCCTCTTACTGCATTCCATCTCAGTGCACAGTGAGGGAGAGGTTGGGAGAGGGAAGAGAGAGAGGGAAAGAGAGAGAAAGTGAAAAAGGAGAGCAAGAAAGAAGAGAATGAGAGGAGGATGAAGAGCGCGAGAGAGAGAAGAAATCGATAGACAGTGAAAGGAGAGAGAAATTGGAAGAGATTGAGGAGTGGAAGAGAGGCAGTGAGAAAGAAAGAGAGAGAGGGAGAGAAGAGAAAGAGAGCAAGTAGAGAGTTAGAGAAAGAGAAAGAGAGGAGATAGAGAAATAAATACAAATTTAAGAAAAGGAGAGAAAGAGCGAGGAGAGAGTGAAAAAGAGGAGAGAGAAAAAGTGGAGATAGGGGAGTGTTTGCGAGGCCGGGAACATAGAGCAGCGGCCGGGGGGATGTTTAGATAGGTGCAGGCTGCCACTAGGAAGTCCGGGCTCCAACATAAACACTCCGTCACACAGCCCAGCGCTCCCAACTGTGGGAGAAATCTGCCCTGAGACGGACGGATGGACGGAGAGAGGGAACGAGGGAGTGGGAGGAGGGAGGTAGGGAGGATGGGTACACGGCCACTTTCAGATCCCTGCAGAATATATACACAGCTGAGCTGAACCCCTGGACCCATTTCCTCTCTGCTTCTCAGTGACCAGGGCTCCTGAGGCCACGTTGAATGGGCTTATCTACATGTAATCTCTACCTCATACTGCACTGTGCCCTCCTCCTCTCCCCAACCACAAACCCACCTAAATACACACACAGGTAGACAAACACACGCACACACATATACGTGTCAGTCTCCGCGGCTTGTATTTCCCAGGTTTTCCTGGGAAATTCATTTGAAAATGAAACCTAGAGAAATGATGTAGCCTACTTGTAAAGAAACATTTCATTTCCATGAGCAGAAACATTACACCAGTAAACCCAGACTCCATCAAATCAGACACACTGCTTTTAAAGTCACTGTGAAATCATGGCCTATATGTTGTCCATTCCCACATCACCTATTGGAGCCATTAGAACGACACACACTCAAATGGCACCCTATTCCCTATATAGTAATGCACTATATAAAGAAAGGGGTACCATTTGAGTGCACACTCAACCCAGCCAGGCCCAGTCAAGTCTGGTCCAGACACCTCAGAGCTGAGAGACAGGGAGTAAAAATGGCAGACCTGTCATGTTTAGTCTGCCCTTCTGACTTCTCAGAGTGTGAAAAGTCCCATGAGCGGCTGAGAGAGAGGAGAGGAGTATCGTGACTAAGTGAGAGGACATAAACTTTGATGATAGATTATAACCTCTCCCTCCTCTTCATCTCCCTCCTCTCCTCTAGACAGTACCCCCGAGGTTCAGATAGAGGAGAGACGATGTTCTTCAGTCTCTGGTCTCTGAGCTATCAGACAAAAGTTATGAAGGATGCTACATTTAAACCCTCAGTCCCACTTTACTTCAAGTGGCACTTGAAAATGTATTAATGTATTAACATGGTAGGAACATAGGCATGTACTGCTACACGGTTTTAGCCACTTAATTTAAAGTGGCAGCAAACCCTCAAACATAAGGCCCTCTTCACACTATCTCAAGCATGAGAAACCGGATGTCATATAGTCTAGGCTACTGGAGTAGTCATAACAACTTATGTTGAACTGTAGATTTATAAACACAGGGTTATAGACAGGGGGTTGAAGGTCATTGTGAGCGGGGACATCAGTAACCACCATTACCCAGCTCTAGTGCCCCAGGGCACAGCTATAAGCATGGTACAGTACGTGTTTATAATGTAGTTGAGTTATGAGTGTGAGGGGTGTAGTATTAGTACAGCTATGAGGAAGAATGGACAGACTAAGGGCAGATTGAGGGAGAGAGAGAGAGAGAGAGAGAGAGAGAGAGTGGCCTGACAGGGGTGGACCAACACCCAGGACACACACACACACACACACACACACACACACACACACACACACACAGTCTCACTGGTTGCCAGTAAACACTCACAAGTCCAGGTCTTCCAGGAACGGCACCATGAAACAGATGAGTCCCAGCAGAGCCTGGCTCTCCCACACAGCAGGCCTCTCTCTCTCTCTCTCTCTCTCTAAAACCACTTCAGTTCCCTGAAACACACCCAGATACACTTACTAGTATAAACTATACATACTGCATTATCTCATGAAGATACACTAACTAGTACAAACTATGGAAACAGGAGGCAAAGGGCTCTGAGACATGGTTTGATTTTCAACACATGAAAAGTGGGATGTATACGGAGGGTACGGGGCAACAAAAGACAAACAGCAGAGGGGCTAATGACCTTGGAGATGAGGAAAGGGATGATTAACCGGGGGGATAGTTTGCGGGACTCCACCCGGAGAGGCAGATCCCAGTGGACAGCCATACCTTCCCAACTGCCCGAGACGATACCAGGGAGCTGGGGTTTGGTGGAGGTCCGCTTGTCGTTGATACCTGGAGGTGGTCTTGAGAAGGGCCAACCGGGCTCTCTTCCAGGTGCGACGAGAGCGGCGGACAAACATCTGGTCCGAAGGTATAACGACCTCTTCCTCTTGCTCAGGGAAGAGCGGGGGCTGATAGCCAAGGGAACACTCGAAGGGCAAGAGACCCGTGGCAGAGCAAGGAAGGGTGTTGCAGGCGTATTCAACCCACACTAGTTGCTGGCTCCAGGTGGTGGGGTTGACGGAGACCAGGCAGTGAAGAGTCGTTTCCAAGTCTTGGTTGGCTTGCTCCGACTGGCCGTTGGACTGGGGCTGGAACCCGGACGATTCAATGAGAGTGCAGAACGTCTTCCTGAACCGGGACGAGAACTGAGGACCCCGGTCAGAGACCATGCCCACCGGGAGTCCATGGATCCGGAAGACGTGCTGCACCATGAGCTGGGCAGTCTCCTTGGCAGAGGGTAGTTTGGGGAGAGGAATGAAGTGACGGCACTACTGTCAGGATGGCGGTGTTGCCATCAGACGGGGGAAGACCCGTGACGAAGTCCAGGGATATGTGAGACCAGGGACGGTGAGGGTCAGGCAGTGGTTGAAAAAGACCAGCTGGAGCTTGCCTAGGAGTCTTGTTCTGCACACAGACCGTGCAGGTGGCGACAAACACGGACCATGGTAGGCCACCAAAAGCTGTGGTGAAACCGTGTTTGAGATCTTGGAACGCCCGGTCAGCAGCTGGGGACCATGTGAACGGAACCTTGGGGGGAAGCCAGGGTTCTGTAACCCCGGATAAAGTGGTGATAAAAGTTGGCAAATCCCAAGAAACGTTGCAGCTGCACCCTAGACCTAGGCTGGGGCCAATCCACCTCTGCTCTAACCTTCCCAGGATCCATCTGTACACTCCCTGCAACCCAGGAAGGGGACTTCTCCGCTTTTACAAAAAGCTGGTCCTCCAGAAGGCATTGGAGAACCTGTCGGACGTGCAGCACATATTTTTGGGCGGAGCGGGAGTAGACGAGGATGTCATCGAGGTAGACGTTTTTTTTTAAAGAATAACAATTCCACCTTTATTTAACCAGGTAGGCTAGTTGAGAACAAGTTCTCATTTGCAACTGCGACCTGGCCAAGATAAAGCATAGCAATTTGACACATACAACAACACAGAGTTACACATGGAATAAACAAAACATACAGTCAATAATACAGTAGAAAAATAAGTCTATATACAATGTGAGCAAATGAGGTGAGATAAGGGAGGTAAAGGCAAAAAAAGGCCATGGTGGCGAGGTAAATACAATATAGCAAGTAAAACACTGGAATGGTAGATTTGCAGTGGAAGAATGTGCAAAGTAGAAATAGAAATAATGGGGTGCAAAGGAGCAAAATAAATAAATAAATACAGTAGGGGAAGAGGTAGTTGTTTGGGCTAAATTATAGATGGGCTATGTACAGGTGCAGTAATCTGTGAGCTGCTCTGACAGCTGGTGCTTAAAACTAGTGAGGGAGATAAGTGTTTCCAGCTTCAGAGATTTTTGCAGTTCGTTCCATTCATTGGCAGCAGAGACCTGGAAGGAAAGACGACCAAAGGAAGAATTGGCTTTGGGGGTGACCAGTGAGATATACCTGCTGGAGCGCGTGCTATGAGTGGGTGCTGCTATGGTGACCAGTGAGCTGAGATAAGGCGAGGCTTTACCTAGCAGAGACTTGTAGATAACCTGTAGCCAGTGGGTTTGGCGACGAGTATGAAGCAAGGGCCAACCAACGGGAGCGTACAGGTCGCAATGGTGGGTAGTGTATGGGGCTTTGGTGACAAAACGGATGGCACTGTGATAGACTGAATCCAGTTTGTTGAGTAGAGTGTTGGAGGTTATTTTATAGATGACATCACCGAAGTCGAGGATCGGTAGGATGGTCAGTTTTACGAGGGAATGTTCGGCAGCATGAGTGAAGGATGCTTTGTTGCGATATAGGAAGCCGATTCTAGATTTAATTTTGGATTGGAGATGCTTAACCTGATGAGGACAGAGGGCGCTGTTGTCACTTTGGGGGAAAAACGTGCCCAATTTAAACGGCCTCGTACTCAATTCTTGCTCGTACAATATGCATATTATTATTACTATTGGATAGAAAACACTCTCTAGTTTCTAAAACCGTTTGAATTATATCTGTGAGTGAAACAGAACTCATTTGGCACAAACTTCCTGACCAGGAAGTGGAAAATCTGAAATCGATGCTCTCTTCTGGGTCCTGCCTATAAATGGGCATGAGACCTATTAGTATACATGCACGTCATACACCTTCCCCTGGATGTCAAGATGCAGTGAGAGAAGAAATTGAGTGTTTATCTTGGTCTGAGATGGAATACGTCCTCTTGGAATGACGTGTCACCGATTTCTGGTTTTCAGGAAGGCGCGAGGAGGACAGTGGGATTGCCTTTTGAAAAGCTGTCGTTATAGGCGACTACTATCTCCGGCTTTGATTTTATTTGATACATGTGACCATATCATCGTAAAGTATGTTTTTTCAATATAGTTTTATTAGATTTTTGAAATTTATTCGGGACGTTAGGCGTGTTGCGTTGTGTGCCTTTGTTCAGAAAGGAGAGCTTCGCGCCACTTGGCCAGTGTGCTTGCTAATTCAAGAGGGAAAAACGATGTTCTAAATCCAAACAACGACTGTTCTGGACAAAGGACCCCTTGTCCAACATTCTGATGGAAGATGACCAAAAGTAGGACCCATTTATGATGTTATTTCATATATCTGTCGAACTCTGTACTAGTAGTTTTGCGCCCAGGTTTTGCCACTCTCTCGCTATAACATAAGCCTTATGTCGTAATGAAGATATTTTTTGAATTCTAACACTGCGATTGCATTAACAACTAGTGTATCTATCATTTCCTATACAACATGTATTTTTTTGTAATGTTTATGAATAGCTATTTGGTCAGAATAGGTGAGAGTCTAATAGAAATATCCGCACATTCTGGGAAAAAGAAGCTACGTTAGCATAATGGATAACCACTGATTTCAGCTCTAAATATGCACATTTTCGAACAAAACATAAGTGTATGTATAACCTGATGTTATAGGACTGTCATCTGAGGAAGGTTTATGAAGGTTAGTGAAAATTAATATCTTTTGCTGGTTTATTCGCTAACGCTAACGTGCCTATTGCTATCGCTAACGTGCCTTGATGAATGAATGCGGAAGTGTGTTAGGCTATTGTAGTAAGCTAATATAATGCTATATTGTGTTTTCGCTGTAAAACACTTAAAAAATCTGAAATATTGGCTGGATTCACAAGATGCTTGTCTTTCATTTGCTGTACACGATGCATTTTTCAGAAATGTTTTATGATGAGTATTTAGGTATTCCACGTTGGTCTCTATAATTACTCTGGCTGCTTCGGTGCTATTTTTGACGGTAGCTGTGATGGTAGCTGCAATGTAAAACTGATTTATACCTCAAATATGCACATTTTTCAAACAAAACATAGATTTATTGTGTAACATGTTATAAAACTGTCATCTGATGAAGTTGTTTCTTGGTTAGTTTGGTTGGTTCTTGGTTAGTTAGGTTGGCTTTGTGCATGCTACCTGTGCTGTGAAAAATGTCTGTCCTTCTTTGTATTTGGTGGTGAGCTAACATAAATATACGTGCTGTTTTCGCTGTAAAACATTTAAAAAATCGGACATGTTGACTGGATTCACAAGATGTGTATCTTTCATTTGCTGTATTGGACTTGTTAATGTGTGAAAGTTAAATATTTCTAAAAAATATTTTTTGAATTTCGCGCTCTGCCTTTTCAGTGGAATGTGGGAGGAGTTCCGCTAGCGGAACGCCTGGGCCAGACAGGTTAATGTGAGTCTGGAAGGAGAGTTTACAGTCTAACCAGACACCTAGGTATTTGTAGTTGTCCACGTATTCTAAGTCAGAGCCGTCCAGAGTAGTGATGCTGGACGGGCGAGCAGGTGCGGGCAGTGATCGATTGAATAGCATGCATTTAGTTTCACTTGCGTTTAAGAGCAGTTGGGGGCCACGGAAGGAGAGTTGTATGGCATTGAAGCTCGTCTGGAGGTTAGTTAACACAGTGTCCAAAGAGGGGCCAGAAGTATACAGAATGGTGTCGTCTGCGTAGAGGTGTATCAGAGAATCACCAGCAGCAAGAACAACATCATTGATGTATACAGAGAAGAGAGACGGCCCGAGGATGGAACCCTGTGGCACCCCCATAGAGACTGCCAGAGGTCCAGACAACAGGCCCTCCGATTTGACATACTGAACTCTATCAGAGAAGTAGTTGGTAAACCAGGAGAGGCAATCATTTGAGAAACCAAGGCTGTCGAGTCTGCCAATAAGAATGTGGTGATTGACAGAGTCGAATGCCTTGGCCAGGTCGATGAATACGGCTGCGCAGTAATGTCTCTTATCAATGGCGGTTATGATGTTGTTTAGGACCTTGAGCGTGGCTGAGGTGCACCCATGACCAGCTCTGAAACCAGATTGCATAGCGGAGAAGGTACGGAGGGATTCAAAATTGTCTGTAATCTGCTTGTTAACTTGGCTTTCGAAGACCTTAGAAAGACAGGGTAGGATAGATATAGGTATGTAGCAGTTTGGGTCTAGAGTGTCACCCCCTTTGAAGAGGGGGATGACCGCGGCAGCTTTCCAATCTTTGGGAATCTCAGACGATATGAAAGACAGGTTGAACAGGCTAGTAATAGGGGTTGCAACAATTTCGGCAGATAGTTTTAGAAAGAGAGGGTCCAGATTGTCTAGCCCGGCTGATTTGTAGGGGTCCAGATTTTGCAGCTCATTCAGAACATCAGCCATCTGGATTTGGGTGAAGGAGAAATGGTGGGGGCTTTGGCGGGTTGCTGTGGAGGGTGCCGGGCAATTGACCGGGGTAGGGGTAGCCATGTGGAAAGCATGGCCAGCCGTAGAGAAATGCTTGTTGAAATTCTCAATTATTGTGGATTTATCGGTGGTGACAGTGTTTCCTAGCCTCAGAGCAGTGGGCAGCTGGGAGGAGGTGCTCTTATTCTCCATGGACTTTACAGTGTTCCAGAACTTTTTTGAGTTAGTACTACAGGATGCAAATTTCTGTTTGAAAATGCTAGCCTTAGCTTTCCTAACTGCCTGTATATATTTGTTCCTAACTTCTCTGAAAAGTTGCACATCACGGGGGCTATTCGATGCTAATGCAGAACGCCACAGGATGTTTTTGTGCTGGTCAAGGGCAGACAGGTCTGGAGTGAACCAAGGACTATATCTATTCCTAGTTCTACATTTTTTGAATGGGGCATGTTTATTTTAAATGGTGAGGAAGGCACTTTTAAAGAATAGCCAGGCATCATCTACTGACGGGATGAGGTCAATGTCATTCCAGGATACCCCGGCCAGGTTGATTAGAAAGGCCTGCTCGCAGAAGTGTTTTAGGGAGCGATTGAGAGTGATGAGGGGTGGTCGTTTGGTCGCAGACCCATTACGGATGCAGGCAATGAGGCAGTGATCGCTGAGACCTTGATTGAAAACAGCAGAGGTGTATTTGGAGGGCGAGTTAGTTAGGATGACATCTATGAGGGTGCCCGTGTTTACGGATTTGTAGTTGTACCTGGTAGATTCATTGATAATTTGTGTGAGATTGAGGGCATCAAGCTTAGATTGTAGGATGGCCGGGGTGTTAAGCATGTCCCAGTTTAGGTCACCTAGTAGCACGAGTTCAGAAGATAGATGGGGGGCAATCAATTCACATATGGTATCGAGGGCACAGCTGGGGGCAGAGGGAGGTCTATAGCAAGCGACAACAGTGAGAGACTTGTTTCTGGAAAGGTGAATTTTTAGAAGTAGAAGCTCGAATTGTTTGGGTACAGACTTGGATAGTAATACAGAACTCTGCAGGCTATCTTTGCAGTAGATTGCAACAACGCCCCCTTTGGCAGTTGCACTATCTTGGTGGAAAATGTTATAGTTAGCGATGGAGATCTCAGGGTTTTTGGTGGTTTTCCTAAGCCAGGATTCAGACACGGCTAAGACATCCGGGTTGGCAGAGTGTGCTAAAGCAGTGAGTAAAACAAACTTTGGGAGTAGGCTTCTAATGTTAACATGCATGAAACCAAGGCTTTTACGGTTATAGAAGTCAACAAATGAGAGCACCTGGGGAGTGGGAGTAGGGCTAGGCACTGCAGGACCTGGGTTAACCTCTACATCACCAGAGGAACAGAGGAGAAGTAGGGTACGGCTAAATGCTATACGAACTGGCTGTCTAGCACGTTCAGAACAGAGAGTAAAAGGAGCAGGTTTCTGGGCTCGATAGCATAGATTCAAGGCATAGTGTACAGACAAAGGTATGGTAGGATGTGAGTACATTGGAGGTAAACCTAGGCATTGAGTAATGATGAGAGAGATATAGTCTCTAGAGACGTTTAAACCAGGTGATGTCATCGCATATGTAGGAGGTGGAACAACATGGTTGGTTAAGGCATATTGAGCAGGGCTAGAGGCTCTACAGTGAAATAAGACAGTAATCACTAACCAGGACAGTAATGGACGAGGCATATTGATATTAGAGAGAGGCATGCATAGCCAAGTGAACATATGGGTCCAGTGAGTGGTTGGGCTGACTGGGGACACGGCGATTCAGACAGTTAGCAGGCCGATGCTAACAAGCTAACAGTTAGTAGGCCGGGGCTAAACAAGCTAGCAGTTAGCAGACCGGGGCTGGCAAGCTAGCAGTTAGCAGACCGGGTTAGCAAGCAAGCAGTTAGCAGGGGCTAGCAGTTAGCAGACTGAGGCAGGCAAGCTAGCAGTTAGCAGACCGGGGCTAGCAAGTTAAACGTCGTGATGGGGGTAAGTCTGTTTTTGCCTCTTCGTGCGGTGACGTCGATAGACCAGTCATGGAATTAGTAGGGTTCCAGGTAGCTCTAAGTAGCTAGCAGGCCTAGCAGGTTAGCAGAAGGGGCCTTCAGCAGGCTACGCGCCTGAGGGGCCTGTTGGAGTCAAGTCATAGAGGATCGGCGGGGTTCCGTGCCCCGTACCGGCAGTAGAAGGGGTCCGGATATTGTAGCCCAGGAGTGGGCTTTGGTGGTAGCACAGGAGCCCTGGCCGGGCTAGCTTCAGGCTAATTGGTGCTTGCTCCAGGATGTAAACTCTAGCCAGGAGTGGTCACCCGGTTAGCTAGTTGCGAAGATCCAGATGAAAATGTTCAGAGTTTGTGGTAGGAATCAGGGGATATGGAGAGAAATAGGTCCGTTATGCTCTGGTTTGAGTCACGTTGTTCGAACTGGCGAGAGCTTTCCGAGCTAAAGGTTAGCTGATGACCGCTAGCAATGGTTTGCTAACTGATAGCTGGTAGGTAGTTAGCTGGCTAGCTTCAGTTGAGGGATTCCAGATCCGAGAGTAAATAGAAATACTTTAGGAATAAGCAGATCCACGCCACATTGGGTGAGGCAGGTTGCAAGAGAGTATTTAGAAGTTGAGGTTTAGGAAAATATTTTAAAAAGATATGCGAAGAAAAAGATGTAAAAAGACAGGACGAAGACAAAGACGTCTGACTGCTACGCCATCTTGGATTGAGGAATCGCTGACGAACCGGTTCAACATGTCGCGGAGAAAATCATTAACCAGAGCCTGGAACACAGCTAAGGCGTTGATAAGGCCAAATGGCATGACCAGATACTCGTAGTGGCCGCTGGCCGTGTTGAAGTCTTCCACTCGTCTCCTTCCCATATCCGCACCAGGTGGTAGGCGTTCCGTAGATCCAACTTGGAGAACACGTTTCCCCCCTGAAGTGGCTCAAAGGCCGAGGAGAGTGGTTGCGGGTAGCGGTTCTTCCCTGTGATGTCGTTGAGGCTCCGGTAGTCGATGCACGGGCGCAGGGTTTTGTCCTTCTCCATAAAGAAGAACCCTGCACCAGCGGGGGAGGCAGAAGGAAGGATGAACTCCGCAGCTAGGGAGTCCTTAATGTAGGTCTCCATAGCCTTGGTCTACGGACCCAACAGAGAGTACAGTCGTCCCCTGGGCGGAGTGGTGCCTGGGAGAAGGTCAATCCCGCAGTCATAGGATCGATGCAGCAGAAGTGAAGTGTCCCGGGCCTTACTGAACACCTCCTGGAGGTCCTGGTACTCTGCGGGAATGGAGGAGAGGTCCTGGGCAACTTCCAAGGCCAAAGGAAGACGTCCCGGGTCAGGTTGCGCTGACTTAAGACAATGGCCGTGGCAGAATGGGCTCCAGCCCATAATGGCACCAGCAGTCCAGTCTATGATGGGATTGTGTCACTGGAGAATCCCAAAATCATGGGAACCTGAGGAACTTCTTGGTGACAGGGGGGCAGTATTGAGTAGCTTGGATGAATAAGGTGCCCAGAGTAAACTGCCTGCTACTCAGTCCCAGTTGCAGATATATGCATATTATTAGTAGATTTGGATAGAAAACACTCTGAAGTTTCTAAAACTGTTTGAATGATGTCTGTGAGTATAACAGAACTCATATGACAGGCGAAAACCTGAGAAAAAATCCAACCAGGAAGTGGGAAATCTGAGGTTGGTCGATTTTCAACTCATTCCCTATTGAAGATACAGTGGGATATGGGTCATGTTGCACTTCCTAAGGCTTCCACTAGATGTCAACATTCTTTAGAACTTTGTTTGAGGCTTCTACTGTGAAGTGGGGCAGAGGTCTGGCAGAATGCTTTGAGCTCGTGACGCGCGGTCATGTGAGAGGTAGCTCGCGTTGCATTGCTTTTCTACAGACAAAGGAATTCTCCGGTTGGAACATTATTGAAGATTTATGTTAAAAACATCCTAAAGATTAATTCTATACTTAGTTTGACATGTTTCTACGGACTGTAACGGAACTTTTTGGACTTTCGTCCAACTTTTCGGCTGGACTTGCACGCGCGTTTGGATTTGTTTACCAAACGCCCTAACGAAGGAAGGTATTTGGACATAAATTATTAACTTTATCGAACAAATCAAACATTTATTGTGGAAGTGGGATTCCTGGGAGTGCATTCTGATGAAGATCATCAAAGGTAAGTTAATATTTATAATGCTATTTCTGACAACATGGTGGATATCTCTTTGGCTGTTTTGGTCTCTGAGCGCCGTACTCAGATTATTGCATGGTTTGCTTTTTCAGTAAAGTTTTTTTGAAATCTGACACAGCGGTTGCATTAAGGAGAAGTTTATCTAAAGTTCCATGTATAATAGTTGTATCTTTTACAGTGGGGCAAAAAAGTATTTAGTCAGCCACCAATTGTGCAAGTTCTCCCACTTAAAAAGATGAGAGAGGCCTGTAATTTTAATCATAGGTACACTTCAACTATGACAGACAAAATGAGAAAAAAAAATCCAGAAAATCACATTGTAGGATTTTTAATGAATTTATTTGCAAATTATGGTGGAAAATAAGTATTTGGTCAATAACAAAAGTTTCTCAATACTTTGTTATATACCCTTTGTTGGCAATGACAGAGGTCAAACGTTTTCTGTAAGTCTTCACAAGGTTTTCACACACTGTTGCTGGTATTTTGGCCCATTCCTCCATGCAGATCTCCTCTAGAGCAGTGATGTTTTGGGGCTGTTACTGGGCAACACGGACTTTCAACTCCTTCCAAAGATTTTCTATGGGGTTGAGATCTGGAGACTGGCTAGGCCACTCCAGGACCTTGAAATGCTTCTTACGAAGCCACTCCTACGTTGCCCGGGCGGTGTGTTTGGAATCATTGTCATGCTGAAAGACCCAGCCACGTTTCATCTTCAATGCCCTTGCTGATGGTAGGCTTTGTTACTTTGGTCCCAGCTCTCTGCAGGTCATTCACTAGGTCCCCCCGTGTGGTTCTGGGATTTTTGCTCACCGTTCTTGTGATCATTTTGACCCCACGGGGTGAGATCTTGCGTGGAGCCCCAGATCGAGGGTGATTATCAGTGGTCTTCTAAGTCTTCCATTTCCTAATAATTGCTCCCACAGTTGATTTCTTCAAACCAAGCTGCTTACCTATTGCAGATTCAGTCTTCCCAGCCTGGTGCAGGTCTACAATTTTGTTTCTGGTGTCCTTTGACAGCTCTTTGGTCTTGGCCATAGTGGAGTTTGGAGTGTGACTGTTTGAGGTTGTGGACAGGTGTCTTTTATACTGATAACAAGTTCAAACAGGTGCCATTAATACAGGTAACGAGTGGAGGACAGAGGAGCCTCTTAAAGAAGAAGTTACAGGTCTGTGAGAGCCAGAAATCTTGCTTGTTTGTAAAAAAAAAAATCCTACAATGTGATTTTCTGGAATTTCTTTTCTCATTTTGTCTGTCATAGTTGAAGTGTACCTATGATGAAAATTACAGACCTCTCTCATCTTTTTAAGTGGGAGAACTTGCACAATTGGTGGCTGACTAAATACTTTTTTGCCCCACTGTATCAATGTTGATTATGAGTATTTCTGTGAATTAATGTGGTTCTCTGTAAAATCACCACATGTTTGGAACTACTGAACATATCATGCCAATGTAAAATGAGATTTTTGGATATAAATATGCACTTTATTGAGCAAAACATACATGTATTGTGTAACATGAAGTCCTATGAGTGTCATCTGATGAAGATCATCAAAGGTTAGTGATTCATTTTATCTCTATTTCTGCTTTTTGTGACTCCTCTCTTTGGCTGAAAAATGGCTGTGTTTTTCTGTGACTTGGCTCTGACCTAACATAATCGTTTGGTGTGCTTTCGCTGTAAAGCCTTTTTGAAATCAGACACTGTGGCTGGATTAACGAGAATTGTATCTTTAAAATGGTGTAAAATACTTGTATGCTTGAGGAATTTTAATCATGAGATTTTTGTTGTTTTGAATTTGGCACCCTGCACTTTCACTGGCTGTTGGCGGAGTGGGACGCTACCATCCCGAATATCCCAGAGAGGTTAATCAGCATAAATTGGATTGCCTCGCTGTGGTTCCCTGACACTCGTAGGTTGATGGGAGTGGTATTATGAGTGACCCGGCCTAAAGAGCGCCGTCCAGCGCTCTAACGTCCATGGGAATGGAGAGGGGCTGAGTGGGGATGCCCAGCTCGGACGCCAGGGTAGTGTCCAAAAAACTCTCATTGGCCCCAGAGTCGATGGGTACCCGGAGCGATTTTGACTGGTTCCCTCACAGCAGGATGGCATGGAAAGGGGTGCAAGTAAGGGGAGAGGAACACTTCTCCATAAGGCACACCAGAGTACTCACCCCTTCTTAATGAGCCTGGTTCTTTAATGGGCAGGTAGCTACGAAATGTCCCGTAGCTCCACAATATTGACAGCACTGAGTGTGGAGTCGGCATAAGTGCACAGCCGTAGTCAATGTAGCCCTGCCCAGGTGCCTGAACTCTGAAGGAGGCGAGTCGGCAACCCTCGTGATTCCCAAGAGAACTCGGGTGACGTTGGGTTCACTCGGACATGTAGGCTTTGGGGGTCTCCGGGATTCTTCGGGGGCGAGGTGGGAATCGAGGACGAACGAGGGCAACAGGGCACAGATTCCCTCTCCCTCCTACATTCTCGAAGCTGCCCATCGATCCGGATGGTCAAGGCTATGAGGGAGTCAAGGTCCATGGGCAGCTCCCGGGATGCAAGCTCAACTTTGACCACCTCCGATAATTTGTGAAGGAACATGTCGAACATTGCTTCCGGGTTCCAGGCACTCTCAGCCGCCAACGTGCAAAAATCCACTGCGTAGTCTGCCACACTAGAAGAGTCTTGATGTAGCTGGAGCAGCATACGAGCAGCCTCTCTCCCGGATAACGGAGAATCAAACACCTTCCAAACTTCCGCCAAGAACTCCTCTAGACTGAGGCAGACGGCGGACTGTAGCTCCCACACTGCCATAGCCCAGGCGAGTGCCCTCCAGGACGTCAGCGTTGTTATGTATGCTGTCCTCGAGCGGTCCGAGGAGAACACAAAAGGCTGCAGCTCGAAATTGAGGGAGCACTGGGAGAGAAAATCCCGGCAGGTTCTGGAATCTCCAGCGTAACGCACCGGAGGAGGTAAGCGGGGTTCTCGGGACACTAGGGTAGGCTGGGAGATTACGGGTGTGACCCACTGCCCAGTGGGGTATCCTCGGAAATGCTCCAGCAAATTCCCAAACGCCTGGTCATGGCGTTCTGACAGCGTATGGTGCCTCCATAAGACATTGCAGTAACTCCTCATGTCGTCCAATGGTGGCTCCTTGCAGGGAGACAGGATTGTGGAGCTGGTCTGAGTCTGCTGGGTCGGTCATGGCCAGTTCGTACTATCACGATTTGTGGAAGACCCAGATGCAGACAGTGTCGAAGTAACAAACGTTTATTACTAGAACAGGGGTCAGGCAAAATGACAGGTCAAGGGCAGGCAGAGTGGTCAAAATCGTGAAAACTAGAAAACAGGAACTAGAAACAGACAGGAACAAGGAGGAAACCGCTGGTAAGCTTGACGAACAAAACGAACTGGCAACAGACAAACAGAGAACACAGGTATAAATACACAGGGGATAATGAGGGGAGATTGGAGACACCTGGTGGGGGGTGGAGACAAGCACAAAGACAGGTGAAACAGATCAGGGTGTGACACATACTGCATTATCTCATGAAGATAAACTAAGTAGTATAAACTATAACATACTGCATTATCTCATGAAGATACACTAACCGGTATAAACTATAACATATCTTATGAAGATACACAAGTACCCTCAAACAGAATAAATAAAACGTGCATGCACGCACATTCACACACAAGCACTCAAGCATACTGGCAATTTGCTATGAACCCAAGATGAACCTTTCACACTAAGATACAACACATTGAGTAATAATAATAGCAATAAAACATATAAACAAAAATGACATATTTTTTATATCTCAATGTAGTCAAAACACTACAACAAAACATTGGCAAAAACAATACATAAACTCCTCTCCAACTAGACATGCTGACACAGAACACTAATAGACCTAAGCTGTCGACACACACACACACACACACACACACACACACACATTCACACACACACACACACACACACACACACACACACACACACACACACACACACACACACACACACACACACACACACACACACACACACACACACACACACACACACACACACTTGACATAGTTCACTTCTGCACTTTCAGTGACACACTTTCCCAGGCTTCGCTCTAGCGCACGTCTAGCATCACTACTGCTGGTTTCATGCTTGTCTCATGTGGTGTTCACAGACTGAGCAGATCCCTTCTGAAGCAGCTCTCATCATCACACACACAGCCATCCACAGGACACACACAGAACACACTGTAACACATTATAATGACTTAGTTTGATTGGCACAAATACACAACTAGGGCAATCAGGACATAACAACCTATAGACACAGATGATCCAGTCCAACATTCCAATCTGGGAAAACTCTTCCAGATTCTACTGGATTGAGATGGACCACTCCACTGGGAAGTCCTGGGCTCGGACCTGGACCCGGTCCCAATGGCCTTAGCAGATGCTCCCGATGGAATGCTGGAGTCACCGTACTGTCTTTCTCCTCCTCCTCCTCTCTTTTTCTCCATCAACCCACAGCCAAGTCGTTACATTCCCCCTCTGCCCTGTAGATCCAGTCCTAGGGAACAGTAACAGGCTAGTGATGAAACCTGTGTGTGTGTGTGGCGGGGGGGGGGGGGGGGGGGGGGTGTTCCTCTGCCCAGTGATTGTGTAGTGGTGAAAGTTGTTTGTGGTCCAGAAAGTATTCCCCTGGCTGCCTTAGGGCTCCAATCGCAAGGGATAACAAGGAGAGAGTGATACAGTGTGTTTGGACTCAAGAGTATTGTGTTCTGCCAGTTGTCATAGCCAGGTAGGGATATGAAGGCTGACAACTGACTTCCAAATCAGGATGCTGGGTGTTGTTATCTTTGGAGAATACAGTACAGTGACTACAATAATATACACAATTCAATTATTTATTTTGTTGTTAATATAAATTGCTAATCTGGTATGATATATTGGTTACATTTTTATGTTTCCTGCAACTTCGCCTACACTATGAGACTGAGAGAGCCGCATTCTGTTGTGTGAACTTATGACTTAGGAAACTCTATGTCGAGTAGTGTTATTGCTTAGCTTTACCCATACAAACACACACACTTCACACTATTCCAACAGCAAGGCACACACAAATCAGACATAAACCACTCTGTACACACACACACACACACACACACACACACACACACACACACACACACACACACACACACACACACACACACACACACACACACACACACACACACACGTCTTGTACAGCTAACTTATGGGGACGCACAATTCAGTCCCATTCAAAATCCCATTTTCCCTAACCCTAAACATAACCCTAACCCGTACTCCTACCCTTACCCTAACCCTAACCTTAACCCAGAAACCTAACCTTAACCTTAACTATAACTCTAAACCTAACTGTAACACAGGTCAACTAATGTTGAATACTTATCATTACTAGTGAGATTGCAGTAACCAATCATATTATATTGTATTGTGATATGTTTAAAAGTTGACAGCTATTACAAATCAGCTGTCAGAAGCTGAATGACGAGCAGTTTATTTTGAGCCAATCAAAACTCAATATTCTATCTTTGTCCCTCTCCTAACCTCACGTTGTACACCAGTGGGCTCCAACATGTTGAAAAGAAGCTACAACAAAACATGAAGAGCTACCGCCATTCTATGGAAGAAAAACTGTGTTTCAAATCGTTGTGAGAAGTTGTATCAAACTGAACTACAAAGAGAAAACAGGATATTAACACTCACTTATCTATCCAAACTAGCTGTGAAGGGGTTGAGGGAAAGATTGACGCCAGGATTTGGTGAGTTTTCATAAGGAGAACAAGCTGCTAGCGACTAGGCTAGCTAAGCTATTGCTAGAATTTTGTGCGTGTTCATACTGAACCAAGCATACGCACAAGCCGTTAACATTTAGGCTAGCTCAGCTATCGATCAATTGAAATAGCCAATCAAATCAAATCAAATGTTATTGGTCACATACACATGGTTAGCAGATGTTATTGCGAGTGTAGCGAAATGCTTGTGCTTCTAGTTCTGACAGTGCAGCAATATCTAACAAGTAATCTAACAATTCCACAACAACTACCTAATACACACAAATCTAAGTAAAGGGATGGAATAAGAATATATACATATAAATATATGGATCAGCAATGACCGAGTGGCATAGGCAAGATACAATAGATGGTATAAAATACAGTATATACATATGGGATGAGTAATGCAAGATATGTAAACATTATAGGGGATGGCAGGGTAGTCTAGTGGTTAGAGCGTTGGACTTGTAACCGAAAGGTTGCTAGATTGAATCCCCGAGTTGACAAGGTAAAAATCTGTCGTTCTGCCTCTGAACGAGGCAGTTAACCCACTGTTCCTAGGCCGTCATTGAAAATAAGAATTTGATCTTAACTGACTTGCCTAGTTAAATAAAGGTAAAATACATTTTAAAAATTAAAACAATTATTAAAGTGGCGTTATTAAAGTGACTAGTGATCCATTATTTAAAGTGGCCAATTATTTCAAGTCTGTATGTAGGCAGCAGCCTCTCTGTGTTAGTGACTGCTGTTTAATAGTCTGATGGCCTTGAGATAGAAGCTATTTTTCAGTCTCTCGGTCCCGGCTTTGATGCACCTGTACTGACCTCGCCTTCTGGATGGTAACGGGGTGAACAGGCAGTGGCTCGGGTGGTTGTTGTCCTTGATGATCTTTTTGGCCTTCCTGTGACATCGGGTGCTGTAGGTGTCCTGGATGGCAGGCAGTTTGAACCCGGTGATGCGCTGTGTAGACCGCACCACCCTCTGGGGAGCCCTGCGGTTGTTGGCGGTGCAGATGCCATAGCAGGCGGTGATACAGTCCGACAGAATGCTCTCAATTGTGCATCTGTAAAAGTTAGTGAGGGTTTTAGGTGACAAGCCAAATTTCTTCAGCCCTGAGGTTGAAGAGGCGGTGTTGCCTGAACCACACTGTGGTTGGACCATTTCAGATTGTCCGTGATGTGTATGCCGAGGAACTTAAAACTGTCCACCTTCTCCACTGCTGTCCAGTCAATGTGGATAGGGAGGTGCTCCCTCTGCTGTTTCCTGAAGTCCACGATCATCTCCTTTGTTTTGTTGACATTGAGTGAGAGGTTGTTTTCCTGACACCACACTCCAAGTGCCCTCACCTCCTTCCTGTATCATCGTTGTTGGTGATCAAGCCTGCTACTGTTGTGTTGTCTGCAAACTTTATGATTGAGTTGGAGGCGTGCATGGCCACGCAGTCATGGGTGAACAGGGAGTACAGGAGGGGGCTGAGCACACACCCTTGTGGGGCCCCAATGTTGAGGATCAGCGAAGTGGAGATGTTGTTTCCTCCCTTCATCACCCGGGGGCGGCCCATTAGGAAGTCCAGAAACGCAGGGCCTCAAGCTTAATGATGAGCTTGGAAGGTAATATGGTGTTGGTAAAGTAGTTTGCATTGCCCACGCTAGTTATTGTTTAGTTCATGTGAGCCTGGAGCTGTTTTTTTTTACCTTTATTTAACTAGGCAAGTCGGTTAAGAACAAATTCTTATTTACAATGACTGCCTAGGAACAGTTGGTTAACTGCCTTGTTCAGAAAGACAGATATGTACCTTGTCAGCTTGGGATTTGAACTTGCACCTGGTTACTAGCCCAACGCTCTAACCACTAGGCTACCCTGCCACCCACCCGCTGTAGTTGTGTAAAGTACTTTGAATTGCCCAGGCCAGTTTTTTGTTTAGTTCATGTGAGCCTAGAGCTGTAGAGAAGCATTTTGGCTAAGTTTTATTTTCTTATTCCTGCAAGAGATTAAAGCTAAGAGCTACAGTATATTAATATTTATATGTAAGGTATTCGTGGCATATATTTTATGTGATCCTGTTTGTGAAACAGGTCAGGTTTTATGAGTAAGGATTCAGTTCCACCATGGATGATGAGCCGCCCGAACCCAGGACATCCAGAAGAAGATATACATGCCATACTACGATGTGGTAGGATCATTGCACCATACATTTCAGTGGGACTGTAATAATCACATACCACATTTAAACACCCTACAGTGTTTATTGATATGCACAGTCTCTCACTATCATGACACAAGGCAAGACCCAGATGCAGACACAGGAGGCAGATGGTTGGAGTCTTACAATATTTATTAATCCAAAAGGAGAAGGCAAAAGAGTAGTGGACAGGCAAAGGTCCAAACCAGTTCAGAGTCCAAGAGGTACAGTGTGGCAGGCAGGCTCGAGGTCAGGGCAGGCAGGATGATCAGGCAAGTGGGAGAGTAGTCCAGAGAAAGGCAGGGGTCAGAACCGGGAGGACTAGAAAAGAGACTAGAAAAAAGAGTACGGGAAAAAACACGCTGGTTGACTTGACTAACATACAAGACGAACTGGCACAGAGAGACAGGAAACACAGGGATAAATACACTGGGGAAAATAAGCAACACCTGGAGGGGGTGGAGACAATCACAAGGACAGGTAAAGGAGATCAGGGCGTGACACTGACATCACATTTGATTCCATCTCATAGTGGTTTATAAGTCAGTATTTGTGAATTGGGTTGTGTTTTTCTGTGGATTCATGTTTATTGTATTTCTATTGAACATTGAATATTGATATCTGAGAGACCCGCAGAATAAAATAGAGCTGGATGAACCCTAGTAAACTATAGGGGAGATATATAGTCGATATCTAAGTCTATTGTACTGGAGATGTATTTAATTCATATTGAGCTCATTGTACAAATTTCACACGTATCAATATTTACTCAAAGTCATTCTTTTTTTGGTGCAAATTTTTATTTAAATGATTCAGTTGTGTGGTTTTCATTTCTCCCTACTGCTCCAGTAGCGAACCTAACTGGTCCAATAGAGTTTAAGCTTAAACATACAGTAGCCCATAGTGTTAAGCAACTGTTACATAACCTTAGCTCCTAACCATAACCCTAAAACTAACCCTAGCTCCTAACCCTAAAACTAACCCTAGCTCCTAACCCTAACCCTAAAACTAACCCTAGCTCCTAACCCTAGCTCCTCACCCTAACCCTTAACGTAATTCTAACCTTAACACTAATTCTAACCATAACCCTAAACCCCATAGAAATAGCATTTGACCTCGTGGGAACGAACAATATTGTCCCCAGTTGGTCAAGTTTTTACACACACACACACACACACACACACACACACACACACACACACACACACACACACACACACACACACACACACACACACACACACACACACACACACACACACACACACACACACACACACACACACACACACACACACACACACTTGAAATAACCCCAGAGTAAAACCAACAAAGGTGTATCTTAGTTGTGTCAACAGAGCCCCTAACCTGGGCTCTCCTTCAGACGTAGCCTTCAGCCTGGATGAGCTATGGTTCTGTGAGAGGAGCCCATCCACTGGCCCACAGCATTAATACACCACTATGTGTCTGTCCAGATCAGTAAAAAGAGCAGTGAAACTACCCAGTGACTGCTGGTTTATAATCAGTCAAACAGGGCAATGTCATCGTACGACGCTGCTGCACTATGCTGCAGACTACTGAGGGTCTGGGGTGGCCCTGAGACACTGGCTAAATCCCAAATGGCACCCTATTCCCTATACAGTGCACTACTTTGACCAGGGTCCCTATGGGGGATAGGGTTCCATTTGGGACACAGCCACTAAGACAGCCCTATAAGACCGGCCTATAAGACAGGCCTATAAGACAGCCCTATAAGACAGACCTGTAAGACAAGCCTATAAGACAGACCTGTAAGACAAGCCTATAAGACAGACCTGTAAGACAAGCCTATAAGACAGACCTGTAAGACAGGCCTATAAGACAGGCCTATAAGACAGGCCTATAAGACAGGCCTATAAGACAGGCCTATAAGACAGGCCTATAAGACAGCCCCATAAGACAGGCCAATAAGACAGGCCTATAAGACAGGCCTATAAGACAGCCCTATAAGACAGCCCTATAAGACAGCCCTATAAGACAGCCCTATAAGACAGCCCTATAAGACAGCCCCATAAGACAGGCCAATAAGACAGGCCAATAAGACAGGCCTATAAGACAGCCCTATAAGACAGCCCTATAAGACAGCCCCATAAGACAGGCCAATAAGACAGGCCTATAAGACAGACCTATAAGACAGACCTATAAGAAAGGCCTATAAGACAGCCCCATAAGACAGGCCAATAAGACAGGCCTATAAGACAGGCCTATAAGACAGCCCTATAAGACAGCCCTATAAGACAGGCCTATAAGACAGGCCTATACGACAGGCCTATAAGACAGCCCTATAAGACAGCCCTATAAGACAGGCCTATACGACAGGCCTATACGACAGGCCTATAAGACAGGCCTATAAGACAGGCCTATAAGACAGGCCTATACGACAGGCCTATAAGACAGGCCTATAAGACAGGCCTATAAGACAGGCCTATAAGACAGGCCTATACGACAGGCCTATACGACAGGCCTATACGACAGGCCTATACGACAGGCCTATACGACAGGCCTATACGACAGGCCTATACGACAGGCCTGTTTAGCAGTAACACTCCTGCTGCCTCGGCTCGCGTTGCTAAATCCACTCTTTTCAGTCTCATGACCCATGGCAAATCAACATGACCCATTTACTGGGCTGTCTCTCAGCCCAGAATCCACCGATCCATCAACACAGATACAAGCGTACCAGATGACAGTGGGGAATTTAAACATTTCAGAGTCAGACCATGGAAAGCATAGTGTTAATTTTTCCTCGTAACTCAGCCATTTGTGCTCTGGCACATTTCTGTGACAGTGGCTGGGGTCTGGTACAGCTGTGTTATAGTGTATATTAGAGCAGAACGATCCAATGACCCACAGGAGAATACACCTTGGGCCCTGAGTCCCCTGGCACACTGTAACTCCCCTGCTCTAGGTCTAAGAGTAGGGCACATATTTAGGATCAGGCTACCTACCCCAATGTCTAACCTTAACCATAACTGGGAAAACAGTAAGCTGACCTTATATCAGTGCCTACAGGCAACTTTACCATATCACGATTCTGCCAGTAGGCCCACCTGCAAGGTGGCCAAAAGGTGAGAGAGTGATTGTTAGAGAGAGACAGAAAGAGAGAACTAAAGTGAGAAGAGATAGGAAAGAGAGCGACAGAGGACAGGGGCCAGAGAGGCAGTAATTTACCATGGAAAATCCCTTTCCATCTCCCAGGTTTATTCCCTGATGCAGCTCTTGTCATGGGGGGAGTTCATCAGACTTTTTCATGTTATAGCCAGGGGCAGCTTCACTGTTGGCAGATAAAAGAGTGAGTGTGTGTTATCTACCTGGATGAAAGACTGCTCTCTGTCAAGGAATAGACATCTAGGAGGGAAGGAGAGTAGGACAGGACAGTCTATTGGCTCTGTGTGTGTTTGGGTGCAGGTCCACACATGGTGTTGAGCAAGACGGCTTGTTTGGATGAGGCTGATATCAAGAGGCCATGGGGAGGGAGGGAGGGAGGGAGGGAGGGAGGGAGGGAGGGAGGGAGGGAGGGAGGTCTGTCTGTCTGTCTGTCTGTCTGTCTGTCTGTCTGTCTGTCTGTCTGTCTGTCTGTCTGTCTGTCTGTCTGTCTGTCTGTCTGTCTGTCTGTCTGTCTGTGCGTGTGTGTGTGTGTAAAAGTGGGGTTATGCAGGTGGCTTTCTCCTGTGTTCTGCCAAGAAAGCACAATACCCTGGAGTGGGGTAGAATAATGAGAGTGGGAGAGGTGAAAGAGTGGAGGGGAGAGGAGGAGAGCAGAGGGGAGTGGAGGAGAGGAGAGAAGTGGAGAGGCGAGGTGAGGAGAGGAATGGAGAAGGAGAGGGGAGGCAAGGGGAGTTGATTTAGATGGTGTTTATCGTAATCAATTTGAATTTGTTTTCTCTTTATTCCCAGCAGCCTCTGTGTCTCTTTAGAACTGGGGTGTAGTTAGCTTACTGAGGAAGGCCACATGACTTCATAAACATATAACCTACCTGTCACACTCATCCACTACAATACATGCCCATTTCCCAAATGCACTTTCTGTAGCACTGAGCCTTTCTGATAACATCCCATGCCCACACAGCCATAACTCCAGACACTAACCACACAACGTTCATCCTCTAACCACAACCAGTGAGCTCCTTGGACGGGAACGATTACTGTTCATTCTAGGAACAGAGTTCTAATGATTTCACAATCAGTATACGGGAACAACAGAGTTCTAATGATTTCACAATCAGTATACGGGAACAACAGAGTTCTAATGATTTCACAATCAGTATACGGGAACAGTAGAGTTCTAATGATTTCACAATCAGTATACGGGAACAGTAGAGTTCTAATGATTTCACAATCAGTATACGGGAACGGTAGAGTTCTAATGATTTCACAATCAGTATACGGGAACAGTAGAGTTCTAATGATTTCACAATCAGTATACGGGAACCGTAGAGTTCGAATGATTTCACAATCTGTATACGGGACCAGTAGAGTTCTAATGATTTCACAATCAGTATACGGGACCAATAGAGTTCTAATGATTTCACAATCAGTATACAGGAATGGTAGAGTTCTAATGATTTCACAATCAGTATACGGGAACAGTAGAGTTCTAATGATTTCACAATCAGTATACGGGAACGGTAGAGTTCTAATGATTTCACAATCAGTATACGGGAGCAGTAGAGTTCTAATGATTTCACAATCAGTATATGGGAGCAGTAGAGTTCTAATGATTTCACAATCAGTATACGGAACAACAGAGTTCTAATGATTTCACAATCAGTATATGGGAGCAGTAGAGTTCTAATGATTTCACAATCAGTATACGGGAACGGTAGAGTTCGAATGATTTCACAATCAGTATACGGGAACGGTAGAGTTCGAATGATTTCACAATCAGTATACAGGAATGGTAGAGTTCTAATGATTTCACAATCAGTATACAGGAACGGTAGAGTTCTAATGATTTCACAATCAGTATACGGGAGCAGTAGAGTTCTAATGATTTCACAATCAGTATACGGGAACGGTAGAGTTCTAATGATTTCACAATCAGTATACGGGAACGGTAGAGTTCTAATGATTTCACAATCAGTATACGGGAACGGTAGAGTTCTAATGATTTCACAATCAGTATACGGGAACAACAGCAATAGTCGAGGGGTAAACACAATCTCAACGACCGTATTTGCACTTATCTGATTGAAGAGGTATTGTGGATTATATAAAAAGTTCCCTTGATTAGTCTATATTTTACCACTTTAATAATGTAATAATTCTGTCTTCCTTCTGCTTTGGCTTCCATTTGACCTGCTGGTATGGCCGTGCAATCAGACGCTGGTTGGCATCTTGTCAAAAGCCAAAATGCAACTCGATAAAAATACACAACTGTTTACAGCAAAACAAATGACTCCATAATTATCCAGTAGACTACCTGAACAACTCTGGCCTTGTCTTGTGCACAAACATTTCCCTACCCCAAATACCAACCGTGGCCCTTAACCTTAACCTTTACCGAACCTCAACCCCGTATCCGGGATCACCCCCCACCCCCCACACACTGATTAGCATAGCTAGCATAGCTTCACAAGTAGATAGTAGCATCTAAATATCATTAAATCACAAGTCCAAGACACCAGATGAAAGATACAGATCTTGTGAATAAAGCCACCATTTCAGATTTTTAAAATGTTTTACAGGGAAGACAAAATATGTAAATCTATTAGCTAAACACGTTAGCAAAATACACCACTATTCTAACTCCATCAGTTTCTTACTCCTTCAGGTGCTATCACCAATTCGGCTCAACTAAGATATTGATAGCCAATAACCTATAAAAAAAACCATCAGATGACAGTCTGATAACATATTCATGGTATAGGATAGTTTTTGTTAGAAAAAAGTGCATATTTCAGGTAGAAATCACAGTTTACAATTGCACCGACCATCACAAATCGACTAGAATTACTAGATAGAGCAACGTGTATGACCAATTTACTCATCATAAAACATTTCATAAAAATAGACAAAGCATAGCAATGGAAAGACCCAGTTCTTGTGATTTCAGACCATATTTCAGATTTTCTAAGCGTTTTTCAGCGAAAACACAATAAATCGATAAGTTAGCATACTACATGTGCAAACGTTACCAGAGCATCGATTCCAGCCAAAGAGCGCTATAACGTCAACATCGCCAAAAGATATTAATTTTTTCACTAACCTTCTCAGAATTCTTCCGATGACACTCCTGTAACATCATTTTACAACATACATATACAGTTTGTTCGAAAAGGTGCATATTTAGCCATACAAAACCGTGGTTACACAATAAAAATACTAGGAAATCAAGCCTCAATATGTCTGACGTCATCTATCAGAGTGATCTAGTTTAATTGAAAGCTAATCATATACTTGACTAAAAAATACAGGGTTGACAGGAATCGAAAGACAAATTAGTTCTTAATGCAACCGCTGATTTACATTTGTAAAATTATCCTTACTTTTCAATACAGGGTTCGCCAAGTGAAGCTACACCAAACAAAATGGCGAAATATGCGTTTAAAATATTTCGACAGAACAACAATTTATCATATTAAATATTGCTTACTATGAGCTGTTCTTCCATCATATTCTTGGGCAATGTATCCTTTCTATGTTATAAACGTCTTTTGGTCGATAGATGTCCTCTGTCCTTCGAAATATCCACTAACGATCGAACGGGACCCAAAAACGTGTCCAAAGTTTCAGAGTGCACAACAAAGAAATTCCTCAAAATCGCACTAAACGGATATAATTTCCTATAAAACGGTTTAAATTAACTACCTTATGATGTTTCTAAGTCCTATATCGAATTAAATTACAGACGGATACATTTCAAGTTGATAACCGAGCCTGTGAAAATGGCGTCCGGAGGTCCCTTCCTGCGTAAGGGCGAGCGTCGAAAGGGGGGCTACTCTCACTCCTTGGTCTTTTATAACCTCTGAGAGCTACGGAGAAGGCCCATTCCACTTCTCATTGGTTACTGACATCCAGGGGAAGGCGGGTGCAGTTCGTGTCGTTCCATAGGATAGACAGAGACCTTAAAAACTGATCTGAAACCAGAGCTTCGCTCTCAGACCTTTCACTGTCTGTCATGGATTTCGCTGTAGAAAGAGTTCTGGGTCACCCACAGACATCATTCCAACTTTGTATGAAACTAGAAAGTGTTTTCTTTCCAATAGAATTAATAATATGCATATTGTACGAGCAAGAATTGAGTACTAGGCAGTTTAATTTGGAGACGACAAAATGCTAATTCGGAACAGCACCCCCTGTAGTCGCAAGATTAAACCAAACAAAAGAACTCAATGTAATTGAGTGTGTGCTAACCTACCAGTTACACAGCACATACTTGTATAATTACTATGTGTTTTAAGGAGAATGCAGCCTCGGTGGAAGTCTATGGGAGGCTGGGGTTTAGGCTCTATGCATTCACCAACCTACAGAACGACAGAGGAGAAGAAGAGAGGAGAAGAATAGGGGGAAAACCCCACCTTTCCATGGAGAGCAAGCAGGCGAACGTCTGTGACAGCCCAAAATGTGGAACGCATTACGGAAGTGACAGAGTCGGGGAGAGAGACACAAACAAACACATAAATCCCCCAAAGACTGACACACAGACGATAGCATAGACAGGCACCCTCTGCCACGTCTGTCTGTCTGTCTGTCTGTCTGTCTGTCCCTCGTGCCCCTATCTCTTTCTCCCCACATCCCTCATCTATCAGACCAGTCTCTCTCTTTCTCCATGCCCAGGCTGTTTAATAGATCCCACTCCCTCCATCTCTCCCTCCAACTCTCTCTCGCCATCTTGCTTTTCAGGCGGAGGCCCACAGAGAGGCAGAGAAAGTATTTACCCCTGCCTCTCTCGCTTCTTCTCTGCCTCGGTCTCTCCCTCGCTCTCGCTGTGTCTTGGCTGCAATATAAATGTTAGTGAGAGCATGGTGTGGGTGTTGCGTCCCAGGGTGAATTATGGGTACTACAACCAGGGGACCCCAGAAAGAATGAAATGGGTGTACTGCTGGGAGAGGGATGAAAGAGAAGGAGAGAGGGAGAGAGAGGTGGAAGGAGGGAGGGCAATTCAAGGTTCAGAATGTCAAGTGCTGATATGTTTGTTTTCCATCACTGCTGTTCTGGCCAATGACAAAGGAGAAAAAAACAAACAGAAGATTTGATATATTATATACATACACTCAACCCGTTTGAGAGCAATTATTTTACAGTGAAAATGTTTAACTTATCTGTCACGTTCTGACCATAGTTCTTTTGTGTTTTCTTTGTTTTAGTGTTGGTCAGGACGTGAGCTGAGTGGGCATTCTATGTTGTGGTTCTAGTTTTCCTGTTTCTGTGTTTGGCCTGATATGGTTCCCAATCAGAGGCAGGTGTTAGTCGTTTGTCTATGATTGGGAGCCATTTTTGGTAGCCTGTTTTGTGTTGGGTTTTGTGGGTGGTTGTTTTCTGTCTTTGTGTCTCTGCACCAGATAGGACTGTTTCGGGTTTCACGTTTTGTTGTTTATGTATTTTTGTAGTGTTCAAGTTTATGGTCTTCATTAAACATGATGAACATTGGCTACGCTGCGCTTTGGTCCTCTCCTTCGTCCACAGAAGAAAGCCGTTACATTATCGGCAAACAACTGTGAAGATACAACAGCTACTTTGCGTGTGTGAATTCCTATCTCTTCCTACATGAACATTTCCAGCCAAAAAAACAAGAGAATGGATCCAACTTCTGCATTATCTCAAAACTGTCAGTTCACGTTAATGCTGTGCAGTATATTCTGCAAGTGTGAATACCTGTCTTTATAAGGTGTTAGTGCTGTGTAAATGCAGAGGAAACTCCAGGAATGCTTTACTGTCTACTACTGGCTGTAATGTATAGGCTGGAGTACAGTAGACAGACAGCGTGAGTTAAAGCACAGTACTCTATCAGTCCCAGACAGGGAGATGGATGGAGGGATACAACCACTGCAGCTGGCTGAAGGGGAAGGAGGGCGCTATAGAAGAGCGGGACAGGGAGAGGAGAGGACAGAGGGGAAGGAGGGAGTGTCAAGAGAGAGGGGAACATGGAGAGGAGAAGACAGAGGGGAAGGAGGGAGTGTCAAGAGAGAGGGAGTCATGGAGAGGAGAAGACAGAGGGGAAGGAGGGAGTGTCAAGAGAGAGGGCGACAAGGAGAGGAGAAGACAAAGGGGAAGGAGGGAGTGTTAAGAGAGAGGGAGACAGCGAGGGGGAAGACCCCCATCTGCCCAGCCCCACTCAAACCCAACCTAGGCTTGACCTGCAGCAGCATCTTATGAATGGAAGGAAATTGTCTCCCAAATAAGCCCCATTTAAAAGCATGAGTAACATCAATAATATAATCTAGCCAGCTGCTAAGCTTAGGACAACAAAAGAGGGGACAAGGTATGAGTGCAAATAAAGGTGAGTAAAAACTGGACAAGAGAAAGAAAGGGAGAGGGAGAACAAGAAAGGTTTATTTTATAAGCCCTTAATAAATATCTGACAGATTTCCTCAGGAAATATCGCAGATCACATGTAAAATAGTTTAAGACTGATGTCAACTGCAGCAACATATGAAATCTATTAGAGAGAAGCCACAGCAGACACAGGGAGAGAGGGAGCGAGAAAGCAAGAGCGAGAGAGCGAGAGCTAGAAGGGAGAGAGCTAGAAGGGAGAGAGAGCAATGCTGAAAGTCATGCAGTAAAAAAAAAAATCTCACGGCCTTTCCAAATTCTTAGAGAGGTAAAAAAGTCAGCCAAGACACAAAATCAGAAAAAAGAAGGAAAAAAGAACATAAACACACACACACACACACACACACACACACACACACACACACACACACACACACACACACACACACACAACTGAGCTCCACATCCTGCTGGGGTCAAGGCCAACAGTGGAGCGAGTGCCCAGACACCGCTGCCAGCCTCAGGGATGGATGGAGAGAGAAAAAGAAAGAGAGGGAGAGAGGTAGAGAAGGAGAGAGGGAGAGGAGAGAGTGAGTGAGTGAGAGGAGAGAGTGAGAGGAGAGAGGGAGAGAAGGAGAGAAGGAGATAAGGAGATAGGGAGAGAAGGAGAGGGAGAGAAGGAGAGAGGGAGAGAAGGAGAGAGGGAGGGGAGGAGAGAGGGAGAGAGATGGAGGGAGGTAGGGGGCCATGTGCCCAGAGACTGCTACCAGCTGGACATTCATCTCTGAACTGAGCATAACCCCTGCTATCCACTAGCTGATTGGACAACCAGCGCTACCCATAATGCACTGCTGTACACCTTGGTGCTCCTACATGTACCAGGGATGATATGTAGCAGTACGAACATTAGAGGACAAAATCCCAATCAGAACCTTCATCTTAGTAAACTGCCACAAAGTTTACATTACAGCAAGTGTAAAGTTGATAATAAACCTCCCAGAGTGACAAGTCTGAAAGCAAACGTATCCACTTAGTCACACGATCGCTAGATATAATCAGCCTGATAAACGGCACACACACATCTGTGTGAACATTCACTGGTCAAAGACATATACTTAGCCTCATAAAGTCACACAGGCAAGCACAAAATCACATGGTGGTTAACACACACATACACACGTGGGCGCGCACGTACACACACACAGGCATTGAACACAGACACATTACACACACAGTATGACCCTGTGTGTTGAGTTACACACAAATACACACACATCCTGTGGTGGTTCCGTATTTTGGAGAGAAGAACCAGCACTGCCCGGGTGGTGCCAGTATGTCTCAGTGTGGCAGCTATGAAGCTCATAACCACCCTCACCCTCTCTCCCTGCCCAGACCCAAACCACAAGCCAATACCCACAAGCCAGAAAGGCCTGGACTGATACCCATCACACAGACTGCTGGCGCACGCACGCACACACACACACACACACACACACACACACACACACACACACACACACACACACACACACACACACACACACACACACACACACACACACACACACACACACACACACACACACACACACACACACACACACACCACACACACACACACACACAGTCTGACCACACATACCAAAGAAAGAGGTAGAGTTATGGAAAATGAGACCAGTGAGTATGGTTTCTGCTTTTCTCTCTCTTCTTTCCCCTTTTTAATCATCCACCCCTGAGAGGGCACTGAGAGTTCAGCTGGGTCACAGCAGGCTGCTGGGAGGTGCTGCTGCTGCTGCTTCACTAGAGATATGAGACAACAGGCGTACACACTGACATTTTGTATTTTGTTTACTGACGGCACAACACGACCTAGGGCTGGGAACTGGAGGTGATGACTGGCCTAAACTGTCTTCTGTCACAGGGTGAACAGTCGTATGCCTGTGTGTGTACACAGTGTACTAACTCAACACATAGGGTCATAATGTGTGTGATGTGTCTATGTTCTGTGTGTGTGCGTGTGCGTGTGCGTGTGCGTGTGTGTGTGTGTGTTAGTGTGTGTGTGTGTTAGTGTGTGTGTGTGTGTGTGTGTGTTAGTGTGTGTGTGTGTGTGTGTGTGTGTGTGTGTGTGTGTGTGTGTGTGTGTGTGTGTGTGTGTGTGTGTGTGTGTGTGTGTGTGTGTGTGTGTGTGTGTGTGTGTGTGTGTGTGTGTGTGTGTTCTTTCTGTGGTGTAATGGCCCAGTGGAGTAGAAAGTGATGAGAAGATGCCGTTTGAGCCCAAAGCAGGCCCTTATATGGAGTGCTGAAGCTGTTTTCTCTCCCTCACTGTCTCCCCAGCACTCGCTCCAAAAACACTGCAAGGTCGGAAGGGAAGAGACCATCCTTCCAAGTCAATATATTTACATATTTGTAGCGATGCAGGATATTTTGCCAGGCTGTGACCAGTGAGGGGCTGTTGAGAGTGGACATCTGTGTCCATGCCTCAGCTCCACTGTGCTATCTCACCTTTACCACCTACCAGACCACTGCTCCTCTCTTCTCACTCAGCCCTACAGAGGTGCTGAACAATTAGACGCACAAATAAGAAATGAGAACCTCACTTCTTCTGCTGATGTAGGATCTCTCTCTACTCATCACCACCATCATCATCGTCATTCTCATTATCATGATTACCATCACCACCATCATCATCGTCATTCTCATGATTACCATCACCATAATCATCATCATCATGAAAAACAAAAATGCAATTCATTCACTGACAGGATGCCTGTCACTGTACATGGACTGAAGGCCTACATCAAATTATGTTTTAAAAACATGCCATGAATCCAGTGGAGGCTGCTGAGGGGAGGATTGCTCATAATAATGACTGGAATGGAGCAAATGGAATGGCATCAAATACATGGAAACCACTTGTTTGATGCATTTGATACCATTCCATTATTCCGCTCCAGCCATTACCACGAGCCCATCCTCCCAAATGAACGTGGCACCAACCTCCTGTGCATAAATCTATGGAGCCGATTCAGACTTAGGAGTGCTCCATAAGTACAATGTCCTTAAGTGTAAGCAGCCATTGTTGCAATGGTAACTGATGAGGTGGAATCCACCTTTGTACAGTCATTTTCTTAGCAGCTGTGGTTCCTGTCAACCACACTCTCCGTTGGCGTTCTGACAAGTGCAAATCAGAGTCATCACAAAGAAACATCACTATTGGATCTAACGGCATTATTTTATCTATAAGTACAGAGATACATCGTTGACTTTCCCCCAGAATGCAACCACCCCCGGGCATGTCCACAGCAGATGCTGAAAAGTAACAAGGTCCACTGTGGTGCAGAACACACATAATGGCAATGGACTGATACCCATGTGATGTATTTTTTGGGGTGTTAGATAGGTTCTATGGAAAATGTTAAAATTAATGAATTGGCAATTGGGGTTTCTAGATGATCCAAATATATTTTTCCACACTGTCTCCCAGTTTATTTGTCTGTCAGCAAGTGTAAAATCTTTCTCCCATACAGTGGACAGAGTTAATGGTTTTTGCTCTGCTACAATTAATTGACTATACTGTAGATACAACTCCTTTTGAGGGGTGTCTGTCAGTTAGAAGTTTGACCAAGTTCTGCTCCCCAGGGGAACCCATAGGCTCGCATTGATAAGCAGAGTTGAAGGTAAAGACGAAATGTTGAACATGCGACATTAAAACACTGTCTTATTTCCTGGAAACGGAGGAGTCCATTTAAATTGAACATGTCTTTGAAAGTATAAATACCCTTCTTAGACCAAGAATCTAATATAAATGGTTTCTTCTTCTTTATTAAACCAAATTGGAGAGTATGAATGCCATTTAAGACTCGATTGCATATGCTTCTCTGTAGCTTTCCACACTTTTACTGAGCATGCTATAATGGGTCCAAACAATAATGCACATTTTTCAGGAGTCAATCCAGAAAATAATACATCTTGTAATCTAATTGGTGAAACTATTGTCTCTTCTATAACACACCGTGGAACAGAAGCCTCTGGGTTTAACCAGGTCTTTGGAATGATAGGTGATAAAATGTTAGATTTGGAACTGCAAGTCCACCTGCTTTTGTTCTCTGTAGTGTTGCATATTTAATCTGTGGTCTGTTTCTCCCCCAAATGAACTTCTTTATGACAGTCAAGTTTAGACCAATAGTCTATAGGAGGAGGCAGTGGTAACATGGAACTCTTAAACTTGATACGAGGTAGGACATTCATTTGTAATAATTGAGATTTTAGCATGCAAAGAAGTGGCCATAACGGACCATCTTTTATGTATTTTTGGATATTTTGAAAGTTTTCTAAGTAGTTCTTCCTGCAAGTAATGTGAATAGAGGGGGATATGGTAATCAAATCAAATCAAATTGTATTTGTCACATGCGCCGAATACAACAGGTGGAGGGAGACCTTACAGTGAAATGCTTACTTATAAGATTTGTTTTATTGAAATCTAACAAATAATTAAGGAGCAACAACATAATATCAGTAGCGAGGCTATATACAGGGGGTTCCGGTACAGAGTCAATGTGCGGGGGCACCGGTTAGTCGAGGTAATTGAGGTAATATGCACATGTAGGTAGACCTAAGTGACAATGCATGGATAATAAACAGAGAGTAGCAGCAGTGTAAAAATGGGGAATGGGGTGGGGACAATGCAAATAGATCAGGTAGCCATTTGATTAACTGTTCAAGTCTTATGGCTTGGGGGTAGAAGCTGTTAAGAAGCCTTTTTGACCTAGACTTGGCGCTCCGGTACCGCTTGCCATGTGGTAGCAGAGAGAACAGTCTGTGACTAGGGTGGCTGGAGTCCTTGGCAATTTTTTGGGCCTTCCTCTAACACCGCCTGGTACAGAGCTACTGGATGGCAGGAAGCTTGGTCCCAGTGATGTACTGGGCCGTACTCACTATCCTCTGTAGTGTCTTGCGGTCGGAAGCTGAGCAGTTTCCATACCAGGCGGTGATGCAACCAGTCAGGATGCTCTGGATGGTGCAGCTGTAAAACCTTTTGAGGATCTGAGGACACATGCCAAATATTTTCAGTCTCCGGAGGGGGAATAGGTTTTGTCGTGCCCTCTTCATGACTGTGTTGGTGTGCTTGGACCATGATACTTTGTTGGTGATGTGGACACCAAGGAGCTCTCAACCTGCTCCACTACGGTCCGGTTGATGAGAATGGGGACATGCTCGGCCCTCCTTTTCCTGTAGTCCACAATCATCTCCTTTGTCTTGATCACGTTGAGGGAGAGGGTGTTATCCTGGCACCACACTGCCAGGTCTCTGACCTCCTCCCTATAGGCTGTCTCATCTTTGTCAGGCCTACCGCTATTGTGTCGTTGGCAAACTTAATGATGGTGTTGGAGTCGTGCTTGGCCATAAAGTCATGGATGAACAGGGAGTACTAGAGGGGACTGAGCACACACCCCTGAGGGGCCCCTGTGTTGAGGATCAGCGTGGCAGATGTTTTGTTACCTACCCTCACCACCTGGGGGCGGCCCGTCAGGAAGTCCAGGATCCATTTGCAGAGGGAGGTGTTTAATCCCAAGGTCCTTAGCTTAGTGATGAGCTTTGAGGAAACTATGGTGTTGAACGCTGAGCTGTAGTCAATGAATAGCATTCTCACATAGGTGTTCCTTTTGTCTAGGTGAGAAAGGGCAGTGTGGAGTGCAATATAGATTGCGTCATCTGTGGGATCTGTTGGGGCGGTATGCAAATTGGATGGGTCTAGGGTTTCTGGGATAATGGTGTTGATGTGAACCATGACCAGCCTTTCGAAGGACTTCATGGCTACAGACGTGATTGCTACGGCTCGGTAGTCATTTAGGCAGGTTACCTTGGTGTTTTTGGGCCCAGGGACTATGGTGGTCTGCTTGAAACATGTTGGTATTACAGACTCGGTCAGGGACAGGTTGAAAATGTCAGTGACACTTGCCAGTTGGTCAGCGCATGATCAGAGTACACGTCCCGGTAATCCATCTGGCCCTGAGGCCTTGTGAATGTTGACCTGTTTTAAGGTCTTACTCACATTGGCTACAGAAAGCGTGATCACACAGTCATCTGGAACAGCTGATGCTCTCATGCATGCTTCAGTGTTGTTTGCCTCGAAGTGAGCATAGAAGTTATTTAGATTGTCTGGTAGGCTCGTGTCACTGGGCAGCTTGTGGCTGTGCTTCCCTTTGTAGTCTGTAATAGACAAGCGTCGGAGCCGGTGTAGTACGATTCAATCTTAGTCCTGTATTGACGCTTTGCCTGTTTGATGGCTCGTCGGAGGGCATAGCGGGATTTCTTATAAGCTTATTATAAGCTTAGACCACATTATTAGCTCAGTGTGGATATTGCATGTAATCCATGGCTTCTGGTTGGGGTATGTACGAATGGTCACTGTGGGGACGACGTCGTCGATGCACTTATTGATGAAGCCAGTGACTGATGTGGAGTACTCCTCATTGCCATTGGAAGAATCCCGGAACATAAGTCCCGGAACATAAGTCCTGCAGCTTAGCATCTGCGTCCTCTGACCACATCCTTATTGAGCGAGTCACTAGTACTTCCTGCTTTAGTTTTTGCTTGTAAGCAGGAATCAGAAGGATAGATCTATGGTCAGATTTGCCAAATGGAGGTTAAGGGAGAGCTTTGTATGCGTCTCTGTGTGTGGAGGAAAGGTGGTCTAGAGTTGTTTTTCCTCTGGATGCACATTTAACATGCTGGTAGAAATGAGGTAAAACAGATTTAAGTTTCCCTGCATTAAAGTCTCCGGCCACTAGGAGTGCCACCTCTGGATGAGCCGTTTTCTCTTTGCTTATGGCCCTATACAGCTCGTTGAGTGCTGTCTTAGCACCAGCATCGGTTTGTGGTGGTAAATAGACAGCTAGGAAAAATATAGATGGTAACTCTCTTGGTAAATAGTGTGGTCTACAGCCTATCATGAGATACCCTAGCTCAGGTGAGCAAAACCTTGAGACTTCCTTAATATTATATTTTGTGAACCAGCTGTTATTTACAAATAGACACAAACCGCCACCCCTTGTCTTACCGGAGGCAGCTGTTCTATTTTGCCGATGGACCGAAACTCCCGCCAGCTGTATGTTATCCATGTCGTCGTTCAGCCATGACTCGGTGAAATGTAAGATATTACAGTTTTTAATGTCCCGTTGGTAGGATATCCTTGATTGGAGCTCATCCATTTTGTTATCCAATGATTGCACGTTGGCTAATAGGACTGATGGTAGAGGGGGTTTACTCACTCGCCTACTGACCTATGAATGCCTACGTAGATGATTTCTTTCTTCACTGGGATCATGGGTGGTAGTTGCACGCTTCCTATCGCTGAGTTAAAAGGTAGTAGAGCTGATTTGGACCAGTTGATCTTCTAACCAGAGCATGAGCTGAATGCTGTGAAAATAGACATTATTGGCTGGAGGAAGCCGAATTTGATATGTGAGGAAGCCGAATTTTGACGTATGCTTTGTGCCAGCGGTTCAAGAGAGAGAGCAAATAGCATAGGGGAGGCGGGACAACCTTGTTTACATCCTCGTTGTATGATAAATGGATTAGAATTGGTAGTGCCTGTAGATATAAAAGAAGAAGGATTCACATCACGAATCATATGTATAAACCACCATTTTTAAGAAGGACAAGCCATAAATATTCCCAATCAAAGTGGTCAAAGGCTTTCTCTGCATCTACTGATAACACAGGATACGGGCTATTCAGATTGGGAGCCTCAGCAACCACATCAAACAGGCGGCACATGTTAACCTCTCTTGGGTAGGGGGCAGTATTTTCACGTCCGGATGAAAAGCGTGCCCAGAGTAAACTGCCTGCTACTCAGGCCCAGATGCTAGGATATGCATAGTATTAGTAGATTTGGATAGAAAACACTCTGACGTTTATAAAACTGTTTCAATGATGTCTGTGAGTATAACAGAACTCATATGGCAGGCAAAAACCTGAGAACAAATCCAACCAGGAAGTGGGAAATCTGAGGTTTGTAGTTTTTAACTCTTTGCTTATCCAAGATACAGTGGAAATGGGGTCATATTGCACTTCCTAAGGCTTCCACTAGATGTCAACAGTCTTTAGAACCTTGTTTGAGGCATCTACTGTGAAGTGGGGGCGAATGAGAGGGGAATGAGTCAGAGATCTGCCAGAGAGCCACGAGCTGGCCACGCGCGTCCACGTGAGAGAGTTAGCTCGCGTTCCATTGCATTTCGGAAGACAAAGGAATTCTCCGGTTGGAACATTATTGAAGATTTATGTTAAAAACATCCTAAAGATTGATTCTATACATTGTTTGACATGTTTCTACGGACTGTAACGGAACTTTTTGACTTTTCGTCGGCACCTAGTGATCGCGCATCATGAATTTTGATTACTGGGCTAAACGCGCTGACAAAAAGGAGGGATTTGGACACAAATGATGGACTTCATCGAACAAAACAAACATCTATTGTGGAAGTGGGATTCCTTGGAGTGCATTCTGATGAAGATCATCAAAGGTAAGTGAATATTTATAATGCTATTCTGACATCTGTTGACTACACAACATGGTGGATATCTCTTTGGGTTGTGTAGGTCTCTGAGCGCTGTACTCAGATTATTGCATGGTGTGCTTTTTCCATAAAGTTTTTTTAAAATCTGACACAGCGGTTGCATTAAGGAAAAGTGGATCTAAAATTCCATGCATAACAGTTGTATCTTTTAGCAATGTTTATTATGAGTATTTCTGTAAATTGATGTGGCTCTCTGCAAAATCACCAGATGTTCGGAACTACTGAACATAACATGCCAATGTAAACTCAGATTTTTGGATATAAATATGAACTTTACCGAACAAAACATACATGTATTGTGTAACATGAAGTCCTATGAGTGTCATCTGATGAAGATCATCAAAGGTTAGTGATTCATTTTATCTCTATTTCTGCTTTTTGTGACTCCTCTCTTTGGCTGGAAAAATGGCTGTGTTTTTCTGTGACTTGGCTCTGACCTAACATAATCGTTTGGTGTGCTTTCGTCGTAAAGCCTTTTTGAAATCGGACACTGTGGCTGGATTTACAACAAGTGTATCTTTAAAATGGTGTAAAATACTTGTATGTTTGAGGAATATTAATTATGGGATTTCTGTTGTTTTGAATTTGGCGCCCTGCAGTTTCACTGGCTGTTGGCGGAGTGGGACGCTACCATCCCACATACCCTAGAGAGGTTAACGGCTGCTTGACGACCCTTAAAAAACCCTACTTGTCAGGATGTATAAGGATGTACAGTGGGGCAAAAAAGTATTTAGTCAGCCACCAATTGTGAAAGTTCTCCCACTTAAAAAGATGAGAGAGGCCTGTAATTTTCATCATAGGTACACTTCAACTATGACAGACAAAATTAGAATTTTTTTTCCAGAAAATCACATTGTAGGATTTTTAATGAATTTATTTGCAAATTATGGTGGAAAATAAGTATTTGGTCACCTACAAACAAGCAAGATTTCTGGCTCTCACAGACCTGTAACTTCTTCTTTAAGAGGCTCCTCTGTCCTCCACTCGTTACCTGTATTAATGGCACCTGTTTGAACTTGTTATCAGTATAAAAGACACCTGTCCACAACCTCAAACAGTCACACTCCAAACTCCACTATGGCCAAGACCAAAGACACAAATGACACCAGAAACAAAATTGTAGACCTGCACCAGGCTGGGAAGACTGAATCTGCAATAGGTAAGCAGCCTGGTTTGAAGAAATCAACTGTGGGAGCAATTATTAGGAAATGGAAGACATACAAGACCACTGATAATCTCCCTCGATCTGGGGCTCCACGCAAGATCTCACCCCGTGGGGTCAAAATGATCACAAGAACGGTGAGCAAAAATCCCAGAACCACACGGGGGGACCTAGTGAATGACCTGCAGAGAGCTGGGACCAAAGTAACAAAGCCTACCATCAGCAAGGGCATTGAAGATGAAACGTGGCTGGGTCTTTCAGCATGACAATGATCCCAAACACACCGCCCGGGCAACGAAGGAGTGGCTTCGTAAGAAGCATTTCAAGGTCCTGGAGTGGCCTAGCCAGTCTCCAGATCTCAACCCCATAGAATGAATTTGGAGGGAGTTGAAAGTCCGTGTTGCCCAGCAACAGCCCCAAAACATCACTGCTCTAGAGGAGATCTCTAGAGGAGGCCAAAATACCAGCAACAGTGTGTGAAAACCTTGTGAAGACTTACAGAAAACATTTGACCTCTGTCATTGCCAACAAAGGGTATAACAAAGTATTGAGATAAACTTTTGTTATTGACCAAATACTTATTTTCCACCATAATTTCATAAATTCATTAAAAATCCTACAATGTACGACCTCCCGGGTGGCGCAGTGGTCTAGGGCACTGCATCGCAGTGCTAACTGCGCCACCAGAGTCTCTGGGTTCGCGCCCAGGCTCTGTCGCAGCCGGCCGCGACCGGGAGGTCCGTGGGGCGACGCACAATTGGCATAGCGTCGTCCGGGTTAGGGAGGGTTTGGCCGGTAGGGATATCCTTGTCTCATCGCGCTCCAGCGACTCCTGTGGCGGGCTGGGCGCAGTGCGCGCTAACCAAGGGGGCCAGGTACACGGTGTTTCCTCCGACACATTGGTGCGGCTGGCTTCCGGGGTTGGAGGCGCGCTGTGTTAAGAAGCAGTGCGGCTTGGTTGGGTTGTGCTTCGGAGGACGCATGGCTTTCGACCTTCGTCTCTCCCGAGCCCGTACGGGAGTTGTAGCGATGAGACAAGATAGTAATTACTAGCGATTGGATACCACGAAAATTGGGGAGAAAATGGGATAAAAAAATAAATAAAAAAAAATCCTACAATGTGATTTTCTGGAAATGTTGTATATGTATATACACTGTATATTCTTATTTTCAATGACGGCCTAGGAACAGTGGGTTAACTGCCTTGTTCAAGGGCAGGATGACAGATTTTTATCTTGTCTGCTCGGGGATTCGATCTTGCAAACTTTCGGTTTCTAGTCCAGCGCTCTAACCACTAGGCTACCTGCCACCCAGAATAACACATAGACACACCTCAGCCATCCATTTATTTCTTTGATCTCCACCTCCAACGTATAGGGTGAATAGCATGTGATTTTCATGCTTAAATTCAACGTCAGAATATGCGTAGAGAGGAAAGTGCATAAAGAGGGAATTACGTTTCATTTACGCACACTTAACTTGGGTCGAAATCGGCCCCCATATAGCGTATCGTAGTTTGTAATATTCAATGGAGATATAAAACATAATGGAGTGAATCCTGTAAGGTAGTGACACACCATGTCATATTCTGCCATATCACCTAGTAGAACTTTGGAGTGGGCCCAAGAGGGTGCCCTGGTGAACCCCGCTCAGTCTCGCCTGGCCCCCCTCCCACGCTCCCCTCCTCCCTCACCCCCATAGCTCTCCCTAAGAACACAGCTCCATGTTGCTCTTGGCAGAACTCTGCAGGCTGTCCCTGCGTGCCTGAAAACCAGCGCTCTCTTCTCCCCCTAGCTCGGTTCTGCAGCCAACAGGCACACGTTTCTCACATTGATGCTTTCTGTGAACAGACACACAGGCTCCCAGTCACTCACGCAGTCAGTCAGTCAGTCAAAGGACAAGGTGGGACAGATACAGTTGAAGTCGGAAGTTTACATACACTTAGGATGGAGTCATTAAAACTTGTTTTCAACCACTCCACACATTTCTTGTTAACAAACTATAGTGTTGGCAAGTCAGTTAGGACATCTACTTTGTACATGACACAAGTAATTTTTCCAACAATTGTTTACAGACAGATTATTTCACTTATAAATTCACTGTATCACAATTCCAGTGGGTCAGAAGTTTACATACTGTTCCTTTAAACAGATTGGAAAATTCCAGAAAATGATGTCATGGCTTTAGAAGCTTCTGATAGGTTAATTGACATAATTTGAATCAATTGAAGGTGTACCTGTGGATGTATTTCTAGGCCTACCTTCAAACTCAGTGCCTCTTTGCTTGACATCATGGGAAAATCAAAAGAAATCAGCAAAGACCTCAGAATTTTTTTTGTAGACCTTCACACGTCTGGTTCATCCCTGGGAGTAATTTCCAAACGCCTGAAGGTACCACGTTCATCTGTACAAACAATAGTATGCAAGTATAAACACCATTGGACCACGCAGCCGTCATACCGCTCAGGAAGGAGACGCGTTCTGTCTCCAGAGATTAACGTACTTTGGTGTGAAAAGAACAAATCAATCCCAGAACAACAGCAAAGGACCTTATGAAGATGCTGGAGGAAACAGGTACAAAAGTATCTATATCCACAGTAAAACGAGTTGTATATCGGCATAACCTGAAAGGCCGCTCAGCAAGGAAGAAGCCACTGCTCCAAAACCGCCATAAAAAAGCCAGACTACGGTTTGCAACTGTACATGGGGACAAAGATCGTAATGGAAAATGTCCTCTGGTCTGATGAAACAAAAATAGAACTGTTTGCCCATAATGACCTTTGTTATGTTTGGAGGGAAAAGGGGGAGGCTTGCAAGCCAAAGAATACCATCCCAACCGTGAAGCACGGCGGTGGCAGCATCATGTTGTGAGGGTGCTTTGCTGCAGGAGGGACTGGTGCACTTCACAAAATAGATGGCATCATGAGGTAAGAAAATTATGTGGATATATTGAAGCAACATCTCCAGACATCAGTCAGGAAGTTAAAGCTTAGTCGCAAATGGGTCTTCCAAATGGACAATGACCACAAGCATGCTTCCAAAGTTGTGGCAAAATGGCTTAAGGACAACAAAGTCAAGGTATTGGAGTGGCCATCACAAAGCCCTGACCTCAATCCTATAGAAGATTTTGTGGGCAGAACTGAAAAAGCGTGAGCGAGCAAGGAGGCCTATAAATCTGACTCAGTTACACCAGCTCTAAGGAGGAATGGGACAAAATTCACCCAACTTATTGTGGGAAGCTTATTGTGGGAAGCTTGTGGAAGGCAACCCGAAACGTTTGACCCAAGTTAACAATTTAAAGGCAATGCTACCAAATACTAATTGAGTGTATGTAAACTTCTGACCCGCTGGGAATGTGATGAAAGAAATAAAAGCTGAAATAAATCATTCTCTCTACTATTATTCTGACATTTCACACTTCACACTTAAAATAAAGTGGTGATCCTAACTGACCTAAGACAGGGAATTTTTACAAGGATTAAATGTCATGAATTGTGAAAAACTGAGTTTAAATGTATTTGGCTAAGGTGTATGTAAACTTCCGACTTCAACTGTATATCCGCTCACTTACAATACACTCACAACCTCTCTCTCTCTCGCTCGCTCTCTCCCTCCTCTGTCTAAAACTCTCTCGCTCTCTTTTATTCTGTCTCCGTCTCCATATCCCTCTTTCTGTGTGAGAGTCAGCCAGCTGCGAGGGGTGCAGGTGTGTGTCACTGTGGCCTGATCAGGGGGAACTGAAGGCTAATCTGAGAGTGTCTGAACTAATGGAGAGGAAACCGTGTGTCTGGCAGGGAAACACTGTCTCACTGCACAGTGTCAGTTAGAGGGCAAAGAGATGATGCAGTCAACAGGGCAGACAAATACACAGTATCTTTCAAAAAGAAAACTGTTTCAGTACAAGTGTAAGTTTGGACAATGAAAGTGCACTGACTGTGCAAGCATAGGGAATTGCCATGGAAGACACACAGGTGTCCCTGTGTGTATGGACAGGGAGAGAGTAGAACAGGTTGGTATGAGAGAGAAATAGAGAGAGATTGAATGCACACATTTAAGCGTGTTGAGTGTTTATGAGACGAACTGGGTTCAATTCAACCAGCTGGACTTGAACCCATTTGCCTTCAACAACAGAGGATGGACGTGTAACCTCTATCCCACACACCGGGATATTTGGCAGGAGAAGGACCATTTATATTTATTCTTTCATTAATTTTTTCTAAACGTTAATTTAAACTTTATTTACTCGGTGAGTCCGGGGTCTGGGCATTTCAACATAAATGAAAGTTCTCAGAAAATAGAGGGAACGAGGGAGAAAAAAGAAAGGAGGGAAAAAAGAGCATGTCTCTTGGGTGCCCTTCTTGCCATCCCATTTCCTATGCATCTGGTCTGTGTTTGTGAGGAGAGCGAGAGGGAGGGAGGGCCGTCTGGGGCCGATTAATAACCAGTGATTTATAGCAACTTTTATAGAATAATACAATAAAAATGTGTGAGTACGTGTGTGTGAGCTTGTGTGTGTGCATGTTTGTGAGTATGTGTGTTTGTATGTGTGTGAGTATGTATGTGAGCATGTGTGCTTGTATGTGTGTTTGTATGTGTGTGAGCATGTGTGTTTGTATGTGTGTGAGCATGTGTGTTTGTATGTGTGTGCATGTGCGTTTGTATGTGTGTGTGCTCACCCAAGCGAGAGTGCACACAATGCTTTTCTAATTCCGGGGAATCAAAAACAAATTATCGACGAAAAAAACAGAGCATGCTCGGGGTAAATTGGGCACAGATGGAGGCAGGAAATAAAATGAGAGAAACAGGAGAGTAACAGAGGAGAGGAGAGGGGGACCGTGAGGGAAGAGGTGTACTAGAGAGTGAGGAGGGCAGGGCAGGGTGAAGATGTGTTTGAGGGAGGGAAAGAGGGAGGGAGGGCAGAGAAGAGGGGGTGAGTGAGAGGACAGGGGCGCATTGGGGAGAGGAGAGAAGGAAGAGAGGAGAGTGGGAGGAGAGACATCAGGGGAGTTCTCATGCCCTGTGCAGAGGAAATGGGCTGAAAAGGGGGGTGAGTGTGTGTGCGTACAGTACGTGTGTGCATGTACAAATGTGTGTGTTTGTGTGTCTTTCTAAGGGTGACCGTGTATGCATGTGTGCGTGTGTCTGTGTGTGTAGGGTAGCATGGTGGGCCATGAGCAGAACAGACCTTTTGGCAGAGTGCTGTCAGGGCCCCTGCCACAACACAGTTCCATAACACACACACACGCAGCTGGCCTGGCAATGCAGCTCTAGTGATGGGCCACTCTCACATCCATCTATTCATTCATCCTTCATGGCTTTTACAGTTAGCTCATTAGGGTAGATGTTGTAGCATCAGCTCTCCTCTCCCATCCACATGTGTGTTTTTAGTGTCTGTGTGTGTCATATTGTACTCTGATACTCCCCCAAACCCTCTGAGCTGAACTGCAGGCTGATCTCTGAACATTAAGACTGAGGCAACGCTGAGGCACTATGGGCTACATGGGGTGCATTTACAAGCAATTATAAACTGGGTGGTTCGAGCCCTGAATGCTGATTGGCTGACAGCCATGGTATATCAGACCGTATACCACAGGTATGACAAAATATTTATTTTTACTGCTCTAATTACGTTGGCAACCAGTTTATAATAGCAATAAGGTACCTCGGGGGTTTGTGCTATATTGCCAATAAACCACGGCTAAGGGCTGTATCCAGGCACTCAGTGTTGTGTCGTGCTTTAAGAACAGCCCTTAGCCGTGGTATATTGGCCATATACCACACCCCCTCGGGCCTTATTGCTTAATTAGACCACCCAGCAAACAGGGGATGTATTAAGGACATCTCTGAGACCATGACACAACTTCCTGACGTTCCGGTGATGTCCTTAAGACTAATTTTTGTCTGCAGGGCAGTGACCTTCCAGAAATACTGACAGCGAGTGTGCATGCGTGAGCATAATACTGTAGACCTGTACTATATGAACAAAAGTCATGACATCTCTGGCCAATGCAGGATATAGAGGCAGGCAGGCAGGCAGGTAGACAGGCAGACAGACAGATCCCCTCTGGCTGTGGGCTGACTAACACAGTGTCTCACACAGTATACTAGCAGATCCACCCATTCCCTAGGCCCCAAGAGCACCCTCCCTCTCCCTCCATCCCTCCCTCCCTCTATCCCCCCCATCCCTAGGCACTGCCACCCACACACCAGTTCCCGTTGTTGTCCATGCCCCCTGGCCTGGCCTTCTCCATGGCCTCCTAGGAGGGTAGTAGGGGGATGAGAGGAAGAGTGGAGGTGGTGGGTAGTTATTGGCAGAGAAGGCCCTTCCTTCACTGGAAACTCCATCAGTGGGTGAATCACTTTCAGCTGAACCCTCTACTGAACCAGAGTGAATGATAGCAGAGCACTTCTTCTGTTTAGCTCGCATTCTCTCTCTCTTATTGTCTCTCATTCTCTCTCTCTTTCTCTCACACACGCACACACAAACACTGTGCAACATTCATAATAACACTAGCACACACACATACATGCAAATGCCTATACCACCGTAAAGTGCCATACAGTACAATCCCCAATATTACACCCAGTTTCACAATGACAATATTGTATTTTTCACTCTCTGTGATGCATAGAAAACTGACAAACAGTTGCGCTTGAAGTTCTGTCTTTCCCACACACTCTCAGTTCTCTCAGCTCTCTGTCACACACTGAGAGAGGGGCCCATGACCGTCTTATGTTCCAACACACAGACCTCAGCTAGACATTCACACTGAATAGACCATCACACATAGTACATGTACTGTCACTGAAAAGGCACCAGCCTTCACATGGGCATACAGCAGTGGAGGCTGCTCAGGGGAGGACGGCTCATAATAATGGCTGGAACAGAGCGAATTGAATGGCATCAAACCATGTGTTTGATGTATCTGATGCCATTCTACCTATTCCTCTCCAGCCATTACCACAAGCCTGTACTCCCCAATTAAGGTGCCACCAACCTCCCGTGGCATACAGTATAATGACCATTCAACAAAAGCAGGTGTGTGTGCATGCACACGTGTGTTTAGTGTGTGAAACGGAACTCACATTTATTCTCAGGCTCACGTGGCCCCAATGGTTGTGTGAGTTACACGGGGCGAGTACGTGACGATCTGCCCGTGTGTGTGTCTAAGAACCCTGAGTGTGGCTGCAGACGACTGCGTACGTGTGACCACACCAAGGCGGATGTGCTGCCATGAAGAGAGACAGAGAGAAAGAGAGAGAAAGAGAGAGAGAAACGGAGAGAAGCAGACGTCAGAGGCGCCAATGTGGCGCTCCCAGGGACATGGGTACACACACACACAGCAGGCCAACACAAAGCCACACACACCCACAGGTTTCACTTCTGCCTGGTGTGGCAGCACAGCACACTCTCAAAACACTTTGCACTCGGGTTAAAGGTTCACTCACAGGTCAGGGCACACACACACACACACACACACACACACACACACACACACACACACACACACACACACACACACACACACACACACACACACACACACACACACACACACACACACACACACACACACAATGATGCACAACTATACCCACTCAGACTTAGAAAAACAAACACATCTGATAACATGCAGTGCACAGTATACTGTACACACACAGTACACACACAGTACACACACAGTATACACACAGTATACACACAGTATACAAACCTGCTCTTCTCAATTATAGAATCAAACAAGCACCTATATGCATATGTTACTTTAATAGTTATTACCATCAAGGTCGGGAACTGCTCTGGGATTAGTACAACTGAGTTGAAGAGTGGCGAGAAGGCCTGTAGGGCACTGAGGGTGGCACACACAGCTCTGGGTAGCAGCAGAAGGAAGGTGTGACTGTGCCAGTGTCTACACGCTTGTCGCTCATTATGCAGTGGGAGAACCAAATCTGTCACAATCGGAGGTAGAGTTGGGGAGAGTGCTAAGACTAACGCACTCTCTGTGAGTTTAAAAAACACACATGAGAAAGAAGTGTTAATGGTGGTGATACAGCACATCCACAGAAGGGGAACTAGACCCTGGGAATTGTGCAGGGTTGTTAAGGAGGAGGGTCGAGGGGTGAGTGTGTGAGTTCAGTGCCTGATTACCATGAGTTAACATTAGTTTGAGCTGATTTTATTTCACTCCACTTCTTGACTGTGAGGTGATTTTATTTCACTCCACTTCCTGACTGTTTGAGGTGACTATTTCACTCCACTTCCTGTGAAATGCTGTGAGAACCTGTCTGCCTTGGTAACTATGAAACAAGTCAGGTGGAAAGAAGAACACTATATGTGTCACATGTTGCTATTTGTGTCTCTGGGAAAGGGTTTGCTTTCTCTGTGAATATGACTGAATTTGTGTGTGTGTGTGTGTGTGTGTGTGTGTGTGTGTGTGTGTGTGTGTGTGTGTGTGTGTGTGTGTGTGTGTGTTTTTGTTTAACTATCCTTGTGGGTTCCAGAAGACCTCACAAGGATAGAAAAAACAAGGAACATTCAGACAAGTGGGGACATTTTGCCAGCCCCCACGGGGAAAAATGCTATTTTAGGCTTAGGGCAAGGGTTAAGGTTAAGTTTAGGGTTAGGGTTAGTCGTTCGGGAAAATAGGATTTTGAATGGGAATAAATTTGTTGTTCCCCAAAAAGTCCTCACAAGTATAGAAATATATAGTTGTGTGTGTACAAACGTTGTAGGATGTATGTATTAAAACGGACCCTGTGTGTGTGTATGCTGTGACAGAGTGTGTGCGTTTGTTTGAGTGTGTGCAGTGTGTGTGTGTGCAGTACATGCGGCAGAATCTGTGAGTGTGTATGTCTGAGCGTTGGCCAGGGTGAGAGCAGCGGTGGTTGTGGAGGGGTGAGGGTGAGGGAGGCTATCCCTTTCTCATGGCCTCTTAGTCCCCTCTGGCCCCTGTTCCAGCTCTGCTATTGGTCAACACTCAGACACTGTCACTGAAACCAGCTGCACACTGCACACTGCACACACTAATCCCCTCTGGAGAGGGAGGGAAGAAGGGAGGGATGACAGAGAGACAAAAATAGTGTGTGAGATGAAATAAGGAAGGAAGGTGAGCTGCATGTCAATGTGTCAGTCAGTGTAGAGGTGGTTGGTGTATATGTCTGTGTGTCTATGTCATAGAGTCACTGTGGCAGTCAGTGTGGCAGTCAGTGTGGCAGTCAGTGTGGCAGTCAGTGTGGCAGTCAGTGGAGCCTGAGAGCCGCTACCAGACCCTCTGTGTCTCTGACAAAGGAAGACTATGCCCTCTGCTGGTAAAAGAGAGAAACTACACCATCATCATTCTCTGCCTACCCCAAAGCACAGAGAGACTAAACTCACTGACTAAGCTCTAGGGATGGGTGTCTTATGTGACTCACATTAGTCATTAGAATCCACTTGTAAATGAAAATCACTAAGCCTTCAGCACATTAGAGGCAATAAATTGAAGCGTCTCTCAGGCAGTATGGGCACAGCCATTAGTCAACGCTAACACTTAACACAAACTTTAATATGCACAGTCATATCCCTAGACATTACCACAAGACTGACTCAGACCAGAGAGGATTAAAACAATAGTTTACACAGTAGCCTCTCCTGAGCCACCATAAATCACCTACAGTATCAACACAAGATAAGAGGGTTTCCATATATTATACACATACTAGTAGGGTGTATAGAGAAGCACCCAGACAGCAGTATTATAAGAGTGTTATGCAGTGTTAGTACAAGGGCCCAGGTTGTATATCCCTATAGTCACCTGTTAAATCCCAGGGCTGAAGTGTAAAACTAACTATGACTCAATAATCCACGCCTTCTGGGAATGCTATAAAATCCTAAAGTTATGGGCAGAGTTTGAAAGTTTTCTGTCAGAAGTAGCCAACTGACAATCTTCATTTATTGTATTTTTATTGAACCTTTATTTAACTTTATTTAATCTCTCAGAAAAAAAGCTATTGAAAGCACGACTTAAAAATAATTGATGTTGGCACAGGATGGAGGGAAAGTAACTAACAAAATTACAGTTAATGAACATGTTTGCTTAATCCAGTATAAACTAATGTATCGAATTTATTATGCAGGAGACAAAATTCACAACTTCTACAGCACAATGGCAGGGTCATGTCTTAAGTATAAAACTAACAATGAACTCAATAATCCATGCCTTCTGGGAATGCTAGGAAGTGCAAAAGTTATGGGTGGAGATAAAAAGTTGTCTGTCAGAAGTATTACAATGTTAATTTACTTTTAATCAGTCTGTCTGCATATTTCAAGACATCTCATATGAAGGTGCAGTGAGATACCCAATGGTTTGGACGAATCACTTCTAATCACTCATCTTGAAAAAACATTATACTAAAAACTTGGAAATCAATCAATCCGTTCTTCATTAACGCAATGAAAAATCTAATTATTAATTGTTGAAATTTTGAAATAGCACGGGCGACCAAGAAGTAATTGTTTGTGTGCGTCGTTAAGTTGTTGTTCATATGTATACACTTATATATGTTGTCAAATATATATATTTATATCTACAGTATCAGTCAAAAGTATGGACACACCTACTAATTTTTCTTTATTTTTACTATTTTCTACATTATACAATAATAGTGAAGACATCAAATCTATGAAATAACACATATGGAATCATGTAGTAACCAAAAAAAGTGTATAACAAATCTAAATATATTTTATATTTGAGATTCTTCAAAGCAGCCACCCTTTGCCATGATGACAGCTTTGCACATTCTTGGCATTCAGCATCATGTTGTGAGTGCGCTTTGCTGCAGGAGGGACTGGTGCACTTCACAAAATAGATGGCATGATGAGGTAAGAAAATTATGTGGATATATTGAAGCAACATCTCAAGACATCAGTCAGGAAGTTAAAGCTTGGTCGCAAATGGGTCTTCCTGTAATGGCAGCCTTCCCTCTCTTCACTAGAAGAGGGGGTGAAACAGGGATCGGACCAACACGCAGCGTAGCCAGTGCTCAACATGTTTAATTAAACGAAAACAGTGAACACTTACAACGAACAAAATGTGGCAAACCGAAACAGTCCTATCTGGTGCAGAACACAAACACAGAGACAGGAAACAACCACCCACAATCCCCAACACAAAACAAGCCACCTATATATGATTCTCAATCAGGGACAACGATTGACAGCTGCCTCTGATTGAGAACCATATTAGGCTGGACACAGAAACAGACGAACTAGACACACAACATAGAATTCCCACCCAGCTCACGCCCTGACCAACACTAAACAAGCAAAACACATAAGAACTCTGGTCAGGACGTTACACTTCCAAATGAACAATGATCAATCATACTTCCAAAGTTGTGGCAAAATGGCTTAAGGACAACAAAGTCAAGGTATTGGAGTGGCCATCACAAAGCCCTGACCTCAATCCTATAGAATATTTCTGGGCAGAACTGAAAAAGCGTGGGCGAGCAAGGAGGCATACAAACCTGACTCTGTTACACCAGCTCTGTCAGGAGGAATGGGACAAAATTCACCCAACTTATTGTGGGAAGCTTGTGGAAGGCTACCCGAAACGTTTGACCCAAGTTAACAATTTAAAGGCAATGCTACCAAAAAACTAATTGAGTGTATGTAAACTTCTGACCCGCTGGGAATGTGATGAAAGAAATAAAAGCTGAAAGAAATCCTTCTCTCTACTATTATTTTGACATTTCACATTCTTAAAATAAAGTGGTGATCCTAACTGACCTAAAACTGGGAATTTTTACAAGGATTAAATGTCAGGAATTGTGAAAAACTGAGTTTAAATGTATTTGGCTAAGGTGTATGTAAACTTCCGACTTCAACTGTATATATCTAAAAAAATATATTTATATTATTATATTTATATTTATTATCAAAATATAAGTATTACAATGTACTTTTATTGCGTCTGTCTGCATTTCAAGACCTGTCATATGAGGGTGCATTGAGATAGCCGATGGGCTGGACGATACTCTTCTCGTCAATTATCTTGAAAAAACATATACTTAAAAGCTGGAAATCAACCAATCCTCCATCATTAAGACAATGGAAAAAGTATATGCTTCATTATCTAAAAATGTTAGTTGTTGGTATACCTGTAGAGGTATATCAGACCTTTTGGATGTACTCAAAGATCCATTATTAGCATGTTTTAATTACTGATATAAAAATGATAGACTTTCAGGTACTCAACAAGAAGGTCTGATTTCATTACTACTGAAACAGGACCCAGGTGGTAAGTATAAATATCCAGTCCATTTTAAAAACTGGAGGCATCTTACACTTCAATGTTGTGATGCGAAAAATCCTGGTGAAATGCATAGTACACAGAATAAAAAAGGTTTAATCAGATATTGTTCATCCTGATCAGACAGGTTTTTTACATGGATGAAATATTGGAGATAATATATGATAATTACTTGAAACATCTGAACATTACGAAACATCAAAGATACCAGGCCTGGTCTTCATAACAGATTTCAAAATGGCGTTTGATAAAGTACAACTAGAATTTATATATAAATGCCTGGGTTACTTTAATTTCGGTGAATCTCTTATGCAATCGGTTAAAGTTATGTACAGCAACCCCAGGATTAAAATAGTAAATAATGGTTACTTCACAGAAAGTATTGAGCTTTTAAGAGGATTAAAACAAGGCTGTCCATTGTCTCCATATCTATTTATTATGGCCATTGAAATACTAGCTATAAAATTAGATCCAACGAGAACGTCAAGGGGTTAGAAATCCAGGGGTTAAAAACAAAAGTGTCAATGTATGCCGATGACTCTGCAATCTGGATCCCTGTACAGTCTCATTGAAGAACTTGATCACTTTTCTAGCCTCTCTGGACTAAAATCTAATTATGACAGGTGTGCCATATTAAACATTGGATCGTTAAAAGACACAATGTTTACACTACCTTGTAGTTTGCCAATAAAATAGGTGGATGGTGAAGTAGACATACTTGGTATTCATATCTCAAAAAATATAAATGAATTTACCACAACCAATTTCAATAGAAAGTTTGCAAAAAAAAGAAAGGAGATACTTTAAACAAAGTTTCATTTTCAATTAGTTGCAAATAAGAAAGCTGTAAAAACAAAAATATATATATGTCCTCTGAAGAGGGTGGATGGCTTAATAATTATTGTATTTTTTATTGAAAGAGCATGGGCAACAGAGAGGAACAAAATGGTGCAATTTGAGGACATGTGGCAGGGAGTAGTGCAGGAACTGGAGATAGAAGTGAGAACAATTGGGTTTGGGCAGGTGTGATGTTGTCTTTTATATGTGTATGTCTTGTATTGTATATTTTATTAAATAATCTTACCCCCAAAAAATCCCAGGGCTGAGTTAAGCACTGGCCCAAGACACACATAGACACGCGGACAGATGTAGGCACGCATCACACACACACTCACAAACATGAGTAGAGGATTGGCATGAGGACTGGTCATTAGAACCCAGTGAGAAAACCCTGGAGGAAGAGAAATCGCGCAAAACACGCAGGCAGGCAGGCACGCACACGCACACACACACACACACACACACACACACACACACACACACACACACACACACACACACACACACACACACACACACACACACACACACACACACACACACTGAGTATACTAAGAATAAATCAAGGACCATCAATGTATTCCTCACACATTCTGAGAAGTGCAGCGGCCTTGCCTTTGTGCAAGCGTGTGTGTGCGTGTGTTTTGCGAGTGCTGACGAGAGGTGGTAACCATGGCAATGGCCATCGTCGAGCTGTTATCTCTTCTACCCATCTCTCTCTCACTCTCCCTCTCTCTCCCCGTCTGTCTCTATCTCTCCTCTGTTTCCAACTCTCTCTCTCTCTCTCTCCACCCCCACCTCCACCTCCACCAGCTAGGGAGAGTGTGAGTCATGATGCTCATCAGCTTCCTGCGGACACCAACAACTCACACTGACCCCCCCACATCTCATCAAGTGTTGTTTGTGTGTGTGTGTTTGTGTGTGTGTTAAAAACATGTGGAACCATCTATGTGATAAACATTATTATAATAATCTGAATAACAAACAACACAGCTTTTATCCCAGCTGAAATTACACTGTATAGTTAGTGTTTTGATTATAATTAAACAACAATTATACTTTTTGAATGGCACATTCTTGTGGAAGTAGAAAATTGGCAGTGTGCTGACAGATGGTTTACTCAGAGCTGATAGCATGATTTTTAGGCAGTGAAAGCCATGTCCTCTTTCAGTTTGAGAGTCTGTTCACATAAGATTGACCAGACGTGGGGAACCTTAGCGATACTCAGAGATAACCTAACCTCAAACATCTAATGAGTGTGTGAAATGACATCTAAGACACCCGTTTCCCACGAAACTGTCTGACGCTGCCCTGTATAAGTGGTGGAACAAGTCTAAAAGTGCTCATGTGTGTATTTCCAGCCACCCACACATCGACACACACACCAGACCAGGTTGTGGCTAGAGGTTAATAGGTTAAAATAGACCAAGAGAGCATCTCCCAGACATGAGACTGAAGGACTAATACAGCCACCACAACACACACTTACAAACATGATTACACACACGTACACCTATAGTATCCTCTATGTCTCTCCCTATGCCTCCAAGTCCTCTCCTGTCTGTCTTTCAGTGTGTGTGTCTCTGTTTACAGGTGAAGGATCATCTCTCAGTGTGTCTCTGTGTACAGGTGAAGGATCATCTCTCAGTGTGTCTCTGTTTACAGGTGGAGGATCATCTCTCAGTGTGTCTCTGTTTACAGGTGAAGGATCATCTCTCAGTGTGTCTCTGTGTACAGGTGAAGGATCATCTCTCAGTGTGTCTCTGTGTACAGGTGAAGGATCATCTCTCAGTGTGTCTCTGTTTACAGGTGAAGGATCATCTCTCAGTGTGTCTCTGTGTACAGGTGGAGGATCATCTCTCAGTGTGTCTCTGTTTACAGGTGAAGGATCATCTCTCAGTGTGTCTCTGTGTACAGGTGGAGGATCATCTCTCAGTGTGTCTCTGTTTACAGGTGGAGGATCATCTCTCAGTGTGTCTCTGTTTACAGGTGGAGGATCATCTCTCAGTGTGTCTCTGTTTACAGGTGAAGGATCATCTCTCAGTGTGTCTCTGTTTACAGGTGAAGGATCATCTCTCAGTGTGTCTCTGTGTACAGGTGAAGGATCATCTCTCAGTGTGTCTCTGTGTACAGGTGGAGGATCATCTCTCAGTGTGTCTCTGTTTACAGGTGAAGGATCATCTCTCAGTGTGTCTCTGTGTACAGGTGGAGGACTGTAAAGACCCAGCGGTGTGATCCAGGAGCTTCCAGCATTAGATATGAGCAGCAGATAAAGGCAGTATGAAAGACTAGCTGCTCCAGCCAGCCAAACCTCATCCACACCTCAGCTACAGTACAGCTGGTTTGGTAACCACACATCCATCCCTCAGATCTAACTCCATACTATGGCAGCACAAGAATGAAGAGTAGTGAAAAAATCAATATTAATTTGAGGCCTGTTTGAAACGTGTACGATTAGACTGCTTGTCGTATGTATGGGTATTGGGTATTATGTGTTCTGAATAACTGCTCAGAGAGACAGTGTGTGTACATACTTAAATAAATACTGGTGTGTGTGTGTCTGTGTCTGTGTGTGTGTGTGTGTGTGTGTGTGTGTGTGTGTGTGTGTGTGTGTGTGTGTGTGTGTGTGTGTGTGTGTGTGTGTGTGTGTGTGTGTGTGTGTGTGTGTGTGTGTGTGTAACTATACTTGTGGTGACCAGAAGTCCTCACAAGAATAGTAAACAAACAAAAATTGGACCAACTGGGGACATTTTGTTGGTCCCCACAAGGTCAAATGCCATTTCTAGGAGGTTTATGGTTAAGGTTAGAATTAGGTTTAGGGTTAGGAGCTAGGGTTAGTTTTAGGTTTAAAGTTAGGTTTTCAGGTTAAAGTTAGGGTTACGATAAGAGGTTAGGGTAAGTGCACGGGTTAGGATTAAGGTTAGGTATAGGGGTTAGGGAAAATAGGATTTTGAATGGGACTGAATGGTGTGTCCCCACAAGGTTAGTTGTACAAGACTATGTGTGTGTGTATGTTTGTGTGTGTATGTGTGTGTGTGTGTGTGTGTATGTGTGCGTGTGGGTGTGCACATGTGTGTGAAATGGTACCACGAAGTCTCAGCACACTCAGAGGAACAGCTAACCACAGAGAGTTAAAACAGATCACCCTGATAAGAGCACAACCAGTGGACCAGATAAGGATGCCAAAACACAGCTCCACTTCTCTCTGCTCTGATACAACAGAATGATAACAGACCACAAGCCTACTGCTGCTCAGCAGACGACTCCACATCCAAGCCATGTCCTCACTAAAGATACCTGCCAGCCACCATTCTGTATACATCTGGCCCTTCTTTGGACACTGTGTTATTAACTAACCTCCAAACGAGCTTCAATGCAATACAACACTCCTTCCATGGCCTCCAACTGCTCTTAAACGCTAGTAAAACCAAATGCATGCTTTTCAACCGTTCGCTGCCCGCACCCGCCCTACAGACTGGCATCACTACTCTGGACGGTTCTGACCTAGAATGCGTGGACAACTACAAATACCTAGGTGTCTGGCTAGACTGTAAACTCTCCTTCCAGACTCAAATCAAACATCTCCAATCCAAAATCAAATCTAGAATCGGCTTTCTATTTCGCATCAAAGCCTCCTTCACTCACGCCGCCAAACTTACCCTAGTAAAACTGACTATCCTACCGATCCTCGACTGCGGCGATGTCATCTACAAAATAGCTTCCAATACTCTACTCAGCAAATTGGATGTAGTCTATCACAGTGCCATCCGTTTTGTTACCAAAGCGCCTTATACCACCCACCACTGCGACCTGTATGCTCTAGTCGGCTGACCCTCGCTTCATATTCGTCGCCAGACCCACTGGCTCCAGGTCATCTATAAGTCTATGCTAGGTAAAGCTCCGCCTTATCTCAGCTCACTGGTCACGATAACAACACCCACCCGTAGCACACGTTCCAGCAGGTATATCTCACTGATCATCCCCAAAGCCAACCACTCCTTTGGCCGCCTTTCCTTCCAGTGCTCTGCTGCCAGTGACTGGAACGAATTGCAAAAATCGCTGAAGCTGGAGACTTACATTTCCCTCACTAACTTTAAACATCAGCTATCTGAGCAGCTAACCGATCGCTGCAGCATTACATAGTCCATCTGTAAATAGCCCACCCAATCTACCTACCTCATCCCCATATTGTTTTTATTTACTTTGCTGCTCTTTTGCACACCAGTATCACGACTTACACACCATCATCATCATCTGCTCATCTATCACTCCAGTGTTAATCTGCTAAATTGTAATTACTTCGCTACTATGGCCTATTTATTGCCATACCTCCTCATGCCATTTGCACACACTGTATATAGACTTTCTTTTTTTATATTGTGTTATTGACTGTACGCTTGTTTATTCCATGTGTAACTCTGTGTTGTTGTTTCTGTCGCACTGCTTTGCTTTATCTTGGCCAGGTCGCAGTTGTAAATGAGAACTTGCTCTCAACTAGCTTACCTGGTTAATAAAGGTGAAATAATTTTTTCAAAGTATAAACCTCTCTATAGGCCCAGCAGCACTAGCTTAGCTTCACATGGGAGTCAATGGCAGATCTATGTAGGTGTCACGCCCTGACCATAGAGAGCCTTTTATTCTCTATGTTGGTTAGGTCGGGGTGTGACTAGGGTGGGTACTTTTATTTCTATGTTGGCCTGGTATGGTTGGGGATCATATTTAGGCAGCCTTTTCCCACTGGGTTTTTGTGGGATCTTGTTTTTGTTTAGTTGCCTGTGAGCACTGCATTTACTGCACTTTTCATTTGCTGTTTATTGTTTTTGTGAGTTTCATCTAAATAAATATGTTGAACCCATACCACGCTGCACTTTGGTCCGACAATCCTTACAACGACGTTCGTGACAGTAGTACAGATTGAAGATGAGATGTCCATGTCAACTGGTGAGGTACAGCACAATGGTTGTCAGGCCAGCAGTAGTATTCTAGTCTGCACAGCAGGACCAACTGCGGTAGAAGAGGAGGAAATGGTATCATAGTCAGTCTAACAACAAGAAATTTGGGATTTCATAAATGTCCCTGTAAAATGTGCTGTAATTCATCAAACCAGGTCATATTTACAGATATATCCTCTGAGTTGTGACAGAGCCCATTTGATGGTAAGAAAGAAAGATAAAATTCAGAGTCATATAGCTTTATCATACATATGTCAGATGTTGACACTTTGATTTGACAATTAGGGGGTTTCGTTGGGATGTGATGAAATAACAGAACATACAGATCTGGCTATGAAAACCTCCAGGATGAATAGATAACATCCTGATAATGAGATAGACTTACACAGAAGAGAGAGAGAGAGCGAGAGAGAGCGAGAGAGAGCGAGAGAGAGCGAGAGAGAGCGAGAGAGAGCGAGAGAGCGCGAGAGAGAGAGAGAGAGAGAGAGAGAGAGAGAGAGAGAGAGAGAGAGAGAGAGAGAGAGAGAGAGAGAGAGAGAGAGAGAGAGAGAGCGAGAGAGCGAGAGAGCGAGAGAGCGAGAGAGCGAGAGAGCGTGTGTGTGTGTGTGTGTGTGTGTGTGTGTGTGTGTGTGTGTGTGTGTGTGTGTGTGTGTGTGTGTGTGTGTGTGTGTGTGTGTGTGTGTGTGTGTGTGTGTGTGTGAGAGAGTAGGGCCTACAGGCAGGGTGTGAATGTGTCACAGTAACACCAGGATATGTTATACTGGATGACATGAGGGGATGTGCCTAACAGCTAGTCACACATACAATGCCTTCGGAAAGTATTCAGACCACTTTACTTTTTCCACATTTTGTTACGTTTCTGCCTTATTCTAAAATGGATTAAATAAAAACAATTCCTCAGCAAACTACACACAATACCCCATTATGAAAAGTGAAACGTTTTTTTGAAATGTTAGCAAATGTATTAAAAATAATAAACAGAAATACCTTATTTACATAAGTATTCAGACCCTTTGCTATGAGACTCGAAATTCAGCTCAGGTGCATCCTGTTTCCATTGATCATCCTTGAGATGTTTCTAGAACTAGATTCGAGTCCACCTGTGGTAAATGAAATTGATTGGACATGGTTTGGAAATGCACACACTTGTCTATATAAGGTCCCACAGTTGACAGTGCATGTCAGAGCAAAAACTAAGCCATGAGGTCGAAGGAATTGTCTGTAGAGCTCAGAGACAGGATTGTGTCGAGGCACCGATCTTGGTGTACCAAAAAATGTCTGCAACATTGAAGGTCCCCAAAGACACAGTGGCCTCCATTATTCTCAAATGGAAGAAGTTTGGAACCACCAAGACTCTTCCTAGAGCTGGCCGCCTGGCCAAACTGAGCTCTAGAGTTCCTCTGTGGAGATGGGAGAAACTTCCAGAAGGACAAGCCAACCATCTCTGCAGCACTCCACCAATCAGGCCTTTATGGTAGAGTGGCCAGATGAAAGCCACTCCTCAGTAAAAGGCACATGACAACCTGCTTGGAGTTTGGCACCTAAAGACTCTCAGACCATGAGAAACAAGATTCTCTGGTCTAATGAAACCAAGATTGAACTCTTTGGCCTGAATGCCAAGCGTCACGTTTGGAGAACACCGTAGGGATGGTGCCAGGTTAAGCATGGTGGTGGCAGCATCATGCTGTGGGGATGTTTTTCAGCGGCAGGGACTGGGAGACTAGTCAGGATCGAGGCAAAGATGAATGGACTAAAGTACAGAGAGATCCTTGATGAAAACCTGCTCCAGAGCGCTCAGGACCTCAGAATGGGGGGAAGGTTCACCTTCCAACAGGACAACGACCCTAAGCACACAGCCAAGACAACACAGGAGGGGCTTAGGGACAAGTCTCTGAATGTCCTTGAGCGACCCTGCCAGAGCCCTGACTTGAACCAGATCGAACATCTCTGGAGAGACCTGAAAATAGCTGTGCAGCAATGCTCCTCATCCAACCTGACAGAGCTTGAGAGAATCTGCAGAGAAGAATGGGAGGAACTCCCCAAATACAGGTGTGCCAAACTTTTAGCATTATACCCAAGAAGACTCGATGCTGTAATCGCTGCCAAAGGTGTTTCAACAAAGTACTGAGTAAAGGGTCTGAATACTTATGTAAATGTGATATTTAAAAAAACAAATTGTAATACATTTGCTAAAATGTCTAAAAACCTATTTTTTCTTTGTCATTATTGGGAATTGTGTGTATATTGATGAGGGGAAAAAACGATTTAATCAATTTTAGAATAAGGTTGTAACATAACAAAATGTGGAAAAAGTCAAAGGGACTATATACTTTCAGAAGGCACTGCACACACACACACACACACACACACACACACACACACACACACACACACACACACACACACACACACACACACACACACACACACACACACACACACACACACACACACACACACACACACACACACACACACACACACACACACACACACACACACACACCACACACACACGGTCATGAGGCGATGCACATGCAGGCAGTCATGCACTTTTAATGTTTCTTAGATAATCTCACACCCAGTAACACCTTAGGTAACAGTATAGCTTCCGTCCCTCTCCTCGTCCCTACCTGGGCTCGAACCCGGGACCCTCTGCACACATCGACAACAGCCACCCTCGAAGCATCGTTACCTATCGCTCCATAAAAGCCACGGCCCTTGCAGAGCAAGGGGAACAACTACTTCAAGGTCTCAGCGCGAGTGACGTCACCGATTGAAACACTATTAGCGCGCACCACCGCTAACTAGCTAGTCATTTCACATCGGTTACACTCACCCCCCTTTTGACCTCCTCCTTTTCCGCAGCAACCAGTGATCTGGGTCACAGCATCAATGTAACAGTATAGCTTCCGTCCCTCTCCTCGTCCCTACCTGGGCTCGAACCAGGGACCCTCTGCACAGATCGACGGCAGCCACCCTCGAAGCATCGTTACATCGCTCCACAAAAGACGCGGCCCTTGCAGAGCAAGGGGAACAACTATTTCAAGGTCTCAGAGCGAGTGACGTCACCGATTGAAACACTATTAGCGCGCACCACCGCTAACTAGCTAATCATTTCACATCGGTTACACTCACCCCCCTTTTGACCTCCTCCTTTTCCGCAGCAACCAGTGATCTGGGTCACAGCACCAATGTAACAGTATAGCTTCCGTCCCTCTCCTCGCCCCTACCTGGGCTCGAACCAGGGACCCTCTGCACAGATCGACGGCAGCCACCCTCGAAGCATCGTTACATCGCTCCACAAAAGACGCGGCCCTTGCAGAGCAAGGGGAACAACTATTTCAAGGTCTCAGAGCGAGTGACGTCACCGATTGAAACGCTATTAGCGCGCACCCCGCTAACTAGCTAGCCATTTCACACTGGTTACACTTACATTGTATGTAACAATTAACAAACAACACCCAAGCTGGTATTTTCAACAATGATAACCCACACAAGAATCCTTTCAGAAATTCACAAGACCCCTTGACAAGCTATGATACAGCAGTATCAAGTAGCAGATTAAATAGCAAATAACCACATTCATCTGCATATCAACACATCTCTCAGAGATACGACTTACACTGAACCACTCAAATGTCCAACACACAATGATAATTCAGACGCACACACAGGGAAAAACCGGGCTAAGGTTTCTAGCCAGAGGAACATTGATTCCGATGACTCAGGTATAGAAAATAAATATTTTATGACTGCAAGCCTTACAATCACGACTGTTTTCCATGTGGATTTCAGGGGGCAAAAAAACGCATTTCTCATTTGTGTCATCTATATAATGTTCTAGTGGATGTATATAATGATAACGTAATTCACATCGACTGTGATAAAGAAGGCAGAATAACATAGGTCTTCATCTCTGTCTAAAAATAGACAAGGTTTCCCAAGCTCTTTTTTAAAACACAGAAAGAATGCCCCAAAAATGTTTAAAAAATATATGACATGGGTAAAGATATGACAACAATCACCCATTCCACCTATGGAAAGCGACGGTAAACGGAGAGATACAACGTATGAACTAACGCTGGCTGCTGCTTTTAGATCCCATCATTTGGCTCCATACGTTCATATTTCTTGTTAAGGAGGCCCGTGACATTTATGGCAGGAAGAGGGCCTTCCAAGGGTTTGAGGGCATGGCAGCAGTGCTGGGGCTGAGGCTAGGGCAGGGACTGGAACTGGGCCCCTGGGAATTGGTATGACGCGCGCAATCCAGGAGCCTCTTTCCTGACACTCAGACACACACACTCAGACAGCGATACACACACACATACAAACAGACACAAGCATGAAGGAGCGCATAGATGCACACACGCACAAACACACACACACGCACACACACACACGAACACACGCACAAACACAAACACACACACACAAACACCACCCACACCGTCTCCCTGCCAATCACAGTGGGTTTCCTCCAGACCATGAGGACCCACAGTCATTCCAGTCAAACAAAACAAGTCACAGCTAAACTATAGAGGGGTTAAACACATCCTCAACATACAACATGGCGTTTGGCAAACACTGTCACACTATACAATATCTCCCTCTGTGAATATATATATGCTAAATCCTAAAGCCTACTTTTAGCTTCCTCATTTGATAGAAAATGGGACGTGTCATAGATGACTTACACTTGTGGTACAGTAGTGTTCCATAGACTATAATGACGCAGAGAACATCCAATCATCCCACCACTGATTTGGGTTCTCTTTTAATGACGGTTGGCCGTCGCTGCAACCAACCGCGTGACCCCCACAGAGAGTGCACTGACAGGGCAGAGGCCAGAGGTACTTCCACATTGGCAATAGCACAGCAGAGCTAGCTAACCACACACCAGACAACCTCACTTCTCCTTCACAGTCATGCTCTCATACCTACTTTCACTTCTATCAATTTGACTCTGCATAACGTTTTTACATTAGCAGCTGTAGACACTTTTTTGTTTTGTTTTAGTGTTCTCTTTGCAAAAACAAAGTATGACCTTTGGTTGACATTACTACAGTCTTTAATGGATCCCATGTTGTCCACTGGTCTCATAATCAGTGACAATTGTTAACCATACTACTTCATGACCAAGAACCAATCCACATCCTCACAAAATGTTATCTTTTAAAAAGGGTATAGTAGTGAGTCATATCTTGGCTTTCCATCAGACAAACAGACTATGAATAGAACCTTGGGGTTCAGAAGAGGCTGAGATCACTGATGGAAAACTGATGATGGATCAAAATGACTAGCGTTTGATCCTCGTTATAAAACCGTTATAAAAACTTTATCACAGGATACATTAATACACTCACACCCAAATAAAATCACAGCACTTAACAAATGTGCTTTCATGAGAGAAAGCATATTTTTTTCTCTGTGTGTGTCAGGTGAAGTGAAACTGGTCACAGAGACTACTACACTACACCACAGAAGCCAACAGCTAAAGGTCTTGACCTTGGGTCAGCTGAGAAGCCTTGTGTGTGGGACTGAAACACCAGCAGCATGCGAGAAGAAAAAAACCCTGGCCTCCGCCGGTCGCTGGCTGCCTGTGTGGCTTCCCCCTCGGTCTCTGCTTCCTTGTCAGCAGGGGAAGTGTGATGGTGCCAGGGTGCAGTAGTTTATGAGCTGGTCTCAACCAAACTCACCACATTCCCACCGGCTGAAGGCATGAGGACGTGACTCTGGCCATGCTGCAAGAACAGCCAGACCACAGGTCACGCGCAGTCGCTCGCACACACACACGAACACACACACACCCAAACAAACCCACACAGCTATTTCCTCATAACTTTGGCACACTGGGTGACACAAATACATACATTAACTAATACCTTAAATGATTCTCTACATACCTCATATCAAACATGAACAATCCTTTATGTCAACATATTCAGCGCCAACTACCTCTCTCTTTGCCTCTGCCCACCAAACCCATTCCAACTGGTCTGGCTCAGTATCGGACACCGGCTCAATAGAGGACACTGGCTCAATAGAGGACACCGGCTCAGTAAGAGGACACCGGCTCAGTAGAGAACACCGGCTCAGTAGAGAACACCGGCTCAGTAGAGGACACTGGCTCCGTAGAGGACACTGGCTCCGTAGAGGACACTGGCTCCGTAGAGGACACCGGCTCCGTAGAGGACACTGGCTCCGTAGAGGACACTGGCTCCGTAGAGGACACTGGCTCCGTAGAGGACACTGGCTCCGTAGAGGACACTGGCTCCGTAGAGGACACTGGCTCCGTAGAGGACACTGGCTCAGTAGAGGACACTGGCTCAGTAGAGGACACTGGGTGTGTATCCCAAATGACACACTATGCCTTATATAGTGCATTTCTTTCGACCAGAGCCCTATGGGTCTTGGGCAAAAGTAGCGCACTATAAATGTAATGGCTGATCATATATGGCTCACAGACAAGAGGTGCTTGTTTGAAAGTGTAATATTTGGAAGGAGACACATTTTTTAAGAAAATTGCTTTTCCAATGTGCCCCACGTGACCACATTGATCATCAATGACTGTACATGATGCCAAAAGTCACTTTGGTGATTCAAATAATTTAATGGTTTCCTAATTTCAATACTAGAGAAAATAGCAGAGCTTGAGAGACACCATAAAGAGATGCACTCCTATAAAGGGTGTGTTGGCATATCCTTCCAGTGAGGTTTGAGGTTGACCAGAGGGTGATTACACACCCAGGACTGGCGGTGTGGTGAGAGCTGTGCGGCAGCAGCCAACCAGCCAGCAAGCCAGCCAGCGGTGGTTTGGATCATAACACTAAATTATCTCCTATCACAGCCATATCTGATGTTCCCATAGCAATTATGCTATCTATCCACTATCTTAAAGAGAAGTGTCACTAAAGGAATGTGCTACAATATGGATTCCATTTCAACAAGTGGGCAAATACAGTACAATGATTCACAGACAAAATGGGGATTGTTTTAACCCCCACAGAACATTTAGGTCCTGTTACATTTCATATTTGTCGCCAGTGTTAGAGCCAAATCATAAGACAGTGGTTAGTTGGGGTTGGGGGTGTTTGTTTTTTGTCCCTTATGTGAGGATAGAACATTAGCATTTGAATATGTAGAGCCCACATTATCAGGAAAGGTGTTATGTTGTGTAGCAACAGCAGTCAGTCAATAGTGAAGTGTAAGGACAAATCCTGCCCTCCTCTCCATGTAGATCCAAGCTCCTGGCCTTAAGCTGTGAGTCAAGCTAGAGATGACTCCTGGCTAGAGATGACTCCTGGCTAGAGAAGACTCCTGGCTAGAGAAGACTCCTGGCTAGAGAAGACTCCTGGCTAGAGAAGACTCCTGGCTAGAGAAGACTCCTGGCTAGAGAAGACTCCTGGCTAGAGAAGACTCCTGGCTAGAGAAGACTCCTGGTTGGAGAAGACTCCTGGTTGGAGAAGACTCCTGGTTGGAGAAGACTCCTGGTTGGATGCTTCTAGAGGAGAGGAAGAAGAAATCATATTAATAATTAAAGCAAGCCAAGGTCAAGGAATCTTTTTGAATTAGTTTGCTTTGCGAGAATGTCAAAGTATATGATCCTACAGTGTAAACATTTCCTTCAGGCCTAGACTGACATCTAATGGTGAAATCAGTAAACCTCTCTTCAAAAAGAGGAATATGAGACAAGGCATACACAACGTACTGTTAAAAATAGCAATCTTTAACAAAGAAAAAACATTGATACAAAATGTTCTCCTAAATGAATGTAATACATCTGAAAGGATGAAGTTGTCTAAATTTGTGACTAGATCCTGAGTAGGTACAGCAGTCTATATCGGCTGGTTGTCAAATTAAAACCAGATGTACCACTGAGATCAATCTGATGATGTTTATAAATATATATATATATATTATTAACCCTTACACCACCCCCCCCCTCTTCGGAGGACATATATCTTTTTAGTTTTTTTTTTACAGCTTTTCTGCTACTTATACATACAGTGCCTTGCAAAAGTATTCATCCCCCTTGGTGTTTGTCCTATTTTGTTGCATTACAACCTGTAATTTAAATAGATTTTTATTTGAATTTCATGTAATGGACATACACAAAATAGTCCAAATTGGTGAAGTAAAATTTTAAAAACGTGTTTATATATATATATATTTTTTTTTTTAAACTGAAAAGTGGTGCGTGCATATGTATTCACCCCCTTTGCCACGAGGCCCCTAAATAAGATCTGGTGCAACCAATTACCTTCAGAAGTCACATAATTAGTTTAATAAAGTCCCCCTGTGTGCAATCTAAGTGTCACATGATCTCAGTATATATATATCTGTTCTGAAAGGCCCCAGAGTCTGCAACACCACTAAGCAAGGGGCACCACCAAGCAAGCGGCACCATGAAGACCAAGGAGCTCTCCAAACAGGTCAGGGACAAAGTTGTGGAGAAGTACAGATCAGGGTTGAGTTATAAAAAAATATCCAAAACTTTGAACATCCCACGGAGCACCATTAAATACATTATTAAAAAAATGGAAAGAATATGGCACCACAACAAACCTGCCAAGAGAGGGCCGCCCACCAAAACTCTCAGGCCAGGCAAGGAGGGCAGTAATCAGAGAGGAGTATCTGTCCATAGGACCACTTTAAGCTGTACACTCCGCAGAGCTGCGCCTTACGGAAGAGTGGCAAGAAAAAAGCCATTACTTAAAGAACAAAATAAGCAAACACGTTTGGTGTTCACCAAAAGGCATTTTGGAGACTCCCCAAACATATGGAAGAAGGTACTCTGGTCAGATGAGACTAAAATTGAGCTGTTTGGCCATCAAGGCAAAAGCTATGTCTGACGCAAACCCAACACCTTGCATCACCCCGAGAACACCATCCCACAGTGAAGCGTGGTGGTGGCAGCAGCATCATGCTGTGGGGATGTTTTACATCGGCAGGGACTGGGAAACTGGTCAGAATTGAAAGAATGATGGACGGCACTAAATACAGGGAAATTCTTGAGGGAAACCTGTTTCAGTCTTCCAGAGATTTGAGACTGGGACAGAGGTTCACCTTCCAGCAGGACAATTACCATAAGTATACTGCTAAAGCAACACAAGTGGTTTATGAGGAAACATTTAAATGTCTTGGAATAACCTAGTCAAAGCCCAGACCTCAATCCAATTGAGAATATGTGGTATGACTTAAAGATTGCTGTACACCAGCGGAACCCATCCAACTTGAAAGAGCTGAAGCAGTTTTACCAAAAAGAATGGGCCAAAATCCCAGTGGCTAGATGTGCCAAGCTTATAGAGACATACCACAAGAGACTTGCATCTGTAATTGCTGCAAAAGGTGGCTCTACAAAGTATTGGCTTAGAGGGGTGAATAGTTATGCACGCTCAAGTTTTTTTGTTTGTTTGTTTCATAAGAAAAAATATTTTGCATCTTCAAAGTGGTAGGCATGTTGTGTAAATCAAATGATACAAACCCCCCAGAAAATCTATTTTAATTCCAGGTTGTAAGGCAACAAAATAAGAAAAATACCAAGGGGGTGAATACTTTCACAGGCCACTGTACATTTTACATACACATTTGACATACATGGTACTTTTATATACAGAAATCACATGACAATAATACATTACCGAACATAAACTCTTTAATCCCACCCCTCAGCCACTCCCAGCCCATCCCACCTATCACCATAGAACACCCTCGTTTGGTTTCCATGTGCCATATATTTTTCAATTGTGCTGTAATGTTTTACATACATGTTTTACATGTCTAATCGTATAGTATCCACAGATTGTGAGCTAAAAGATGAAAACCTTTCTTTCGAGTATTATTATATTATTTATTGACTAACTATGGCTTTCCAAATCACCCAACACTGCTATTTTTAAGGTACATTTTAAGTGAATATTGTGATTTTTTAACCATTCCTTTTACCTGTGACCAGCAACAAGCTACATTGGGGCAATACCAGAATAAATGATGTAGTAATTCTGTCTCTACAGAGCTGAGATTGTTGTATGCCCCATCAGATCAATCTGCAGTTAATAGTAATCATAAGAACCCATCTATCCCAAAGATCAGGCCATTTAGACATACATACCTACATACACACATACAGTACATACATACATACCTACATACACACATACATACCTACCTACATATCGACATGCATACATACCTACATACACACATACAGTACATACATACATACCTACATACACACATAGATACCTACCTACATATCTACATACACACATACATTACATACATACATACCTACCTACATATCGACATGCATACATACCTACATACACACATACAGTACACACATACATACCTACCTACATATCGACATGCATACATACCTACATACACACATACAGTACACACATACATACCTACCTACATATTGACATGCATACATACCTACATACACACATACATACCTACCTACATATCGACATGCATACATACCTACATACACACATACAGTACATACATACATACCTATCTACCTACACATATACAGTACATACATACATTCCTACCTACATATCGACATGCATACATACACACACAGTACATACATACATACATACATACATACATACATACATACATACATACATACATACATACATACATACATACATACATACATACATACATACACAGTACATATCGACATGCATACATACCTACATACCGGCATACCTACAAGGCAACATACCTACATACAACATACCTACATACTTACATGCATACAGTACCTACATACATACATGCATACATACATACATTCCTACATACATACAGCAGGTAGAGGTGTTAAAGAGAGAGAGATCACAAAGCTTTATAAAAACCAGCACCTTTCTGTTTGTCTGTCAAGGTTAGCCAGGGAAGATAATACAATGATGTGTGAGCATGTGTTTGTGCATGTGGGGAAGGGAGAAGGGAGGGGGTTGACTCATCAAGATGAGTCATGTGCTGTGCTGGGTCACAGAGGTCCAGCTTATAGGAGAGGAGGAAGTGATGAGTGACAAAGGAACATTGGATGAGAATGGCCTGAATAGCTTACAAGGGCATAACATCTGGTGACCATATTATGCAGATCCAGGAGAAATTCATCAGGGATTCAGCAGCGAATCTAATCTAATTTCATAACTCTAAGGCTTGTAATATTTGTTTCTTACCAGCAGGTGCTCCCATACATATCATTTGGTATTTCTGAGAGGAACCCAAAATTATTTCACCTCAGGAACTGAAACTGGGGACGTGACAAGTGAAAGCAAAATGTCTGAGGCCACTTACATAACAGTTTTATAGAAAATGTGTTTATGTTCTGAGGCGCTGTGTGTGTGGACAGTGAAATATCACTGTCCACACACACAGTGCCTCAGAACATAAACACATGGGTCGATGGGTCGATGGAAACAATGAAATATACATTTTCATCGAAGCATTTCATAAACATACCACACTCCTGCCTTTCACTCAGAGCTTTCAATCGCTCCACTCTCTCTCCCTCCCATCTCTCTTTCCCCTGGAGAATAGGTGCAGATGAAAGGCTGACCTATTTCCTTGATGGCAGTGTTCTCACTTTCCATCTCCCTGATCTCTCCCTCTCCACCCTCATCTCTCCCTCTCCACCCTCATCTCTCCCTCTCCACCACACACTTCCTCCATCTCCCTCATCTCTCCCTCTCCACCACACACTTCCTCCACCTCCCTCATCTCTCCCTCATCTCTCCCTCTCCACCCTCTCTCCATCACACACTCCCTCATATCTCCCTCTCCACATCACACACTCCCTCCATCTCCCTGACCTCTCCCTCTCCACCCTCTCTCCATCACACACTCCCTCCATCTCCCTGACCTCTCCTTCTCCACCCTCTCTCCATCACACACTCCCTCCATCTCCCTGACCTCTCCCTCTCCACCCTCTCTCCATCACACACTCCCTCCATCTCCCTGACCTCTCCCTCTCCATCACACACTCCCTCCATCTCCCTTATCTCTCCTTATCCACCCTCTCTCCATCACACACTCCCTCCATCTCCCTGACCTCTCCCTCTCCACCCTCTCTCCATCACACACTCCCTCCATCTCCCTGACCTCTCCCTCTCCACCCTCTCTCCATCACACACTCCCTCCATCTCCCTGACCTCTCCCCCCTCTCTCCATCACACACTCCCTCCATCTCCCTGATCTCTCCTTCTCCACCCTCTCTCCATCACACACTCCCTCCATCTCCCTGATCTCTCCTTCTCCACCCTCTCTCCATCACACACTCCCTTCATCTCCCTGATCTCTCCTTCTCCACCCTCTCTCCATCACACACTCCCTCAATCTTAAGCCATAAACTCAGTCTCCCATCTTCTTGACAGGAAACACATCTGAAATATCAGATATACAGACAAGAGAAATTAGAAAATGTGATGAGACTTTTTCTAATTATTGAAGATCAGAGAGCATCGCTACATGGTTTTAAAACTATTAGTTGCTAGGCAATAATTTGTCATCAGCTGAGTCAGACTTGGCGACTACTTTCTCCAAATTTAACTTTGTCTCGTCATGAGTCAGTGGTAGGAAGGAGTCTATACCCTTAGCAAAGGTGTTTCTGTCTTACATGAATGACACTAATGACAAACACACCTACACAGTTTGTCATTGGTAACTGTCTATGTTGGCTATATGACTCAGTGACAGGAGTTAGCAACATGAAGGTACAGTACAGCAGCATTCTAATCTACCCCATGTGGGATACTGACGAGTAGTGGGGCGATGACTAGCTACACTGTGGTGTTTCTCTCAACTCTCCTCACCTGTGCCAAGGAATGGGCAGTCAGTCAGTCACGTCTTGTAGATCATGGCTGCCTGATTTCTGGTGCTCCCGAGTGGGACAGCGGTCTAAGGCACTACATCTCAGTACTAGAGGTGTCCCTACAGACCCTGGTTCGATTCCAGGCTGTATCACAACTGGCCATGATTGGGAGTCCCATAGGGTGACGCACAATTGGCACAGCGTCGTCCAGGTTAGAGTTTGGCCGGGATAGGACATCATTGTAAATAAGAATTTGTTGTTAACTGACTTGCCTAGTTAAATTAAGGTTAAAATAAATGTAAAATAAAGGTGATCCTGCCTTGTTTATTAATTATCACCCACAAACAGAACAGTGGTGTTGCAGAGGAGGGAAGAGGAGAAGAATGGAGAGGAGAGAGGAGCTGTGGGGAGGAGAGGGAAGCTGTGGGGAGGAGAGAGGAGAGGGGAGCTGTGGGGAGGAGAGAGGAGAGAGGAGCGGTGGGGAGGAGAGAGGAGAGGGAAGCTGTGGGGAGGGGAGAGGAGAGGGGAGCTATGGGGAGGAGAGAGGAGAGGGAAGCTGTGGGGAGGAGAGAGGAGAGAGGAGCTATGGGGAGGAGAAAGGAGAGGGGAGCTGTGGGGAGGAGAGAGGAGAGGAGAGGGGAACTATGGGGAGGAGAGAGGAGAGGGAAGCTGTGGGGAGGAGAGAGGAGAGGGGAGCTATGGGGAGGAGAGAGGAGAGGGAAGCTGTGGAGAGGAGAGAGGAGAGAGGAGAGGGGAGCTGTGGGGAGGAGAGAGGAGAGGGAAGCTGTGGGGAGGAGAGAGGAGAGAGGAGCTATGGGGAGGAGAGAGGAGAGGGAAGCTGTGGGGAGGAGAGAGGAGAGGGGAGCTGTGGGGAGGAGAGAGGAGAGAAGAGCTGTGGGGAGGAGAGAGGAGAGGGGAGCTGTGGGAGGAGAGAGGAGCTGTGGGGAGGAGAGAGGAAAGGGAAGCTGTGGGGAGGAGAGAGGAGAGGGGAGCTGTGGGGAGGAGAGAGGAGAGGGGAGCTATGGGGAGGAGAGAGGAGAGGGGAGCTGTGGGGAGGAGAGAGGAGAGGGAAGCTGTGGGGAGGAGAGAGGAGAGGGAAGCTATGGGGAGGAGAGAGGAGAGGGGAGCTGTGGGGAGGAGAGAGGAGAGGGAAGCTGTGGGGAGGAGAGAGGAGAGGGGGCTGTGGGTAGGAGAGAGGAGAGGGGAGCTGTGGGGAGGAGAGAGGAGAGGGAAGCTGTGGGGAGGAGAGAGGAGAGGGAAGCTGTGGGGAGGAGAGAGGAGAGGGAAGCTGTGGGGAGGAGAGAGGAGAGGGGAGCTGTGGGGAGGAGAGAGGAGAGGGAAGCTGTGGGGAGGAGAGAGGAGAGGGGAGCTGTGGGTAGGAGAGAGGAGAGGGGAGCTGTGGGGAGGAGAGAGGAGAGAGGAGCTGTGGGGAGGAGAGAGGAGAGGGAAGCTGTGGGGAGGAGAGAGGAGAGGGGAGCTGTGGGGAGGAGAGAGTAGAGGGAAGCTATGGGGAGGAGAGAGGAGAGGGGAGCTATGGGGAGGAGAGAGGAGAGGGGAGCTGTGGGGAGGAGAGAGGAGAGGGGAGCTATGGGGAGGAGAGAGGAGAGGGGAGCTGTGGGGAGGAGAGAGGAGAGAGGAGCTGTAGGGAGGAGAGAGAAGCTGTGGGGAGGAGAGAAGAGAGGGAAGCTGTGGGGAGGAGAGAGGAGAGGGGAGCTGTGGGGAGGAGAGAGGAGAGGGGAGCTGTGGGGAGGAGAGAGGAGCTGTAGGGAGGAGAGAGGAGAGGGAAGCTGTGGGGAGGAGAGAAGAGAGGGAAGCTGTGGGGAGGAGAGAGGAGAGGGGAGCTGTGGGGAGGAGAGAGGAGCTGTGGGGAGGAGAGAGGAGAGAGGAGCTGTGGGGAGGAGAGAGGAGAGGGGAGCTATGGGGAGGAGAGAGGAGAGGGAAGCTGTGGGGATGAGGGAAGCTGAGGAGTGGAGAGGGTGGCAGAGAGGAGAGAGGAGCTATGGGGAGGAGGGAAGCTGAGAAGTGGAGAGGGTGGCAGAGAGGAGAGGGAAGCTGTGGGGAGGAGGGAAGCTGAGGAGTGGACAGGGTGGCAGAGAGGAGAGAGGAGCTATGGGGAGGAGGGAAGCTGAGGAGTGGACAGGGTGGCAAAGAGGAGAGAGGAGCTATGGGGAGGAGGGAAGCTGAGGAGTGGACAGGGTGGCAGAGAGGAGAGAGGAGCTATGGGGAGGAGGGAAGCTGAGGAGTGGAGAGGGTGGCAGAGAGGAGAGAGGAGCTATGGGGAGGAGGGAAGCTGAGGAGTGGACAGGGTGGCAGAGAGGAGAGAGGAGCTATGGGGAGGAGGGAAGCTGAGGAGTGGACAGGGTGGCAGAGAGGAGAGGGAAGGAAAGGGAAAGGGAGGTTGGGGTAGGGAAGGAGAGGAGTGTAGAAGAGGCACATAGGAGAGGGGAGGAGAGGATAAGGAAGAAGATGAGAGAAAATAAGAGGGGAAAGGGTAGGGCAGGAGAGGAAAGGAATGGAGAGGTAGGCAGAGAGGAGTTGAAGAGAGGAGGGGGGGGCATAGAGGAGAGGGAGGCAGATAGGAGCTAAAGAGAGGAGAGGGAGGCAAAGAAGAGCTGAGGAGAGGGAGATAGAGAGGAGAGGGAGACAGAGAGGAGCTGAGGAGAGGGAGATAGAGAGGAGAGAGAGACAGAGAGGAGCAGAGGAGAGGAGAAGGAGACAGAGAGGAGAGGGAGGCAGAGAGGAGCTGAGGAGAAGGAGGCAGAGAGGAGAGGGAGGCAGAGAGGAGCCGAGGAGAGGAAAAGGAGGCAGAGAGGAGAGGGAGGTAGAGAGGAGCTGAGGAGAGGAGAAGGAGGCAGAGAGGAGAGGGAGGCAGAGAGGAGCCGAGGAGAGGAAAAGGAGGCAGAGAGGAGAGGGAGGCAGAGAAGAGCTGAGAGGAGGAGACAGAGAGGAGAGGGAGGCAGAGAGGAGCTAAGTAGAGGAGGATATAAATGAATAGTTAATATTTTCTCTCATTAGTATCAATGGTACAGTACAAACAACAACATACAGATGCACATAAACAACATCATCTCTGCCCAGACCCACCTGCTCACACCCCCTTCTCCATCTCCTGGCTGCGCACGACTCCAACACCATCATTAAGTTTGCTGACGACACAACGTTGGTTAGCCTGCTCACCGATGTCAATGAGACAGCCTATAAGGAGGAGATCAGTGACCTGGCAGTGTGGTGCCAGGATAATAACCTCTCCCTTAACGTCAGCAAGGCAAAGGAGCTGATCGTGGACCACAGGAAACGGAGGGCCGATCATGCCCTCCATCCACATCAACGGGCTGTAGTGCAGCTACAAGTTCCTCGGTGTCCACATCATTAAAGAATGATTGTGGTCAACACACACCAACACAGTCGTGAAGAGAGCATGCCAATGCCTCTTCCCCCTCAGGAGGCTGAAAAGATTTGTCATGGGCCCTCAGATCCTCAAAAAGTTCTACAGCTGCACCATTGAGAGCATCCTGACTGGCTGCATCCAACAGCAAGGCGCTACAGAGGGTAGTGCGTACGACCCAGTACATCACTGGGGCCGAGGTCCCTGCCATCCAGGACCTCTATATCAGGTAGTGTCAGAGGAAGGTTCGAAAAAGACTCCAGCCACCAAGTCATAGTCTGTTCTTTCTGCTACTGCACGACAAGCGGAACCGGTGCACCAAGTCTGGAACCATCAGGAACAGCTTCTATCACCAAGCCATAAGACTGCTAAATAGTTAACCAAACCCGAAATATCTGCATTATTGGGAAGGGCCCGTAAGTAAGCATTTCACTGTTAGTCTACACCTGTTGTTTACCAAGCATGACAAAAAAAAGAAAATCTACTCATTGATACAGTATATATCTTGGCTCTCTTTTGTTGTGCTGCTCTACAGATAGAGGGGAACAATTGTCAATGTAATGCTTCAATGCAGGTAAAGTTATATATACCTGTATATATATTTTACTTTTACCCCCTTTTCTCCCCAATCGTAGTTACAGTCTTGTCTCATTGCTGCAACTCCCATACGGACTCCGGAGAGGCGAAGGTCGAGAGCCGTGCGTCCTCCGATACACAGCTTCTTCTCGGGAGGCCCTCAATGCAGGTAAAGCTATAGCTCCAGAGATTAGATGTGTATGTGTGTATGTGTGTGTGTGTCTGAGTGTGTCACCATGAGAGTAGGGTCTACAGGATGGGTGTGTGCAAGAGAGAGAGGCAGAGAGAGAGACAGAGAGAGAGACAGAGAGACAGAGGGAGAGAGATGGGAGGAGGAGAGGCAATGCAGAATACTGATGTGTTCTGTTCTGTGAGAGTGAGGGGATGGGAGGTGGAGATGAGGGGAGGTGGGGATGAGGGGAGGTGGGGATGAGGGGAGGTGGAGATGAGGGGAGGTGGAGATGAGGGGAGGTGGAGATGAGGGAAGATGGGGAGGTGGGGATGAGGGGAGGTGGGGATGAGGGGAGGTGGGGATGAGGGGCAGTAGGAGCTTGGAGAAGAGGACCTAAGGGTTAGCAGGGATGAAAAAGCAGGCCCAGTGACATATTTCCTTTATACTTCATTCATAATGCCCCTAAGAGTGAGCATGTGCATGTAGGTATGAGTAAGAGAACTGACCAGCACTACGTTTGATATGGCATGACTTTACTAATGAAGGCCTCATTAGTTTGTACAACTCATCTACAACATCTTAGGTTTCTCTCTGAAATAGCTATAACTATAGTCTTAGGAGGGATGTGCTATACTGATTATTGAGAATGGGGGAAGAGGGGTTAACCATTAAGGTGTCTCTAGTATAGGAAATGAACAATTCCACTCGGGTGGAGAGAGATGGTAGAAGAGGGACAGAATAGAGAGATTGGGAGGAGAGATGAAAGTGATGGGGTGAATAAAGAGGACAAATGAAAGGATGTCTATCCACCATGTCAGAGCTGACTAAGCAATACTACTACACACTGGCCCTGTTCAATTAACGGGTAGGTTTACTACATTTCCCCGGAAGTTTACACATTTTCTAACAAAAAAGGCACAATTAGATCAATGTACTTAAAGTGTACAATGTTAAAAAACCTTCAGTGGAAGTTCTTGTCACGCCCTGATCTGTTTCACCTGTCCTTGTGCTTGTCTCCACCCCCTCCAGGTGTCGCCCATCTTCCCCTGGGTACTTATACCTGTGTTTTCTGTCTGTCTGTGCCAGTTCGTCTTGTTTGTTCAAGCCTACCAGCGTTTTGTGTCTCGGCCCCTGCTTTTTCCAGACTCTCTTTTCTCGTCCTCTTGGCTTTGACCCCTGCCTGTCCTGACCCTGTACCCGCCTGCCTGACCAATCTGTCTGTCTCTGACCCTGAGCCTGCCTGCCATCCTGTGGCCTCTACTCTGGATTATCGACCCCTGCCTGCCTTGACCTGTCGTTTGCCTGCCCCTGTTGTTACAATAAACATTGTTACTTCACACAGTCTGCACTTGGGTCTTACCTTGATTCCTGATAGTGGAGGAGAGGTCCGGGGAAATTTCCAAGCCCACAGGAAGACGGTCCGGGGCAAGCAGAGCTGACGTCAGGCAATGAGTGTGGCAGGTCGGGCTCCAGCCCACGATGGCACCAGTAGCCCAGTCAATGGAGGGATTGTGTCGCTGGAGCCAAGAGAATCCCAATACCACGGGAACCTGCGGAGACTCAACCAGCAGGAATTGGATCGTCTCGCTGTGGTTCCCCGACACTCGTAGGTTGACGGGGGTGGTCTGGTGGGTGACCCGGCCTATACAGCGCCCGTCCAGCACTCTAACATCCTTGGTAATGGAGAGGGGTTGAGTGGGGATGCCCAGCTCGGACGCCAGGGTAACCTCTATGAGAATCACATCGGCCCCCGAGTCGATGAGTACCTGGAGAGACTTGGACTGGTCACCCCACAGCAGGGTGGCATGGAGAGGGGGGCGAGTAAGGGGAGAAGAACCAGTGTGTACTCACTCCAACGAAGGAGCTAGGTCTCTTGAAGGGACAGGTAGACAAAAAATGAACAGTAGTTCCGCAATACAGACAACTCTGGGTCTCAAGTCTGCGTACTCGTTCGGCTGGAGACAGCCCAGCCCTGCCGAGCTGCATCGGCTCAGGAAGAGGTGAAATCGGCAGTCTCTGGAGGCTCTTGGAGGGACTCGGATAAGCTCGGATCCTCTCGGAGACAAATTAATTACTTAAAAATCATACAATGTGATTTTCTGGATTTTTGTTTTAGATTCCGTCTATCACAGTTGTAGTGTACCTATGATAGAAATTACAGACCTCTACATGGTTTGTAAGTTGAAAAACCTGCAAAATCGGCAGTGTATCAAATACTTGTTCTCCCCACTGTACGTAGGGGAGGGTAGACAGTATGCAGATCTATTTGAATTGTAAATCTCTGTGTTTGCTTTTTTTCCGAGGGCTGGTCTGTTGGTAAATTGCATTTCTTAAACATATTTGCCAATGTTTGGCATACAGTACTTCAATGAATGAAGCCAGAATATATCTTAAAGTAAATATCTAATTTAATATTATGACTGAACTTGGTTTGGTCAGTTGCAAATACAGCCTCAGTTAACCAATACAGCCACCTCATAACAAGTAGGCTACCAGCATTACAAATGGGTAAAAGCCAGAGGGATGTTCAAGGATCCCACATGGGGGATATCTCTTCTGAGTCATCCATTATTTCTCTTAGCTGTGATTTTATTTTATTTATTTATCCCTTATTTTACCAGTTAAGTTGATTGAGAACACGTTCTCATTTACAGCAACGACCTGGGGAATAGTTACAGGGGAGAGGAGGGGGATGAATGAGCCAATTGTAAACTGGGGATTATTAGGTGACCATGATGGTTTGAGGGCCGGATTGGGAATTTAGCCAGGACACCGGGGTTAACACCCCTACTCTTACCATAAGTGCCATGGGATCTTTAATGACCTCAGAGAGTCAGGACACCCGTTTAACGTCCCATCCGAAAGACGGCACCCTACACAGGGCAGTGTCCCCAATCACTGCCCTGGGGCATTGGGATATTTTTTAGACCAGAGGAAAGAGTGCCTCCTACTGGCCCTCCAACACCACCACTCCTCTGTGATCTACAGAGGAGAACAGGGCAGTGTCATAAATATCACCCTATTCCCTACACAGTGCACTACTTTTGAACAGAGCCCTATGTCCTGATCAAAAGTTGTGTGCTATATAGGAAACAGGGTGCCATTTGGGATGCATCCATGGTTTCTGAGAGCTGTGATTGAGAATAGGAGATGTTTTATCCCTCTAGTGAGTGGCTGGTGATGGGAGAGGATGGTGCTAGTTAGATCTACGGCTCAGGTTACAGACACTGTTCATTATCACATAGTCACCTTAAAAAACATTCAATGGGAATCCAATGAGGATTGGTTTATGTTAAAATGACCTAGAAAACAATGTTCATACTGTTTATTGTTAATTCTTCATACAGATACTCCCACTTATTAATGTTATGCTTCAGTTGTTGTTACAATAACACAGCATTGATGCTTGTTGTTAGATATTTGAACTGTAAATTAAACATGATGACTTCCTAAATATCACCGAATTGTGTGTCTAATTAATTACGGCTTGCTGACGAAACAACAACACTACCTCATAGCATAGGCGAAAATGCCACGGGAGATGGGGGGACATGTCAAGCAGAAATGGGATGTGCCTTTGGTTGTTCATCGATGTGTCATTCTGGTCATGTGCACCACAACCGATGTCGCTAGGTCGTTAGCTAAGCTAGCCACTTGTATCTAGCCATTAACTCTTCCAGTATGTGTTGACGTTATTTCACAGGATTTGTTTTTGGAAGGAAGATGTAGAGCTCAGTAATAAATGGCACTTCATTAGCCAAATATCTAATTCATCCATTTTTTTAAAGCATTAACTTACCTGGTATGATGGTGTATTGATCAGTTATACCGTTTAAAGTAATTATTTTTTGCGTTTTTGTCCAAAGTCGACCTTTAAAGTAACTGTCAAATGTTTCCAGATTTCTATTAAATATGACCTATAATTATTGTTTTTTAAAATGGTAATTAAGTATGTTAAAAAGCAGCTTTTCTATGTTGGAAGGGTGTAGGTGTAACCCAACAACAGAATGCTGTGGGGCAGTGACGGTTTTAGCATGTAAATCTTGGTGGGGCAAAAAAATAAATAAAGTGGGATGCATGCCAGCAAAGCCACAACACAACACTAAACAATAGCACTATAACGGTGACAAACGGTGCCCACAAACTGTTAGGGCCTACATAAAGCTGTCCCAACAGCAGAGTTCCAACATCTTACCACTGCTACACCTGGCTATCAACGGAGCCTTGTCTGGCAATGAAACAGTTCATACAGCCTCATTTACTACCTTTTAAAAAATATAGCTGATATGGCTGACATTGCTTAAACAAATGTGGTATATAATGACAATTGAGATGTACAAACTATGGCATAAGGGGACGACAAGTGGATAAGAGGCAATCCGTAATTTCAATTTAGACAATGCACGAGCTTGGACGGACAATATAACTATCTGTTTAGCACTTTTGAAATGTACAGCGACAGAACAATTCAGATCATGGGCCGTTCTTAGTGCTCTCCCTGTACACCAAGTTAGAACCGTAGGATAAATAAAGGTGGCATATCAGCAGACAATGAAAGCTCTTACAATATGTGATGATTACATTTCTCTAAAACAGGTTATAGGCTACAGTAGAACAGTCAGAACAGTAGGCAAAATTGAGAGGGGTAAGTAGACCAAATTATTAGGGTGAGGCACATTGGCTACTAACATCTTGCTACATATCTACCTGGCATATTACATCACTTATTAAACAGCATACAATACATTTTTGGACTCACATTGTTGTACTCGGCTCATATTGTTTTTGCATTGTTTGCAAACTGATATGTCACACGTATTAATGGAAAAAATAACATGCAAAACAGGCAAGCCCCCCCCCCCCCCCCCCCCACAAAAATAAATAAATACATGTATTTATTTTGTGCAAGAAATGTGGGGCTCAAAACATGACGGGTTGCCACTGGTGTGGGTGTATACCGGTCAAAATAAACATTCATGTGAGTAGACCACTGATTGGCCAGCTCATCCTCCTTCCACTTACACTCTGTTTATAAAATACCCCACACGTGAGGCATAATAAAAGTCATGTCAAACTATGTAGAATAGCAGGAAAAAAATAATTTAAATCTAAAATATATATATATATATTGGGAGGACACCCGACCCATTGTCTCCCCCAATATCTACACCACAATTTCGCCCTTGCCTCATGGTGTTCATCACTGCCTTTCAAAAAGTGCAAATGAAGGTCCTTACACCCCCTTCATCCCTTTCTCCCTCCTCTTCCCCTAACGGAACCCTAAAGCGTCCTCCCGTTGACTACCCTTCATCCCTTTCTCCCTCCTCTTCCCCTAACGGAACCCTAAAGCGTCCTCCCGTTGACTACCCTTCATCCCTTTCTCCCTCCTCTTCCCCTAACGGAACCCTAAAGCATCCTCCCGTTCACTACCTTTCCTCAGTGACGTAGGAGTCCACATAAATAATCCATGTAGGTGATGCTTTTCGATGAATGAGTACCCCCTCCCATCCCCATCACTAGTACTATGGCTTGTCTATAAAAACAGAACGTTGGGAGAGCCCACTGAATTTCACGGGTAGGCTACCCATGATGTGAAAGGGCAATGTATGTGGATAAAACAGAGAAGCTGTTACCGATTATTATCTGATCTTCATAGTTATGATGCCATACCTATGTTTTTTATCTAATGCACTTACATTTCAAATGGTAAGCTACGATCATAAAGGGAAGCATCGTTTTCAGTAGATGGGCTCGGTTTCTACACAAGATGGGTAAGTGGTTTATTCTTTTACAGTGTTTATTGTTTGCATAATATTGTATATTTACTGTCACAGTTAAAAGTTTGTCAACCACGTGTTAAACAAAAACAAATGTTAACAATTCACGCATGTTTAAATCAAGAATACGGTAATTTACAAGCAAAAAGTACTTTATTTCTTCATCCGAGCGTTATCGTAAAACGACGGTAGATATAGAGAAAGTCAACGTTACTGCAGTGTGAGTCACTTTGGCACACACGTGCAGTGACAGTTGATAAGAAAGAGGCGAATGTCCTGCGTGTACGCTGACTGCATGTTAACCAGCCAGCCAGCATCCCAGACCGACTGCAGATAGCAAATCAAACACCAGTTGATGCGTTTTTTATGTTTGGGTACCACCGAGTTAAGGCTATCTGTTTGAAACCCTGCCATCCATTCCCAATATTCAGAGTAAGCTACCACTTCGGTCTTGTTAAAAAGGTAAAGTAGGCTAAACAGGAGAATGAATATTTCTATCAAAATTGCTATTGATCAACAGGCCAATCATGGAAACCTGTAGCCAATAGTAGATGTAAACTACTAGGCTATTTTACATATCAACAAGATATAATCACATCAGAATATCACTGAGTGCATCATCCTATGTCATTATACCCGTCTATCACTTCTTCATTTTTTTCATGTTGAAATGGTATCTTGACGCGTTCTCGGGTTGAAGTCAATTCTGCGTCATTCCTGCGTACACGGAGACAACTTCCAATCACCCATCAGAAGACTTTAAAGAGACAGCACGAGGCGTGAATAGGTTCATCAACAGGAGTGCGAGCTCAACTCAACAGGGCGAGGGAGATGAGGGAGGGGGTGAGAGGGAGCGCCAGCGCCTGGCGTGTCCTTTGAAATCTCCTCGAGGAGGTACTGTAACTCCTGTAGAACTGCACGGAATGGCTTTGGGTCGAAAAACTATTCTCTCTGCTGATTATAGTCTTCTCCTCGTTGCTGGATTCTATCCACACGGGGTACGAATGATATGACATTGTAGGCTACTCAGAAGAACAAAGTCCCTATCTCTGTTCCACCGAAAATGCGATTTGATCTTAGCTGTCCATGGTGCTGAAATTATGTACCTAGCCTCTTGCTACTAAAACATTCATTGTCATTCAATATCTTCCAGAGAAATAAACGAGTCTGCCCTGTAAGGAAACAAATAAATAGGCTTCTCGGACTGAGGTAACCTACTAGAGTGAACCATTTGTACGTGGTGCTGAAAGACCGGTACTCACTTGCCACAGTGTCTTGAAACAAGAGGTGGTAAACCTTGTACCTGACTCCTGAATATTGATATAGGAAATATAGGCTAATAAGACAATAAGCAGGCTACTTAATTCTTGAAAAATAACAATTAGACTCAGACTCTTAGACAACAGACGCATGCTGGTGTCCTACTGTCCCCGTTCTTATTTGGCAATGTATCACTTCCGTCTGATCGTTGAGAGTCTTAGCTTTTGATTAGAAAATAGATTTGGCCAGCGGTGACTGTCAATATGCCCAATTAGGAACAAACGTGCAAAGCTATCGAAAAGATGGTGAGCATTAATGGAGGTACTTACAGTTGATAATTTATGGAGGTGTTTACGGTTCTCGTAACAAAAACTTGGCCAGTTGTTCTATGTCAGTGGGAGAATCTCAATTGTAGACTCCTCGTGTCCTCGCCTCCTTCTCAAAACCCATTGGAGCAAAAGGTCAGAGGGGCGGGATCTATGGCTTTCTTATACAATGGGTTTTGAAAAGGAGACGAGTATGCAATTGATATACTCCCAGTGCGACTGACACTGGGAGAAACTCAATCGCATACTCCTCGAGTAGGCGTAAATTAGCACCTTGGACAGCGACACAAAATATCTAAAGTCGCCGAAAACTCAAGACTTTTGTTCATTTATGGTGTGGGAAATGTAAGGTTATAGCTTTGAGTTTATTTATCGTGTATCTTCTTATATAAACCTTTATTGCAAATTCAGTAAAAAAAACAAATACAATAAATACCAATGAACTTTCAAACCATTGAGTCTAAAAAGATAATATAAGATAATGTGGGCATCTTGGTCATTAGTGGTTCACTACTATGTGGTTCACTACTATGCTGTCACATAACACATTCTCTAGGTCAGACAGAACAGGAGCTCTGGTCAGAGGCCTCAGACAGAACAGGAGCTCTGGTCAGAGGCGTCAGACAGAACAGGAGCTCTGGTCAGAGGCTTCAGACAGAACAGGAGCTCTGGCCAGAGGTGTCAGACAGAACAGGAGCTCTGGTCAGAGGCCCCAGACAGAACAGGAGCTCTGGTCAGAGGCGTCAGACAGAACAGGAGCTCTGGTCAGAGGCGTCAGACAGAACAGGAGCTCTGGTCAGAGGCGTCAGACAGAACAGGAGCTTTGGTCAGAGGTGTCAGACAGAACAGGAGCTCTGGTCAGAGGCGTCAGACAGAACAGGAGCTCTGGTCAGAGGCGTCAGACAGAACAGGAGCTCTGGTCAGAGGCGTCAGACAGAACAGGAGCTCTGGTCAGAGGCGTCAGACAGAACAGGAGCTCTGGCCAGAGGCGTCAGACAGAACAAGAGCTCTGGTCAGAGGCGTCAGACAGAACAGGAGCTCTGGCCAGAGGTGTCAGACAGAACAGGAGCTCTGGTCAGAGGCCCCAGACAGAACAGGAGCTCTGGTCAGAGGCCCCAGACAGAACAGGAGCTCTGGTCAGAGGCCCCAGACAGAACAGGAGCTTTGGTCAGAGGCATCAGACAGAACAGGAGCTCTGGTCAGAGGCCCCAGACAGAACAGGAGCTCTGGTCAGAGGCCCCAGACAGAACAGGAGCTTTGGTCAGAGGCGTCAGACAGAACAGGAGCTCTGGTCAGAGGCCCCAGACAGAACAGGAGCTTTGGTCAGAGGCGTCAGACAGAACAGGAGCTCTGGTCAGAGGCCCCAGACAGAACAGGAGCTCTGGTCAGAGGCCCCAGACAGAACAGGAGCTTTGGTCAGAGGCGTCAGACAGAACAGGAGCTCTGGTCAGAGGCCCCAGATAGAACAGGAGCTTTGGTCAGAGGCATCAGACAGAACAGGAGCTCTGGTCAGAGGCATCAGACAGAACAGGAGCTCTGGCCAGAGGCGTCAGACAGAACAGGAGCTCTGGTCAGAGGTGTCAGACAGAACAGGAGCTCTGGCCAGAGGTGTCAGACAGAACAGGAGCTCTGGCCAGAGGCGTCAGACAGAACAGGAGCTCTGGCCAGAGGCGTCAGACAGAACAGGAGCTCTGGCCAGAGGCGTCAGACAGAACAGGAGCTCTGGCCAGAGGCGTCAGACAGAACAAGAGCTCTGGCCAGAGGCCCCAGACAGAACAGGAGCTCTGGCCAGAGGCGTCAGACAGAACAGGAGCTCTGGCCAGAGGCCCCAGACAGAACAGGAGCGCCGGCCAGAGGCCCCAGACAGAACAGGAGCGCCGGCCAGAGGCCCCAGACAGAACAGGAGCTCTGGCCAGAGGCCCCAGACAGAACAGGAGCGCCGGCCAGAGGCCCCAGACAGAACAGGAGCTCTGGTCAGAGGTGTCAGACAGAACAGGAGCTCTGGCCAGAGGCCCCAGACAGAACAGGAGCTCTGGCCAGAGGCCCCAGACAGAACAGGAGCTCTGGCCAGAGGCCCCAGACAGAACAGGAACTCTGGCCAGAGGCCCCAGACAGAACAGGAGCTCTGGCCAGAGGCGTCAGACAGAACAGGAGCTCTGGTCAGAGGTGTCAGACAGAACAGGAGCTCTGGTCAGAGGCCCCAGACAGAACAGGAGCTCTGGTCAGAGGCATCAGACAGAACAGGAGCTCTGGCCAGAGGCCCCAGACAGAACAGGAGCTTTGGTCAGAGGCATCAGACAGAACAGGAGCTCTGGTCAGAGGCCCCAGACAGAACAGGAGCTCTGGCCAGAGGCCCCAGACAGAACAGGAGCTCTGGCCAGAGGCCCCAGACAGAACAGGAGCTCTGGTCAGAGGCGTCAGACAGAACAGGAGCTCTGGCCAGAGGCCCCAGACAGAACAGGAGCTCTGGTCAGAGGCGTCAGACAGAACAGGAGCTCTGGCCAGAGGCGTCAGACAGAACAGGAGCTCTGGCCAGAGGCGTCAGACAGAACAGGAGCTCTGGCCAGAGGCGTCAGACAGAACAGGAGCTCTGGCCAGAGGCGTCAGACAGAACAGGAGCTCTGGCCAGAGGCGTCAGACAGAACAGGAGCTCTGGCCAGAGGCCCCAGACAGAACAGGAGCTCTGGCCAGAGGCGTCAGACAGAACAGGAGCTCTGGTCAGAGGTGTCAGACAGAACAGGAGCTCTGGCCAGAGGCCCCAGACAGAACAGGAGCGCCGGCCAGAGGCCCCAGACAGAACAGGAGCGCCGGCCAGAGGCCCCAGACAGAACAGGAGCGCCGGCCAGAGGCCCCAGACAGAACAGGAGCTCTGGCCAGAGGCCCCAGACAGAACAGGAGCGCCGGCCAGAGGCCCCAGACAGAACAGGAGCTCTGGTCAGAGGTGTCAGACAGAACAGGAGCTCTGGCCAGAGGCCCCAGACAGAACAGGAGCTCTGGCCAGAGGCCCCAGACAGAACAGGAACTCTGGCCAGAGGCCCCAGACAGAACAGGAGCTCTGGTCAGAGGTGTCAGACAGAACAGGAGCTCTGGCCAGAGGCGTCAGACAGAACAGGAGCTCTGGTCAGAGGTGTCAGACAGAACAGGAGCTCTGGCCAGAGGCGTCAGACAGAACAGGAGCTCTGGCCAGAGGCGTCAGACAGAACAGGAGCTCTGGCCAGAGTTGGGCAAGACAACTCCATCAGCACCACTAAAACTCTTGAAGCTGTATCACAGCCTATGGGCATAAGTGTCAAGGCCAGAGACAGAGCCAGTGCATTTACACATCTCGGTTGTTGACTTGACGTCAGTATGACAGTGTTACTGAATAGAAAGCTTGCAGAACCCCACCCCTCTGTCCCACCATCCATCTATATCCTTTAGCTGGCTGAGTCACTCTAGTTAATCTGCATGGTAATCAATACTCAAAACACTCCGGGCCAAATGGTCCATGTCTGCATACCAAATGGCACCCTATATAGTACACTACTTTTGAAAGTAGAGCACTACAGTACGTGAGAGATATGGTGCCACCTGGGACACAGGCCATGTCTGTAATCATGGACTATAGCTAATGTTGATCCCTAGGCTACAGTGGCCCATCGGCCCCCGGTCACAGCTCTCTCACATCATATGACCTAATTGTGTGTGGCTAATGACGTAGAATGGACCACTACCATCTCTCATCTCTATGAAGTATAAAACTGATATGCATTGACCTGTGTATTAATTCAATTGCACAAAAGAAGAATGTCAGCTGGTGCTTGTAATCTAATGCCTACAATAGGTCTTGTTAGTGTTATAACAAAATATTCCCCCACTCCTCCCCCTACAGCATAGCTTTTTAATAATGTCTTCAAGCTTATTTCTAAACTATAAAAAGTATAAACATGCATGTAATTGGTAATAATGTTGCATGATTTTATGTTTTTGTTCCTATACATTGTGATATTTCAGATGTAGAAATGCAATGTGACTACCATTACAGTCAGTGCATCAATACCTTGGCTCTAGACTGCTTACTGCTTAAAACTCAGTGAAACTACAGTAACAGTCTACAGTCATGGCTACTGATGTCTGGCAAATCTCTACCCCGACCGCCACACCCCCTCCCTGGCCCATTCAGATGTCTTCATGTGTATCCTTTGTTGATTGAGTGTCAAAGACAGAGAGCTAACATGTGTAGGAAGATACAGTGTGAAGGTTCTACTGCAAAGCCCTATTCTACAGTCTGTGGGGTCCCTCCACACACCAACAAGCCAAGCCATTCACCATGTGTTCCACAGCAAATCTCGTTCTCCCGCTGTTTCCATGGTGACCGTGGCATTAGATTGTTACTGTAGAAACAGCACCACTGGTAACAGTCTACAGCCATGGTTGCTAGGGGACAAACCTGCATCACATTGACACGGGTGTGTAAGGAAGGCTGTGTGACGAGTTCCTCAGAGAAAGACTGGAGACGTCTAAACACCTGAAGTGTCCTTTAACCTTATGGGTATATTCTTTGATATTACGAGGTTGTGATGAGGGCACAGTGTTTGTTACCAGCACTTTGGTGCAAGGACTGACTAGGGTAACAAGTCTGTTTAGAATATTGTGATTTGCTAATGGAGCAACCAAGAAATTTAGAGATATACATTTAGAGAAATAGATGACTCTGTTCAGGACAAGCCTGACATTTCAGCAGTTAGACAGTGCAGAAAGAGCCCAGCCCATTTGCAGTAGCATAATACAGGACATTGATCCCCCAGGCCTGTGAAAGAGAACAACGTGAACTTGATGACTTGTGCATGACGATGGTGGTGTTATCTGCATGCTGATGTTTTCTGCCTATTGAGATATTACCCTTAATCATTCAAGGATCCGTCACAAATACATATTAAACACATATCCTTGAGTGGGGATGAGATAGGTCCCATGAGCTGATATGAAGGAGATTCCTGTAGTTAGTGAGAATTTATCATCAGAGTACAGCCCTGGGTTAGGTACAGACCTATAGGGTAAAGATGAAAGACAGAGTGAAGCACAGGGAATGCACTGAACTCTAACATGTCATTTATTTTTCACCAGCCCACATAAGACCCGGTAGGAACAGACAGAGCAGTTCTGTAGAATACAGATCACTTCAAGAGCTACAATCAGGTCATCATGAGCGTATTGAAGTAGGCTTTTTTTTGCCTGTAGATCATTTTCTGACTTCTTTCTTTATAGGTCATCACTTTTCTGCTGTACAGGTGGCTCTATCTGTTCTTCTATTTCCTACTTTCTCCGGTTGTCCACCTTTTTAACCTAAAAGCAACACAGTTTAATATAAATACATGTTATGTATGTATTCAATTAGCATTTTCTAAAATGATGAACATGCATTTTGTCTGTCTCTTTTTTTTTACTCCTGTTGACTTCTGTCTGCTTTGGAGTAACGTCATATACAGGTAACTGCCAAAATAACGGAAACACTTGAGGAAATGAGTGATGCAAGGTATATGCCCCCATAGGATGGCAATGCCCTCATCCACAGGCATGAGTGGTCAAAGAATGGTTTGAAGAGCATGAAAACGATGTGAACCATATGTCATGGCCGTCTCAGTCACCAGATCTCAATCCAATTGAACACGTATGAGAGATTCTAGAGCGGCGCCTGAGACAGCGTTTTCCACCACCATCAACAAAACACCAAATTATGGAATTTCTTGTGGAAGAATCCCTCCAATAGAGTTCCAGACACTTGTAGAAACTATGCCAAGGTGCATTGAAGCTGTTCTGGCGGCTCGCAGTGACCCAACACCCTATTAAGACACCTTATGGTTGTGTTTCCTATATTTTGGCAGTTACCTGTATATAAAGCATCTCAGAGTAGGAGTGGTGATCTAGGATCAGGTCCCCCCTTATTCATTGTGATCTAAAAGGCAAAACTGATCATAAATCAGCACTTCTACTCTGAGATGCTTGATACATAGGGCCCTTGATAGGATCCGCATTACGTACGCCTGTAGATGTGGTGTGAACGTCCTCCCAAGGCTGCTAGGCAGAGTGCATTCCTCATCAGTGAGAGTGGCCCTACTCCCTGGACTGTAAGAGGCTACATGCTGATGCACCACTCTGACAGCACATAAACTCTTACTGTTCAGAGAGGAGGGCTCAGACTGGTGCTGGAACAGACAGACAGGAACCAGGGGTTTGATGAGTACCAATTCGTTCTACACACACACTATATATGTACAAAAGTATGTGGACACCCCTTCAAATTTGTGGATTCGGCTATTTCAGTCACACCGGTTGCACACAGGTGTATAAAATCGAGCACACAGCCATGCAATCTCCATAGACAAACATCGGCAGTAGAATGGCCTTACTGAAGAGCTCAGTGACTTTCAACGTGGCATTGTCATAGGATGCCACCTTTCCAACAACTCAGTTCATCTAATTTCTGCCCTGCTGAAGCTGCCCCAGTCAACTGTAAGTGCTGTTATTGTGAAGTGGAAACATCTAGGAGCAACAACGGCTCAGCCGTGAAGTGGTAGGCCACACAAGCTCACAGAACGGGACCACAGAGTGGTGAAGCGCATAGTGTGCGTAAAAATAGTCTGTCCTCAGTTGCAACACTCACTACCGAGTTCCAAACTGCCAAACTGCCTCGTTGGGACATCCATGAACTAGGTTTCCATGGCCGAGCAGCCGCACACAAGCCTAAGATCACCATGCGCAATGCCAAGCGTCGGCTAGAGTGGTGTAAAGCTTGCCGCCATTGGACTCTGGAGCAGTGGAAATGCGTTCTCTGGAGGGATGAATCACACACTTCACTATGTGACAGTCCGACAAGAACGCTACCTTCCCCAATGCATAGTGCCAACTGTAAACTTTGATGCAGGAGAAATAATGGTCTGGAGCTGTTTTTCATGGTAAGGGCTAGGCCCCTTAGTTCCAATGAAGGGAAATCTTAATGCTACAGCATACAATGACATTCTAGACAACTCTGTGCTTCCAACTTTGTGGCAACAGTTTGTGGAAGGCCCTTTCCTGTTTCAGCATGACAATGCCCCATGCACAAAGCGAGGTCCATACAGAAATTGGAAGAACTTGACTGGCCTGCACAGAGTGCTGACCTCAACCCCGTTGAATTTTGTGATAAATTGGAATGCCGACTGCAAGCCAGGCCTAATCGCCCAACATCAGTGCCCGACCTCACTAATACTCTTGTGGCTGAATTGAAGCAAGTCCCCGCAGCAATGTTCCAACATCTAGTGGAAAGCCTTCCCAGAAGAGTGGAGGCTGTTATAGCAGCAAAGGGGGACCAACTCCATATTAACGCCCATGATTTTGGAATGAGATGTTCAACATGCAGTTGTCCACATACTTTTGGTCATGTAGTGTACCTTCAATAAGCTGTATAATACCTACCAATCATTACAACTTAGGACACTGTGGTTGTGTCCCAAATGGCCCTCAATGGGTCCTGCCCCTGGTCAGAAGTAGTGCACTATATAGGGAATATGGTGCCATTTGGGATGCAGATGTAACAAAGTGAATGGCAGTAGCCTGAATGCCAGGAGTATCTTCTTTCCATTCCTGAGACAGGCTGACCCTTCATCAGACTGAGGGGCACGACAACCACATGGCACTAATACTAATGTTTACTAGGGATTCTGTGTGTGGACTCTTCAGACTTCGCATAGGGGTTGTGTGTGTGTGTGTGTGTGTGTGTGTGTGTGTGTAAAGGCTGGGAAAATCATTCTCCAATGATTATTATTATATGGCACTGTACCAGTTAACATTGTCATGTCAGCACTTCAATAATGCCCTAAAGACACAGTCACTGAGGAGATTAAGTGTGAAAGAGAGTGTGAGGAAATGATTGAATTAAAGAGAAACTATGAAAGAAGAACACTGACAATGAAGCAGTCTTTTTCTACAGGTATTTAAAAGCACTAGTTACAGAGATAATCCATGGCAGCATTTTGCTGGGGTGGCATTTGGCAGGCTGATAAGAGACAGGTTGACCTCCCACACAGAATTACTCATTTCTTTACAACACTTAATCTTTCTCCATCAACGCCTTTTATCCAACCTCCTAACAACCTTCCTTTGCATTCCTATCTATTCTGTCCATGCCCACACACATTCTGCCCACATCCACACAGACATGAGCTTTATGTCACATTAACACTTACAGATCCCAGTGGAGCTGAAAACACTGAGTAATCATTAACAATTATAAACTTCCCCCTTAGTTAACTTCCAGCACGATCTGGCTGTATGCTGATGATACATGTGTACTAATTATTTGGAAGAAGTTAGGCCAATATGGTCCTTTTACATTGTATTCTTCCTTGATTTCTTGTTGGTCAGTGTCATGTGACATATCTTACCACTGATCTCCAGTCTAATTCCATTCTTCCGTCCTCCTTCAGAAATGCCCACAATTCAGCTGTTTGTTTTCCAGCCAATGTGCCAAAGGCCTCACCCAGCCCTCAGCCTCCCAACCCCTTCTCCCAGCTCCAAGCTCCCTGTCCCCAGTCTGTGGTCTCTGGTTGTGTCTGAAATGGCACCCTAATCCCTGCACCACATAGGGAATCAGTTGTGATTTGGGACGCAGCCTGCATTCTCAGTCTTTAGGTCTGCAGCCAGAGGGCCAGATGTGGCAGCAGGATACAGTAGATTGGTTCTGCCAAAGCCTTGCCAGCCCTGCTACAGGGCCTCAGAGATATCACCACACATGAAGCTTCAAGCATGTTGGGCACAGTTATGCCATATAACATTGGGGAAATTAGACAATAAGGGATAGTATTACACATCATACAGTGGCAATCTATTTATTTAATCTATTCTCTTAAATTTAGACTGAGTATACTTACAATCATATTATTTCCACAATAGATGAGATACAACGTTGAAAATGCTGCCACAAATGCCATGTTAACATACCAATTCAGCTCAAAGAGATGAGCTCCACAGCATACTACCCCTAACCACACAGTCTCGCCCACATAGTGAACAATCACATCTTCAAAATTCACCTGTCAAAAAAAACAGATCCTCTTCTATGTAGTGATATAATATTCTAAATGGAATATTCCAGAAGGTGTGGAGGGACCGAGAGACCTTGGGCTGACCGTTACCCTGTCGACAGAACAGGAGCCTGGCTCTTTTATAGAGTCTCCGGCCACGCCTGCTCTCCTCCAGCCCTGGCTGGGCCAGTCACATGTGTACATGGTCTGGAGTCCACACAGAGCCTCCAAGTCACCTTGGGGGGAAAAAGCACAAAAACAAAGTTGCACAATCCCCTCCCCTCCCCCTTTGTTGTTGTGCAACTTGTCATAAACATTTTAATTTTATTTCAGATCTTCTGTAAAAACAGCTAAAGTGTCTGATGTTTGTAGATCTGTTCATATGTCTGTGTGAAAGAAAATAACTAACAACACCGGAAAGAGAAGGATGACAAAATGAAAGAGGTGGAGGAAGGATGGTGAAAATGAAAATCAGTCCCTCTAAAGATGCGTGACTTCTGAGTCTATATTCTCACCTCTGAGTGAATGTTCTGTACACAGGAGGGCAACAGGGACTGATGGGGGTCATTGGAGATGAAGGGAGAGGAAGGAGGCTACTGTGACTCAGCTTCTCCACAGTCATGAAAATAAATGAGTAGATAAATACATCACATAGTGTTGCCTCTTCCCCAACAGGTGACACACACACGCACAGAAAAAAAAACAAAAAAACAAGCCCATACTAGTCTGAACGTCAGCAATCAGTTTGTGCAACATGTCTTTGGTTTTTACTAAAGTTCTATATAAGATACACTTTTAGCTATATATTAACATCTTAAAAGGTCAGGTTTTTTATTATTTTGGGAGGATAACAATATTGCTGATGGTTTAATCACCATATAATGGTTTTGGGTGACGAACATAGGAACTGGGTTACAATAAACACCAGCTGACCATACAACACAATGCACACTGATAGCAGTCAAAACCCGATGTGATCCAGGACACCTGTTGTCATTGGGAATGACTTAGTCACGTGACACATGTGCATTATGATAGGAAGCTCATAAGCTGTCATAAGCCCTCTATAACCTCACCCTGGCCAATCCCTCGGGACAGGAAACGGGGAGCTGCTGGCAGAAGAAACGTGATGGCAAAAACATTTGATGAGAGAGGGAGAGGAGGATGGATGCCAAGGGAGATGGAGGAGAGTAGTCATATTCCCCACACATCTGGAAACAATTACACACACCGAATACAAAAAGCACACAGGGTTCTTGGAAGGACACCCCCAGGCACACTCACCCACTACACTGCCATACAAAACACTCTGATAAATCAATCCCCCATGAACTCTGGTGATTTAGCAGCACTTTCAGATTGGGGCTATAACACACTGGCAATGCAGAGAGCTCCATCTAGTGGCCACTGCCTCCCACTGCAGCTCTGTTCCAATGAACAAGCAATGTGCAATACGTCTGATACAATACACTTCAGACCAAATGTGTTGATTTTTGTCACATAGCATGTTTTTCTGCATTTGGCCATATATGTGCATTGCTCCAGAGTCTCTGTGGAAGACAAGTCTGAGAGCCGAGGTGGTGCAAATACTTGGGTTAGTTCAGTAACCAAGAAATACAAGCAAATTGTTTGAAACAGAGGAAGTACTACCTAGATATTGATTTAGAATGCTCATTTCTTGTCTCCATTTGAAAACATTATTCCCTGCCTGTGCTTAATAAACACATCCCAGGGTTGTGGTAAGGTACAGTGCGATAGTGTTCATGTTTTCAAAGATGTAGGTAGGGATTCCACGTGGGCAGGGTTCCAAAAAATACAACTGTGAACAGCTAAGAGAGACACTAGAAAGGGTATTCTGAGTTCAGCTTTGCTGATGGGATGTTAAACAGGTGTCTTGACTCTCTGAGGTCATTAAAGATCCAATGGCACTTATGGTAAGAGTAGGGGTGTTAACCCCGGTGTCCTGGCTAAATTCCCAATCTGGCCCTTATACCATCATGGTCACCTAATCATCCCCAGTTTACAAATTGGCTCTTTCATCCCTCTCCTCTCCCCTGTAACTATTCCCCAGGTTGTTGCTGTAAATGAGAATGTGTTCTCAGTCAATTTACCTGGTAAAACAAGGGTTAAATAAAAAAGAAATCCACAAAAGTTTACTCAGCTTAATTAAATGTGCTATTTTCTCTGCAAATCCTACAAGCATTAGGGAGGATTATTTTGCTGTTGAATCAATCTCCTGCCAAATCCCCACCTCCCAATATCAATAATACATAAACTGATAGACAACAACCAGCAAACAAACACCTTTATAACTCAATAGCTAATCTTGTCAGGGAAATGTTGAGGTGTCGAGTATGGCGTAATGTGATATTACATACATACAGTGACGTAGCAAGTTACCCAAGCATTTCTCTACACAAGCTAAATATGGGCATGTGACCAATAACATTTGATTTGATTTGAATAGAACATCGAGGACCTGGGCATCTGGTGGGACCAGCAGTGTCTAGCACCTTTGCCTTTGTTTTGTCAGATGCGGCGGTGACTGATCTGAGTAGAAGCTGCAGCACAGCAGGTCTTGTCAGAGGAGGTCCTTGTGACATCAGAGGGGTGCCGTACATGTGACATCAAAGAGACTGTGGTAGATCACCTAGAGAGAGATGTACTCAGGGAACCAGCCTAGCTTAGGCCACATCACACACAGCTGTCAATCATCTCTAGTGAGTCAATGTGAGAATGTTCTGCTGACAGACTCAGGTCATTAATAAATGATGAGAGGTAGTTGTGACGGACTAGTACACAGCCCCAACCAGGACCTCCTGTCTGACACACTCTTCAAATTGCTCCTGCATGGTAGACATGTTAAATATAGCAGCACGTTCCATCATTTCTTCCTTTTTGAATTAAATCATGTTATGATGTATATTTTCATTGATAAACTTGACAAATGCAATACATACATGGTCATTTCAGCATAGTTTAATGTTGATTATTAGTCAGATTTAAATATGAGTCATTGGAGTGACAAGACCCGTATGAAGAGAGTGGCGAAGTCAACATGAATGACCGATTGAATTTGTAATCTCTTGTTGTTGTTACAAAGTATTTATTGTACATAAGAGTACCAGTCAAAAGTTTGCACACCTACTCATTCAAGGGTTTTTCTATATGTGTACTATTTTCTACATTGTAGAATAATAGTGAAGATATCAAAACTATGAAATAACACATACAGAATACTGTAGTAACCAAAAAAGTTTTCAACAAATCAAAATATATTTAATATTTGAGTAGCCACCCTTTGCCTTGACAGCTTTACACACTCTTGGCATTCTCTCAAAAAGATTCATGAGGAATGCTTTTCCAACAGTCTTGAAGGAGTTCCCACATATGCTGAGCAATTGTTGGCTGCTTTTCCTTCACTCTGCAGTCCAACTCTTCCCAAACCATCTCAATTTGGTTGAGGTCGGGTGATTGTGGAGGCCAGGTCATCTGATGCAGCACCATCACTCCCCTTACACAGCCTAGAGGTGTGTTTTGGGTCATTGTCCTGTTGAAAAACAAATGATAGTCCCACTAAGCGTAAACCAGATGGGATGGCGTATCGCTGCAGAATGCTGTGGTAGCCATGCTGGTTAAGTGTGCCTTGAATTCTAAATAAATCAGTGTCACCAGCGAAGCACCTCCACACCATCACACCTCCATGGTTCACGGTGGGAACCATACATGCGGAGATCATCCGTTCTCCTTCTCTGCGTCTCACAAAGACACAGCGGTTGGAAACAAAAATCTCAAATTTGGATTCATCAGACCAAAGGCCAGATTTCCACCTATCTAATGTCCATTGCTTGTGTTTCTTGGCCCAAACAAGTCTCTTCTTATTATTGGTGTCCTTTAGTAGTGGTTTCTTTACAGCAATTTGACCATGAAGGCCTGATTCACACAGTCTCCTCTGAACAGTTGATGTTGAGATGTGTCCGTTACTTGAACTCTGAAGCATTTATTTGGGTTGCAATTTCTGAGGCTGGTAACTCTAATGAACTTATCCTCTGCAACAGAGGTAACTCTGGGTCTTCCTTCCAGTGGTAGTCCACATGAGAACCAGTTTCATCATAGCGCTTGATGGTTATAGCGACTGCACTTGAAGAAACTGACCTTCATGCCTCAAAGTAATGATGCTGTCGTTTCCCTTTGCTTATTTGAGCTGTTCTTGCCATAATATGGACTTGGTCTTTTACCAAATAGGGCTATCTTCTGTATACCACCCCTACCTTGTCACAACACAACTGATCGTCTGAAACACATTAAGAAGGAAAGAAATTCCACAAATGAACGTTTAACACGGCACAATTGAAATGCATTCCTGGTGACTACCTCATGACGCATTAAGCTGGTTGAGAGAATGCCAAGAGTGTGCAAAGCTGTCATCAAGGCAAAGGGTGGCTACTTTAAAGAATCTCAAATACAAAATATATTTAGATTTTTTAAACTATTTTTTGGTTACTACATGATTCCATGTGTTATTTCATAGTTTTGATGTCTTCACTATTATTATACAATGTAGAAAATAGTACTAATGAAGAAAAACCCTTGAATGAGTAGGTGTGTCCAAACTTTTGACTGTTACTGTATAATATAATAGAAAGAAAAGAAGCTTGAAATGGAGAAAAACGCCATGTCTCATCTTTTGACCAAATGCATTCTCTTCTTTAAATTAGTCTGTGGGTTAACAGTGTAAAGTGGTTGGCAGCTTCCTTCTGTTTCAGGGATAAGTGGCTTGTATTTAACCAAAGCCACCCACATCCCCTGGCATCTAACACAATCAACTCAGGGCCATCCTTCTGTATTCCTCTCTCTTTATTACCCCCACACACCAACTTACTATATCATTCTCCTCCCTCTCTCTTTCACAGACAAATATACATGAATGCACACCCACTCACACACATTCCTGCACTTATTCACCCTCTTCATACACAGACATACATTGCCTCAGTTTCTCTGTGCTCAACACATACACACTTTAAAAGGTAACAACCCTTAGATGCAGTATAGTCCATTCCGTCAGGACAACAACGGAGGGGTATCTGAGGTGAAGTGTCTCTGGTTCTCTGTCTCCTGGAGGAGGTGAGGTGTTGAGCAGGGCTCAGAGTGAAACCCTCCTGTGGGTGGTAGATAGACTCACTCCCCTCTAGGCTGGCCTGGCTCCAACCGATCACCATGATAAGATGGTGGTGTACGTGTCATTCTCCCTGACAGCCACAAGGAGCGCACTGGTTCTGTCCACACTGTTTAGACTGCTGTGAGGGAGCGGAGAGAGGGGCTGGCTGTGAGCCAGTCTTCTGTAGGGAAACAGTGGGAGAGAGTTAAGATTTGGGACTGTGACAGTACCTACCCCTGATATTACTTACCCCTGATACGTTTAACATGTGTGGTCAGATGACAAGAAAACTCACAACGAATGTTCATAGCAAGGAAATATTAATCCAAATGGAATGCATACATTTGACTGTTCACATTTAAAAGTCATTGTACAGAATTTATAACATAGTGTCAGACTATGTAACAATGAATCAACACAAATCAAATAAGAAATTTAAAAAAAATCATGAAATGTGTCCTGTTGTCAGTGTACCTCTGGGTGTCACTATGGTGACGTGCTTGCTCTCTGTCAGCTCTTCCATATAAGCCATGTGACTGACTGACACACACACACACACACACACACACACACACACACACACACACACACACACACACACACACACACACACACACACACACACACACACACACACACACACACACACACACACGAGAGGCTTCAAGCACTTTGGGCACACACGTGGTTTCATCTCCTGCCCCATCCATGTCATTCAACGTCTGCCCTACTCACCTGTGTCTGTTTGCGGGCGGGCCGAGCTGGTTGGTTGTCGGGGTGGTTGGGCGCCCATGGCCCCAGGCTCTGATTGGAGTAGAAATCCATGGGGTACACCTCCTGCCAGCCCACCTGCTGCAGAGCCACAGCTGCCTGGTAGAGGAGGGGAGGGAGAGCAGAGAGGACAGGAGACCGAGAGGTTAAACATAGATTACCTGCACACACAGACAACACAACCAAGACAGAGGGCTTCCAGCACTCCGTTGATTTGTCCTGTCCTGTTCTTTTACTACAGCCCATCATACTCTTCATAGCTTATAATCAGGGCCTGGGGCCAGTTACATGTCAGTCCTTTTCCATTGAACTATTTAATTCCTGAGCTGCCTATAGTTGTAATCAAGGTTTCATTTCAATTCATGATTTGAATTTCTATTCATTTCCACAAATGACTGGAATTGGTATGGCTTTCCCTGACATTGGTATGTCATTGAGGTAGGGAGTGGTCTGATGGAAAAGGCAGAAGTGTTGGTTGAGTAGAAACAGTGAAGGAGAGAAGTATTGTATGGAGCACAGCAGTATGCATAAAACAATGGCACAACGTCTGACTTCACACACATGCCAGACAGGTGTCAAAATATTGAGTGTGGATGACAAGCGTGGATGTCACTATATTTCTACCTAGCTAACTGTCTGCTTTCCAAATGGCACCCAATTCCCTTTATAGTGCACTATATAGGGAATAGCCTTTATAGTGCACTATATTGGGAATAGCCTTTATAGTGCACTATATTGGGAATAGCCTTTATAGTGCACTATATTGGGAATAGCCTTTATAGTGCACTATATAGCGATATAAAGAGAGTGCATTTATAATACAGAAGATTTTCCAATTATCTCTATTCAAAAGACACAGGTCAGGGAGTTTTAAATTTGATACATTCCATAAACAACTCTTGTATTGTACATGTTCTGCCTACAATTACAATAATTTCCCCTTTGCTATCATGTTAAGCCATGTCAATACTAGAGCCAGGATAATACCAGTATCGCAATACTCGTTAATAACGTGGCAAGGAAACAAAACACAAAGCAGATTTAACTTCTTTAGGAAAACAGCCCTAATGCTGGAAACAAACATCATTATGTTGTCATCCAGAGTCACATGTATTCATTTTTTACCAAGCTATAGCACACAATATTCTACATACAGCAGGGACCAAAGTGTTTGGTCTGCTTCGTGTTTTCATTTTTGCCATGGAAAAAATATTGCAATACAGGTATCATCACAGCCCTGGCCAATAATGTAATTGATTCTTATCAATCACAAATTGTTCTTTCTTATCTTCTTCCCTCCCTCCCCCCTCTCTGTGTAAACTAGCTGCTCCTGCTAATCCCTCTGCTGACAGGAGGCAAGTGTGTCTTATTGACTATAAATATAACATGAGACGCTCTGAAAATAACCACTGCTCCCTCTCCTCCCATATCTCTCTCTTCCTCATCTCCGAATGCCACAGAGGAAAGCGGAGCACACAGACACAGATACAGTCGATTAGCAGGGATGACAAGAGGTGAATTAACTTAAACATACACACCACTGCAGACGGCGCAAATCATTTATATATATTGATACTATTTGAAAAAGGTCTGTCAGGGAAGCCAAGGCACATTTTACTAGGAAGCTTCTGAACACAAATTGATCTTATTAGTGGGTGAATCAGTCACACACCATCTACAGCATTAGTCAATATCATAGCAGCAGAGTAGGATTGGACATGTAAACAGTGCATGATCACAGATATGGAATGTACTGACATTGGACCACAGCTTAAAATATGACCATGCTGATCATCCTGCTAATTATCATACCAGGGGCACATTTCCTGTTTAGAAACTAACCAAATATCTATATAAACAGTACATGTTAAGCATATGACTCATTTCTCATTTCATATGACTCATTATTCGAAAGAATAATGACTGATAGTGCTTACATTAACACCTCTCCATGTCTCTAAAATGCAGACCACATCATATTCACACCCCTGTGCTTGTTATCACCGTGCAACCAATGCCTGTCTTAAGGGATGCACTACCTCAGCAGGAGCACACAAACAATCATTTGCTTATCAGATCCATCTCCTTCTAGTTAAAAAAACAAGCTGCAGCTGGGCAGCAGTGTGTCGAGGCCATCATCGGGGGGAGCTGGTCCGCTGTGCTGTGCTGCTAGTGTACACTATAGTCAGTCAGTGTGAGAGAGAGAGAGAGCTCATCCCTTGGCAGTAGTACTGTAGATTACTTTATCACTGACCTCAACCCGGAGTCTCTCAGAGTGTTCCCAGTCAGCCCACTAACACCCCTATCAGATCAAAGCAAAATCACAGTCTACCTGAAGAGAGTGTCATGACTGTCCATGAGAATCTAAATAGGTCAGATCAGGTTTGCAATGAATAACTTCAGTCAGACCCCCTCTCACCCGCAGAGGAATAACTAGTGGGGGTTAACAACTCACGTCCTGTTGTAAATCAAGGGGAGAAGAGTCAGGTCTCCCTCTCCAAATTCACCAAAGGAATCTGCTTTGTCTCAAAAGACCTTTTTCCAGCTGAAAATCTAACACGTTCAAAAGCAACTACTGGAGCAATATTTCTAACATAGAACGTGGGGAACGGTCAGAGGCCATCTATAGAACACTAATGTAATTTTGTCCGTTATTTTGTGACGTCATTAAAAATGTTAAAAAGGAACTACTGTAACTTGAAAAGTATACCCAGAACATACAACGTTTCCATACTATGCGTTGTGCATGTAATATGAACATTTATGAAAGTGTTTTGTTAAGAGAGGGATATGATTGGAGAAGCTATAAGAGATAATAGTTTTTTTTATAACTGTACACAGTAAGTAGCCACTGCCCCTCAGTGAGGTCAGAGAGCATGTCAGCCTGTCGGAACCGCCGCTTTACTACAAACTGTAAAAATTATGAGTTAAGAAAAAACAGAGACCAGAAAAGCGTGAAGCTGCAGGTGCACATTTAAAGTGGTTTGAACTTTGAATCTCAACACGAGTTTGAGACGATAAACTCACCTCCCGGACAATCACTGGTACGGCTGACTAGCTGTCCTGAGTAAAGTATCTTCGAAAGTGATTTAAGTGGGACCATCCTACTACTCTACTCAAACCATCGTATTACGCTACTCTCATCACCCCACTAGGAACCATCGACACGGCTAGCTAGCCTATATTCAAAGAAGCATCTTCAAGAGCGAATGGAAGGAAAATCAACTCTGTAGTTCTGTTCAGGACACCACGACAAGTCCCCAGATACCGGACAACAACAGAGAAAGACAACAGTAGAATACTTGTTGTAACCATTTCGGACAATCGGAGCCTTACAAGCGTGCCGCGAAAAGGCCCAACTCCCTTTCCAAGGCTGCCCTGTTCACCGAGAGATCCACGGCAAACACAGGCATTTCACGTAAATACATTCATGATGTCTTACTCAAAGAGGGTGGTGGTTCGTGTGCAAAGTATATGACTAGTGTAGAGAGTAGTTTCTAAATGTACCAATGTTAGGTGTCTCTGTCCCTCTCTCCATCTCTTCTTTAACAAGCATCAATGTTGTTGTCATTCCGCTAGTCACCTGTTTTCAGCGTATTACGCTTCCAGTCAATAACCGATGCAAAGTGTCAAAACCAAAGGAACTGCACAATATTAAGAAATGCTATAGATGGAAGTAGTGTAGAAACCTACCAAAAAACATTTAGGCAACAACAAATTCAATCCCTTTTAGACAACTTCCTGGACAAAACATTTCACTGTAATAGTGAAGGTGTAAACTTGGCAGTAGAAAGCCTAAACAGTATATTTGACCTTTCAGCTTCCCTATCAAATCTAAAAATGTAAGAAAGAAATTGAGAATCCTGTCCAACCAAAAACATACAGACCCAGAAAACCTGAGTCTACGTCTTCACTATGATGAATCACTAAAATAATACAGAAATACACTACGGAAACAGAAGGAACAGCACGTCAGAAATCAGCTCAAAGCAATTGAAGAATCCATAGAATCTAACCACTTCTGGGAAAATTGGGACACACTAAACAAACAACAACACAAAGAGTTATCCATCCAAAACAGAGATGTGTGGATTAACCCCTTCTCCAATCTTTGTGGATATATAACAAACAACCTCAAGACAGCAACACAATTAGACCCAACCAAATCATAAGAAAAAAAATAAAAAATAACTTTACACATTGGAAAGAATTAACAAAAAAACTGAGCAAACTAGAATGCCATTTGGCCCTAAACAGAGAGTATACAGTGGCAGAGTACCTGACCACCGTGACTGATCCAAAATTAAGGAAAGCTTTGACTATGTACAGACTCAGTGAGCATAGCCTTGCTATTGAGAAAGATCGCCATAGGCAGGCATGGCTCTCAAGAGAAGACAGGCTATGTGCACACTGCCCACAAAATGTGGTGGAAACTAAGCTGCACTTCCTAACCTCCTGCCCAATGTGTGACCATATTAGAGACACATATGTCCCTCAGATTACACAGACCCATAAAGAATTTGAAAGCAAACCCAATTTTGATAAACTCCCATATCTACTGGGTGCAATACCACAGTGTGCCATCACAACAGCAAGATGTGTGACCTGTTGCCACAAGAAAAGGGCAACCAGAACAAACACCATTGTAAATCCAACCCATATTTATTTATTTTCCCTTTTGTACTTCAAATATTTGCACTTCGCTACAACACTGTATATAGACATAATATGACATTTGAAATGTCTTTATTCTTTTCAAACTCGTGTGAGTGTAATATTTACTGTTCACTTTTTATTGTTTATTTCACTTTTGTTTACACATTTCACTTGCTTTGGCAATGTAAAGATATGTTTCCCAAGCCAATAAAGCCCCTTGAATTGAGAGAGCACGCGAGAGAGAGAGCAGGAGAGAGAGAGAGCACGCGAGAGAGAGAGAGAGCACGCGAGAGAGAGAGAGAGCACGCGAGAGAGAGAGAGAGCACGCGAGAGAGAGAGAGAGCACGCGAGAGAGAGAGAGAGCACGCGAGAGAGAGAGAGAGCACGCGAGAGAGAGAGAGAGCACGCGAGAGAGAGAGAGCACGCGAGAGAGAGAGAGCACGAGAGAGAGAGCACGCGAGAGAGAGAGAGCACGAGAGAGAGAGAGCAAAAGAGCTGAGAGAGAACATAGGGGCTCCTACTGCATAGCTGTCTCCATGCCTGCCTCTCTCCCCAGCCACATCCAGCCAGCCTGGCTCTCTCCCCAGCCCCATCTAGCCAGTCTGCCTCTCTCCCCAGCCCCATCCAGCCAGCCTGCCTCTTTCCAGCCACATCCAGCCAGCCTGCCTCTCTCCCCAGCCCCATCTAGCCAGTCTGCCTCTCTCCCCAGCCCCATCTAGCCAGTCTGCCTCTCTCCCCAGCCCCATCCAGCCAGCCTGCCTCTCTCCCCAGCCCCATCCAGCCAGCCTGCCTGCCTCTTTCCAGCCAGCCTGCCTCTCTCCCCAGCCCCATCTAGCCAGTCTGCCTCTCTCCCCAGCCCCATCCAGCCAGCCTGCCTCTCTCCCCAGCCCCATCTAGCCAGTCTGCCTCTCTCCCCAGCCCCATCTAGCCAGTCTGCCTCTCTCCCCAGCCCCATCTAGCCAGTCTGCCTCTCTCCCCAGCCCCATCCAGCCAGCCTGCCTCTCTCCCCAGCCCCATCTAGCCAGTCTGCCTCTCTCCCCAGCCCCATCCAGCCAGTCTGCCTCTCTCCCCAGCCCCATCCAGCCAGCCTGCCTATCTAGCCAGTCTGCCTCTCTCCCCAGCCCCATCCAGCCAGCCTGCCTCTCTCCCCAGCCCCATCCAGCCAGCCTGCCTCTTTCCAGCCACATCCAGCCAGCCTGCCTCTCTCCCCAGCCCCATCTAGCCAGTCCGCCTCTCTCCCCAGCCCCATCTAGCCAGTCTGCCTCTCTCCCCAGCCCCATCTAGCCAGTCTGCCTCTCTCCCCAGCCCCATCTAGCCAGTCTGCCTCTCTCCCCAGCCCCATCTAGCCAGTCTGCCTCTCTCCCCAGCCCCATCCAGCCAGCCTGCCTCTTTCCAGCCCCATCTAGCCAGCCTGTCTCTCTCCCCAGCCCCATCCAGCCAGCCTGCCTCTTTCCAGCCACATCCAGCCAGCCTGCCTCTCTCCCCAGCCCCATCTAGCCAGTCTGCCTCTCTCCCCAGCCCCATCTAGCCAGTCTGCCTCTCTCCCCAGCCCCATCTAGCCAGTCTGCCTCTCTCCCCAGCCCCATCTAGCCAGTCTGCCTCTCTCCCCAGCCCCATCTAGCCAGTCTGCCTCTCTCCCCAGCCCCATCCAGCCAGCCTGCCTCTTTCCAGCCCCATCTAGCCAGCCTGTCTCTCTCCCCAGCCCCATCCAGCCAGCCTGCCTCTTTCCAGCCCCATCTAGCCAGCCTGCCTCTCTCCCCAGCCCCATCTAGCCAGTCTGCCTCCCTCCCCAGCCCCATCCAGCCAGCTTCTTTCCCAAGCCCTGTCCTCAGCCCCATCAACCCTACCAGCCTGACTGCTACCTGCCTGCTCTGAGACAAGCAGCACTGATGAGCCCCTGCAATGTTAACACCAGACATCAGAACATGAGGTTATTTTCCCACATTTATCACAGGGTGCGAGTTCCTACACAACACCGCCTGCTCCGAGGGAGAAAAGTCATTTGAAGTGTGTGTATGTGTGCACACTTGTCCTCTTTTGATAGTGAATGACAGCAGCAGACAGTGTGGATCGTGGCGAGCTGTTGGAAGACGCCTGTTTACCTCATAGGGAGACAGCAGGGGTTTGGAGAAGGCTTTGCCCCAATCAATGGAGAGACGCGGGCAAGCGATCTGGACCCACCTGCAAGGAGAGAGAGAGAACATCAGAGAGAGAGATAGAGAGAGATTGCATTAAAGAGGCAGTGCACATCTCAGATAGCAGGGTGGGTAGGTGCATGATGTGAATCTGTGCTGCTGCATTGGGCTGCAGGCAGCTCTGCCTCCACCTGATCTCCTGCATATGTTAGAGGATCTGTCCTGATTCACTCTGAACACAAAACACACTCTGCATTCATTCATCATACCAGGGGGAGAAAGGAAGGATGCTGAGAGGAGACAGGGAGAGGAGGAACACAAATAGGGAAACAGGGAGAGGTGGGAAGGTGTGATACGAGAACTGGAGGGAAGAGAAAGAAGAGGGAGTTAGGTGAGCTTGAATAAAAAAGCTGCACTAGCCCAGTCTCCACGGAGCTAGCCTACATAGCAAGACAGACAGAGGGGAGGGGGGCTGGGAGTTTGCTAGAGGGAGAGAGACAAAGAAAGATGGAGAGAGGGAGGGGTGATGGAAAAGAAAGGTGAGAGAGAGAGGGATTGGCAGTGAGACGTGTTTATCTTAGTGATTGTGTGAGCGACGGATGAGGAGAAGGATGTAAACAGCTGGGGGGAGAATGGAGGGAGGAGAGGCAGAGCGGGTTAAAGAGGTTAGCTTCCACAAATCAAGGCTATCCACAGCTCCATCTCCACGGTGACAGCCCCTCCCTGTACCGCTTATCTCCAAAGACAGACAGCCACCAGTAATACACCAGGCACATTTATGGATTCAGCTGTATTCACATGGACACGGTGAGGAATGAGAGCGCACACATCTTGGTAGATTTCAATACAAATATATGCATTCAGAATCTGTGCACAGGTGTACAGAAAGGTGGGGAGGGAGAAAGATGCTAGCTCTAAAACACTGCATCGTGCAACATCTTCAGGGATACTTTCACAAGTTAAACGGCAACTGCTGCAGAAGTGTATCTCTGCATCCTCTCTCTCGGTTTGTTTCCTTGTAACAGTACTGTGCCTTATATCATAGCTGCTTCCTTGAACAGTAGAATTGATTGGGGCTTCACCCTAACCACTGGAGCCCACCATGCTCTCCTTTTTGGGGGGAAAATACCTCCCCAAAAACATAATGAATGAGTATTCACCAGTCTAATTTGGAAGGCTGATAAGTGAGACGTTTGCTTGTCCACTGAGCCATTGGGCCCACCCTGCAACCTCATTGGATAACGCTGGGCAGAATGTAGGGAAAATGGCACAACACAACTTAAAGAAAACAGTCGCTATCAAACTAGGAATTTCATGGATAATTGATGTAAGACAGTAATTCTGCTCATAGATTATGCATGTATGAACTACACATTGACACATCTAGCCCAAAGCGGGAGGTTTAAAACATACTTTCTTCATAGCCAAAGTACCGGAGCATGTCTTTAAGGCAAGCAATGAGTGGATGGGAGTGGAGGAGAGAGAAGTGAAGGACAGAAGAGGAGGGGAGGAGGATTTGACAATCCCTACTTCCCTCTTTAGGAGCAGTTTCTTAACAGATTGGCCTGGGAGCATGTGTTGTGCCACACTGGCTAGGAACCCAGCACGCCACACAATTCAATTTACAGCCAATATCTGAGCTAAGATCTTCCTAACTCACCGCAGAACCCTCACCACAGGGCATAGACTGAGAGATGGAGAAAGAGAGAGAGTGAGGGAGAGATGGGGAGAGGGAGATGGAAGAGAAAAGACAGAGAGAGAGGGGTTGCTACAGGGAGAGGTAAATATAACTCCAGTCACAGTCTACTACAGCAACTGCCTCTGAATGTGTCCCCATTTCCCCTGTCCATTTCCTAGCAGCCCTCTGGGTTTAGGGAAACAGGAAGCTCTAGTCATGCCCTGTGAAGGAGACCATCAGTAAGTGAATAGAATCCTGATGACTCTCTGTGAATGGGGGACCCTGCAGTGAGCTGGGGTAGAGGGAGGACAGCCTGATAAGCAGACTTAATTGAATGAGAGGGAAGGGTACCACACACAGCTTGCATCCCAAATGGCACCTTTTTCCCTATTAAGAGCACTACTTTTGACCAGAGACCTAGAGACCCTGGTGAAAAGAAGTGCACTAAATAGGGAATAGGGTGCAATTTGGGAGGCAGGGAGGGTTGGGGTGACCACAGAACCTAAAGGGTTCCCCAGTGTTCCCAGTGTGAACTAAGGCCCTGTCCCCGTCCTACTACATTAGCTTCTCTGGTACATTAGCCCCAGTAACAGCTAGGATGCATCCCAAATGACACCCTATTCCCTCTACAGCAAACGTCTCTGGTCAAAAGAAGTGCACAATATAGGGTATAGGGTGCCATTTGGGATGCGCCCTTAGGCAGACCTCCCTCCACCTGCAAGGCTGCTGCCCTTCAGTTATCCTAGCAGCCTGGACCAAGACTGGCAAAAACAATTAACCTCTTCTCTCGATATCTCAGGAAAATGGTCACTTTAATAAAATAAAAAAGATTAAAACAGGAAAGTTGATTGGAATATGGGTGAAGAGGAAATGCAAATTATTTTTCGGTAAAATGGCATAACACATTGCAGGGTATTTGCGAACCAGTTGAGATAAGTGTGTGTGGGTCTGCCAGATATCTGCACAATGGTTAAAATCAGGCTGGAATCTAATTACACACTTTAAAGTGTTTGCTAATGGTTTCTCTGTGTGTCGGAGTGTGTGTGGTGTGTCACTAATGGGAGAGAAAGGCTGGGTGTGGGCTAGTACACCTTCCCTCTCTCCCTCCCTTCTCTTTCTGCACTCCTCTCCACTCCTCTCCGCAGCCAGACTGCGCTGCCTTTCATTCTGTGCCCACAGGTAAGCACCGTCCCCAACGTGCCCACAGGTAAGCACCGGCCCCAACGTGCCCACAGGTAAGCACCGGCCCCAACGTGCCCACAGGTAAGCACCGGCCCCAACGTGCCCACAGGTAAGCACCGGCCCCAACGTGCCCACAGGTAAGCACCGGCCCCAACGTGCCCACAGGTAAGCACCGGCCCCAACGTGCCCACAGGTAAGCACCGGCCCCAACGTGCCCACAGGTAAGCACCGGCCCCAACGTGCCCACAGGTAAGCACCGGCCCCAACGTGCCCACAGGTAAGCACCGGCCCCAACGTGCCCACAGGTAAGCACCGGCCCCAACGTGCCCACAGGTAAGCACCGGCCCCAACGTGCCCACAGGTAAGCACCGGCCCCAACGTGCCCACAGGTAAGCACCGGCCCCAACGTGCCCACAGGTAAGCACCGGCCCCAACGTGCCCACAGGTAAGCACCGGCCCCAACGTGCCCACAGGTAAGCACCGGCCCCAACGTGCCCACAGGTAAGCACCGGCCCCAACGTGCCCACAGGTAAGCACCGGCCCCAACGTGCCCACAGGTAAGCACCGGCCCCAACGTGCCCACAGGTAAGCACCGGCCCCAACGTGCCCACAGGTAAGCACCGGCCCCAACGTGCCCACAGGTAAGCACCGGCCCCAACGTGCCCACAGGTAAGCACCGGCCCCAACGTGCCCACAGGTAAGCACCGGCCCCAACGTGCCCACAGGTAGGCACCGGCCCCAACGTGCCCACAGGTAGGCACCGGCCCCAACGTGCCCACAGGTAAGCACCGGCCCCAACGTGCCCACAGGTAAGCACCGGCCCCAACGTGCCCACAGGTAAGCACCGGCCCCAACGTGCCCACAGGTAAGCACCGGCCCCAACGTGCCCACAGGTAAGCACCGGCCCCAACGTGCCCACAGGTAAGCACCGGCCCCAACGTGCCCACAGGTAAGCACCGGCCCCAACGTGCCCACAGGTAAGCACCGGCCCCAACGTGCCCACAGGTAAGCACCGGCCCCAACGTGCCCACAGGTAAGCACCGGCCCCAACGTGCCCACAGGTAAGCACCGGCCCCAACGTGCCCACAGGTAAGCACCGGCCCCAACGTGCCCACAGGTAAGCACCGGCCCCAACGTGCCCACAGGTAAGCACCGGCCCCAACGTGCCCACAGGTAAGCACCGGCCCCAATGTGCCCACAGGTAAGCACCGGCCCCAATGTGCCCACAGGTAAGCACCGGCCCCAATGTGCCCACAGGTAAGCACCGGCCCCAATGTGCCCACAGGTAAGCACCGGCCCCAATGTGCCCACAGGTAAGCACCGGCCCCAATGTGCCCACAGGTAAGCACCGGCCCCAATGTGCCCACAGGTAAGCACCGGCCCCAATGTGCCCACAGGTAAGCACCGGCCCCAATGTGCCCACAGGTAAGCACCGGCCCCAATGTGCCCACAGGTAAGCACCGGCCCCAATGTGCCCACAGGTAAGCACCGGCCCCAATGTGCCCACAGGTAAGCACCGGCCCCAATGTGCCCACAGGTAAGCACCGGCCCCAATGTGCCCACAGGTAAGCACCGGCCCCAATGTGCCCACAGGTAAGCACCGGCCCCAATGTGCCCACAGGTAAGCACCGGCCCCAATGTGCCCACAGGTAAGCACCGGCCCCAATGTGCCCACAGGTAAGCACCGGCCCCAATGTGCCCACAGGTAAGCACCGGCCCCAATGTGCCCACAGGTAAGCACCGGCCCCAATGTGCCCACAGGTAAGCACCGGCCCCAATGTGCCCACAGGTAAGCACTGGCCCCAATGTGCCCACAGGTAAGCACTGGCCCCAATGTGCCCACAGGTAAGCACTGGCCCCAATGTGCCCACAGGTAAGCACTGGCCCCAATGTGCCCAATGTGGGTTCAGAACACAAACTAAACCTTCTTTCAAAGGATGCATCTTGAAGTGTTTGGCTTTAAGACTGTTTGTGATTTCTATTTGTCTCCCGTAGGGTATTTGTGTTTTTGTCAAACCCAGGAATCAATGGAGGTAGATACTCTCCACCAAAACTAATTCCAAATACTGCTAGGCTAAATAGAGGAAAGTTCAGAAAATCACAGCCAACACTGAGTTAGACCAGCGGTTGTGTCTAGGCTAGTCATCTCCTGCTGTGGGCCAATCTCACTCATCTTCCTGACCATTCCGGATTGCCTACCTAAAAAAGTAAATCATCATATAATTAACAACCCCTTAGTCTCTCTTAGCCCTTTCATACACTGATAAAGATCCCACTGTATCATGCCTGCTTCTTTTAATCTGCTTTTTGGTACATCTGAAAGGGGTGGGGTGGGGGGGGGAATACCTAGTCATGATTCCTGCATTTTCACAGACCCTGTTACCAAAATACAGGTATCGGGTCTGTGTAAACGGTTCCCTGCAAGTAAATTAATTTACACTTCCATTGTTTAACACCTCTTTAATTTACAATGCAAACAGCCCCCATGGTTTAACAAGATGCCCATCCCAATTTGCCAGTTGTATAAAAGGGGTCTACTTGCAAGAAAGTGGTAAATAATATACCACATCTTGTCTGAAATATGTATTTCTGATCAGGCCTCTACTCTAACACCTCTGCAGAGCCACCTCAGGACCATTCTCATTATCTGGGGTCCTGCTGAGAGCCGTGTAGCACTGAGATAGCCCTGTAATGTCAGCCGTCACGCCATTCCTGTCACGTCTTCCCTGTAATATACAACTTTTAATGTCATTCCTGTAACGTCCTCACTGTAACCCCAGTCTACCCTTTGGCGGCATAGGGCTGAAACAAAAGGGATGATGACTGCGTACTGACTGCGAGCCCTGTTGAGTCATCCGTGTTACGTCAACCCTGTGATATCATTAACTTTGTGTCTGTCAGACCCATGACGCCAGTCAGCCCTGTCACTATCTATAGACTGAGCGACCCTACTCTGGCAGCTCTCCGCATAACATTTGAAAAGCTGTTATTTTGCGTCCCACTCTGAGCTCTTAATTTACGGCCTCTGAGCTGTCTAAATAGGTGCCTGTGAATCGCCTGTGAATATTTTGTCCAGTTTGAGTCGTGCCAGGCTTATGAATTTCCTGTTTTGCGTAACTGCCTTGGAGAGTGGTGAGATCACAGCACCAAAGAAAACAAGAGCAGCAAACACCTCCTTTTATCACGCTCTCTCCCGTTTCAACACAACCTCCTCAACTACCTCTGCGTCCCCTGATCTCTCTCCCTCCTTTCTCACCATCTCTCTCAGACAGTCTGTCCCTCCTTCACACACTCCTCCCTCACACATCGCACTACTCATTACTCCACAGTGAGAGGCCAATCTGCTGAGAGTGTGGACTGTGGTGAATGTGTGCATTTGTGTGTCTCAGAGAGCCCTTCTGCACATCAGTGTCTCACTACCTCCTCCTTGCCCTCTTCTTTCTGCCAGCCAGACAGACAGTCATAGAAATCAAAGCGACTTGAGCTTGAAGCACGAGTGGTTTCACTTGACAAACTTTTGGAGTTTTCTTTTAAGACATAATGACTGTGCCTCGCTGGATAACAGTGTTGGATGACAGAGCATTTCAGATGGCGTCTCTCTGTGTATATCAGGGATATGTATCAAAGACAAGAGGACAAGTCTCAAAACATTCTCACTGCCTTTCACCGTGTGTGTGTGTGTGTGTGTGTGTGTGTGTGTGCACGTGCGTGCTGTAGACTCACGCATCCACTTCTGCCATCAGGTCCAGCTTGCTGGGGAAAATCTCAGACAGCAGCACTCGAGTGAAGGACTTGCCAAGAGACTCAAGCTTGGATTCCAGGTGCTATAATGGAAAGACAGAGAGAAACAGAGCGAGAGAGAAATACAAAGAGTGAGGGAGTGATGAGAGTAGGAGGACAGAGAGGGAGAGTATGGTCACACTAGCCTCGAGCCCACATGAAGAACACGTGTGTGTGTTTGTGCAGGCCTTGGACTCACAAGAGACCTGTCTGTGTTGCCTGCCTATACAGCTACACACACACACACACACAACACACACTCCCACTCGTTCTGCTGTTCCACTAGAGGTTCCTTCAAAGGTCCTTCAGAGCTCCCAAGTCTAGTGTTTCTTAGTTAGATTAACCAGATAATAATAATAATAATAATATGGCTAATTAACACAGCTAGCTCTCAATGATGGAGCCCAGAGATACTGGAGAAAACAACCTAATACCATCACCATATTAAACATCACCATATTAAACACATCACCACCCAATAACATCACCATATTAAACACATCACCAGCCAATAACATCACCATATTAAACACATCACCACCCAATAACATCACCATATTAAACACATCACCACCCAAAAACATCACCATATTAAACACATCACCACCCAATAACATCACCATATTAAACACATCACCACCCAATAACATCACCGTATTAAACACATCACCACCCAATAACATCACCGTATTAAACACATCACCACCTAATAACATCACCATATTAAACACATCACCACCTAATAACATCACCATATTAAACACATCACCACCAAATAACATCACCATATTAAACACATCACCACCAAATAACATCACCATATTAAAACACATCACCACCAAATAACATCACCATATTAAACACATCACCAGCCAATAACATCACCATATTAAACACATCACCACCCAATAACATTGATAAAACACATCACCACCCAATAACATCACCATATTAAACACATCACCACACAACAACATCACCATATTAAACACATCACCACCCAATAACATCACCATATTAAAACACATCACCACCCAATAACATCACCATATTAAACACATCACCACCTAATAACATCGATAAAACACATCACCACCCAATAACATCAACATATTAAACACATCACCACCCAATAACATCAACATATTAAACATCACCACCCAATAACATCACTAGATAAAACACATCACCACCCAATAACATCACCATATAACACATCACCACCCAATAACATCACCATATTAAACACATCACCACCCAATAACATCACTAGATAAAACACATCACCACCCAATAACATCAACATATTAAACACATCACCACTCAATAACATCACCATATTAAACACATCACCACCCAATAACATCAACATATTAAACACATCACCACCCAATAACATCAACATATTAAACACATCACCACCCAATAACATCACCAGCCAATAACATCAACATATTAAACACATCACCAACTAATAACATCAACATATTTAACACATCACCACCTAATAACATCAACATACTAAACACATCACCACCCAATAACATCACCATATTAAACACATCACCACCTAATAACATCAACATACTAAACACATCACCACACAATAACATCAACATATTAAACACATCACCACTCAATAACATCAACATATTAAACACATCACCACCCAATAACATCACCATATTAAACACATCACCACCTAATAACATCACCATATTAAACATCACCAACTAATAACATCACCACCCAAAAACATCAACATATTAAACACATCACCACCCAATAACATCACCATATTAAACACATCACCACCCAATAACATCACCATATTAAACACATCACCACCCAATAACATCACCATATTAAACACATCACCACACAATAACATCAACATATTAAACACATCACCATATTAAACACATCACCACCCAATAACATCACCATATTTAACCCATCACCACCCAATAACATCACCATATTAAACACATCACCACCCAATAACATTGATAAAACACATCACCACCCAATAACATCACCATATTAAACACATCACCACCCAATAACATTGATAAAACACATCACCACCCAATAACATCACCATATTAAACACATCACCACCCAATAACATCACTAGATAAAACACATCACCACCCAATAACATCACTAGATAAAACACATCACCACCCAATAACATCACTAGATAAAACACATCACCACCCAATAACATCAACATACTAAACACATCACCACCCAATAACATCACCATATTAAAACACATCACCACCCAATAACATCACCATATTAAAACACATCACCACCCAATAACATTACCATATTAAACACATCACCACACAATAACATCAACATATTAAACACATCACCATATTAAACACATCACCACCCAATAACATCACCATATTAAACACATCACCACCCAATAACATCACCATATTAAACACATCACCACCTAATAACATCAACATACTAAACACATCACCACCCAATAACATCACCATATTAAACACATCACCACCTAATAACATCACCATATTAAACACATCACCACCCAATAACATCACTAGATAAAACACATCACAACCCAATAACATCAACATATTAAACACATCACCACTCAATAACATCAACATATTAAACACATCACCACCTAATAACATCAACATACTAAACACATCACCACCCAATAACATCACCACCCAATAACATCAACATATTAAACACATCACCACCCAATAACATCACCACCCAATAACATCAACATATTAAACACATCACCACCCAATAACATCAACATATTAAACACATCACCACCCAATAACATCACCATATTAAACACATCACCAGCCAATAACATCACCATATTAAACACATCACCACCCAATAACATCACCATATTAAACACATCACCACCCAATAACATCAACATATTAAACACATCACCACCCAATAACATCACTAGATAAAACACATCACCACCCAATAACATCACCATATTAAATACATCACCACCCAATAACATCACCATATTAAACATCACCACCCAATAACATCGATAAAACACATCACCACCCAATAACATCACCATATTAAACATCACCACCCAATAACATCACCATATTAAATACATCAACATATTAAACACATCACCACTCAATACCATCAACATATTAACACATCACCATCCAATAACATCAACATATTAAACACATCACCACCCAATACATTAACATAGTAAACACATCACCACCCAATAACGTCACTAGATAAAACACATCACCACCCAATAACATCACGAGATAAAACCATCACCACCCAATAACATCACCATATTAAACACATCACCACCCAATAACATCAACATATTAAACACATCACCAGCCAATAACATCACTAGATAAAAGTGTTGAGCCAGTTCAGGGACCGGGCTTCCTTCTGTGTTGGTGAACGTCTTTGAAGAGGGCCCGCTGGACCAAGTGTTAAGACCGAGTTCAGAACGTCAACTTCCAAAAGATTCCCTAACGGTGAGCATAGAGAGATACACCTCTGCAGCCAGCCACACTGAGATTCTCTGTTCTATAGTGGGTTATTCTGCACTCTTTACTATGACAGCCTGGGTTGTTTTCTGAGGTTATACAGTCCTGTCCAGACAAAGGCATATCACACAACTCAACCACTTAATCTAAACACTGGCCCAATGAGGGTGACACTACTGTAAGAAACTACAAAGACATTCTATTGGAATACCTTCATCTCTCTGTCTGACTACTGTATCTGGATAAGACGCAAAGTTTTCATTCACGTTAGAAATTGGGGGGGAAATGACAAGAGAAACCTGGGTTTGGTTTAAAAAATCATCTGACAGCAAGAGGAGAGGAGAGATGACAGAAAACACGATGCTTCTCTCAGTCTCTTCCTCCCAGCCTACCAATTAGAGAAAAGAATGAGGCGAGGACGTGGAGGAAGAATCCCAAACAAAAGTCAAACACAACGCATGAGAGGAAAACAAAAAGCGGACAGATCAAACGGAGGAGAGAACAAAGGGAAGAGTGCTGAGAGGGGGGGGGCAGGCTTGAGAGCAGGCTAGGGATCCAACAACCCCCCCATGTAGGACCGATCGATGAAGACCCCCAGGCACACACACCAGCCAAATGCCAACTGATGGAGGTAGCGGTGTGTGTGTATAGAGGGGTGTGGTTTGGCTTTACACTCTATAGTCTTCACAGCTGCATTTAGCTGCTTGTCTGAGTAACTGAGAGAAGCTGTGCCCCACAAAACGTATTACACATCATTGTATATGTGAAGGTCTCAGAGTGTGAGGGAGGGGTAGAATCAGGATAAGTGTGAAATCTCTGAGATGCAGGCTCATACCTCCATGACCTTAGGGTTGCCCTGCCGGCCCAGCGTGCCCAGGATCAGGCCCCATCTCTGGGCAGAGCGAGCTTTGTCGATGGCCTGGAGCCGGATGGACCGCATGGCTTCATGGTCATAGTACTCCCTGGAAAATATCTTACTGTACGGGTCGTACCTAAACACACACACACACACACACACACACACACACACACACACACACACACACACACACACGAGTGCAAGTGTATGCACACACACACGAATATACAATCATACATAAACACACAAAACATGCATATTAGTGTGTATTGTTCACAACAGGTTACCTTGAGGATAGACAGGCAAGAAGAGAAAATCCAATCATGAAAATCCATCAAGTATTAAGGCAGTTATCTGAGAGAAAATAGTGGCATTTTAGAGAATCTAATCTTTCTCTCTCTACCAGGAGAGCTCAGCTCAGCACATCTTGAGATTATCATCTTGTTTATTAGAGAGCCTGAGAGGAGGGCAGTAGTGCATACGTTCATAACACAAACACAATTTCACTTCACAAACAAGATCTCATATAAATACTGTTTCACGCCAATACAGCTGAGTGGAAATGACACCATAAAGACAAACTGCAACAAGGTGAACCATGTCACATTAATCCTGTGTATTACTGACAATAATGACATTCTGCAATCTATGTCAGATTCATCCACAGCGGTACACTGTATATTAATATACAGTGCCGTGAAAAAGTATTCGCCCCTTTTCTGATTTTCTCTATTTTTGATATTGAACGTTTTTCAACCAAAACCTAATATTAGATCAAGGGAACCTGAGTTTACAAATAACAAAAAAAATGGAATACTTGTTTCATTTATTTACTGAACAAAGGTATGCAGCACCCAATTCCCCTGTGTGAAAAAGTAATTGCCCCCTTACACTCAATAACTGGTTGTGCCACCTTTAGCTGCAAGGACTGCAACCAAATGCTTCCTTTATTTGTTGATCAGTCTCTCACAACGCTGTGGAGGAACTTTGGCCCACTCCTGCATGCAGAAGTGCTTTAACTCGGCGACATTTGTGGGTTTTCAAGCATGAACTGCTCGTTTCATGTCCTGCCACAACATCTCAATGGGATTAGGTCTGGACTTTGACTAAGCCATTCCAAAACTTCAAATTTGTTTATTTTTAACCATTTTCATGTAGACTTGATTGTGTGTTTTGGATCATTGTCTTGCTGCATGACCCAGCTGCGCTTCAGCTTCAGCTCAGATGGATGGCCTGACATTCTCCTGTAGAATTCTCTGATACAGAGCAGAATTCATGGTTACTTCTATTAAGGCAAGTCGTCCAGGTCCTGAGGCAGCAAAGCATCCCCAAAGCATCACACTACCACCACCCTGCTTGACCGTTGGTATGAGGTTCTCACTGTGGAATGCAGTGTTTGGTTTTCGCCAGGTATAAAATGGGACCCATCTCGTTCAAAAAGTTGACTCAAGCTTGCCAAAAAGCACCTGGAAGCACCTGGATGACTCTTGGAAGAATGTTCAATGGACAGATGAGTCAAAAGTATAACTTTTATGAAATAAGTATTTAATGGTTATGTTATTTGTTCACTCAGGTTCCCTTTATCTAATGTTAGGTTTGGTTGAAGATCTGATAACATTCAGTATCAAAAATATGCAAAAGTCGAGAAAATTAGAAAGGGGGCAAATACTTTTTCACAGTACTGTAAATGGTACACACAGTGCTTGATTAGCTCTTTACACTTGTACCAGTATACGGGTTGAAAATAGCGCCTAAATTGGACCACAGTGGCTGTACAGTAACATGCAGTACATTACGTCAGAGCTCAAGGTCTCCCGCTTCACAGCACACTATTGGTTTTGACTGACAGTGGTTCTGAACACCGCGCGCGACAAGAAGTTGCCCCCATCCCTCCAGTTAATTGAGCAACTTTTGCAAATGTTTCGTTGTCTGAGGGAAATAAAGCAACACCTCATGGCACAACGCCTCTCCCCATTTGACCTACTTGTTGTGTGTATGTACTGACATGTATGTGGAACTGATAGATGCGCACACACACACACACACACACACACACACACACACACACACACACACACACACACACACACACACACACACACACACACACACACACTACATGTTAATGTTTTTAAATGTATGTGAATTGTAAAGTCTTTTGTCTGTAATGTCTTTTTCGTTATGTGTCAGAGCCCAGTAAGACTAGCTATTGCCATAGGCGTCGGCTAATTGGGATCCTAAGAAATCCAATTTATGATCTGCTTCTCTGAATTGCCTTGTGAAAGCCTAACACTAAGATCGTACTTTGTAACTTTGCTAACCATGTTGGCAATATAACACGCTTTCAAATCATGCCCACCTGACCAGATTGTGATTTATAATGGTCCGTTTTTGGAATGCGTAAACAACAACAGTAATTATGTAAATGCAGGGATGCAGGGCTGTGCTTCAAACAAAACTTCCAGTCGGATTCCTCTAGTTCCTCAACATAGCACCTTATAGTTGACTCTTCTTTGAGTCATAAAAGTGCATTGAAATTATGTAGGAACTGTGCACACTTTGCAAAGATGTGTGATAACTTGGAGATACCAGTTAGACCTCTCACTCAAACCCTTGTCATTGTTTTGTCTCATGTTGCACCTACCCCAAATTTTCCAGGAATATTCTTATCATGTTACTGAATGTATACAGAGTATTTTCTGATTTCGTTATAAACAAATGCAGCCAAAAGTACAGTAAATGTAAAATGCACATAAAATCAACAGTGTAATGTTTGGATTCGGTCTTGTGCTAATAATTTTCCCATAATCTCCAAACTGTTCCCTTTTGATGGTTATGTATAGGATTTCCATATTTCTTCTCTAAGAAACATTTCAATTGAGCCCTATCCATATAGGCTGATTCCCATGAGTGTAAAGGGTTAACGTTATTATTTACCTGTAGGCAGGTATCTCTGGGTTTGCAATCATGATCGACTCTAGATGGAACCTGCCATCTCCCAGGTAGCTATAAATACAAACACATCAACACACAGACACAGGATGAGAGAGATACAAACACAGTAAGACAGATACACTCCCTGCTGGCAAGAATACCTGCTGTGGAACAACAATACAAATCCGCCCCATCTCTCCCTCACCTCTCTCCCTGCCCATTCCTCCTCTCTCATTCTCACCCTTCTCTTTCACACACTCTCTCACTCCCCCTCCTGGTGGAACAAAGTGGGCTCAGTGGACCTATGCCTGGGGTTTAGGGGTTCAAGGTGTGACCAGAGGCTTCTGATGTATAGGAACACCATCACACAGCACCCCTGTGATGGCCCCATGTTGTTTATCCACTACCAGGCTTTTTCAGTTAACCCAGGGGGTGTTATTAGTTGGACCGCCTGGACCCGTGATGGGGCAGGGTTCAACGGGAGCACATGCAAGCACGACACACACACACACACAATCATTATCATCCCAGGGGGTGTGCTGGGAGGAGGCCTGCTATTGGCTGAGTGAGGGGTCCAGGCCTCTCTGTTACCGTGTTACCGTGGCAAGCCCGCAGAGGCCCAGGGGGAGACAGAGACAATTAGAGGAGCTAATTAGCCAGCGTTTAGGAAAGTGTGTGTGGAACAGGCTGTGGGTGAGCTTCCACAGGGACACCCAGGAGCCACAACTAACCGCCACACAGGCAGGCAGGCCTGCACACACACACACACACACAAAATAACACACACCCACTAGTGGTGCAGGGATTGACTCATAACTGTAGTCCCTGGGGTTATATCTGGGTTTAGGGTCATGAAATATTGTACTAGTGGTGCAGGGATTGACTCATAACTGTAGTCCCTGGGGTTATATCTGGGTTTAGGGTCATGAAATATTGTGTGGATGAAGGGCGGGTGGCTGGCGAGTTGAATACAGAGAAAACAATGCATCAAAAATGCATAATTATTGTGCAATTCATGTCTACAGACTACACTGAGGTTTATCTTCCATGATTTTTTATCTGCCGTTAGTGTGTAAGCCTACGTTAGTGTGTAAGCCTACGCATTAGTGCTTAACTCTACATGCACCAAATACATAACCAATTGCAAAATGCTTTTGGAAACTTGGGCAGAAATAGTTAACGTCGATCCATTGAGGCATGTGGTGGCATATTTCTGCTTTACCAAATGAGGAGAGTTACAAACTACACACCAGTCAGAGTTATACTTAAACTACATCTTTAATAATAATAAGCTTTGGAATAGCATTTGACTTTCAACAATTCACTATTTCTAATGAACCGTTGAGAAGTACCAACAGAAAAGTACAAAGATCTTTTATAGCCAAGATGCACCCCTCTCAACTTACACTGACGAACCACAGATCTTAGGAACAGTTCACAAAGGTTAAGATTTGTATGAAAGATATCTATAAAACATACCAGACAGTTACTGCTGTGTCAACAGTTTTCATTGTAAAGACCAGTGTCTGGCCCCCTTACTCCAAAAGGGAACCGTCTCTCCCCGGTACGGCATAGAGCAGAACCATTAGCTCATGTTCTCTGGAATGCTCTTTAGGTTTTATCACCTAAACACATCGTAAATCTCCTCTGTCAGTACTATCTCATAGAGGCCCATCCTCAGTGGAACACATACACAAGACTCTATTCTGTCGAATAAAACAACCATTATAATGCAATACAATCATTATAATATAATCTTACAAGCATTATAACATAATCTTGCAATTTTCCACGACAGGCAAAAAGGACAATGTCAGAGTTTATTTCAATAAGAGAAAAGCTATAAAACGGAGAGTTGAAAATAAAGAGAAGGGAGGGCCAAAACAGTAGTCTAATGTTTAAAGATGTTCTGTGTGCTGATTGTGAGGCGCCATAAATTTGGACGCAAGACCGGCACGTCAAGGGAGCTATACAGCTCAGATGGTTAAATTGAATAGTAACTGAAAACTGGACACTGACTGTAGGTCTATAACTTTGATGGGGGTGGGGCCTAACAAAAATCTGAAATCATCATGAGGGGCCGCAGTGGTTCGTGGATCTGTGTACCCACATCCACATCCATACCACATCCATACCCACATCCACATCCATATCTATACCCATATCCATACCCACATCCATACCCACATCCATACCCACATCCATATCTATACCCACATATATACCCACATATATACCCACATCTATACCCACATCACATCCACATCCATATCTATACCCACATCCATATCTATACCCATATCCATACCCACATCTATACCCATATCCATACCCACATCTATATCTATACCCATATTTATACCCATATCCATACCCACATCTATATCTATACCCATATCTATATCTATACCCATATCCACATCTAAATCTATACCTATACCCACATCTATACCCATATCCATACCCACATCTATATCTATACCCACATCCATACCCATACCCACATCTATATCCATATCTATACCCATATCCACATCCATACCCACATCTATACCCACATCCATATCTATACCCACATATATACCCACATCTATACCCACATCCACACCCATACCACATCCACATCCATATCTATACCCACATCCATATCTATACCCATATCCATACCCACATCTATACCCATATCCATACCCACATCTATATCTATACCCATATTTATACCCATATCCATACCCACATCTATATCTATACCCATATCTATATCTATACCCATATCCACATCTAAATCTATACCTATACCCACATCTATACCCATATCCATACCCACATCTATATCTATACCCACATCCATACCCATACCCACATCTATATCCATATCTATACCCATATCCATACCCACATCCATACCCACATCCATATCTATACCCATATCTATACCCACATCCATACCTATACCCACATCCATACCCACATATATATCTATACCCACATCTATACCCACAGCTATATCTATACCCATACCCACATATATACCCACATCCATATCCACATCCATACCCATACCCACATCTATATCCATACCCATATCTATACCCATATCCATACCCACATCCATATCCATACCTATACCCATATCCATACCCACATCCATATCCATACCCACATCCATATCTATACCCATATCTATACCCACATCCATACCTATACCCACATCCATACCCACATATATATACCCATATCCACATCTAAATCTATACCTATACCCACATCTATACCCATACCCACATCTATATCTATACCCACATCCATACCCATACCCACATCTATATCCATATCTATACCCATATCCATACCCACATCCACATCCATACCCACATCCATATCTATACCCATATCTATACCCACATCCATACCTATACCCACATCCATACCCACATATATCTATACCCACATCTATACCCACAGCTATATCTATACCCATACCCACATATATACCCACATCCATATCCACATCCATACCCACATCTATATCCATACCCATATCTATACCCATATCCATACCCACATCCATATCCATACCTATACCCATATCCATACCCACATCCATATCCATACCCACATCCATATCTATACCCATATCTATACCCACATCCATACCCATACCCACATCTATATCCATATCTATACCCATATCCATACCCACATCCACATCCATACCCACATCCATATCTATACCCATATCTATACCCACATCCATACCTATACCCACATCCATACCCACATATATATCTATACCCACATCTATACCCACAGCTATATCTATACCCATACCCACATATATACCCACATCCATATCCACATCCATACCCACATCTATATCCATACCCATATCTATACCCATATCCATACCCACATCCATATCCATACCTATACCCATATCCATACCCACATCCATACCCACATCCATATCTATACCCATATCTATACCCACATCCATACCTATACCCACATCCATACCCACATATATATCTATACCCACATCTATACCCACATCCATACCCACAGCTATATCTATACCCATATCCATACCCACATCCATATCTATACCCATATCCATACCCACATCCATATCTATACCCATATCCATACCCACATCCATATCTATACCCACATCTATACCCACATCCATACCCACAGCTATATCTATACCCATATCCATACCCACATCCATATCTATACCCATACCCACATCCATATCTATACCCACAACTATACCCATACCCACATCTATACCCACATCCACAACTATACCCATACCCACATCTATACCCACATCCATACCCACATCCATACCCACATCCATACCCACATCCATACCCACATCTACACCCATACCCACACTCATACCCACATCCATACCCACATATGCAGTCAGAGCCGGTTCTAGCCATTTGGGGGCCCCCTCAACAGCGGAAAGAAAAAAATTAGTTTTAGAGTAAATTCACTTCAATTCTATAAATTTTGTCATAGGGCATATTTTTTTGTTGTTGCAGTTTTACAGCAAATTTCCCGCAATTCTACACATTTTGCCATAGAGTGGAGAGAAATGTTTGCAGTTTTTAATGAGTGACTAACAAAATCAATAGGGGCCCACCCCAGTCAGTAATTCGACCATGATTACTAAGTTTAGATAGCTGGCCGCTAGACTAACTTACCAATCAATAATGTTTAGCTGACATGGGCTAATTGAGTGACTGACAGTGACTGACAGAAAAACTGCTAAACAAATGTTAACCAAATTTAAAAACTGCACTTTGTGTATTATACTTTTCTAACCTCCATCTGAACAAATCATTTGATACGCAGGCCTACAAAAGATTGGGGGAGGGGGGGGGGGGGGGGGGAGTTGCCCATCCCTGGTCTATAACCTCTCACATAGCCTAATATAATATTAACTCCTGAAGAATTAAGCAGATATTGCAGGAAAATGATACACCAAATGTAATGTGACTCAGGAACAGCATCTTGAGAGAATGAATTTAAGGTTAGGGACCATCTGTAAAGGTACTATCTTTATCAGCATCATAAAAGCTGATTGTATTTCAACCACAAAAGTACGCATGCAAGCCAACCTGAAATCTTGTCAGAAACATGTTGGGTCGTTTTCACAGGATTTAATTCCCTTCAAACCGGGCAAACTGATGTAATTTGGAAATTTTGGCATTACTGCATTTTCTCCCCAGTCCCTAAACGTTTGGCTGCATGAGAGAAGCAGAGATGAAAGAGAAAATTTGACCGATGTCAACTAGATTGAAGCATTCATTCTATCGATGTATGACATTTTCTGGTGAGCAAGGGTTTATTTAGTCTTCTAGGACAAGAGAAGCAGCATGTATCTAATTACAGACTAACAAATAGCCTACCAAAATGTCCACAATTATAAACAGAACCAGATTAGGCTTAAAAAAAAACAAATGTATGCCTGAAATGTTAGGTTTAACACATTTAGTTGGGAGGTTGCAGATGTTTTATTAGCAATTGCGGATGGGTATGGGTGAACAAACAGCTGGCCCACACATCACTAACAAGCACAGACCCAGTCACTGATTGTGACTAGATTGTGTCCGTGGGGGATGTGTGTGTGTGTGTGTCCGTGGGGGATGTGTGTGTGTGTGTAAGCATGCATGCATCTGTGTGTAAGGGTAAAGGGTAAAAAGCAGGGTAACTTGGAGCCGAGGAGCAAATAAAAAAACGAATGATGACTATTGTGCCCAGGGCCGGGCGCTTTGCTTTGCAATAATATCCAAGGTGTCCCTATAATCACACTAGCTACAATGAGCCTCCTGCTTTTCAACATCACACCCTGCATGTGTTTCTCTGCTTTAAGAGGATAGCGCTCATGAGGGCCTTTGTTATCCTATCATTCATATTGCATTGTCCTTTGTAGAAGAGCTGAGTGCTGCTGTGCTATAATGGTGAACACTGTGCTGTATGTCCTGCATTATGCATCAGCACACTGATTCTGCTCTTAATGTCTGCAGACATTAGCAGCAGGGTCTGAGAGAGGAGAGCTAGGAGTGAGGAGTAGAACTGGGAGCCTATGATACTACTGATATTCCTATAGCTGCTCTAAAGCCATTTTAACATACTTCTCTTAATTACTGGAATCACATACAGTTGAAGTCGGAAGTTTACATACACCTTAGCCAAATACATTTAAACTCAGTGTTTCACAATTCCTGACATTTAATCCTTGTAAAAATTCCCTGTCTTAGGTCAGTTAGGATCATCACTTTATTTTAAGAATGTGAAATGTCAGAATAATAGTAGAGAATGATTTATTTCAGCTTTTATTTTTTTCATCACATTCCCAGTGGGTCAGAAGTTTACATACACTCATTAAGTATTTGGTAGTGTTAGGTTCTTATTTTTCAGAGTAAGTAACTCACGGACACTAGAGAAGCTTTAACCAAGTTTATTTCTATCCCAAAGGATCCATACAGCTGTAATTCAGACAACCCAACATTTCTCCCATCACAGATATATATATATATATCTCCCACTTAAGACACTCATTCTCTCCAAACCTTACATGTTATGGTTATACAGGAAAAGAGTAACAGGATACCAAACCCTTATTACTCCCTTCAGGGGATCTGACCTCACATCCTTCACCTAATCCAAAGATGTCCATCTGTCTCCCCTATATCAACACGTTGCTCTCCTCCCGTCCACCCAACACATTCCAAAGCCATCTGTCTTTCTACATAGAACCATTACCTTCTGACATAAAACCCAGTCTCTTTCACTTCTCATATTCTATGCTTCTCTATCATTTATTTAATATCTCAAAGTTCAAAATGTTGAATCCAACAGTAGCATTGCCTTTAAATTGTTTAACTTGGGTAAAACGTTTTGGGTAGCCTTCCACAAGCTTCTCACAATAAGCTGGGTGAATTTTGGCCCATTCCTCCTGACAGAGCTGGTGTAACTGAGTCAGGTTTGTAGGCCTCCTTGCTCGCACACACCTTTTCAGTTCTACCCACACATTTTCTATAGGATTGAGGTCAGGGCTTTGTGATGGCCACTCCAATACCTTGACTTTGTTGTCCTTAAGCCATTTTTCTACAACTTTGGAAGTATGCTTGGGGTCATTGTCCATTTGGAAGAACCATTTGCGACCAAGATTTAACTTCCCGACTGATGTCTTGAAATGATGCTTCAATATATCCACATAATTTTCCTACCTCATGATGTCATCTATTTTGTGAAGTGCACCAGACCCTCCTGCAGCAAAGCACCCCCACAACATGATGCTGCATCCCCCGTGGTTCACGGTTGGGATGGTGTCCTTCGGCTTGCAAGCCTCACCCTTTTTCCTCCAAACATAACGATGGTCATTATGGCCAAACAGTTCCATTTTTGTTTCATCAAACCACAAAACATTTCTCCAAAAAATACGATCTTTGTCTCCATGTGCAGTTGCAAACCGTAGTCTGGCTTTTTTATGGCGGCTTTGGAGCAGTTTCTTCTTCCTTGCTGAGCGGCCTTTCAGGTTATGTTGATATAGGACTCATTTTACTGTGGATATAGATAATTTTGTACCTGTTTCCTCCAGAATCTTCACAAGGTCTTTTGCTGCGGTTCTGGGATTGATTTGCACTTTTCGCACCAAAGTACGTTCATCTCTGGAAACAGAATGAGTCTCCTTCCTGAGCGGTATGACGGCTGTGTGGTCCCATGGTGTTTATACTTGCGTACTATTGTTGGTACAGATGAACGTGGTACCTTCAGGTGTTTAGAAATTGCTTCCAAGGATGAACCAGACTTGTGGAGGTCGACCATTTTTTTTATGATTTCTTTTGATTTTCCCATGATGTCAAGCAAAGATGCACTGAGTTTGAAGGTAGGCCTTGAAATACATCCACAGGTACACCTCCAATTGATTCAAATGATGTCAATTAGCCTATCAGAAGCTTCTAAAGCCATGACATAATTTTCTGGAATTTGCCATGCTGTTTAAAGGAACAGTCAACTTAGTGTATGTAAACTTCTGACCCACTGGAATTGTGATAGTGAATTATAAGTGAAATAATCTGTAAACAATTGTTGGAAAAAAGACTTATGTCATGCACAAAGTAGATGTCCGAACCGACTTGCCAAAATTATAGTTTGTTAACAAGAAATGTGTGGAGTGGTTGAAAAACGAGTTTTAATGACTCCAACCTAAGTGTATGTAAACTTCCTACTTCAACTGTAGGTGCTGTAACGTATTAAAGACATGGCGTCTCAGAGACTAATATACCATCACTCATCCCACATACACTCAACTAAAGTCATTTCAACTTCTACATAATAGATATCGCAGCAATAAGTCCCTCCGATGCACTTTTATAAATAATGGTTAAACACAATAAGAGCATTTAGGTGACTTATGAGAGACAGTATGGAGGCTGAGAGATATTTCAAACTATTCATAAATGACAAATCTACCGGTATATGCAAATAAAAATGAAAGAAGTGAAATGTAATGGACCATGATTCTTCAACAGCCCTGATTTCTATCCATTATTACTGACTATTATATTTGTTGACGCCTCCTGCTGGTTTACCGTTTCCAGTGTCTGTACTGTTCTGTACACAGGTATGAGCTGGTTGTAACCTGCCCCTCAGAGCCACTGACAAGAGGAGAGAAAGAGATGGAGAGGGAGGGGGAGGGGGAGAGAGAGAGGGGCAGTGAGAAGGGGAGAGATGGAGAGAGGGCGAGCCAGAGCGAGAGAGGGCGAGCCAGAGCGAGAGAGGGCGAGCCAGAGCGAGAGAGAGAGAGAGAGGGAGAGCCAGAGAGAGAGAGAGAGAGAGAGAGAGAGAGGGAGAGCCAGAGAGAGAGAGAGAGAGAGAGCGAGAGAGAGAGAGAGAGAGAGAGAGAGAGAGAGCCAGAGAGAGAGAGAGAGCCAGAGAGAGAGAGAGAGAGAGAGAGAGAGAGAGAGAGAGAGAGAGAGAGAGAGCCAGAGAGAGAGAGAGCCAGAGAGAGAGAGAGAGGGAGAGCCAGAGAGAGAGAGAGCCAGAGAGAGAGAGAGAGAGAGAGAGAGCCAGAGAGAGAGAGAGAGAGAGGGCGAGCCAGAGAGAGAGAGAGAGGGCGAGCGAGAGAGAGAGAGAGAGGGCGAGCCAGAGAGAGAGAGAGAGGGAGAGCCAGAGAGAGAGAGGGAGAGCCAGAGAGAGAGAGGGAGAGCCAGAGAGAGAGAGGGAGAGCCAGAGAGAGAGAGGGAGAGCCAGAGAGAGAGAGAGAGAGCCAGAGAGAGAGAGGGAGAGCCAGAGAGAGAGAGGGCGAGCCAGATAGAGAGAGGGCGAGCCAGATAGAGAGAGGGCGAGCCAGATAGAGAGAGGGCGAGCCAGAGAGAGAGAGGGCGAGCCAGAGAGAGGGCGAGCCAGAGAGAGGGTGAGCCAGAGAGAGAGAGGGTGAGCCAGAGAGAGAGAGGGTGAGCCAGAGAGAGAGAGGGTGAGCCAGAGAGAGAGAGGGTGAGCCAGAGAGAGAGAGGGTGAGCCAGAGAGAGAGAGGGTGAGCCAGAGAGAGAGAGGGTGAGCCAGAGAGAGAGAGACACTCAGGGAGCTAATTATCAGGCAAGGTAATCAATTATTTCTCCCATCTCACCCCCATCCACCCCTACACACACATCAAAGACACTCCACTTTAAATTAGTGGGCGAAGTACAAACATCCCCCTGACATGGCTTTCCTCTCCTGTGGGACCAGGCTGTTTTCCTGTACTGGCTGTCTCTCCTCTTTTTATCTGGCCACTCTGATCCCATACACTGGGAAGGGTGTGTGGGGATCATAAGTACAGCATGGGTATTATTAGGAACCCACTATATCTTGAAATGCATACGACTGTGTGTCTATGTCAATACACTGGGGACGTTTTCTGTGTGTACTCACTGTAAGTACATGCAGAGCCGCACTCCGCGCTGTCGCCTGAGCCTGTTAGCGTGTATGAGCAGGTCGTAGGCAGGATTAGGGAGTAATGGATTACAATTTTTTTTATAACTAATCTGTTACGTAACCAGCAAATATATTGTAATCAGATTACAGATACTTTTGAAAAACTAGAAGATTACTTGTAGGATTACTTTTAAATTCCGAAAGGACTTTTGCGAGAAAAAACATATTTGACGCCTTTCTGTTATCTCAATGAAATTCAAATCAGCATTTTAAATTGGTCAAGTTTAAATTGGTCTGCCTGAGCGACTTTGACCACAAGTCAGAGACCACTATGATGACACATCAAATATGTTTGATGGATTGTGGGAGAATAGCAGGAATAGGCTTTTGTAGGCTACAGTCCAAGATGTGTCTTCCAATGGTTCGACTGCTGTCTTCATCCAAAGATTATCCAGCTTGAATAAACGCTTGGAGGGAAGGACGGCAGCAGTGGTGTAGCCTACGGGCGATACGGGACATTCACTAATTGTTGATACGTTATCTACATAGGGCATTGATAAGAATCACACTGCTGCTCTCTTAGCTATTACAGATTGTGGTTTTTGTAAATGGCTGTTCACAAATGTATATGTGTATTTAACCCAATAATGGTTGAAGAAGTTTAAATTGACCATAAATCGTTGTTTTTGTGATCAGTGGACAGCCAGTGAAAAATGTGCTCTTGCAACAGCTGCATATAGTGCGGTTCCCAGCCAATAGAATAAATGATTGATGGAGTTCCTCTCTTGTAAACTTCTCTGTGGTATTGTACTCCATACTGTCTAAGACGAGTTATATCCACGAGTGGGGCTTGTATTGCTCAATCTAATTCAAATGTTGAAAGACTTAAACAGCTGCAAATTATCGAGATATCAAAGTGTCACCAACAAAAAATACCGTGCATTCGGAAAGTATTCAGACTCCTTGACTTTTTTCACATTTTGTTAAATTACAGCCTTATTCTAAAAGGACTTACTTTTTCTCCCTTCATCAATCTACACACAATACCTCATAATGACAAAGCCAAAACAGGTTTTTAGAAACGGTGCATCGACACAATCCTGTCTCGGAGCTCCACGGACATATCCTTGGACCTCATGGCTTGGTTTTTGCTCTGACATGCACTTTCAACTGTGGGACCTTATATAGACAGGTGTGTTTCTTAACTAGTAAATGTAACGAATTACAATTAGAAAGTCATCTTTGATTACAGAGCAGATGAGTGCCAGACCACCGAAACAACTAAGCAAAAGGTGTTACAAAGCAATGCAAGGTAGGTTTAGTTCCAAAAGGACATACAAAAACAACGTTCTCCAATTGATCAATTTTAGAATAAAGCTGTAACGTAACAAAATGTGAAAAAAGGTCAAGGGGTCTGAATACTTTCTGATGGCATTGTAGAGGCCTTAGAAATGAACTTCAATGTATTTTTGTCGTTTTGGAACTAAAACTATTTATTTAATACATTACATTATTTAGCTGTAATGAATAATGAATCAAACGTCTAATGAATCCAATATTATGTCCAAAGATGAGCAAATTATCCCTGATACGTATCAAATTACATTTTAAAACAGTTTACATGTAATTGTACAATTATATAGTCTCCGATGTGGTTTTGCATAATGAACAATGAAGGTATTCGCCTGTTACTTAATCTGGTGTAGTATTTTAGAAAGAAATGTACCATAGAATAGAAGATATTTCTATTTGTTATTTTATTAGTTCAACATATTGTTTAATGTTTAAATAAATAAAGCCCAGTGTTTATTCCGTGACTTTAGCTTTCTTTTTTTGCAGTTGTATTGTTTTGGCATCTAGTATTGTTTTGGCATCTAGTATTGTTTTGGCATCTAGTATTGTTTTGGCATCTAGTATTGCTTTGGTATTTGTTTTGGTATCAAGTATTGTTTTGGTATCAAGTATTGTTTTGGCATCTAGTATTGTTTTGGTATTTGTTTTGGTACCAAGTATTGTTTTGGTATCAAGTATTGTTTTGGTATCAAGTATTGTTTTGGCATCTAGTATTGTTTTGGTATTTGTTTTGGTATCAAGTATTGTTTTGGTATCAAGTATTGTTTTGGCATCTAGTATTGTTTTGGCATCTAGTATTGTTTTGGCATCTAGTATTGTTTTGGTATTTGTTTTGGTATCAAGTATTGTTTTGGTATCAAGTATTGTTTTGGTATCTAGTATTGTTTTGGTATCTAGTATTGTTTTGGTATCAAGTATTGTTTTGGTATCAAGTATTGTTTTGGTATCTAGTATTGTTTTGGTATCTAGTATTGTTTTGGTATCTAGTATTGTTTTGGTATTAAGTACCGTTTCGGTATCATGATACTAAACCTGGTATCAAAGTAAAAAATCTGGTATCGTGGCAACACTAGCAGGTAGATGACAGAGTCAGGGAGCGAGGATGGGGAAGGTATGTTTAACAATGTCTGGGGAAGTGTTGGGTGGGAAGGTACTGTATGACAGAACCTGTGTAATATACTGGAGGTCTGACAGTCTGACAGTGTAAGGTAGGTCTGACAGTCTGACAGTGTAAGGTAGGTCTGACAGTCTGACTGTGTAAGGTAGGTCTGACAGTCTGACAGTGTAAGGTAGGTCTGACAGTCTGACAGTGTAAGGTAGGTCTGACAGTCTGACAGTGTAAGGTAGGTCTGACAGTCTGACAGTGTAAGGTAGGTCTGACAGTCTGACAGTGTAAGGTAGGTCTGACAGTCTGACAGTGTAAGGTAGGTCTGACAGTCTGACAGTGTAAGGTAGGTCTGACAGTCTGACAGTGTAAGGTAGGTCTGACAGTCTGACAGTGTAAGGTAGGTCTGACAGTCTGACAGTGTAAGGTAGGTCTGACAGTCTGACAGTGTAAGGTAGGTCTGACAGTCTGACAGTGTAAGGTAGGTCTGACAGTCTGACAGTGTAAGGTAGGTCTGACAGTCTGACAGTGTAAGGTAGGTCTGACAGTCTGACAGTGTAAGGTAGGTCTGACAGTCTGACAGTGTAAGCTAGGTCTGACAGTCTGACAGTGTAAGCTAGGTCTGAGAGTCTGACAGTGTAAGCTAGGTCTGAGAGTCTGACTGTGTAAGGTAGGTCTGACAGTCTGACTGTGTAAGGTAGGTCTGACAGTCTGACTGTGTAAGGTAGGTCTGACAGTCTGACTGTGTAAGGTAGGTCTGACAGTCTGACTGTGTAAGGTAGGTCTGACAGTCTGACTGTGTAAGGTAGGTCTGACAGTCTGACTGTGTAAGGTAGGTCTGACAGTCTGACTGTGTAAGGTAGGTCTGACAGTCTGACTGTGTAAGGTAGGTCTGACAGTCTGACTGTGTAAGGTAGGTCTGACAGTCTGACTGTGTAAGGTAGGTCTGACAGTCTGACTGTGTAAGGTAGGTCTGACAGAGGCTGAGAATAGGATGGGTTTACAATGATAAAGGCTGAGTCACTCACATGATGGAGTTGACGTTTCGGTCGAGGCGGGGGGAGGTGCACCCTAGGATCTCTCCAGGGGACAGGGGACGACACTGGGGAACCACCACCTCATACTCTGGCCTCAGAGCTGCACTCACCGCCTGGGGGGAGGGGAAGAGACAAACAACCATTGATAGATATAAAATAACATCTACTTTTTCTCTTTTCACACACAGTAAGACGCTGAGAGCGAGTGCCAGCAATTTATGCAAGAAAGAAGCAGCAGCATGCTCGGGGGCGGAGAGTAATGTGCTCTTTTCAGTTGGAGGTAAACAGGGAACATAGACGCTGACCTGATGACTCTCTACTCCATGTTGGATGACCTACACACACCGTGAGCTGTGAGCGAGTGAGCAAGAGGCATACACACACTCACAGCAACTGCCCAAACAAAAAACTAAATATGACACACACACACCCAAACCGCCCCAACACACAACAAAAACATGACACACACATCAGCATGTCAGAATGTATCAATAACACTGGTTACATTAGCAGGGACCTAGTGTTGGTCATGTACTGACAGAGGAGAGGAGAGCAGCAGAGAGGAGACGGAGGAGGTAGCTAGCTCTACTGTGGATCTATAACTGCTTATGTAAAGGCCTGAGATGAGCTGCAGATACATGATCTGAGATTTCACAAGTTCACTCCTTCTTTCAAGTCCAAAATAACTGCAGCTGGGTTTTCAAACCCACACTTGAACTGAACTTCAAGAGGCAGGCAGGAGGTTGGCTCACACAGGCGCAGAGCTCTTCTATGTATGCAGCATGTAGGCTAGGCTTAAACTGTACATGTACACATAGGGTTAGATGCACACACAGTCCCCCACACACCAAAGATGCACGTACACACACACACACACACACACACATACCTGCAGTGCAGCCACAAACTGGATAGTGCTGACGAGTGCCAGAGAGTGTCCAGGGGGGAAGTTGAACTTGACCGTGTCCAGAAAGTGTGCGTTGTCCATCTGGATATCCACAAACACATACAGCATCTTAATGCCTGCTGTGGAGTCTATAGGGACTGCAGGGAGACAAAGCCAGGTAAGGATTAATCATTTAACACACTACAAGACCTAAAGTATGTGCTCGTTGAACATCTCATTCCAAAATCATGGGTATTAAGATGGAGTTGGTCTGTGCTGCTACAACAACCTCCACTCTTCTGGGAAGGCTTTCCACTAGATGTAGGAACATTGCTGCTACAACAACCTCCACTCTTCTGGGAAGGCTTTCCACTAGATGTAGGAACATTGCTGCTACAACAACCTCCACTCTTCTGGGAAGGCTTTCCACTAGATGTAGGAACATTGCTGCTACAACAACCTCCACTCTTCTGGGAAGGCTTTCCACTAGATGTAGGAACATTGCTGCTACAACAACCTCCACTCTTCTGGGAAGGCTTTCCACTAGATGTAGGAACATTGCTGCTACAACAACCTCCACTCTTCTGGGAAGGCTTTCCACTAGATGTCGGAACATTGCTGCTATAACAACCTCCACTCTTCTGGGAAGGCTTTCCACTAGATGTAGGAACATTGCTGCTACAACAACCTCCACTCTTCTGGGAAGGCTTTCCACTAGATGTAGGAACATTGCTGCTACAACAACCTCCACTCTTCTGGGAAGGCTTTCCACTAGATGTAGGAACATTGCTGCTACAACAACCTCCACTCTTCTGGGAAGGCTTTCCACTAGATGTAGGAACATTGCTGCTATAACAACCTCCACTCTTCTGGGAAGGCTTTCCACTAGATGTAGGAACATTGCTGCTATAACAACCTCCACTCTTCTGGGAAGGCTTTCCACTAGATGTAGGAACATTGCTGCTATAACAACCTCCACTCTTCTGGGAAGGCTTTCCACTAGATGTCGGAACATTGCTGCTATAACAACCTCCACTCTTCTGGGAAGGCTTTCCACTAGATGTAGGAACATTGCTGCTATAACAACCTCCACTCTTCTGGGAAGGCTTTCCACTAGATGTCGGAACATTGCTGCTATAACAACCTCCACTCTTCTGGGAAGGCTTTCCTCTAGATGTCGGAACATTGCTGCTACAACAACCTCCACTCTTCTGGGAAGGCTTTCCACTAGATGTAGGAACATTGCTGCTATAACAACCTCCACTCTTCTGGGAAGGCTTTCCACTAGATGTCGGAACATTGCTGCTATAACAACCTCCACTCTTCTGGGAAGGCTTTCCACTAGATGTAGGAACATTGCTGCTATAACAGCCTCCACTCTTCTGGGAAGGCTTTCCGCTAGATGTAGGAACATTGCTTTTGGGACTTGCTTCCATTCAGCCACAAGAGCATTAGTTGGCGATTAGGTCTGGCTCGCATTCGGCGTTCCAATTCATCCCAAAGAATTCGATGGGGTTGAGGTCAGGGCTCTGTCCAGGCCAGTCAAGTTCGTTCACAACGATCTTTATAAACCATTTCTGTGTGGACCTCGCTTTGTGCACAGGGGCATTGTCATGCTTAAACAGGAAAAGGCCTTTCCCAAACTGTAGCCACAAAGTTTGGGTTAAGATTTCCCTTCACTGGAACAAAGGGCCAAAGGACCATTATCCTTCCTCCACCAAACATTACAGTTGGCACTATGCATTCGGTGTAGGTAGCGTTCTCCTTGCATCCGCCAAACCCAGATTTGTCCGTCAGACTGCCAGATGGTGAATCGTGATTCATCACTCCAGAGAACGCATTTCCACTGCTCCAGAGTACAATGACGGCGAGCTTTACACCACTCCAGCCGACGCTCGGCATTGTGATCTTAGGCTTGTGTGCGGCTGCTCGGCCATAGAAACCCATTTCATGAAGCTCCAGACGAACAGTTGTTGTGCTGCCGTTGCTTCCAGAGGCAGTTTGGAACTCGGTAGTGAGTGTTGCAACAGAGTACAGATTATTTTTATGCGCTACGCGCTTCAGCGGTCCTGTTCTGTGAGCTTGTTTGGCCTACCACTTCGCGGCTGAGCCGTTGTTGCTCCTAGACGTTTCCACTATATGGCAGGGTCTACAGACAATCACGGATTACAAAAGGAAAATCAGTCACGTCGCGGACACCCACTTTGAGGATAACACAGTGCCACCGACACGGCCCGCTCCCAAGGACTGTGGGCTCTCGTTCCACATGGTCAACATGAACAAAACATTTAAGCATGTTAACCCTCGCAAGGCTACCGCCCAGACGGCATCCCTGGCCGCGTCCTCAGAGCATGCACAGTCAAGCTGGCAAGAAATGTTTGCGGACATATACAATCTCTCCCTATCCCAGTCTGCTGTCCCCACTTGTTCAAGATGTCCACCATTGTTCCTAAACCCAAAAAAGCAATGGTAACTGAACTAAATGACTATCGCCCCATAGTGTTACTTATGTCATCATGAAGTGCTTTGAGAGACTAGTCAAGGATCATAACACCTCCACCTTACCTGTCACCCTTGACCCACTTCAATTTGCTTACTGCCCCAATAGGGCCACAGACGATCGCCATAACACTGCACACTGCCCTATCCCATCTGGACAAGAGGAATACCTATGTAAGAATGCTGTTCATTGACTATAGTTCAGCATTTAACACCATAGTACCCTCCAAGCTCATCATTAAGCTTGAGGCCCTGGGTCTCACCCCCACCCTGTGCAACTGGGTCCTGGACTTCCTGACACAGGTGGTGAAGGTAGGAAACAACATCTCCACACCGCTGATCCTCAACACTGGGGCCCCACATGGGTGCGTGCTCAGCCCCCTCCTGTACTCCCTGTTTACCCATGACTGCGTGACCACGCACGCCTCCAACTCAATCATTAAGTTTGCAGACGACACAACAGTGGTAGGCCTGATTACCAACAATAACGAGAAAGCCTACATGGAGGAGGTGAGGGCCCTGGCGGAGTGGTGCCAGGAAAACAACCTCTCCCTCAATGTCAACAAAACGAAGGAGCTGATCGTGGACTTCAGGAAACAGCAGAGGGAGCACCTCCCTATCCACATCGACGGGACCGCAGTGGTGAAGGTGGAAAGCTTCAAGTTCCTCGGCGTACACATCACTGACAATCTGAATTTGTCCACCCATACAGACAGTGTGGTGAAGAAGGCAAAACAGCCTTCTGTTGGGCTGTATCACCACCTTACTGCACCTCCCGCAACCGAAGGGCTCTCCAGAGGGTAGTACGGTCTGCCCAACGCATCACCGGGGGCACACTGCCTGCCCTCCAGGACACCTACAGCACCCGATGTCACAAGAACGGCAAAAAGATCATCCAGAAGGCGAGGTCAGTACAGGTGCATCAAAGCTGGGACCGAGAGACAAAAAACAGCTTCTATCTTAAGGCCATCGGACTGTTAGATAGCCATCGCTAGCCGGCTACCACCCGGCTACTCAACCCTGCACCTTAGAGGCTGCTGCCCTTTATACATAGACATGGAATCTCTGGCCACTTTAATAATATTGTCATACTGCTTTACTCATATGTACATACTGTATTCTATTCTACTGTATTTAGTCAATGCCCCTCCGACATTGATAGTCGAATACACTAATTTGAAGGGGTGTCCACATACACTATATATACAAAAGTATGTTCATTTAGTTTAATACCACAGACATGGAGTACTCCTCAGAAGCCTAGCATTAAACTACAGTCACAAATCTGCACACACAGCACACACCCACTTTTAGAATAGAGCTGAAACCCTTTCCACGTGATTGAGCCGGCACACACACACACGATGTTGGGCACTGATGCAAATACCTCAATTATTTAGGGAAGGAGAGGGACACATGCAATTACTATTAATATTATTAATTTCACAGGCCATTTACGATGCGCCCGCCTGGGCTTAGGAGAGCCAGAGACTTAGGGACAGGGGGGAGTGGGAGAGAGTGATGGAGGGAGGGATGGAGTGGGAGAGAGGGATGGAGTGGGAGAGAGGGAGTGGGAGAGAGGGAGTGGGAGAGAGGGAGTGGGAGAGAGGTATGGAGGGAGGGAGTGGGAGAGAGGGAGAGAGGTATGGAGGGAGGGAGTGGGGGAGAGTGCTGAGGGAAATGGGGTATAAGGGCAGGGATAAAGAGAGAAGAGAGAAGCATTATCTTTGGTTTTGATCATGGTAATTACAGTTCCTCTTGTGTTACATGCAATTTACACAAAGGACATTCATGCTGTGATTAAGCAAATGGGCCATTTTCATGTCAATGTTTAAACATTTGTAATGTAGCTGATTTCATGCCACAGACGTATGAATAAGAGATGGAGAGATAAAGCGGAGAAGGCGTGACAGGGAGAGGAAGAGAGAGAGAGGGATGGTAGGAGACTAACACTTTATTTGGATAGTCCCAAGTAGATTGTTTCTGTTTCTGATCTGATAGATAGAAGCAAAGAGGAGAGAATGGCTATTGATGATGGGGGAAAACATTGATACAGTTACATTATCTTAGACAATACTATAGCGACACTGACTCCAAGTACCGATTCATAAATAAAATAAAAATTAAAAAAAACAATTGCTATGTTGCGCTAATTGGTTATTCCAGCGCTAAAACTCCGTTATTTTTCATCCTATATCTTGTTTTTTTAAATAGTGAGCCAACATGTTTGTCACTTTTTTCCCATGACTGATAAAAACGAATTCTCTCATGCTCTCTCGTATGCTCTCTCGTATGCTCTCTCGTATGCTCTCTCGTATGCTCTCTCGTCTCCCTGCAGCGGACATACACTGAGTGTACGAAACATTAGGAACACCTTCATAATATTGAGTTGCACCCTCCCTTTACCCTCAGAACAGCCTCAATTCATCAGGGCATGGTCTCCACAAGGTGTCGAAAGCGTTCCACAGGGATGCTGGCCCATGTTGACTCCAATGCTTCCCACAGTTGTGTCAAGTTGGCAGGATGTCTTTGGGTGGTGGACCATTCAAATCAAATGTTATTTTGTCACATGCGCCGAATACAACAGATGTAGTAGACCTTACAGTGAAATGCTTACTTACAAGCCCTTAACCAACATTGCAGTTTAAAATAACTATAAAATATAAGAATAAGAAATAAAAGTAACAAATAATTAAAGAGCAGCAGTACAATATCAATAGCGAGGCTATATACAAGGAGTACCGGTACAGAGTCAATGTGTGGGGGCACCGGTTAGTCGAGGTAATATGTACATGTAAGTAGAGTTATTAAAGTGACTGTGCATAGATAATAACAGAGATGCACACAGGAAAATGTTGAGTGTGGAAAAACCCAGCAGCTTTGCAGTTCTTGACACAAACCGGTGCGCCTGGCACCTACTACCATACTTCATTCAAGGCACTTTTGTCTTGCCCATTCACCCTCTAAATGACACACATACACAATCCATGTCTCAATTGTCTCAAGGCTTAAAAATCCTTCTTTATCCTGCCTCGTCACCTTCATCTACACTGATTGAAGTGGATTTAACAAGTGACATCAATAAAGGATCCTGGCTTTCACCTGGATTCACCTGGTCAGTCTGTCATGGAAAGAGCAGGTGTTCCTAATGTTTGTACACTCAGTATATAGTGAGAAATATGTTTGAAAAATCAAATCGTAGTAACATCGAATCGCAATACATAGAATCATGAGAATCACAATACATATCGTATTGGCACCTAAGTATCGTGATAATACCGTATCCTGAGGTCCCTGGCAATTCCCAGTCTTGTTAGCTATAGAAGTGGGCAGGAAGACAACACATTGCCATTCAATTTTGGGTGGGATAGGGAGAGGTAATGTAGTGTATATATGAAAAAAGAGAAGGAGGGGAAAGGGAGGATTTGGAAGGCACCAGGAGTGATGAATGGATAGGAGTATCCGGAATGAAGGACAGAGAGGTAGAGCGATGGATAGTAAGAAACAGGCCTAAGTGGGAGACAGAGAAGTTAAAAATACCAGGCGGTTGGAATGGGGAGCGTTGTGGGACTGGGGACAGACACAGAGTAAAGATTCCACTTCCTTAGCTAGGCATGAAGAAAGACAGACAGACACAGACAGACAGACAGACAGACAGACAGACAGACAGACAGACAGACAGACAGACAGACAGACAGACAGACAGACAGACAGACAGACAGACAGACAGACAGACAGAGGGAGAATACCTGGCGGCTGGGGTGAGGAGATGTTATGGGGACACACTTCTCACAGCTATTGTGGTGGGTGTCAAGCCACTAAGGGAACACTGAGTGAAGTAAAGTTCCCACGTCTGCAGGCAGAGCAGAGAGCAGAGCAGAGCGAGAAAAGCAGAGAGCAGAGCAGAGAGTGCAGAGCAGAGAGAGCAAAGCAGAGAGCAGAGCAGAGAGAGAAAAGCAGAGAGCAGAGCAGAGAGCAGAGAGAGCAAAGCAGAGAGCAGAGCAGAGAGAGCAAAGCAGAGAGCAGAGCAGAGAGAGAAAGCAGAGAGCAGAGCAGAGTGCAGAGCAGAGTGCAGAGCAGAGAGAAGAGCAGAGAGCAGAGTAGAGAGAGCAGAGCGAGCAAAGCAGAGAGCAGTGCAGAGAGCAGAGAGTGCAGAGCAGAGAGTGCAGAGCAGAGCAGAGCAGAGCAGAGAGAGCAAAGCAGAGAGCAGTGCAGAGAGCAGAGCAGAGCGTGCAGAGCAGAGTAGAGAGAGCAGAGCGAGCAAAGCAGAGAGCAGTGCATAGAGCAGAGCAGAGAGTGCAGAGCAGAGAGCAGGGCAGAGAGTGCAGAGCAGAGAGTGCAGAGCAGAGAGTGCAGAGCAGAGCAGAGAGTGCAGAGAGCTGAGCAGAGAGCAGGGCAGAGAGCAGAGAGTGCAGAGCAGAGAGTGCAGAGCAGAGAGTGCAGAGCAGAGAGTGCAGAGCAGAGAGAGCAAAGCAGAGAGCAGAGCAGAGAGAGAAAAGCAGAGAGCAGAGCAGAGAGCAGAGAGAGCAAAGCAGAGAGCAGAGCAGAGAGAGCAAAGCAGAGAGCAGAGCAGAGAGAGAAAGCAGAGAGCAGAGCAGAGTGCAGAGCAGAGAGAAGAGCAGAGAGCAGAGTAGAGAGAGCAGAGCGAGCAAAGCAGAGAGCAGTGCAGAGAGCAGAGAGTGCAGAGCAGAGAGTGCAGAGCAGAGCAGAGCAGAGAGAGCAAAGCAGAGAGCAGTGCAGAGAGCAGAGCAGAGCGTGCAGAGCAGAGTAGAGAGAGCAGAGCGAGCAAAGCAGAGAGCAGTGCATAGAGCAGAGCAGAGAGTGCAGAGCAGAGAGCAGGGCAGAGAGTGCAGAGCAGAGAGTGCAGAGCAGAGAGTGCAGAGCAGAGCAGAGAGTGCAGAGAGCTGAGCAGAGAGCAGGGCAGAGAGCAGAGAGTGCAGAGCAGAGAGTGCAGAGCAGAGAGTGCAGAGCAGAGAGAGCAGAGCAGAGCAGACAGCTATTCAGACAGAGACATAGGCATACAGCTGCTGCTTGTTTACAGGTGCTCCCAAAAACAAAGGGCACAGCAGAGTGGGATCGATCCATTCTCTGATCACATTAGTATGGCTATTTGAGTGCACTGCAGTCACTGCAATTAAAAGCACTGCCAATGAGACAGCCTCAACTCACTCTGTTTCTCACTTTATTTAATTTCAATCACTCCCTCACTTCGTTCTCACTCATACAAACACTCACTAGAGAGAGATAGAGAGAGAGATAGAGAGAGAGAGTGAAGAGAGAGATAGAGTGAAGAGAGAGATAGAGTGAAGAGAGAGATAGAGTGAAGAGAGTGAAGAGAGTGAAGAGAGAGATAGAGTGAAGAGAGTGAAGAGAGTGAAGAGAGAGAGAGAGTGAAGAGAGAGAGAGAGTGAAGAGAGAGAGAGAGTGAAGAGAGAGAGAGAGAGAGAGAGTGAAGAGAGAGAGAGAGAGAGAGAGAGAGAAGAGAGAGAAGAGAGAGAAGAGAGAGTGAAGAGAGAGATAGAGTGAAGAGAGAGAGAGAGTGAAGAGAGAGAAGAGAGAGATTCTACAACCACCTAAAAGGAAGCGATTCCCAAACCTTCCATAACAAAGCCATCACCTACAGAGAGATGAACCTGGAGAAGAGTCCCCTAAGCAAGCTGGTCCTAGGGCTCTGTTCACAAACACAAACACACCCCACAGAGCCCCAGGACAACAGCACAATTAGACCCAACCAAATCATGAGAAAACAAAAAGATAATTACTTGACACATTGGAAAGAATTAACAAAAAAACAGAGCAAACTAGAATGCTATTTGGCCCTAAACAGAGAGTACACAGTGGCAGAATACCTGACCACTGTGACTGACCCAAACTTAAGGAAAGCTTTGACTATGTACAGACTCAGTGAGCATAGCCTTGCTATTGAGAAAGGCCGCCGTAGGCAGACATGGCTCTCAAGAGAAGACAGGCTATGTGCACACTGCCCACAAAATGAGGTGGAAACTGAGCTGCACTTCCTAACCTCCTGCCCAATGTATGACCATATTAGAGACACATATTTCCCTCAGATTACACAGACCCACAAAGAATTCGAAAACAAATCCAATTTTGATAAACTCCCATATCTACTGGGAGAAATTCCACAGTGTGCCATCACAGCAGCAAGATTTGTGACCTGTTGCCACAAGAAAAGGGCAACCAGTGAAGAACAAACACCATTGTAAATACAACCCATATTTATGCTTATTTATTTTAACTTGTGTGCTTTAACCATTTGTACATTGTTACAACACTGTATATATATAATATAACATTTGTAATGTCTTTATTGTTTTGAAACTTCTGTATGTGTAATGTTTACTGTTAATTTGTATTGTTTATTTCACTTTTGTATAATATCTACCTCACTTGCTTTGGCAATGTTAACACATGTTTCCCATGCCAATAAAGCCCCTTGAATTGAATTGAATTGAATTGAGAGAGAGTGAAGAGAGTGAAGAGAGAGAGAGTGAAGAGAGAGAGAGAGAGTGAAGAGAGAGAGAGAGTGAAGAGAGAGATAGAGAGAGTGAAGAGAGAGATAGAGTGAAGAGAGAGAAGAGAGAGAAGAGAGTGAAGAGAGAGAGAGAGTGGAGAGAGAGTGAAGAGAGAGATAGAGTGAAGAGAGTGAAGAGAGAGAGAGAGTGAAGAGAGTGAAGAGAGAGAGAGAGAGAGTGAAGAGAGAGAGAGAGTGAAGAGAGAGAGAGAGTGGAGAGAGAAGAGAGAGAGAGAGAGAAGAGAGAGAGAGAGAGAAGAGAGAGAGAGAGTGAAGAGAGAGAGAGAGAGATAGAGTGAAGAGAGAGAGAGAGAGAGAGTGAAGAGAGAGAGAGAGTGAAGAGAGTGAGAGAGAGAGAGAGAGTGAAGAGAGAGAGAGAGTGAAGAGAGAGAGAGTGAAGAGAGAGAGAGTGAAGAGAGAGAGAGTGAAGAGAGAGAGAGAGTGAAGAGAGAGAGAGAGTGAAGAGAGAGAGAGAGTGAAGAGAGAGAGAGAGTGAAGAGAGAGATAGAGTGAAGAGAGAGATAGAGTGAAGAGAGAGATAGAGTGAAGAGAGAGATAGAGTGAAGAGAGAGATAGAGTGAAGAGAGAGATAGAGTGAAGAGAGAGATAGAGTGAAGAGAGAGATAGAGTGAAGAGAGAGATAGAGTGAAGAGAGAGATAGAGTGAAGAGAGTGAAGAGAGAGAGAGTGAAGAGAGAGAGAGAGAGAGAGAGAGTGAAGAGAGAGAGAGAGAGAGAGAGAGAAGAGAGAGTGAAGAGAGAGATAGAGGGAAGAGAGAGATAGAGTGAAGAGAGAGAGAGAGTGAAGAGAGAGATAGAGTGAAGAGAGAGAAGAGAGAGATTCTACAACCACCTAAAAGGAAGCGATTCCCAAACCTTCCATAACAAAGCCATCACCTACAGAGAGATGAACCTGGAGAAGAGTCCCCTAAGCAAGCTGGTCCTAGGGCTCTGTTCACAAACACAAACACACCCCACAGAGCCCCAGGACAACAGCACAATTAGACCCAACCAAATCATGAGAAAACAAAAAGATAATTACTTGACACATTGGAAAGAATTAACAAAAAAACAGAGCAAACTAGAATGCTATTTGGCCCTAAACAGAGAGTACACAGTGGCAGAATACCTGACCACTGTGACTGACCCAAACTTAAGGAAAGCTTTGACTATGTACAGACTCAGTGAGCATAGCCTTGCTATTGAGAAAGGCCGCCGTAGGCAGACATGGCTCTCAAGAGAAGACAGGCTATGTGCACACTGCCCACAAAATGAGGTGGAAACTGAGCTGCACTTCCTAACCTCCTGCCCAATGTATGACCATATTAGAGACACATATTTCCCTCAGATTACACAGACCCACAAAGAATTCGAAAACAAATCCAATTTTGATAAACTCCCATATCTACTGGGTGAAATCACAGCAGCAAGATTTGTGACCTGTTGCCACAAGAAAAGGGCAACCAGTGAAGAACAAACACCATTGTAAATACAACCCATATTTATGCTTATTTATTTTAACTTGTGTGCTTTAACCATTTGTACATTGTTACAACACTGTATATATATAATATAACATTTGTAATGTCTTTATTGTTTTGAAACTTCTGTATGTGTAATGTTTACTGTTAATTTGTATTGTTTATTTCACTTTTGTATAATATCTACCTCACTTGCTTTGGCAATGTTAACACATGTTTCCCATGCCAATAAAGCCCCTTGAATTGAATTGAATTGAATTGAGAGAGAGTGAAGAGAGAGATAGAGTGAAGAGTGTAATTAATAACCATGCTCAAAAGGATATTCAATGTCTGCTTTTTTTTTTAAATGTACTAATAGGTGCCCTTCTTTGCGAGGCATTGGAAAACCTCCATGGTCTTTGTGGTTGAATCTGTGTTTGAAATTCACTGCTCGACTGAGGGACCTTATAGATAATTGTATGTGTGGGATATAGAGATGATGTAGTCATTAAAAAATCATGTTAAACACTCTTATTGCAAACAGAGTGAGTTCGTGCAACTTAATGTGTGACTTGTTAAGCAATTTTTACCCCTGAACTTATTTAGGCTTGCCATAACAAAAGGGTTGAATACTTATTGACTGAAAACATTTCAGCGTTTTATTTTTAATGAACTAATACACATTTCAAAAAACATAATTCCACTTTCACATTAATCCATTTTAAATTCAGGTTGTAAAACAACAAAATGTGGAATAAGTCAAGGGGTGTGAATACTTTCTGAAGGCCCTGTACATTTCTAATGACTTGATATGATATTGACCCCAGTCCTGATGCCCACTAGACTAACTTTACAGAGGATTCAACTGTTTTAATACAGCATTTGGACTATAGCGATGGGGGAAAAAGGTAAACAGTTACATACAGGGATATTATTTTTGACGATATATAATATTGTATTGGCAATATCGCCATATTATTGTTGCGCTAGTTGGTTGTACCTGCACCAAAACTCCAGTAATTTTCCTTCACAGCTTGTTCTCCATCTTTTTAAATTGGGGAGACAATTTGTTTTCAGCTATCTTATTTCCATGACTGATCAAAACGAGTTCTCATGGCTCTCTCTTGTCCCTCTGTAGCAGACATATAGAGTGAAATACACTGCTCAAAAAAATAAAGGGAACACTAAAATAACACATCCTAGATCTGAATGAATGAACTATTCTTATTAAATACTTTTTTCTTTACATAGTTGAATGTGCTGACAAAAAAAATCACACAAAAATTATCAATGGAAATCAAATTGGAGGTCTGGATTTGGTGTCACACTCAAAATTAAAGTGGAAAACCACACTACAGGCTGATCCAACTGATGTAATGTCCTTAAAACAAGTCAAAATGAGGCTCAGTAGTGTGTGTGGCCTCCACGTGCCTGTATGACCTCCCTACAACGCCTGGGCATGCTCCTGATGAGGTGGCGGATGGTCTCCTGAGGGATCTCCTCCCAGACCTGGACTAAAGCATCCGCCAACTCCTGGACAGTCTGTGGTGCAACGTGGCGTTGGTGGATGGAGCGAGACATGATGTCCCAGATGTGCTCAATTGGATTCAGGTCTGGGCAACGGGCGGGCCAGTCCATAGCATCAATGCCTTCCTCTTGCAGGAACTGCTGACACACTCCAGCCACATGAGGTCTAGCATTGTCTTGCATTAGGAGGAACCCAGGGCCAACCGCACCAGCATATGGTCTCACAAGGGGTCTGAGGATCTCATCTCGGTACCTAATGGCAGTCAGGCTACCTCTGGCGAGCACATGGAGGGCTGTGCGGCCCCCCAAAGAAATGCCACCCCACACCATGACTGACCCACCGCCAAACCGGTCATGCTGGAGGATGTTGCAGGCAGCAGAACGTTCTCCATGACGTCTCCAGACTGTCACGTGCTCAGTGTGAACCTGCTTTCATCTGTGAAGAGCACAGGGCGCCAGTGGCGAATTTGCCAATCTTGGTGTTCTCTGGCAAATGCCAAACGCCCTGCACGGTGTTGGGCTGTAAGCACAACCCACCTGTGGACGTCGGGCCCTCATACCACCCTCGTGGAGTCTGTTTCTGACCGTTTGAGCAGACACATGCACATGTGGCCTGCTGGAGGTCATTTTGCAGGGCTCTGGCAGTGCTCCTCCTGCTCCTTCTTGCACAAAGGCGGAGGTAGCGGTCCTGCTGCTGGGTTGTTGCCCTCCTACGGCCTCCTCCACGTCTCCTGATGTACTGGCCTGTCTCCTGGTAGCGCCTCCATGCTCTGGACACTGACAGACACAGCAAACCTTCTTGCCACAGCTCGCATTGATGTGCCATCCTGGATGAGCTGCACTACCTGAGTCACTTGTGTGGGTTGTAGACTCCGTCTCATGCTACCACTAGAGTGAAAGCACCGCCAGCATTCAAAAGTGACCAAAACATCAGCCAGGAAGCATAGGAACTGAGAAGTGGTCTGTGGTCACCACCTGCAGAACCACTCCTTTATTGGGGGTGTCTTGCTAATTGCCTATAATTTCCACCTGTTGTCTATTCCATTTGCACAACAGCATGTGAAATTTATTGTCAATCAGTGTTGCTTCTTAAGTGGACAGTTTGATTTCACAGAAGTGTGATTGACTTGGAGTTACATTGTGTTGTTTAAGTGTTCCCTTTATTTTTTTGAGCAGTGTATGTTTGGAACATCGAATCGCAATAAAATCACAGAATCGACTCACAATACATATTGTATTGGCACCTACAGTTGAAGTCGGAAGTTTACATAGACTTAGGTTGGAGTCATTAAAACTCATTTTTAAACCATTCCACACATTTCTTGTTAACAAACTATAGTTTTGGCAAGTCGGTTAGGACATCTACTTTGTGCATGACAAGTCATTTTTCCAACAATTGTTTACAGACAGATTATTTCAATTACAATTCACTGTATCACAATTCCAGTGGGTCAGAAGTATACATACACTAAGTTGACTGTTCCTTTAAACAGCTTGGAAAATTCCAGAAAATGATGTCATGGCTTTAGAAGCTTCTGATAGGCTAATTGACATCATTTGAATCAATTGGAGGTGTACCTGTGGATGTATTTCAAGGCCTACCTTCAAACTCAGTGCCTCTTTGCTTGACATCACGGGGAAATCAAAAGAAATCAGCCAAGACCTCAAAAAAAAAAATGGTAGACCTTCACAAGTCTGGTTCATTATTGGGAGCAATTTCCAAACACCTGAAGGTACCATGTTCATCTGTACAAACAATAGTACGCAAGTATAAACACCATGGGACCACGCAGCCATCATACCGCTCAGGAAGGAGACGCATTCTGTCTTCTAGAGATGAACGTACTTTGGTGCGAAAAGTGCAAACCAATCCCAGAACAACAGCAAAGGACCTTGTGGAGATGCTGGAGGAAACAGGTACAAAAGTGTCTATATCCACAGTAAAACGAGTCCTATATCGACATAACCTGAAAGGCCACTCAGCAAGGAAGAAGCCTCTGCTCCAAAACCGCCATACAAAAAGCCAGACTGAGGTTTGCAACTGCACATGGGGACAAAGATCGTACTTCTTCGGGGAATTTCCTCTGGTCTGATGAAACAAAAATAGAACTGTTTGGCCATAATGACCATTGTTATGTTTGGAGGAAAAAGGGGGATGCTTGCAAGCCGAAGAATACCATCCCAACCGTGAAGCACGGGGGTGGCAGCATCATGTTGTGGGGGTGCTTTGCTGCAGGAGGGACTGGTGCACTTCACAAAATAGATGGCATCACGAGGGAGGAAATTTATTTGGATATATTGAAGCAACATCTCAAGACATCAGTCAGGAAGTTAAAGCTTGGTCGCAAATGGGTCTTCCAAATGGACAATGACCCCAAGCATGCTTCCAAAATTGTGGCAAAATGGCTTAAGGACAACAAAGTCAAGGTATTGGAGTGGCCATCACAAAGCCCTGACCTCAATCCAATGGAAAATTTGTGGGCAGAACTGAAAAAGTGTGTGCGAGCAAGGAGGCCTACAAACCTGACTCAGTTACACCAGCTCTGTCAGGAGGAATGGGCCAAAATTCACCCAACTTATTATGGGAAGCTTGTTAAACAATTTAAAGGCAATGCTACCAAATACTAATTGAGTGTATGTAATCTTCTGACCCACTGGGAATGTGATGAAAGAAATAAAAGCTGAAATAAATCATTCTCTCTACTATTATTCTGACATTTCACATTCTTAAAATAATGTGGCGATCCTAACTGACCTAAGACAGGGAATTTTTACTAGGATTAAATGTCAGGAATTGTGAAAAACTGAGTTTAAATGTATTTGGCTAAGGTGTATGTAAACTTCCAACTTCAACTGTAAGTATCATGATAATATCGTATTGTGAGGTCCCTGGCAATTCCCAGCCCTATTTGACTAGTGGAAATTCATCCAGTCATTTTGTAGCTGGGCTGAATGTAGAAGAGGCGTCTCATTTCAGCCTTGTAGCCAGTATGACTGGCTAGTGCTGCCTTTTATCCATCATGTTCTTTTGTATGTGAGTGCAGAACACAGTGAGTGTGTGTTGTGTGTCTGTTGGTTGGTCAGAGAATGTGTATCGCTTGCTTGTTGGTTTGTTAGAGTGGTCGGCTGGTGTATTGGATTAATATTCTCATGGTCAGATGTGGTATTTGGGAGAGGTGAGCCTTGTTCAGCTCGTTCTGCCAGGGAGATATCACAAATATTGATTTAGCATTCCCTGCTATATTGTGCTGCAGACAGGCAGAGAGCAGCGCAGAGAATGAAGGGTCCTTAAGATCTGCACAGGCTTTTCAAAGGACAGCCCTAATGCATGTTCTCCATTGATCGTCTGAGTAAATGTGCTGCTGTCCAGCCTCTATAGGCCTGATAGGCCTTACAAAGCTGCAGCTAAGCACACACACTGAGCTATTGAGTACTACCCATTGCCAGGCACTTGTAGTACAAAACCTACAGTCTGTATGTGCTGCTGGTATTGATCTCGCTGCTTTATACCCTGGCTGGAGGCCATGGGGTCTGTCTATCATTCTTATGCCTCGAGTGTGTGTGTGCTGTGTGTGCTGTGTGGTTGTGTGTGTGTGGTTGTGTGTGGCTGTGTGTGTTTGGTTGTGTGTGGTTGTGTGTGGCTGTGTGTGTGTGGTTGTGTGTGGCTGTATATGTGTGTGTCAGGGTTTCTATTCCGGTGCTCAGACTGACAGAAATAACATTTAGATGATGGTAATTAACAGAAAATACAACTCATGTAATGGAGTAGCAAATTAAACTTCATTTTCAGCCTCCCGAATGGCACAGCGGTCTAAGGCACTGCACCGCAGGGCTAGCTGCGTCACTACAGATCCTGGCCGTGACCGGGAGACCGATGAGGCGGCGCACAATTAGCCCAGCGTCGGCCGGCCGGGTTGTCCTTGTCCCGTCACGCTCTAGTGACTCCCGTGGCGGGCCGGGCGCAAGCACGCTGACACAGTCGCCAGGTGTACGGTGTTTCCGCAGACACATTGGTTGTTTCAGAGGACGCACAGCTCTCAACCTTCACCTGTCCGTACGGGAGTTTCAGAAATGGGACAAGACCTTAACTACCAATTGGATATCATGAAATTGGGGCGAAAAAGGGGTAAAAAAAAAAACCTAGAAGGCCAGCATCCCGGAGTCGCCTTTTCACTGTTGACGTTGAGACTGGTGTTGTGCGGGTACTATTTAATGAAGATGCCAGTTGAGGACTTGTGAGGCATCTGTTTCTCAAACTAGACACTCTAATGTACTTGTCTTCTTGCTCAGTTGTGCACCGGGGCCTCCCACTCGTTCTATTCTGGTTAGAGCCAGTTTGCGCTTTTCTGTGAAGGCATTGTACGAGATCTTCAGGTTTTTGGCAATTTCTTGCATGGAATAGCCTTCATTTCTCAGAACAAGAATAGACTGACGAGATTCAGAAGAAAGATCTTTGTTTCTGGCCATTTTGAGCCTGTAATCAAACCCACAAATGCTGATGCTCCAGATACTCAACTAGTCTAAAGGCCGGTTTTATTGCTTCTTTAAATCAGCACAACAGTTTTCAGCTGTGCTAACATAATAACAAAAGGGTTTTGTAATGATCAATTAGCCTTTTAAAATTATAAACTTGGATTAGCTAACACAACGTGCCATTGGAACACAGGAGTGATGGTTGTTGATAATGGGCCTCTGTATGCCTATGTATATACAATAGTATATACATGCTACAATAGTCATTTACAACATTAACAATGTCTACACCGTATTTCTGATTAATTTGATGTTATTTTAAAATGGACAAAAAATGTGCTTTTCTTTCAAAAACAAGGACATTTCTAAGTGGCCCCAAACTTTTGAATGGTGCCAAAAGCCGGCTAACAAAAACCCTGATATGTGTGTGTGTGTATTTACATTTGCGCATGTTTTAGGGATGTGATTCGATTACTAATGATTACCTGCGTCATGTCTGAGTCGTGTATGTGAGTCTTTTTGTGCGTGTGTGACTCACTGAGGCAGCTGTGGCCGTAGTGCACCATGAAGTCGGCCCCCAAGGCGCGGGCCGTGAAGTCGTCCACGCAGCAGGCTCCGTACGTCACATCACCCATCACAATGGTGTCTGCCTCTGTGAACCTGGGACACACACACACACATGACCAAAACCAGTCCTCTGACCGCACATGAACACAAATTGAACTATCCCCCTGTCATTGGACAACCACGCACACACAATCTCCAATCAGCTCAGTCTATTAGCCCCACTGACCTCCCCTCTTACCATGGCGATCGATACCCAACCTGGCTCCGAGCACAGTGGCATCTTGATAGAGTCAGCAGGATCAATCCCCAGTCTCACCATGTTACCATGTACCGGCTGTCTCTGACTGGGACACGTCAAGTAGATCAATCCCCAGTCTCAGCATGTCACCATGTACTGGCTGTCTCTGACTGGGACAAGTCAAGTAGATCAATCCCCAGTCTCAGCATGTCACCATGTACTGGCTGTCTCTGACTGGGACAAGTCAAGTAGATCAATCCCCAGTCTCAGCATGTCACCATGTACTGGCTGTCTCTGACTGGGACAAGTCAAGTAGAGGGACAAGGAGTGACATATCACTCAGATATTGCTTTTCCACCCCTTTATGATTGACATGCTAAACATCAACAGAGCAGTCAGGTTGGTTGGTTGGTGGTCCATGAACAGGAGTCAATCATCATTGAACAACAGAGCTGCAGTCAGTCAGTCAGTCAGTCAGTCAGTCTGCATCAACAGATGAGATATATTAGAGGGTCAGGATAGAGACTAGTTGATAATCTGATTAGTGGGGGGTAAGGGTAAGTAAGGACACTATTTTTTTATAGGACATGGATTTATGGATAGCACATCTGGATGGAAACTGCAGAGGCAGGGTCAATTACAGATGATCTGTCCATCTGTGGCCTTAGCATAAAATACTATCAACTGCCCTATCCACATTACATACACCTACTACGGAAGGCCTTTTCTATTGAGAAAGCCACAAAGCCATACCAGTTATTTGTTTTCTTTTGCTCTAATAAATGAAAAGCAACAAATTAATTCATTCTGCATGTCATCATCCCTTCCGGGGGATTAAAATGCAAAATACAACTCCTAAAACACTGACTATGAGTGAATGCTGAGAAAGAGAGGTGCGGACGGATAAAGGACAGAGAGAGGAAAGAGAGGTGCGGACGGATAAAGGACAGAGAGAGGAAAGAGAGGTGCGGACGGATAAAGGACAGAGAGAGGAAAGAGAGGTGCGGACGGATAAAGGACAGAGAGAGGAGAGGTGCGGACGGATAAAGGACAGAGAGAGGAAAGAGAGGTGCGGACGGATAAAGGACAGAGAGAGGAAAGAGAGGTGCGGACGGATAAAGGACAGAGAGAGGAGAGATGTGAATGGATAAAGGACAAAGAGAGGAGAGGTGTGAATGGATAAAGGACAGAGAGAGGAAAGAGAGGTGTGAATGGATAAAGGACAAAGAGAGGAGTGGTGTGAATGGATAAAGGACAGCGAGAGGAAAGAGAGGTGTGAATGGATAAAGGACAGAGAGGAAAGAGAGGTGTGAATGGATAAAGGACAGAGAGAGGAAAGAGAGGTGTGAATGGATAAAGGACAGAGAGAGGAAAGAGGTGTGAATGGATAAAGGACAGAGAGAGGAAAGAGAGGTGTGAATGGATAAAGGACAGAGAGAGGAAAGAGAGGTGTGAATGGATAAAGGACAGAGAGAGGAAAGAGAGGTGTGAATGGATAAAGGACAGAGAGAGGAGAGGTGTGAATGGATAAAGGACAGAGAGAGGAAAGAGAGGTGTGAATGGATAAAGGACAGAGAGAGGAAAGAGAGGTGTGAATGGATAAAGGACAGAGAGAGGAAAGAGAGGTGTGAATGGATAAAGGACAGAGAGAGGAAAGAGAGGTGTGAATGGATAAAGGACAGAGAGAGGAAAGAGAGGTGTGAATGGATAAAGGACAGAGAGGAAAGAGAGGTGTGAATGGATAAAGGACACAGTGAGGAAAGAGAGGTGTGAATGGTTAAAGGACACAGTGAGGAAAGAGAGGTGTGAATGGATAAAGGACAGAGTGAGGAAAGAGAGGTGTGAATGGATAAAGGACAGAGTGAGGAAAGAGAGGTGTGAATGGATAAAGGACAGAGTGAGGAAAGAGAGGTGTGAATGGATAAAGGACAGAGTGAGGAAAGAGAGGTGTGAATGGATAAAGGACAGAGTGAGGAAAGAGAGGTGTGAATGGATAAAGGACACCGTGAGGAAAGAGAGGTGTGAATGGATAAAGGACACCGTGAGGAAAGAGAGGTGTGAATGGATAAAGGACACCGTGAGGAAAGAGAGGTGTGAATGGATAAAGGACACCGTGAGGAAAGAGAGGTGTGAATGGATAAAGGACAGAGTGAGGAAAGAGAGGTGTGAATGGATAAAGGACAGAGAGAAGAAAGAGAGGTGTGAATGGATAAAGGACACCGTGAGGAAAGAGAGGTGTGAATGGATAAAGGACACCGTGAGGAAAGAGAGGTGTGAATGGATAAAGGACAGAGAGAGGAAAGAGAGGTGTGAATGGATAAAGGACACCGTGAGGAAAGAGAGGTGTGAATGGATAAAGGACACAGTGAGGAAAGAGAGGTGTGAATGGATAAAGGACAAAGAGAGGAGAGGTGTGAATGGATAAAGGACACAGTGAGGAAAGAGAGGTGTGAATGGATAAAGGACAGAGTGAGGAAAGAGAGGTGTGAATGGATAAAGGACAGAGTGAGGAAAGAGAGGTGTGAATGGATAAAGGACAGAGAGAGGAGAGGTGTGAATGGATAAAGGACAGAGAGAGGAGAGGTGTGAATGGATAAAGGACAGAGAGAGGAGAGGTGTGAATGGATAAAGGACACAGTGAGGAAAGAGAGGTGTGAATGGATAAAGGACAGAGAGAGGAAAGAGAGGTGTGAATGGATAAAGGACAGAGTGAGGAGAGGTGTGAATGGATAAAGGACAGAGAGAGGAAAGAGAGGTGTGAATGGATAAAGAACAGAGAGGAGAGGTGTGAATGGATAAAGGACAGAGAGAGGAAAGAGAGGTGTGAATGGATAAAGGACAGAGAAAGGAAAGAGGTGTGAATGGATAAAGGACAGAGAGAGGAAAGAGAGGTGTGAATGGATAAAGGACAGAGTGAGGAAAGAGGTGTGAATGGATAAAGGACAGAGTGAGGAGAGAGAGGTGTGAATGGATAAAGGACAGAGAAAGGAAAGAGGTGTGAATGGATAAAGAACAGAGAGAGGAAAGAGAGGTGTGAATGGATAAAGAACAGAGAGAGGAAAGAGAGGTGAATGGATAAAATGCAGAACAAGAAAGAGAGCAGTGGAGATGAGGAGAGAGGAGGGGGGGGTGTTAGAGGGGAGTGAGATGTTTTTGTAGCTGCTGTGGTTTAGTGGCTGTGTTTAGACATATTCAGGCTAGCCAGGAAAGGTAGAATTAATACTGAGAATAAAGGGGAAAACAGGAGACTGAAACATACAGTGTAGCCTACCCACCAACCCAGTCTGACTAACAACAGCTGGCTGTCTACTGCTGCCCAGTCAATGAACCCTGTGATACTGTACACTGCCTACAGAGGCCATTTCCTCTCTCGCTGTCCCTTTTTAATTCCTCTCTTCCACTGGATTTCATTGTACCTTCAACCTTTAGTTTGATAAGAGGTAGTTCAAAGTTCAACCTCTCCTTTCTCGCCTCTGTTTTTATCTCCATCTGTTTACACCTCTCTCCTCTAATTCCCCCCCTCTCTCTCTGTTTTTATCTCCATCTGTTTACACCTCTCTCCTCTAATTCCCCCCCTCTCTCTCTGTTTTTATCTCCATCTGTTTACACCTCTCTCTAATTCCCCCCCTCTCTCTCTGTTTTTATCTCCATCTGTTTACACCTCTCTCCTCTAATTCCCCCCCCTCTCTCTGTTTTTATCTCCATCTGTTTACACCTCTCTCCTCTAATTCCCCCCCTCTCTCTCTGTTTTTATCTCTATCTGTTTACACCTCTCTCCTCTAATTCCCCCCCCTCTCTCTCTCTGTTTTTATCTCCATCTGTTTACACCTCTCTCCTCTAATTCCCCCCCCTCTCTCTGTTTTTATCTCCATCTGTTTACACCTCTCTCCTCTAATTCCCCCCCCCCTCTCTCTCTGTTTTTATCTCCATCTGTTTACACCTCTCTCCTCTAATTCCCCCCCCCCCCCCTCTCTCTCTCTGTTTTACCGCTATCGATGCTCAACTACCTTCACCCTCCAGAGAGGCATGGACTCTATATTTGTTCTCTTCTCCATTTCCCTCTCTCTCTTCCTCTAATGGCTGCTCTGGTATGAAGGACACTACAGTCCACCTGAGCCTAGTAAAACACAGCCACACGGATGAAGGGAACTCATCCGGTAAATCAATATTGGCTTTCTAAGATTTGATTCGCTTATCCTTTCTTTCGTCAAGGTCTTGATTTCAGTGTGTGTTGTGCATGTTGTGTGTGACAGAGAGAGAAAGAGAGAGAGCTGTGCAATAGAGGGATCATGATAATGGGAGACTAAAAACTAGCCTAAATCCCTCAGTTTGGTGTGTGTGTTTGTGAGAGAGAGATAGTAGCTACTATCTCTCTGAGTCTGAACAATAGGCTTCCTTATATCTCATTAACCCCTGTTGTTTTAAAGCATACTAATGACATTGTTAGAGCTGCATAAATGTATGTCTCCCAGGTAAAACATATATATGGCTATCCCACAAGAATGTTGAAGAGAGATGCCCTGCAGTCTACCCACCACAGCAGCAGTCTACCCACCACAGCAGCAGTCTACCCACCACAGCAGCAGTCTACCCACCACAGCAGCAGTCTACCCACCACAGCAGCAGTCTACCCACCACAGTAGCAGTCTACCCACCACAGTAGCAGTCTACCCACCACAGTAGCAGTCTACCCACCACAGTAGCAGTCTACCCACCACAGTAGCAGTCTACCCACCACAGCAGCAGTCTACCCACCACAGTAGCAGTCTACCCACCACAGTAGCAGTCTACCCACCACAGTAGCATACTGCAATATCTACAATGCAAACAACCGCACTGCAGAATATTACTGTATCTAATCAAGCATCCATCTGCAAGAAATAACATTATTATGCCATCTTATTGGTGCTACAAATCTCATTATCTCCACTGCGTGACTGAAATACCTGGGTAATAGATGCAATGAATCTGATTACAGAGTTGAGGCCCCAATGAGAGATGTGATGCTACCTGGGAACAGGAGAGTAATTACAGAGCAAAGAGGAGTGCAATCCCCCTGTCCCACCGGAGAAGGGCTGAACTAGGGAGAGAAAGGAGTAACGAGAGAGGGGGCTATAGAAGGAGAGAGAGATGGGGGAGAGCGAGAGAGAGAAACATTGAGGGAGAGATTAGAAAAATGATAGAGAGAAGGACGGCTACCAGTGTTTACAGCAAACCAACCCTCATCTCACATTGGACTTATGATAACACATCTCTCCATCTCCTGGCTGGAGTTACCATCTCTGGCTCTTGAGCTGAAACGTCATTAAGATGTAATTTAGATGACGAGAAGCCTGTGAACTTCTTAACAGGCCTTGTTAATTATGGGCCCTCTAGCAGACAGTTAGAACAGAGCTCATAGCTAGGTGAGTGGAGAGTTGTGGTTCTGTACTACAGAGAAAGATGCATAAACAGACACTCACTGTACAGCTTGACTAAGGGGTTATTTACATGGCGGATCGATGCCGTTCTCTCCCACTGTCAAGGGGATCACAAGGTTAGATCCATCCACGTCTCGCTGTCCTCGGGAGATGAGATCCTTGCCTGACTGTGACAGGAATTTCATCAGAGCCCAGCATGGGAGAAAGAGGGGCCTGTCGCTTTCGTCTCTCTCTCTCCGGTTTGGGAATGCGGCAGGCAGACAGACAAGATGAACAAACTTCCCCATCACCACACAAACCCATTCCCTGTCAACCAACAACACTTCTTCCTTGATGACAATGAATGTGCTTTAACTAACATGCTGCTTTATTAGTTTGATTAGGTGCTGCCAGGCGTTGGGGCTGTCACCAAGCCTTCATTACCAAGACTCCTGTGGCGTTGCTCTAGAGATGGACTACGTCTCCCTTCAAGACATTCAATCATGTTTCAGACACAATTCTGACTGTTTACTACGGAGATTCATCATTACACCAACCTAACAAGACACTACAAACAGCTGTGTGTGTCTGTGTGTGTGTGTGTGTGTGTGTGTGTGTGTGTGTGTGTGTGTGTCTGGTAACCTTCTACCAATACGTCTAACTGTTGTTGATTTTTGCGAGGGGAACGGACCAACAAAGTTGTACACAGACCACAGTAAGCTGACTTAACAAGTGGTCCAGTCATATGAAACAAAACATTCCCCAACACATTGACACAAGTAGACACAGCAGACAGAACAGACGCAGCAGACAGAACAGACGCAGCAGACAGAACAGACGCAGCAGACAGAACAGACGCAGCAGACAGAACAGACGCAGCAGACAGAACAGACGCAGCAGACAGAACAGACGCAGCAGACAGAACAGACGCAGCAGACAGAACAGACGCAGCAGACAGAACAGACGCAGCAGACAGAACAGACGCAGCAGACAGAACAGACGCAGCAGACAGAACAGACGCAGCAGACAGAACAGACGCAGCAGACAGAACAGACACAGCAGACACAGCAGACACAGCAGACACAGCAGACACAGCAGACACAGCAGACTGTGAGATCCCTACGCTTGTCTTTAATATGGGCCCATTGCTGTCGCTGTGATTTATGAACAGCAAAAACATTTGAATCTCCCAGCTGTGTGCCACGGTGCACCCCTCAGAGAAGCCTGCCTGGGGACTGGGACTGGACGTGGGTGGAAGTGTGTGTACGCGTCTGTGTGGAAGGAAGAGATGGAAAAAGAGAGAGGGAGAAACAGAGGGATAAGGGAAGGAGGAGTGACCTGGGCTGCTAAGCTTAGTGAGAGGAGAGAAGATTCAGCAACACTTGGAGGACAATGGAATTCAATAAAAAAGCGTATTTATTGCTAAAAGTAGAACCAACGCATTTCAGCTTTTGGCCTTCACCAGGGTTTTACTTACTGAGAGGGCCATTCCTAAATGTCTCAAACCCTGAACAATATTCTGTATTGTTCTACATCAGGTGGAATAAGGTCTGGCTTTACTGGGGATAAATGCAATGCTATCACTTCCATGAAACTGACCCATTTCAACCACTTGGCGCTGGTTGGGGCCCATGTTGGACAATGGCCACCATGATCTGTCAAAACAAAATTGTAAAAGTTGAATCTGTCTCCCAGTAGGCCTTTCAGTCCATTAGTGAGCCGTAGCAATATGTGAAACTAGCCATGTGTCTATGGTGCCCATTCTAAGCAGGTGTTATAACAGTGGAGACAGGAGAGTGGTCTCAGGGGAGAGACAGACAGCCAGATAAGCAGGGTGGTCACAGGAGGTGCATCATCGTGTTTGTGCTTCAGCCACTGACACACTCTTGACAACTTCACTGAGGAAGTGTGACAGCAGCATCTGTCCAGACAACTTACAACACAGGCACATACAATAGAAATACCCCCACACACACACAACGATGATGTACATCACTCAGCCTTCCTCATACACACACAATGATGATGTACATCACTCAGCCTTTCCTCACACACACACAACGATGATGTACATCACTCAGCCTTTCCTCATACACACACAACGATGATGTACATCACTCAGCCTTCCTCATACACACACAACGATGATGTACATCACTCAGCCTTCCTCATACACACACAATGATGATGTACATCACTCAGCCTTCCTCATACACACACAATGATGATGTACATCACTCAGCCTTTCCTCACACACACACAACGATGATGTACATCACTCAGCCTTTCCTCATACACACACAATGATGATGTACATCACTCAGCCTTTCCTCACACACACACAACGATGATGTACATCACTCAGCCTTCCCTCATACACACACAACGATGATGTACATCACTCAGCCTTCCTCATACACACACAACGATGATGTACATCACTCAGCCTTTCCTCATACACACACAACGATGATGTACATCACTCAGCCTTTCCTCACACACACACAACGATGATGTACATCACTCAGCCTTCCTCATACACACACAACGATGATGTACATCACTCAGCCTTTCCTCATACACACACAACGATGATGTACATCACTCAGCCTTTCCTCACACACACACAACGATGATGTACATCACTCAGCCTTTCCTCACACACACACAACGATGATGTACATCACTCAGCCTTTCCTCACACACACACACAACGATGATGTACATCACTCAGCCTTTCCTCACACACACACAACGATGATGTACATCACTCAGCCTTTCCTCACACACACACACAACGATGATGTACATCACTCAGCCTTTCCTCACACACCCACAACGATGATGTACATCACTCAGCCTTTCCTCACACACCCACAACGATGATGTACATCACTCCGCCTTTCCTCACACACAACGATGATGTACATCACTCAGCCTTTCCTCATACACACACAACGATGATGTACATCACTCAGCCTTTCCTCATACACACACACAACGATGATGTACATCACTCAGCCTTTCCTCATACACACACAAGGATGATGTACATCACTCAGCCTTTCCTCATACACACACAATGATGATGTACATCACTCAGCCTCTCCTCATACACACACAATGATGATGTACATCACTCAGCCTCTCCTCATACACACACAATGATGATGTACATCACTCAGCCTTTCCTCATACACACACAATGATGATGTACATCACTCAGCCTCTCCTCACACACACAATGATGATGTACATCACTCAGCCTCTCCTCATACACACACAATGATGATGTACATCACTCAGCCTTTCCTCATACACACACAATGATGATGTACATCACTCAGCCTTTCCTCACACACACAATGATGATGTACATCACTCAGCCTCTCCTCATACACACACACACACAAACGATGATGTACATCACTCAGCCTCTCCACACACACACACACACACAACGATGATGTACATCACTCAGCCTTTCCTCATACACACACAATGATGATGTACATCATTCAGCCTCTCCTCATACACACACACACACACACACAACGATGATGTACATCACTCAGCCTCTCCTCGTACACACAACAATGATGTACATCACTCAGCCTCTCCTCGTACACACAATCAGGTTACGGGTGTGACATATTTATATCCTGCACCTGGTGATGGCTCATCTTTCATTTCATTACATTTCAGACAAGAGCTCCAATTCGTCTTGCGTCTGTGAGCAGGGATGGAGGGAGTGAAGGATGGAGGGAGTGAAGGATGGAGGGAGTGAGGGATGGAGGGAGGGAGTGAGGGATGGAGGGAGGGAGTGAGGGATGGAGGGAGTGAAGGATGGAGGGAGGGAGTGAGGGATGGAGGGAGGATATGGGAGGAGAGGAAGAGGCACTTCCCTGGGTAATAGCAGGGCAACTCAGCGGAGAGGAAGCCTCATTCTTTTCTCTTTAGAAGAATCAAGTTAGAGAGAAAGGAAAGGCAAAAATATGGAGGGAGAGAGAACGGGGGAAAATGAAAATCTGACTAAGTTAGTGTCAGAGAGGGAGATGAGAGAGGAGAGAAAGGGAGATGATAGAGAGGGAGGGAGAGAGAGATGATAGAGAGAGAGGGAGAGAGAGATGATAGAGACAGGTAGAGATGATGGGGAGATGATAGAGAGAAAGAGAGATGATAGAGAGAAAGAGCGATGATAGAAAGAAAGAGAGGGAGAGAGATGATAGAAAGAGCGATGATAGAAAGAAAGAGAGGGAGAGAGAGAGAGAGAGAGATGATAGAGAGAAAGAGAGATGATAGAGAGAGGGGGAGATGATAGAGAGAAAGAGAGATGATAGAAAGAAAGAGAGATGATAGAAAGAAAGAGAGATGATAGAAAGAAAGATGATAGAGAGATGATAGAGAGAGAGAGAGAGATGATAGAGAGAGAGGGGGAGATGATAGAGAGAGAGGGGGAGATGATCGAGAGAGGGGGGAGACGATAGAGAGAGGGGGGGAGACGATAGAGAGAGGGGGGGAGACGATAGAGAGAGAGGGGGAGACGATAGAGAGAGAGATGATAAAGAGAGAGATGATAAAGAGAGAGATGATAAAGAGAGGTAGAGAGATGATAGAGAGAAAGAGAGATAGAGAGAAAGAGAAATGATAGAAAGAAAGAGATGGAGAGAGAGACGATAGAGAGGGGGAGATGATAGAGAGAGAGAGGGAGAGATGAGAGATGATAGAGGTAGAGATGATAGAGGTAGAGATGATAAAGAGAGAGGGAGAGATGATAGAGAGAGGGAGAGATGATAGAGAGAAAGAGAGATGATAGAGAGAAAGAGAGATGATAGAGAGAAAGAGAGATGATAGAAAGAAAGATGACAGGGAGGGGGAGACGATAGAGAGAGAGACGATAGAGAGAGAGACGATAGAGAGAGAGACGATAGAGAGAGAGACGATAGAGAGAGAGACGATAGAGAGAGAGACGATAGAGAGAGAGACGATAGAGAGAGAGACGATAGAGAGAGGGGGAGACGATAGAGAGAGAGGGGGACGATAGAGAGAGAGGGGGAGACGAGAGAGGGGGAGACGAGAGAGGGGGAGACGAGAGAGGGGGAGACGAGAGAGGGGGAGACGAGAGAGGGGGAGACGATAGAGAGGGGGAGACGATAGAGAGGGGGAGACGAGAGAGGGGGAGACGATAGAGAGAGAGGGGGAGACGATAGAGAGAGAGGGGGAGACGATAGAGAGAGAGGGGGAGACGATAGAGAGAGAGGGGGAGACGATAGAGAGAGAGATGATAAAGAGAGATGATAAAGAGAGATGATAAAGAGAGAGATGATAAAGAGAGAGATGATAAAGAGAGAGATGATAAAGAAAGATGATAGAGAGAAAGAGAGATGAGAGAAAGAGAAATGATAGAAAGAGAAATGATAGAGAGAAAGAGAAATGATAGAAAGAAAGAGAGGGAGAGAGAGATGATAGAGAGAGATGATAGAGAGAAAGAGATGATAGAGAGAGATGATAGAGAGAGAGATGAGAGAGGGAGGGAGATGATAGAAAGAGGGGGAGATGATAAAGAGAAAGAGGGATAGAGGGACATAGAGAGAGGGAGAGATGATAGAGAGAAAGAGAGATGATAGAAAGAAAGATGACAGGGAGGGGGAGACGATAGAGCGGGAGGGGGAGACGATAGAGAGAGAGACGATAGAGAGAGAGGGGGAGACGATAGAGAGAGAGACGATAGAGAGAGAGACGATAGAGAGAGAGACGATAGAGAGAGAGACGATAGAGAGAGAGACGATAGAGAGAGAGAGGGGGAGACGATAGAGAGAGAGAGGGGGAGACGATAGAGAGAGAGAGGGGGAGACGATAGAGAGAGAGGGGGAGACGATAGAGAGAGAGGGGGAGACGATAGAGAGAGAGATGATAAAGAGAGATGATAAAGAGAGATGATAAAGAGAGATGATAAAGAGAGAGATGATAAAGAGAGAGATGATAAAGAAAGAGAGATGATAGAGAGAAAGAGAGATGAGAGAAAGAGAAATGATAGAAAGAGAAATGATAGAGAGAAAGAGAAATGATAGAAAGAAAGAGAGGGAGAGAGAGATGATAGAGAGAGATGATAGAGAGAAAGAGATGATAGAGAGAGATGATAGAGAGAGAGATGAGAGAGGGAGGGAGATGATAGAAAGAGGGGGAGATGATAAAGAGAAAGAGGGATATAGAGAGAGGGAGAGATGATAGAGAGAAAGAGAGATGATAGAAAGAAAGATGACAGGGAGGGGGAGACGATAGAGCGGGAGGGGGAGACGATAGAGAGAGAGACGATAGAGAGAGAGGGGGAGACGATAGAGAGAGACGATAGAGAGAGAGACGATAGAGAGAGAGACGATAGAGAGAGAGACGATAGAGAGAGAGACGATAGAGAGAGAGACGATAGAGAGAGAGACGATAGAGAGAGAGACGATAGAGAGAGAGACGATAGAGAGAGAGACGATAGAGAGAGAGACGATAGAGAGAGAGACGATAGAGAGAGAGAGGGGGAGACGATAGAGAGAGAGAGGGGGAGACGATAGAGAGAGAGAGGGGGAGACGATAGAGAGAGAGGGGGAGACGATAGAGAGAGAGGGGGAGACGATAGAGAGAGAGGGGGAGACGATAGAGAGAGAGATGATAAAGAGAGAGATGATAAAGAGAGAGATGATAGAGAGGGGGAGACGATAGAGAGAGATGATAAAGAGAGAGATGATAAAGAGAGAGATGATAAAGAGAGAGATGATAGAGAGAGGTAGAGAGAGAGGGAGAGAGATGATAGAGAGAAAGAGAGATGATAGAGAGAAAGAGAAATGATAGAAAGAAAGAGATGGAGAGAGAGAGAGAGATGATATATAGAGAGGGAGAGAGAGATGAGAGAGAGAGAGAGGGAGATGATAGAGAGAGAGATGATAGAGAGAGAGATGATAGAGAGAGATGATAGAGAGAGAGATGATAGAGAGGGGGAGATGATAGAGAGAGAGGGGGAGATGAGAGAGAGAGAGGGAGATGATAGAGAGAGATGATAGAGGTAGAGATGATAAAGAGAGAGGTAGAGATGATAGAGAGAGGGAGAGATGATAGAGAGAGAGGGAGAGATGATAGAGAGAAAGAGAGATGATAGAAAGAAAGATGACAGGGAGGGGGAGACGATAGAGCGGGAGAGGGAGACGATAGAGAGAGAGGGGGAGACGATAGAGAGAGAGGGGGAGACGATAGAGAGAGAGGGGGAGACGATAGAGAGAGAGAGGGGGAGACGATAGAGAGAGAGAGGGGGAGACGATAGAGAGAGAGAGGGGGAGACGATAGAGAGAGAGGGGGAGACGATAGAGAGAGAGGGGGAGACGATAGAGAGAGAGGGGGAGACGATAGAGAGAGAGGGGGAGATGATAAAGAGAGAGATGATAGAGAGAGGTAGAGATGATATAGAGAGGGGGAGATGATAAAGGGACATAGAGAGAAAGAGATGATAGAAAGAAAGATGATAGAGAGAGAGGGAGAGATGAGAGAGAGAAAGAAAGATGATAGAGAGAGAGGGGAGACGATAGAGAGAGAGGGGAGACGATAGAGAGAGAGGGGAGACGATAGAGAGAGAGAGGAGACGATAGAGAGAGAGAGGCGACGATAGAGAGAGAGAGGGGAGACGATAGAGAGAGAGAGGGGAGACGATAGAGAGAGAGAGGGGAGACGATAGAGAGAGAGGGGAGACGATAGAGAGAGAGGGGAGACGATAGAGAGAGAGGGGAGACGATAGAGAGAGAGGGGAGACGATAGAGAGAGAGGGGAGACGATAGAGAGAGAGGGGAGACGATAGAGAGAGGGGGGAGACGATAGAGAGAGGGGGGAGACGATAGAGAGGGGGAGACGATAGAGAGGGGGAGACGATAGAGAGGGGGAGATGATAGAGAGAGGTAGAGAGAGAGATGAGAGAGATGATAGAGAGAGAACGGGAAAAAATGATAGTCTGACTAAGTTAGTGTCAGAGAGGGAGATGAGAGGAGAGAAAGGGAGATGATAGAGAGAGAGGGAGAGAGAGATGATAGAGAGAGGGGGAGAGAGAGATGATAGAAAGAAAGAGATGATAGAGGGAGGGAGATGAGAGAGAGGGAGAGATGATAGAGGGAGGGAGATGAGAGAGAGGGAGAGATGATAGAGAGAAAGAGAGATGATAGAGAGAAAGAGAGAAAGAGAGATGATAGAAAGAAAGAGAGGGAGAGAGAGATGATAGAAAGAAAGATGACAAGAGAGAGAGAGAGACGATAGAGAGAGAGACGATAGAGAGAGAGATGATAGAGAGAGAGATGATAGAGAGAGAGATGATAGAGGGAGGGAGATGATAGAAAGAGGGGGAGATGATTAGAGACATAGAGAGAAAGAGATGATAGAGAGAGAGGGAGAGATGAGAGAGAGAGGGGGAGATGATAGAGAGAAAGAGAGATGATAGAAAGATGACAGAGAGAGAGAGATGATAGAGAGAAAGAGAGATGATAGAGAGAAAGAGAGATGATAGAGAGAAAGAGAAATGAAGTAGAAAGAAGAGAAATGATAGAAGAAGAGAAATGAAGAAAGAAAGAGAAATGATAGAAAGAAAGAGAGGGAGAGAGAGATGATAGAGAGAGATGATAGAGAGAGAGATGATAGAGAGAGAGATGATAGAGAGAGAGATGATAGAGGGAGAGATGATAGAGGGAGGGAGATGATAGAAAGAGGGGGAGATGATAAAGAGAAAGAGGATGATAGAGAGAGGGGAGATGATAGAGAGAGAGAGGAGAGATGAGAGAGAGAGATGATAGAGAGAGGTAGAGATGATAGAGGGATAGATGATAGAGAGGGGGAGAGATGATAGAGAGAAAGAGAGATGATAAAAGAGGACAGTATAGGAGGGGGAGACGATAGAGCGGGAGAGGAGACGATAGAGAGAGAGGGGAGACGATAGAGAGAGGGGGAGACGATAGAGAGAGAGGACGATAGAGAGAGGGGGGTAGACGATAGAGAGAGGGGGGGAGACGATAGAGAAAGGGGGGTAGACGATAGAGAGAGGGGGGTAGACGATAGAGAGAGAGGGGGAGACGATAGAGAGAGAGGGGGAGACGATAGAGAGTGAGGGGGAGACGATAGAGAGAGAGGGGGAGACGATAGAGAGAGAGGGGGAGACGATAGAGAGAGAGGGGGAGACGATAGAGAGAGGGGGAGACGATAGAGAGAGAGGGGGAGACGATAGAGAGAGAGGGGGAGACGATAGAGAGAGAGGGAGACGATAAGAGAGAGAGGGGAGACGATAGAGAGAGAGGGGGAGACGATAGAGAGAGAGGGGGAGACGATAGAGAGAGAGGGAGAGAGATGATAGAGAGAAAGAGAGATGATAGAGAGAAAGAGAAATGATAGAAAGAAAGAGATGGAGAGAGAGAGAGAGATGATATATAGAGAGGGAGAGAGAGATGAGAGAGAGAGAGAGGGAGATGATAGAGAGAGAGTGATAGAGAGAGAGATGATGAGAGAGAGATGATAGAGAGAGAGATGATAGAGAGAGAGGGGGAGATGATAGAGAGAGAGGGGGAGATGATAGAGAGAGAGGGGGAGATGATAGAGAGAGAGGGGAGATGATGAGAGAGAGAGAGGGAGATGATAGAGAGAGATGATAGAGGAGAGATGATAGAGAGAGATGATAAAAGAGAGGTAGAGATGATAAGAGAGGGAGAGATGATAGAGAGAAGGAGAGAGAATAGAGATAGAGATGATGAGAAGAGAGGGAGAGATGATGAGACGAGAGGAGGGAGAGATGACGATATAGAGATGAGAGAAGAGAGATGATAGAAAGAAAGATGACAGGGAGGGGGAGAGATAGACGATGGGAGACGATAGAGAGAGAGGGGGGAGACGATGAGAGAGAGGGGGAGACGATAGAGAGAGAGGGGGAGACGATAGATAGAGAGAGGGGGAGACGATAGAGAGAGAGAGGGGAGACGATAGAGAGAGAGAGGGGGAGGAGAGACGTATGAGAGAGAGAGAGGGTGGAGAGCGATAGAGAGAGAGAGGGGGAGACGATAGAGAGAGAGGGGGAGACGAGAGAGAGAGGGGAGACGATAGAGAGAGAGGGGGAGATGATAAAGAGAGAGATGATAGAGAGAGTAGAGATGATATAGAGAGGGGGAGATGATAAAGGGACATAGAGAGAAAGAGATGATAGAAAGAAAGATGATAGAGAGAGAGGGAGAGATGAGAGAGAGAAAGAGAGATGATAGAAAGAAAGATGATAGAGAGAGAGGGGAGACGATAGAGAGAGAGGGGAGACGATAGAGAGAGGGGGGAGACGATAGAGAGAGGGGGGAGACGATAGAGAGGGGGAGACGATAGAGAGGGGGAGACGATAGAGAGGGGGAGATGATAGAGAGAGGTAGAGAGAGAGATGAGAGAGATGATAGAGAGAGAACGGGAGAAAAATGTAGTCTGACTAAGTAGTGTCAGAGAGGGAGATGAGAGGAGAGAAAGGGAGATGATAGAGAGAGAGGGTGAGGAGAAGGGGGAGAGAGAGATGATAGAAAGAAGAGATGATGATAGAGGGAGGGAGATGAGAGAGAGGGAGAGATGAGAGAGGGAGGAGATGAGAGAGAGGGAGAGATGATAGAGAGAAAGAGAGATGATAGAGAGAAAGAGAGAAAGAGAGAGTGATAGAAGAAAGAGAGGAGAGAGAGATGATAGAAAGAAAGATGACAAGAGAGAGAGAGAGACGATAGAGAGAGAGACGATAGAGAGAGAGATGATAGAGAGAGAGATGATAGAGAGAGAGATGATAGAGGGAGGGAGATGATAGAAAGAGGGGGAGATGATATAGAGACATAGAGAGAAAGAGATGATAGAGAGAGAGGGAGAGATGAGAGAGAGAGGGGGAGATGATAGAGAGAAGAGAGATGAAGAAAAGATGACAGAGAGAGAAGATGATAGAGAGAAGAAAGAGAGATGATAGAGAGAAAGAGAGATGATGAGAGAAAGAGAAATGATGAAAGAAAGAGAAATGATAGAAAGAAAGAGAAATGATAGAAAGAAAGAGAAATGATAGAAGAAAGAAAGAGAGGGAGAGAGAGATGATAGAGAGAGATGATAGAGAGAGAGATGATAGAGAGAGAGATGATAGAGAGAGAGATGATAGAGGGAGGGAGATGATAGAAAGAGGGGGAGATGATAAAGAGAAAGAGGATGATAGAGAGAGGGGGAGATGATAGAGAGAGAGAGGGAGAGATGAGAGAGAGAGATGATAGAGAGAGGTAGAGATGATAGAGGGATAGATGATAGAGAGAGGGGGAGATGATAGAGAGAAAGAGAGATGATAGAAAGAAAGATGACAGGAGGGGAGACGATAGAGCGGGAGGGGAGACGATGAGGAGAGAGGGGGAGACGATAGAGAGAGAAGAACGATAGAGAGAGAGACGATAGAGGAGAGCGATAGAGAGAGGGGGGTAGACGATAGAGAGAGGGGGGTAGACGATAGAGAGAGGGGGGTAGACGATAGAGAGAGGGGGGTAGACGATAGAGAGAGGGGGGGAGACGATAGAGAGAGAGGGGGAGACGATAGAGAGAGAGGGGGAGACGATAGAGAGAGAGGAGACGATAGAGAGGGGGGAGACGATAGAGAGTGAGGGAGACGATAAAGAGAGAGAGTATAGAGGACATAGAGAGAAAGAGATGATAGAGAGAGAGGAGAGAGATGAGAGAGAGGGGAGATGATAGAGAAAGAGAGATGATAGAAAGAAAGAGACAGAGAGAGAGAGACGATAGAGAGAGAGGGGGAGCGATAGAGAGAGAGGGGAGACGATAGAGAGGGGGGACGATAGAGAGAGAGGGGGAGACGATAGAGAGAGAGGGGGAGACGATAGAGAGAGAGGGGGAGACGATAGAGAGAGAGGGGGAGACGATAGAGAGAGAGGGGGAGACGATAGAGAGAGAGGGAGAGATAAGAGAGAGAGGGGAGATGATAGAGAGAAGAGAGATGATAGACAGAAAGATGACAGAGAGAGAGAAGACGATAGAGAGGGAGGGGAGAGGAGATGATAAAGAGAGGATGATAAAGAGAGGTAGAGATGATATAGAGACCGAGAGAATGAGATGATAGAGAGAGAGGGGGAGATGATAGAAGGAGAGGGGGAGACGATAGAGAGAGAGGGTGAGAGGTAGAGCGAGAGGGGAGACGTAGAGAGAGAGGGGGAGATGATAAAGAGAAAGAGATGATAGAGAGGAGGGAGAGATGAGAGAGTGATGAGAGAGGTGATAAAGAGAGAGATGATGAGAGAGATGAGATAGAGATGATAGAGAGAGAGGGGAGACGATAGAGAGAAAGAGATGATAGAGAGAGAGGGGGAGACGATAGAGAGAGAGAGGGAGACGATAGAGAGAGGGGGAGACGATAGAGAGTGAGGGGGAGATGATAAAGAGAGAGATGATAAGAGAGGTAGAGATGTATAGGAGACATAGAGAGAGAAGAGATGATAGAAGAGAGAGGGAGAGATGAGAGAGAGAGGGGGAGATGATAGAGAGAAAGAGAGATGATAGAAAGAAAGATGACAGAGAGAGAGAGACGATAGAGAGAGAGGGGGAGACGTAGAGAGAGAGGGGAGACGAGAGAGAGAGGGGGAGACGATAGAGAGGGAGGGGGAGGACGATAGAGAGAGAGGGGAGACGATAGAGAGAGAGGGGGAGACGATAGAGAGAGGGCGGGAGACGATAGAGAGAGAGGGGGAGACGATAGATAGAGAGAGGGGGAGACGATGATAGAGAGAGAGAGGGGGAGACGATAGAGAGAGAGAGGGGAGACGATAGAGAGAGAGGGGGAGACGATAGAGAGAGAGGAGGGAGACGATAGAGAGAGAGGGGAGGACGATAGAGAGAGAGGGGGAGATGATAAAGAGGAGATGATAGAGAGAGGTAGAGAATGATATAGAGAGGGGGAGATGATAAAGGGACATAGAGAGAAGAGATGATAGAAAGAAAGATGATGAGAGAGAGGGAGGGATGAGAGGAGAGAGAAAGAGAGATGATAGAAGAAAGATGATAGAGAGAGAGGGAGACGATAGAAGAGAGAGGGGAGACGATAGAGAGAGAGAGGAGACGATAGAGAGAGAGAGGCGACGATAGAGAGAGGAGGCGACGTAGAGAGAGAGAGAGGCGACGATAGAGAGAGAGAGGGGAGACGATAGAGAGAGAGAGAGAAGAGAGGAGAGAGGGGAGACGATAGAGAGAGAGGGAGACGATAGAGAGAGAGGGAGACGATAGAGAGAGAGGGGAGACGATAGAGAGAGAGGGGAGACGATAGAGAGAGAGGGGAGACGATAGAGAGAGGGGGGAGACGATAGAGAGAGGGGAGACGATAGAGAGGGGAGACGATAGAGAGGGGGAGAGGATAGAGAGAGGGGGAGATGATAGAGAGAGGTAGAGAGAGAGATGAGAGAGATGATAGAGAGAGAACGGGAAAAAATGATAGTCTGACTAAGTTAGTGCAGAGAGGAGATGAGAGGAGAGAAAGGGAGATGATAGAGAGAGGGGAGAGAGAGATGATAGAGAGAGGGGGAGAGAGAGTGATAGAAAGAAAGAGATGATAGAGGGAGGGAGATGAGAGAGAGGGAGAGATGATAGAGGGAGGGAGATGAGAGAGAGGGAGAGATGATAGAGAGAAAGAGAGATGATAGAGAGAAAGAGGGAAAGAGAGATGATAGAAAGAAAGATGACAAGAGAGAGAGAGAGACGATAGAGAGAGAGACGATAGAGAGAGAGATGATAGAGAGAGAGATGATAGAGGGAGGGAGATGATAGAAAGAGGGGGAGATGATATAGAGACATAGAGAGAAAGAGATGATAGAGAGAGAGGGAGAGATGAGAGAGAGAGGGGGAGATGATAGAGAGAAAGAGAGATGATAGAAAGATGACAGAGAGAGAGAGATGATAGAGAGAAAGAGAGATGATAGAGAGAAAGAGAGATGATAGAGAGAAAGAGAAATGATAGAAAGAAAGAGAAATGATAGAAAGAAAGAGAAATGATAGAAAGAAAGAGAAATGATAGAAAGAAAGAGAGGGAGAGAGAGATGATAGAGAGAGATGATAGAGAGAGAGATGATAGAGAGAGAGATGATAGAGAGAGAGATGATAGAGGGAGGGAGATGATAGAAAGAGGGGAGATGATAAGAGAAAGAGGATGATAGAGAGAGGGGGAGATGATAGAGAGAGAGAGGAGAGATGAGAGAGAGAGATGATAGAGAGAGGTAGAGATGATAGAGGGATAGATGATAGAGAGAGGGGGAGATGATAGAGAGAAAGAGAGATGATAGAAAGAAAGATGACAGGGAGGGGGAGACGATAGAGCGGGAGAGGGAGACGATAGAGAGAGAGGGGGAGACGATAGAGAGAGAGACGATAGAGAGAGAGACGATAGAGAGAGAGACGATAGAGAGAGGGGGGTAGACGATAGAGAGAGGGGGGTAGACGATAGAGAGAGGGGGGTAGACGATAGAGAGAGGGGGGTAGACGATAGAGAGAGAGGGGGAGACGATAGAGAGAGAGGGGGAGACGATAGAGAGAGAGAGGGAGACGATAGAGAGAGGGGGAGACGATAGAGAGTGAGGGGGAGATGATAAAGAGAGAGATGATAAAGAGAGGTAGAGATGATATAGAGACATAGAGAGAAAGAGATGATAGAGAGAGAGGGAGAGATGAGAGAGAGAGGGGGAGATGATAGAGAGAAAGAGAGATGATAGAAAGAAAGATGACAGAGAGAGAGAGACGAGAGAGAGAGAGGGGAGACGATGAGAGAGAGGGGGAGACGATAGAAGGAGAGGGGGAGACGATAGAGAGAGAGGGGAGACGATAGAGAGAGAGGGGAGACGATAGAGAGAGAGGGGGAGACGATAGAGAGAGAGTGGGAGATGAGAGAGGGAGAGATAAGAGAGAGAGGGGGAGATGATAGAGAGAAAGAGAGATGATAGACAGAAAGATGACAGAGAGAGAGAGACGATAGAGAGTGAGGGGGAGATGATAAAGAGAGAGATGATAAAGAGAGGTAGAGATGATATAGAGACCGAGAGAATGAGATGATAGAGAGAGAGGGGGAGATGATAGAGAGAGAGGGGGAGACGATAGAGAGAGAGGGTGAGGGTAGAGCGAGAGGGGGAGACGGTAGAGAGAGAGGGGGAGATGATAAAGAGAAAGAGATGATAGAGAGAGAGGGAGAGATGAGAGAGATGATAGAGAGAGAGATGATAAAGAGAGAGATGATGAGAGAGATGATGATAGAGATGATAGAGAGAGGGGGAGACGATAGAGAGAAAGAGATGATAGAGAGAGAGGGGGAGACGATAGAGAGAGAGAGGGAGACGATAGAGAGAGGGGGAGACGATAGAGAGTGAGGGGGAGATGATAAAGAGAGAGATGATAAAGAGAGGTAGAGATGTATAGAGACATAGAGGAGAAAGAGATGAAGAGAGAGAGGAGAGATGAGAGAGAGAGGGGGAGGATAGGAGAAAGAGAGATGATAGAAAGAAAGATGACAGAGAGAGAGAGACGATAGAGAGAGAGGGGGAGACGATAGAGAGAGAGGGAGACGAGAGAGAGAGGGGAGACGATAGAGAGAGGGGGAGACGATAGAGAGAGAGGGGGAGACGATAGAGAGAGAGGGGAGACGATAGAGAGAGGGGGGAGACGATAGAGAGAGAGGGGGAGACGATAGATAAGAGAGAGGGGAGACGATAGATAGAGAGAGGGGAGACGATAGAAGAGAGAGGGGGAGACGAATAGAGAGAGAGGGGGAGACGATAGAGAGAGAGGGGGGGAGACGATAGAGAGAGAGGGGAGATGATAAAGAGAGAGAGATAGAGAGAGGTAGAAAAGTAGAGATATAGAGACATAGAGAGAAAGAGATGATAGAGAGAGAGGGAGAGATGAGAGAGAGAGGGGGAGATGATAGAGAGAAAGAGAGATGATAGAAAGAAAGATGACAGAGAGAGAGAGACGATAGAGAGAGAGGGGGAGACGATAGAGAGAGAGGGGGAGACGATAGAGAGAGAGGGGGAGACGATAGAGAGAGAGGGGGAGACGATAGAGAGAGAGGGGGAGACGATAGAGAGAGAGGGGGAGACGATAGAGAGAGGAGGGACGATAGAGAGAGAGGAGAGATAAGAGAGAGAGGGGGAGATGATAGAGAGAAAGAGAGATGATAGACAGAAAGATGACAGAGAGAGAGAGACGATAGAGAGTGAGGGGGAGATGATAAAGAGAGAGATGATAAAGAGAGAATGAGATGATAGAGAGAGAGGGGGAGACGATAGAGAGAGAGGGTGAGGGTAGAGCGAGAGGGGGAGACGGTAGAGAGAGAGGGGGAGATGATAAAGAGAAAGAGATGATAGAGAGAGAGGGAGAGATGAGAGAGATGATAGAGAGAGAGATGATAAAGAGAGAGATGATGATAGAGATGATAGAGAGAGGGGGAGACGATAGAGAGAAAGAGATGATAGAGAGAGGGGGAGACGATAGAGAGAAAGAGATGATAGAGCGGGGGAGACGATAGAGAGAGAGAGAGCGGGGGAGACGATAGAGAGAGAGAGAGCGGGGGAGACGAGAGAGAGAGAGAGCGGGGGAGACGATAGAGAGAGAGAGCGGGGGAGACGATAGAGAGAGAGAGAGCGGGGAGACGATAGAGAGGAGGAGACGATAGAGAGAGAGAGAGGGGGAGACGATAGAGAGAGAGAGAGGGGGAGACGATAGAGAGAGAGAGAGGGGGAGACGATAGAGAGAGAGAGAGGGGGAGACGATAGAGAGAGAGGGGGGAGACGATAGAGAGAGAGAGAGAGAGAGAGAGAGGGGGGACAAGGTAGACGATAGAGAGAGAGAGAGAGGGGAGACGATAGAGAGAGAGAGAGAGGGGGAGACGATAGAGAGAGAGAGGGGGAGACGATAGAGAGAGAGAGAGAGGGGGAGACGATAGAGAGAGAGAGAGAGGGGGAGACGATAGAGAGAGAGAGAGAGGGGGAGACGATAGAGAGAGAGAGGGGGAGACGATAGAGAGAGAGAGAGAGAGAGAGAGAGAGAGAGAGGGGGAGCGATAGAGAGAGGAGAGAGAGAGAGAGAGAGGGGGAGACGATAGAGAGAGAGAGAGAGAGAGAGAGAGAGGGGGAGACGATAGAGAGAGAGAGAGAGAGAGAGAGAGAGGGGGAGACGATAGAGAGAGAGAGAGAGAGAGAGAGGGGGAGACGAGAGAGAGAGAGAGAGAGAGAGACGAAGAGAAGAGAGAGAGAGAAGGAGAGAGAGGGGGAGACGATAGAGAGAGAGAGAGAGAGAGAGAGAGAGAGGGGGAGAGTAGGAGAGAGAGAGAGAGAGAGAGGGGGAGACGATAGAGAGAGAGAGAGAGAGAGAGAGGGGGAGACGATAGAGAGAGAGAGAGAGAGAGAGGGGGAGACGATAGAGAGAGAGAGAGAGAGAGGGGGAGACGATAGAGAGGAGAAGAGAGAGGGGGAGACGATAGAGAGAGAGAGAGAGAGGGGGAGACGATAGAGAGAGAGAGAGAGAGGGGGAGACGATAGAGAGAGAGAGAGGAGAGAGAGGGGGAGACGAGAGAGAGAGAGAGAGAGAGAGAGAGGGGAGACGATAGAGAAGAAGAGAGAGAGGGGGAGACGATAGAGAGAGAGAGAGAGAGAGAGGGGGAGACGATAGAGAGAGAGAGAGAGAGGGGGAGACGATAGAGAGAGAGAGAGAGAGGAGGGAGACGATAGAGAGAGAGAGAGAGAGAGAGGGGGGGGAGACGATGAGAAGAGAGAGAGAGAGAGGGGGAGAGGATAGAGAGGAGAGAGAGGGGGGAGAGGATAGAGAGAGAGAGAAAGAGGGGGAGACGATAGAGAGAGAGAGAAGAGGGGGAGACGATAGAGAGAGAGAGAGAGAGAGAGAGAGGGGGAGACGATAGAGAGAGAGAGAGAGAGGGGGGAGACGATAGAGGAGAGAGAGGGGGGAGACGATAGAGAGAGAGAGAGAGAGAGAGGGGGGGGAGACGATAGAGAGAGAGAGAGAGGGGGGGGGGAGACGATAGAGAGAGAGAGAGAGAGGGGGGGAGACGATAGAGAGACGAGAGGAGGGGGGAGGACGATAGAGAGAGAGAGAGAGAGAGAGGGGAGACAATAGAGAGAGAGAGAGCGGGGGAGACAATAGAGAGAGAGAGGAGCGGGGAGACGATAGGAGAGAGAGAGAGGGGGAGACGATAGAGAGAGAGAGAGGGGAGACGATAGAGAGAGAGAGAGAGGGGGGAGACGATAGAGAGAGAGAGAGAGAGAGAGGGGGAGACGATAGAGAGAGATGAGAGAGAGAGAGGAGGGGGGACGATAGAGAGAGAGAGAGAGAGGGGGAGACGATAGAGAGAGAGAGAGGGGGAGACGATAGAGAGAGAGAGGGGGAGACGATAGAGAGGAGAGAGAGAGGAGAATAGAGAGAGAGAGAGAGGGGGAGACGAAGATAGAGAGAGAGAGAGGGGGAGACGATAGAGAGAGAGAGGGGGAGACGATAGAGAGAGAGAGGGGGAGACGATAGAGAGAGAGAGAGGGGGAGACGATAGAGAGAGAGAGAAGGGGAGACGAAGAGAGAGAGAGAGAGAGAGAGGAGAGAGAGGAGAGAGAGAGAGAGAGAGGGGGAGACGAGAGAGAGAGAGAGAGAGAAGAGAGAGAGAGAGAGAGAGAGAGAGAGAGGGGGAGACGAGAAGAGAGAGAAGAGAGAGAGGAGAGAGAGAGGGGGAGACGATAGAGAGAGAGAGAGAGAGAGAGAGAGAGAGAGGGGGAGACGATAGAGAGAGAGAGAGAGAGAGAGAGGGGGAGACGATAGAGAGAGAGAGAGAGAGAGAGAGGGGGGGGAGACGATAGAGAGAGAGAAAGAGGGGGGAGACGATAGAGAGAGGGGGAGACGATAGAGAGAGGGGGGGAGACGATAGAGAGAGGGGGGGAGACGATAGAGAGAGAGAGAGGGGGAGACGATAGAGAGAGAGAGAGGGGGAGACGATAGAGAGAGAGAGAGGGGGAGACGTAGAGAGAGAGAGAGAGAGGGGGAGACGATAGAGAGAGAGAAGAGAGGGGGAGACGATAGAGAGAGAGAGGAGGGGGAGACGATAGAGAGAGAGAGAGGGGGAGACGATAGAGAGAGAGAGAGAGGGGGAGACGATAGAGAGAGAGAGAGTTCTGTAAGATTCTCCTATATGTCCAGAGGAAAACTACAAACAATGCATGCAGGGCAGAATTAGGCAAATATCCACTAATAATAAAAACTCAAAAAAGAGCAATTAAGTTTTGGAAACATCTAAAATACAGTGACCCTCTCATATCACTACCAAGCCCTGCAATACCAAGAGCTGAGCAAAGAAAAGAGTCCCCTCATCCAGCTGGTCCTGGGGCTGAGTTCACAAACCTGTTCTACTAACACATGAAGCCTCAGGACCAGAACATCCAATCAATCAGAAATAACCAAATTACAACACAGTCAAAACAAAACTACATTGCTTATTGGGAAACACAAGCACAAACACAAAGCAAAATGCAGTGCTATCTGGCCCTAAATCGACAGTACACCTGGGCTAATATTTGACCATGGTACTGATCAAAACCTTAGAAAAACCTTGACAAAGTACAGACTCAGTGAGCACAGTCTTGCCATTGAGAAGGGTAGACACAGGAAAACCTGGCTCCCTGTAGAGGAAAGGCTGTGCAACCACTGCACAACAGCAGAACCTGAGACGGAGCTGCATTTCCTGACAAAATGTCAAAAATATAACATTAGAGTGTGTCATTTTCCCAAATTTGAAACTCTTATTCAAGGTTTCAAAGACCTCTCTGATGAGGATAGGCTACCCGTCCTGTTGGGGAAGGACGCAGAGAGCTGTGGGTTGGCAGCGCACTACATTGCTGCCTGCATAAGTTGAGGGACAGTGTCTGACAGACCAATCAACCTGACATGTACTCTACTGTATGTTTATTGTTATTGTTGAATGTATGGTTATTTTGACCCTTGGTTATTGTTGTTACTGTTGTCCTGTTGACAATTTTGATTCTCATTTTTATATTGTAAATAAGCTTTGGCAATATGTACATTGTTACGTCATGCCAATAAAGCAAATTGAATTGAATTGAGAGAGAGGGGGAGACGATAGAGAGGAAAGCTTTGACTATGTACAGACTCAGTGAGCATAGCCTTGCTATTGAGAAAGGCCGCCGTAGGCAGACATGGCTCTCAAGAGAAGACAGGCTATGTGCACACTGCCCACAAAATGAGGTGGAAACTGAGCTGCACTTCCTAACCTCCTGCCCAATGTATGACCATATTAGAGACACATATTTCCCTCAGATTACACAGACCCACAAAGAATTCGAAAACAAATCCAATTTTGATAAACTCCCATATCTACTGGGTGAAATCACAGCAGCAAGATTTGTGACCTGTTGTCACAAGAAAAGGGCAACCAGTGAAGAACAAACACCATTGTAAATACAACCCATATTTATGCTTATTTATTTTAACTTGTGTGCTTTAACCATTTGTACATTGTTACAACACTGTATATATATAATATGACATTGTAATGTCTTTATTGTTTTGAAACGTTGATGTGTAATGTTTACTGTTAATTTGTATTGTTTATTTCACTTTTGTATATTATCTACCTCACTTGCTTTGGCAATGTTAACACATGTTTCCCATGCCAATAAAGCCCTTGAATTGAATTGAATGAGAGAGAGAGAGAGAGAGAGAGAGAGAGAGAGAGAGAGAGAGAGAGAGAGAGAGAGATGATAGAGAGAGAGAGAGAGAGATGACAGAGAGAGAGAGAGAGATGACAGAGAGAGAGAGAGAGGGATGACAGAGAGAGAGAGAGAGAGGGAGATGACGGAGAGAGAGAGGGAGATGACGGAGAGAGAGAGGGAGATGACGGAGAGAGAGAGGGAGATGACGGAGAGAGAGAGGGAGATGACGGAGAGAGAGAGGGAGAAGACAGAGAGAGAGAGGGAGAAGACAGAGAGAGAGAGGGAGAAGACAGAGAGAGAGATGACAGAGAGAGAGAGGGAGATGACAGAGAGAAGATAAGAGCGAGGGAGATGATAAAGAGGGAGGGAGATGAGAGAACGATGATAGAGAGAGAGTGAGATGATAGAGAGATGAGAGAGAGGGATATGAGAGATAGAGATGAGAGAGAGGGAGAGAAAGAGACAAAGTTGATAGAGGGAGATGATAGCGAGAGGGAGAGAGATGAGAGAGAGAACGATGGTAGAGCGAGCGAGGAGAACAATATAAGAGCAATGGAAGAAGTGAGTTGAAACACAGAAGGAGGTTGTGTGATGGAAGGCGGTGTAAATGAGGAGGTGGAGAGAAAAGTGGCAGTAAGAGAGGAGAAGAGGGAAGTGGAGACAGAGCGATGGAGACAGAGCGAAGAGAGAGAGAAGGCCACTGCTGGCTGAGTGCATAAGGCAGATGAGCTGTTTGCTCTGGGGTTTGTAATATTAACAAATCTGATACCAGTAATCTGCTTTGCACACACAGAACACAGAAATACACTGAGAAAATAGTCCCCTGAAAACAGAAATCTGGCAGGGCACCGTGTTGGATGATTACATGTTCCTCTACGTTCTCTCTCCGAGCCTTTTGCTCAACAAAGCTTTCTTCCATTTAGCGTTGTCGTACAAACACTATGCTTCCCACGCCCACGTCTTACACCAGGAAAATTGGAAGACAAAATGCGGGTGAAAATGACAGACTAATTGTAGTAATTGACAGTGAATGGGTACAGTAGGTGTAGTGGTAACGTAGTAACATGGGCGTGCGGCAGGCGGGCGGGCAGGGAGGATAGGATGAAGCTTGGACAGATGTTTTCAGTAATACCATTAGATAATCCTTTAAATCCACCAAAAACAAGATCATTACTGCTGGGTCTATTTCTGGGAACGCATCTCATCTATTTGTTCTGGCAGGTTCTCAAACAGCCTGGGCCCGGGTCATTATGTAAAAAACTACAGCTTCATCAACATACAGACCCTCTAAACTGCACAGCACCGCATTCTGAGAGGCGCTTGAATCCAATTTAAAAAACGAAACAAAATGATATGGCAACCGTTATGGGAATCCAATATTGTTGTACAGAGCTGGGAGAACCCTTGTATGCCTTAATCTCATCTATAGAGAGCTTTAAAATAATGCAGACAATATATTTTATCATGTGGGTTATCAGATCGCAGAACGACACATAAAGGGAGGAATCAGGGGACAGCACAGGGGGACCTGGGATGGATGAGGGGACATTAAAAGCTTTTCAGCTATGTTGCAGAGGGGAATATAGGGTTTGATGGAATCTGATCTGAGGTCAGTCACTAGGCTTTAACCACTCTGACAGGATAAATCACGCACGCACGTGCACACACACACACTCAGTATGGTACTGCAATCCAAATCCCCATGCCCAAAAGGACTATGTACAAGTGATTACAAAGACAAAATGATTACAAAGAGCTATCGCTGTAGTAATTGATAGTAATATTCTGTCTCCTTCTGCAACCTTCCTCTCATCTGTCACTCTGTTCCTTCTAGTCATATGACAATCTCTGTCCTGTTCATTTCAACAACAACTTGTTTTGGCTCCTCTCCTCCTCCTCTATTCCCTCCCCCTCTCAACATGTGTCATTCTCTCAGCTCTCAATCCTTGGCATAGTCCACCACCAAGCTGCTTTCTAGATCTACTGACATTCTACTGGAATATTCTACTCTATCCTCCCCTGTTAGGCATTACATTATTTTGCTCCCTCATCCCATAAGGTCATCCCTTCATCTTTGTCCTCCCCTACTCCTTCACACTCTCTCCTTCAGAGGGAGCACAGGGCAGATGTGTAGCTAACCTTTTCAAAGCAGGAAGCCATGCTACAAATGGTTCACTAGCACCTACAATAGCCTCTCCACTTTACATGTGGACACTACTGAATCTGTTCTGTTCACATTCAGTTCAGATATACACTGAGTGAACAAAACCTACACTGTTCAAAGGCACTTAAATCTTCTGTCTTCATTCACTCTCTGAATGGCACACAGACACAATCCATGTCTCAACTTTCTCAAGACTTAAAACTCCTTTAACCTGTCTCCTCCCCTTCATCTACACTGATTGAAGTGGATTTAATTTGATTTATTTATCTGATCAAATTCTTATTTTCAATGACGGCCTAGGAACAGTGGGCTAACTGCCTTGTTCAGGGGCAGAACGACATATTTTTACCTTGTCAGCTCGGGGATTCAATCTAGAAACCTTTCGGTTACAAGTCCAACGCTCTACCATTAGGCTACCTGACATCAATAAGAGATCATAGTTTTCACCTGGTCAGTCTATGTCATGGAAAGAGCAGGTGTTCCTAATGTTCTGTAAACTCTATGTACAGCATTAACGTTCAGAGATATTAGGCCTAGTTCAGAGGTATTAGGCCTAGTTCAGAGGTATTAGGCCTAGTTCAGAGGTATTAGGCCTAGTTCAGAGGTATTAGGCCTAGTTCAGAGGTATTAGGCCTAGTTCAGAGGTATTAGGCCTAGTTCAGAGGTATTAGAGATATTAGGCCTAGATCAAAGGTATTAGAGATATTAGGCCTAGTTCAGAGATATTAGGCCTAGTTCAGAGCTATTAGAGATATTAGGCCTAGATCAAAGGTATTAGGCCTAGTTCAGAGGTATTAGGCCTAGTTCAGAGAGATTAGGCCTAGTTCAGAGAGATTAGGCCTAGTTCAGAGAGATTAGGCCTAGTTCAGAGAGATTAGGCCTAGTTCAGAGAGATTAGGCCTAGTTCAGAGAGATTAGGCCTAGTTCAGAGAGATTAGGCCTAGTTCAGAGAGATTAGGCCTAGTTCAGAGAGATTAGGCCTAGTTCAGAGAGATTAGGCCTAGTTCAGAGAGATTAGGCCTAGTTCAGAGAGATTAGGCCTAGTTCAGAGAGATTAGGCCTAGTTCAGAGAGATTAGGCCTAGTTCAGAGAGATTAGGCCTAGTTCAGAGAGATTAGGCCTAGTTCAGAGATTAACATTCTGTTGCAGTGCGTCCATTTTCAACCAATGGTTTCTGAACATGTAAATGCATGGCACTCTGGTTTTCTATTATTTAAATACAGAATTGGCCCATTTCCATTTCGCTCACATTGAAATGGCTGTAAAATGCCTGCATTCACTCCAAAATAACATCATAAAAGCCCAGAGCTCATTTTTAAATGTGCATGAGAATATGTCCACACATATTCCTGTTTCCCTTTGAAATTGCAGGTAATATTATGCATCGCTCTGTGTTCAATTATGTCTGCATGTGGTGGGGCTGGAATGTACAGTTGGTCCTAAATGAAAGTGACTATGCCTGGTCTGAGTTAGTGATAGAGCAGTGAAATAGGAGAGAGTGGGTAGTGGGGATTGGGTAGTGGGATGAAACCTTCCCGAGCAGAGCACTGACCACTCCATATCACACACACACACAACGCTGGGCAGACAGACGGACGGACCGAAGGACGGGGAAGTTTATTTCATTACGTAAATAACCAAGATCAAGTGAAAACCAGCACACTGATGACTTTTCTGCTCTCTCTGTCTCCCACTGTAATTACATACTGTAGTGTTCAGTGCCTCTCGGCTTTCTGTCCTCAGCTGCTCACTTGCTCATATTTCATTTAGATGCCGCCCCTAAATGAAACCCTATTCCCTTTATAGGGCACTACATATGACCAAGTTCCATAGGGCCCTGGACAAAAGTAGTGCACTATAGGGTATAGCTTACCATTTGGGATGCACCCAGGCAGTCTCTCTATAAAGCCCATCAACTTGTCCCCCTGGACATACAGACAGCCGGGAGGGACGACGGCAGTCTATATGATGCTTTATCTCTGGAGTACATCGACTGTATCTTCCAGACAGGTCAAGCAATTTCCCAGGTGTCTTCAAAGGCATTATATGAGAGCCAGTACATCACCAGCAGCTATCCGCCATCCCCCAGTCAGAGTGGGGATTTAGGTTGGCCAATATAACAGAGTGATCTATAGGTCGTGGTTCTCCAGGGTTGTGATGACTGGGATATGGGACAAAGAGGCACACAGGTGTGGGAGGATCTCTTTCCACCTCGTAATGTCAAGCACTCAAGAGACTTCTCACTAAACCTGAAATAGCACTGGTAAACTATCTGGTCGTTGGGAGGGGAGTGGGCCAGACACACTGTAGCTGTCTGGTCCACTGTAGCTGTCTGGTCCACTGCAGCTGTCTGGCCCACTGCAGCTGTCTGGCCCACTGCAGCTGTCTGGCCCACTGCAGCTGTCTGGCCCACTGCAGCTGTCTGGCCCACTGCAGCTGTCTGGTCCAGGTGTGTCTGGATGTTTGTGTCTGACTGTTGTCCTCTTAGAGTCCTGAGACAGATGTGGTTGGGATTTAGGAGGGTAGTGAGGGGGCTGCCAAGCAGGAGAGCTCATTAGTCAGAGAGATGCCCTGTGTGTGTGTGTGTGTGTGTGTGTATGCGCGCGTGTGCAAAATGGGTTCCCTGCTGCTCTCTACACCCAGTGTGAGCTTCTTATGTAATTGGTGGGGACAGAAGGCCGGGACACACACTGTCACACCCGAGCTCCCGCTACCTACTGCTCAGCTGTGCTGTGGGAGGAACTGAGAGGCTGGGGGGCGAGTGATGAGACGAGGGCAGGGAGGCTCCTGCCAGTCTTCCTCTATGGAGGCAGGCCTGACATTTACCATGGAAGGCTGTGGGCCGAGGTCGCTTCTGCTGCTCACACACGTTACTGCAGACTAAAATGAATGAAAGTATGTGAAACGAATCCGTCTCTGGCTGATGATGCCCCAGGATGAGGTCCAGAGGGATGATGGAGAGTGACCAGAAAGGTCTGAGACAGCAGGGGCTCTCTGTGTTTGTGTGTGTGAGAGAGAGAAATAAGCCTCTGATCTCCCATTTCATTCACTCTGCTGCCATGGACACAGTGGCAGGTCAATCACTGCCTGTGTTTCATCTGACATGACATTCAACTGGTGAGGCTGTTGATCTAAGTGGCGTGCTGACATGAAAATAGCCAGAATATCTAACCACTACATTTATTACAAAGGGCCAGTCAATCATAAATAACATTCTCCTGGGCCAGCAGTGACAAATCTATGTTTGAAAAGCCGAAAAATAAGGGCCTCCCGGGTGGCACAGTGGTCTATAAGGCATTGCATCGCAGTGCTAGCTGTGCCACCAGAGACTCTGGGTTCGAGCCCAGGCTCTGTCGCAGCCGGCCGCGACCGGGAGGGCCATGGGGCGACGGGTTAGGGAGGGTTTGGCCGGTAGGGATATCCTTGTCTCATTGCGCACTAGTGACTCCTGTGGCGGGCCGGGCGCAGTGCACGCTGACCAGGTCGCTAGGTGTACGGTGTTTCCTCTGACACATTGGTGCGGCTGGCTTCCGGGTTGGATGCGCGCTGTGTTAAGAAGCAGTGCGACTTGGTTGGGTTGTGTTTCGGAGGACGCATGGCTTCCGACCTTCGTCTCTCCCGAGCCCGTACGGGAGTTGTAGCGATGAGACAAGATAGTAACTATTAACAATTGGATATCACGAAATTGGGGAGAAAAAGGGGGTAAAATTTAAATAAATAAAAAAGGCGAAATATACAAATGACTTCCTCTGTGATTCATACTGTGAACACAGTTATGTATGTGAGTGAATGAGTCATTGAATAGGGTCCTCTGTTACATAATGCTCTCATGTCATGTACCTTCACCCCCACATACAAGATCCTAGTTATGTCACAAGTCAATATCTCTCTGTGTGGAGGAGAGGCCCATCTCTTCCTTGCCAGAGAGCCAGTGACAGAGGACATTAAATGTTACTGCCACCCCCCATCCCTGTATTTCCCTCCCTACTTCTCCCTCCTTCCCAGTCTCCAGGATTAGGCCACGGATGACTGGGATGGCGACAACACAAGCCCTGGCTCTCCACTCCCAGAACAGCACAGTAAATATTAAAAGGAAGTTCATCAAAGTATCATTCAAGGCTGCGGTGAAGATAGCTGGTGTGGCATCAAAGGCGATGAAACATATGGCGGGATGACACACACCATCGCCCGCCTGTCCAAGTTAGGGATTCTTTCTGTTGTTCTGATCAATTTTTCCTCAGTTGTGTTCATATGTCTGTTTACTTGTTGTGAAAGTTGAGTTATGTCTTAAGTCTCTTTGAATGGCGTTGTCAGTTATCAAGAGCGATGCTGCACCAAATGGCACCCTAGTCCCTACATAGTGTCCTATGGGCCCTGGTCAAAGTAGCGCACTATTTAGGGCCCTGGTCAAAAGTAGCGCACTATTTAGGGCCCTAGTCAAAAGTAGCGCACTATTTAGGGCCCTAGTCAAAAGTAGCGCACTATTTAGGGCCCTGATCAAAAGTAGCGCACTATTTAGGGCCCTGGTCAAAAGTAGCGCACTATTTAGGGCCCTGGTCAAAAGTAGCGCACTATTTAGGGCCCTGGTCAAAAGTAGCGCACTATTTAGGGCCCTGGTCAAAAGTAGCGCACTATTTAGGGCCCTGGTCAAAAGTAGCGCACTATTTAGGGCCCTGGTCAAAAGTAGCGCACTATTTAGGGCCCTGGTCAAAAGTAGCGCACTATTTAGGGCCCTGGTCAAAAGTAGCGCACTATTTAGGGCCCTGGTCAAAAGTAGTGCACTATTTATGGCAATGGTCAAAAGTAGTGCACTATTTAGGGCACTGGTCAAAAGTAGTGCACTATTTAGGGAATAGGGTGCCATTTGGGATGCTACCAGTGTGTAGCTGTATTACAGGGAAGCAGAGGATACAGTGTGAAGTCAGAGCATGCCTATTCAACTGGAGCCATTACAGCAGACCTTTACAAGGTTTACTAAGTTCTTTGTGGGCCTATCAAAGCCTCTTTAAAGAACAGAAGCAGGCCTGCTTGTGGGAGACATTCTAAATGATCAGTGGAAGCGTGGTTCAGTCTCTCTACTTCTCTGTGGGAGAGAGTATGCTTACAGGTGCCTGTGCGGAACAGATAGCCACATATTCTAAGTAGGAGCCAATCCTCTATTGGTAGGCCTGAGTGTGGCTATACAGACTGTATTGTTGAAAATGAGAGCAGTATGTACATTGCTTCTTTTATGAGCACCTCTGTCCCCTTGTGTAGGTGTTCTCTCTGGCTGTATGTGAGCACTGAGCACTGTGCTGAGTCTATGTACTGGAGGAGCCAGTCTCTGCCTACTGCGCACACGTTTGTCTGTGTCTTTGTCCTTGTGTGTGTGCACCTGTGTGCGTGCGTTCCCCCTCACAGTTGATGTGTATTAACTGACTGCATGGGCTATAATTCAGAGCAGCTTGCTCTCATTAGGGCTTATAGCTGTCCATCCCACCCAAGCGCCTTACCCACAGGGCAGCTTAGCCCCTTCATCCCCACACTGATATGGACCTCAGCCCTGGCCACTCCCCAGTCCCCACACCACACACGGACTGCCTGACAACCACAGTGGGTGAGATGGAGCCAGGCTCTTACTAGTCACTAAACATCTACATCTGACAGAACCCTCTGCTGACCCCACAGAACGAGAAGGGTGAGTAGAGTTCAGATACAGCATGGTGACCAGGGACAACTGTCCAACAATCCCTCTGTAGCTAGATCCCCTATTCATGGGTTATGCCCATTCTCTGATGTACTGCCTTCATGTAACACTTGGCCTGATCATTGGAACACAGTGAAATACTGTGACCTGGGAGTCAAATGAGGCTGCTGATTTAGTTATACAGAGAGAAGAGCCACAAACAACAACAACTGGTGACAGAGGAAACTGCTCTCTGTCTGTAGGTTCTGGATGGGTTGAGACATGCAGGAGAGAAGGGGGAGGAAGAGAAGAGGTGAGAGGGAGGTTAGGAAGACAATTATCTGCCGTTAATTGCTCTCATTAGCTGAAATGGACTGAGATGGTCTAAGGTGATGGGGTGTCATTCATTTAGAGGACTCTGGGATTGACAGAGTGTATAAGTGTTGGTTTAAGCCCAGATACGAAAGAGAGGCAGTTCTTCTACTGATAGCAGCGCTGCTGATAAGACATGGCCCCTATCGCCACCACTCTCTCTCTGCCTCGCTCCCTCAATCCCCATTCCCCTCGTAGCCAGAGAGGGGGGGGGGGGGACGACCGTACAGGGAGTGATGGAGAGATTAGACAGAATGAGAAAGGCGTGGCACTAGTGGAGTGATGGAGAGGGGTTAAAAGGAAAGGGGGGGACTGGGTAGAGGAGGAGGAGGAGAGCGGAACGTTGAGGGAAGAGAGAAAGTCAAAGCTTTCAGCACATTGCTGTTCCTGTTTCTCAACGGTCCATAACTGTGGTATGACAGGCATGGCTTCATATGAGGACACCAAGAACTACGTTTCCTGTCTGAAATCTAATATGTGCTCTGACTGAAAACCATGCGGAAGCTTCCCTTCCCTAGCTTGCTATCCTTCACTTCTATCAACTAACCTCATTAGTATTGAACATACTGTTCACCTAGGAAAGGAATCCACTTTGGATGTGGAGTGATGCAGCAATCTTCTTTTAGAGAACCCTTACAGTCGTCCCAGCAGAGAGAGAGGCAGAGAGGGGTGCAATGAGAAGATGAAGGAAACAACACACACAGAGCTGCTCTTTCAACACTTTAAATACATGTTTTAGGTCTACATTAAAGTGGGGGGGATTACTGCTTTTGTTTTGAACAATTTATCAATGTTGCACACACTTGTTAAGGCACGACGTAGGCCAAAGCTCAGTGTATACAAGACAAATGATTAAAACCACTGATGCCGAGGAACTCCAAACTGTGGGAAGGTTTGGACTCCTGCATCAGTTTGTGTGAGTGTGTCTGTGTGATGGAGTGTTTGTGTGCAATAGGGGCCTATGCAGACTGTAACAAGATGTAATTAACAAGAATAATGGCTGTGCTCTCCTCCAACCGTGAATGAGTGAAGTGTTGATAGCCGCTCGGTCCGCGGAGGCAATCGTGTGTAATTTTCTGCTGAGGCACAGATATGAGCTGGCTGCGGCGGGCAGGGAATGATGATAACACTGGCTGGCTTAATGACTAGAGAGTGGCCATGCCGGCTCAACTTCACAGATCAACTTCAACTTCAGCAAGGACGACGACTGCCCACCCACCCACCTTCTAAAACCACCAAAACTTCCACACAACAAAGTCAAGGGGATCTGTTTCAGGGAGAAGCATCCATTTTTTTTTTACCTAACAACAAATGGATAAAATTAGCAGTTTTATTTTTAAATGAGCATGAGTGATACTTGCACTTGCCACTTATTAAACACACCAGTGAGTGGTGTACCTACCTCTCGATGATGTCAGCGATGACACAGGCAAACATCTGCAGGCCCTCCGGTAGCTGCAGGGCCACTGTGAACAGAGAGACAGACAGACAGTCAGTGGTAAGGTTAAGTGAACAACCTAGCTACACACACAGCTGCAGTTGGAGTGACAACCACGTTATTTAATACATCCTAGACAGCATATACATGTATCTCGCTGCTTATGTTACTCCTGCAGAGTGCTTCACTGAGACAGAAGGTAGCTGACATTTCAAGGTAATTCTCTCCCATCCATTGCATTACTGTTGTCGTATCTTACTGAGTGATGCACTACAGGAAATGGAAGTGTATCAGCTCTGCCTTCACACTTCCCTTCTTCTCCTAGCAATCCATTAGTCACCTTTTCTCCACCTGTCTCTCTCAATGACAGCCAATAGCTTCATGAGTCACAGTCACACACACACAAAATATCCCTCTCACCATGCAGACCGCTATGCATGTGGAAACTTGGTGCTTCTTCTCATGCGGCATTAAGAGAGCATGGAGAAATGGATCAAATCGCTGTGAAATGGGAATCAAGCAATCACACAAAGGAAGGATTGGTCCTGCTGCTGATGTGAAGGGCTGAGAGCAGCGGGTGTTTCCGGTAGGAACTTCTCCGAGTGTGACACCAGCTATGACGAATCAATGGGAAATGCTTTCATCAGGAGGTTGACTCACTGCCAGAGTTGAGACGCAAAATATCACACCTCTTTAAATGATGCCAACAACTTTACAGAGACAAAATGCTCAAAAAAAGGCATGCTCTCTCAAAATGAAGTGTCTCACCCAATTTCCTTTTATTGTTGAGAATGTGCATGATTTAGGTTCATCTTGAATGTAAACATTAAATAAACATAATGACGTCTCAGACGTAACACAAATATTGCTGATGTAGAGATCTAGATTATAGGATATGAAGAAACAGCTACTCTTAATCACATCAAGTCCTTGCCTCATCCTTGCGCAAATTGCTTATCCAGAGCTGTTGTCTTGGTAACATACTGATGTCCTCATGTTGGCGTGGTTACATATTGTGCTATGCATACTTATGTAAAGTCCTTAGCATGAATTAACATTTAGCCTTTCTTTACTGAAATGGGAACATATCACAGTGTGATATTTCATACTTGTATACAAGCTGTTCGTCCACTGTACTCTGCTTCACAAATCCCCTTTGATTCGATGTCATTTGCAGTAATTGAAGGAAAACTTTCAATGTATTCCTTCATCAAAGGTAACCCACTCTCCATTCACAGCGCATACTAAGATCAGTGGGGTGGATCGAGCAGACTCATGGAGCTCAGCACAGTGTCTGGAGGGACTGTCTGGAGGGTGTGATTCAATTCACTTTAGATAAAGCAGGAAGAGAGTGTTGACAATGTTTCACTGTCAGACAGACCCTGTCACACATCACCTTGATAAACCATGTGACTACAGTGAATGGACACTTAGACTGCAGTGTTGATAAATATTTCATCAGGCCCATGTTCACATACTGCAGTGTTGATAAATATTTCATCAGGCCCATGTTCACATACTGCAGTGTTGATAAATATTTCATCAGGCCCATGTTCACATACTGCAGTGTTGATAAATATTTCATCAGGCCCATGTTCACATACTGCAGTGTTGATAAATATTTCATCAGGCCCATGTTCACATACTGCAGTGTTGATAAATATTTCATCAGGCCCATGTTCACATACTGCAGTGTTGATAAATATTTCATCAGGCCCATGTTCACATACTGCAGTGTTGATAAATATTTCATCAGGCCCATGTTCACATACTGCAGTGTTGATAAATATTTCATCAGGCCCATGTTCACATACTGCAGTGTTGATAAATATTTCATCAGGCCCATGTTCACATACTGCAGTGTTGATAAATATTTCATCAGGCCCATGTTCACATACTGCAGTGTTGATAAATATTTCATCAGGCCCATGTTCACATACTGCAGTGTTGATAAATATTTCATCAGGCCCATGTTCACATACTGCAGTGTTGATAAATATTTCATCAGGCCCATGTTCACATACTGCAGTGTTGATAAATATTTCATCAGGCCCATGTTCACATACTGCAGTGTTGATAAATATTTCATCAGGCCCATGTTCACATACTGCAGTGTTGATAAATATTTCATCAGGCCCATGTTCACATACTGCAGTGTTGATAAATATTTCATCAGGCCCATGTTCACATACTGCAGTGTTGATAAATATTTCATCAGGCCCATGTTCACATACTGCAGTGGTTTTCTACAGCAACACTGAACAATAAAAGATGGCCTAGGAAAAATAAAAAGCGCACTGAGCGAAAGCGCGGATGTGCCTGACGTGTGATGGATGGAGGAGAGAGGGAAGGAGGAGAGGAGTGTGTCTTTCTGATGAAAGGTTAAGGGGTCACTGTGCACCATGTAGCCAGACAGAGACAGGTCATTACCTGAGTTTACTAACCAAGAAAGGTTTCTAAGTCTCACCACAGCCCTGCCTGACAGAAACCAAGAGCTCTCTCTCCATCTGCTCTCACTGTTAAAGGCACTGCACAAGGGTTTAGAAGCATGTGTGTGTGTGTGTGTGTGTGTGTGTGTGTGTGTGTGTGTAAACATGTGAGCTGAAAAGTCATGAATGTCACAGGAGCATTAACACAAATCGAATGTCAAGAATGCTTGTGTGTTTGTCATTCACCCCCCCACTCACACGGACACACGTACCAACCGGTGCATATGATCTGTGTTTGTCATTCACCCCCCCACTCACACGGACACACGTACCAACCGGTGCATATGATCTGTGTTTGTCATTCACCCCCCCACTCACATGGACACACGTACCAACCGGTGCATATGATCTGTGTTTGTCATTCACCCCCCCACTCACACGGACACACGTACCAACCGGTGCATATGATCTGTGTTTGTCATTCACCCCCCCACTCACACGGACACACGTACCAACCGGTGCATATGATCTGTGTTTGTCATTCACCCCCCCACTCACACGGACACACGTACCAACCGGTGCATATGATCTGTGTTTGTCATTCACCCCCCCACTCACACGGACACACGTACCAACCGGTGCATATGATCTGTGTTTGTCATTCACCCCCCCACTCACACGGACACACGTACCAACCGGTGCATATGATCTGTGTTTGTCATTCACCCCCCCACTCACATGGACACACGTACCAACCGGTGCATATGATCTGTGTTTGTCATTCACCCCCCCACTCACACGGACACACGTACCAACCGGTGCATATGATCTGTGTTTGTCATTCACCCCCCCACTCACACGGACACACGTACCAACCGGTGCATATGATCTGTGTTTGTCATTCACCCCCCCACTCACACGGACACACGTACCAACCGGTGCATATGATCTGTGTTTGTCATTCACCCCCCCACTCACACGGACACACGTACCAACCGGTGCATATGATCTGTGTTTGTCATTCACCCCCCCACTCACACGGACACACGTACCAACCGGTGCATATGATAGTCTGTGTTTGGTTTGAGTGTCAGCCTGTCAGCCAGTGCACGGTCGCTGTCATGTGTCATAAGGAGAAACATCTTGCACGTGCAGAGGGAAATAAAATGACTCTGTACATTTAGCTCGAGAGACACTCTGCACTTGTGGCTGCACTGGCTGGCAGAAAGGGATGTTTCTGTCTGGGAGGTGTCCACAGAGAGTTGGTACAGCAAGGAGTTATAGTTAGTGAATGGAGAAAAAGGTCAGCTGAGGAGCTAAAAAACCCAGCTCTCTTCCAAGTCCCCAGTCCTGTCTAGCTGGGCCCCTCCACTGAGATTTGTACTGTTTCAGATTTGACTTGTGTCTAGAATAGTATTAGCGTTCTATACCAGTGTGGACTGGACGGTGCATCTGTCTGCTCACTTCATTTTGTACTTCTTCAACGTAGTCGTTAGGGTTACACTATACTGTGGGGCACACAGTCTGCACTTAGAGCTGTGCTGCTGCAGAAAACAGTTCAACCTCTGTCTGCAGTTAGTGTCTGGCTGCTCTAATGAAGCTTCTCCCAGACTCTTCACTTTCTAAAACATTCCCAAAAAACATCTGTTGAATTCTGTAGATGTAACATGGAAAGAATTCAGAGGCGTTAAACGAGAAGACCAGAGGGAAATCATGAGTCTCTGCGAGTGCTACTGCTAACCTTTTGATTATTTGCGATGCTGTTGTGTCTCTTCTGAGAGAAACAGTTCTCTGTGTTTGTTTCGCAGCCCTGAGGGAAACATTTTCATGGTTCCTCCAGATAAACAAGGTTGTTTGGTCTCTCTGTTCACTTTGCCCTGCCTCTGTTTCCTGCCTTCCACTTTCACAGGTACAATTCAGTGTGCAAGGATGAACAACTGTCGTGAGAAAGAGACGATTGCAGGCACGGAAATTTAGCACACAGGAAAAACCTAGATGAAAAACAAGGACAACAGAGAGGAATTGAGGTATGATAAAGAATGCGATCAGTTAAACAATGGCTGTATTATTTAACAATAACGGATGTAATATTATAATTTGGTTGCTGTTAATATTTGTCCTATTTCATTGGAAAAGTGTTTTTTTGCATATCCCAACTCCCCCTGAGACAAGCTGAGAGTGGGGTCACGGCTAGGGTCAGCCATTATCAACGGCAACCCTGGATCAATTAGGGTTAAGTGCCTTGCTCAAGAGCACATCGACATATTTTTCACCTTGTTGGCTCAGGGATTCTAGCTAACAACCTTTCGGTTACTGGCCCAACGCTCTAACCAATAGGCTACCTGATGTCCAACATGATGTTGCTCCTGCAAAATGTCCTACAGTGCATTCGGAAAGAAATCAGATCCCTTGACTTTCCGCACATTGTGTTACGTTACAGCATCCCCACAGCATGATGCTGCCACCACCATGCTTCACCGTAGGGATGGTGCCAGGTTTCATCCAGACGTGACGCTTGGCATTCAGGCCAAAGAGTTCAAAATTGGTTTCATCAGACCAGAGAATCTTGTTTCTCATGGTCAGAGCCCTTTGGGTGCCTTTTGGCAAACTCCAAGCGGGCTGTTGTGCATTTTACTGAGGAGTGGCTTCCGTCTGGCCACTCTACCATAAAGGCCTGATTGGTAGAGTGCTGCGGAGATGGTTGTCCTTCAGGAAGGTTCTCTGAGCCTACACAGAGGAACTGTGTCAGAGTGACCATCGGGTTCTTGGTCATCTTCCTGACCAAGGGCCTTCTCCCCTGATTGCTCAGTTTGGCCAGGCAGCCAGCTCTAGGAACAGTCTTGGTGGCTCCAAACTTCTTCAATTTAATAATGATGGAGGCCAATATGTTCTTGGGGACCTTCAATGCTGCAGAAATGTTTTTGTACCTACCCTTCCCTAGATTTGTGCCTCAACACAATCCTAACTCCTTCGACCTCATGGTTTGGTTTTTGCTCTGACATGCACTGTCAACTGTGGGACCTTATATAGACAGGTGTGTTCCTTTCCAAATCATGTCCAATCAATTGAATTTACCAAGTTGTAGAAACATCTCAAGGATGTTCAATGGAATTAGGTTGCACCGGAGCTCAATTTCGAGTCTCATAGCAAAGGGTCTGAATTCTGTTCATTTTCAGACCATGAAAATAGTCTGAAATTATCAAAGTCAAATCTGAAATATCTGACGTTTCTTAGGAGCTATGGTAACTCTCCAGAAACAAAGGTATGCTAACTTAGCTGTTGCTTCTGTCTCTACTCAACAATTGAGGCTAGGCAGTAAAACAATGGTGTTTGCTTGCTTAATTTCATTCCATTCCAACAGGAAGTGAAAAGACCAAAACAAAGAGGCCAATTCAACTGAGAATGAACGAGAGAGGCTGAGTGAAAGGGGTTCAAAGCCCAGGCAGAAACAGATGGACTCAGAGGGAGATGGAGGGAGAGAGAGAGGGGTAGAGTGCAACAGAGTCGATAAGGTGATCTTTGGCCCTGCAAGCCCAGAGAGAGAGAGAAAGCTCTCTAATGAAACCAACACAGAACAGACAGAGGCTGAATCCTAAATGCCACCTATCCCCAATAGTGCCTATAGGGCTCTGATCAGAAGTAGTGCACTGTATAGGGAATAGGGGGCCATTGGGGAGGCAGTCAGAGAGACAGGCAGACAGTCACACCAAAGCTCATCTCACCCCGACCATGGGGACCAGTCATAGACCACCCCATTCTCCCTGCACACCAAACACCTGTTACTTAGCTAGACTGTAAACCCCCTTTACAGTATGCGACACTTGTTGTTGGCTGTCATTTCCATCAACAGGGGATCAGCGTTTTGGCATGGCTCTTCCAGGACCACCCGGGTGGATATTTGACTTCAGATTTTTGGCGTTAAGTGGATTACTCCCACGTGTCTTTAATTAAGTTAGCATGTTTCACACCATACTAATAGATTGAATGCTGCCGTTTTCTTAAATCGCTCCCTCTTTCCCCCTTCCCCTCCATTCTAGCACTCTATGTGTGATTGTCAGATGGGAATGCCATCACTGTGACCTGTGTTTGTGAGTGCAGTGGGAATGCAGGGACTCAGAGTGAGAGGGAGTAACTCACAAGCTGCAGTGGTGAAAGTGGGGTCCCTCACCCCATATCACAACCCAATAACCCCCTCTCATCACCATCACAACCCAATAACCCCCTCTCATCACCATCACAACCCAATAACCCCCGCTCATCACCATCACAACCCAATAACCCCCGCTCATCACCATCACAACCCAATAACCCCCGCTCATCACCATCACAACCCAATAACCCCCGCTCATCACCATCACAACCCAATAACCCCCGCTCATCACCATCACAACCTAATAACCCCCTCTCATCAACATCACAACCCCCTCTCATCAACATCACAACCCAATAACCCCCTCTCATCAACATCACAACCCCCTCTCATCAACATCACAACCCAATAACCCCCTCTCATCACCATCACAACCCCCTCATCACCATCACAACCCAATAACCCCCTCTCATCAACATCACAACCCCCTCTCATCACCATCACAACCCAATAACCCCCTCTCATCAACAACACAACCCCCTCTCATCACCATCACAACCCAATAACCCCCTCTCATCAACATCACAACCCCCTCATCACCATCACAACCCAATAACCCCCTCTCATCAACATCACAACCCAATAACCCCTCATCAACATCGCAACCCAATAACACCTCATCACCATCACAACCCAATAACCCCTCATCACCATCACAACCCAATAACCCCTCAACATCACAACCCAATAACCCCTCATCCCTCAACATCACAACCCAATAACCCCCGCTCATCACCATCACAACCTAATAACCCCCTCTCATCAACATCACAACCCCCTCTCATCAACATCACAACCCAATAACCCCCTCTCATCAACATCACAACCCCCTCTCATCAACATCACAACCCAATAACCCCCTCTCATCACCATCACAACCCCCTCATCACCATCACAACCCAATAACCCCCTCTCATCAACATCACAACCCCCTCTCATCACCATCACAACCCAATAACCCCCTCTCATCAACAACACAACCCCCTCTCATCACCATCACAACCCAATAACCCCCTCTCATCAACATCACAACCCCCTCATCACCATCACAACCCAATAACCCCCTCTCATCAACATCACAACCCAATAACCCCTCATCAACATCGCAACCCAATAACCCCTCATCAACATCGCAACCCAATAACACCTCATCACCATCACAACCCAATAACCCCTCATCACCATCACAACCCAATAACCCCTCAACATCACAACCCAATAACCCCTCATCCCTCAACATCACAACCCAATAACCCTTCATCCCTCAACATCACAACCCAATAACCCCCTCTCATCAACATCACAACCCAATAACCCCCTCTCATCAACATCACAACCCAATAACCCCCTCTCATCAACATCACAACCCAATAACCCCCTCTCATCAACATCACAACCCAATAACCCCTCAACATCACAACCCAATAACCCCTCAACACCATCACAACCCAATAACCCCTCAACATCACAACCCAATAACCCCTCATCCCTCAACATCACAACCCAATAACCCTTCATCAACATCACAACCCAATAACCCCTCATCAACATCACAACCCAATAACCCCTCATCAACATCACAACCCAATAACCCCTCATCAACATCACAACCCAATAACCCCTCATCAACATCACAACCCAATAACCCCTCAATAACCCCTCGTCACCATCACAACCCAATAACCCCTCATCACCATCACAACCCAATAACCCCTCGTCAACATCACAACCCAATAACCCCTCGTCACCATCACAACCCAATAACCCCTCGTCACCATCACAACCCAATAACCCCTCGTCACCGTCACAACCCAATAACACCTCGTCACCGTCACAACCCAATAACCCCCGCTCATCAACATCACAACCCAATAACCCCCGCTCATCAACATCACAACCCAATAACCCCCGCTCATCAACATCACAACCCAATAACCCTTCATCAACATCACAACCCAATAACCCTTCATCAACATCACAACCCAATAACCCTTCATCAACATCACAACCCAACAACACCTCATCAACATCACAACCCAATAACACCTCATCAACATCACAACCCAATAACCCCTCATCACCATCACAACCCAATAACCCTTCATCAATCAACATCACAACCCAATAACCCTTCATCAATCAACATCACAACCCAATAACCCTTCATCAACATCACAACCCAATAACACCTCATCAACATCACAACCCAATAACCCCTCATCAACATCACAACCCAATAACCCCTCATCAACATCACAACCCAATAACACCTCATCCCTCAACATCACAACCCAATAACACCTCATCCCTCAACATCACAACCCAATAACCCTTCATCAACATCACAACCCAATAACACCTCATCAACATCACAACCCAATAACCCCTCATCAACATCACAACCCAATAACCCTTCATCAACATCACAACCCAACAACACCTCATCAACATCACAACCCAATAACACCTCATCAACATCACAACCCAATAACCCCTCATCACCATCACAACCCAATAACCCTTCATCAATCAACATCACAACCCAATAACCCTTCATCAATCAACATCACAACCCAATAACCCTTCATCAACATCACAACCCAATAACACCTCATCAACATCACAACCCAATAACCCCTCATCAACATCACAACCCAATAACCCCTCATCAACATCACAACCCAATAACACCTCATCCCTCAACATCACAACCCAATAACACCTCATCCCTCAACATCACAACCCAATAACCCTTCATCAACATCACAACCCAATAACACCTCATCAACATCACAACCCAATAACCCCTCATCAACATCACAACCCAATAACCCCTCATCAACATCACAACCCAATAACACCTCATCCCTCAACATCACAACCCAATAACACCTCATCCCTCAACATCACAACCCAATAACCCTTCATCAACATCACAACCCAATAACCCTTCATCAACATCACAACCCAATAACCCTTCATCAACATCACAACCCAATAACCCCTCGTCAACATCACAACCCAATAACCCCTCATCAATCAACATCACAACCCAATAACCCTTCATCAATCAACATCACAACCCAATAACCCCCGCTCATCACCATCACAACCCAATAACCCCCGCTCATCAACGTCACAACCCAATAACCCCCGCTCATCACCATCACAACCCAATAACCCCCGCTCATCACCATCACAACCCAATAACCCCCGCTCATCACCATCACAACCCAATAACCCCCGCTCATCACCATCACCATCACAACCCAATAACCCTTCATCAACATCACAACCCAATAACCCTTCATCAACATCACAACACCACCACCCCACCCACATCACAACCCAATAACACCTCATCCCTCAACATCACAACCCAATAACCCCTCATCAACATCACAACCCAATAACCCCCTCTCATCACCATCACAACCCAATAACCCCTCATCACCATCACAACCCAATAACCCCTCATCACCATCACAACCCAATAACCCCTCAACACCACAACCCAATAACCCCTCAACACCATCACAACCCAATAACCCATCAACATCACAACCCAATAACCCCTCATCCCTCAACATCACAACCCAATAACCCTTCATCAACATCACAACCCAATAACCCCTCATCAACATCACAACCCAATAACCCCTCATCAACATCACAACCCAATAACCCCTCATCAACATCACAACCCAATAACCCCTCATCAACATCACAACCCAATAACCCCTCGTCAACATCACAACCCAATAACCCCTCGTCACCATCACAACCCAATAACCCCTCGTCACCATCACAACCCAATAACCCCTCGTCACCGTCACAACCCAATAACACCTCGTCACCGTCACAACCCAATAACCCCTCGTCAACATCACAACCCAATAACCCCTCGTCACCATCACAACCCAATAACCCCTCAATAACCCCTCGTCACCATCACAACCCAATAACCCCTCAATAACCCCTCGTCACCATCACAACCCAATAACCCCTCATCACCATCACAACCCAATAACCCCTCGTCAACATCACAACCCAATAACCCCTCGTCAACATCACAACCCAATAACCCCTCGTCACCATCACAACCCAATAACCCCTCGTCACCATCACAACCCAATAACCCCTCGTCACCGTCACAACCCAATAACACCTCGTCACCGTCACAACCCAATAACCCCCGCTCATCAACATCACAACCCAATAACCCCTCATCAACATCACAACCCAATAACCCTTCATCAACATCACAACCCAATAACCCTTCATCAACATCACAACCCAATAACCCTTCATCAACATCACAACCCAATAACCCTTCATCAACATCACAACCCAACAACACCACCCACATCACAACCCAATAAAACCTCATCCCTCATCACAACCCAATAACCCTTCATCAATCAACATCACAACCCAATAACCCTTCATCAATCAACATCACAACCCAATAACCCTTCATCAACATCACAACCCAATAACACCTCATCAACATCACAACCCAATAACCCCTCATCAACATCACAACCCAATAACACCTCATCCCTCAACATCACAACCCAATAACACCTCATCCCTCAACATCACAACCCAATAACCCTTCATCAACATCACAACCCAATAACCCTTCATCAACATCACAACCCAATAACCCTTCATCAACATCACAACCCAATAACCCCTCGTCAACATCACAACCCAATAACCCCTCGTCAACATCACAACCCAATAACCCCTCATCAATCAACATCACAACCCAATAACCCTTCATCAATCACAACCCAATAACCCCCGCTCATCACCATCACAACCCAATAACCCCCGCTCATCACCATCACAACCCAATAACCCCCGCTCATCACCATCACAACCCAATAACCCCCGCTCATCACCATCACAACCCAATAACCCCCGCTCATCACCATCACAACCCAATAACCCCCGCTCATCACCATCACAACCCAATAACCCCCGCTCATCACCATCACAACCCAATAACCCCCGCTCATCACCATCACAACCCAATAACCCCCGCTCATCACCATCACAACCCAATAACCCCCGCTCATCACCATCACAACCCAATAACCCTTCATCAACATCACAACCCAACACCACCACCCCACCCACATCACAACCCAATAACACCTCATCCATCAACATCACAACCCAATAACCCCTCATCAATCAACATCACAACCCAATAACCCCCGCTCATCACCATCACAACCCAATAACCCCCGCTCATCACCATCACAACCCAATAACCCCCGCTCATCACCATCACAACCCAATAACCCCCGCTCATCACCATCACAACCCAATAACCCCCGCTCATCACCATCACAACCCAATAACCCCCGCTCATCACCATCACAACCCAATAACCCCCGCTCATCACCATCACAACCCAATAACCCCCGCTCATCACCATCACAACCCAATAACCCCCGCTCATCACCATCACAACCCAATAACCCCCGCTCATCACCATCACAACCCAATAACCCCCGCTCATCACCATCACAACCCAATAACCCCCGCTCATCACCATCACAACCCAATAACCCCCGCTCATCACCATCACCATCACAACCCAATAACCCTTCATCAACATCACAACCCAATAACCCTTCATCAACATCACAACCCAATAACCCTTCATCAACATCACAACCCCACCACCCCACCCACATCACAACCCAATAACACCTCATCCCTCAACATCACAACCCAATAACCCCTCATCAACATCACAACCCAATAACCCCTCATCAACATCACAACCCAATAACCCCTCATCAACATCACAACCCAATAACCCCTCATCAACATCACAACCCAATAACCCTTCATCAACATCACAACCCAACACCACCACCCCACCCACATCACAACCCAATAACACCTCATCCCTCAACATCACAACCCAATAACCCCTCATCAACATCACAACCCAATAACCCCTCATCCCTCAACATCACAACCCAATAACCCCTCATCCCTCAACATCACAACCCAATAACCCCTCATCCCTCAACATCACAACCCAATAACCCCTCATCCCTCAACATCACAACCCAATAACCCCTCATCCCTCAACATCACAACCCAATAACCCCTCATCCCTCAACATCACAACCCAATAACCCCTCATCCCTCAACATCACAACCCAATAACCCCTCATCCCTCAACATCACAACCCAATAACCCCTCATCCCTCAACATCACAACCCAATAACCCCTCAACATCACAACCCAATAACCCCTCATCCCTCAACATCACAACCCAATAACCCCTCATCCCTCAACATCACAACCCAATAACCCCTCATCCCTCAACATCACAACCCAATAACCCCTCATCCCTCAACATCACAACCCAATAACCCCTCATCCCTCAACATCACAACCCAATAACACCTCATCAACATCACAACCCAATAACCCCTCAACATCACAACCCAATAACCCCTCATCAACATCACAACCCAATAACCCCTCATCAACATCACAACCCAATAACCCCTCATCAACATCACAACCCAATAACCCCTCATCAACATCACAACCCAATAACCCCTCATCAACATCACAACCCAATAACCCCTCATCAACATCACAACCCAATAACCCCTCATCAACATCACAACCCAATAACACCTCATCACCAATACAACCCAATAACCCCTCATCAACATCACAACCCAATAACACCTCATCCCTCATCAACATCACAACCCAATAACCCCTCATCAACATCACAATCCAATAACACCTCACCCCAACCCAATAACACTTCATCACCATCACAACCAAATAACCCCTCATCAACATCACAACCCAATAACCCCTCATCACCATACAACCCAATAACCCCTCTCATCACCATCACAACCCAATAGCAATACATTAGTCAGGAACTGATAGACACACCTGAATAGTCTTTTCCAGTAAGGTAATAGTGTAAGAAATATATTAACCTAGCCTTATAGAGTATAGTATCCAAGCCTAATAGATAATAGAAATGTAATGAATAGGTCTATTCTGCGCTTACCTCTCTTAGACATGGCCTGTCTCACCCGCCAGACTGTCTTGTGGATCTCAAAGTTGTAATTTGCAGGCAGAGCGCGGATAGCCTCCTGTAACTCTGGGTCTTGCAGGATTTCATCAGGAATTTGATTGGCCACCCGCCGTGGTCCTCGTACTAGGGGAAGAATCAAGTAATTTTACTGTGGGAGATAGTTGACAAATACATACAAGACAGGAGGCTTCAGATCAAATACGGTGTAGGGGCATAGTCTGTTATGATTATTGGTAATACTTTACATTAAGTTGCTCTTATATACGAGTTGTTACATATTGTTTTAGTAATTGCACAATCCCTATTCCTCTTGTATATGCCTCATTACAAAAACCACTCACCTCCATATGCTATTATAATCCAGTCACTATAACAACAAGTTAATACAATGTTGTTGTAGTTTATATTTTATTATAGCATAACTAAGAGCAACCTAATGTTAAGCAGGGTTCCCCAACTAGTGGCACGAGGGCTGAATTTATTTGTTTAAAGTTATTTTTGGGGTGTTTATTTGTTGGTCATAAAAGACTGTAAAAACACCAGCAAATCAGCCGCAAGTTATTTTTATTTTGGAAATCTGTTCCAAAGTAGTAGCGATATACTGTATGTTATTGTATACAAATGTAAGCAAGGTTTTAAATTATTATGTTTTAGTCAAATAATAAATATGTTTGGGCTTCTTATGATCAATTTGCAGTCTACACATAATTTGTAATTATGATCCAGCCCTTGACCATCTGCTCAAGAGAAAATCGGCCTGCGGCTGAATCTAGTTGATGATCCCTGCTGTAAAGGATGCCTCAAGCATTATTGGTTATTTATTTAGGTTTAATACAGTGACCTTGTCTGTCAAGGGTGGCCCCGCCAGACTACCTGGTAGGTAACCTCTTTGCCTAATTGCGCATGGGCAAAAGTGTCTGGTGATTAACTGGCTAAACGTTAGTTCCTGGACCTTAAAGATATTTAAACACGTGTTCTATTATGTTTAATATATTTCAGAAGTTAGCTAGCTAATCACTCTTTCAAACCATTTGAGTCAGCTTTCCTTGTTATTAGCATTAGCTAGTCGCTAGTTCTGCGTCATAATTATCTGCGTCATAATTCCTTATTCATGGTGGCAATGTATAATGTTTTTGTTAAAAGCATGTCCCATACACCACGTACTCGGTTAAGTATTGTGTGATAGCATTAATATAAGAGATTCATACTTACTGGTTCGTTTTTTAGCTGGAACGACTTGCGTTTCGACAGTGGGCGCCGCCATGTTTTCAGGGGAGCCAGAAAGGTGCCAGTAATCAATTGCAGAGTGCCATCGTTGCAGGCGGAACAATCGATGTGAGATAATCGAGCAGTGCATCGCTGTCCGTGTTTTTTTTTATATTACCTTTATTTAACTAGGCAAGTCAGTTAAGATCAAATAATTTTTTTCAATGACGGCCTAGGAACAGTGTTCAGGGGCAGAACGACAGATTTGTACCTTGTGAGCTCGGGGATTCGATTTTGCAACCTTTCGGTTACTAGTCAAACGTAATAACCACTAGGCACCTGCCGGTTCTGAATCTCTATTGACACGAATTGATAGAAAATGTTGCATTTGTTCAGAATGGAATAGAAAATATGTTATTTTTATTTAATTAACAGTAACCTTCATTCTTAGCAACATTATCAACTCAATCTTTTGTATGCATACTGTTATCTTCTCTCGCTCCATCAGAAGTTACAAATGTAGGATCTTAATTTGAGCCAATTTGCTACTGCACTGCAGGAAAATAATCCTGCAGCAACAGGAAATTTGAATTATTATGTGGATTATAATGGACATTTTTGTATGGGTTGATACATTTTTCGTTAGGACAAATCAACAAACTTTAGAAGCTCTTTTAAAACTAAAATACACTACAAGTTTTCATTTCCTGCCTTGCAGGAAAATTCTCAGCAACACAAAGGTGATCAAATTAAGATCCTACATCTGTATGACTAGATCCCATTAATTTTCACCTCCTGTCTGTGCCATTGCTGTTCAGTTAGAATTTGGCTATGAATGAGATAGGGAAGGGACAGAAATGACTCACAAAATATCATGCCTACAAGAATTGAGAGGATTGAGATAGCAACAACATTTCCCATGTTTCCTGTTGCTTTTTTCTTTCTTACAGTGTTGTTGTCTCAAGTGTATGTATCTCTGTAGGCCTACATATACTTTAGTATGTAAAATAGGCCTACAGCAAGCTACATTTCTTGAAAGAAAATGTTTATGACAATTGAAGCCTGCTTGCTGTTGCATTTTCTTCCATGCTATTGAAGTAAGTCTTCCATTAATTGTGTTGCATAGTTGTAGTTCTAAGTAGGGTCACAACCAATTGGGCACAGGCATCAATTCAACGTCTATTCCACGTTGGTTCAACGTAATTTCATTGAACAATGTTGATTAAACCAGTGTGTGGCCAGTGGGAAGGTTCATGATCCTCACTAGATACAGTGTTATCTTCTATCTGCAACCATTGTTATGAGTCCTCTTACCATAGCAACAGTAACCATTGAGACTAATTGGCTGTGAAAGTCTCTCCTCCTGGGAAAACTACCATCACAGCCCCACTATGGCACAGGGCACCAGCAGCACAGTACACACACAGCAACACAACACATACAGTACTGTGCTGGCCTCCACCTTCAAAGATCTAGCAGCTGGCCATCTGTACCATAGAAGGATCATTCTAATTCTATGGTCTATATTCACCACCCTGAATCTCACTGTGCTCTCTGCCAGGAAATACATTTCATTCAAATGTTTAGGTAACTTCATATACATTAGGTTTAGGTCATTATACTTGTTGTTATTTCTATTGATTGCCATGCACATCCTCCCTAGCCATGTGAAACCATTAACCCATATCTAATTGTATTAGCTCTAATCTTGGAACCTTGAAGCCTGAGATCTTTAAATGTAAATTCTCATGAAATCTTGAATAGGCCTTTCACAGTATTACACCTTAGCTATCAGTAAGAAATATTAATAACACCATTTATTTTCTTCAACTATTAGTTGAGAAATTGTCCCCATCAATTCATCCTGTTTTCAGTAACCACCAACAAGTCCCTATCTGATTTAGGACTAGTGTGCTCTGGGCCAATTGGATGACAGATAAACATCCATCATCATTAAAGGTTAAGCAGGTCTACACTGTGCTCTTACCAAAATATAAAAACATATTAACTAAGCTACAAATGTTTCCCTGAAAGAGAGATGGCCAAGGAATTGGCACACTAGTGGTCATGGCCACTTTTCTAAACCAAATTCCACCATCTCTCAGAGCCTGCAGCAAATGAAGGATCCTACTGATTAAGCTAACAGATTTGAAGAAAACAAGCTATTAAATTGAGTTACATAAGTTATTGTGTGTTTTATTTGACACTGTTCATTTATGTGAATAACATTGCCCTCTAAACACGAAATTGGAATGTAGGTAATAATAAAATAATTGTAATGTTTTCCCTTCAAGTGGAGTGCTGAAATGTCAGACTTTGCCAGCAGACACCGTAGATAACGGAACGAGCTTACATAGAGACGGAGAGGGTGCAATGATGAGCCAGAGTGGACCCACAGCTCTACTTTCTTTAGTCTACATTGAACGCAGAATGGCGAAAGTCTACATTTTCTGAGGGAGAGGCGTAAATTGAAAGGTCCTCACAGATAAGACCGGAGAACGGCAGGAATATTACTGCAGTTCCCAAACACTACGGGAAAGCGCCGGAATATATTATTGGAGGGATTTATACGGAACGAAACTCATCAAAGTCCACGTTTTTAATCAGGATTTGAGGACCCAGCGCCTAATCCGACTTCAGAGACGAAATGTGAATCTAAATAACTTCTGTTAATGAAAGATTTGAACGAATATGATATGATCCATCCGACTTCGTTCAAGAAGGAATTTAGATTGCCCTTTTAAAATTATTAACTCTCTATTTGGAGACAGGCTGTGAGCACAGTCGTTTTGCCCAAAACATGGTGATAGATGTTTTGCGTTCATTTAAAGTGAGTGTAAAAATGATGGTTATCAAGGATTGAAACGATCTGTAAGGGGCATCTCACAAGCCGAACACCAGAGTTATTTTGCTTTTGAAAGGACATTTTCAATGCATTTCTTCGCAATGCGTAACGTTACCCTTGCGTATTTTCCAAATCCTGCTTGAAAAGATCCGTCCCATAGACTAGCCTACTCAACGGGATGAGAGGAGACTAACGTTCGTTGACAATTTTATATATCACAACTGAATGTTTTGGCTGGACGGCACGGTGACAAGAGGAGCTACATTAGACCCATCATAAAACAAATAAACATTTTAAACTTTTATTTTGATAACTTCGAAACTAGAGAGCGCACGTTTAGTCTGGAATACAAGAATAGATGATTTTCAAAAGACTGAGGACGACATAAATCTTCCACCATGTTCAAAGGGGGTAAGTGTGCTTGAACTTTTTATCATCATCAATCCGACTGGCAGCAATGAGTTATTATTGTGCCAACAACACCCTGTGCTTGTTCCGTAAATTCACTATGAATTTTCCTCCACTGAATAGTCCGCAAATGCTTAGTTGACTACCAGGTGTTATCATGTCTGCTGCTATCGGTGATGAAAAATATGTTATGATGATACACCAGCATGGTAGGCTAATGATTCTTGCAGGTATTGAGCGAGAACGTGACCATTTATTGCGACGATGACATGGTTTCCAGATTTGCATAACATTAAACCCTGTGTGCGCGAGCCTGGCAGGAATGAAATATTCAGACATAGGCCTATCACGAATAGTATACTTGATATTAACGGCTGATGCCGCAGTGCAGTTTATGAGTTGTGCCCGGTCTCTGTCTCTCGGATAAGCATTATGTGCGCTCTGGTTATTGCATTCATGGGCATTGATCTAGGGCTGGCTAGGTGATACGGACAAGACAGGCACTGCATACGGCTTCATGGAGGGTATTTTTTGATGGTCAATAAGCAGAAAAAATATGTTCCTCTTACATTGACAGTCACTCCTGACTTTATATAGTGATTGAGGACTACATAGAATTCAAACATTGAGTTATGCTGACAATGGCACGACCTGACCACACATGCACACAAATTGAACTCTGTCTATCCCCCTGTCATTCAACACACACACACACACACACACACACACACACACACACACCACACACACGATTTCCATATTCTCATTGAATTTGTTGCAATGAGTAGCAATGGACAAAGCAATGTTAATGCCATAGTAATACCATTGTAATTGGTCTGTTAGTTTTGATGTAATCTTTCTGATGTTTTGCTCTCTTGATCATTTGACTCCTTTGATTGTTTCAATATGAAGATTATGCAATTGAAGAAAGATCATTTCTAAAATCTTTCTTCATTATACTTCTGACAAAATGGTGCCCCTCATTTCACCCAGCATCAATAAAAGGCCACTGTTTGGCTTTCAACTATGTGTCACTGCCTATGCATTGCTCTCAACTCCTTTAATGCATGCAGCACTACTGTAGCTCTCCCTGACAGTCATCATCAGATTGATTATTGATCCAGGGTTGGAGATGTGACATCTCAATGATGAACTCACATAGCCAGTAACTAAATGTCTGTTCTTCAAGTACCCTGACCATTATCATGAACTGAACAGACTCTTAGAAATAGATTAGCTAGGAACTCACTGTTGAGTCTGGAGATGGAGTACCCCATCCACAGTAAACAGGAGGTTACAGGTGTAGGATCTTCATTTGAGTCAGTTTTCTACAGGAAAAATATTCCTGCAGCAACAGGAAATGTGAATTATTATGTGGATTATTATTCATGGACATTTTTCGTAAGTGAAAATCAAGTCAAATTTCAAAGGGAAAATTACAAACTTCAGAAGCCTTTTTGAACCTCAAATACAACACAAGTTTTACATTCTATCCTGCAACATGGTGATGAAATTAAGATCCTACATATGTAGTTTAACTCTGAGTTAGTTAGAACAGTGTTTTAGTGTATAATGTATGACTGAACACCAGGCCACTCTGCATACTGTCTGTCAGCTGCAGTTTTCATGGTCATGTAAATGCTTCTCATGGTCATTGGGTGGCTATTACTGTGGTACACTTTACAGCCGTATTTGCTGTGCAGGATACTAACCCACAATGAGAACAGTTCACATAACATGTATGGCATTAATACTTTACAAGAATGACCAAGGTAGTTTGGATAGCTGGAGAAAAACAATTGTTTGGCCAAGAAACATACAATTATTTTATTGCAAATGTACATTTGCAATAAAATGTAATGACAATTTAAATAATTACTCTTGAATATGCTTTCTTGCTTTTGAAGTCATGGTAACTACTGTAGTTCTTCATTTGAGATATTGTGTCATGAATATTGTGGGGGTGATGTGTCATGAAAGTTCATGGAAAATATATAGATTTCACAGTATGCCAAAATCCCTCCAGTCAGAATAGACTGTCGATGAGGCATCAGCTAGGTTTTATGGAAACAATTCAGAGGTTCTTTGGTGGGTTTGAGATATGTGCCTGGAACAACACATTGTGGGGAGCCTGGCTGATGCATCCGGCCTGACATTTGGTGTGTGACACATTTCCCATTCAAAGTGAGTAACTGAGAGTGTGGAGTGACACGGTGACAGCAGAAACACTCCTCAGGTTGACGAGAAGTCGTGACTAGCTGTGTAATTATTACCATGTGATTAGCATCAGAATCCCTGGCTTCTGTTCCAATAGTTGAGTTAACGAGACAAGATTAGGAAGGATGGTCTTATGAGACTGACTACCAAGTAATGGACTAGACCTGAACAGGGCATCATGGTTATTGGCATTACACACCTTTTTTCAACCAATGGATGATTTGTATGTAGCTGCACCAGATTAGTAAGCCTACCAACCTGATCTGTTGATGTTCTGTTGATGTTGTATGGAATCCAAAGTAAGTCTGGTCAATAAGCCGACATGATGTGGAAATGTTCTCTGTCTAGGCGTGCAGTACATTGTCTATGTATGCAAAGTGATGCAGGTGTGCCATGCCAGTCCTATCTGTGTGTGAACAGCATGTGTGTCTGAGTCTGCTGTCACTGTTTTTGGTTTCTGTCCCTATCACTAATCCCTGTGTGTGTGGCCCTCTTGCTCAGTGCTAGTGGTCTGTTACCTTTCCCTGCTTCCCTGGGTTGCAGTGTCGCAGCTGGTGGGTTCTGATTACTATGCAGGTTATACCATCTCTCGCTGTCTGTCTCTGTCTCTATCGCTCTGTCTCTCTTTTTCTGTCTGTCTGTCTGTCTGTCTGTCTGTCTGTCTGTCTGTCTGTCTGTCTGTCTGTCTGTCTGTCTGTCTGTCTGTCTGTCTGTCTGTCTGTCTGTCTGTCTGTCTGTCTGTCTGTCTGTCTGCCTGCCTGTCTCTCTCTCTCTCGCTGTCTGTCTCTGGATTTATCTCTCTGTCTCTCTTTTTCTGTCTCTCTCTTTCTCCCCCCCCCCCCCCCCCCCTCTCTCTCTCCTCTCTCTCCATACCCAGTCATCCATGGAACAGACACTGGGGAGATGTGTCAGAGTAGTGCTGCGATAGATAGAGGGAGGTGTGATGTCGACTGTATATACCCTGCTATGATGTGCTATAATTGCTGGTGCATGTCACTCAGGCTTATAGGGGGGCTGGATACAGGCTTTCCTTGGCCATTTTGAGACTTTCCTGTCTCTACACATTCACAATCTCACCCACTCACCTACATCCACACACGCACACACTCATGCTCACACAGGCACACACACACACACACACACACACACACACACACACACACACACACACACACACACACACACACACACACACACACACACACACACACACACACACACACACACACACACACACACTTGTCCATTGACATTCTGTATTCACTATACCCACAGGTTTCCCCAGTCATGTTAGTTTGTACTTTTCATTTGTGTTCATCCTCGGCATAAAGAAGACATTCAGATTCAGATTGACAAGGTTGTTACAAAATATCTCATTGGGAAATGTGTCTGCATCAACATAAAGCACAGCTCAGACTCAGATACTGTAACGAATGTACTTTGAGAGTACAAAACATTGCAGATCTAGCCTAACTGTACTCTGTTTTTGAATGTATGCTAATTATTGGAAAATTGTGATCATTCTCCCTCTCAAATACAGCATCTAAGACAAACAAAAGCCCAACGCTTCCTTCATCATTCAGCTCCATCACCACAGCATATACAGAGATAATTGTTTGAGCAATCAAACTTTGTAACATAGAATAATCACTCTCTGTAAATCATCTCTAATTACGTGCCAGAGTAGTAGCACATTGCCTATTGAGTTGGCCCTGTTGTTTTCCAGTACAGGCAGTGCATGGTGGAGGGGACAACAGAGAGGATTTACCAATAATGAGCCCAGTGGAACACAATGTAAAGGACTAAGAAAAACACCTGTGGCCCCAGTCAGTCAGCTCTCAGTCTCTAGCCCTGCCCTGCCTACTCCCAGGGTTCAGTGTGTGGGTGCTAGGGAACTCAGCTCAGCCTTACAGCTTCCACTCAGTCAGCTCTCAGCAGCACTAGGGAGACAAGCTGATCAAATAACCAACTATCAACCTCTCAGGCATCAAGAGGCCCTCCATGACTATCTGTCTGTCAGAGATGGTTTTTCACCCAGAGATGTGTCACCCAGAGATAATATCATCTCCTACACGTCACCAGTTACCATTCTAGATACCTTCAGCAGAGGTCTAGACTCACAGTCAGGGGGAATTTATGTCTGTCATTGTCACTGAAGGACAAACAGCAGTCTGGCCAGAGCTGAAATCACATAGACAGTACCCTGAGGCAAAGCCTCCTCAAAACACTGATTTGATATCACCATGGATTTACACAGCACAGTATCTGACTCTAAATACCCGTCTGTCACTTTATGTGTGGAGAACATTCAGACAGCCAGACTAAATGAGGGAACTTGTTCTGTGACTTATATTTAAAGAGGCCATTTGAATAGAACATAATATTCTCCTAACATGTTGTCATGATTGCATTACAATTTATTGTGAAGCAAAGTATTCCTGTGATTGTGGGCTAGGTATCAGTAGGGCTGGGTAAAGAGGAGTACAGAGGAGAATATAGAGTAGAGCCAAAACGTAAAGACTGATGCCTTAAATCTTTCTAAGCTGCCTGAAAAACAGGAAGTGAATCCAGGGTGAGAACGTTGTTGCCAATCATAATCAGACGCTTGTTTAAAAATGTCTATTTTAAGACTCTCTTCCTGTCTCTGTTGATGAGGTTGATTTTAAAAGGTTGATAAAATCCCAAAATCGAAATAACACACACAGACACACACATTCGCCAATGCACACTCATACACACACATCGATTCTCTAATCTCCCCTTTTTAGCATACAAATCAGGGTAGGGCAATCAATACATTTCGAGCAGACGGATTTGTCTATTTGTAGCCTATCTGAACCTGTCCATATGAGACTGCATCTCAGGTAGTTGACAGAGTATTACCTCTCATTGGAGAGCTGAGGCTCAATCAGTAGACTGCTATCCTACACACCTCTGACTCTGGCAGTGCATGCCAAACACCTCATTTAGCAAAAGGAGATTCATCCAATCATAGGGCCGATACATGATGTTGTTACCATGGAAGCCTTTGGCACTATTCAACAACATGACACTTAACAGAGGATGACAAATAACTACAGAGAGAGTGTGAGTTTGTTTATGTGTGTGTGTGTGTGTGTGTGTGTGTGTGTGTGTGTGTGTGTGTGTGTGTGTGTGTGTGTGTGTGTGTGTGTGTGTGTGTGTGTGTGTGTGTGTGTGTGTGTGTGTGTGTGTGTGTGTGTGTGTGTGTGTGTTTATGACGATAGCAGCTCTGACTGGTATGCATTTCACTTATTTAATGAACTGTTGATACTCCGGAAGCCATTTTCGCGCTTCCTTGTCAACCATTTCACACCAGATTAGGGCAGAGGGCTCTGCATGGCTTCCAAAAGTGGATGTTCTATTCCTACAGTATAAAGTCAGACAGTCTCCTGGTAATGCAGTCTGAAGAGTTTTCTGGAATTATTTAATCCACAGTATTATTTTAACTGTGAGCAGAAGCGGAAAACAAATCTACAAAATTCTCCCCTATCTCAGTTTGCCCTTTAGATTCACCTGAGTCTTCAGTAAACATAATTTCCCTGCCTTTGTAATGGAAATGTGATGCAGGGCCAGGCATTAGCGGATGATAATGAGGTGAAAGAGACAAGCAACTTAAGCCCTGTTGGTTTTTGGAATATTCATAATTCATTTCTCATTAAGTGGCTAATTGGAGTTTAAAGGTCAATGTAAATGGCCATGCCATAGATGTTCTGAGACAGGGGAGAGGAGGGGAGGTAGATAGACGGGAGAGAAGGGAGGGACAGAGGAAAAGGAGGAGACTGCCCTGTAGGCAGTTGACAGTAATCCCAGGTGTTCTCCTGTTACTCTTGACAGCTCTTCCCGTACTGAGCCCTATTCCCCAGGCGACATCACCTTTGTGTGCTGAGGACAGAGATTCAGGGACAGCAGCTCCCCTCCGGCCCGGGGCATCTGTCTGCCCTTTTGGCATTGAGAGTTAGCAGTTCCACAACAAGATGAAAAGACTCAACACTAGGGAAAGATGAGGAGGTGGGGGGTTTGGATTCACCTTGTGGGGTTGGAAGCCTATAGTGACAAGATAGAGACATGCAGAATGCTTACATAATACAAACATATTACGAACCACACACATGCAGATATGCACACAAATACACTGACACACACACGTCTCGTACAGTATGTGACATTCACTGAGTACCGATTGTAACTTCTCGCATCGATTCATCTTGTTTATCATGCCCCTAGTTAATCTCCCACTCCATCCATGTCACATTCAAACCTCATTTATCCCAAGATGGTTGACTTGAAAACAATGGGCTAATTCAGTCTCCAGTGGTAGTCTACCGTAATGCAATTTCACAATGGCTCCAAAATGATAGTTTATATACAGGGATTCTTGGCTAAATTTAAAACAGTCAGCAGGGAATTCAAACCATGAAAAACACAAACCAATCTTCTAAATGCAGAAATTACTCTCTCCTCTCGTCCTCTCCTTTCCTCCTCTCCTCTCCTTCTCTCTGACTATGCCCTCCTCCTACTCTCTAACTCAAATAGCTCTCGTCTCCCCCGTACTTCCCTTCCCTTAATAAGGCAGGGTGCTGTGACAGGCCCGTCTGAGTGGCTGTAGAGTGCGGTGTGAATATGTTAGGAGGAGTGTTATATGTGTTCTTAGCTCTGTGGGGGCCCCGGCTGTGGCTGTGAGGGGCCGGTGGGTGTTCAGCTTAACGAAAGGCCCCAGCCTGTGCAGACTAACAGTGCTGCTGTAATGTATTCACGGAGTGGCTTATCATACTGCTGTTATACAGCACTCTCTCTCTCCACACACACTCCCACTCAAGCTTCCAACTAGGAGAATGGGCACCAAAATGACTAGAGATTATTAGTTGTGAGATACCAATCTGAGTCCTGTTTGGGCTCTTGTCCGGTTCTATGACTAAAACGTAATGAGTTGTCGGGTTTGTTTAAAGAGAGTGTGGTTTGATCTCAGGTACAGAATAGAATGAATGTTCTTGGACTGCAGCAGAAAGAGTTTTCTTCCAGTGGTTAATATTTGGAATGAGGAATGATGAGATACTGGCTCCAGACTGTCTTGCATAATGGCTTGAGGAGGACACGTGGATTGTTTGTAGTTGTACACCAGAGCGTTAACTAGGGAGAGGAATCAGTCGTATGTTAAGGACAGGGCATTGTGGCTGATGGAATAGTAGTCATTACAGAATATGGGCCAAAGTCTGTTCTCTCTAATCCCAAATCTTTTCTGTATTTAAATCCCCCCAATTGTTTTAAAGCAGGTTTTAGATTCAGTAATTTAGCACAATGTCTTTGTTGACCTTAACAAAGCTCAGACTATGGAGACAGAACGACATGGAATCACCTATCTTAATTGACCTCTACACATATTCTGACATCTGGCCGGTATCACACAGAATGTGGGTTGCTAGCTTCGAGCACATCTCAATGTGCTTTTAAGTAATCCAACATTGGAGTTAAATCTATTTCTGGCACAGAGACTCTCTGCATGTGTGTATACTCTGAATGAGAATTGGGTCCTTGACATTTGCCCATGATTTCCTCTTCCAACAAGCCTTGCTCTTCAGTGCTGGCAAGCACTAACATTGGTCCAATAGGCGCCTGTTTGAGAGTGGTTGATTAAGACCTTGGCATCGCCAACACTGGGCAGCACACACACACAATGGAGGTGCCAGGTGCTGTTTTGTGCGGCTGAAGATAAGGGTGTGAATTAGGCCTGTACTTGGTGAAGAACACAGGAGCCATGGCTGGGATAGGCTGGGATGTGTCTGAGATGGCCTATGCTGGGATGTGTCTGAGATGGCCTATGCTGGGATGTGGCTGAGATGGCCTATGCTGGGATGTGGCTGAGATGGCCTACGCTGGGATGTGGCTGAGATGACCTACGCTGGGATGTGGCTGAGATGGCCTACGCTGGGATGTGGCTGAGATGGCCTACGCTGGAATGTGGCTGAGATGGCCTACCTGGGATGTGGCTGAGATGGCCTATGCTGGGATTTGGCTGAGATGGCCTACGCTGGGATGTGGCTGAGATGGCCTACGCTGGGATTTGGCTGAGATGGCCTATGCTGGGATTTGGCTGAGATGGCCTATGCTGGGATGTGGCTGAGATGGCCTATGCTGGGATTTGGCTGAGATGGCCTATGCTGGGATTTGGCTGAGATGGCCTACGCTGGAATGTGGCTGAGATGGCCTACGCTGGGATGTGGCTGAGATGGCCTACCTGGCAGAGTGGGATGTGGCTGGGATGTGGCTGGGATGTGGCAGAGTGGGATGTGGCTGGGATGTGGCAGAGTGGGATGTGGCTGGGATGTGGCAGAGTGGGATGTGGCTGGGATGTGGCAGAGTGGGATGTGGCTGGGATGTGGCTGTGATGTGGCTGAGCAGGATGTGGCTGGGATGTGGCTGGGATGTGGCAGAGTGGGATGTGGCTGGGATGTGGCAGAGTGGGATGTGGCTGGGATGTGGCTGAGCGGGATGTGGCAGAGTGGGATGTGGCTGGGATGTGGCAGAGTGGGATGTGGCTGGGATGTGGCAGAGTGGGATGTGGCTGGGATGTGGCAGAGTGGGATGTGGCTGGGATGTGGCTGAGCGGGATGTGGCAGAATGGGATGTGGCTGAGCGGGATGTGGCTGGGATGTGTCTGGGATGTGGCAGGGCGGAATGTGGCAGAGTGGGTGGTGGCTGGGATGCCTGGTGCAGTCAGACTGTGGTGGGATAGTGGCTGGGATGCCTGGTGCAGTCAGACTATGGGGGGGTAGTGGCTGGGATGCCTGGTGCAGTCAGACTGTGGTGGGGTAGTGGCTGGGATGCCTGGTGCAGTCAGACTGTGGTGGAGTAGTGGCTGGGATGCCTGGTGCAGTCAGACTATGGTGGAGTAGTGGCTGGGATGCCTGGTGCAGTCAGACTGTGGTGGGGTAGTGGCTGGGATGCCTGGTGCAGTCAGACTGTGGTGGAGTAGTGGCTGGGATGCCTGGTGCAGTCAGACTGTGGTGGAGTAGTGGCTGGGATGCCTGGTGCAGTCAGACTGTGGGGGGGTAGTGGATGGGATGCCTGGTGAAGTCAGACTGTGGTGGGGTAGTGGCTGGGATGCCTGGTGCAGTCAGACTGTGGTGGGGTAGTGGCTGGGATGCCAGGTGCAGAGTCAGACTGTGGTGGGGTAGTGGATGGGATGCCTGGTGCAGTCAGACTGTGGGGTGGTAGTGGCTGGGATGCCTGGTGCAGTCAGACTATGGGGGGGTAGTGGCTGGTGCAGTCAGACTATGGGGGGGTAGTGGCTGGTGCAGTCAGACTATGGAGGGGTAGTAGCTGTATGAGTGATGTGTCATGCCATGTCATCCCCTGACCCCTGTACTGATGATGCTACTCTCTCTCTCTCTCTCTCTCTCTCTCTCTCTCTCTCTGCGGGGTTAAAGGTGTGTCAAGGAAGACCCTTGCTGTAGTGTGGATGAGAGAGAGGAGTACCGTAGTAATCTAACTGTTTTACATTCCAATCACCTAAATCCTAAAGCAGCCATTGTGGATTATAATGAATTGCCTTCCAGTGTGCCAGGCCAGGGCTACTCTCTTGTAAAGACACATCTACCTTCCTGTGCAGATAAAACTGTCTTGTAAAGACACAGCTACCTTCCTGTGCAGATAAAACTGTCTTGTAAAGACACAGCTACCTTCCTGTGCAGATAAAACTGTCTTGTAAAGACACAGCTGCCTTCCTGTGCAGATAAAACTGTCTTGTAAAGACACAGCTACCTTCTTGTGCAGATAAAACTGTCTTGTAAAGACACAGCTACCTTCCTGTGCACATACAACTGGCTTGTAAAGACACAGCTACCTTCCTGTGCACATAAAACTGTCTTGTAAAGACACAGCTACCTTCATGTGCAGATAAAACTGTCTTGTAAAGACACAGCTACCTTCCTGTGCAGATAAAACTGTCTTGTAAAGACACAGCTACCTTCCTGTGAAGATAAAACTGTCTTGTAAAGACACAGCTACCTTCCTGTGCACATAAAACTGTCTTGTAAAGACACAGCTACCTTCCTGTGCAGATAAAACTGTCTTGTAAAGACACAGCTACCTTCCTGTGCAGATAACACTGCCTTGTAAAGACACAGCTACCTTCCCGTGCAGATAACACTGCCTTGTAAAGACACAGCTACCTTCCTGTGCAGATAACACTGCCTTGTAAAGACACAGCTACCTTCCCGTGCAGATAACACTGCCTTGTAAAGACACAGCTACCTTCCTGTGCACATAAAACTGTCTTGTAAAGACACAGCTACCTTCCCGTGCAGATAAAACTGTCTTGTAAAGACACAGCTACCTTCCTGTGCAGATAAAACTGTCTTGTAAAGACACAGCTACCTTCCCGTGCAGATAACACTGCCTTGTAAAGACACAGCTGCCTTCCCGTGCAGATAACACTGCCTTGTTAAGACACAGCTACCTTTCTGTGCAGATAAAACTGTCTTGTAAAGACACAGCTACCTTCCTGTGCAGATAAAACGGTCTTGTAAAGACACAGCTACCTTCCCGTGCAGATAACACTGCCTTGTAAAGACACAGCTGCCTTCCCGTGCAGATAACACTGCCTTGTTAAGACACAGCTACCTTTCTGTGCAGATAAAACTGTCTTGTAAAGACACAGCTACCTTCCTGTGCAGATAAAACTGTCTTGTAAAGACACAGCTACCTTCCCGTGCAGATAACACTGCCTTGTAAAGACACAGCTGCCTTCCCGTGCAGATAACACTGCCTTGTTAAGACACAGCTACCTTCCTGTGCAGATAAAACTGTCTTGTAAAGACACAGCTACCTTCCCGTGCAGATAACACTGCCTTGTAAAGACACAGCTACCTTCCTGTGCAGATAAAACTGTCTTGTAAAGACACAGCTGCCTTCCCGTGCAGATAACACTGCCTTGTAAAGACACAGCTACCTTCCCGTGCAGATAACACTGCCTTGTAAAGACACAGCTACCTTCCCGTGCAGATAACACTGCCTTGTAAAGACACAGCTACCTTCCTGTGCAGATAACACTGCCTTGTAAAGACACAGCTACCTTCCCGTGCAGATAACACTGCCTTGTAAAGACACAGCTACCTTCCTGTGCAGATAAAACTGTCTTGTAAAGACACAGCTACCTTCCCGTGCAGATAACACTGCCTTGTAAAGACACAGCTACCTTCCTGTGCAGATAACACTGCCTTGTAAAGACACAGCTACCTTCCTGTGCAGATAACACTGCCTTGTAAAGACACAGCTACCTTCCTGTGCAGATAAAACTGTCTTGTAAAGACACAGCTACCTTCCTGTGCATATAACACTGCCTTGTAAAGACACAGCTACCTTCCTGTGCATATAACACTGCCTTGTAAAGACACAGCTACCTTCCGTGCAGATAACACTGCCTTGTAAAGACACAGCTACCTTCCCGTGCAGATAACACTGCCTTGTAAAGACACAGCTACCTTCCTGTGCACATAAAACTGTCTTGTAAAGACACAGCTACCTTCCTGTGCAGATAAAACTGTCTTGTAAAGACACAGCTACCTTCCCGTGCAGATAACACTGCCTTGTAAAGACACAGCTGCCTTCCCGTGCAGATAACACTGCCTTGTAAAGACACAGCTACCCTCCTGTGCAGATAAAACTGTCTTGTAAAGACACAGCTACCTTCCTGTGCAGATAAAACTGTCTTGTAAAGACACAGCTACCTTCCCGTTGTCACACCCTGGCCTTTGTTATATTGATTTTCTTTATTAGTTTAGTTAGGTCAGGGTGTGACATGGGATGTTTGTGTGTTTTTGTCTAGTTTAGGGTGTGTGTATTGTTTAGGGGGTTTTGTAGTATGTATGGGGTTGTGTTCAGTGTAGGTGTTTAGGAAAGTCTATGGTTGCCTGATTTGGTTCTCAATCAGAGACAGCTGTTTATTGTTGTCTCTGATTGGGAGCCATATTTAAGGCAGCCATAGGCTTTAGGTGTTTGTGGGTAATTGTCTATGTTGAACGTTAGTAGCTTGTGTGTGCACTTTCGTTTATAGCTTCACGGTCGTTTATTGTTTTGTTAGTTTTGTAAGAGTGTTTCGTGTTACGTCTTCGTCTAATAAAAGGAAGATGTATGTCTCTCACGCTGCGCCTTGGTCCGCTTATTATGACGATCGTGACAGAATTACCCACCAAACCAGGACCAAGCAGCGTGGTAAAAAGCAGCAGCAGCGATGTCAAGACTCCTGGACGTGGGAGGAAATCCTAGACGGGAGAGGACCCCGGGCACAGCCAGGGGAATATCACCGCCCCAAGGCAGAGATGGAGGCAGCACGGCGACATGGTAGGAAGCCCGTGAGACAGCCCCAAAAAATTCTTGGGGGGGGGGCACTTGGAGCAGTCGGCGAAGTTGAGGGGTGAGTCTGAGATTGTCGAGGAGTTATTGGACAGATTGGAGGAGAGTGAACGAAGGGGAGATTATGAGACATTCGAGGAGTTGTTGACGAAATTGGAGGAGAGTGAAGAGAGAGAGCTGTTGGTTTGGCAGAGTATGCATGGCATTCTCCCTGAGGAGCGTGTTAGCTGTCCGATGCCACCTGTGTCAGTTCCTCGTACTCAGCCTGAAACTTGTGTTAAAGTTCCGGAAGATTTGATGCCGGCTATACACACCAGGTCTCCAGTACACCTTCACAACCCGGTGTGTCCTGTTCCTGCTTCTTGCACTCATCCTGAGATGCGTGTCCCCAGCCCGGTACCACCAGTTCCGGCACCACGCACTAGGCCTAATGTGCGTCTCCAGAGCCCTGTACGCACTGTTCCTGCTCCCCGCACTAGCCTTGAGGTGCGTGTCTCCAGCCCATTACTACCAGTGCCTACACCACGCACTAGCCTTGAGGTGCGTGTCTCCAGCCCATTACTACCAGTGCCTACACCACGCACCAAGCCTTCTGTGCGTCTCCAGAGTCCTGTGCGTCCTGTTGCTGCTCCCCGCACTAGCCTTGAGGTGCGTGTCCTCAGCCCGGTTCCTCCAGTTCCGGTACCACGCACCAGGCCTACTGTGCGTCTCCAGGGTCCAGTATGCCCTGTTCCTTCTCCCCGCACTAGCCTTGAGGTGCGTGTCCTCAGCCCGGTTCCTCCAGTTCCGGTACCACGCACCAGGCCTACTGTGCGCCTCAGCCGGCCAGAGTCTGCCGTCTGCCCAGTGCCGCCTGCACTGTCCGTCTGCCCAGAGCCGTCAGAGCGGCCCGTCTGTCCCGAGCCGTCAGAGCGGCCCGTCTGTCCCGAGCCGTCAGAGCGGCCCGTCTGTCCCGAGCCGTCAGAGCTGCCCGTCTGTCCCGGGCCGTCAGAGCTGCCCGTCTGTCCCGAGCCGTCAGAGCTGCCCGTCTGTCCCGAGCCATCAGAGCTGCCCGTCTGTCCCGAGCCGTCAGAGCTGCCCGTCTGTCCCGAGCCGCTAGAGCCGTCCGCCAGACAGGATCAGCCAGAGCCGTCCGCCAGACAGGATCAGCCAGAGCCGTCCGCCAGACAGGATCAGCCAGAGCCGTCCGCCAGACAGGATCAGCCAGAGCCGTCCGCCAGACAGGATCAGCCAGAGCCGTCCGCCAGCCATGACCAGCCAGAGCCGTCCGCCAGCCATGACCAGCCAGAGCCGTCAGCCAGCCATGACCAGCCAGAGCCGTCAGCCAGCCATGACCAGCCAGAGCCGTCAGCCAGCCATGACCAGCCAGAGCCGTCAGCCAGCCATGACCAGCCAGAGCCGTCAGCCAGCCATGACCAGCCAGAGCCGTCAGCCAGCCATGACCAGCCAGAGCCGTCAGCCAGCCAGGATCCGCCAGAGCCGTCAGCCAGCCAGGATCCGCCAGAGCCGTCAGCCAGCCAGGATCCGCCAGAGCCGTCAGCCAGCCAGGATCCGCCAGAGCCGTCAGCCAGCCAGGATCCGCCAGAGCCGTCAGCCAGCCAGGATCCGCCAGAGCCAGCCAGCCAGGATCCGCCAGAACCATCTGCCAGTCATGAGCTGCCCCTCAGTCCGGAGCTGCCCCTCCGTCCGGAGCTGCCCCTCAGTCCGGAGCTGCCCCTCAGTCCGGAGCTGCCCCTCCGTCCGGAGCTGCCCCTCCGTCCAGTGGCGCCCTATGGGATGGTATTCAGTCCGGGACTCGCCGTTCCAGAGGCATCACCAAAGCGGGTAGTGACTATGGTGGAGGGGGGTCCACGTCCCGCACCCGAGCCGCCACCATAGGAAGGCCCTACCGGACCCTCCCCTTCTGTGTCAGGTTTTGCGGCCGGAGTCCGCACCTTTGGGGAGGGGGGGTACTGTCACACCCTGGCCTTTGTTATATTGATTTTCTTTATTAGTTTAGTTAGGTCAGGGTGTGACATGGGATGTTTGTGTGTTTTTGTCTAGTTTAGGGTGTGTGTATTGTTTAGGGGGTTTTGTAGTATGTATGGGGTTGTGTTCAGTGTAGGTGTTTAGGAAAGTCTATGGTTGCCTGATTTGGTTCTCAATCAGAGACAGCTGTTTATTGTTGTCTCTGATTGGGAGCCATATTTAAGGCAGCCATAGGCTTTAGGTGTTTGTGGGTAATTGTCTATGTTGAACGTTAGTAGCTTGTGTGTGCACTTTCGTTTATAGCTTCACGGTCGTTTATTGTTTTGTTAGTTTTGTAAGAGTGTTTCGTGTTACGTCTTCGTCTAATAAAAGGAAGATGTATGTCTCTCACGCTGCGCCTTGGTCCGCTTATTATGACGATCGTGACACCCGTGCAGATAACACTGCCTTGTAAAGACACAGCTACCTTCCTGTGCAGATAAAACTGTCTTGTAAAGACACAGCTACCTTCCCGTGCAGATAACACTGCCTTGTAAAGACACAGCTACCTTCCTGTGCAGATAAAACTCTTGTAAAGACACAGCTACCTTCCTGTGCAGATAACACTGCCTTGTAAAGACACAGCTACCTTCCCGTGCAGATAACACTGCCTTGTAAAGACACAGCTACCTTCCTGTGCACATAAAACTGTCTTGTAAAGACACAGCTACCTTCCTGTGCAGATAAAACTGTCTTGTAAAGATAAGATAACCATTTCCTCCCAGCTATATCGTCAATAGGGGTTATGTTAGATACAAGGCCATCACTACGGAACATTAGGAACAGCCTCCTAATATTGAGTTGAGCACCCCCTTTTGCCCTCAGAATAGTCTCAATTCGTCGGGGCATGGATTCTACAAGGTGTCGAAAGCGTTCCACAGGGATGCTGGCCCATGTTGACTGCAATGCTTCCCACAGTTATGGTAAGTTGGCTGGATGTCCTTTGGGTGGTGGACCATTCTTGACACATGGGAAACTGTTGAGTGTGAAAAACCCAGCAGTGTTGCAGTTCTTGACACAAACTGGTGCCTGGCAAACCATACCCTGTTCAAAGGCACTTCAATCTTTGGTCTTGCCTATTCACCCTCTGAATGGCACACATACACAATCCATGTCTTATTGTCTCAATGATTAAAAATCCTTCTTTAACCGGTCTCCACCCCTTCATCTACACTGATTGAAGTGGATTTAACAGGTGACATCAATAAGGGATCATAGCTTTCACCTGAATTCACCTGATTAGTCTATGTCATACACTCAGTATATGTGCTGAATGGACAGCCAGCACAGCATTGTGGTCTTAGAGGAGAGGCAGCTAGGCAAAGGCATATCTGAAAGGGAAAGGCCATAAAATACCAGTTATGGATTTTTCTCCGGGAATCTAGAGCGTAGCAGGGTTTTAGTTGCCGTTTTAATGGGGGGGAATAGAGAGCAGCCCTGAGCTGTTTTTATCTCTTCTGCCCATCTACAGCGCCAGCATGCTGGCAACAGGGCCTTGAAAATGAGGGCTGCATCCCGACTTGCCTGCAATCAAAAACGGGAAAGAGAAGTGAGAAAAAACAAGTGTCAGGCTAATAGATAGTCAGTAGTATACAGTCTCTGTCTCCTATCTGCTGCTCCCAGTCAAGGCCCCAATCACACAGCCCTCTGTTCCCCCGGGGAGAGAAGAGGAGAGAGGGGGAAAACAGAGTGTGCATCCCAAATGGCACCCTATTGCCTATATGGTGCACTACTTTTGACCAGGTCCCATAGGTCAAAGGTAGTGCACTGTATATGGAGTAGGGTGTCATTTGGGATGCAACCAGAGACGTCAACAGTCTGACAGAACGGACTGCTGCTACACAGCTCTGCCCCAACACCCCCAATATAGGATCACAGTCACTATAGAGCCGCGGCTGACCGCTTTAACAGCTGTAACTCTGACTAAAATACAAGTCTCTTAGTTACAACTCTCAGCATTGAAGTTAGCAAGTCTCTTAGTTAACTCCCACCATGGCAGTTAGCCACAACCAGAGATCCTTCTCTTTAGAAACCACGCTAATAGGTCCTGAGCTGTGATTCACAGGCCTGACATTACAGTGCAGTTTGTAACTTCATCTAGAGGGCAAATACGGCAGATGTCATCCTCTGTACGTACGCAGAAACAATAAAGAAAACATGTCAACAGAATGGACTTGTTATATTGCTGAGCCGAGTGGGGGTTACATAAGATTTATGAAGTGTCAGCGCCGTAACCATTCTATATAGCTGGGGGATTGATAGCAGTTTGGTGCTCAAGCACTTATGGCTGAGATGTTAGTTCAGCAGATTTGTCCCTGTCTTCACTAGCACAGCCTTGTCAATTATTTAAAAGAGCAAAACAACAGCCCAGAGAAAGACAGCAGCACTTGGTGTTGGAGCATCGTCTCATTTACACATGTAGATTCCCAGGGGAGCGCTCGTACGTTAAGACCTTAATATGAGCCTTTGTTTCATCCCTGAGTGTCTGTGTTGTGGTTCATACCACCCTGTGTTGTGGTTCATACCACCCTGTGTAGTGTGGTTCATACCACCCTGTGTTGTGGTTCATACTACCCTGTGTGTTGTGATTCATACCACCCTGTGTTGTGGTTCATACTACCCTGTGTGTTGTGATTCATACCACCCTGTGTTGTGGTTCATACTACCCTGTGTTGTGGTTCATACCACCCTGTGTTGTGGTTCATACTACCCTGTGTTGTGGTTCATACCACCCTGTGTTGTGGTTCATACCACCCTGTGTTGTGGTTCATACCACCCTGTGTAGTGTGGTTCATACCACCCTGTGTTGTGGTTCATACTACCCTGTGTGTTGTGATTCATACCACCCTGTGTTGTGGTTCATACTACCCTGTGTGTTGTGATTCATACCACCCTGTGTTGTGGTTCATACCACCCTGTGTTGTGGTTCATACCACCCTGTGTTGTGGTTCATACCACCCTGTGTTGTGGTTCATACCACCCTGTGTTGTGGTTCATACCACCCTGTGTTGTGATTCATACCACCCTGTGTGTTGTGATTCATACCACCCTGTGTAGTGTGGTTCATACAACCATGTGTGTTGTGGTTCATACCACCCTGTGTGTTGTGGTTCATACCACCCTGTGTAGTGTGGTTCATACCACCCTGTGTGTTGTGGTTCATACCACCCTGTGTGTTGTGGTTCATACCACCCTGTGTAGTGTGGTTCATACAACCATGTGTGTTGTGATTCATACCACCCTGTGTGTTGTGGTTCATACCACCCTGTGTGTTGTGGTTCATACCACCCTGTGTGTTGTGGTTCATACAACCCTGTGTGTTGTGGTTCATACAACCCTGTGTGTTGTGGTTCATACCACCCTGTGTGTTGTGGTTCATACCACCCCGTGTAGTGTGGCTCATATCACCCTGTGTGTTGTGCTAATTTATACCACCCTGTGTGTTGTGCTGATTCATACCACCCTGTGTAGTGTGGTTCATACCACCCTGTGTGTTGTGGTTCATACCACCCCGTGTAGTGTGGCTCATATCACCCTGTGTGTTGTGCTAATTTATACCACCCTGTGTGTTGTGCTGATTCATACCACCCTGTGTAGTGTGGTTCATACCACCCTGTGTGTTGTGGTTCCTACCACCCTGTGTGTTGTGCTGATTCATACCACCCTGTGTGTTGTGCTCATTCATACCACCCTGTGTGTTGTGCTGATTCATACCACCCTGTGTAGTGTGGTTCATACCACCCTGTGTGTTGTGCTCATTCATACTACCCTGTGTGTTGTGCTCATTCATACTACCCTGTGTGTTGTGCTGATTCATACCACCCTGTGTGTTGTGCTGATTCATACCACCCTGTGTAGTGTGGTTCATACCACCCTGTGTGTTGTGGTTCATACCACCCTGTGTGTTGTGCTAGTTCATATCACCCTGTGTGTTGTGCTAATTCATACCACCCTGTGTGTTATGCTAATTCATACCACCCTGTGTATTGTGCTAATTCATACCACCCTGTGTATTGTGCTAATTCATACCACCCTGTGTGTTGTGCTAGTTCATATCACCCTGCGTGGTGTGCTAATTCATACCACCCTGTGTATTGTGTGTTGTGCTAGTTCATATCACCCTGTGTGTTGTGCTAATTCATACCACCCTGTGTATTGTGCTAGTTCATATCACCCTGTGTGTTGTGCTAGTTCATATCACCCTGTGTGTTGTGCTAGTTCATATCACCCTGTGTGTTGTGCTAATTCATACCACCCTGTGTGTTGTGCTAATTCATATCACCCTGTGTGTTGTGCTAATTCATACTACCCTGTGTGTTGTGCTAGTTCATATCACCCTGCGTGGTGTGCTAGTTCATATCACCCTGTGTGTTGTGCTAGTTCATATCACCCTGTGTGTTGTGCTCATTCATACCACCCTGTGTGTTGTGCTAGTTCATATCACCCTGTGTGTTGTGCTAGTTCATATCACCCTGTGTGTTGTGCTAATTCATATCACCCTGTGTGTTGTGCTAGTTCATATCACCCTGTGTGTTGTGCTAGTTCATATCACCCTGTGTGTTGTGCTCATTCATACCACCCTGTGTGTTGTGCTAGTTCATATCACCCTGTGTGTTGTGCTAGTTCATATCACCCTGTGTGTTGTGCTAATTCATATCACCCTGTGTGTTGTGCTAGTTCATATCACCCTGTGTGTTGTGCTCATTCATACTACCCTGTGTGTTGTGCTAGTTCATATCACCCTGTGTGTTGTGCTAGTTCATATCACCCTGTGTGTTGTGCTAGTTCATATCACCCTGTGTGTTGTGCTAGTTCATATCACCCTGTGTGTTGTGCTAGTTCATATCACCCTGTGTGTTGTGCTAATTCATATCACCCTGTGTGTTGTGCTAATTCATATCACCCTGTGTGTTGTGCTAATTCATATCACCCTGTGTGTTGTGCTAGTTCATATCACCCTGTGTGTTGTGCTAATTCATATCACCCTGTGTGTTGTGCTAATTCATACTACCCTGTGTGTTGTGCTAGTCCCCTCCAGCTCACAGAGGAGAGGAGAGAGGGAGGAACAAAGAATAGCACACTCTGAGGATGGTAGCAAAAATGATTCGTATAATTTTTAGTTGTGTACATTCTATATTGTCAGTGTAGAGGAATAGAGGACAATACGAGTTTGGAGTGGAGAGGACAAACCGGAGAAAGAGAGAGCTGAGAGAGAGAGAGGGAGAGAGCAAGATCGAGAAATGGCAAAAGAGAGAGAGACACAGAGAGAGAAAGAGAGAGGGAGAGATGGAGGGAGAGAGTGCTGCAAGGACAGGCATTAGGCTCTGTCAGAGCTCTAATGGAAGAAGCAGGTTCTCTGTGTCACGCCTGCTACTAAGGTCTGATGGATCGGGAGGTTAACTGTCGCTGTGAGTTAGCTACACATGGAGCTTCCAGAGTCATGTTCCCCCTGTGCCACAGGATCAGTAGGAGCCAGCCAATCACACCAGCCACAATCACAGGATCAGTGGGACCTGTCCAATCACAGGAGCCAAAGGCTTTACATGCATGTGTCCCAAATGGTACCGTATTCACTATGTAGTGAATCACACTATGTAGTGAATCACACTATGTAGTGAATCACACTATGTAGTGAATCATATGTAGTGAATCACACTATGTAGTGAATCACACTATGTATTGAATCACATTATGTAGTGAATCATATGTAGTGAATCACACTATGTAGTGAATCATATGTAGTGAATCACACTATGTAGTGAATCACACTATGTAGTGAATCATATGTAGTGAATCACACTATGTAGTGAATCACACTATGTAATGAATCACACTATGTTGTAAATCACACTATGTAGTGAATCACACTATGTAATGAATCACACTATGTAGTGAATCACACTATGTAATGAATCACACTATGTAGTGAATCACACTATGTAATGAATCACACTATGTAGTGAATCACACTATGTTGTAAATCACACTATGTAATGAATCACACTATGTAGTGAATCACACTATGTAATGAATCACACTATGTAGTGAATCACACTATGTAGTGAATCACACTATGTAGTAAATCACACTATGTAATGAATCACACTATGTAGTGAATCACACTATGTAATGAATCACACTATGTAGTGAATCACACTATGTAATGAATCACACTATGTAGTGAATCACACTATGTAATGAATCACACTATGTAGTAAATCACACTATGTAGTGAATCACACTATGTAGTGAATCACACTATGTAATGAATCACACTATGTAGTGAATCACACTATGTTGTAAATCACACTATGTAATGAATCACACTATGTAGTGAATCACACTATGTAATGAATCACACTATGTAGTGAATCACACTATGTAGTGAATCACACTATGTAGTAAATCACACTATGTAATGAATCACACTATGTAATGAATCACACTATGTAGTGAATCACACTATGTAGTAAATCACACTATGTAATGAATCACACTATGTAATGAATCACACTATGTAGTGAATCACACTATGTAATGAATCACACTATGTAATGAATCACACTATGTAGTGAATCACACTATGTAATGAATCACACTATGTAGTGAATCACACTATGTAGTGAATCACACTATGTAGTAAATCACACTATGTAATGAATCACACTATGTAGTAAATCACACTATGTAATGAATCACACTATGTAGTGAATCACACTATGTAGTAAATCACACTATGTAATGAATCACACTATGTAATGAATCACACTATGTAATGAATCACACTATGTAGTAAATCACACTATGTAGTGAATCACACTATGTAATGAATCACACTATGTAGTAAATCACACTATGTAATGATTCACACTATGTAGTGAATCACACTATGTAATGAATCACACTATGTAGTGAATCACACTATGTAGTGAATCACACTATGTAGTGAGCCATTTGGGACGCAGCCTCTGACTCTTCCCTGAGACCACCTTCTTACCTGGGGTTTGACTGTACTAAACCCAGCTACCTGTCACCGTGGGAACGGGCTGAGGCCTGATGTATCACCATTTGAAGATGAAAATGTGTGTAGGTGATGTTTGGAAGGTGATGGTTTACTGTAAATAGGGTTAAATCAAGTCTACTCCATCACATGTTTGTATCCTCAGTGTGAACAAGCTCCCTGGAAAATATACAGTACAAATACTGTATATGTTCTGCTTTAGAGATGAAAGTTTAGTTTCATTATGTCTCCCAATAGCATCACATTTGAAACTAAATGTCCATGTATGATACCTCAATCTCCTGCAGAGAAGGGTGTTTGCGGTGTGAAGGAGCTGTAGCACAGTGGTCAAGGGGAAGTTAATAGATTCAGTGACATTGTCAGGGACAGTTTTGAACAAAGCAAGTACAAAGTGAGTGAGTGAGTGACAGAGAGAGAGAGAACGAGAGAGAGAGAGAAAGAGAGAGAGAGAGAGAGAAAGAGAGAAAGAGAGAGAGAGAGAGCGAGCGAGAGGGAGAGAGAGGAGTGGGCTTTAATGATGGTAGTGTTCACTGGGTGATTAAGAGGGGGAATAATGAGGAGAGAGAGTGAGAGACGGTGGCTAGATGATTAGTGGCTTAGTGCGCTGGGGGTTGTGTCATTGATAAGAGACACAGGAAGTGCTGTGACCCCTGGGATTGCTGGTGTACACTATATGTCACAGATATGAAACTAGCCTCCCTTCTGGAAAGAGCTCCATCACACAGACACACAAAATACACTCAGGCGTGAACACACACACAGACACACACTTAAAACACATACACATAAAATGCACACACAGCAAACAGTCATGCATACTCACACACACCAAGGTCTGTCATGCATGACAGGGAAGTAGAGGGGTTAACTCTGTAGGGCGCTAGGGGACAGATTGAGAGAGGGATGAATAGTTAGAAATGAATAAGAGCAGATGAGAACTTGGCTGCAGGAAAGACAAGCACAAGGTGTATGTTTTCTCTCTCCCTTCACATTCCAGGCCAAGGTTATATCTCATATACCTTCATTATTTACGTTTCTCTTCTCTTGCTCACTGCCTGAGGGTTCTCTGTAAGATAGTCTGTGAACAGATAATAAAGATTCATCCAGTGAAAGAAAAATAAACCTTGTTTTTTCATGTCACAAGTTAAGCCTGCTAGTCTGTAACTGTACATACAGTGCATTCGGAAAGTATCAGCAGTCTAAGGCAATGCATCTCAGTGCAAGAGGCATCACTACAGTCCCTGGTTCGAATCCAGGCTGTATCACATTGGGAGTCTCATTGGGAGGCGCACAATTGGCCAAGCGTCGTCCGGGTTTGGCCGGGGTAGGCCATCATTGTAAATAAGAATTTGTTCTTAATTGACTTGCCTAGTTAAGTAAAGGTGAAATAAACATTTACAAAATTCCATATTCTGTTACGTTACAGCCTTGTTCTAAAATTGATTAAATACAAATGTTCCCTCGTCAATCTACACACAATTCCCCATAATGACAAAGCGAAAACATTTATTTTTTATTTTTTACAGAAATACCTTATTTACGTAAGTATTCAGACCCTTTGCTATGAGACTCGAATTTGAGCTCAGGTGCATCCTGTTTCCATTGATCATCCAATTCAATTGATTGGACATGATTTGGAAAGGTACACACCTGTTTATATAAGGTTCCACAGTTGACAGTGCAGGTCAGAGCAAAACTCTTCCTAGAGCTGGCCGCTCGGCCAAACTGAGCAATCGGGGGAAAAGGGCCTTGTTCAGGGAGGTGACCAAGAACCCAATGGTCACTCTTACAGAGCTCTAGAGTTAATCTGTGGAGATGGGAGAACCTTCCAGAAGTACAACCTTCTCTGCAGCACTCCACCAATCAGGCCTTTATGGTAGAGTGGCCAGACGGAAGCCACTCCTTAGTAAAAGACACATGACAGGCCGCTTGGAGTTTACCAAAATGGACTTAAAGGACTCTCAGACCAAGATTCTCAGGTCTAATGAAACCAAGATGGAACTCTTTGAACTGAATGCCAAGCGTCATATCTGGAGGAAACCTGGCACCATCCCTACAGTGAAGCATGGTGGTGGCAGCATCATGCTGTGGGAATGTTTTTCAGCGGCAGGGACTGGGAGACTAGTCAGGAATGAGGGAAAGATGAACGGAGCAAAGTACAGAGAGATCCTTGATGAAAACCTGCTCCAGAGTGCTCAGGACCTCAGACGGGAGCGAAGGTTCACCTTCCAACAGGACAACGACCCTAAGCACACAGCCAAGACATCGCAGGAGTGGCTTCGGGACAAGTCTCTGAATGTCCTTGAGTGGCCCAGATAGAGCGCGGACTTGAACCTGATCAAACATCTCTGGTGAGACCTGAAAATACCTCCCCATCCAACCTGACAGAGCTTGAGAGGATCTGCAGAGAAGAATGGGAGAAACTCCCCAAATACAGGTGTGCCAAGCTTGCCAAGCGTCATAACCAAGAAAACTCAAGGCTGTAATCGCTGCCAAAGGATGCTTCAACAAAGTACTGAGAAAAGGGTCTGATGTAAACTCTTTTTTCTTTCTCATTATGGGGTATTGTGTGTAGATTGATGAGGGGGGAAATCATGTAATACATTTTAGAGTAAGGCTGTAACGTAACAAAAGGTGTAAAAAGACAAGGGGTCTGAATACTTTCTGAAGGCACTGGATCTAGTGGGCTATTCTTATTGGTGAATTTAAAAAGGACTTGACTGCTGCTCGTGAAACACCAACATTTATAACATACAGTATGTGATGTATGAAGACATCAAGTTGAACTAGCCCAGTATGATCTCTCACTTTAGTCAATATTTAAAGCCTGTGGATCGATACAGCTTAGCAGCTGGTCCTATAGCAAAGATGACACGCAGTCCATCACCTTCAGCTCCAATCAATGCAAAGCATTGTTGGTGAACGTCACCTACCATTCATCAGTGAAGCACTCTAGTTAGACAAATAGGACCATTATCTCATTGTGTGTGTGTGTGTGTGTGTGTGTGTGTGTGTGTGTGTGTGTGTGTGTGTGTGTGTGTGTGTGTGTGTGTGTGTGTGTGTGTGTGTGTGTGTGTGTGTGTGTGTGTGTGTGTGTGTGTGTGTGTGTGGAGAGAGAGAGAGAGAGAGAGCGAGAGAGCGAGAGAGAGAGAGACAAACGTCGATGGACCCCCTTGGGGACAGACCAGTGTTTCCCCTATATTAATTTAGGGCTGCCGCTGCTAAATCGTTGCCACCACTCCAAAAGATATAATAAAAATATATACAGTACCAGTCAAAAGTTTGGACACACTGATTCATTCAAGGGTTTTTCTTTATTTTTTTACTATTTTCTACATTGTAGAATAATAGTGAAGACATTAAAACTATGAAATAACACATATGGAATCATGTAGTAACCAAAAAAGTGTTAAACAAACAAAATATATTTTAGATTTTAGATTGTTTAAAGTAGCAACCCTTTGCCTTGATCACAGCTTTGCACACTGTTGGCATTCTCTATTCTAACCCCGACCCCCAGCTAACAGGTGTAAACTCTCAGGGAGAACCAAACCAAACACTTCAACCCTCTCCAGCTCACACACTTCCTGGATCACGCTTCACATCTATACTGAACTAAAATATAAACGCAACATGCAACAATTTCAAAGATTTTACTGAGTTACAGTTCATAAGGAAATCAGTACACTGAAATAAATTCATTAGGCCCTAATCTATGGATTTCACATGATGGGCAGATTCTGGAGATGTGTGAAGAAAAAAAATACTTTACTGATAGGAAGAAAGTAAAGGGCTGCATTTCTAGTGTATCGACACAAAGTGTTACCAAGATTTAGTTCAGGAATTCTGTTATGTTCAAAAGAAAGGCCCTATTAGATTGCCATGGGTTAAACAGAAAACTATTTAGCCCGTTGGAAATCAGACCAAAGATAGAGCAGACAGAATGATGAGTGTAATAGATTTGAAGTGTCAATATCCCTCCAGACTCTCATGTACATCACAGCAATACCAATGAAGCTCTACTGGTGCCGTCCCAGAAAAGACAATATCTGATGTTCTAAAATATGACAAAATATTGTCTTGACAGGGCTGTGGTAGAACAAAAAAATGAAACAAAGAAATCCTTACATAGCCTAATGTGAAATTATATTCAACAAATTATCTTTAATTAGGAATTATACAGATTTCTTTTGGAGTCTAAAGACAGTTTGCATATTTTTGCATACCTATGTGGAGATAATCAGAATAATTTGCCGTGGCTGAGTGCACAAATTAGACTCACATTTAGACAAGCATCAAATGTGTTCTCATCTGGGTGCTCTGCGTTGGTCCTTCTCCAAAACCAGCCCCTCTACGGTCTGCACACCTTCTGTTTGAAAATAGGCCTGCTGTATGCATTCCACCTTTCCCACCAGCACATTGGCGCTAATGCAGTGTGTGTGTGTGTGTGTGTGTATGTGTGTGTGTGTGTGTGTGTGTGTGTGTGTGTGTGTGTGTGTGTGTGTGTGTGTGTGTGTGTGTGTGTGCGTGCGTGCGTGCGTGCGTGCGTGCGTGCGTGCGTGCGTGCGTGCGTGCGTGCGTGTGTGTGCGCGCGTGCCTGCCTGCCTACCTATCTGCCTGTCTGTCTGCGTGTGTATGTATGTTAAACGGGGAAAGGGCTTCCATGGAGAGTGTGTCTGGACAGAAAGGTTACGACCCTGTAGCGTTGCCCCCGGTGACCTGTTGGCTCAGCATGTTCAGCCCCTGCAGCTTTGTAAACAGACAAAGGCCAAGTTCAACCACAACCCCAACAACAAACAAGAGACACTTGAAAGGAGAGAGGAGAATAAACAACGTGTTAACTACTATGTATTCCCCTAGTGGGATCCCTCCAAGGCTTCTGTTGAGACTATACAGCATACAGATCACTGGATGCTGTAAACAAGACATCCGTAATGCCACAGACAGTGGTGCAGAGTCAGACAGATGGATGGATATGCACAGACAGACAGAATAGCCTCACACAAACAATCAGATGGATAAGCACTATAAGACCTTTGTATTGTTATTATTCGATTCCAGACTGAAAAAATAATTTATACATAGACAGACAGAACCCAACGCAGCATTTCCTCTCATTCAAGACCTTCTGGCGACTGGACGGTGGTGTGTGTGTGTGCGTGTGCGTGTGCGTGTGTGTGTGTGTATGCGACCTTAGAATAAATCATTCATGTAAATGGAAATTGTTATCAAGAGCGACATAATCACAGGGACTCTGACTAATTGGGAAGTGTTTTTCACTCTCTACAACTACCTTGTTGCCAGCCGTGAGAAACCCAAGGAGATGTGGTGAGGGGCAGGATGGGGGAGCAACAGGAACGCCTCGAGGATTGTTCAGTCTGCGACAAAATTCAATTAGAACGTAGAATTTAACTCTCTACTGAAAGAAACAGCATTGTCAGGAAAGGCGAACAGGAAGAGCTACCCGGACAAATTGAAAAATCGAATAGAAGATAATTGTACCAGAGTCTCATTTACTTCCTTGTTTTAAAAGTGTTCCGGGGAGAGATAGCAGATGGCCATGGCAACGTCCATGGTGGGTAGTTTGATTAGATTACTTTACCGTAAAATTGGCTGTACATTTTCAAGTGAGTCAGTCAATAATAACAACCCCCATATCCTAGATAAACCATCTCTGGGAAATGAGAATAAAAACTTCAGCCAAATAGAGAGAAGTGGACAACCAGGGCTCACCTTCAGCACGTCTATAATGGCTTCCCATAAGGATTGGCTAGTGTATGTTGACATGTATTACAGACTTTACAGTACTGAACACACACAATCTAAAAAGCAGGCCTGAACAGTTATTCAGCGGTTTCACCTCACTATACAGAGAGTGCTGTAGGATTCTTCTCCTCTCTGTCATTTCCTCAGCCTCCTCGCATGCTGCAGAATTTTCTCTCCTCTATTCATACTGAATTATTAAAAGTGTTTTGATTCCCAGTATGATTGTGAATCTAGGGCTGAATCGCTCTCTCTCTCTCTCTCTCTCTCTCTCTCTCTCTCTCTCTCTCTCTCTCTCTCTCTCTCTCTCTCTCTCTCTCTCTCTCTCTCTCTCTTCCTCTTCACAGTGTTATACATCTGTTCTCTTCCCTTCACAGCGTTCTCTCTGTCTGTTCTCTTCCTCTTCACAGTGTTCTCTCTGTCTCTTCTCTTTCCCTTCACAGTGTTCTCTCTGTCTGTTCTCTTCCCCTTCACAGCGTTCTCTCTGTCTGTTCTCCTTCTGTTTACAGTGTTCTCTGTCTGTTCTCTTCCCTTCACAGCGTTCTCTCTGTCTGTTCTCTTCCTCTTTACAGTGTTCTCTCTGTCTCTTCTCTTTCCCTTCACAGTGTTCTCTCTGTCTCTTCTCTTCCCCTTCACAGTGTTCTCTCTGTCTCTTCTCTTTCCCTTCACAGTGTTCTCTCTGTCTGTTCTCTTCCCCTTCACAGCGTTCTCTCTGTCTGTTCTCCTTCTGTTTACAGTGGTATATGTCTGTTCTCTTCCCCTTCACAGCGTTCTCTCTGTCTGTTCTCCTTCTGTTTACAGTGTTATATGTCTGTTCTCTTCCCCTTCACAGCGTTCTCTCTGTATGTTATCTTCCGCTTCAGTGTTATATGTCTGTTCTCTTCCTCTTCACAGTGTCCTCTCTGTCTGTTCTCTTCCTCCTCACAGTGTTCTCGCTGTCTGTTATCTTCCTCTTCACAGTGTTATATGTCTGTTCTCTTCCTTTTCACAGTGTCCTCTCTGTCTGTTCTCTTCCTCTTCACAGTCTTATATGTCTGTTCTCTTCCTCTTCACAGTGTCCTCTCTGTCTGTTCTCTTCCCCTTCACAGTGGTATATGTCGGTTCTCTTCCTCTTCACAGTGTTCTCTCTGTCTGTTCTCTTCCCCTTCACAGTGTTATATGTCTGTTCTCGTCCTCTTCTCAGTGTTATATGTCTGTTCTCTTCCTCTTCAGTGTTCTCTCTGTCTGTTCTCTTCCGCTTTACAGTTTTATCTGTCTGTTCTCTTCCCTTTCACAGTGTTCTCTCTGTCTGTTCTCTTCCCTTTCACAGTGTTCTCTCTGTCTGTTCTATTCCCCCTCACAGTGTTCTCTCTGTCTCTTCTCTTCCGCTTCACAGTGTTCTCTGTCTGTTCTGTTCCCTTTCACATTGTTATCTGTCTGTTCTCTTCCTCTTCAGTGTTCTCTGTCTGTTCTGTTCCCTTTCACATTGTTCTCTCTGTCTGTTCTCTTCCTCTTCAGTGTTCTCTGTCTGTTCTGTTCCCCTTCACATTGTTATCTGTCTGTTCTCTTCCCCTTCACAGCGTTCTCTCTGTATGTTTTCTTCCCCTTCACAGTGTTCTCTCTGTCTGTTCTCTTCCACTTCAGTGTTCTCTGTCTGTTCTCTTCCCCTTCACAGTGTCCTCTCTGTCTGTTCTCTTCCCCTTCACAGTGTTCTCTCTGTCTGTTCTCTTCCCCTTCACAGTGTTCTCCCTGTCTGTTCTCTTCCTCTTCACAGTGTTCTCTCTGTCGGTTCTCTTCCCCTTCAGTGTTCTCTCTCTCTGTTCTCTTCCCCTTCACAGTGTTCGCTCTCTCTCTGTTCTCTTCCTCTTCACAGTGTTCTCTGTCTCTTCTCTTCCGCTTCACAGTGTTATCTGTCTGTTCTCTTCCTCTTCAGTGTTCTCTGTCTGTTCTGTTCCCTTTCACATTGTTCTCTCTGTCTGTTCTCTTCCTCTTCAGTGTTCTCTGTCTGTTCTGTTCCCCTTCACATTGTTATCTGTCTGTTCTCTTCCTCTTCAGTTTTCTCTGTCTGTTCTGTTCCCCTTCACATTGTTATCTGTCTGTTCTGTTCCTTTTCACAGTGTTCTCTCTGTCTGTTCTCTTTCCCTTCAAATCAAATTGATTTATATAGCCCTTCTTACATCAGCTGTTATATCAAAGTCTGTACAGAAACCCAGCCTAAAACCCCAAACATCAAGCAATGCAGGTGTAGAAGCATGGTGGCTAGGAAAATCTCCCTAGAAAGGCCAAAACCTAGGAAGAAACCTAGAGAGGAACCAGGCTATGAGGGGTGGCCAGTCCTCTTCCGGCTGTGCCAGGTGGAGATTATAACAGAACATGGCCAAGATGTTCAAATGTTCATAAATGACCAGCATGGTCAAATAATAATAATCACAGTAGTTGTCGAGGGTGAGACAAGTCAGCACCTCAGGAGTACATGTCAGTTGGCTTTTCATAGCCGATCATTAAGAGCATCTCTACCGCTCCTGCTGTCTCTAGAGAGTTGAAAACAGCAGGTCTGGGACAAGTAGCACGTCCGGTGAACAGGTCAGGGTTCCATAGCCGCAGGCAGAACAGTTGAAACTGGAGCAGCAGCACGGCCAGGTGGACTGGGGACAGCAAGGAGTCATCATGCAAGGTAGTCCTGAGGCATGGCCCTAGGGCTCATGTCCTCCGAGAGAGAGAAAGAAAGAAAGAGAGAAAGAAAGAGAGAATTAGAGAGAGCATACTTAAATTCACACAGGACACCGGATAAGACAGGAGAAATATTCCAGATATAACAGACTGACCCTAGCCCCCCGACACATAAACTACTGCAGCATAAATACTGGAGGCTGAGACAGGAGGGGTCAGGAGACACGGAGGCCCCATGCGATGATACCCCCGGACAGGGCCAAACAGGTAGGATATTACCACACCCACTTTGCCAAAGCACAGCCCCCACACCACTAGAGGGATATCTTCAACCACCAACTTACCATCCTGAGACAAGGCCGAGTATAGCCCACAAAGATCTCCGCCACGGCACAACCCAAGGGGGGGCGCCAACCCAGACAGGAAGACCACGTCAGTGACTCAACCCACTCAAGTGATGCACCCCTCCTAGGGACGACATGGAAGAGCACCAGTAAGCCAGTGACTCAGCCCCTGTAATAGGGTTAGAGGCAGAGAATCCCAGTGGAGAGAGGGGAACCGGCCAGGCAGAGACAACAAGGGCGGTTCTTTGCTCCAGAGCCTTTCCGTTCACCTTCACACTCCTGGGCCAGACTACACTCAATCATAGGACCTACTGAAGAGATGAGTCTTCAGTAAAGACTTAAAGGTTGAGACCGAGTCTGCGTCTCTCACATGGGTAGGCAGACCATTCCATAAAAATTGAGCTTTATAGGAGAAAGCCCTGCCTCCAGCTGTTTGCTTAGAAATTCTAAGTAAACAGCTGGACAATTAGGAGGCCTGCGTCTTGTGACCGTTGCGTACGTGTAGGTATGTACGGCAGGACCAAATCGGAAAGATAGGTAGGAGCAAGCCCATGTAATGCTTTGTAGGTTAGCAGTAAAACCTTGAAATCAGCCCTTGCCTAAACAGGAAGCCAGTATAGGGAGGCTAGCACTGGAGTAATATGATCAAATATTTGGGTTCTTCACAGTGTTCTCTGTCTCTTCTCTTCCTCTGCACTGTGTTATCTGTCTGTTCTGTTCCTCATCACAGTGTTCTCTCTGTCTGTTCTCTTCCTCTTCAAAGTGTTCTTTCTGTCTGTTCTCTTCCTCTTCACAGTGTTCTCTCTGTCTGCTCTCTCACATGTCTAGGCATGATTTCGCAAATCCTCACAATGAAAGTCTCACCTGGTAGTCTGCAGGGGAAAGGAGGGATTTTAGAGAATGAATAGTGAAAAAGTAATGTCTACCCTTCTCTACTATACACTGTGTGTTATTCTAGAGAATCTGTATTCAGGTCAGGGTTCTGTTTACTGAGGAGGAATAGAGGAGGTGGGAGGGATCTTTTTCCTTCCCATCATGCACCAGCAACAGGGCCCAAATTGGCACAGGGGGGTGAGCTGTCTCTCCTGGGATAGAGATCCTGTCTCTCGCTTCACTCCCTCATAGGGAAACCTGCCAAGGAGACACACACACACACACACACACACACACACACACACACACACACACACACACACACACCACACACACACACACACACACACACACACACACACACACACACACACACACACACACACACACACACACACACACACACACACACGTTCTCTACTCACACGACCAAACACCCAAAAGATGACCAGTCCCTCCAGCTGACCAGTCACTCCTGCCAACCCCTGCCCCGTCTCCTCGCTTCCCCTCCCATTCACACACACATTCCCACGGAAGTCAGGCCTGACATGCCAACAATACAGTCCCTCCCTGGCACCACTGCAGAGCCCAGAGAACACAGTGGCTGCTGCCCTCAGAAAGGGTTACGAAAACAGCTGCTGGCGGATGAAAAATTCCTGCAGCGTTAGAATATTATTTGAGTAACCTCACCTCAGTGTCTCAGTGTCTCTCTGCCTGATGCACAGATGAAAGGTCAGTCAGTCCCTAGCAGTGGAGGGAGGGAGCGCATGGGTCCGGGCTCTCGTTTCTCTCTGATCTGTGGGAGAATATTAATGCAGAGCTGCCGTCTGAGGAGAATGAAAACACTCAGTAAAAAGCAGAGGGAGGTTGTAGTGGTTCTGTGGTGCTGACTGGGTGTACAGGAACATAAGACCCATGAGACCGTCAAATGAGACACACAGGCTGGAGAATAACCTCTTGTTGTGTGTGGCTGAGCTCAGCTACTGTTACCATAGAAGTGAAGCCTGCGTCCCAAATGGCACCCTATTCCCGGCCTATAGTTATGGGACACATTGGCTGCGTTTAGACAGGCAGCCCAATTCTGATATTTTTTTTCACTAATTGTTCTTTTGACCAATCAGATCAGCTCTGAAAAAGATTTCACGTGAAAAGATTTGATGGGATTGGTCAAAAGACCAAAGGAAAAAATAATCTAGAGAAATGCTTAAAGGTGGTCATTCTCCTTGTAATGCCAAGTGCCATCTGGGACCATAGACCGTGGTATTAGCACTTAAATGGCCCATGATGCCAAACTCTCCATCACCAGGTTGATGTGGTGGGACTGACTGTGTCAGCCGCCCAGAGTGGAGCAGCAGTCCCTTACTCTCTCTGATCAATGGATGGTAAAGAGCGACAGAGGTCGTCCGCAGGAAAGGGATTTGAAAATATGCGCAGGGATACATATCGTTAAGAGAGATGAAGGAAAGGAATTGACAGCATAATGACACGTCTTTTTTATTTATTTATTTATTATTATTATTTTTTATTTCACCTTTATTTAACCAGGTAGGCTAGTTGAGAACAAGTTCTCATTTGCAACTGCGACCTGGCCAAGATAAAGCATAGCAGTGTGAACAGACAACAACACAGAGTTACACATGGAGTAAACAATAAACAAGTCAATAACATGGTAGAAAAAAGAGAATCTATATACAATGTGTGCAAAAGGCATGAGGAGGTAGGCAATAAATCGAATAATTACAATTTAGCAGATTAACACTGGAGTGATAAATCATCAGATGATCATGTGCAAGTAGAGATACTGGTGTGCAAAAGAGCAGAAAAGTAAATAAATAAAAGCAGTATGGGGGGTGAGGTAGGTAAATTGGGTGGGCTATATACCGATGGACTATGTACAGCTGCAGCGATCGGTTAGCTGCTCGGATAGCAGATGTTTAAAGTTTTTGAGGGAGATAAAAGTCTCCAACTTCAGAGATTTTTGCAATTCGTTCCAGTCGCAGGCAGCAGAGAACTGGAAGGAAAGGCGTCCAAATGAGGTTTTGGCTTTAGGGATGATCAGTGAGATACACCTGCTGGAGCGCGTGCTACGGGTGGGTGTAGCCATCGTGACCAGTGAACTGAGATAAGGCGGCACTTTACCTAGCATAGCCTTGTAGATGACCTGGAGCCAGTGGGTCTGACGACGAACATGTAGCGAGGGCCAGCCGACTAGGGCATACAGGTCGCAGTGGTGGGTCGTATAAGGTGCTTTAGTAACAAAACGGTTGGCACTGTGATAAACTGCATCCAGTTTGCTGAGTAGAGTATTGGAAGCTATTTTGTAGATGACATCGCCGAAGTCGAGGATCGGTAGGATAGTCAGTTTTACTAGGGTAAGTTTGGCGGCGTGAGTGAAGGAGGCTTTGTTGCGAAATAGAAAGCCGACTCTAGATTTGATTTTGGATTGGAGATGTTTGATATGAGTCTGGAAGGAGAGTTTGCAGTCTAGCCAGACACCTAGGTACTTATAGATGTCCACATATTCTAGGTCGGAACCGTCCAGGGTGGTGATGCTAGTCGGGCGTGCGGGTGCAGGCAGCGAACGGTTGAAAAGCATGCATTTGGTTTTACTAGCGTTTAAGAGCAGTTGGAGGCCACGGAAGGAGTGTTGTATGGCATTGAAGCTCGTTTGGAGGTTAGATAGCATAGTGTCCAAGGAAGGGCCAGAAGTATACAGAATGGTGTCGTCTGCGTAGAGGTGGATCAGGGAATCGCCCGCAGCAAGAGCAACATCATTGATATATACAGAGAAAAGAGTCGGCCCGAGAATTGAACACTGAGGTACCCCCATAGAGACTGCCAGAGGACCGGACAGCATGCCCTCCGATTTGACACACTGAACTCTGTCTGCAAAGTAGTTGGTGAACCAGGCAAGGCAGTCATTAGAAAAACCGAGGCTACTGAGTCTGCCGATAAGAATATGGTGATTGACAGAGTCGAATGCCTTGGCCAGGTCGATGAAGACGGCTGCACAGTACTGTCTTTTATCGATGGCGGTTATGATATCGTTTAGTACCTTGAGCGTGGCTGAGGTGCACCCGTGACCGGCTCGGAAACCGGATTGCACAGCGGAGAAGGTACGGTGGGATTCGAGATGGTCAGTGATCTGTTTGTTGACTTGGCTTTCGAAGACCTTAGATAGGCAGGGCAGGATGGATATAGGTCTGTAACAGTTTGGGTCCAGGGTGTCTCCCCCTTTGAAGAGGGGGATGACCGCGTCAGCTTTCCAATCCTTGGGGATCTCAGATGATACGAAGGAGAGGTTGAACAGGCTGGTAATAGGGGGTGCGACAATGGCGGCGGACAGTTTCAGAAATAGGGGGTCCAGATTGTCAAGCCCAGCTGATTTGTATGGGTCCAGGTTTTGCAGCTCTTTCAGAACATCTGCTATCTGGATTTGGGTAAAGGAGAAGCTGGGGAGGCTTGGGTGAGTAGCAGCGGGGGGGGGGGGGGGGGGGGGGGCTGTTGGCCAAGGTTGGAGTCGCCAGGAGGAAGGCATGGCCAGCCGTTGAGAAATGCTTGTTGAAGTTTTCGATTATCACGGATTTATCGGTGGTGACCGTGTTGCCTAGCCTCAGTGCAGTGGGCAGCTGGGAGGAGGTGCTCTTGTTCTCCATGGACTTTACAGTATCCCAGAACTTTTTGGAGTTAGAGCTACAGGATGCAAATTTCTGCTTGAAAAAGCTGGCCTTTGCTTTCCTGACTGACTGCGTGTATTGGTTCCTAACTTCCCTGAACAGTTGCATATCGCGGGGGCTCTTCGATGCTATTGCAGTTCGCCACAGGATGTTTTTGTGCTGGTCGGGCAGTCAGGTCTGGAGTGAACCAAGGGCTATATCTGTTCTTAGTTCTGCATTTTTTGAACGGAGCATGCTTGTCTAATATGGTGAGGAAGTAACTTTTAAAGAATGACCAGGCATCCTCAACTGACGGGATGAGGTCAATATCCTTCCAGGGTACCCGGGCCAGGTCGATTAGAAAGGCTTGCTCGCAGAAGTGTTTTAGGGAGCGTTTGACAGTGATGAGGGGTGGTCGTTTGACCGCGGACCCGTAGCGGATACAGGCAATGAGGCAGTGATCGCTAAGATCTTGATTGAAGACAGCAGAGGTGTATTTGGAGGACAAGTTGGTCAGGATAATGTCTATTAGGGTGCCCATGTTTACGGATTTAGGGTTGTACCTGGTGGGTTCCTTGATGATTTGTGTGAGATTGAGGGCATCTAGCTTAGATTGTAGGACTGCCGGGGTGTTAAGCATATCCCAGTTTAGGTCACCTAACAGAACAAACTCTGAAGCTAGATGGGGAGCGATCAATTCACAGATGGTGTCCAGGGCACAGCTGGGAGCTGAGGGAGGTCGGTAGCAGGCGGCAACAGTGAGAGACTTATTTCTGGAGAGATTAATTTTTAAAATTAGAAGTTCGAACTGTTTGGGCATAGACCTGGAAAGTATGACAGAACTTTGCAGCCTATCTCTGCAGTAGATTGCAACTCCTCCCCCTTTGGCAGTTCTATCTTGACGGAAAGTGTTATAGTTGGGTATGGAAATCTCAGAATTTTTGGTGGCCTTCCTAAGCCAGGATTCAGACACGGCAAGGACATCAGGGTTGGCAGAGTGTGCTAAAGCGGTGAGTAAGACAAACTTAGGGAGGAGGCTTCTGATGTTGACATGCATGAGGCCAAGGCTTTTTCGATCACAGAAGTCAACAAATGAGGGTGCCTGGGGACATGCAGGGCCTGGGTTTACCTCCACATCACCCGAGGAACAGAGGAGTAGTAGGATGAGGGTGCGGCTAAAGGCTATCAAAACTGGTCGCCTAGAGCGTTGGGGACAAGGAATAAAAGGAGCAGATTTATGGGCGTGGTAGAATAGATTCTGGGCATAATGTGCAGACAGGGGTATGGTGGGGCACGGGTACAGCGGAGGCAAGCCCAGGCACTGGGTGATGATAAGAGAGGTTGTATCTCTGGACATGCTGGTCTCAATGGGTGAGGTCACCGCATGTGTGGGAGGTGGGACAAAGGAGGTATCAGAGGTACGGAGAGTGGAACTACGGGGTCCATTGCAAACCAAAACAATGATAACTAGCCTGAACAACAGTATACAAGGCATATTGATATTTGAGAGAGACATACAGTAAGGCATAAAGTGATTGCAGGTCTTGATTGGGAGAGCTAGCTAAAACAACAGGTGAGATAACAGCAGCTAGTCAGCTAACACAGCAACAGCAGGTAAAAATGGCGACGACTAGGCAGAGAGGGTCGGATTAACTACACACAGAGCCTGAGTTAAAACACAGAGCCGACAGATAAAACACAAATAAACAGAATGGAGTACCGTGAATTAATGGACAGTCCGGCAGGCATCAGCTATGTAGCCAAGTGATCATAGTGTCCAGGGGGCAGCCGTAGATGGAGCAGGGAAGCCGCCACTACGCTAGCACGCGGCGTTTAAAGTTAGTAGCCCGGGGGGTGGTCTGCTCAGACGGAGGGGGTCTGCTCAGACGGAGGCCGGTTGAGGGCACAGCGGATGGGGTATTCGTCTGCAGACCAGACGTGGTCGTGTCGACAGAGAATCCAAGCCGGATGGCGATGGCGAAAGAGGTATTGTAGAATTGTGTTTGCTAACTGGTGCTAGCTTCGTGGCAGTGGCCCTAGCTGCAAGCTAGCTGTGAGGATCAGAAGTAGTGGCTCAGGGATTACGGCAGGAATCCGGCGTTGTTGTGGAGAGACAGTCCGATGTTGGTAAATTGGTGAGTAATATCCAGGCTAATAACAGGGCTGGTGTCTGTGCAGAAGGTAAAAGCTGCTAGCAGCGGCTAAAAATGACTAAATAGCTTGTAGCTGATTAGCTGGTTAGCTACTGGGGGTTCTTGAATGTGTTCCAAAGTTAAAAAATAATAGCGATTCCGTATCACATTGGGTGAGGTAGGTTACCGGAAGGTATAATCGAATTAAAAATCGAAAAGAGATAGAATTAAAAAATATATATATATACAAGAAATACGAAAAATACAAACGTACACGAGAGGACGAAACAAAAACATGTCTACACTGCTACGCCATCTTGGATCAAGCACCCACAGAGACTCAGAGTTCTCGCTCCTTAAAGTACCACTAGCAGTGGTATTATTCATGGTAATAGTGTGTGCTGCTTCCCTACAGGAGAATTATGGAGGAGAATGTTCAGACGATGTGTAAGCCCATTATAAAGCACCTAACTGTATTGCTTTAGGGATAGCATGTGGCTTCCATGCAGCGAGCACCCAATCAACTGGTGGTTCATCCTCCACTGTGCATTTGCAATATTTACTTAAGAGTGTTGCATGTATTTATTTATAATGCCCCCATACATCCATACACTGAACATTCAACCTTTTTCCTGTTTGATGAAAAGACACTATGTGATTGTGATTCCGTCTAGTCGACCACTCATGTCCTGACCAGTGCTAGATAATATTGAGCTGTGATTATGAGAAGAGGCAGCTGCTCCAGAGGACTCTCCTCCCCAGGGGGTGTCTAGAGGCTTACGGGCCTGGCTACTGGAAGTGTCCAGGGAGAGGCTCTCTGTGCTCAGGCCTGGTTCAGAGGCTGTGCCCAGGCCCCAGAGAGGCCCCAGACAGGGATGTGCTCTGGTTGTGGCGGGGTGATTTGTAGCAGGGTGTGTCATGGTGGCGTGGCAAGGAATGGACATCGCAGCATCAGAGTCTGACCTATGGGCCATGCTGCTGCTACTCTGTCCGGGACTGTAGGTGTGGTGAGTCACTCCACAGCACGGTCTGAAGGAGCAGTCATGCCTCACTTTCTGTTGTTTACTCTGTCTGTGTTGATCTGTTTTGGTGGAAGGCCTGCCTCCTCCCTCCCCCCGCTGGGTTGGACCTGATCTGGTCCCCTCCATTCCACCTGCTTCTGACAGAGGTAAAGGCCTCAATCACTCAAAATGCTGGAAACAACACCTGTTTTGACATCTTACAAGAGCTATGATAACAGAGCTATAATAACAGATAAATTAAACAGATCTATAATATCAGAGCTATGATAACATGATCTATGACAACAGAGCTATGATAACAGAGCTATGGCAACAGAGTTATGATAACATGATCTATGACAACAGAGCTATGATAACAGAGCTATGGCAACAGAGTTATGATAACAGAGCTATGACAACAGAGTTATGATAACAGAGCTATGACAACAGATTTATGATAACAGAGCTATGATAACAGAGTTATGATAACAGAGCTATGGCAACAGAGTTATGATAACAGCTATGACAACAGATTTATGATAACAGAGCTATGACAACAGAGTTATGATAACAGAGCTATGGCAACAGAGTTATGATAACAGCTATGACAACAGAGTTATGATAACAGAGCTATGACAACAGAGTTATGATAACAGAGCTATGGCAACAGAGTTATGATAACAGAGCTATGACAACAGAGTTATGATAACAGAGCTATGACAACAGAGTTATGATAACAGAGCTATGGCAACAGAGTTATGATAACAGAGCTATGACAACAGAGTTATGATAACAGAGCTATGACAACAGAGTTATGATAACAGAGCTATGACAACAGATTTATGATAACAGAGCTATGACAACAGAGTTATGATAACAGAGCTATGACAACAGAGTTATGATAACAGAGCTATGGCAACAGAGTTATGATAACAGAGCTATGACAACAGAGTTATGATAACAGAGCTATGACAACAGAGTTATGATAACAGAGCTATGGCAACAGAGTTATGATAACAGAGCTATGACAACAGAGTTATGATAACAGAGCTATGACAACAGAGTTATGATAACAGAGCTATGGCAACAGAGTTATGATAACAGAGCTATGGCAACAGAGTTATGATAACAGAGCTATGACAACAGAGTTATGATAACAGAGCTATGACAACAGAGTTATGATAACAGAGCTATGACAACAGATTTATGATAACAGAGCTATGATAACAGAGTTATGATAACAGAGCTATGACAACAGAGTTATGATAACAGAGCTATGACAACAGAGTTATGATAACAGAGCTATGGCAACAGAGTTATGATAACAGAGCAATGATAACAGAGCTATGGCAACAGAGTTATGATAACAGAGCTATGATAACAGAGCAATGATAACAGAGCTATGACAACAGAGTTATGATAACAGAGCTATGACAACAGAGTTATGATAACAGAGCTATGGCAACAGAGTTATGATAACAGAGCAATGATAACAGAGCTATGACAACAGAGCTATGACAACAGAGCTATGATAACAGAGCAATGATAACAGAGCTATGACAACAGAGTTATGATAACAGAGCTATGACAACAGAGCTATGATAACAGAGCAATGATAACAGAGCTATGACAACAGAGTTATGATAACAGAGCTATGACAACAGAGTTATGATAACAGAGCTATGACAACAGAGCTATGATAACAGAGCAATGATAACAGAGCTATGACAACAGAGTTATGACAACAGAGCTATGATAACGGAGCTAATATAACAGATCTATGATAACATATCTATGATAACAGAGCAATGATAACAGAGCTATGACAACAAAGCTATGACAACAGAGTTATGATGAAAGAGTTATGATAATAGAGCTATAATAACAGAGCTATGATAACATATCTATGATAACAGATCTATGACAACAGAGCAATGATAACAGAGCTATGGCAACAGAGTTATGATAACAGAGCAACGATAACAGAGCTACGATAACAGAGCTACGATAACAGAGCTATGACAACAGAGTTATGATAACAGAGCAAGGATAACAGATCTATGACAACAGAGCTATGACAAAAGAGCTATAACAACAGAGCTATGATAAAATATCTATAATAACAGCGCTATGATAACAGAGCACTGATAACAGAGCTATTATAACAGAGTTATGATAACAGAGCACCGATAACAGAGCTATGATAACAGGACTATGAGAACAAAGCTATGATAACATAGCACCGATAAGAGAGCTATGACAACATAGTTATGATAACAGAGCTATGATAACGGAGCTAATATAACAGATCTATGATAACAGATCTATGATAACAGAGCAATGATAACTTGGGGTTGGTCATTGCACAACATCTCTCTCATCTCACTCTCTCCCAACTTCGCCATTGCCTCCCTGACAGTCTCTGGCTCTTCCCTCTGCTCAGTCGCCAGCTCCATGTGCCCCCCTACGATAACAGAGCTACGATAACAGAGCTACAATAACAGATCTATGATAACAGAGTTATGATAACAGAGCTATGATAACAGAGTTATGATAACAGAGCTATGATAACAGAGCTATGATAACAGAGCTATGGCAACAGAGTTATGATAACAGAGCTATGATAACAGAGTTATGATAACAGAGCCATGATAACATATCTATGATAACAAATCTATGATAACAGAGTTATGATAACAGAGCTATGAATACAGAGCTATGATAACAGAGCTATGATAACAGAGATATGATAACAGATCTATGATAACAGATCTATGATAACAGAGCTATGAATACAGAGCTATGATAACAGATCTATGATAACAGAGTTATGATAACAGAGCTATGATAACAGAGCCATGATAACAGAGCTATGAATACAGAGCTATGATAACAGATCTATGATAACAGAGTTATGATAACAGAGCTATGATAACAGAGCCATGATAACAGAGCTATGATAACTGTCACGATCGTCGTATTGTGAAAGAGAGGACCAAGGCGCAGCGTGATATAAATACATTCTTCTCTTTATTAGAAGAAGACGAAACGAACACTAATACAAACTAGACAAAACAATAAACCGACGAACGTGAAGCTATGATAAACAAAAGTGCAGAATACAGGCAACTTAGACATAGACAATTACCCACAACCTACCTAATGACTATGGCTGCCTAAATATGGCTCCCAATCAGAGACAACGATAGACAGCTGTCTCTAATTGAGAACCAATCTAGGCAACCATAGACTTACATAAACACCTACACTGAACACAACCCCATGAACTCTACAAAAACCCCCCTAGACAATACAAACACCCTAGACAAGACAAAAACACACAAACATCCCCCATGTCACACCCTGACCTAACTAAAATAATAAAGAAAACAAAGATAACTAAGGCCAGGGCGTGACAATAACAGAGCCATGATAACAGAGCTACGATAACAGAGCTATGATAACAGAGCTATGATAACTATCTAAATGTCAGATCTCTGGGATAAAGGGCTCTGCTCTGTCTGCAGAGATGGGTTTTTAGATGTTTTTGCATGCGTTTCTGTGTTTGTGTATGTGTGTGCGTGCGGTGTGTGTGCGTGCGTGCGTACAGTATATGCGCAGGTAGATCTAATCTACAAGTAGCATCTTATTGAAAGAAACAACTAGACAGTTCTGGCTTACAGGATGAGTCTCACATTCATGTTGCCTTCTCTGTTGACTCTCATGCAAATGTAGTCTTCAACATGAAATAATGAAATAATATAATCAAAAATAACTTTATTGTGAGTGTCATAAACTGGAGCTTAATACGAGGATAATATCCTTTTCAAAATCACACCTTTTTATGTTTCCGGAGAGAGTTTAATAGGAGAGACTGGCTGTTGAATACATGATTTAATTTAAGTTTGAATTAGCCGCACGTGAACATATGTCCTGCATGCCATTAAACTGTCAGACAGATCGGCTGATCACAGAAGGCCCTGCGGAATGGATGACACTAATGGAAAAGAGAGGAACTGTGTTTGACTTGGAAACCCGAGCCACTCCAAACGCATGCAGGATTAATGTAGGCCCATACGTCATGGCTAGCCACAGTAATGGAGGGTAGCTTGGCTTGATCAGTGGTAATGGGGAGTAGAATAGTAGAATACACAAGGTTCAACTTCGAAATGTGGTTGTGCATCAGCAGTTTCTCTCTTGTTATGTCCGTCGCTGACCGTCACTCAATTGGCCCATGGGCTAATTGACGCAGACCAATGAGCCACTGCGGCCCCTCATGATGAATTCAGATTTTTTTGTGGCTCCCACCCCATCAAAGTTGCACATCCCGGATCTAGGTGCTGATGGAAACATACGGGTAATTTCCCTTTAAATTCACCCCCATCAATTCTGGTTCACATCTGTGAACAGCCTAATTCCCCCAGGGTGGATAGAGTATACTACCTGCTGTTTCCTCCAGGGTGGATAGAGTATACTACCTGCTGTTTCCTCCAGGGTGGATAGAGTATACTACCTGCTGTTTCCTCCAGGGTGGAGACTACCTGCTGTTTCCTCCAGGGTGGATAGAGTATACTACCTGCTGTTTCCTCCAGGGTGGATAGAGTATACTACCTGCTGTTTCCTCCAGGGTGGAGACTGCCTGCTGTTTCCTCCAGGGTGGATAGAGTATACTACCTGCTGTTTCCTCCAGGGTGGATAGAGTATACTACCTGCTGTTTCCTCCAGGGTGGATAGAGGATACTACCTGCTGTTTCCTCCAGGGTGGATAGAGTATACTACCTGCTGTTTCCTCCAGGGTGGAGACTGCCTGCTGTTTCCTCCAGGGTGGATAGAGTATACTACCTGCTGTTTCCTCTAGGGTGGATAGAGTATACTACCTGCTGTTTCCTCCAGGGTGGATAGAGTATACTACCTGCTGTTTCCTCCAGGGTGGAGACTACCTGCTGTTTCCTCCAGGGTGGATAGAGTATACTACCTGCTGTTTCCTCCAGGGTGGATAGAGTATACTACCTGCTGTTTCCTCCAGGGTGGATAGAGTATACTACCTGCTGTTTCCTCCAGGGTGGAGACTACCTGCTGTTTCCTCCAGGGTGGATAGAGTATACTACCTGCTGTTTCCTCCAGGGTGGAGACTACCTGCTGTTTCCTCCAGGGTGGATAGAGTATACTACCTGCTGTTTCCTCCAGGGTGGATAGAGTATACTACCTGCTGTTTCCTCCAGGGTGGAGACTACCTGCTGTTTCCTCCAGGGTGGATAGAGGATACTACCTGCTGTTTCCTCCAGGGTGGATAGAGTATACTACCTGCTGTTTCCTCCAGGGTGGAGACTACCTGCTGTTTCCTCCAGGGTGGATAGAGTATACTACCTGCTGTTTCCTCCAGGGTGGATAGAGTATACTACCTGCTGTTTCCTCCAGGGTGGATAGAGTATACTACCTGCTGTTTCCTCCAGGGTGGAGACTACCTGCTGTTTCCTCCAGGGTGGATAGAGTATACTACCTGCTGTTTCCTCCAGGGTGGATAGAGTATACTACCTGCTGTTTCCTCCAGGGTGGATAGAGTATACTACCTGCTGTTTCCTCCAGGGTGGATAGAGTATACTACCTGCTGTTTCCTCCAGGGTGGATAGAGTATACTACCTGCTGTTTCCTCCAGGGTGGATAGAGTATACTACCTGCTGTTTCCTCCAGGGTGGATAGAGTATACTACCTGCTATTTCCTCCAGGGTGGATAGAGTATACTACCTGCTGTTTCCTCCAGGGTGGATAGAGTATACTACCTGCTGTTTCCTTCATATTACACCAGGGTTTTGGGAGCTGGGAGGGTGAAAGGGAGGGCTCAGGCAGAGAGGAAGACGCAAAGCGAGAGGGTATACTCCGCCTAAAATCTGTCAGTCACTCGACCATCTTGTCAGGAGAGGGGAGGTTATGTCAGATGCGTATGCTAGGCACTCCACACATCTATTTTTACTCCAGCAACAGCTGCTATTTAGAAAAACATGTCTAAGGGAAAAGGGGAAATAAAAAACCCTCTGTTGTAACAAGAGAACAGCCGTGGCTGGGGCTTAAGGAATACTCAGCACAAACACTGTAGTGCACTCCTGAGATGGATGAAAGACCCCTTGAGCTTGGATACACAAAACTAGACATTTAGAACTTTCTAGAAGACCCCTAGAGCATGACCACACATTTAGAACTTTCTAGAAGACCACTAGAGCATGACCACACATTTAGATCTGGCTGCACAGACAGGAAAAACATAACAGCCATGGGCAGAAGACTTAACATCATTTAGGTCTGTGAGAAATGTCAGGACACTATTAAACTGGCCCAAATACATGCAGTACATAGCCCTGCAGCATCACCTAGCTCAGCTTACCAATGCTCTCTGATGACTCACCAACGCTGGGTCAGAGTTGAATCAGCTTTTCTGAGACCATGGTTCTCTGCTCTGACAAGATGGGTGATTACGGCACCACATTTCCTGTCTGAGCCCAGACTGAGGGTGCTTCCCAAATGTCACCCGCTCCTCTATAGGAAGGGATGGGTATGGGAGGGGAGCAGATGGCGGGAGAGGCAGCCAAGTCCGTGTCCGCCGGTCACAGCGGGGGGTGGCTGCACAGCACCGAGGTGGAGACAAGGAGGGAGGGAAGGAAGGGTGTTGGCCAAGTGTCGGCCACACACAGGTATTTCTCAAGGAGAGAGAGAGAGATACAGAGAGAGAGAGAGAGAGAGAGAGAGAGAGAGAGAGAGAGAGAGAGAGAGAGAGAGAGAGAGACAGACAGACAGACAGACAGAGAGAGAGAGAGAGAGAGAGAGAGAGAGAGAGAGAGAGAGAGAGAGAGAGAGAGAGAGAGAGAGAGCGAGCGAGCGAGCGAGAGAGAGAGAGAGAGAGAGACAGACAGACAGAGAGAGAAAGAGAGAGAGAGAGAGAGAGAGAGAGACACAGAGAGCGAGAGAGACAGACAGGCAGAAAGAGAGAGAGGCAGACAGAGAGTGACAGTGAGACATTAAAGATGAAGTGCGAGACAGAGAGAGAGACAGACAGACAGAGAGACATTAAAGATGAAGTGCGAGACAGAGAGAGAGAGAGAGAGAGAGAGAGAGAGAGAGAGAGAGACAGACAGAGACAGAGACAGAGACAGAGAGACAAAGATGAAGTCCGAGACAGAGAGAGAGAGAGAGACAGACAGAGAAACATTAAAGATGATGTGCGAGACAGAGAGACATTAAGATGAAGTGCAAGACAGAGAGAGAGAGAGAGACAGAGAGAAAGAGAGACGGAGAGACAGAGAGAAAGAGAGACAGAGAGACAGAGAGACGGAGAGACAGAGAGACGGAGAGAGACCATGTGTTCATCCCAATACTGATTTGGCTTCCTCTGACTTCTTCAGTTGTTGCTGGTGAATATCTAGTGGTTGAGCTACATGCCGTGTGTGTATCAGGCGCAGTGGCAGAGTGTTGTTGTGTTAGTGATACAGAGGAGGAAGTGAAACATGGAGGCCTACAGTGTGCTGCTGCTTTCTCTGTTCAGGCTTGTGTACTACTAATGCACATCAATCCCCCCCCCACCACCACACACACACACTCCTCACCCCAATCCACCAGCATGCTCCTGCAACGTGACAGCATAGAACAGTGACAGACATTCAGCTCTCCCAGGACCTCTCCCAGGACCTCTCCCAGGACCTCTCCCAGAACCCTCCCAGGACCTCTCCCAGGACCTCTCCCAGGACCTCTCCCAGAACCCTCCCAGGACCTCTCCCAGGACCTCTCCCAAAACCTCTCCCAGGACCTCTCCTAGGACCTCTCCCAGGACCTCTCCCAGGACCTCTCCCAGGACCTCTCCTAGGATCTCTCCCAGGACCTCTCCCAGGACTTCTCCCAGGACCTCTCCCAGGACTTCTCCCAGGACCTCTCCCAGAACCCTCCCAGGACCTCTCCCAGGACCTCTCCCAAAACCTCTCCCAGGACCTCTCCCAGGACCTCTCCTAGGACCTCTCCCAGGACCTCTCCCAGGACCTCTCCCAGGACCTCTCCCAGGACTTCTCCCAGGACCTCTCCCAGAACCCTCCCAGGACCTCTCCCAGGACCTCTCCCAAAACCTCTCCCAGGACCTCTCCCAGGACCTCTCCTAGGACCTCTCCTAGGACCTCTCCCAGGACCTCTCCCAGGATCTCTCCCAGGACCTCTCCTAGGATCTCTCCCAGGACCTCTCCCAGGACTTCTCCCAGGACCTCTCCCAGGACTTCTCCCAGGACCTCTCCCAGGACCTCTCCCAGGACTTCTCCCAGGACCTCTCCCAGGACCTCTCCCAGGACCTCTCCTAGGACCTCTCCCAGGACCTCTCCCAGGACTTCTCCCAGGACCTCTCCCAGGACCTCTCCCAGGACCTCTCCCAGGACCTCTCCTAGGACCTCTCCCAGGACCTCTCCCAGGACTTCTCCCAGGATCTCTCCCAGGACCTCTCCCAGGACCTCTCCTAGGACTCCCAGGAACAATAGATGCCGGCAGGTAGCCTAGTGGTTAGAGTGTTGTGCCAGTAACCGAAAGGTTGCTGGATCGAATCCCTGAGCTGACAAGGTAAAAATCTGTTGTTCTGCTCCTGAAGGCAGTTAACCCATTGTTCCCCGGTAAACCATCATTGTAAATAAAAATTTGTACTTAACTGACATGCCTAGTTAAATAAAATAATATATAGACCTTCAGGATGTCTGTACATTCCATTCAAGTCATTGACTAAGAGCACAGCTAAATGAAAAGGAGTGTGATACGACCACAACAGCTTGTGTGAAAAGGCCAAGCCAGTGGGAAGTTGTGCTTTATTACTGGCTCCCGGCTCATCCATACATGCTTTCAATGAGCCAGAAGGTTGGAGGATACAGGGAAATCACATTACACCTGCAAGGGTTAGGATCCTGTTGGTTGGGGCTGCTGTAGTGAAAACATGGCCTCCTGCCATTCCAGTCATCACTAATGGGTTTTCAGGTGCTCACACGGATAGATAGAGGACATGAGAGTCTACTACGCTACCCAACCAGCAGCTGTGGCTGGGAACAAGATGGAGACAGAGGAGTAGAGAGGACAGAAGCCATGATTGACAAATGCAGAAAACAGAATCATACACACAAGCATAGTGAAATACCAACATATGTACTGTACGTGTAAACAGATATATGCATGATAAATGAAGGGATTGATAGAGATGGAAGGAATGACAGGGAGAGAGTGAAGCAGAAAGGTCATCATAAGATGCACTTCAAACAAGCACTTGTTATTATTTGTGAGCTTCTTTTCATCTGTTTGTTTGAAACTAACAGGGTATTGAAATGATTCGCCTTCATCACCAAAGGCCATTCTCTCAACATTCCCTTTTCTTATTCAACAGCTCTCCCCTCTCTCTCTCTCCCTCTCCCCCCCCTCTCTCTCTCTCTCTCTCTCCCCCTCTCTCTCTCTCTCTCTCTCTCTCTCTCTCTCTCTCTCTCTCTCTCCCCCTCTCTCTCTCCCTCTCTCTCTTCTGCTGTCTCTCTCCTCTCACTCTCACTCTCCTCCTCTCTCTATTCTGCTGTCTCTCCCCTCTCTCTCTTCTGCTGTCTCTCTCCTCTCTCTCTCCCCCTCTCTCTCTTCTGCTGTCTCTCCCCTCTCTCTCTCCCCCTCTCTCTCTTCTGCTGTCTCTCCCCTCTCTCTCTTCTGCTGTCTCTCTCCTCTCTCTCTCTCTCCCCCCTCTCTCTTCTGCTGTCTCTCCCCTCTCTCTCTCCCCTCTCTCTCTTCTGCTATCTATCTCCTCTCAATTCAATTCAATTCAATTCAAGGGGCTTTATTGGCATGGGAAACATGTGTTAACATTGCCAAAGCAAGTGAGGTAATAATAATATACAAAAGTGAAATAAACAATAAAAATTAACAGTAAACATTACACATACAGAAGTTTCAAAACAATAAAGACATTACAAATGTCATATTATATATATACAGTGTTGTAACAATGTACAAATGGTTAAAGTACACAAGGGAAAATAAATAACCATAAATATAGGTTGTATTTACAATGGTGTTTGTTCTTCACTGGTTGCCCTTTTCTTGTGGCAACAGGTCACAAATCTTGCTGCTGTGATGGCACACTGTGGAATTTCACCCAGTAGATATGGGAGTTTATCAAAATTGGATTTGTTTTCGAATTCTTTGTGGATCTGTGTAATCTGAGGGAAATATGTCTCTCTAATATGGTCATACATTGGGCAGGAGGTTAGGAAGTGCAGCTCAGTTTCCACCTCATTTTGTGGGCAGTGAGCACATAGCCTGTCTTCTCTTGAGAGCCATGTCTGCCTACGGCGGCCTTTCTCAATAGCAAGGCTATGCTCACTGAGTCTGTACATAGTCAAAGCTTTCCTTAAGTTTGGGTCAGTCACAGTGGTCAGGTATTCTGCCGCTGTGTACTCTCTGTTTAGGGCCAAATAGCATTCTAGTTTGCTCTGTTTTTTTGTTAATTCTTTCCAATGTGTCAAGTAATTATCTTTTTGTTTTCTCGTGATTTGGTTGGGTCTAATTGTGCTGTTGTCCTGGGGCTCTGTGGGGTGTGTTTGTGTTTGTGAACAGAGCCTCAGGACCAGCTTGCTTAGGGGACTCTTCTCTAGGTTCATCTCTCTGTAGGTGATGGCTTTGTTATCTCTCTCTCTCCCCCTCTGTCTCTTCTGCTGTCTCTCTCCCCCCTCTCTCTCTCTCTCTCTCTCTCTCTCTCTCTCTCTCTCTCTCTCTCTCTCTCTCTCTCTCTCTCTCTCTCTTTCTCTCCCCCTCTCTCTCTTCTGCTGTATCTCCCCTCTCTCTCTTCCGCTGTCTCTCTCCTCTCTCTCTCTCTCTCTTCTGCTGAGTCTCCCCTCTCTCTCACCCCCCCTCTCTCTTCTGCTGTCTCTCCCCCTCTCTCTTCTGCTGTCTCTCCCTTCTCTCTCTCCCCCTCTCTCTCTTCTGCTGTCTCTCCCCTCTCTCTCTTCTGATGTCTCTCTCCTCGCTCTCTCTCTCTCTCTCTCTCTCCCCCTCTCTCTTCTGCTGTCTCTCCCCTCTCTCTCTCCCCTCTCTCTCTTCTGCTGTCTATCTCCTCTCTCTCTCTCTCTCTCTCTCTCTCTCTCTCTCTCTCTCTCCCCCTCTGTCTCTTCTGCTGTCCCCCCCCCTCTCTCTCTCTCTCTCTCTCTCCCCCTCTCTCTCTCCCTCTCTCTCTCTCCCTCTCTCTCTTCTGCTGTCTCTCTCCTCTCGCTCTCTCTCTCCCCATCTCTCTCTTCTGCTGTCTCTCCCCTCTCTCTCTCCCTCTCTCTCTCTCCTCCTCTCTCTCTTCTGCTGTCTCTCCCCTCTCTCTCTCCCCTCTCTCTCTCCCCCTCTCACTCTTCTGCTGTCTCTCCCCTCTCTATCTTCTGCTGTCTCTCTCCTCTCTCTCTCTCCCCCTCTCTCTCTCTTCTGCTGTCTCTCCCCTCTCTCTCTTCTGCTGTCTCTCTCCTCTCTCTCTCTCCCTCTCTCTCTTCTGCTGTCTCTCTCCTCTCTCTCTCCCCCTCTCTCTCTTCTGCTGTCTCTCTCCTCTCTCTCTCCCTCTCTCTCTTCTGCTGTCTCTCTCCTCTCTCTCTCCCCCTCTCTCTCTTCTGCTGTCTCTCCCCTCTCCCTCCCCCCTCTCTCTCTTCTGCTGTCTCTCTCCTCTCTCTCTCCCTCTCTTCTGCTGTCTCTCTCCTCTCTCTCTCCCCCTCTCTCTCTTCTGCTGTCTCTCTCCTCTCTCTCTCCCTCTCTCTCTTCTGCTGTCTCTCTCCTCTCTCTCTCCCCCTCTCTCTCTTCTGCTGTCTCTCCCCTCTCTCTCTCCCCTCTCTCTCTTCTGCTGTCTCTCTCCTCTCTCTCTCTCTCTTTCTCCCCCCTCTCTCTTCTGCTGTCTCTCCCCTCTCTCTCTCTCCCCTCTATCTTCTGCTGTCTATCTCCTCTCTCTCTCTCTCCCCCTCTGTCTCTTCTGCTGTCTCTCTCCTCTCTCTCCCTCTCACACACTCTCTCTTGCTCCCTCTCTCTCCCCCATCTCTCTCCCTCTCTCCCCCCCATCTCTCCCCCCCTCTCTCCCTCTCTTTCCCCTGCTGTCTCTTTCTCCTGCTCTCTCCATTTCTCTCTTCCTCACACCCCTCCCCTTCCCTCTGTATGTCAGTCTCTCGCTCTCTTTCACACAAATATCCCCAGCAACCTGGTTCAATGCCTGGGTCTGACAATACAATACTGCAATACATGGGCAGAGACTGAGAGGATTTGTGATGGCAGCATGGCATGAGCCTCGGCAGTAATCTATCTGGCCTTCAAAGGTAATCAGCTGGGTGGAGTGCATAGAAAAACAGGACATGAATGCACCAGTTGACCTGAGGGCCCAGCATGCCAGTGCTATTCAGCAGGGCCATTCTTCTGACTGACAGCTCCTTTATTTATGAATGTTACTGCTATTATTTTGGTACAGCCTATTAGACTGCCCTGTTCCAAAGTCGTTCATAGACAATAACATAGTCTGGAGTTATTGTTTCAACCACAGAGACTCGAGATGAGTCACGGCTGTAGCCAATGGGGTATTGATACTTACTGAGGTTGTAGACTGACTGGACTTCTTGTTGTTGATTGGATGGGATGGAGGATTGGATTGGGGGATGAGAGGAGTAGAAATAGTGAAAGTAGAGGGATAGAGAGAGAAAAGGGTGAAAACAGTACGAGTGAATCAGACAAGTGTTTTTGTGCTAATCTGTCAGACCACCTGATTAATGACTGCACTGAAACGTTCCTGTCTTGTAGCAGCAGGCCCCAGACTCCGACGTATTAACTCCTAAACCCTGCTGAGCAGAGTGTCAACACACACACACGCACGCACGCACGCTCGCACGCACGCACGCACATGCACACACGCACGCACGCACGCACACACAGACACACGCACACACGTACACACACACACACGCACGCACGCACGCACGCTCGCACGCACGCTCGCACGCACGCACGCACATGCACACACGCACGCACACACACGCGCACACACACACACACGCGCACACACACACACACACACACGCACGCACATGCGCACACGCACACACACACGCGCACACACACACACACACACGCGCACACACACACACACACACACACACACACACACGCACGCACATGCACACACGCACACACACACACGCGCACACACACACACACATGCACACACGTACACACACACGCACACACGCACACACACACGTACACACGCACACGCACGCACACACACACACGTACACACGCACACACGCACGCACACACGCACACACACACACACACACACGTACACACACACACGCACACGCACACACACACGTACACACGCACACACACACACGCACACACACACGCGTACACACACACGTACACACACACACGTACACACACACGCGCGCACACACGTACACACACACAGACACACGCACACACGTACACACACACACACACACAGACACACGCACACATGCACACACGTACACACACACACACACACACACGTACGCACACGTACAAACACAGACACACGCACACACGCACACACGTACACACACACACACACACACACACATACACACACTGCACATTTTTCTCTTACTGCATCCCAATTACACTGACTAAAGCCATTCACAAGACACCCAAGCAACAGTACCCCACCATGTTTTATTTCCCAGCACGCCATAGATGTCTCTCTGTGCTACCAGTTAGAAATATGATTTTCACCAGTCTGTAATGGACAAAGCTGTGCTGTAACGATCTAAGGATCGTTATAGCTCTCTTCCTTCTACTGTAACTCTTCTACTGTGACACTAAGTGGTGGAAAAACGACTACCCCACTCATCTCCCTCCTCACCCTCGCCCCCTCACCCCTTCCTCTGAAACCAGCCACTTAAGTGCAGTTTTAGGAAATGGAAAAGAAAACCAATTAATTTCAAAGCGAAAAATACAGGCACTCACCATTCTTGATCTGTGTCCAAATGACTGAACAAATCTGGCAGCAAAGAGCTCCCCCACAGAGCCGACCTCGGGACACAAGCACTCTGAACCGAGCCTTCATCCACCAACTCTACTGGATATGCTCTCTCTTCAACGTTTTAATGGCAGCTCCATCATACAGGGCAGCAGCAACAGTTTGCCAGAGGTGCCAGTTCCCTGCATCTGTCTTCTCAAGATAAATGCTCAGCTCAGGAACAAGTAAATATTTCTGAAGTTTTCAGAAATATAGAAAATATGGTATTTATTATAAATCAAATCAAATGTTATTTGTCACATGCTTGGTAAACAACAGGTGTAGACTAACAGTGAAATGCGTACCTACGAGCCCTTCCCAACAATGCAGAGAGAAACAATAGAAATGATAGAAACATTTCAAAATAACACGAGGAATAAATCCACAATGTGTCATAATAACTATAAAGACGGGGTACCAGTACCGCGTCCATGTGCAGGGGTACGAGGTAACTGAGGTAGTGGATGAAGTGACTAGGCAACAGGATAAACAGTAACAGCAGTGTATGCGAGTCAAAAGAGTTAATGCAAAAAGGGTCTATGCAGATAATTAACCAATAGCTACCCAGACAAACTATTTAGCAGCTTTATGGCTTAGGGGTAGAAGCTGTTCAGGGTCCTGTTGGTTCCAGACTTGGTGCATTGGGTACCGCTTGCCATGTGATAACAGAAAGAACAGTCTATGACTTGGGTGGCTGGAGTATTTGACAATATTTAGGGCCTTCCTCTGACACCGCCTGCTATAGAGGTCCTGGATGGCAGGGAGCTCGGCCCCAGTGATGTACTGGTGAATGAGCTTCCATGTATGTGTTAGTCAATAGCAGTATTTGCTTTCTGAATTGAGTTGTATCAGCATTGTGGATATGTTTTATGTTGAGTTTATTGTTAATGCTTTACTGTAAATGCAAAGCAGAATCAGTATAAGCAGCAGTGCTGTCAGTGAATCACATTGTCCAGAGAGAGACTGACAGAATTCTATAGTCCATTGTCGCATATTGTTAAACCCACACAGGTTGGTAGAAATAGAAATGGAAGAGCGTGTGTCTTTAGGGGTGCTGGGAGATGGTAGCTAGCTAAGCCCTTTGTTATGGGTTGAGACAGACTGTGGATGGGTGTATCTGTGGGGTTGAGACAGACTGTGGATGGGTGTATCTGTGGGGTTGAGACAGACTGTGGATGGGTGTATCTGTGGGGTTGAGACAGACTGTGGATGGGTGTATCTGTGGGGTTGAGACAGACTGTGGATGGGTGTATCTGTGGGGTTGAGACAGACTGTGGATGGGTGTATCTGTGGGGTTGAGACAGACTGTGGATGGGTGTATCTGTGGGGTTGAGACAGACTGTGGATGGGTGTATCTGTGGGGTTGAGACAGACTGTGGATGGGTGTATCTGTGGGGTTGAGACAGACTGTGGATGGGTGTATCTGTGGGGTTGAGACAGACTGTGGATGGGTGTATCTGTGGGGTTGAGACAGACTGTGGATGGGTGTATCTGTGGGGTTGAGACAGACTGTGGATGGGTGTATCTGTGGGGTTGAGACAGACTGTGGATGGGTGTATCTGTGGGGTTGAGACAGACTGTGGATGGCTTGGCTGCCCTGCAACAGGCATGACTGCCTTGTCTGTGCCTCAGAGCTAGAGTCTTGTGGTGCAGGCCCATCCTCTTCTCCTCCTCTTCCTCTATACTCCCTCTCTTCTCCCTCTCCCCTTTCCCCTCCATCACCCTGCTATTAATAGAGTCTACAGCCTCCAGAGGACCTACAGAGGGGAGGGAGAGAGAGCAGAGAGAGTGACAGAAGAGAAGAGAGGGAACAGAGAGAGAGTGAGAGAAGAAAAGAGAGGGAGCAGAGAGAGTATATAGAAAGGGAGTGATAGAGTGTAAAGAGAGGGAGTGATATAGTGTAAAGAGAGGGAGTGATAGAGAGTAAAGAGAGGGAGAGATAGAGAGTTATGAGAGGTAGTGATAGAGAGTAAAGAGAGGGAGTGATAGAGTATATACAAAGGGAGTGATAGAGAGTAAAGAGAATGAGTGATAGAGAGTATATAGAAAGGGAGTGATAGAGAGTAAAGAGAGAGAGTGATAGAGAGTAAAGAGAGGGAGTAATAGAGTATATAGAGAGGGAGTGATAGAGTGTAAAGAGAGGGAGTGATAGAGTATATAGAGAGGGAGTGATAGAATATATAGAGAGGGAGTGATAGAGTGTAAAGAGAGGGAGTGATAGAGTGTAAAGAGAGGGAGTGATAGAGTATATATAGAGGGAGTGATAGAATATATAGAGAGGGAGTGATAGAGTGTAAAGAGAGGGAGTGATAGAGTATATATAGAGGGAGTGATAGAATATATAGAGAGGGAGTGATAGAGTGTAAAGAGAGGGAGTGATAGAGTGTAAAGAGAGGGAGTGATAGAGTATATAGAGAGGGAGTGATAGAGTGTAAAGAGAGGGAGTGATAGAGTGTAAAGAGAGGGAGTGATAGAATATATAGAGAGGGAGTGATAGAGTGTAAAGAGAGGGAGTGATAGAGTGTAAAGAGAGGGAGTGATAGAGTGTAAAGAGAGGGAGTGATAGAGTATATAGAGAGGGAGTGATAGAGTGTAAAGAGAGGGAGTGATAGAGTGTAAAGAGAGTGAGTGATATAGTATATAGAGAGGGAGTGATAGAGTGTAAAGAGAGGGAGTGATAGAGTGTAAAGAGAGGGAGTGATAGAGTGTAAAGAGAGGGAGTGATAGAGTGTAAAGAGAGGGAGTGATAGAGTGTAAAGAGAGGGAGTGATAGAGTGTAAAGAGAGGGAGTGATAGAGTGTAAAGAGAGGGAGTGATAGAGTGTAAAGAGAGGAGTGATAGAGTGTAAAGAGAGGGAGTGATAGAGTGTAAAGAGAGGGAGTGATAGAGTGTAAAGAGAGGGAGTGATAGAGTGTAAAGAGAGGGAGTGATAGAGTATATAGAGAGGGAGTGATAGAGTGTAAAGAGAGGGAGTGATAGAGTGTAAAGAGAGGGAGTGATAGAGTATATAGAGAGGGAGTGATAGAGAGTAAAGAGAGGGAGTGATAAAGTGTAAAGAGAGGGAGTGATAGAGTGTAAAGAGAGGGAGTGATAGAGTATATAGAGAGGGAGTGATAGAGTGTAAAGAGAGGGAGTGATAGAGTGTAAAGAGAGGGAGTGATAGAGTATATAGAGAGGGAGTGATAGAGTGTAAAGAGAGGGAGTGATGTAGTATATAGAGAGGGAGTGATAGAGTATATAGAGAGGGAGTGATAGAGTATATAGAGAGGGAGTGATAGAGTATATAGAGAGGGAGTGATAGAGTATATAGAGAGGGAGTGATAGAGTATATAGAGAGGGAGTGATAGAGTATATAGATAGGGAGTGATAGAGTGTAAAGACAGGGAGTGATGGAGTGAAAAGAAAGAGAGGGATTGATAGAGAGTAAAGAGAGGGAGTGATAGAGTATATAGAGAGGGAGTGATAGAGAGTAAAGAGAGGGAGTGATAGAGAGTAAAGAGAGGGAGTGATAGAGTATATAGAAAGGGAGAATAGAGAGTAAAGAGAGGGAGTGATATAGTATTTAGAGAGGGAGTGATAGAGTATATACACCCTTAACAACACCCACAGCAACACCCACACCAACACCCGCAGCAACACCCACACCAACACCCGCACCAACACTCACACCAACACCTGCACCAACACCCGCAGCAACAACCGCACCAATACTCACACCCACACCAACACCCACACCAACACCCACACCACTCACCCCAACACCCACACCAACACCCATAGCAACTCCCACAGCAACACCCACACCAACACCCACACCAACACCCACACCAACACCCGCACCAACACCCCTACCAACACCCACAGCAACACCCACACCAACACCCACAGCAACACCCACAGCAACACCCACACTCGCACCAACACCCACACCAACTCCCACAGCAACACCCACACCAACACCCGCACCAGCACTCACACCAACACCCACACTCGCACCAACACCCACACCAACTCCCACAGCAACACCCACAGCAACACTCACACCAACACCCCCACCAACACCCACACCACTCACCCCAACACCCACACCAACACCCGCACCAACACCCCTACCAACACCCACAGCAACACCCACACCAACACCCACACCAACACCCACAGCAACACCCACACCAACACCCACACCAACACCCACACTCGCACCAACACCCACACCAACTCCCACAGCAACACCCACAGCAACACCCACACCAACACCCACACCAACACCCACACCAACACCCACACCAACACCCACACTCGCACCAACACCCCTACCAACACCCACAGCAACACCCACACCAACACCCACAGCAACACCCACACCGACACCCGCAACAACACCCCTACCAACACCCACACCAACACCCACACCAACTCCCACAGCAACACCCACACCAACACCCACACTCGCACCAACACCCACACCAACTCCCACAGCAACACCCACAGCAACACCCACAACAAAACCCACAGCAACACCCACACCAACACCCACACCCACACTCGCACCAACACCCCTACCAACACCCACAGCAACACCCCTACCAACACCCACAGCAACACCCACACCAACACCCACAGCAACACCCACACCAACACCCACACCAACACCCACACCAACACCCACACTCGCACCAACACCCCTACCAACACCCACACTCGCACCAACACCCCTACCAACACCCACACCAACACCCACAGCAACACCCACACCAACACCCACAGCAACACCCACACCAACACCCGCGGCAACAACCGCACCAACACCCACACCCACACCAACACTCACACCAACACCCACACCACTCACACCAACACCCACACCAATACCCACACCACTCACCAACACCAACACCCACAGCAAAACCCACACCACTCACAGCAACACCCACACCAACACTCATAGAAACACCCACACCAACACCCGCACCAGCACTCACACCAACACCCGATGTCAACTTTTCAGTCCATTTCTCCCACAGAGGGACACTGAGGCATTATCTTCTTTTTAAAACCATTACCCAGGTTTTATTTCTTTCAAAGTTCTGTTCAAAAGCAGTGAAGGTAATTGAAAATATATTGTTGTTTGACAAGCTGTAAAACCAGTCAGAGCCATTATCAAAGCCGTTAAGAATCATGGTTTCCAATTTAGTTGCTGATAAAGTCACCTGGTTGCGAGGGAGCACAGCTTTGGTGGCGGCGGTGTGATGCAGAGCGGGGGCAACACGTGAAGCTAGTGACTCTGTTAACGTGACACCAGAGACCCCCTCCTGTCTGCAGAGCAAATCCCCCACTGAGACATAATTGCAACCACACACAGCCTGCCTAACACATTTATCTGATTCTAGATGAAGCTACTTTGGCACACTTAGCAAATTGAAATGCGTTATTATTTCAGAGTTTTTTGTTTAAATTAGTCTGTCTGGCAAAACAATGACTGGGGTTGAGATAATGTTGTTGTACATTGGTGAAGATAGAGAGGGGGGTCTGATTGGACACTAGATGGACATATACTGTAGTTCCTAGGACCAATCAGCTGCTGATAATGCTTGATTAACAGGAAGTGATTCAGGTGATAGTTGGATTGTATCTATTTGGACCCAGACAGTGAACCTGTGAGACAGTACCTAGAGGCTGCTGTAGCTATGATGTCTACTGACTAAACTCCATAACATGTATGTGACCAAGCCTCTAGAGAGCCCCAACCACCAACCACTATTGGAAGAGTCTATAGGTACACGTCTATATTGAATTGTCCGTCTGCATGGTTAGAGTGCAGCAGCTGTGTGTGGGTGCTGGGTGTTGCTGCATCAGTTAACATTGCCCCTGGCCTTCTGGGACTGAGTCACTGGGAGATGGGGGACTGGGCTTACTTTACCTCCCTAAGCCCCTCTTAACCCTCTGTATCCACTGTCATACATGTACCTCACACAAGCCAGTGAGCTAGATGGTTTCAGCTGCAATCTTCCATCCTCCAGGCACAGGCATGCACAGGCTCAGGCATGTCACACCAGGACCAGTAGACGAGCTCTGGTGCTGAATGAAACAACACAGAGCTGTGTCCCAAAACGGCACCCTATTCCCAGCATAGTGCACTACTTTTGACCAAGGGCCCAGGTCAAAAGTAGTGTACTATGTATGGAATAGGGTGCCGTTTGGGACGTAACCAGAGGATGTCGACATACAACTGCAACAGGTGCTATGTGAGAAACATGTGATGTGCCTAGGGGATGTTTCCAGGCATTATATCCCCTAGCATCTGATTCCCCTGATAGTTGTGTCAGCTGTACAATAGCTCCCTGTTTTCATCTGCTCATAAGTGCTAGCATAACGGGTAATATATTCTTATAGTACAAAGTGATTTTCTCCTCTGATGTCGTGCAGTGTGTCGAGTCCTCCTTGAATTGACCTTGAAACGCCTTTGCACCTTGGATCTGCTGTTGAAAAGCCCCTCTCTGCTGCAGTAGAACCCCTCTCTGCCGCAGTAGAACCCCTCTCTGCTTCAGTAGAACCCCTCTCTGCCGCAGTAGAACCCCTCTCTGCTTCAGTAGAACCCCTCTCTGCTGCAGTAGGACCCCTCTCTGCTTCAGTAGAACCCCTCTCTGCTGCAGTAGAACCCCTCTCTGCTTCAGTAGAACCCCTCTCTGCTGCAGTAGAACCCCTCTCTGCTTCAGTAGGACCCCTCTCTGCTGCAGTAGGACCCCTCTCTGCTGCAGTAGAACCCCTCTCTGCTTCAGTAGGACCCCTCTCTGCTTCAGTAGAACCCCTCTCTGCTGCAGTAGGACCCCTCTCTGCTGCAGTAGAACCCCTCTCTGCTGCAGTAGAACCCCTCTCTGCTGCAGTAGAACCCCTCTCTGCTTCAGTAGAACCCCTCTCTGCTGCAGTAGAACCCCTCTCTGCTTCAGTAGAACCCCTCTCTGCTGCAGTAGAACCCCTCTCTGCTGCAGTAGAACCCCTCTCTGCTTCAGTAGAACCCCTCTCTGCTGCAGTAGAACATGCTCTTGTTTTATATGCAATGTGGAGTGGTGGTGAGCTGTGGGTCAGACTCCTACCGTACCGCACAATGAATTATTTAGACCAGGTAGACTTTTAAAGAAGCAGAACTGACTGAAACCATAGAAACCATTACTCCTCCTACTGTATAAATAACATAAATATCCTCAAGCTCCCGCAGAGCCTTGTCAGCCCAGTGGGTCTTTCTCCCAATTTAACCCTTTAGTCATCAACCCAGTGAAGCAAGCAGCAATCCGGGAGTCATTAACTGACTGAAGCTACAGTACAGAATCTGCAGTGAATTAGATAGTGGTAGCTACTTGACCCATCTGCAGTGAATTAGATAGTGGTAGCTACTTGACTCATCTACAGTAAATCAGATAGTGGTAGCTACTTGACCCATCTACAGTGAATCAGATAGTGGTAGCTACTTTACTCATCTACAGTGAATCAGATAGTGGTAGCTACTTGACTCATCTACAGTGAATTAGATAGTGGTAGCTACTTTACTCATCTACAGTGAATTAGATAGTGGTAGTTACTTGACTCATCTACAGTAAATCAGATAGTGGTAGCTACTTGACTCATCTACAGTGAATCAGATAGTGGTAGCTACTTTACTCATCTACAGTGAATCAGATAGTGGTAGCTACTTGACTCATCTACAGTGAATCAGATAGTGGTATCTACTTTACTCATCTACAGTGAATTAGATAGTGGTATCTACTTGACTCATCTACAGTGAATCAGATAATGGTAGCTACTTGACTCATCTACAGTGAATCAGATAGTGGTAGTTACTTGACTCATCTACAGTAAATCAGATAGTGGTAGCTACTTGACTCATCTACAGTAAATCAGATAGTGGTAGCTACTTGACTCATCTACAGTAAATCAGATAGTGGTAGTTACTTGACTCATCTACAGTGAATCAGATAGTGGTAGCTACTTGACTCATCTACAGTAAATCAGATAGTGGTAGCTACTTGACTCATCTACAGTGAATCAGATAGTGGAAGCTACTTGACACATCTACAGTGAATCAGATAGTGGTAGTTACTTGACTCATCTGCAGTGAATCAGATAGTGGTAGCTACTTGACCCATCTACAGTGAATCAGATAGTGGTAGTTATTAGACTCATCTGCAGTGAATCAGATAGTGGTAGCTACTTGACACATCTACAGTGAATCAGATAGTGGTAGTTACTTGACTCATCTACAGTAAATCAGATAGTGGTAGCTACTTGACTAATCTGCAGTGAATCAGATAGTGGTATCTACTTGACTCATCTGCAGTGAATTAGATAGTGGTAGCTACTTGACTAATCTGCAGTGAATCAGATAGTGGTAGCTACTTGACTCATCTGCAGTGAATTAGATAGTGGTATCTACTTGACTCATCTACAGTGAATTAGATAGTGGTAGCTACTTGACTCATCTGCAGTTAATCAGATAGTGGTAGCTACTTGACTAATCTGCAGTGAATTAGATAGTGGTATCTACTTGACTCATCTACAGTGAATCAGATAGTGGTATCTACTTGACTCATCTGCAGTGAATCAGATAGTGGTATCTACTTGACTCATCTGCAGTGAATCAGATAGTGGTATCTACTTGACTCATCTACAGTGAATTAGATAGTGGTATCTACTTGACTCATCTGCAGTGAATTAGATAGTGGTATCTACTTGACTCATCTACAGTGAATTAGATAGTGGTATCTACTTGACTCATCTGCAGTGAATTAGATAGTGGTATCTACTTGACTCATCTACAGTGAATCAGATAGTGGTATCTACTTGACTCATCTGCAGTGAATCAGATAGTGGTATCTACTTGACTCATCTACAGTGAATTAGATAGTGGTAGCTACTTGACTCATCTGCAGTGAATCAGATAGTGGTAGCTACTTGACTAATCTGCAGTGAATTAGATAGTGGTAGCTACTTGACCCACCTACAGTGAATCAGATAGTGGTAGCTACTTGACTAATCTGCAGTGAATCAGATAGTGGTAGCTACTTGACTCATCTGCAGTGAATTAGATAGTGGTAGCTACTTGACCCACCTACAGTGAATCAGATAGTGGTATCTACTTGACTAATCTGCAGTGAATCAGATAGTGGTAGCTACTTGACTCATCTACAGTGAATCAGATAGTGGTAGTTACTTGACTCATCTACAGTGAATCAGATAGTGGTAGCTACTTGACTCATCTACAGTGAATCAGATAGTGGTACCTACTTGACTCATCTACAGTAAATCAGATAGTGGTAGTTACTTGACTCATCTACAGTGAATCAGATAGTGGTAGCTACTTGACTCATCTACAGTAAATCAGATAGTGGTAGTTACTTGACTCATCTACAGTGAATCAGATAGTGGTAGTTACTTGACTCATCTACAGTGAATCAGATAGTGGTAGTTACTTGACTCATCTACAGTGAATCAGATAGTGGTAGTTACTTGACTCATCTACAGTGAATCAGATAGTGGTAGCTACTTGACTCATCTACAGTGAATCAGATAGTGGTAGCTACTTGACTCATCTACAGTGAATCAGATAGTGGTATCTACTTGACTCATCTACAGTGAATCAGATAGTGGTATCTACTTGACTCATCTACAGTGAATCAGATAATGGTATCTACTTGACTCATCTACAGTAAATCAGATAGTGGTAGCTACTTGACTCATCTACAGTGAATCAGATAGTGGTAGCTACTTGACTCATCTACAGTGAATCAGATAGTGGTAGCTACTTGACTCATCTACAGTGAATCAGATAGTGGTAGTTACTTGACCCACCTACAGTGAATCAGATAGTGGGTCTACTTGACTAATCTGCAGTGAATCAGATAGTGGTATCTACTTGACTCATCTGCAGTGAATCAGATAGTGGTATCTACTTGACTAATCTGCAGTGAATCAGATAGTGGTAGCTACTTGACTCATCTACAGTGAATCAGATAGTGGTAGTTACTTGACTCATCTACAGTGAATCAGATAGTGGTAGCTACTTGACTCATCTACAGTGAATCAGATAGTGGTAGCTACTTGACTCATCTACAGTAAATCAGATAGTGGTAGTTACTTGACTCATCTACAGTGAATCAGATAGTGGTAGTTACTTGACTCATCTACAGTGAATCAGATAGTGGTAGCTACTTGACTCATCTACAGTAAATCAGATAGTGGTAGTTACTTGACTCATCTACAGTGAATCAGATAGTGGTAGTTACTTGACTCATCTACAGTGAATCAGATAGTGGTAGTTACTTGACTCATCTACAGTGAATCAGATAGTGGTAGTTACTTGACTCATCTACAGTGAATCAGATAGTGGTAGCTACTTGACTCATCTACAGTGAATCAGATAGTGGTAGCTACTTGACTCATCTACAGTGAATCAGATAGTGGTATCTACTTGACTCATCTACAGTGAATCAGATAATGGTATCTACTTGACTCATCTAAAGTAAATCAGATAGTGGTAGCTACTTGACTCATCTACAGTGAATCAGATAGTGGTAGCTACTTGACTCATCTACAGTGAATCAGATAGTGGTAGCTACTTGACTCATCTACAGTAAATCAGATAGTGGTAGGTACTTGACTCATCTACAGTGAATCAGATAGTGGTAGTTACTTGACTCATCTACAGTGAATCAGATAGTGGTAGCTACTTGACTCATCTACAGTAAATCAGATAGTGGTAGCTACTTGACTCATCTACAGTGAATCAGATAGTGGTAGCTACTTGACTCATCTACAGTGAATCAGATAGTGGTAGCTACTTGACTCATCTACAGTGAATCAGATAGTGGTAGCTACTTGACTCATCTACAGTAAATCAGATAGTGGTAGCTACTTGACTCATCTACAGTGAATCAGATAGTGGTAGCTACTTGACTCATCTACAGTGAATCAGATAGTGGTAGCTACTTGACTCATCTACAGTGAATCAGATAGTGGTATCTACTTGACTCATCTACAGTGAATCAGATAATGGTATCTACTTGACTCATCTAAAGTAAATCAGATAGTGGTAGCTACTTGACTCATCTACAGTGAATCAGATAGTGGTAGCTACTTGACTCATCTACAGTGAATCAGATAGTGGTAGTTACTTGACTCATCTACAGTGAATCAGATAGTGGTAGCTACTTGACTCATCTACAGTAAATCAGATAGTGGTAGCTACTTGACTCATCTACAGTGAATCAGATAGTGGTAGCTACTTGACTCATCTACAGTGAATCAGATAGTGGTAGCTACTTGACTCATCTACAGTGAATCAGATAGTGGTAGCTACTTGACTCATCTACAGTAAATCAGATAGTGGTAGCTACTTGACTCATCTACAGTAAATCAGATAGTGGTAGCTACTTGACTCATCGTGATCCGATACTGGTGCAGCATTACAGCTGTGCAAAGTGTTGGCAATTGCGGATACGTTTAACATTAGCAAAACAAATAAATCAGCTTATCAAAACACTTTGCGGCATGCTAACACACAACCACGCTAACAAGCAGAGACCTGGAGTAATTCATCTGATTTTGGGTTGGTTACAAATGGCCGCTCCTGAAATAACCCCTGTCATTCCTGACACCGTGCTAATCTCCTCTCCTCTCTGACATTCACGCTAGCTACTGCTGCTGATGAATATAGCACACCCTGGGGGACAGGACAGGGAGGGAGATGGAAGAACAGGGCCCAGCCTCAGCCCTCCACCACCCACCTAGCCAGCTACCACCCCAGTAGCCCATCTGCCCCAGCTAGAAATTAAAGCAAAAGCTGATACCTAATATTATTTTCTCTTTCCAATCTGGAGGAGGAGAGGAATAGATTCCCAGCATATTGACCCGAACCCTCAGTAGTAGTGGAATATAACACACTCCACTAAGTGTGGGTCCACTCTGCCTGTCTAACGCACAAGGCCAGAGCCTGCAGACACTACCTAATAGAAAGAAGCAGGTTACTGATCAGGAACCGTTGTAGTTCGCGGGCAGAGAATCCAATCCTGCACAGCAGTGGCTGGGTACAGCAGTATACTGGCTGAGTGGATGGGTACAGCAGTATACTGGATGAGTGGATGGGTACAGCAGTATACTGGATGAGTGGATGGGTACAGCAGTATACTGGATGAGTGGATGGGTACAGCAGTATACTGGATGAGTGGATGGGTACAGCAGTATACTGGATGAGTGGATGGGTACAGCAGTATACTGGATGAGTGGATGGGTACAGCAGTATACTGGATGAGTGGATGGGTACAGCAGTATACTGGATGAGTGGATGGGTACAGCAGTATACTGGATGAGTGGATGGGTACAGCAGTATACTGGATGAGTGGATGGGTACAGCAGTATACTGGATGAGTGGATGGGTACAGCAGTATACTGGATGAGTGGATGGGTACAGCAGTATACTGGATGAGTGGATGGGTACAGCAGTATACTGGATGAGTGGATGGGTACAGCAGTATACTGGATGAGTGGATGGGTACAGCAGTATACTGGATGAGTGGATGGGTACAGCAGTATACTGGATGGGTACAGCAGTATACTGGATGAGTGGATAGCTGCGGAGTGGGAGATTTATTCTATCTCTTGCTGTCCCGTTGCACCATTCCACTCTGGCACTGCTTCAGCATCCCAATGTCTGTACCAGAACTAGTACACACTGTGTCGTGCCAAAACAGGCCCTTTTCTTTACAATTATCCTTGGCATCCATAAGGAAGGGTTTTAGGGGACAGACACAGCTGACACAACGACTGCTCTGAGGGCGGACCTGGTGGCTAATTGATGACAACAGATTGATTTTGTTTGTTCGTTTTTTTTGCTCAGCTTATTTTTTTGGGTCGCACATTCATTCAAGCGGGGTCGAGTCAATTGGAATAATTGTGGCTAATTCAGCTTGAAGCCAGTCTCCAAACTCAAGTTGATGCTCTGCACATGTAAGAATGCACACATGGTATAGAGATAATAGGGATGGATAGGTTCAGATGGAGCTGTATAGGAACCAATCTCTTTATTCTTGCTCTAAGGAAAGACCCATTCTTTCTCAGACCCCTGGGACATTACACATGGAAAAAGTGCTCCAGGACTCTCTTACGTGAAATCAATTTTCCTTTAAAGAACAGTGCTACAGAGCGCATGTCAATAGAGGGCTGTGTGCTAAGAGAGCAGGAGAGAGGAAGGGAGAAATAGGGATAGAGAGAGAGAGAGAGAGAGAGAGAGAAGAAGAGAGAAGAGAGAAGAAAGAGTCAGAGAGACAGAGGGTGAGAGAGGGCCAATGTAATCAGTCAGTGAGAGAGCCCTTACATCTCCTCTTGATTTCTTCAAAGACAATGAGCCTCACCCACTGTACTCTGTCCACATTAACACACACACACACACACACACACACACACACACACACACACACACACACACACACACACACACACACACACACACACACACACACACACACACACACACACACACACACACACACACACAACACACCCAATCCTCTCTATTAAACAAACACAGAATAATGGAGAGAGGGGTCGGCAGGGGGGGTAAGAGAATAAACAGTGATGAGTCTCTCTCTTCTCTATCACTGGCATCCCCTCCATGTGTCCTCTGTGTGGCTGAATGTCCCCACGGTGGGTACTATTGATAACCTTGCGACTCCTCCCTATGGTCTGCTTCTCCCAGAGTGTGTGTGTGTGTGTGTGTGTGTGTGTGTGTGTGTGTGTGTGTGTGTGTGTGTGTGTGTGTGTGTGTGTGTGTGTGTGTGTGTGTGTGTGTGTGTGTGTGTGTGTGTGTCTTGAGACGTTTATCCCCCTCTGCCTCTCTGATTCTGACAGGGAAGTCAAGCACATCTAAGAGGGATTGTTGTCAAGCAAACAGGGGATGGAGGAGGGCGATGGAACACAAACCCATTGGAGGATGTAATATGACAGCGACAACAAATTCCATTACCGTTGTTTTGTCATTTCCCTGATTAATATTTGTGCTTGAACAAAGCCACATTAAGTCCTTGACCTTGTCAACACAGCTAGTGTTCATTACAGCAATCCCTTTATTAAGTCAGTCACACACATCGGTGACTACACATCGCTTTACCTCATGTCCTTACCTAACCTTTACCGAACTAAAGCCACGATCACGTGGACTCTAATTAATGGGTTAGCAACTCAACCTCCAAAAGAGGCACGTGCAAATATTGCATGTGTTGGATGGAGGGGATAAAGTCCAGTTCATCAAGTCCAAATGACGTAGGTGTATTCAGCCATTAACAGCATCTGCATGTACATTACAATGCAAGTATACATACCTTAATGAGTAGTACGGTTTGGATTTTCCTAATGTTTCTAAACATCTAAGTGGATTTATTCATCCAATTCTAGTTGTCCTGCTTGCATGTGTTTAGATAGCTGTTTATTTTGTGTTTATCTCTACGTTTCTGCCCGGGGCTCAGTGCATTTAGCGGTGCTTGTTATTGTGAGCAAAACTCGGCTTTCTTCAAGCTATGGCTCTGTGTTGTTGCTATGATGGATGTTATGCTGTGGGGCACAGAGTTTCTCTGTGTTTGTACGCAGGCATGTGTGTGTGTTTGTGTGTGTGTGTCTTAGTATTTGTTTCTGTAGGATTTAACATACATAGCAAGTGGATGTATTTGTGTTATTGTGTGTGTGCCTGTGTATGTGTATGTGTGTGTGTGTGTGTGTGTGTGTGTGTGTGTGTGTGTGTGTGTGTGTGTGTGTGTGTGTGTGTGTGTGTGTGTGTGTGTGTGTGTGTGTGTGTGTGTGTGTGTGTGTGTATATATGAGTGTGTGTCTGAGTGCGTATGAGTGTGTGTATGAGTGTGCGTTTGTGAGTGTGTGTGTCTGAATGTGTCTGAGTGTGCTTATGAGTGTGTCTGTATGTGCATTTTACTGATTTAGAGCAAGAGAGCAAATATGGATATGTATATAGAGAGTGAGGGATGATATGTATATTTATTAGAGAGGAAGAAATAGAGTGAGGGATGATATGTATATTTGTTAGAGAAGAAAGAGAGAGTGAGGGATGATATGCATATTTGTTAGAGAGGAAGAAAGAGAGAGTGAGGGAAGATATGTATATTTGTTAGAGAAGAAGAAAGAGAGAGTGAGGGATGATATGTATATTTGTTAGAGAGGAAGAAAGAGAGAGTGAGGGATGATATGTATATTTGTTAGAGAGGAAGAAAGAGAGTGAGGGATGATATGTATATTTGTTAGAGAAGAAAGAGAGACTGAGGGATGATATGCATATTTGTTAGAGAGGAAGAAAGAGAGTGAGGGATGATATGTATATTTGTTAGAGAGGAAGAAAGAGAGAGTGAGGGATGATATGTATATTTGTTAGAGAGGAAGAAAGAGAGAGTGAGGGATGATATGTATATTTGTTAGAGAGGAAGAAAGAGAGAGTGAGGGATGATATGTATATTTGTTAGAGAAGAAGAAAGAGAGAGTGAGGGATGATATGTATATTTGTTAGAGAAGAAGAACGAGACAGTGAGGGATGATATGTATATTTGTTAGAGAGGAAGAAAGAGAGAGTGAGGGATGATATGTATATTTGTTAGAGAGGAAGAAAGAGAGTGAGGGATGATATGTATATTTGTTAGAGAAGAAGAAAGAGAGAGTGAGGGATGATATGTATATTTGTTAGTGAGGAAGAAAGAGAGCGTGAGGGATGATATGAATATTTGTTAGAGAGGAAGAAAGAGAGCGTGAGGGATGATATGTATATTTGTTAGAGAGGAAGAAAGAGAGAGTGAGGGATGGGGTGGAGGGGTGGTTGGGCCTACATCAATTTGAAATGGATCTTATGAACATCAAACACAGCATTTGTGGAAATAAGCCAGAGAATTTGCTTGCAAAGGTATTTTGAGATGATACAGAAGACAGCTAAACAGCGAGCAGATCAGCTGCCACCACAGAGGGACTTAGTGTTTGTCTCTTAGAATTCTGATCATTGACAAGGCCACAGCTAGACTAAAACAAAATATCTAAAACAGAGAGACAGATAAAATACGCTATGGGATACCACAGTAGTCATATTGGTTTAGGATGTTTGACTTTTTCTTAATAGTCAGGCACAGAATGACAGGTTTGAAGCCAGCTTTGTGCAGCACTGTGAGTGACTATGCAGGACAGGCTAATGTTAGCTTGAGAAATGCCCATGCAGCAGCAGTGAGGTGTTCTGTGGTGTTCTCAGGGCCTTTGGGCCCCTGCCAGGACTAAGCCCTCTCATTTGGCACTGCTGGTGTGTGTTTGGGAGTGCATGGTGGCAGTAATGGTACCTGTGTGAGCAATGAGGCACTGAGGCGAGAGCGGGACATCTGCACCCGCTCAGTACCTAACTACTTACCTACCGACACACACAGAGGTCAAACTCAGAGAGGGAAACTAACCACAGGGCGCTCAGCAGCCATTTCCCTGGTGTAAATGACCTCTCTTCTCATATCCCATCACATCCTGGAGAGGATAATACCATCCCTCCATGTGATCCCTGGCTCCTGTAGATTTCTGCCCTATCTGGATCCACAGGGACTGCTGTTTTCTACCACTCACAATGGACCTGAAGAGACTCAGCTTACTAAAAGCCCCCTGGATGAGTTTGGCATGGCAATTTGTAAAGGAAGAAGGAGTTGTTTACCTAATGTTCAATGAGGGATCTGCAGGGTCTGTAACTTAAACCAGAGTGATTTTATTGTAACTCTGCCATTGCCTTTCAGACTGTTATTTGTTAAGTCGTAAATACAAAGAAGCTTAGTCATTTATGCAAAATAAATTGCATCCATTATCCTTGGTGCAGTCTCATACTGTATTTATAAATCTATGAAAGTTCAGCGTTGATAAATTATTATATTAAACTGCCCATACATCTCAGCCTTTTAATTGGCTAATAGTAATGTCACTGTAATCAATGCTGGTACAAGTCCACTGGAGTGTTATTTTATTCACATCATTTCAGTTTTCTAACGAGGACATGGATGTATCTGTAATCACTAATGCTAATTTGCTGTAAGACTCAGGGCTCAGTATGTGTGCAGTGTGAGAAGGTACATGACATTTTGTTCCTAATTAGACCTGGGTGGTAAATAACAAACTAGCAGAGCCACAGCTCCACGACCTGGGCTGGCAGGACAGCACTGTGTCGCAAATGGCACCCTATTCCTTATATAGTGCACTCATTTTGACAAGAGCTGTATGGGCCCTGGCCAAAGGTAGTGCACTATAAAGGAAATAGGGTGCCATTTGTACTCAGACCAGGACAGGACGAAGGCATGCTGAGAGATTAGGGGGACAGACAGGCCATGTGGTGATCACACTACCACCGGACCAAGAACCTGTTATCTATTGTCACAGGCAGGGGACAGAGACCTGTCATAGTCACACACACAGTCCTATCCTCTGTCATAGTCACACCCACAGTCATATCCTCTGTCATATTCACACACACAGTCCTATCCTCTGTCATATTCACACCCACAGTCATATCCTCTGTCATATTCACACACACAGTCCTATCCTCTGTCATATTCACACCCACAGTCCTATCCTCTGTCATATTCACACACACAGTCATATCCTCTGTCATATTCACACCCACAGTCCTATCCTCTGTCATAGTCACACACACAGTCATATCCTCTGTCATATTCACACCCACAGTCATATCCTCTGTCATAGTCACACCCACAGTCCTATCCTCTGTCATATTCACACCCACAGTCCTATCCTCTGTCATATTCACACCCACAGTCATATCCTCTGTCATATTCACACACACAGTCCTATCCTCTGTCATATTCACACCCACAGTCCTATCCTCTGTCATAGTCACACACACACAGTCATATCCTCTGTCATATTCACACCCACAGTCCTATCCTCTGTCATAGTCACACCCACAGTCATATCCTCTGTCATAGTCACACACACAGTCATATCCTCTGTCATATTCACACCCACAGTCCTATCCTCTGTCATATTCACACACACAGTCCTATCCTCTGTCATATTCACACCCACAGTCCTATCCTCTGTCATATTCACACCCACAGTCATATCCTCTGTCATATTCACACACACAGTCCTATCCTCTGTCATATTCACACCCACAGTCCTATCCTCTGTCATAGTCACACACACAGTCATATCCTCTGTCATATTCACACCCACAGTCATATCCTCTGGCATAGTCACACCCACAGTCATATCCTCTGTCATATTCACACCCACAGTCCTATCCTCTGTCATAGTCACACCCACAGTCATATCCTCTGTCATAGTCACACACACAGTCATATCCTCTGTCATATTCACACCCACAGTCATATCCTCTGTCATATTCACACCCACAGTCCTATCCTCTGTCATATTCACACCCACAGTCCTATCCTCTGTCATAGTCACACCCACAGTCATATCCTCTGTCATAGTCACACCCACAGTCATATCCTCTGTCATATTCACACCCACAGTCATATCCTTTGTCATATTCACACCCACAGTCCTATCCTCTGTCATATTCACACCCACAGTCCTATCCTCTGTCATAGTCACACCCACAGTGATATCCTCTGTCATAGTCACACACACAGTCATATCCTCTGTCATATTCACACCCACAGTCATATCCTCTGTCATATTCACACCCACAGTCCTATCCTCTGTCATATTCACACCCACAGTCCTATCCTCTGTCATATTCACACACACCCACAGTCCTATCCTCTGTCATATTCACACCCACAGTCCTATCCTCTGTCATATTCACACCCACAGTCCTATCCTCTGTCATATTCACACCCACAGTCCTATCCTCTGTCATAGTCACCCACACCCACAGTCCTATCCTCTGTCATAGTCACATCCACAGTCCTATCCTCTGTCATAGTCACCCACACCCACAGTCATATCCTCTGTCATAGTCACACCCACAGTCCTATCCTCTGTCATATTCACACCCACAGTCATATCCTCTGTCATATTCACACCCACAGTCATATCCTCTGTCATATTCACACCCACAGTCCTATCCTCTGTCATATTCACACCCACAGTCATATCCTCTGTCATATTCACACCCACAGTCCTATCCTCTGTCATATTCACACACACACCCACAGTCCTATCTTCTGTCATATTCACACCCACAGTCATATCCTCTGTCATATTCACACCCACAGTCCTATCCTCTGTCATATTCACACACACCCACAGTCATATCCTCTGTCATAGTCACACCCACAGTCCTATCCTCTGTCATATTCACACCCACAGTCATATCCTCTGTCATATTCACACCCACAGTCCTATCCTCTGTCATATTCACACACACCCACAGTCATATCCTCTGTCATATTCACACACACCCACAGTCCTATCCTCTGTCATAGTCACACCCACAGTCCTATCCTCTGTCATATTCACACACACCCACAGTCATATCCTCTGTCATATTCACACACACCCACAGTCATATCCTCTGTCATATTCACACACACAGTCCTATCCTCTGTCATATTCACACCCACAGTCCTATCCTCTGTCATATTCACACACACCCACAGTCATATCCTCTGTCATATTCACACCCACAGTCCTATCCTCTGTCATATTCACACACACAGTCATATCCTCTGTCATATTCACACCCACAGTCCTATCCTCTGTCATATTCACACACACCCACAATCATATCCTCTGTCATATTCACACACACAGTCCTATCCTCTGTCATATTCACACCCACAGTCATATCCTCTGTCATATTCACACACACAGTCCTATCCTCTGTCATATTCACACCCACAGTCCTATCCTCTGTCATATTCACACACACAGTCATATCCTCTGTCATATTCACACCCACAGTCCTATCCTCTGTCATAGTCACACACACAGTCATATCCTCTGTCATATTCACACCCACAGTCATATCCTCTGTCATATTCACACCCACAGTCCTATCCTCTGTCATATTCACACCCACAGTCATATCCTCTGTCATATTCACACACACAGTCCTATCCTCTGTCATATTCACACCCACAGTCCTATCCTCTGTCATAGTCACACACACAGTCATATCCTCTGTCATATTCACACCCACAGTCCTATCCTCTGTCATAGTCACACCCACAGTCATATCCTCTGTCATAGTCACACACACAGTCATATCCTCTGTCATATTCACACCCACAGTCCTATCCTCTGTCATATTCACACACACAGTCCTATCCTCTGTCATATTCACACCCACAGTCCTATCCTCTGTCATATTCACACCCACAGTCATATCCTCTGTCATATTCACACACACAGTCCTATCCTCTGTCATATTCACACCCACAGTCCTATCCTCTGTCATAGTCACACACACAGTCATATCCTCTGTCATATTCACACCCACAGTCATATCCTCTGGCATAGTCACACCCACAGTCATATCCTCTGTCATATTCACACCCACAGTCCTATCCTCTGTCATAGTCACACCCACAGTCATATCCTCTGTCATAGTCACACACACAGTCATATCCTCTGTCATATTCACACCCACAGTCATATCCTCTGTCATATTCACACCCACAGTCCTATCCTCTGTCATATTCACACCCACAGTCCTATCCTCTGTCATAGTCACACCCACAGTCATATCCTCTGTCATAGTCACACCCACAGTCATATCCTCTGTCATATTCACACCCACAGTCATATCCTTTGTCATATTCACACCCACAGTCCTATCCTCTGTCATATTCACACCCACAGTCCTATCCTCTGTCATAGTCACACCCACAGTGATATCCTCTGTCATAGTCACACACACAGTCATATCCTCTGTCATATTCACACCCACAGTCATATCCTCTGTCATATTCACACCCACAGTCCTATCCTCTGTCATATTCACACCCACAGTCCTATCCTCTGTCATATTCACACACACCCACAGTCCTATCCTCTGTCATATTCACACCCACAGTCCTATCCTCTGTCATATTCACACCCACAGTCCTATCCTCTGTCATATTCACACCCACAGTCCTATCCTCTGTCATAGTCACCCACACCCACAGTCCTATCCTCTGTCATAGTCACATCCACAGTCCTATCCTCTGTCATAGTCACCCACACCCACAGTCATATCCTCTGTCATAGTCACACCCACAGTCCTATCCTCTGTCATATTCACACCCACAGTCATATCCTCTGTCATATTCACACCCACAGTCATATCCTCTGTCATATTCACACCCACAGTCCTATCCTCTGTCATATTCACACCCACAGTCATATCCTCTGTCATATTCACACCCACAGTCCTATCCTCTGTCATATTCACACACACACCCACAGTCCTATCTTCTGTCATATTCACACCCACAGTCATATCCTCTGTCATATTCACACCCACAGTCCTATCCTCTGTCATATTCACACACACCCACAGTCATATCCTCTGTCATAGTCACACCCACAGTCCTATCCTCTGTCATATTCACACCCACAGTCATATCCTCTGTCATATTCACACCCACAGTCCTATCCTCTGTCATATTCACACACACCCACAGTCATATCCTCTGTCATATTCACACACACCCACAGTCCTATCCTCTGTCATAGTCACACCCACAGTCCTATCCTCTGTCATATTCACACACACCCACAGTCATATCCTCTGTCATATTCACACACACCCACAGTCATATCCTCTGTCATATTCACACACACAGTCCTATCCTCTGTCATATTCACACCCACAGTCCTATCCTCTGTCATATTCACACACACCCACAGTCATATCCTCTGTCATATTCACACCCACAGTCCTATCCTCTGTCATATTCACACACACAGTCATATCCTCTGTCATATTCACACCCACAGTCCTATCCTCTGTCATATTCACACACACCCACAATCATATCCTCTGTCATATTCACACACACAGTCCTATCCTCTGTCATATTCACACCCACAGTCATATCCTCTGTCATATTCACACACACAGTCCTATCCTCTGTCATATTCACACCCACAGTCCTATCCTCTGTCATATTCACACACACAGTCATATCCTCTGTCATATTCACACCCACAGTCCTATCCTCTGTCATAGTCACACACACAGTCATATCCTCTGTCATATTCACACCCACAGTCATATCCTCTGTCATATTCACACCCACAGTCCTATCCTCTGTCATATTCACACCCACAGTCATATCCTCTGTCATATTCACACACACAGTCCTATCCTCTGTCATATTCACACCCACAGTCCTATCCTCTGTCATAGTCACACACACACAGTCATATCCTCTGTCATATTCACACCCACAGTCCTATCCTCTGTCATAGTCACACCCACAGTCATATCCTCTGTCATAGTCACACACACAGTCATATCCTCTGTCATATTCACACCCACAGTCCTATCCTCTGTCATATTCACACACACAGTCCTATCCTCTGTCATATTCACACCCACAGTCCTATCCTCTGTCATATTCACACCCACAGTCATATCCTCTGTCATATTCACACACACAGTCCTATCCTCTGTCATATTCACACCCACAGTCCTATCCTCTGTCATAGTCACACACACAGTCATATCCTCTGTCATATTCACACCCACAGTCATATCCTCTGGCATAGTCACACCCACAGTCATATCCTCTGTCATATTCACACCCACAGTCCTATCCTCTGTCATAGTCACACCCACAGTCATATCCTCTGTCATAGTCACACACACAGTCATATCCTCTGTCATATTCACACCCACAGTCATATCCTCTGTCATATTCACACCCACAGTCCTATCCTCTGTCATATTCACACCCACAGTCCTATCCTCTGTCATAGTCACACCCACAGTCATATCCTCTGTCATAGTCACACCCACAGTCATATCCTCTGTCATATTCACACCCACAGTCATATCCTTTGTCATATTCACACCCACAGTCCTATCCTCTGTCATATTCACACCCACAGTCCTATCCTCTGTCATAGTCACACCCACAGTGATATCCTCTGTCATAGTCACACACACAGTCATATCCTCTGTCATATTCACACCCACAGTCATATCCTCTGTCATATTCACACCCACAGTCCTATCCTCTGTCATATTCACACCCACAGTCCTATCCTCTGTCATATTCACACACACCCACAGTCCTATCCTCTGTCATATTCACACCCACAGTCCTATCCTCTGTCATATTCACACCCACAGTCCTATCCTCTGTCATATTCACACCCACAGTCCTATCCTCTGTCATAGTCACCCACACCCACAGTCCTATCCTCTGTCATAGTCACATCCACAGTCCTATCCTCTGTCATAGTCACCCACACCCACAGTCATATCCTCTGTCATAGTCACACCCACAGTCCTATCCTCTGTCATATTCACACCCACAGTCATATCCTCTGTCATATTCACACCCACAGTCATATCCTCTGTCATATTCACACCCACAGTCCTATCCTCTGTCATATTCACACCCACAGTCATATCCTCTGTCATATTCACACCCACAGTCCTATCCTCTGTCATATTCACACACACACCCACAGTCCTATCTTCTGTCATATTCACACCCACAGTCATATCCTCTGTCATATTCACACCCACAGTCCTATCCTCTGTCATATTCACACACACCCACAGTCATATCCTCTGTCATAGTCACACCCACAGTCCTATCCTCTGTCATATTCACACCCACAGTCATATCCTCTGTCATATTCACACCCACAGTCCTATCCTCTGTCATATTCACACACACCCACAGTCATATCCTCTGTCATATTCACACACACCCACAGTCCTATCCTCTGTCATAGTCACACCCACAGTCCTATCCTCTGTCATATTCACACACACCCACAGTCATATCCTCTGTCATATTCACACACACCCACAGTCATATCCTCTGTCATATTCACACACACAGTCCTATCCTCTGTCATATTCACACCCACAGTCCTATCCTCTGTCATATTCACACACACCCACAGTCATATCCTCTGTCATATTCACACCCACAGTCCTATCCTCTGTCATATTCACACACACAGTCCTATCCTCTGTCATATTCACACACACCCACAGTCCTATCCTCTGTCATATTCACACACACCCACAGTCATATCCTCTGTCATATTCACACACACCTACAGTCATATCCTCTGTCATATTCACACCCACAGTCCTATCCTCTGTCATATTCACACACACCCACAGTCCTATCCTCTGTCATATTCACACACACCTACAGTCATATCCTCTGTCATATTCACACCCACAGTCCTATCCTCTGTCATATTCACACCCACAGTCATATCCTCTGTCATATTCACACACACCCACAGTCCTATCCTCTGTCATATTCACACCCACAGTCCTATCCTCTGTCATAGTCACACACACAGTCCTATCCTCTGTCATATTCACACCCACAGTCCTATCCTCTGTCATATTCACACACACCTACAGTCATATCCTCTGTCATATTCACACCCACAGTCCTATCCTCTGTCATATTCACACACACCCACAGTCCTATCCTCTGTCATATTCACACCCACAGTCCTATCCTCTGTCATATTCACACCCACAGTCCTATCCTCTGTCATATTCACACACACCTACAGTCATATCCTCTGTCATATTCACACCCACAGTCCTATCCTCTGTCATATTCACACACACCCACAGTCCTATCCTCTGTCATATTCACACACACCCACAGTCATATCCTCTGTCATATTCACACACACCCACAGTCCTATCCTCTGTCATATTCACACCCACAGTCCTATCCTCTGTCATATTCACACACACCCACAGTCATATCCTCTGTCATATTCACACACACCTACAGTCATATCCTCTGTCATATTCACACACACCTACAATCATATCCTCTGTCATATTCACACACACACACACACACACACACACACACACACACACACACACACACACACACACACACACACACACACACACACACACAGTCATATCCTCTGTCATATTCACACACACCCACAGTCATATCCTCTGTCATATTCACACACACCCACAGTCATATCCTCTGTCATATTCACACACACACACACACACACACACACACACACACACACACACACACACACACACACACACACACACACACACACACACAGTCATATCCTCTGTCATATTCACACACACCCACAGTCATATCCTCTGTCATATTCACACACACCCACAGTCATATCCTCTGTCATATTCACACACACACACACACACACACACACACACACACACACACACACACACACACACACACACACACACACACACACAGTCATATCCTCTGTCATATTCACACACACCCACAGTCATATCCTCTGTCATATTCACACACACACACACACACACACACACACACACACACACACACACACACACACACACACACACACACACACACACACACACACACACACACACACACACACACAGTCATATCCTCTGTCATATTCACACACACCCACAGTCATATCCTCTGTCATATTCACACACACCCACAGTCATATCCTCTGTCATATTCACACACACACACACACACACAGACACAGTCATATCCTCTGGCATATTCACACACACCCACAGTCCTATCCTCTGTCATATTCACACACACCCACAGTCATATCCTCTGTCATATTCACACACACCCACAGTCATATCCTCTGTCATATTCACACCCACAGTCCTATCCTCTGTCATATTCACACACACCCACAGTCATATCCTCTGTCATATTCACACACACCCACAGTCCTATCCTCTGTCATATTCACACCCACAGTCCTATCCTCTGTCATAGTCACACACACAGTCCTATCCTCTGTCATATTCACACCCACAGTCCTATCCTCTGTCATATTCACACACACCTACAGTCATATCCTCTGTCATATTCACACCCACAGTCCTATCCTCTGTCATATTCACACACACCCACAGTCATATCCTCTGTCATATTCACACACACCCACAGTCCTATCCTCTGTCATATTCACACCCACAGTCCTATCCTCTGTCATATTCACACACACCCACAGTCCTATCCTCTGTCATATTCACACCCACAGTCCTATCCTCTGTCATATTCACACCCACAGTCCTATCCTCTGTCATATTCACACACACCTACAGTCATATCCTCTGTCATATTCACACCCACAGTCCTATCCTCTGTCATATTCACACACACCCACAGTCCTATCCTCTGTCATATTCACACACACCCACAGTCATATCCTCTGTCATATTCACACACACCTACAGTCATATCCTCTGTCATATTCACACACACCTACAATCATATCCTCTGTCATATTCACACACACACACACACACACACACACACAGAGTCATATCCTCTGTCATATTCACACACACCCACAGTCATATCCTCTGTCATATTCACACACACCCACATTCATATCCTCTGTCATATTCACACACACACACACACACACACACACACACACACACACACACACACACACACACACACACACACACACACACACACACACACACACACACACACACACACACACACACACACACACACACACACACACACACACACAGTCATATCCTCTGGCATATTCACACACACCCACAGTCCTATCCTCTGTCATATTCACACACACCCACAGTCATATCCTCTGTCATATTCACACACACCCACAGTCCTATCCTCTGTCATATTCACACACACACACACACACAGTCATATCCTCTGTCATATTCACATACACCCACAGTCATATCCTCTGTCATATTCACACACATCCACAGTCATATCCTCTGTCATATTCACACCCACCCACACAGACACACACACAGACTGCCACAAGGCCCCAGCTAAGTCAATAAGCTGTGCAACCCAGCCGTACCGTCCATGTCAAACAAGAGAACTTTAAAAGGGAGAAACACAAATTCATTTTCACCCTCTTTCAAACCCCACCACTGATCCTGCATTTTTCACGGTGACCTGCTCTGGTAAAATGAGGAAAGTACAGCGTCTTACGACTGATGTTCACTCTTTAAAACAAGTTTCAGAGCAAGACAAACAACAGAAACATGTCTAATGATAGCTCAGCTGCCTCTGCTCTGCTCAGCTGCCTCTGCTCTGCTCAGCTGCCTCTGCTCTGCTCAGCTGCCTCTGCTCTGCTCAGCTGCCTCTGCTCTGCCCAGCTGCCTCTGCTCTGCCCAGCTGCCTCTGCTCTGCTCAGCTGCCTCTGCTCTGCTCAGCTGCCTCTGCTCTGCTCAGCTGCCTCTGCTCTGCCCAGCTGCCTCTGCTCTGCCCAGCTGCCTCTGCTCTGCCCAGCTGCCTCTGCTCTGCTCAGCTGCCTCTGCTCTGCCCAGCTGCCTCTGCTCTGCCCAGCTGCCTCTGCTCTGCCCAGCTGCCTCTGCTCTGCCCAGCTGCCTCTGCTCTGCTCAGCTGCCTCTGCTCTGCCCAGCTGCCTCTGCTCTGCCCAGCTGCCTCTGCTCTGCTCAGCTGCCTCTGCTCTGCCCAGCTGCCTCTGCTCTGCCCAGCTGCCTCTGCTCTGCCCAGCTGCCTCTGCTCTGCCCAGCTGCCTCTTCATAGGTGCTTAGTGGTGGCAGCGGAGGAGGTAGACACAACAAAAGCCTTGTCTGTATCTAATGGGAAATCCAGGTTGATTACACATTTCAGACTTGAGTCTGTGTGACTCAGTGTGTGACACAGATTTTCCATTACCAATGTAATTACTTTCTGGGTCTGCAGAGAAGTGACAGTCTGAGAAAGCCCATCCGGATACACACTTCAACCATGCCTTTGTTCAGGGATGCATCCTCACACACCACTTAATGCCAGTCATCCAGTAAAGATATGTTGCTCTTCTATATGACTATGTCGTTTCCTGTACCACTTCCTACAATGGTACCAGATAACAATAATCACCTAGTAGCCATTCTGCTCTTGTTTCAGACTGTATGCCATAGCTGTGCCACCTCCTATGGCACCATCTATTGTCAATCATCTAGTAGTGCACCAGATAACAATGACTTCACATAGGAGCTCTATTCTAACGCCTGTGTTCCCTGCCGTGACAGTACCAGTGCTTCCTTCCTCCCTCTGCAGCGACAGTCAGCAGCACTGTTCAGCCCACTGCGCTGCAGGGCCATTTGCTCCAGGTCAGTGTCAATGTCACATACCAGTGCTCCCAGGATTCCATCTGGCCAGAGCGGAGCGGAACTGGTCCTGCAGGGAGAGGAAACGGAGCCGAACTGACCCCAAAAAGGACTCATCATCAGTGTGACGGCAACAGATGAGGGAGTTTAGTCCACATTGCCTCCCCCTGCTCGTTAAAATAGCCTGCAGCACCTGTGGTCCTGCTGCTACCACACATCTGTCAGCACCAACTAGGTCTGTTTGCTACTCTAGCTATCTAACTCTATATCTTAAGGGAGATAATTTTATTTATAATAAGGGTTACATGGAGAAAATCAGACCTCTCTGAAATGAAAATGGATGGCCTTCCCTTCAGTAAAATATATTTGAACTAAACCCTCCCTGAACGCTTGAAAAGAAAACAAGCGACCCTCCCCTATACCCAAAATAACCATTAAAACATAGCAGAGGATCAAGGCACAAGGCGAGACCCAGATGCAGGAGGCAGATGGTTGGAGTCTTACAATGTTTATTAATCCAAAGGAGTAGGCAAGAGAATGGTCGTGGACAGGGTAAAGGTCAAAACCAGATCCAGGCTCGTGGTCAAGGCTCGTGGTCAAGGCAGGCAGAATGGTCAGGCAGGCGCGTACAAAGTCCAGAAACAGGCAAGGGTCAAACCGGGAGGACTAGAAAAAGGAGAACGGAAAAAACGCTGGTTGACTTGGAAACATACAAGACGAACTGGCACAGAGAGACAGGAAACACAGGGATAAATACACTGGCACAGAGAGACAGGAAACAGAAGGATAAATACACTGGCACAGAGAGGCCTACCTTTCTACCCCAGACAGAGTAGACCTACCTTTCCACCCCAGACAGAGTAGGCCTACCTCTACACCCCAGACAGAGTAGGCCTACCTTTACACCCCAGACAGAGTAGGCCTACCTTTACACCCCAGACAGAGTAGGCCTACCTTTATACCCCAGACAGAGTAGACCTACCTTTCCACCCCAGACAGAGTAGACCTACCTTTCCACCCCAGACAGAGTAGGCCTACCTTTACACCCCAGGCAGAGTAGTCCTACCTTTCCACCACAGACAGAGTAGGTCTACCTTTCTACCCCAGACAGAGTAGGCCTACCTTTCCACCCCAGACAGAGTAGGTCCTACCTTTACACCCCCAGACAGAGTAGGTCTACCTTTACACCCCCAGACAGAGTAGGCCTACCTTTCCACCACAGACAGAGTAGGTCTACCTTTCTACCCCAGACAGAGTAGGCCTACCTTTCCACCCCAGACAGAGTAGGTCTACCTTTCCACCCCAGACAGAGTAGGCCTACCTTTACTCCCCAGACAGAGTAGTCCTACCTTTCTACCCCAGACAGAGTAAACCTACCTTTCTACCCCAGACAGAATAGGCCTACATTTACACCCCAGACAGAGTAGGCCTACCTTTCCACCCCAGACAGAGTAGGTCTACCTTTCCACCCCAGACAGAGTAGGCCTACCTTTCCACCCCAGACAGAGTAGACCTACCTTTCCACCCAGACAGAGTAGGCCTACCTTTCTACCCCAGACAGAGTAGACCTACCTTTCCACCAAAGACAGAGTAGACCTACCTTTCCACCCCAGACAGAGTAGGCCTACCTTTACACCCCAGACAGAGTAGTCCTACCTTTCCACCACAGACAGAGTAGGTCTACCTTTCTACCCCAGACAGAGTAGGCCTACCTTTCCACCCCAGACAGAGTAGGTCCTACCTTTACGCCCCAGACAGAGTAGGCCTACCTTTCTACCCCAGACAGAGTAGGCCTACCTTTACACCCCAGACAGAGTAGACCTACCTTTACACCCCATACAGAGTAGGCCTATCTTTACACCCCAGACAGAGTAGGCCTACCTTTCCACCCCAGACAGAGTAGGCCTACCTTTACACCCCAGACAGAGTAGGCCTACCTTTACACCCCAGACAGAGTAGGACTACCTTTATATCCAAAACAGAGTAGACCTACCTTTCCACCCCAGACAGAGTAGACCTACCTTTCCACCCCAGACAGAGTAGGCCTACCTTTACACCCCAGACAGAGTAGTCCTACCTTTCCACCACAGACAGAGTAGGTCTACCTTTCTACCCCAGACAGAGTAGGCCTACCTTTCCACCCCAGACAGAGTAGGTCCTACCTTTACACCCCCAGACAGAGTAGGTCTACCTTTACACCCCCAGACAGAGTAGGCCTACCTTTCCACCACAGACAGAGTAGGTCTACCTTTCTACCCCAGACAGAGTAGGCCTACCTTTCCACCCCAGACAGAGTAGGTCTACCTTTCCACCCCAGACAGAGTAGGCCTACCTTTACACCCCAGACAGAGTAGTCCTACCTTTCTACCCCAGACAGAGTAAACCTACCTTTCTACCCCAGACAGAGTAGGCCTACCTTTACACCCCAGACAGAGTAGACCTACCTTTACACCCCATACAGAGTAGGCCTATCTTTACACCCCAGACAGAGTAGGCCTACCTTTCCACCCCAGACAGAGTAGGCCTACCTTTACACCCCAGACAGAGTAGGCCTACCTTTACACCCCAGACAGAGTAGGACTACCTTTATATCCAAAACAGAGTAGACCTACCTTTCCACCCCAGACAGAGTAGACCTACCTTTCCACCCCAGACAGAGTAGGCCTACCTTTACACCCCAGACAGAGTAGTCCTACCTTTCCACCACAGACAGAGTAGGTCTACCTTTCTACCCCAGACAGAGTAGGCCTACCTTTCCACCCCAGACAGAGTAGGTCCTACCTTTACACCCCCAGACAGAGTAGGTCTACCTTTACACCCCCAGACAGAGTAGGCCTACCTTTCCACCACAGACAGAGTAGGTCTACCTTTCTACCCCAGACAGAGTAGGCCTACCTTTCCACCCCAGACAGAGTAGGTCTACCTTTCCACCCCAGACAGAGTAGGCCTACCTTTACACCCCAGACAGAGTAGTCCTACCTTTCTACCCCAGACAGAGTAAACCTACCTTTCTACCCCAGACAGAGTAGGCCTACCTTTACACCCCAGACAGAGTAGACCTACCTTTACACCCCATACAGAGTAGGCCTATCTTTACACCCCAGACAGAGTAGGCCTACCTTTCCACCCCAGACAGAGTAGGCCTACCTTTACACCCCAGACAGAGTAGGCCTACCTTTACACCCCAGACAGAGTAGGACTACCTTTATATCCAAAACAGAGTAGACCTACCTTTCCACCCCAGACAGAGTAGACCTACCTTTCCACCCCAGACAGAGTAGGCCTACCTTTACACCCCAGACAGAGTAGTCCTACCTTTCCACCACAGACAGAGTAGGTCTACCTTTCTACCCCAGACAGAGTAGGCCTACCTTTCCACCCCAGACAGAGTAGGTCCTACCTTTACACCCCCAGACAGAGTAGGTCTACCTTTACACCCCCAGACAGAGTAGGCCTACCTTTCCACCACAGACAGAGTAGGTCTACCTTTCTACCCCAGACAGAGTAGGCCTACCTTTCCACCCCAGACAGAGTAGGTCTACCTTTCCACCCCAGACAGAGTAGGCCTACCTTTACACCCCAGACAGAGTAGTCCTACCTTTCTACCCCAGACAGAGTAAACCTACCTTTCTACCCCAGACAGAATAGGCCTACATTTACACCCCAGACAGAGTAGGTCTACCTTTCCACCCCAGACAGAGTAGGCCTACCTTTCCACCCCAGACAGAGTAGACCTACCTTTCCACCCAGACAGAGTAGGCCTACCTTTCTACCCCAGACAGAGTAGACCTACCTTTCCACCCCAGACAGAGTAGACCTACCTTTCCACCCCAGACAGAGTAGGCCTACCTTTACACCCCAGACAGAGTAGGCCTACCTTTCCACCACAGACAGAGTAGGTCTACCTTTCTACCCCAGACAGAGTAGGCCTACCTTTCCACCCCAGACAGAGTAGGTCCTACCTTTACGCCCCAGACAGAGTAGGCCTACCTTTCTACCCCAGACAGAGTAGGCCTACCTTTACACCCCAGACAGAGTAGACCTACCTTTACACCCCATACAGAGTAGGCCTACCTTTACACCCCAGACAGAGTAGGCCTACCTTTCCACCCCAGACAGAGTAGGTCTACCTTTCCACCCCAGACAGAGTGGGCCTACCTTTCCACCCCAGACAGAGTAGACCTACCTTTACACCCCATACAGAGTAGGCCTACCTTTACACCCCAGACAGAGTAAGCCTACCTTTCCACCCCAGACAGAGTAGGTCTACCTTTACACCCCAGACAGAGTAGACCTACCTTTACACCCCATACATAGTAGGTCTACCTTTCTACCCTAGACAGAGTAGGCCTACCTTTACACCCCCAGACAGAGTAGGTCTACCTTTCCACCCCAGACAGAGTAGCTCTACCTTTACACCCCATACAGAGTAGGTCTACCTTTCTACCCCAGACAGAGTAGGCCTACCTTTACACCCCAGACAGAGTAGGTCTACCTTTCTACCCCAGACAGAGTAGGTCTACCTTTCTACCCCAGACAGAGTAGGCCTACCTTTCCACCCCAGACAGAGTAGGTCCTACCTTTACACCCCCAGACAGAGTAGGTCTACCTTTACACCCCCAGACAGAGTAGGTCTACCTTTCCACCCCAGACAGAGTAGCTCTACCTTTACACCCCAGACAGAGTAGGCCTACCTTTCTACCCCAGACAGAGTAGGCCTACCTTTCTACCCCAGACAGAATAGGCCTACATTTACACCCCAGACAGAGTAGGCCTACCTTTCTACCCCAGACAGAGTAGGTCTACCTTTACATCCCAGACAGTATAGGCCTACCATTACACCCCAGACAGAGTAGTCCTACCTTTCCACCCCAGATAGAGTAGGCCTACCTTTCCATCACAGACAGAGTAGGCCTACCTTTCCACCCCAGACAGAGTAGGCCTACCTTTCCACCCCAGACAGAGTAGAACTACCTTTCCATCACAGACAGAGTAGGCCTACCTTTCCACCCCAGACAGAGTAGGCCTACCTTTCCACCCCAGACAGAGTAGGCCTACCTTTCCATCACAGACAGAGTAGGCCTACCTTTACACCCCAGACAGAGTAGGCCTACCTTTACACCCCAGACAGAGTAGGCCTACCTTTCCATCCCAGACAGAGTAGGCCTGCTGACGCAGAAAAATTTAAGCTTTAACTACTGGCTCCTCTTCTTCCGTGACTTAACCAACGAGAGAAGGTCACAAGTGTTTCCCTAAAAGCTGTCTGGGTTTTAACATCTTCTACTGTACAGAAAGAGAATAGCTTAATCAATTGATAGTGACAGAAGTAGATTACTTCCCAAGCAAAGTACATTTTTTGTCTCATCGGCTTTAGAAGGTTATAGCTCAGCCTCAATGTCAAAGAACAAAACAATGATATCCCCATATGTATTGGAGTCAAGTCTTTCCTGGTTATTTCACAGCTTGTTTCTAACATAAAGCTTCACGGACCAAAGCGCTGTTAAAGATCACTTTGCATAATCAGATCTGTTTTATTTAATACCAAATCTTAAGTTAACAAGGGGTAGGCCTGTGCTTTTTGCCATTTTCTTTAATAAAAGGTAGGCCTATGGCATACCCTCTCAATTCGAGTCTTGTTTTTAACTGAACAGCCCTTCACTGACAGGGAGGTAGGCTATTTAAAGAGTGCATGGTGGGTGGAGGAGCTGACCCACATTGTGGTCTGTCAAACAGGTAGGTCTACCTCTTATTTCTGAAATAGGAAGAAATAGGCTCCAACACAAAGCCCTTTTGTTGTATATTAAGTCTAATTAAGTCTAAGTTAAATGAAGGCGTTTGAAATGAATTATGCCTACTTCAATTTGCCTACTTTCAGCACCATGAGCTGTCCATTTCCAGCTCATTGTTCCGTGGCTGCTGCTTCAAGTTTCAGCACCACAATGTAGTTACTCAAATCTGACTTATTGTGAGTTCAGTAACTCTGCTAAATACATCATGGGCAAGAAACATATTGTTTTTAATAAAATCAATTACAGTAGTAGCAAGCTATCAAAGTTGACCCCCGGTCCTCCTCATCTTTGCGCTCTCCTTCTCAAACTGAACAGAACATAGGCTATAGGCTAGTCTACAAGCAATATATACTTTTTTGGACTAGGCGTAATCAAAAATGATTTTACTCTCCTCCTGAACTGCCACTATAGCCCTACACAGCACAGCTATTGGTTAAGTAGCACACAAAAACGTTTTTGATCAGCAAGAGCAGAGCAGGCCGGGGCTCAGGGTTGGCATATCCATAATGCAGCCCAGTTGTATTTACACCATCCCAGCAGCTATCTGATTATGCTCTGTGCTTCTCCGAGCATGCACTTCGGGGCCTATAGCCTATAGGCTATGGATAATTTGATTCAGACAACACTAAATAGCCTATAGGTGAACTTGATATTGTGCACCCAGTGGAGAATCAGAGATGAGGGGCGGCATCGGGGACACATTGATTTATAGCCTAATAAGCAACTCATTCTAAAACACTGAGAAATATTGAAATTCCATCGATTATAAATTACATGACCCTCCTCTGGATTAGATTTAAATATACTTCCCCCATTTTCCTCCAGGTGACCATTCTGTACATGTTGATCCATCCTATCTCTGTCTGCTAATGCTAGTTCTTTGCCTCTACCGCTATCTCCCAATCTCTTTTTCTCTCTCTCTTTCCCTCTCTCTCTCTCTCGCTCTCTCTTTCTCTCACTCGCTCTCTTTCCCTCTCTCACACTCTCTCTCTCACTCTCTCTTTCTCTCACTTGCTCTCTTTCCCTCTCTCACACTCTCTCTCTCTTTCTCTCACTCGCTCTCTTTCCCTCTCTCACACTCTCTCTCCCGCTCTCTCTCTGTCTCTCACTCGCTCTCTTTCCCTCTCTCACACTCTCTCTCTCCCGCTCTCTTTCCCTCTCTCAGACTCACTCTCTTTCCCTCTCTCACACTCACTATCTTTCCCTCTCTCACTCTCTCTCTCTCTCTCTCTCTCTCACACTCTCTCTCTCTCTCTCTCTCTCTCTCTGCACACCACTCATACTGTATTTAGCCTAGAACACCAATACCTCATTCACTCACAACTGTACAGTACACACCTAAGGCACATCTAGAATTTTCAGCTTGTCCCACAGTGTACTCCTACCAACACCCCACTCACTCACAAGTATGCTATGTGGCCTATAGTACATACCTACTACATATATATCGAATACCCTGCATATCTCACACATTGTACTACTACTAACAGCCACTCACTTACACTCAAATATGTGACGGCATGTCCCTACTGGGGCTTATATACCTCCAGAATGGTATATCATCCATTGTGATTGGATGAAGCATGCTGATTTCAAAGTTAATAAACTTATCCCACGTAGGGGACAAGTATGAGACAAAGGGCCTTGAAATATTTTGTTGAGTGTGAGAGAGAGTTCTTCTTTGCTTACCCCATTCAGCATCGTTCACACCCTCTTAAACTATAAACCCACCCATCTCTTAAGAATTCACGTGAACAAATGGCCAACCGTCACCATGGTCAACCGTCAGCATGGTCAACTGTCAACATGGTCAACTGTCAGCATGGTCAACCGTCAGCATGGTCAACTGTCAGCATGGTCAACTGTCAGCATGGTCAACTGTCAGCATGGTCACCCGTCAACATGGTCAACTGTCAGCATGGTCACCTGTCAACATTGTCAACTGTCAGCATGGTCAACCGTCAGCATGGTCAACTGTCAGCATGGTCAACTGTCAGCATGGTCAACTGTCAACATGGTCAACTGTCAGCATGGTCAACTGTCAGCATGGTCAACTGTCAACATGGTCAACTGTCAGCATGGTCAACCGTCAGCATGGTCAACTGTCAGCATGGTCAACTGTCAGCATGGTCAACTGTCAGCATGGTCAACTGTCAACATGGTCAACTGTCAGCATGGTCAACTGTCAGCATGGTCAACTGTCAGCATGGTCAACTGTCAACATGGTCAACTGTCAGCATGGTCAACTGTCAACATGGTCAACTGTCAGCATGGTCAACCGTCAGCATGGTCAACTGTCAGCATGGTCAACTGTCAGCATGGTCACCCGTCAACATGGTCAACTGTCAGCATGGTCAACCGTCAGCATGGTCACCCGTCAACATGGTCAACTGTCAGCATGGTCAACTGTCAGCATGGTCAACCGTCAGCATGGTCACCCGTCAACATGGTCAACTGTCAGCATGGTCAACTGTCAGCATGGTCACCCGTCAACATGGTCAACTGTCAGCATGGTCAACCGTCAGCATGGTCACCCGTCAACATGGTCAACCGTCAGCATGGTCACCTGTCAGCATGGCCAACCGTCAGCATGGTCAACTGTCAGCATGGCCAACCGTCAGCATGGTCAACTGTCAGCATGGCCAACCGTCAGCATGGTCAACTGTCAGCATGGTCAACTGTCAGCATGGTCAACTGTCAGCATGGTCACCTGTCAGCATGGTCAACTGTCAGCATGGTCAACTGTCAGCATGGTCAACTGTCAGCATGGCCAACTGTCAGCATGGTCACCTGTCAGCATGGTCAACCGTCAGCATGGTCACCTGTCAGCATGGTCAACTGTCACCATGGTCAACTGTCAGCATGGTCACCCGTCAACATGGTCACCCGTCAGCATGGCCAACTGTCAGCATGGTCAACCGTCAGCATGGTCACCCGTCAACATGGTCAACTGTCAGCATGGTCAACTGTCAGCATGGTCACCCGTCAGCATGGTCACCCGTCAGCATGGTCAACTGTCAGCATGGTCACCTGTCAGCATGGTCAACTGTCAGCATGGTCAACTGTCAGCATGGTCAACTGTCAGCATGGTCACCTGTCAGCATGGTCACCTGTCAGCATGGTCAACCGTCAGCATGGCCATCCTATCTGTTATCTCAGCCAATCATGGCTAGCCTGAAGTAGGAACTAGCTCCATCCGCCCTCGTTGGACTGGCGTGTCACATATTTACACATCCAGTACACGATTGTCAACTTTAACCCTCCACAGTCTCTCACACCTTTCCTCACTCACTGACACCTCTCACTCTACAACCTTACACACTCACACAGAAACCTTCCGGTAGCCAGCCTCACACATATCTCACACACATCTCACTCTCTCTCTCTCACACACACACACACACACACACACACACACACTCATACACAAAGCAATCATGTCCACAGCCCACACAATGAGGGATGCAGTGACCGAACCTCTCAACATCATAAGGGAATTGTAGATGTTGTAACATTGTGTCGTGATGGAATCAGGTGTAGGATGGAAATTAAATGGAAATTAAATCTGTATTTGAAGTGTTAATGTTAAATAAAATATTGTATTATGTGCAGTACACGGTATAACAAATGTAATATGTGTTATACATTTACTATTTTGTTGGTATAAATGTAAAATGTGTTAATGTTGTTGGCCACTAAGAACATTTCTCAGAATAGTACTTGTAAGTATTCAATTGTCCGTGGCCAAATCCAGAAGCCTTTTGGTGTGTGTCAGGCACTGTTCTGCTCTCAGCTCCTCTCCTCCCCTCTCCTCAGCCCTCTCAACCAGCCTGCCTCTCCTCAGCCCTCTCAACCAGCCTGCCTCTCCTCAGCCCTCTCAACCAGCCTGCCTCTCCTCAGCCCTCTCAACCAGCCTGCCTCTCCTCAGCCCTCTCAACCAGCCTGCCTCTCCTCAGCCCTCTCAACCAGCCTGCCTCTCCAGGAAGAAAGCAGAAAGCAGCCTTTTTAAATGCATGTCCAATGTGTTTTTCAAAGTGTGGCGCAGCGGAGCGCAGGCAGCAACCCCCTAAAAAAAGCCATTCGGATTAACCTTTGCTTTCCTTGCATCAAAGAGGCTGATGTCTGTAGCAATCGTTTTCAAATCCCACATTAAAGCAGTGTTTTCTAATGATGTCCCCCATGCTAAATTGCTTCAGCAGCATTCTTGTTGAACTGAACATTAGTGGGACCCACAGTCACCCAAACTCTGCTTCTGAGTCCAGTGAAAGACATGAAGGAGCAGTCTCTTTAGAGAGGAGTTTAGAGGAGTGGACTCTTTAGCCATAGCCTCCATGTGTTAGGGCTTGCTCAGGCTAAGCAGATAACAGGGCTTTGCCTCTGTGTAGTTGCAGTAGCTTCACACAGTGTGCGTATGTTTACTATGTAATGTACCAGTCATTAGCCAGTGTTCTGCTCAGTGTGTGTATGTTTACTATGTAATGTACCAGTCATTAGCCAGTGTTCTGCTCAGTGTGTGTATGTTTCCTATGTAATGTACCAGTCATTAGCCAGTGTTCTGCTCAGTGTGTGTATGTTTACTATGTAATGTACCAGTCATTAGCCAGTGTTCTGCTCAGTGTGTGTATGTTTACTATGTAATGTACCAGTCATTAGCCAGTGTTCTGCTCAGTGTGTGTATGTTTACTATGTAATGTACCAGTCATTAGCCAGTGTTTCGCTCAGTGTGTGGGTGCCATAATTACCTGTCCTTGCCCATGGCATACTGAGCAGACACTGAAAGGGGTGTCTGTTTTTTGTGTGTCTGTATGTGTGCATTCAAACAGGAGTGTTATAGGGATAGTGTGAGGCTATTTTACCCCCTCCTGTGCTCATGCTAGTTCCCTGCAGCCCAGCCGGCTCTAGTGTGGTATGGTGTAGTGCAGCCTGAGACAACAGGACTGGGTCTGATCATCTGACCACTGCTGTTAGGGCCAGGCTGGTCAAACAGTAATGAGATGGAGCTTTAACTTGGGAAATGATGTCAAGAGGTAGCTGGCTGACTCTCCTCCCCTTTCAATGGGGATCTGCAGCTGATGTCAGAACCACAGGAAGAGAGGAAGAGAGTCTGACAAGGAATGTTTGTTTTCTGTTACAGTGTTACGCTGCCAAGCCTTCTTCAAGGGCACCGAGCTACAGACATGCTCTGTGTTCCTTCCTTTCATGCAGAGTTAGACTCATTCTAATGGTGGAGGAAAATACTAATGAGATGAGAAAAACGCCAGATGAAGACAGTGGCTCCAATTTAGCCTATTAAAATGTGCATTTTCTTAACATCATTAGGAGGGTGGATAAGTGTGTGTGTGTGTGTGTGTGTGTGTGTGTGTGTGTGTGTGTGTGTGTGTGTGTGTGTGTGTGTGTGTGTGTGTGTGTGTGTGTGTGTGTGTGTGTGTGTGTGTGTGTGTGTGTGTGTGTGCGTGCGTGTATCGATCCCTGCCTGTCCCTGTGTGTGTTTCTGGAATACGGTACTGGCTGTCACCAGCCTATTGGCCTCTATTGAGCTTAGTGAAATACGGTACTGGCTGTCACCAGCTTATTGGTCTCTATTGAGCTTAGTGGAATACGGTACTGGCTGTCACCAGCCTATTGGCCTCTATTGAGCTTAGTGGAATACGGTACTGGCTGTCACCAGCCTATTGGCCTCTATTGAGCTTAGTGGAATACGGTACTGGCTGTCACCAGCCTATTGGCCTCTATTGATCTTAGTGGAATACGGTACTGGCTGTCACCAGCCTATTGGCCTCTATTGAGCTTAGTGGAATACGTTACTGGCTGTCACCAGCTTATTGGTCTCTATTGAGCTTAATGGAATACGGCACTGGCTGTCACCAGCCTATTGGCCTCTATTGAGCTTAGTGGAATACGGTACTGGCTGTCACCAGCCTATTGGCCTCTATTGAGCTTAGTGGAATACGGTACTGGCTGTCACCAGCCTATTGGCCTATATTGCACAATGGAAACATAATGTGAAAAAGATGTGTTGGCTGAGATAACATAGTTCCAATATGATTTTGAAGATTAAATGACTCTAAATGTGACAGCGAGGGTAATAGTAGTAAAGTATGCAGCATTAAGGGTGTCAGTATTTATGCGCCAAAGCTATATTCTGCCTCCTTGCTCCAGCTGACATTTTAATGGCTCTGAGATCTGTTTGGGAAAGAGGGATGAAAGACAAGAGGGAAAGTGGTAGAACAATCTGCAAGGAGAAGAGGAGATTGTGCACTGTGCTTAGCCTCCATTATGTCTGTGGCATTGGCATAAACGTCTCTCAACTTCACTTTTCCTCTTCCTAGAACCCACACACACTTAAACCTGACACACCCGGGCCACTGCTAGTCTGGGCCACTGCTAGTCTGGGCCACTGCTAGTCTGGGCCACTGCTAGTCTGGGCCACTGCTAGTCTGGGCCACTGATAGTCTGGCTTCGATATAGTCATATTGCTGTAACCCACCAGTTTGACTAAGCAAAATGAAAGACAAGAGCAGGATGATACGATGCAGTGTAATACTATGAGAAGACTGTTCTTAACCTGATACTAGTCTCCATGTGGAGCTAGCCATGGTGCTGAAGCTGTCTCTGTTGCTGAAGTTGTCCGTGGTGCTGAAACAGCCCACTTAGCCTAAAGGCCCTGCAGTATTCCAGCTCTACTCTAGCTGCCTGCCCACAGCTGGCTGTGTTTTAACCACTAGCATTAAGATGTTGAGCTATTCCATGTTCTGTGGCATGTCTGCCCCCACACTGAGACAGAAGATGGAGATAATGTGGGTGATAATAACAGAGCTAGCTGAGTTTCTATCACGCACATGCATGCACACACACACACACACACACACACACAGACACGCACCCGCACACACACACAGACACATGCACACACGCTGCAGCTCCCAGCACCTGTCACTGCCAGCACAGCAGAGATAGAGTGGCATTGCTGACAGCAGCCTTTGCATAACACACCCAGACATTACATGATCACATCAAGTCAGTGGGCCAACGAAGACACTTTCCTCATCTGACTGCTGCCAACTCTGTGTCTCTGTCCCACTCTACTACTGCAACACTCAGTTAAGGGGACAGGACCGGATGGCAGGGTGGCACACACCACACGCATACCTCAACACACACAAAGAGACATTCACATGTTCAAATACAGGTAATGGTGATGGGCAAGGCAATCAATTTAATTTATATAACTGGGTTGAGTGGTGAAAATTAGCTGGTATCATCTCTGTCATTATTTACCATCAAATTAGAAGAAAGGCCCAGATGAGGCGAGAGTAATTAAAGCAGGAACAGAGGAGTGTGTGTGTGTGTGTGTGTGTGTGTGTGTGTGTGTGTGTGTGTGTGTGTGTGTGTGTGTGTGTGTGTGTGTGTGTGTGTGTGTGTGTGTGTGTGTGTGTGTGTGTGTGTGTGTGTGTGTGTGTGTGTAAGAAGTCAGTCTCTGCCCCTGATTATTCATGCTAATGACATATCAGAGCACACCAAACCAAAGAGCTAGGAGGACGGGCCTTGCGTGATGGCCGAGAGAAAGACAGGCTGTTGAGTGGCTAGGAATTTCTATAGAAGTGAAAAACAAATTGAGTGAGAGAGAAGAAATAAGTGGCGAGAACTATCCAGCCCCCTCCAGGAGGATGAGATAAATATCCAGCCCCCTCCAGGAGGAGGAGATAAATATCCAGCTCCCTCCAGGAGGATGAGATAAATATCCAGCTCCCTCCAGGAGGATGAGATAAATATCCAGCTCCCTCCAGGAGGAGATAAATATCCAGCCCCCTCCAGGAGGAGATAAATATCCAGCCCCCTCCAGGAGGATGAGATAAATATCCAGCCCCCTCCAGGAGGAGGTGATAAATATCCAGCTCCCTCCAGGAGAAGGAGAGAAATATCCAGCTCCCTCCAGGAGGAGGAGAGAAATATCCAGCCCCCTCCAGGAGAAGGAGAGAAATATCCAGCCCCCTCCAGGAGACGGAGAGAAATATCCAGCTCCCTTCAGGAGGATGAGATAAATATCCAGCCCCCTCCAGGAGGAGAGAAATATCCAGCTCCCCTCCAGGAGACGGAGAGAAATATCCAGCTCCCTCCAGGAGATGGAGAGAAATATCCAGCCCCCTCCAGGAGGATGAGATAAATATCCAGCCCCCTCCAGGAGGACGAGAGAAATATCCAGCCACCTCCAGGAGGAGGAGAGAAATATCCAGCTCCCTCCAGGAGAAGGAGAGAAATATCCAGCTCCCTCCAGGAGAAGGAGAGAAATATCCAGCTCCCTCCAGGAGACGGAGAGAAATATCCCCACTCTAGGAGGATGAGCAAAATAGAAAACATGACAGAGAGATTTCCTTTAAAGATATTAGAGTGGGACATCAGCATGTAGTAAGTACATGTCATGGAGGAGATGAGAGGGGAGGAGAGGGGAGGAGATGAGAGAGGAGGAGATGAGAGGGGAGGAGATGAGAGGGGAGGAGAGGGGAGGGGAGGGGAGGGGAGGGGAGGGGAGGGGAGGGGAGGGGAGGGGAGGGGATGAGATGAGAGGGGGAGGAGATGAGAGGAGAGGAGGGGAGGAGATGAGAGGGGGAGGAGATGAGAGGGGGAGAGGAGAGGGGGAGGAGATGAGAGGGGGGAGAGGAGAGGGGGAGGAGATGAGAGAGGGGGAGATGAAAGGGGGAGGATATGAGAGAGGGAGGAGATGAGAGGGGAGGAGAGGGGAGGGGAGGAGAGGAGTGGAGGAGATGAGATGAGAGGATGAGGAGATGAGATGAGAGGGGGAGGAGATGAGAGGGGGAGGAGAGGAGGGGAGGAGATGAGAGGGGGTGGAGAGGAGGGGAGGAGATGAGCTCTGGTCTGAGGGGACCCAGACTAACAGCCTGACCAATAGACTGCACTGTACTGACTGGCTACACTGGTCTATCTCTTCTATCAGATCTCTACTGGTCTCTAATGCTACACAGCTCTCTTCTATCAGATCTCTACTGGTCTCTAATGCTACACAGCTCTATTCTATCATATCTCTACTGGTCTCTAATGTTACACAGCTCTATTCTATCAGATCTCTACTGGTCTCTAATGTTACACAGCTCTCTTCTATCAGATCTCTACTGGTCTCTAATGCTACACAGCTCTATTCTATCATATCTCTACTGGTCTCTAATGTTACACAGCTCTATTCTATCAGATCTCTACTGGTCTCTAATGTTACACAGCTCTATTCTATCAGATCTCTACTGGTCTCTAATGTTACACAGCTCTATTCTATCAGATCTTTACTGATCTCTAATGCTACACAGCTCTCTTCTATCAGATCTCTACTGGTCTCTAATGTTACACAGCTCTATTCTATCAGATCTCTACTGGTCTCTAATGTTACACAGCTCTCTTCTATCAGATCTCTACTGATCTCTAATGTTACACAGCTCTCTTCTATCAGATCTCTACTGGTCTCTAATGTTACACAGCTCTATTCTATCAGATCTTTACTGATCTCTAATGCTACACAGCTCTATTCTATCAGATCTCTACTGGTCTCTAATGTTACACAGCTCTATTCTATCAGATCTTTACTGATCTCTAATGCTACACAGCTCTATTCTATCAGATCTCTACTGGTCTCTAATGTTACACAGCTCTATTCTATCAGATCTTTACTGATCTCTAATGTTACACAGCTCTCTTCTATCAGATCTCTACTGGTCTCTAATGTTACACAGCTCTATTCTATCAGATCTCTACTGGTCTCTAATGTTACACAGCTCTATTCTATCAGATCTCTACTGATCTCTAATGTTACACAGCTCTCTTCTATCAGATCTCTACTGGTCTCTAATGCTACACAGTTCTGAGCTGTTCAGTCAAAGATGGATGATCTCAATTGGGTAAACAATGGCTTACAGCTCAAACCAGATGCAAAAAAAATGATATTTTATCATATAGCATGATATACATACTGTATGACATAGAAATGACTTAGTGTGTGGGTCATTAAATCCTGATGAACCAGTCCTATTTGCATCTCCACATCATGAAAGGTATCCTAGTAGTCTATGTTTACTGGCTGTGGGCTGAATACACACACAGTAGTAAGTAGTATGGCACCATGAAATGGCCCATATCCCTGGTACTGTAAATATAGTCCCAGTGGCTCACAGGAAGGGTATGACTCTTAGTACAGCAGCTGGGCCTCCATGACTGATGTCTAGCTATCCCTGTGTCGACCAGGGCTGAGTCCCAATATTCCCTATATAGTGTACTACTTTAGACCAGAGCCCTAGAGGCCCTGGCTCTGATGGTGATGATGAAGAGGCCCTGGCTCTGATTTGTGATGATGAAGAGACCCTGGCTCTGATCAAAAGTAGTGCACTATATAGGGAACAGCATGTCAGTTGGGACTCAGACCAGGACAGATCAAGGGTAAAGGGGGTGCAAACAGTAGAACCTTGTGCCCAGGGTATGAGTCTTAACGTGGCCATGTGGAGCTGTGGGGTGGTTGATGGGCACTGCTGACATTTACCATGCCAGTGGATGGGATGGAGATCAGGGGGAGAGCCAGGCGGGTGCTGAGAAGCTGGCGCTGCTCTGATGTTGATGATGAAGTGACCCTGGCTCGTGCTATTGCCCCCCACCTCTCCCTGCCCCTGCCCCTCTACCACCCGCTGCAGCCAGGCAGGATTGATGAGTTCGGGCCAGCGAGGAGGCACTAGACTAGATTGCAAACACAGTGCTTTGTCTTGTGGCAAGCAGTTCTTCAAAGCGAAGCAGGGCACCCTTTAATTGGTAGCACCCCTCTCTGAAGATATTCTGTCTACAGCAGACCCCTGTTCCATATTGTTCCAGCTGGGGGGGAAGGGATGGAGGGAGGATGGATAGGGGGATGTTTGAGGGAGAGAAAATATGGAGGAAGGAGAGGAAGGGGGAAGGAGAGGGGGATGAGGGTGAATGTCTTCTAAAATTAACGGAGTCGCTAGTGCATTGTGTGTGTGTGTGTGTGTGTGTGTGTGTGTGTGTGTGTGTGTGTGTGTGTGTGTGTGTGTGTGTGTGTGTGTGTGTGTGTGTGTGTGTGTGTGTGTGTGTGTGTGTGTGTGTGTGTGTGTGTGTGTTTTCCAAATGCTGGGATATGAAACATTCACACATTGCACGGCCTAGATTACATTTTTTTTGTTTGTTTTTGTTGGGGAGTGTGGCAGGAACATGAAAGGTTGAGAAAACAGCATGAAGTGCTGCTAGTTTGATCCAGTAATGATGGGTTAGAGGAGGATACCTGGCAGGGGCTCAGGGCTGCTAGAACAGGGGAGGGGGGCGGACTGACTTAGCATTTGGAGAAGTGCAATATCAAGGCAACACCTGTTATTGGGAACAACATGTGCATTATACAAGCATATGTTAACGTTGTCTTCCCTATTCCCTTCTTAATAACAGGTGCAAACTTTACACTGGTTAGTAAATCTGGCCTGATGAGTCCGAAGAGTATCCTAGCATCTGGAGGTGAGAGCCGGCCCGTTGGGCTCCGCCCATGCCCCAGAGGCTGATGGGATTTCAGGCCTAATTAAGGGCCTGGGAGAGAGACCGACGATGTGTTTAGACAGGCAGCCTAATGCAGATTTTCCCCCACTAATTGTCTTTTGACCAATCACATCAGGTCTTTTCACATCAGCTCTTTTTCAGAGCTGATCTGATTGGTCAAAATAAAAAAGATCAGAATTGATCTGCCTGTCTAAACACCAGAGAAATAGAGAGCTAGGGGATTGGGCTGCTGATCTGATATCACTGATCTAGCTACACAGATTCCTGTGCAGACCTGACTATGCTGTGGGACGCTGCTAGTTCCAGACAGCCCAAGAACCTGGGCAGAGCCTGGCAGGACTAGATGCTTGTCCCAAATGGCACCCTATTGTCTACATAGTGAACTACTTTTGATCAGAGCCTTTTGGGACTCAGGATTACAGCTGACCATGAAGGTCTCCAGACAAACCCACCTTGATGATGTGGCTGGTTGGGTCCTCTATCAGCCGTCCCCTCTGATGATTACAGGCTCTGAGGGGATTCAGACAGCCATGGAGAGGGAGGGAGGGAGCAAACCTCTTTGAGCATGTTCTCACTCACAAGGGTAGTTAGAATGTAAGTGTGTGTGCTTGTGTGAACTTCACACTGTATACTGTATGTGTGTGTGTTTACACGTATCCATGTGTCTGTGTTGTGTGGGAACGCTTGAGTACAGTATGTGTCGCTGTCTGTGTGTCTGGGCACGTGTCCTTGTATGGGTGTGCCTGCATTTGTGTGTGTGTGTGCCTGCATTTGTGTGTGTGTGTGTGTGTGTGTGTGTGTGTGTGTGTGTGTGTGTGTGTGTGTGTGTGTGTGTGTGTGTGTGTGTGTGTGTGTGTGTGTGTATGTGTGTGTGTGTGTGTGTGTGTGTGTGTGTGTGTGTGTGTGTGTGTGTGTGTGTGTGTGTGTGGTGATTTACTATTGTGTGTCTGGTGACTTACTATTGTGTATCTGGTGACTTACTATTGTGCATCTGGTGACTTACTATTGTGTATCTGGTGACTTACTATTGTGTATCTGGTGACGTACTATTGTGTATCTGGTGACTTACTATTGTGTATCTGGTGACTTACTATTGTGTGTCTGGTGACTTACTATTGTGCATCTGGTGACTTACTATTGTGTATCTGGTGACTTACTATTGTGCATCTGGTGACTTACTATTGTGTGTCTGGTGACTTACTATTGTGTGTCTGGTGACTTACTATTGTGTATCTGGTGACTTACTATTGTGTATCTGGTCACTTACTATTGTGCATCTGGTGACTTACTATTGTGCGTCTGGTGACTTACTATTGTGTATCTGGTGACTTACTATTGTGTGTCTGGTGACTTACTATTGTGCATCTGGTGACTTACTATTGTGTATCTGGTGACTTACTATTGTGTATCTGATGACTTACTATTGTGCATCTGGTGATTTACTATTGTGTGTCTGGTGACTTACTATTGTGCATCTGGTGATTTACTATTGTGTGTCTGGTGACTTACTATTGTGTGTCTGGTGACTTACTATTGTGTATCTGGTGACTTACTATTGTGTGTCTGGTGACTTACTATTGTGTATCTGGTGACTTACTATTGTGTGTCTGGTGACTTACTATTGTGTGTCTGGTGAATCCTGGCACATGTATTATGTTTAATGTGATTCCTGAATTACAGCGGACGGCAGCTAATGAAGCTCAGGGGGTGTCTGGGGTGTCTGATCTGCTGTTTAATACCCTACCCACTCGGCTCCACACACAGACACCCAAAAACCAACTCTCTCTCTCTCTCTCTCCTTCTCTCTCTCCCTTTCTCCCCATCTCTCTCTCTCAATTCAATGTAACTTTAAATTCAATTTAAGGGGCTTTATTCGCATGTGAAACACATGTTAACATTGCCAAAGCAAGTCAAATAGTTAATAAACAAAAGTGAAATAAACAATATAAAATGAACAGTAAACATTACACTCACAGAAGTTCCAAAGGAATAGAGACATTTCAAATGTCATATTATGTCTATATACAGTGTTGTAAGTAGAAAAGGGAAAATAAATAAACATAAATATGGGTTGTGTTTGCAATAGTATTTTTTCTTCACTGGTTGCCCTTTTCCTGTGGCATCAGGTAATACATCTTGCTGCTGTGATGGCACAATGTAGTATTTTACCCAATAGATATGGGAGTTTATCAAAATTGGATTTGTTTTTAATTCTTTGTGGGTCTGTGTAATTTGAGGGAAATATGTGGCTCTAATATGGTCATACATTTGGCAGGAAGTTAGGAAGTTTCCACCTCATTTTGTGGGCAGTGTGCACATAGACAGAGAGAGAGAAGACAGGCTCTCTCTTTGTCTCTCTGTCTCTGTCACTCCCCCGTCTCATCCCTACTCCCCTCAATACGGTTACATGGGGAGAAGTCAAGAATTAAAGAAGGAACAATGAGGGAGAGACCATTCAGGCAGACAGAGGTAGGGAAGTGGCACAACAAGGGGGAGAGGTAGTCTGGTAGGAAAGGTAGAGAAAGAGTGACGGAGAGATAGATATGAAAGCAGGGTGAGCTAGATAGAGAGAGAGAGAGACCCAGAAAACCTGAGTCTACGTCTTCACTATGGTGAATCACTAAAATAATACAGAAATATACTACGGAAAAAGAAGGAACAGCACGTCAGAAATCAGCTCAAAGCAATTGAAGAATCCATAGAATCTAACCACTTCTGGGAAAATTAGAACACACTAAACCTACAACAACACAAAGAGTTATCTATCCAAAACCAAAACAGTATGGATAAACCACAAACAAACAGAAAAAACATATACATGATCAAATAATCTACTATTAAAGACTACCAGAACCCACTGGATTCTCCAATAACGCTGAATGAACTACAGGACAAAATACAAACCCTCCAACCCAAAAAGGCCTGTGGTGTTGATGGTATCCTACATGAAATGATAAAATATACAAATTCCAATTGACTATACTTAAACTTTTTAACATCCTCCTCAGCTCTGGCATCTTCCCCAATATTTGGAACCAAGGACTGATCACTCCAATCCACAAAAGTGGAGACAAATTTGACCCCAAAAACTACCGTGGAATATGTGTCAACAGCAACCTTGGGAAAATCCTCTGCATTATCATTAACAGCAGACTCATACATTTCCTCAGTGAAAACAATGTACTGAGCAAATGTCAAATTGGCTTTTTACCAAATTACCATACAACAGACCATGTATTCACCCAAATTAACAAACAAACAAACCAAAACAAAGGCAAAGTCTTCTCATGCTTTGTTGATTTCAAAAAAGCTTTTGACTCAATTTGGCATGAGGGTCTGCTATTCAAATTGATGGAAAGTGGTGTTGGGGGAAAACATATGACATTATAAAATCCATGTACACAAACAACAAGTGTGTGGTTAAAATTGGCAAAAAACACAGACCTTTATTTCCGCAGGGCAATGGGGTGAGACAGGGATGCAGTTTAAGCCCCACCTTCTTCAACAGATATATCAATGAATTGGCGAGGGAGAGAGTGAGGGAGAGCGTGAGGGAGGGAGTAAGGGAGAGAGTGAGGGCGAGCGTGAGGGAGACTGACCCAGTTTGCAGACACCATGCTGAGCTCCCAGCCAACACTGCACTAAATAACACAGGACAGGCTGGCAGAGTCTAACAGCTGCCTGGTGGCTGCCTGGTCCTCCACGGTCTTCTTTCTCCCCCTGTCACCCCTGCACCGCCCGGCCCCACTCCTACCCTTCAGAAAACGCACACACTGGATGCACAGAAACACTTGCATGCTCACACGGGTGTGTGTGTGAGCATGCAAGTGTTTCTGTGCATCCAGTGTGTTGTTTTTTGTTTTGTTGTTTGTTTAGTGTGTTCTAATTTTCCCAGAAGTGGTTAGATTCTATGGATTCTTCAATTACTTTGAGCTGATTTCTGTATTATTTTAGTGATTCATCATAGTGAAGACGTGAAGATGTGCTTGTTTGTGTAACCAGCAGGGTGTTTGTGATGGGTTGTGACACATGCAGGCTCTGCCACAGCAGTGTAGATTGATGTTGACGTCCACACAAAAGCACAGTTGGTGACACGGGCACAGTGACACAGATCTTCTCTCCTGCTGATACACACGTACGCACACGCACGCGTGCACACAAACGCACACACACACACACACACACACACACACACACACACACACACACACACACACACACACACACACACACACACACACACACACACACACACACACACACACACACACACATACACACAATAAAGACTGCTCTGTCCTCAGGCTTATGCTGGTATAGCCAGTTAGCAAACGCGTGGTCTGTGTTATCTGTGGAATAATGCACTCTGTTTAAAAGCCTTCATTCTTAAATGCAAACATGGACTTTATAAGACACACACTATTCATGATCTGAGCCTTTGGTGAATTTACTCTCAAAGTCAAAGGTAAGTATACACCAGAGACATATCAAAGCAATGCCCAGTGTGTGGGTGTGTGTGTGTGTGTGTGTGTGTGTGTGTGTGTGTGTGTGTGTGTGTGTGTGTGTGTGTGTGTGTGTGTGTGTGTGTGTGTGTGTGTGTGTGTGTGTGTGTGTGTGTGTGTGTGTGTGTGTGTGTGTGTGTGTGTGTGCCACGTGTCCTTGTGAGGGTCATGCCTGCTGCAGACAATCAATCAATAAGCGGTGTGTTCTTTGGGGGTCACAGAGACAGCGGCCCTCCATCCTTCACCAGGATAAGGACACCCTGTCCTAGAGCAGTCAGAGGTGATCCTACAGTACCATCATCAAAACCCAGCTGGACTCAGCCACACACACTGGCACATACACACACACACACATGCACATGCATGTTCACGCATGCACGTGTGCAGACACTTACAACAGTGGCACCCACTGCTTAATGCCACAAGGCACAAAGTTTGGCATCGTAACAAATTCAACATTGGAATGGGACTTCCATGGGAGAATCCCAACTGGTAAATGGAAGATCGCTGCAGAGAATTCTAATCACAATGATGCTTAGTGCTGCATTATGAGAGAATGATTAGAAAGCAGAGGGGAAGAACAGAACAGAAGAGATGAGCAGAATGTTGTGTATTGTAGTCGTCATTCATCAAATGGAGCCTTGGGTGGGAAGCATGGATCACACACACGCACACACAAACGCACACACGCACGCATGCACACACACACACACACACACACACACACACACACACACACACACACACACACACACACACACACACACACACACACACACACACACACACACACACACACACACACACACACACACACACACACACACACACACACACAAACAGAAGCCGCTGCCTTGTGAAATGTCAAGCATGACAAAGCCAGGTGGGAGAGGAGTGTAATTAATCAGTATTACCAGCGTCAGTGTTGTCATTGACCCAGAGACACAGGGCAATCAGGAGAGCAGGGAAGCAGCACATCAACACACACATGCACTCCAGCTGACTGGATAGAAGAGATGGGGTCTGTATGGTGCTCACCAATCAGATCGTGTGTGTATGTACCTGTTGTCATGCAGTGCCTGTTGTGGTGTAGTGCCTGTTGTAGTGTAGTGTCTGTTGTAGTGTAGTGTCTGTTGTAGTGTAGTGCCTGTTGTAGTGTAGTGCATGTTGTAGTGTAGTGTCTGTTGTAGTGTATTGTCTGTTGTAGTGTAGTGCATGTTGTAGTGTAGTGTCTGTTGTAGTGTATTGTCTGTTGTAGTGTATTGTCTGTTGTAGTGTAGTGCATGTTGTAGTGTAGTGTCTGTTGTAGTGTAGCGCCTGTTGTATTGTAGTGGCTGTTGTGGTGTAGTGTCTGTTGTAGTGTATTGTCTGTTGTAGTGTAGTGCCTGTTGTAGTGTAGTACATGTTGTATTGTAGTGTCTGTTGTAGTGTTTTGTCTGTTGTAGTGTAGTGTCTGTTGTAGTGTAGTGTCTGTTGTAGTGTCTGTTGTAGTGTAGTGCCTGTTGTAGTGTAGTGTCTGTTGTATTGTAGTGGCTGTTGTAGTGTAGTGGCTGTTGTAGTGTAGTGTCTGTTGTAGTGTAGTGGCTGTTGTAGGGTAGTGTCTGTTGTAGTGTAGCGCCTGTTGTATTGTAGTGGCTGTTGTAGTGTAGTGTCTGTTGTAGTGTATTGTCTGTTGTAGTGTAGTGCCTGTTGTAGTGTAGTACATGTTGTATTGTAGTGTCTGTTGTAGTGCTTTGTCTGTTGTAGTGTAGTGTCTGTTGTAGTGTAGTGTCTGTTGTAGTGTCTGTTGTAGTGTAGTGCCTGTTGTAGTGTAATGTCTGTTGTATTGTAGTGGCTGTTGTAGTGTAGTGCCTGTTGTAGTGTAGTGTCTGTTGTAGTGTAGTGGCTGTTGTAGGGTCTGTTGTAGTGTAGTGTCTGTTGTATTGTAGTGGCTGTTGTAGTGTAGTGCATGTTGTAGTGTAGTGTCTGTTGTAGTGTAGTGCCTGTTGTAGTGTAGTGTCTGTTGTAGTGTATTGTCTGTTGTAGTGTAGTGCATGTTGTAGTGTAGTGTCTGTTGTAGTGTAGTGTCTGTTGTAGTGTATTGTCTGTTGTAGTGTAGTGTCTGTTGTAGTGTAGTGTCTGTTGTAGTGTAGTGTCTGTTGTAGTGTATTGTCTGTTGTAGTGTAGTGCATGTTGTAGTGTAGTGCATGTTGTAGTGTAGTGTCTGTTGTAGTGTATTGTATGTTGTAGTGTAGTGCATGTTGTAGTGTAGTGTCTGTTGTAGTGTATTGTCTGTTGTAGTGTAGTGCCTGTTGTAGTGTAGTACATGTTGTATTGTAGTGTCTGTTGTAGTGTTTTGTCTGTTGTATTGTAGTGTCTGTTGTATTGTAGTGGCTGTTGTAGTGTAGTGGCTGTTGTAGTGTAGTGTCTGTTGTAGTGTAGTGGCTGTTGTAGGGTAGTGTCTGTTGTAGTGTAGCGCCTGTTGTATTGTAGTGGCTGTTGTAGTGTAGTGTCTGTTGTAGTGTATTGTCTGTTGTAGTGTAGTGCCTGTTGTAGTGTAGTACATGTTGTATTGTAGTGTCTGTTGTAGTGTTTTGTCTGTTGTAGTGTAGTGTCTGTTGTAGTGTAGTGTCTGTTGTAGTGTCTGTTGTAGTGTAGTGCCTGTTGTAGTGTAGTGTCTGTTGTATTGTAGTGGCTGTTGTAGTGTAGTGCCTGTTGTAGTGTAGTGGCTGTTGTAGGGTCTGTTGTAGTGTAGTGTCTGTTGTATTGTAGTGGCTGTTGTAGTGTAGTGCATGTTGTAGTGTAGTGTCTGTTGTAGTGTAGTGCCTGTTGTAGTGTAGTGTCTGTTGTAGTGTATTGTCTGTTGTAGTGTAGTGCATGTTGTAGTGTAGTGTCTGTTGTAGTGTAGTGCCTGTTGTAGTGTAGTGTCTGTTGTAGTGTAGTGCATGTTGTAGTGTAGTGTCTGTTGTAGTGTAGTGCCTGTTGTAGTGTAGTGTCTGTTGTAGTGTATTGTCTGTTGTAGTGTAGTGCATGTTGTAGTGTAGTGTCTGTTGTAGTGTAGTGTCTGTTGTAGTGTAGTGTCTGTTGTAGTTTAGTGTCTGTTGTAGTGTAGTGTCTGTTGTAGTGTATTGTCTGTTGTAGTGTAGTGTCTGTTGTAGTGTAGTGTCTGTTGTAGTGTAGTGTCTGTTGTAGTGTATTGTCTGTTGTAGTGTATTGTCTGTTGTAGTGTAGTGCATGTTGTAGTGTAGTGTCTGTTGTAGTGTATTGTCTGTTGTAGTGTAGTGCATGTTGTAGTGTATTGTCTGTTGTAGTGTAGTGGCTGTTGTAGTGTAGTGCATGTTGTAGTGTATTGTCTGTTGTAGTGTAGTGCATGTTGTAGTGTAGTGCATGTTGTAGTGTATTGTCTGTTGTAGTGTAGTGTCTGTTGTAGTGTAGTGTCTGTTGTAGTGTATTGTCTGTTGTAGTGTATTGTCTGTTGTAGTGTAGTGCATGTTGTAGTGTATTGTCTGTTGTAGTGTAGTGTCTGTTGTAGTGTAGTGTCTGTTGTAGTGTATTGTCTGTTGTAGTGTAGTGCATGTTGTAGTGTAGTGTCTGTTGTATTGTGGTGGCTGTTGTAGTGTAGAGCCTGTTGTAGTGTAGTGTCTGTTGTAGTGTAGTGTCTGTTGTATTGTAGTGGCTGTTGTAGTGTAGTGCATGTTGTAGTGTAGTAGTGTAGTGTCTGTTGTAGTGTAGTGTCTGTTGTAGTGTATTGCCTGTTGTAGTGTAGTGGCTGTTGTAGTGTAGTGCATGTTGTAGGGTAGTGCATGTTGTAGTGTAGTGTCTGTTGTAGTGTAGTGTCTGTTGTAGTGTATTGCCTGTTGTAGTGTATTGTCTGTTGTAGTGTAGTGCATGTTGTAGTGTAGTGTCTGTTGTAGTGTATTGTCTGTTGTAGTGTAGTGCATGTTGTAGTGTAGTGTCTGTTGTAGTGTATTGCCTGTTGTAGTGTATTTTCTGTTGTAGTGTAGTGCATGTTCTAGTGTAGTGTCTGTTGTAGTGTATTGTCTGTTGTAGTGTAGTGCCTGTTGTAGTGTAGTACATGTTGTATTGTAGTGTCTGTTGTAGTGTTTTGTCTGTTGTAGTGTAGTGTCTGTTGTATTGTAGTGGCTGTTGTAGTGTAGTGGCTGTTGTAGTGTAGTGTCTGTTGTAGTGTAGTGGCTGTTGTAGGGTAGTGTCTGTTGTAGTGTAGCGCCTGTTGTATTGTAGTGGCTGTTGTAGTGTAGTGTCTGTTGTAGTGTATTGTCTGTTGTAGTGTAGTGCCTGTTGTAGTGTAGTACATGTTGTATTGTAGTGTCTGTTGTAGTGTTTTGTCTGTTGTAGTGTAGTGTCTGTTGTAGTGTAGTGTCTGTTGTAGTGTCTGTTGTAGTGTAGTGCCTGTTGTAGTGTAGTGTCTGTTGTATTGTAGTGGCTGTTGTAGTGTAGTGCCTGTTGTAGTGTAGTGTCTGTTGTAGTGTAGTGGCTGTTGTAGGGTCTGTTGTAGTGTAGTGTCTGTTGTATTGTAGTGCATGTTGTAGTGTAGTGCATGTTGTAGTGTAGTGTCTGTTGTAGTGTAGTGCCTGTTGTAGTGTAGTGTCTGTTGTAGTGTATTGTCTGTTGTAGTGTAGTGCATGTTGTAGTGTAGTGTCTGTTGTAGTGTAGTGTCTGTTGTAGTGTAGTGTCTGTTGTAGTTTAGTGTCTGTTGTAGTGTAGTGTCTGTTGTAGTGTATTGTCTGTTGTAGTGTAGTGCATGTTGTAGTGTAGTGCATGTTGTAGTGTAGTGTCTGTTGTAGTGTATTGTCTGTTGTAGTGTAGTGCATGTTGTAGTGTAGTGTCTGTTGTAGTGTATTGTCTGTTGTAGTGTATTGTCTGTTGTAGTGTAGTGCATGTTGTAGTGTAGTGTCTGTTGTAGTGTATTGTCTGTTGTAGTGTAGTGCATGTTGTAGTGTATTGTCTGTTGTAGTGTAGTGGCTGTTGTAGTGTAGTGCATGTTGTAGTGTATTGTCTGTTGTAGTGTAGTGCATGTTGTAGTGTAGTGCATGTTGTAGTGTATTGTCTGTTGTAGTGTAGTGTCTGTTGTAGTGTAGTGTCTGTTGTAGTGTATTGTCTGTTGTAGTGTATTGTCTGTTGTAGTGTAGTGCATGTTGTAGTGTATTGTCTGTTGTAGTGTAGTGTCTGTTGTAGTGTAGTGTCTGTTGTAGTGTATTGTCTGTTGTAGTGTAGTGCATGTTGTAGTGTAGTGTCTGTTGTATTGTGGTGGCTGTTGTAGTGTAGAGCCTGTTGTAGTGTAGTGTCTGTTGTAGTGTAGTGTCTGTTGTATTGTAGTGGCTGTTGTAGTGTAGTGCATGTTGTAGTGTAGTAGTGTAGTGTCTGTTGTAGTGTAGTGTCTGTTGTAGTGTATTGCCTGTTGTAGTGTAGTGGCTGTTGTAGTGTAGTGCATGTTGTAGTGTAGTGCATGTTGTAGTGTAGTGTCTGTTGTAGTGTAGTGTCTGTTGTAGTGTATTGCCTGTTGTAGTGTATTGTCTGTTGTAGTGTAGTGCATGTTGTAGTGTAGTGTCTGTTGTAGTGTATTGTCTGTTGTAGTGTAGTGTCTGTTGTATTGTAGTGGCCGTTGTAGTGTAGTGCATGTTGTAGTGTATTGTCTGTTGTAGTGTAGAGCCTGTTGTAGTGTAGTGGCTGTTGTATTGTAGTGGCTGTTGTAGTGTCTGTTGTAGTGTAGTGTCTGTTGTAGTGTAGTGTCTGTTGTAGTGTATTGTCTGTTGTAGTGTAGTGCATGTTGTAGTGTAGTGTATGTTGTAGTGTAGTGTCTGTTGTAGTGTAGTGTCTGTTGTAGTGTAGTGCATGTTGTAGTGTAGTGTATGTTGTAGTGTAGTGTCTGTTGTAGTGTAGTGCCTGTTGTAGTGTAGTGGCTGTTGTAGTGTAGTGTATGTTGTAGTGTAGTGTCTGTTGTAGTGTAGTGTCTGTTGTAGTATAGTGGCTGTTGTAGTGTAGTGTCTGTTGTAGTGTAGTGCCTGTTGTAGTGTAGTGCCTGTTGTAGTGTAGTGGCTGTTGTAGTGTAGTGTCTGTTGTAGTGTAGTGCCTGTTGTAGTGTAGTGGCTGTTGTAGTGTAGTGTCTGTTGTATTGTAGTGGCTGTTGTAGTGTAGTGCATGTTGTAGTGTAGTGGCTGTTGTATTGTAGTGTATGTTGTATTGTAGTGTCTGTTGTATTGTAGTGTCTGTTGTAGTGTAGTGTCTGTTGTAGTGTAGTGTCTGTTGTATTGTAGTGCCTGTTGTAGTGTAGTGTCTGTTGTAGTGTAGTGTCTGTTGTAGTGTAGTATATGTTGTATTGTAGTGGCTGTTGTAGTGTAGTGTCTGTTCTAGTGTAGTGCATGTTGTATTGTAGTGTCTGTTGTATTGTAGTGGCTGTTGTAGTGTAGTGTCTGTTGTATTGTGGTGCCTGTTGTAGTGTAGTGTCTGTTGTAGTGTAGTGCATGTTGTATTGTAGTGTATGTTGTAGTGTAGTGTCTGTTGTAGTGTAGTGCATGTTGTAGTGTAGTGTCTGTTGTAGTGTAGTGTCTGTTGTAGTGTAGTGCATGTTGTAGTGTAGTGTATGTTGTAGTGTAGTGTCTGTTGTAGTGTAGTGTCTGTTGTATTGTAGTGGCTGTTGTAGTGTATTGTCTGTTGTAGTGTAGTGTCTGTTGTATTGTAGTGGCTGTTGTAGTGTCTGTTTTAGTGTAGTGTCTGTTGTAGTGTAGTGCATGTTGTAGTGTAGTGTATGTTGTAGTGTAGTGTCTGTTGTAGTGTAGTGTCTGTTGTATTGTAGTGGCTGTTGTAGTGTATTGTCTGTTGTAGTGTAGTGTATGTTGTAGTGTAGTGTCTGTTGTAGTGTAGTGTCTGTTGTATTGTAGTGGCTGTTTTAGAGTAGTGCCTGTTGTAGTGTAGAGCCTGTTGTATTGTAGTGGCTGTTGTAGTGTAGTGCATGTTGTAGTGTAGTGCCTGTTGTAGTGTAGAGCCTGTTGTAGTGTAGTGCATGTTGTAGTGTAGTGTCTGTTGTATTGTAGTGGCTGTTGTAGTGTAGTGCATGTTGTATTGTAGTGCCTGTTTTAGTGTAGAGCCTGTTGTAGTGTAGTGCATGTTGTAGTGTAGTGTCTGTTGTATTGTAGTGGCTGTTGTAGTGTAGTGCCTGTTGTAGTGTAGTGCCTGTTGTAGTGTAGTGTATGTTGTATTGTAGTGGCTGTTGTAGTGTAGTGGCTGTTGTAGTGTAGTTTCTGTTGTAGTGTAGTGCCTGTTGTAGTGTAGTGCCTGTTGTAGTGTAGTGTATGTTGTATTGTAGTGGCTGTTGTAGTGTAGTGGCTGTTGTAGTGTAGTGTATGTTGTAGTGTAGTGTCTGTTGTAGTGTATTGTCTGTTGTAGTGTAGTGCATGTTGTAGTGTAGTGTCTGTTGTAGTGTAGTAGCTGTTGTAGTGTAGTGTCTGTTGTAGTGTATTGTCTGTTGTAGTGTAGTGCATGTTGTAGTGTAGTGTCTGTTGTAGTGTAGAGCCTGTTGTAGTGTAGTGTCTGTTGTAGTGTATTGTCTGTTGTAGTGTAGTGCATGTTGTAGTGTAGTGCATGTTGTAGTGTAGTGTCTGTTGTAGTGTAGTGTCTGTTGTAGTGTATTGTCTGTTGTAGTGTAGTGCATGTTGTAGTGTAGAGCCTGTTGTAGTGTAGAGCCTGTTGTAGTGTAGTGTCTGTTGTAGTGTAGTGTCTGTTGTAGTGTAGTGCATGTTGTAGTGTAGTGTCTGTTGTAGTGTAGAGCCTGTTGTAGTGTAGTGTCTGTTGTAGTGTAGTGTCTGTTGTAGTGTAGTGCATGTTGTAGTGTAGTGTCTGTTGTAGAGTAGTGCCTGTTGTAGTGTAGAGCCTGTTGTAGTGTAGTGTCTGTTGTAGTGTAGTGTCTGTTGTATTGTAGTGCATGTTGTAGTGTAGTGTCTGTTGTAGTGTAGTGTCTGTTGTAGTGTAGTGTCTGTTGTAGTGTATTGTCTGTTGTAGTGTAGTGCATGTTGTAGAGTAGTGCCTGTTGTAGTGTAGAGCCTGTTGTAGTGTAGTGTCTGTTGTAGTGTAGAGCCTGTTGTAGTGTAGTGCATGTTGTAGTGTAGTGCCTGTTGTAGTGTAGTGCCTCTCACAATAGCTGGTTGCAGTCGAAGGGTGTAGGCCGGGTTCTGAGGTGGAGCATTGATGTTATAGTTTGTGATATGTTGCTTGTAAGCCTGACTTGCTGTATGAGGCTGTATTATTGTATCACACTGTTACATCCAGAACTACATCCAGTGAGGTCCAGTGAGGAGCAGTGAGGTCCAGTGAGAAGCAGTGAGGTCCAGTGAGGAACAGTGAGGAGCAGTGAGGACCAGTCAAGTCCAGTGAGGTCCAGTGAGGTCCAGGGAGGTCTAGTGAGTAGCAGTGAGGTCCAGTGAGGAGCAGTGAGGAGCGGTGAGGAACAGTGAGGAACAGTGAGGAGCAGTGAGGCCTAGTGAGGAGCAGTGAGGTCCAGTGAGGAACAGTGAGGAGCAGTGAGGAGCAGTGAGGTCCAATGAGGAGCAGTGAGGAACAGTGAGGAGCAGTGAGGTCCAGTGAGGAGCAGTGAGGAACAGTGAGGAGCAGTGAGGAGCAGTGAGGTCTAGTGAGGTCCAGTGAGGAGCAGTGAGGAACAGTGAGGAGCAGTGAGGAGCAGTGAGGTCTAGTGAGGAGCAGTGAGGTCCAGTGAGGAACAGTGAGGAGCAGTGAGGTCTAGTGAGGAGCAGTGAGGTCTAGTGAGGAGCAGTGAGGAACAGTGAGGTCCAGTGAGGACCAGTGAGGTCCAGTGAGGAGCAGTGAGGAACAGTGAGAAGCAGTGAGGTCCAGTGAGGAACAGTGAGGTCCAGTGAGGAGCAGTGAGGAGCAGTGAGGTCCAGTGAGGAGCAGTGAGGAACAGTGAGGTGCAGTGAGGAACAGTGAGGTCCAGTGAGGAACAGTGAGGAGCAGTGAGGACCAGTGAAGTCCAGTGAGGTCCAGTGAGGTCCAGGGAGGTCTAGTGAGGAGCAGTGAGGAGCGGTGAGGAACAGTGAGGAGCAGTGAGGACCAGTGAAGTCCAGTGAGGTCCAGTGAGGTCCAGGGAGGTCTAGTGGGGAGCAGTGAGGTCCAGTGAGGAGCAGTGAGGAGCGGTGAGGAACAGTGAGGAACAGTGAGGAGCAGTGAGGCCTAGTGAGGAGCAGTGAGGAGCAGTGAGGAATAGTGAGGAGCAGTGAGGTCCAGTGAGGAGCAGTGAGGAGCAGTGAGGTCTAGTGAGGACCAGTGAGGTCCAGTGTGGAGCAGTGAGGAACAGTGAGGAGCAGTGAGGTCTAGTGAGGAGCAGTGAGGTCCAGTGAGGAGCAGTGAGGAACAGTGAGGAGCAGTGAGGAGCAGTGAGGTCTAGTGAGGAGCAGTGAGTTCTAGTGAGGCGCAGTGAGGAACAGTGAGGTCCAGTGAGGACCAGTGAGGTCCAGTGAGGAGCAGTGAGGAACAGTGAGGAACAGTGAGGAGCAGTGAGGTCCAGTGAGGAACAGTGAGGAGCAGTGAGGTCCAGTGAGGTCCAGTGAGGAACAGTGAGGAACAGTGAGGAGCAGTGAGGTCCAGTGAGGAGCAGTGAGGAACAGTGATGAGCAGTGAGGAACAGTGAGGAACAGTGAGGAGCAGTGAGGTCCAGTGAGGAGCAGTGAGGAACAGTGAGGAGCAGTCAGGTCTAGTGAGGACCAGTGAGGCGCAGTGAGGAACAGTGAGGAGCAGTGAGGTCTAGTGAGGAGCAGTGAGGTCCAGTGAGGAACAGTGAGGTCTAGTGAGGAGCAGTGAGGTCCAGTGAGGTCCAGTGAGGAACAGTGAGGTCCAGTGAGGAGCAGTGAGGTCCAGTGAGGAACAGTGAGGAGCAGTGAGGTCCAGTGAGGAACAGTGAGGAGCAGTGATGTCCAGTGAGGAACAGTGAGGTGTCTAGGCTTTTTTCTGACAACCATCCATGTGTGTGTGTGCACGTAGATAGATGTGTTTGCTCTTGTTCTTGGGTGCGTAAGTAAGTGTGTGGGTGTGTGTGTGTTCTCCAGGCAGGGCAGGAGGTCTGGGCTGATAGAGTGTCTCTCTGCTCTGCTCCTCTTCCTGGCATGGCCCTCTGGCCAGAATCCAGCAGCTATAAAACAACATCAACATGTTTTTATCTCCTCCTCCCCTCCCCCACCACTGATAGATAGCTTTCCAAATCCAAATTAAAGCCCTTGAACGCCCTCTTTTTGTTGTGAACAATTATTTTGATTCCTAGTCGTAAAAACAGAGCAATGTGTCAGAAAGCTGCTCTCAGCACTGTGGCTGAGGAGGCATAAATCATCCAATATGTCTGCCTCCTCCTCTGATGGATGGCCTGGACACTTAAGGCAGTGTACATCATTTGCAATCTGCACTCTCATATGCTGTATCAGGGATGCATATATACATTACTCTTTATACTGTACTGTTCACAGGGAGAGACAGTGAGGGGGAGAATGTACTAGTGTGCATTGTGACATGCTATCTGAATGGGGCTGGCTGAGGGCTGGCTGAGGGCTGGCTGAGGGCTGGTTGAGGGCTGGCTGAGAGCTGGCTGAGGGCTGGCTGAGGGCTGGACATAAGTGGAGACAGATGATGTGATCCAGTGTGCTGGTTAGACTGGATGTCGGAGGGGGGACAGAAAGAGAGAGAGAGAGAGGGAGCAGCAGACACAGAGCCGGTGGAGGAGGGGCCAATAGATCTAGAAATTGACCAATGCCATGGTGCCACCTGTGCAACGCTGCGGCGGAGGCCAAAAGCCGTTTTCTGCTTCCTTCATCAGCATAATAAAGTGTTATAATGAGGATAGTGTGTATTCTGCTGTGGGCACACAGGGACCAGGGCCCTGTGGAGTGTCAGAGAGAGAGGAGAGAACCAACACCTGGGGAATAATAATCATGACAAGCAGCAGGCAGGAGAGAGGAAGTGATCAAGAGTGGAAGGGACAGAACAATAAGAGTGGAGGCACTGTTTACTTTACAAACAAGACAAAGACGAAGACAGAGAGGAAAAGAAAGAGGGGGGAGAGAGAGAAACCCTGAACCATCAATAAAAAAACAGGAAAAGCTTTGCACCATCTTCCTTCCTGTAGTAGGTCACTAATTAAAACTGTAGTGCCCTTTGCAACTCATTTCAGACTTTCTCCAGGAGCCAGTGACCCCACCGGACTTAATTGATTGAGGTTGGGGTATCTTCGCTCAAACAAATCTTTGATTAGAGCCCAGAATCACGGCTTGCAGGAGGAGTTCGTGGCACCACAGAACTGCCCAGAGGCTAGAGGCTAAAGATGGGAAGCTTACAGTACGTTGTTATGCCAGAAACAATCCCTTGAGAAGGAACCCAGTGCAGGAACCCAATATTGAGCAACGCCAGCAGACAGAGAGAAACTCCCAGTGCCTCAGCTTGTTGGATGGGATTCAGCGTTTGCTCCTCCAACTGGAGGCTATGCTCTATTTCTCTAGCTATATATAGAGGCTGCTTCAGCTGCAACACTGTGCATGTAAGTTTTCTTAAAGTATGGTAATAGATGCCAAATGACAGCTCTTAGCTGGTATCCAAGCAGCACTTTTTCTGGATTTAGCTCCAGTCAGATAGTTCAGAGAGATCTGTGGGCATGGCCCGGCTCCAGGGTTTGTGTCTGTGTGGGGCTTTGTGTGCATGTTTTTTTCATTTGTGTGTGGGTGTATATGTGGGGGGGGTTGCTATCCTACACAGTGGATGCTGATGGGCACCGGTGCAAAACAAAATAGATACACTGTACAGCATCCTTAAAGAGCAGACCTTCAATCCCCCATGGTGCTGTCAATCATCCATCTCTGAGCAGAGGTCATAGTGCACTCAGTCCTCTCCCTTACCACTAAAGACATTTAGCAATGACCATCACCTCCAGCATTCCCCTCTCACAGAACCATGTTTTGCCAGTGATGTGTGAATACTCTCAATGTGTAAAGCTGTCTGCTGGGACTCCCCAGAGAGCCACAGCGCTATCAGTGATCTATCCATCTTTTTGTAATGAACTTATTTCAGTGGATGGAGGGTATGGAAGGTAGAGGGGCTTATGAGGAGGGGTTAAAAGGTTCATAGAATGCCACTTAACGGTATCTCAGCAGTAGAAGCCTTCAGAGAGATCTGCTGGTGAATTCTGACTTCTGCAGAATAGAAAAGTTCATACAGTATAGGGATGGTGGGAGCAGGATGGGACGAGAATACATGATAAAACTGTATAGGGAGTGAGAGAAGGAATAGAGGGGAAGAGAGAGAGGGTGAGAGAGCGAGACAGAAAGAGAGAGAGCGGCCGAAAGAGAGAGAGAAAGCGAGAGAGCGACAGAGAGAGAGAGAGAGAGAGAGAGACAGAGAGAGAGAGAGAGAGAAAGAGAGAGAGAGAGAGAGAGAACCAGATATACAGTGCAGGAGAGAGACAGCGGTGTGTGAACGGTCATAAGTATAGTCATGTGACTCATGACTTATCCGTTGCTTTGTTTTGTTTTGTTGTCTGGAAGTGACACAGAGGGTCCTAATGAGCAGCCTGGTCCAGAGGAGGACATCAGGAGGGACTCCAGCTGACCCCAACAGCCAGGAAGGAAAACTCACCAGGAAAAGAAGGAACGAGTGATTGAGGGAAAAGTGGAGTGAGGGGAGAAACAAAAAGTCTTATCAGAAAGGCAATCATATATGTGATGGTGAAAGTGAGGACTGTCCATTTGAAATTCCATTCCCCTGACCACACATTGGGCCAACATGGAATGATAGAGGGAGAGAAGGGGAGAAGAGGGAGAATGGGAGGGAGAGAAGGAAGAAGGGGGGGAGAGCAGCAGCCACTATGGCTCTAAAAGTTCATAAAACATATTTCAGAGCACTGCTGCTGCCAGCATGGCCCGAAGATTACCAGCCAAACCCCCTGGTCCACTTTCTATACCCACATCCTCCCAGGTCCCTTATAAAGATATACCATCAGATAAAGTCATAGCATCAGGTAGAACCGATAGATAATATTGTTGTTGTGATGGGTATACATGAGAGCTATAGTAACTTCCATGTCACATACAGTATGTAATGGGATGTAGTATCTCTGGCAGGTTGAGATGAAGGTTATGGAGGGAAAGCTCCAATTGAACATCAGCGAATCTGAATGTAAATATTTCGACATCTTTTACATAAATGTATGCATTTCTTCCAGGTCACTGGCCTGGCTAGCTCTGTTCCAGACAACTGTGACAACTGAAGGGCTTCTGACAGTAGTATTTTGTATCTTTAAGTAATTCCTGCTACACTGTCATGTTTAAATAGATTTCCTATGTACCTTCCCTCTCATTCTTTAAACCCTTCAGAAAGAATAACATGAAGCCGAAGAAGGAATACATTTAAATCCACCCCCTTATTCTGATCCGCTAATCTCAAGTGTTAGTCTCATATAATGCAGGGTCGTCGTCCCCCCGAACCCCCCTCTTCCGACTGTACAAGTGTAAAAGTATTTTCCTCCGAGGTGCATTTTAATGTGTCCAATCTTGCCTTTCGCTTGTTCATAGACAGGGCCACACTTGCTATTTAATTTCGGGTTTGTATTGCCATTCACCACTTCCATTCGAAACACGAGTCCTTGTAATTATACTGGAGTCATCAAAAACACACAGAAAAACAACTAGTGATTCAAAAGCAAAGACGAATATTGGAATGCAGAACCCATACGTAAAATGGATGCACACATGACTGTAAGTTGCTTTGGATAAAAGTGTCCACTAAATGGCATATATTATTTATTATACTGTATATTCTGACCTATTTTATTTTTTTCTGGGTAGAAACAAAGATAATACACGGTGGGAAGGCACAATCCTCCACTGTGTTTATAATGGTCTGTAGTGTAGTGTTTTTGCAGTAGTGTCTTTCTGCAACACTTTACAGGGCAGATGGAACGGACCCCTGTAAGCAACACTTTACAGGGCAGATGGAACGGACTCCCGTCCTCATCTATTATTTGTCTATACGAGCTTCTGTTTTGATGTGCCAAGGTCATGTCATGCTGTGTGTGTTGATTAGCGTTAGTGATACCGTACTGGGAATACAGTGTTGGAACACCACACACAGACTACACATTCATTGCACGATCTCAGCCAAGGAAGTTCTGCATAAGTGTGTTTGTTAACGTTGCTTGTGTGGGTCTTTTATCTGTTTGGTTAGCCTGATAAAAGCACTCCGGTGGAGCAGCACACTTAAAGACCACAGTATGACCAGTGGATGAGTCCTAGACGACTCTCCTATCCTCAACTGTAGCTACTGTTCTGATTGCTGCACACTCCTAGTTCTCTCTGAGTGCATCCCAAATGGCATCCTATTCCCTTTATAGTGCACCACGTTTGACCAGAGGCCTATGGGAATATATAGGAAAGGCAAAATGAAGATGTTATGTTATGAACGTTATGATAACGTAGAAACCTGAAGCCTTAAGCTGAAACTCTTAGAAACAATAGCATTCCTGATTCCTGAGCAGGTTCCATCACATACAACTGTCGCTGAGTTTCTTTAGAAATGACTGAGAGAGAAGCTACTTCAGGACTTCTTCCTTGGCCGTGTGTACAGGAGACAAACAGCAGTGTGGGACTGTTCTGAACCAACCGAACGATGTGGCTGTGAGAGTCTCTCTGTCCCGGTGTCCTTAGTCCACCTCCTCTCATCAGGGGCCTCCCATTTGAATGATTACTGTTCACAGACAGCTCAGGTCCACATGCTAGCTGCTCTTTTCTTTCACTGCCATTTTCTCTCTCCCTTTCTTCTCCTTCATCGCTTCCTCCAACCTCGGTGACTCAGAAGCAGTTGGCAAGTGGTAGCATCTGTCTTTGTCACCTCCCCATCAGACCGGGCTGCTTCGGGAGAACTGGGCTCTTTGCAGCCTGGTGGCAAGCCTAGCGCCTGCTTCAGCCCCGCTGATAGCCCAGGGTGGGTAGAGGGTAGCGGGGTAGAGAGGCACGCCCAGCCCACCGCCCCCTGGGCAGCTACAGGCTCAGAAGCTCTGCTTAGGGTCTGGCTGAAAGTGTGTCTGGGGCTGAATTATCTGTCTCTAAACTCTCGTTAACAGCCAGGGAGCAGACTGGGAGATGTATGTATTCTGAAACTCTCCCTGAGACCAACCATGCAACACCTTCCCAAAACAGCACCCGCGTTAAACTTACTGTAGCTCACTCACTGTTCCCTTGGCGACAGCATCATAACATGACATGGTGGACGCTTTTGAATAATAATAATAAGAAGAAGAATATATGCCATTGAACAGACACTTTTATTCAAAGCAATGCTGAAGCAAATGCTGTGTCTGAGAAAAAGTTGTCTCTCTCTGTCTTTCTCACTCTGTCTCCTTGACTTCTGTTGTTCCTGGCACATAGTGTGCAGATACACGGCGATAGCAGCCAAAACACCACACTGGGGAGAAGTTGAGTTAATGATGCAGAGAGTGCTGGCTGGCCAGACTACAGCCCTCCAGAGTGGACACTGACTGAACAGGCCTTCTTTCCCCCACAAACCCTGCCACCGTGTCCCTCTCGTCCCATAAATCCTGCCATATTTCATACCTTGGCAAAGCTTTGTGTCTAATCTGAATTATTTCCTTTATTTGTCTTTGTTTTGCTGTGTGATCACGTATTCATTTATTCACTTTACAATGGCATGCAGCTGGATGGCAGTAAGCTGAAGCCTCGTTATTGTCATTCTGCAGGAGACGGAGCGTGTATTTAACAAGCAACAAGCTTGTTAGATTAATTCAGGGTTTTTTCACGCATGATGTTCTCTCCCTGTCCAAGTGGGAGAGATGAGCGCAAAATGCCACTGTGTTGCACCATATCACTGCTACTCAGACCACGTCACCAATGACAACAATGTTGGAGATGCTTAATGACTGGAGCCTTTTTCAGAGAACTCATTCTCTCAATATGCATTCCTCTGGCAGCTGATGTCAAAAAGCACCTCTGTTTTTCTTTTATTAATTTTCCAGCGGACAATGTTCAATATAAGCCTGGACACGGGCCTGGACACAGGCCTAACAGTGTTATGCTTTCTAATAAAGCAGGGCCCTCATAGATCTTCTCCGTGGAGGCACCCCTAAAGTGGAAACTGATGTGTCTTGTAATTGAAATGAACAATCTCCTACACATGGACCCTCAGTATTACAGCCTAATTGCCTCTCTCATTAAAAAACATGTGTCGCGTCTTTGTGATCTGCACTAGGTTTAATATCGAGTGAGATTGGCTGCCACTGCCATGTATATTAGTCTTTTCTGTCAGGTCATTTGGTGAATACATGGTAACAGTGAAATAGGGCTGGCTCTGAGTCCTATATGCTTTAAATGGGGAGTTTTCGCTCCTCTGATCTCCAATCCCATCCACTGGCCAGCCAATCCCTCTGTTGTAGCTCCCCAGTCGTTAGGACATTTAATTAAGGCCCTGAAAGAACTTGAATCAGATGGATTATTTGCAGGGGCTGCAATTATGTTTTGTCTCTGAGTGGGGGGGGCAGAGTAAATGACTAGAACAGCGTGAAGGCCCTCTTTCCACGCTTTATAAAGAGGATTGAGTGAACAGGGCCGTTTGCCAATCCATTTGTGAACGTTTTTTGATAGGAAGAAAAATGCTGTGAATAAAATTGGTATTTCTCCACACAAATGAATTGGAATCATTGTATCAAACAAAGGTGGATCATGAAAGCATACAGCTAGGGTGTTAAAAAGCACATGGGCAGTGCCTTTTCATAAAAGCAGGGACTTTGCTGGCAGTTGGTTGAATAGTGTGAAATGGGAGCCTACTGAAACTACCCATGAAGTTTAATAGAAATCTGAATGAAATGTGACCCTTACTGGCCCCAACCGGGCACGTATGATGCTGCCCACTAACAGCTGCACAACAGGGACACTCAATACTATGGTGCCTGTGGGACACCAACCCCACATTAATGTCTCTCAATAGAGAGGAGCACATCAGATATTCACTAATTGCACTGTATTCTTTCTGTGGATAGCAAAGAAAATGGCAGATCATAATGATTCATCATTTTATTTCGTTTTACTTCATTGGGTTCGACTCAATCTGTCATCTTGATGCCCTTTGTGATACATAAATAGAGGAGAAAGGTAATGAATCACGCACATTTTCTACTGAAGTGTTGAAACAGGTGTCAAAAGAAAACGGGTCATTGTTGTTTGAAAGTTCAGAAACAACGGTGGATTATCTCTCTTTCAAGTTGTGCTTTTCTCACTCACAGACTGGTTGGCACTTCCTTTACTGTGTCTGTTAAATACTTAATGAAGGAAGCTCAGATCTCAATTATTATCCATTCTCTCAAATCCTTTAATTTTCTAATCTGTAGACAAGCACATGGAATCCTTTCACGTGTCAAGTGTCATTTAGTTTGCCTGCATGTTCTGTATAATGAACAGAATGATCTCATTATTTCATGAATTATGTCTTATCGTTGTTGTTGCATTGTCGAGAAAGAAACTACAAGTGAGCATTTCGTTGGATGATGTATACCAATGCCGATCTCGTACACACTGTACGACTAATAAAACTTGAAACTTGATTTGTGTTAACTACAATAGTAACCCATCGATATTGAACAATTAATGCCTCTTTTGAAGTTTGGTGAGACTTGCCTTGGCCTTAGAAATATGGTGCAATTCTGAGTAATGTAGGGCTTTGTGAAATTGAAATCATATCTGTACTTCAAAAGTAGTATTGACTCATTGACAGACTAGTCTATCTAGTGAGACAAACCAAGGAAAGTCATTTAGCCTCAAGGAAGACGTTTTGAGTCCTCCTGCAGAATGACAAATCTGTGGATGATGATGGGGACAGAGTATGCGGCATATAATCAATTTTTTCCCAAAATATCTAGTAGAGATGATATTTCATACCCCTCAACTGAAAGTCATACTCAAATTTTCTAAATAGTAATAATATACAGTATTATACAGTACTGTATATACAGTATTATAGTCAAAGTGCAGTTACCTGTCATGACTAGGTAACCATGCAGATAGTTACAAAGTATTGACATGACTGTCAGACTGTACACCGTATCAGATATTGTTTTATTCAAACTGCAATTGGAAAACATATTGGACGCCTTCATACTGCACCTTAGTCCAGGGCTAAAGCTTAGTCCAGGGTTAACACATGTTTGTGTGAACACAGGCTAAACTAGCCCAGGGCCAGTCTGGCCTGGGACTTAGAACAAGGCCTATTGAGAGATAGCCTATATATCCCAGTAGGATGTAGGACAACATGATATAACAGAGGTGTTATTGGTATCCAGCGGTCATGGGGTTATCATGGGGTTATCGTGGGGCTATCGTGGGGCTATCGTGGGGTTATCGTGGGGTTATCGTGGTGTTATCGTGGGGTTATCACGGGGTTATCATGGGGTTATTCCATTACTGAGCAGTGAGTCTGCCTACATGCCCCCAGGTTTCACTAAAGCACAAGACTGCAGGACTTCTTTGATATTAGAAGAAAGTAGATTGGTTGTCTCTCGTGTGTGTGTGTGTGTGTGTGTGTGTGTGTGTGTGTGCATGAATGTGTGTGTGTCTGTGTGTGTCTGTTTGTGTGTGTGTGACTCACCAGACACCGTGTTCTGTCTTCAGTGAGTGTGTGATTTGGGAAGGAACACAAACAGGAATGAGGACGGTGTGTCTTTGATAGTTCAGCTGCGTACTACACACCACAGTATTCCTCCTTGATGACTGTACTGTCTGCTATGAGACACATGTAGTTGGTTGCTGGGTGGATGTCTTAGAATATCTCATTCCCCCTGTACCACAATCACTCCCTCCTTCCCTGGCTTTCCTTTTTTCTCAGCCTTATACAGAGTACTTTTCCCTTCCTGCGTCTCAGTGTTTTTACCAGCTTCCCCTCCCATTTTTTGGTGTCGGTCCAACATACTGCTGCCTGTCAGGCAGGGTATCTATACCCCCCTCTCGCTGTCTCTCTCCTCCCACTCCTCTCAGCAGCTACCTCCATCCTCCTATTGGGATTCAGCTCACACTACACTGTCTAATTAGAGAGAAAGAAAAAGAAAGCCTCTCCCTTATCGCTCCCCCGCCCCATGTCCTCTCCCCCTCCCCATGTCCTCTCCCCATCCCCATGTCCTCTCCCCCTGTCCTCTCCTCCTCCTTCTCGCACTTCCTCTCTCCGTCCCTCCCTCTCTCCCCCTACCATCCGGCGGATCCCATGCAGATACATCTAATTGATTTGTTAAGAGCCTTTAATATATCCTGACATGCTAAAGCCATTGTTTATATGAGGTGTGGAGATGGTAAACTTTATGTTGTCAATAAAAGACAAGTAGAGACGGGGCATTGGTCCTCCTATAGCTTCTATAGCTCCTATATCTCCTATATCTCCTACACTATATCTACTATATCTTCTATAGCTCCTATAGCTCCTATATATCCTATATCTCCTGTATCTCCTATAGCTCCTATATATCCTACAGTATATCTTCTATAGCTCCTATATCTCCTATATCTCCTACACTATATCTACTATATCTACTATAGCTCCTATAGCTCCTATATATCCTATATCTCCTGTATCTCCTATAGCTCCTATATCTCCTACAGTATATCTTCTATAGCTCCTATATCTCCTATAGCACCTATAGCTCCTAAATCTCCTATAGCTCCTATATCTCCTATAGCTCCTATAACTTCTATATCTCCTATAGCTCCTACAGTATATCTCCTATAGATCATATAGTTCCTATAGCTCCTATAGCTCCTATATCTCCTATAGCTCATATATCTCCTATACCTCCTATATATTCTATATCTCCTACAGTATATCTCATATAGCTCCTATATCTCCTACAGTATATCTCTTATAGCTCCTATATCTCCTTTTTCTCCTATATCTTCTATAGCTCTTATATCTCCTACAGCTCCTATATCTCCTATAGCTCCTATATCTCCGATAGCTCCAATATCTCCTATAGCTTCTATAGCTCCTATATCTCCTTTAGCTCCTATAGCTCCTATATATCCTACAGTATATATCCTATAGCTCCTATATATCATACAGTATATCTCCTATAGCTCCTATAGCTCCTATATCTTCTATAGCTCCTATAGCTCATATATCTCCTATAGCTCTAGCTCCTATGTCTCCTATATATCCTATATCTTCTATAGCTCCTATAGCTCTTATATCTCTTGTATCTCCTATATATTCTATAGCTCCTATAGCTCTTATATCTCCTATAGCTCTAGCTCCTATGTCTCCTATATATCCTATATCTTCTATAGCTCTTATATCTCCTATAGCTCTAGCTCCTATGTCTCATATATATCCTATATCTTCTATAGCTCCTATAGCTCTTATATTTCCTATAGCTTCTATATCTCATATAGCTCCTATATCTCCTACAGTATATCTTCTATAGCTTCTATATCTCCTACAGTATATCTGCTATAGCTCCTATATCTCATATAGCTCCTATATCTCCTACACTATATCTCCTATAGCTCCTATATCTCCTACACTATATCTCCTATAGCTCCTATATATCCTACATCATATCTCCTATAGCTCCTATATCTCCTATAGCTCCTATATCTCATATAGCTCCTATATCCCCTACACTATATCTCCTATATCTCCTATATCTCCTACACTATATCTACTATATCTTCTATAGCTCCTATAGCTCCTATATATCCTATATCTCCTGTATCTCCTATAGCTCCTATATCTCCTACAGTATATCTTCTATAGCTCCTATATCTCCTATAGCACATATAGCTCCTAAATCTCCTATAGCTCCTATATCTCCTATAGCTCCTATATCTCCTATAGCTCATATAACTTCTATATCTCCTATAGCTCCTACATTATATCTCCTATATATCATATAGTTCCTATAGCTCCTATAGCTCCTATATCTCCTATAGCTCCTATATCACCTATATCTCCTATATCTCCTACAGTATATCTCCTATAGCTCCTATATCTCCTACAGTATATCTCCTATAGCTCCTATATCTCATTTTTCTCCTATTTCTTCTATAGCTCTTATATCTCCTACAGCTCCTATATCTCCTATAGCTCCTATATCTCCGATAGCTCCAATATCTCCTATAGCTTCTATAGCTCCTATATCTCCTTTAGCTCCTATAGCTCCTATATATCATACAGTATATCTCCTATAGCTCCTATATATCATACAGTATATCTCCTATAGCTCCTATAGCTCCTATATCTTCTATAGCTCCTATAGCTCATATATCTCATATAGCTCTAGCTCCTATGTCTCCTATATATCCTATATCTTCTATAGCTCCTATAGCTCTTATATCTCTTATATCTCCTATATATTCTATAGCTCCTATAGCTCTTATATCTCCTATAGCTCTAGCTCCTATGTCTCCTATATATGCTATATCTTCTATAGCTCTTATATCTCCTATAGCTTCTATATCTCATATAGCTCCTATATCTCCTACAGTATATCTCCTATAGCTTCTATATCTCATACAGTATATCTCCTATAGCTCCTATATCTCCTATAGCTCCTATATCTCCTACATCATATCTCCTATAGCTCCTATATCCCCTACACTATATCTCCTATAGCTCCTATATCTCATACACTATATATCCTATAGCTCCTATAGCTCCTATAGCTACTTTGACGTCTGCAACATCTTTGCTGATATTGATAGTTTGTGTGTATGGTATCTTAAATAATGCAGCAAGATATACTGTAGGGTAGGCTACATAGTTTTGCAGTTCGTTTTTCCTTGGCAGAGTAGGCATGTTAGCTGTGTGTTCAGATACATTACCAGTCAAAAGTTTGGACACAACTACTCATTGCAAGATTTTTCTTTATTTTTACTATTTTCTACATTGTAGAATAATTGTGAAGACATCAAAACTATGAAATAACACATATGGAATCATGTAGTAACCAAAAAAGTGTTAAACAAATCAAAATGTGTTTTATATCTTCTGTACACCATCCCTACCTTGTCACAACACAACTGATTGGCTCAAACGCATTAAGAAGGAAAGAAATTCAACAAATTAACTTTTAACAAGGCACACCTGTTAATTGAAATGCATTCCAGGTGACTACCTCAAGAAGCTGGTTGAGAGAATGCAAGCTGTCATCAAGGCATCAAGGAAAATCGGTGGCTACTTTGAAGAATCTAAAATCTAAAATGTATTTGTATAACACTTTTTTGGTTACTACATGATTCCATATGTGTTATTTCAAAGTGTTGATGTCTTCACTATTATTCTACAATGTAAAAAATAGTAAAAATAAAGAAAAACCCTTCAATGAGTAAGTGTGTCCAAACTTTTGACTGGTAATGTATGCAAAGTTATACAACACAACATTCCATATTTCATTTGACTGCAGTTACCCCTGATTCTATCAACTTCCCAGTATATCAGAAATGGGTGCGAGCTACTGTCAGTACCATATCATCTATCTACGGTACCTGTCGCTTTCTCTTCCTCCATCCACTAATCAATAATTGAGAGTATTTTTATGCCAGTTCCAGGTCTGATGAGTTGGGATCTAATGAGCCTGCTATAGTACTCTAACCTTTATCCTATAGAGTCTAGACCACGGTCCCAAATGACACCCTATTCCCTATATCCTGTAGTGCGCTACTTTTGACCAGGGCCCATAGGGATTTAGTCAAAAGTAGTGCAGTATTTAGAGAATAGGGTGCCATTTGAGATGCAGTTTAGACCTCAATCCTCTATAAGGACCCTACCCAACCACATCCCCCTATAGCAAACAGTGCCATCCTACACAGCCTTTCTGGAAAATGTGACTGCTCCATTTACCACACCAGCTAACACAGCTGGCCCAACTGCTCCCCACACTCTCCAAATCACCCAGCTGCCCGCACTCCGTCCAGCTGCCCCTGTGAGCTACACTCATTTATAATAGAACCCATGTGACAGCCACTAGCATACACACAGTTATACAGTACACAGGCCGCAGTACACTCACACACACACTCATGCACGCACGCACGCTCCACAGCACACTCCCCAGCACGCTACACATTCTGCATTCCTTCATAATACTGTAGTGTGTATTACAGAGCTGTAGCTCTGCATGGCAGAGCTGTGTCTCAGCTGGGCCCAGTCCCCATCACTGCTGCCTGCTGCCACACACCCGCTCTGATCAGTCACGCTTAATAGGAGAAATTCAATCACCAGCACATCACACATGGCTTAGCTTCCGCAAAGCTCCCATTGTCTGAGAGACGCTGCAGCCATACATAGAGGAGAGGAGGAAGGACAATATACAGGACGTGCTTAGCTTCCGCAAAGCTCCCATTGTCTGAGAGACGCTGCAGCCATACATAGAGGAGAGGAGGAAGGACAATATACAGGACGTGCTTAGCTTCCGCAAAGCTCCCATTGTCTGAGAGACGCTGCAGCCATACATAGATGAGAGGAGGAAGGACAATATACAGGACGTGCTTAGCTTCCGCAAAGCTCCCATTGTCTGAGAGACGCTGCAGCCATACATAGAGGAGAGGAGGAAGGACAATATACAGGACGTGCTTAGCTTCCGCAAAGCTCCCATTGTCTGAGAGACGCTGCAGCCATACATAGAGGAGAGGAGGAAGGACAATATACAGGACGTGCTTAGCTTCCGCAAAGCTCCCATTGTCTGAGAGACGCTGCAGCCATACATAGAGGAGAGGAGGAAGGACAATATACAGGACGTGCTTAGCTTCCGCAAAGCTCCCATTGTCTGAGAGACGCTGCAGCCATACATAGAGGAGAGGAGGAAGGACAATATACAGGACGTGCTTAGCTTCCGCAAAGCTCCCATTGTCTGAGAGACGCTGCAGCCATACATAGAGGAGAGGAGGAAGGACAATATACAGGACGTGCTTAGCTTCCGCAAAGCTCCCATTGTCTGAGAGACGCTGCAGCCATACATAGAGGAGAGGAGGAAGGACAATATACAGGACGTGCTTAGCTTCCGCAAAGCTCCCATTGTCTGAGAGACGCTGCAGCCATACATAGAGGAGAGGAGGAAGGACAATATACAGGACGTGCTTAGCTTCCGCAAAGCTCCCATTGTCTGAGAGACGCTGCAGCCATACATAGAGGAGAGGAGGAAGGACAATATACAGGACGTGCTTAGCTTCCGCAAAGCTCCCATTGTCTGAGAGACGCTGCAGCCATACATAGAGGAGAGGAGGAAGGACAATATACAGGACGTGCTTAGCTTCCGCAAAGCTCCCATTGTCTGAGAGACGCTGCAGCCATACATAGAGGAGAGGAGGAAGGACAATATACAGGACGTGCTTAGCTTCCGCAAAGCTCCCATTGTCTGAGAGACGCTGCAGCCATACATAGAGGAGAGGAGGAAGGACAATATACAGGACGTGCTTAGCTTCCGCAAAGCTCCCATTGTCTGAGAGACGCTGCAGCCATACATAGAGGAGAGGAGGAAGGACAATATACAGGACGTGCTTAGCTTCCGCAAAGCTCCCATTGTCTGAGAGACGCTGCAGCCATACATAGAGGAGAGGAGGAAGGACAATATACAGGACGTGCTTAGCTTCCGCAAAGCTCCCATTGTCTGAGAGACGCTGCAGCCATACATAGAGGAGAGGAGGAAGGACAATATACAGGACGTGCTTAGCTTCCGCAAAGCTCCCATTGTCTGAGAGACGCTGCAGCCATACATAGAGGAGAGGAGGAAGGACAATATACAGGACGTGCGGACGTCACTCATTCACATCCAAACAGCATACAGCAATGTTTTGGCAACATTCAATTAAAAATATATGGATTTGATACGCTGCTAGAGAGCGTATGCGAGTCTGTCGAACATTTTTCATCACTTAAAAGACTGGATGGGAATATCCTTCTGTGGTTACTTGAAAGAGATTCACAAATTCCTTGTGCGTGCCTTGTTTGGGTAGATCTAGTGAAGGCTCCAGCTTAATGTTGTGTGTCATAATATGCAGATAAATACTTAAATGCAATAGGTTGTTTCCATCTCAAATTGACCTCCTTAGACAAGCATCAGAGTGTAAACAATCCCGTTTTAATTCACAGTTCTTACATTTCTTCTCAATCGCAGTCTATCCAGCTCACTCTGCCTTCTTCCTCTCTCATCTCCTCCCTCGCTTGCTCTCCCTGCCCCTTCTCCCCTCCTTCTCCGCTCCCCCCACATCCCCTCTCTCCCCCCTTCCACCCCTCCTCCCATTCCCTAATTCTCATTAATTGATGTTGTCTCACTTCATTAGAGCTAGTTTGCGCTGGCAAATAATTTCCAACTCATTTTCTCAGCATGTTTCATCGTCGTTAATTTCAACCTTTACTGTCACCCATAAGAACCCATTTCAATTCATAGTCATGATCCACATTTTCCCATCATTCAGGATCACAACTCAAGTGTTAACCTTTCACTGGCTGTAACTGAGCCTCGGTGGTAATACTGCCTGAGATGTGATGGCTCACTGAGGGACGGTGGGTGGGTGAGTGGGAGGGTGGTAGTAACCACTTATCACACAGCAACATTTCATCCTAACCTTACATTGTAATTTTCACACCACAGACTTTTAAACCTGACGGCTTTACCATTCATGAACACGATTACCAACATCATCTTTAACCAGGGGTGTGGAGCTAGTTGGATGTTCCAAATAAAGAACACAAATCTGCTTCCAACATGTTATTGCATTTCTTCCCCCCTTACATGAGCCTCAGTTCACAAGAGACAGTCACATTTGAGAAAGATTTGGCGGTATTTTAGAAGGGGGACTGGAAAATGTATTGTGTGTCACATTTGCTATGCTCTATTTGTGTCTGATAGAGAAGGTTCCACGTGTGGTCTCAATCCTCAGAGGGAAGACTAACAGTGAAACACACCTGTCAAACACCCACATAGCAGTCAACAGTCATAACAAGATATCAAGAGACCTGCATTTCAAAATGGACAATATGGAAGCCACATAATGGTTTCTACCTGGCCGTGTGAACTGAAACATTTCTGAGCACTGGTGTCTTTCAAATGCTTAGATAGTCTGGGCCTAAATTGGGGCACAATGACAAACCCTGAGAAGGAAATGGTTATTGATGAATAGATTTCGAACAACAGATGAGTCTCTGGAAGATGGAGAATCAGCAGGGGGTGAGGGAGGAGGAGGAAGGGGGGATGAAGCTGAGGAGCACGAGAGTTGACATGGAGCTATGAACAGGAATTATTGGCATTCACTTCCCAAACTGTGCCAATTTATTTTGATGAAGCACTGTAATCATATGTTATGGTTTAAATCTAGTCACTGGAGAGGGCTCTGCTTCCCAGCACAGCTCAATGTTCTCACTGGTTACACTGCTGTGCAGAGGAAATAGAGTGACTTGTGATGTTGCTGGTATGTTGTTGTCTGCGTGTGAGGGAATGATTTGAGGCAGCTGGGACTAGGACATCGCCCTCCATGCATAAGACCTAACCTTGAGAACTAGACAGTGTTTGGTTTTTAGTTTCAGCTACAGCTGTGGTATTATTTCAAACAATTACATATATTGCCTTGGTTTTCCCTAGAGGTGGTCATGCATTGACAAGCACAGACATCATCTTGAGTTGTGTGTGTGTGTTTTCTACAGAGAGACTTCAATTAGTTAGGTTCAGAGATGTCTCTGTCATTCTCAAAAGCATCATCACAGGATTCAGTTTGCATCACAGGTTAAACGTTTTTGATACCTAAGTGTCCAAATCTTACATTTCCCATGCGTAAAAGAACATACTCCTTTTGTTTACAAATCATTAAGGGAGAAAGGCCCTTACAATCTAATTAACTTCTCACCGAGTTTTGAAATAACCAACCCAGTTTTCTAATCAAAAGTATTATTATTCCCTACAAACAAACACAAGTGAATTAACGCTGGGGCCAAGTCAAGTACTTCCGACAGATAGATAATAATTATCGGATTAACAACGGAATCCGATGTGTCCTCCAGTGCAATGACTAAAAAGGTTCATTGAAGACACACTGTAAAGGTAAAGACCTAATACCGTTCCAGCTGCATATGCTGCTGAATCCCTTCACTGTGGCACATTCATGTAGAGGGAAGAAAGGGTAATGAAACTAAAAGGGAGAGATCAAAAACAGTCCCTCTATTGACCATCAGCAGCGTTGCCTGACTTCACAGTCATGTAATAGTTAAAAGCATAGGGAGGGGGTTCTCTTTGCAAAGAGGGGAAAGAAAATACCTTTTTATGGTGAGCCCTTACCTAAAAAGCATGCCTGGGGTAGTGAACACAGCATGGCAGCTAGCTCATCTCACGGTATTGAAGGCCCCAGGGGCCCTAAACTCCATCAAACAGCAGAAACAAACAGAATCAACCACAAACACTGGGTCTGCTCCCGTTGTGTGCTGGAGAGACTATCCTCAGCTGTATGCATGAGAACAGGAGATATATACGAGGATTGGAAGGGGATAGGTGCTCTTGGGTGTGTGTATATGTGACTGTGTTCTTTGTTTGTGCACTTGCGTGTGTGTGTTTGTGTGTGTGTGTGTGTGTGTGTCTAAAACAGCTATGACAATCTGGTGGTTTTGATGCTTATTAGTGTCTATCCACCCCCACATGTTGGCTGTAACATCTTGAACAGCTTTTTGACGTGGAGCAACAATCACACCTTAAACTTTATGGGGTGACTGGCTTTAAAAAGAGGAAGATAGTTAAGAGAGGAAGCTGGGGTGTTGTTAGTTTATACAGTGAGAAAAGGATTGTGTCTTGGCAGTTGACAGACAGACAGACAGACAGACAGACAGACAGACAGACAGACAGACAGACAGACAGACAGACAGACAGACAGACAGACAGACAGACAGACAGACAGACAGACAGACAGACAGACAGACAGACAGACAGACAGACAGACAGACAGACAGACATATGTGTTGTTAGGTTATACAGTGAGAAAAGGATCAAAGCTCAGAGTGTTTTCATTGGCAGAGAGAGACACCCACCCCTACCCAGCATGCTCTGTTCTCAGACTCCTCTCAGATTTGGTGAATCCCTGTTGTTGTTGAAGGATCCCACACATACCGCTCACTCCACTGTGGCCAAAAGAGCTGAGCTGAGCTATGTTCTGCACACAGGCCCCTCTCGAGCCCCTCTCAGTGTGCTCATCCCTCCACCAGCCCACTCTGCTGCCTGCTGTAGCCTCTTGTGTGTGTGTGTGTGTGTGTGTGTGTGTGTGTGTGTGTGTGTGTGTGTGTGTGTGTGTGTGTGTGTGTGTGTGTGTGTGTGTGTGTGTGTGTGTGTGTGTGCGTGCGTGCGTTCGTGTGCGTTTGTGCCCAGATCTAGAGCAACCTACACTCAAAATATATATTGGGCACCGGTGAAGGGGAGTGGCCTCCTGGGAACTGGGAACATTAAAGGAGCTCTTACTGTCACACTGACTGTACCTGTCCTGACCGGCCGGACGCCAGACTCTCACTACTCTTTCTTCTGCTCACATCCCTGTATAAATGGCTGTTTCCATTCAGACATGCCTGATCAGTTTGATGTAGTTACGCTTTATTATGTAGCATGGTTTGGAGTCTGGCGTTATATTTGATCAAATCACTTTGTCTAAATTGTTTCACCAAATCAACTTGTGCGCATCCCAAATGGCACCCTTTTCCTTACGTAGTGCACTCCTTTTGATCAAGACGATAGGTCTCTGGTTAAAAGTAGTGCACTATGTAGGTAATAGGGTGCCATTTTGGGACGCAGTCCAGTCTACATTGTGTTTTATAATGGCAATTAAGTCCTTCATTTTCTGGTGTTATGGTCTTGTGGCTGTGGCAGGTCTGAACTTGTATTAACCTTCCCCCAGTCGTAAGAGGTAAGAGACTGTGCCTCAGTATTCTACACACTCAGAGGGACTAGTACACCAGCAGCTGTAGGAGGTCAGCCTGAATAAATGCATGAATCCATAAGAGTAAATGAAGCCAAACCTTATGCCACAGTGATATTATGCAGCTAGTTAATTAAAGGTGATGGAGTGGATCGGAGTGGATTAAGTCAAGGCCTTGTGTGGGCCACTAGTTCAGTTAGAGGAGCTCCATTTGCATTGCATCCTCTTCACATGCCGTAAATGACCATGTGTTTCCATTTAGAATACTTGTACTGTTTATTAATAATGATAAACAGGGAATAACGTCCACATAACACTCAATGGAACAGGAGTGGCAGGCAGCCATTCTAAACCTTCCGTTCAGTCAGATACTATGAGCTACTATAGGTGACTTAGTGGTAATTGGATGAAACTAAGCCATTGTCTTGTATATACTAAAAGGATCTGGTTCTATAGCTGGGTTCCCCAACTGGGACCTGTGGTTTTATTTGGCCCCCCAAGTTTTCAGTTTATTTTTTATTTTTATAATAATATTTGTTTTATGTATTTTTGTTGGACATATAAGAGTGTAAAAACACCACAAAATCCTCTCCAAGTGATTTGAATTTTGGGAATCTGTTCCCAAGTATTCCCACGCAAAATAGAGAGACATGTGATCGTATACAAGTTTAAGCAAGATTAGTCAAACATTATACACTACACGACCAAAAGTATGTGGACACCTGCTCGTAGAACATCTCATTCCAAAATCATGGCCATTAATATGGAGTTGGTCCCCACCTTTGCTGCTATAACAGCCTCCACTCTTCTGGGAAGGCTTTCCACGAGATGTTGGAACATTGCTGCGGGGACTTGATTCCATTCAGCCACAAGAGCATTAGTGAGGTCGGGCACTGATGTTGGGCGATTAGGCCTGGCTCACAGTCGGCGTTCCAATTCATCCCAAAGGTGTTCGATGGGGTTGAGGTCATGGCTCTGTGCACACCAGGGAAGTTCTTCCACACCGATCTCGACAAACCATTTTGGTATGGACCTCGCTTTGTGCACGGGGGCATTGTCATGCTTAAACAGGAAAGGGCCTTCCCCAAACTGTTGCCACAAAGTTGGAAGCACAGAATCGTCCAGAATGTCATTGTATGCTGGTGCGTTAATAGTTCCCTTCACTGGAACTAAGGAGCCTGAACCATGAACAACAGCCCCAGACCATTATTCCTCCTCCACCAAACTTTACAGTTCGCACTATGCATTGGGGCAGGTAACCCAGATTCGTCCGTCAGACTGCCAGATGGTGAAGCCTGATTCATTACTTCAGGGAATGCGTTTTCACTGCTCCAGAGTCCAATGGCGGCGAGCTTTACATCACTCCAGCCGATGCTTGGTATTGCGCATGGTGATCTTAGGCTTGTGTGCGGCTACTCGGCCATGGAAACCCATTTCATGAAGCTCCCGACAAACAGTTGTTGTGCTGGCTTTGCTTCCAGAGGCAGTTTGGAACTCGGTAGTGAATGTTGTAACCGAGGACAGACGATTTTTACGCACTACGCCCTTCAGCACTCGTTGGTCCCGTTCTGTGAGCTTGTGTGGCCTACCACTTCACAATATCACTTACAGTTGACCATTCTACTGTAAGGCCATTCTACTGCCAATGTTTGTCTATGGAGATTGCATGACCATGTGCTCAATTGTATACGCCTGTCAGCATCGGGTGTGGCTGAAATAGCCAAATCCACTCATTTAAAGGGGTGTCCACATACTCTTGTATATATATAGTGTATATGTTTGGTCTTGCGGTCAGTTTCCAGTCTACAAATGATTTGTAATTATGTTCCGGCCCCCTGACCATCCGCTCAAGAAAAAAATTGTTCCTCTGCTGAATCTAGTTGATGATCCCTGCCCTATAGGTTACACCTGTTGAATGTAATCGTAGAACCAGCAAAGAGTTAAAATACTGCAAGTAGAACTGAAGACTTTCCACTCCAAATGTAGCACATCTCCATATATTTGTAATGAGAAGGCAGCACTATACTATCTACCTTTTTCTCTCTAACAGGAAAATAAGGTTATATGAAACAATAAAAACACCACCACAACACGACCCACAGTGATCCTGACTCAGGGAGAAATGATGTAGGGCAAATTATAGCAGACTTGATTGAATAGGGAGTCAACCATCCAAACAGTGCAGAGTGTGTGCAATGCTCGATTTAATCCATTTGAATGCCCTCATACCCTTTAAAAGGGATCTAAAAAGGCCAAAGGAAGTGTTAGTGGGAAAAGGCTGCCAGACATGGCAGTGAGTTTGATGAATTTCCTCATCAGAAGCTCGTCACGCGATGTGGCAGATCTTTATTTTACACCTGACCTTCTCCGGTTAAATACCTTGTTTCACAGCAGCAAGATAAGTGCTTTCAGCTGCGCTACCGGGGAAAGGGAAGCTTTCACACACTGCTGCTTTGACAGACTCTTCTTCCACCCACCTGCCCATGGCCGGTTGGGGAGCAGCAACAAAAAACATAGAGCTAGCCTCGCGTACTCTTTCCACAAGAGGAGAAGTAATGAAGCCTTGCTAATGGTGCCGTGTGGTGTTAACACTGCTCGCCGTACGCTATTAGCCATTGTAATTATATTTGTAGCGATACAAAGGGTGGAATGAAATGCATATTTAAATAGATACTGTATATAGAGGTGAGTTATTAAAGGCTTGTGTAAGAAATGTGGGATCTTTTTGATTGTCTCAGTGCTGCTATCTCCTGTCTGGTGTACTGGCCGGGGATGAGCGCAAGCAGCGTTTTAATTTCAGATGTAATCTTTTCCATTAGAATAAATCACAGCCCAGAGACCCTGGCCAGGAGGGCCTCATTTCTTATTTAAAAAAAGAAACTTTCAGGGAAATTAAATCCCCTGGCTCTAAATGTAAAACCATTTAGAATTAATAAAGGGAAATTCAGCCCCTATCCTATCCCAGCAAGACTGTGGTCTCCGTCTCCCATTCCTAGGTTTCCACATTACTCCCTGTCTTCCCCCGATGTAATATCCATCTCCATGTTATGGAGATATGAATGGAAATGAGCCTGGCAAATGGGTGGGTGTGATGGGCACAGAGGAATGTATGTGCTGGCATGGGGCCTCTTAATATGTTTACAGGCAGAAAACTGCTGAGCACTAACGTGTGAAACTCTGACTCCCTTGATTTTGCGACGAATCTCAGTGCTTATTTTTTATATTTTTGTTCACATTTTTTCTTATTTGTATTTCTTTCTTTTTTTTAGACGCTAGATCAGCTTTAATATTGCAGGTAGATTGTAGCTTCCATCAATGTAATTGTCTGCATCACTTCCAATCCCCCATATATTTTTTTGCTAATATATATATATATATATACATACATACATACACATACATACACACTTATACAGTACCAGTCAAAGGTTTGGACACACCTACAGTACTCATTGCAGGGTTTTTCTTTATTTGTACTATTTACTATGTAGTAACCATTTTTTTTTTTAAACAAATCAAAATATATTTTAGATTTGAGTTTCTTCAAAGTAGCCACCCTTTGCCTTGATGACAGCCTTGATTTGCCTTGATTTGCACACTCTTGGCATTCTCTCAACCAGCTTCAGGAGGTAGTCACCTGGAATGCATTTCAATTAACAGGTGTGTCTTGTTAATAGTTCATTTGTGGAATTTCTTTCATTCTTAATGCGTTCGAGTTTGTGTTGTGACAAGGTAGGGGTGGAGTACAGAAAATAGCCCTATTTGGTATAAGACTATGTAATAGTTAGCCATTTGAGATGCACACTAACTCCTTACCCTCTCTATCCCATTGATCTTGAACCCCAACAAGGACCGCTGCTATCTGCCATGATGCTATCTGCCATGATGCTATCTGCCATGATGCTACGTCATGTCTTTAGAGGGAGTGTTGGCGCTACAGGATGAACAGACCTGTAAAGAAGAGACTGCAGAGCAAAAGACAAGGGGTTGTTGTTAATATTTCATCAGGTGTGGGTGCACAGCAGGTGGCCTGGTAGGCACAGGGGATCTCATCCTCTCTCAGGATCTGCTGTGTGCTTGGCTCCCTTCACTCTCTCCTAGCCTCCTAGCCTCTCACTTCCCAGTCACAACAGTTCAGCACACCGCCTCCTGTCCTTTCAAAAGCACTAATGAACTTGACTCCCTGATAAACTTTATAAAAAACTTTTAACAAGGTCTTTCCTTCAGAAATACTTCAACTTACTTCAATGGACTAATGCAGCAATCATTTTATTCATAGTACAACGCCAAGGTGAGAACCTGAGAGCTCTGAAATAATATGGACTTAAGGACAATCATTTATTGACAGAATGTCAGCCTGATCAGTGTCAGCCTGATGTCAGCCTGATCAGTGCAGGGGGGTCGGCTCTGCGTCGGCCCGTGTCAGCCTGATCAGTACAGGGGGGTCGGCTCTGCGTCGGCCCGTGTCAGCCTGATCAGTGCAGGGGGGTCGGCTCTGTGTCGGCCCGTGTCAGCCTGATCAGTGCAGGGGGGTCGGCTCTGCGTCGGCCCGTGTCAGCCTGATCAGTGCAGGGGGGTCGGCTCTGCGTCGGCCCGTGTCAGCCTGATCAGTGCTGGGGGTCGGCTCTGTGTCGGCCCGTGTCAGCCTGATCAGTGCAGGGGGGTCGGCTCTGCGTCAGGCCCGTGTCAGCCTGATCAGTGCTGGGGGGTCGGCTCTGCGTCAGGCCAGTGTCAGCCTGATCAGTGCAGGGGGTCGGCTCTGCGTCGGCCCGTGTCAGCCTGATCAGTGCAGTGGGGTCGGCTCTGCGTCGGCCCGTGTCAGCCTGATCAGTGCAGGGGGTCGGCTCTGCGTCGGCCCGTGTCAGCCTGATCAGTGCAGTGGGGTCGGCTCTGCGTCGGCCCGTGTCAGCCTGATCAGTGCAGGGGGGTCGGCTCTGCGTCAGGCCCGTGTCAGCCTGATCAGTGCTGGGGGGTCGGCTCTGCGTCGGCCCGTGTCAGCCTGATCAGTGCAGGGGGGTCGGCTCTGCGTCGGCCCGTGTCAGCCTGATCAGTGCAGGGGGGTCGGCTCTGCGTCGGCCCGTGTTAGCCTGATCAGTGCAGGGGGGTCGGCTCTGCGTCGGCCCGTGTCAGCCCGATCAGTGCAGGGGGGTCGGCTCTGCGTCGGCCCGTGTCAGCCTGATCAGTGCTGCGGACTGCAGAGGAGCTGATGGGAACATATGATAAAGACTAATTAACTAAGCCGCTCTTTAAATATAATATCACGCACGCATGCACACACACAGACACACACACACAGAGAGAGCTCTGCAGAGCAAATCAGTAGCGTCAGGACATAGTACATACCAATGTTCTGCATCACACTGGCCAGCCTCTCATGGAGGGAGAATCAATCACAAGGCAAACGGATAAGACCTGATCTGATCAGGAAAGAAAGGACAGTGTTCCCAAAGCTACTTCTGAGGGATGTTTTCTGTGTTGTTTTTATAGAAAGTCTGGATATCGTGGTAGGTCCAGAGACAGTATGATGCAGACAAGGACTAATTGTTGTTGTGAACTGAATAGGATAGATGTTCTAATGCCTTTAGTGTTCTTTTTCTCTTTATCTCTTGGAAGTTTCTAATGAAGTCTCTTTGGAGGTCGTGCTTGGCGAGAGGAACAAAGAGAAAATGGATGCCAGGGAAGAATGGGGTTGTGCTCTGATGTTGTCAGGAGGAGACCATTTTAACATTGGAGCTGTGCTTGATAAGACCATCCGTTGGGAGGAATTAACACTGAGCCAAAGAAGGACAAAAAGGAGCGATTTAAAATGCAAACAGAACTTGAAACAAAACTAATTGTTTTAGCCAGACGTTCCCTGATGAATACAGATAAAGCAGAAACACTTAGGATGTGTCAATACTCTGTGTAAGCAGACAGAAGACATTTGTTAAGCGCTCAGCCTTGGTTCACTCCACAAACAGACAGGCGCATTGGCCTATTCAAGGCCTCTAAATCTATCTAGCTTTTCTGTCTGTATTTTATCAAAGCTATTCCCCAAATAGAAACAGGCCAGATGAACAATGACATCAGTGTGCACTGTGTTTTAGAGGAATTGAAGGATATCAGAAGGTCAGGTGACTGTACACCAGATGGAAACTGCCAGTGACAACCTATTCAACAATCTGTCACCAAAGAGGAAGTGTTCTGTAGTGAAGGACATGCATCGTGTTGCTCTAAAACAAACAGTGTACAACAGGACAAACAGTGATGACTGGGCTATTTATATTCCATGTATTTGAAGGTGAAATGGGTAGGTTGGATCACACAGCCTTGCCTTGCTCAGTCTCCCACTCACCCCTCTGCTCTGTATAAAAAGTTCTTAAAGTCCCGTCTCAGCATCAAAGTCACAGGTAAACTCCCTATTCAGACATTCCCTTCTCTTTCAACTTCAATGGAATTTCATTTTCCTTATTCTCCCCTCTCTACCTGACTCTCTCTCTTTACTCCCCTCTCTACCTGACTCAGTCTATACTCCCCTCTCTACCTGACTCTCTCTCTTTACTCCCCTCTCTACCTGACTCAGTCTATACTCCCCTCTCTACCTGACTCTCTCTCTTTACTCCCCTCTCTACCTGACTCTCTCTCTATACTCCCCTCTCTACCTGACTCTCTCTCTTTATTCCCCTCTCTACCTGACTCAGTCTATACTCCCCTCTCTACCTGACTCTCTCTCTATACTGAGAGAGACGAGGGGGATGAGAGAGAAGAGGGGGATGAGAGAGAGGAGGGGGATGAGAGAGAAGAGGGGAATGAGTGAGACGAGGGGGATGAGAGAGATGAGGGGGATGACACTGAAGAGGGGGATGAGAGAGAAGAGGGGGGTGAGAGAGACGAGGGGGGTGAGAGAGACGAGGAGGGTGAGACAGACGAGGGGGATGAGAGAGAAGAGGGGGATGAGAGAGAAGAGGGGGATGAGAGAAAAGAGGGGGATGAGAGAGACGAGGGGGATGAGAGAGAAGAGGGGGATGAGAGAGACGAGGGGGATGAGAGACACGAGGGGGATGAGAGAGAAGAGGGGGATGAGAGAGACGAGGGGGATGAGAGAGACGAGGGGGATGAGAGAGAAGAGGGGGATGAGAGAGAAGAGGGGGATGAGAGAGACGAGGGGGATGAGAGAGAAGAGGAGGATGAGAGAGAAGAGGGGGATGAGAGAGACGAGGGGGATGAGAGAGACGAGGGGGATGAGAGAGACGAGGGGGATGAGAGAGAAGAGGGGGATGAGAGAGAAGAGGGGGATGAGAGAGACGAGGGGGATGAGAGAGAAGAGGAGGATGAGAGAGACGAGGGGGATGAGAGAGACGAAGGGGATGAGAGAGAAGAGGGGGATGAGAGAGAAGAGGGGGATGAGAGAGACGAGGGGGATGAGAGAGACGAGGGGGATGAGAGAGAAGAGGGGGATGAGAGAGAGGAGGGGGATGAGAGAGAAGAGGGGGATGAGTGAGACGAGGGGGATGAGAGAGATGAGGGGGATGACACTGAAGAGGGGGATGAGAGAGAAGAGGGGGGTGAGAGAGACGAGGGGGGTGAGAGAGACGAGGAGGGTGAGACAGACGAGGGGGATGAGAGAGAAGAGGGGGATGAGAGAGAAGAGGGGGATGAGAGAAAAGAGGGGGATGAGAGAGACGAGGGGGATGAGAGAGAAGAGGGGGATGAGAGAGACGAGGGGGATGAGAGAGAAGAGGGGGATGAGAGAGAAGAGGGGGATGAGAGAGAAGAGGAGGATAAGAGAGAAGAGGGGGATGAGAAAGACGAGGGGGATGAGAGAGACGAGGGGGATGAGAGAGACGAGGGGGATGAGAGAGAAGAGGGGGATGAGAGAGAAGAGGGGGATGAGAGAGACGAGGGGGATGAGAGAGAAGAGGGGGATGAGAGAGAAGAGGGGGATGCGAGAGATGAGGGGGATGAGAGAGACGAGGGGGATGAGAGAGAAGAGGGGGATGAGAGAGACGAGGGGGATGAGAGAAGAGAGGGATGAGAGAGAAGAGGGGGAAGAGAGAAAAGAGGGGGATGAGAGAGACGAGGGGGATGAGAGAGAAGAGGGGGATGAGAGAGATGAGGGGGATGAGAGAGAAGAGGGGGATGAGAGAGAAGAGGGGGATGAGAGAGAATAGGGGGATGAGAGAGAAGAGGGGGATGAGAGAGAATAGGGGGATGAGAGAGCATAGGGGGATGAGAGAGAAGAGGGGGATGAGGCTAATACAGTAATTAAACCAGAAGACACTTTGGAATACAACAGTTCAACAGTAGAGTTCGCTAGTCGTAAGGGACAGGTCTAGACAGTGGGGAGATTGAAGTGTGTGTAAAACAGTGTGGAAGGGACAGGTCTAGACAGTGGGGAGTTTGAAGTGTGTGTTAAACAGTGTGGAAGGGACAGGTCTAGACAGTGGGGAGTTTGAAGTGTGTGTAAAACAGTGTGAAAGGGACAGGTCTAGACAGTGGGGAGTTTGAAGTGTGTGTAAAACAGTGTGGAAGGGACAGGTCTAGACAGTGGGGAGTTTGAAGTGTGTGTAAAACAGTGTGAAAGGGACAGGCCTAGACAGTGGGGAGATTGAAGTGTGTGTAAAACAGTGTGGAAGGGACAGGTCTAGACAGTGGGGAGTTTGAAGTGTGTGTAAAACAGTGTGAAAGGGACAGGCCTAGACAGTGGGGAGTTTGAAGTGTGTGTAAAACAGTGTGGAAGTGACAGGTCTAGACAGTGGGGAGTTTGAAGTGTGTGTAAAACAGTGTGAAAGGGACAGGCCTAGACAGTGGGGAGTTTGAAGTGTGTGTAAAACAGTGTGGAAGGGACAGGCCTAGACAGTGGGGAGTTTGAAGTGTGTGTAAAATAGTGTGAAAGGGACAGGCCTAGACAGTGGGGAGTTTGAAGTGTGTGTAAAACAGTGTGAAAGGGACAGGCCTAGACAGTGGGGAGTTTGAAGTGTGTGTAAAATAGTGTGAAAGGGACAGGTCTAGACAGTGGGGAGTTTGAAGTGTGTGTAAAACAGTGTGGAAGGGACAGGTCTAGACAGTGGGGAGTTTGAAGTGTGTGTAAAACAGTGTGAAAGGGACAGGCCTAGACAGTGGGGAGTTTGAAGTGTGTGTAAAACAGTGTGGAAGTGACAGGTCTAGACAGTGGGGAGTTTGAAGTGTGTGTAAAACAGTGTGAAAGGGACAGGCCTAGACAGTGGGGAGTTTGAAGTGTGTGTAAAACAGTGTGGAAGGGACAGGTCTAGACAGTGGGGAGTTTGAAGTGTGTGTAAAATAGTGTGAAAGGGACAGGTCTAGACAGTGGGGAGTTTGAAGTGTGTGTAAAACAGTGTGAAAGGGACAGGTCTAGACAGTGGGGAGTTTGAAGTGTGTGTAAAACAGTGTGGAAGGGACAGGTCTAGACAGTGGGGAGTTTGAAGTGTGTGTAAAACAGTGTGGAAGGGACAGGTCTAGACAGTGGGGAGTTTGAAGTGTGTGTAAAACAGTGTGAAAGGGACAGGCCTAGACAGTGGGGAGTTTGAAGTGTGTGTAAAACAGTGTGAAAGGGACAGGCCTAGACAGTGGGGAGTTTGAAGTGTGTGTAAAACAGTGTGAAAGGGACAGGTCTAGACAGTGGGGAGTTTGAAGTGTGTGTAAAACAGTGTGAAAGGGACAGGTCTTGACAGTGGGGAGTCTGAAGTGTGTGTAAAACAGTGTGAAAGGGACAGGCCTAGACAGTGGGGAGTTTGAAGTGTGTGTAAAACAGTGTGAAAGGGACAGGCCTAGACAGTGGGGAGTTTGAAGTGTGTGTAAAACAGTGTGAAAGGGACAGGTCTAGACAGTGGGGAGTTTGAAGTGTGTGTAGAACAGTGTGAAAGGGACAGGTCTAGACAGTGGGGAGTTTGAAGTGTGTGTAAAACAGTGTGGAAGTGACAGGTCTAGACAGTGGGGAGTTTGAAGTGTGTTTAAAACAGTGTGAAAGGGACAGGTCTAGACAGTGGGGAGTTTGAAGTGTGTGTAGAACAGTGTGAAAGGGACAGGTCTAGACAGTGGGGAGTTTGAAGTGTGTGTAAAACAGTGTGGAAGGGACAGGCCTAGACAGTGGGGAGTTTGAAGTGTGTGTAAAACAGTGTGAAAGGGACAGGTCTAGACAGTGGGGAGTTTGAAGTGTGTGTAAAACAGTGTGAAAGGGACAGGCCTAGACAGTGGGGAGATTGAAGTGTGTGTAAAACAGTGTGGAAGGGACAGGTCTAGACAGTGGGGAGTTTGAAGTGTGTGTAAAACAGTGTGAAAGGGACAGGCCTAGACAGTGGGGAGTTTGAAGTGTGTGTAAAACAGTGTGGAAGTGACAGGTCTAGACAGTGGGGAGTTTGAAGTGTGTGTAAAACAGTGTGAAAGGGACAGGCCTAGACAGTGGGGAGTTTGAAGTGTGTGTAAAACAGTGTGGAAGGGACAGGCCTAGACAGTGGGGAGTTTGAAGTGTGTGTAAAATAGTGTGAAAGGGACAGGCCTAGACAGTGGGGAGTTTGAAGTGTGTGTAAAACAGTGTGAAAGGGACAGGCCTAGACAGTGGGGAGTTTGAAGTGTGTGTAAAATAGTGTGAAAGGGACAGGTCTAGACAGTGGGGAGTTTGAAGTGTGTGTAAAACAGTGTGGAAGGGACAGGTCTAGACAGTGGGGAGTTTGAAGTGTGTGTAAAACAGTGTGAAAGGGACAGGCCTAGACAGTGGGGAGTTTGAAGTGTGTGTAAAACAGTGTGGAAGTGACAGGTCTAGACAGTGGGGAGTTTGAAGTGTGTGTAAAACAGTGTGAAAGGGACAGGCCTAGACAGTGGGGAGTTTGAAGTGTGTGTAAAACAGTGTGGAAGGGACAGGTCTAGACAGTGGGGAGTTTGAAGTGTGTGTAAAATAGTGTGAAAGGGACAGGTCTAGACAGTGGGGAGTTTGAAGTGTGTGTAAAACAGTGTGAAAGGGACAGGTCTAGACAGTGGGGAGTTTGAAGTGTGTGTAAAACAGTGTGGAAGGGACAGGTCTAGACAGTGGGGAGTTTGAAGTGTGTGTAAAACAGTGTGGAAGGGACAGGTCTAGACAGTGGGGAGTTTGAAGTGTGTGTAAAACAGTGTGAAAGGGACAGGCCTAGACAGTGGGGAGTTTGAAGTGTGTGTAAAACAGTGTGAAAGGGACAGGCCTAGACAGTGGGGAGTTTGAAGTGTGTGTAAAACAGTGTGAAAGGGACAGGTCTAGACAGTGGGGAGTTTGAAGTGTGTGTAAAACAGTGTGAAAGGGACAGGTCTTGACAGTGGGGAGTCTGAAGTGTGTGTAAAACAGTGTGAAAGGGACAGGCCTAGACAGTGGGGAGTTTGAAGTGTGTGTAAAACAGTGTGAAAGGGACAGGCCTAGACAGTGGGGAGTTTGAAGTGTGTGTAAAACAGTGTGAAAGGGACAGGTCTAGACAGTGGGGAGTTTGAAGTGTGTGTAGAACAGTGTGAAAGGGACAGGTCTAGACAGTGGGGAGTTTGAAGTGTGTGTAAAACAGTGTGGAAGTGACAGGTCTAGACAGTGGGGAGTTTGAAGTGTGTTTAAAACAGTGTGAAAGGGACAGGTCTAGACAGTGGGGAGTTTGAAGTGTGTGTAGAACAGTGTGAAAGGGACAGGTCTAGACAGTGGGGAGTTTGAAGTGTGTGTAAAACAGTGTGGAAGGGACAGGCCTAGACAGTGGGGAGTTTGAAGTGTGTGTAAAACAGTGTGAAAGGGACAGGTCTAGACAGTGGGGAGTTTGAAGTGTGTGTAAAACAGTGTGGAAGGGACAGGTCTAGAGCACCATTTGTTCCCATAAACATCAATACAGTGAACATTGTGCCCCTGCTCCTGTAACTGTAGAACTGATGTTGTGTGCAATTGGTTACGTATGTTTTAAATACAAATATGGGGAGCCAATGACTAACCGCCATTGATTGCTTGTATCTACATGGATCCCTTGTTCTGTATTGATCTTATTTAGGAACAATTAGCCTCGCAGCTAGGGAAGAAGCGCGCCCTGGCTGCCATATAGGAGGGGATTTGTCACTGTGGCCTGAGGTAAGTGCTAAACAGTAACACAGAGCTAAGTTCATTCTGAATAACTGAGGCACTGTAGGTAGGGGGAGTAGAGAGGAAAGGTCTTAATTGTTGACAAGTAATTGTCGCAGGCAGCTCTTGCTGTTGGATTTGTGAATTAAAGGCAGAACATGACCCATCAACAGCTCATGCAGAGGTGTGACGCTCTAACAGCCACAGCTAACTTCATTAGCCAGCCGTGACACAAGTCCTGTCTCCGGTGTAATATCAGTCATTTCAGAAAAAACAGAAAGGATCAACTGTTAGAAGCAGCATGTGTGGAGACAACTCTTTAACTGAGGATCACTGGGTGGCTCCATCTCCTTATTAATAGACCCAACAGTATTGTGGATAAACAGCCTGTTATAGACCCAACAGTATTGTGGATAAACAGCCTGTTATAGACCCAACAGTATTGTGGATAAACATCCTGTTATAGACCCAACAGTATTGTGGATAAACAGCCTGTTATAGACCCAACAGTATTGTGGATAAACAGCCTGTTATAGACCCAACAGTGTTGTGGATAAACAGCCTGTTATAGACCCAACAGTATTGTGGATAAACAGCCTGTTATAGACCCAACAGTGTTGTGGATAAACATCCTGTTATAGACCCAACAGTGTTGTGGATAAACAGCCTGTTATAGACCCAACAGTGTTGTGGATAAACATCCTGTTATAGACCCAACAGTGTTGTGGATAAACATCCTGTTATAGACCCAACAGTATTGTGGATAAACAGCCTGTTATAGACCCAACAGTATTGTGGATAAACAGCCTGTTATAGACCCAACAGTGTTGTGGATAAACATCCTGTTATAGACCCAACAGTGTTGTGGATAAACAGCCTGTTATAGACCCAACAGTATTGTGGATAAACAGCCTGTTATAGACCCAACAGTATTGTGGATAAACAGCCTGTTATAGACCCAACAGTGTTGTGGATAAACAGCCTGTTATAGACCCAACAGTATTGTGGATAAACAGCCTGTTATAGACCCAACAGTATTGTGGATAAACAGCCTGTTATAGACCCAACAGTGTTGTGGATAAACATCCTGTTATAGACCCAACAGTGTTGTGGATAAACATCCTGTTATATATGCACTGCCAACTGGTTCAAGGTACTTGTATAGAAATAGTATTTCTGTGCTGTGTGTTTCTGTTAAGTCGTAATGGCTACAGGGAGCCATAGTTACCATAGCCGTGCTGTGGCGCCATGGCAGTATCCTATAAACTTGGGACTTGACCCCCACTGTGTGGGTGTGTGTGTGTGTGTGCATGTTGGTCAGTAAGCCAATGGATCTTGACCCAACCACCCTCCTCACCACCAAGCAGAGAGACCTGCTGAGTAGAAGGCCTTGCTTTCCTCACCCCTCTATCCTGAGCCAAGGAGAAACCATGTTCAGTCTTACAATAGGAGAGAAGGGAGGGGGGGCTGTCAAAAGGTTCCAATAGGTGTGAGCTTCCACTTGGAGGGAGCTGATTGGATGATGAATGATTTAAAGACTGGGGGCTGTATGCTAGATGATGTGTGGCTGAGAGTTTCAGTGGGGGGGGTGTGGGGCTGTGTGTGCTGTTAGTCTTAGCCTGGTGCTGGAGGAATTTGGGTTTAAGAGGCTAGTAGGATTGGGGAGGAATTGGACCAGACAGTCACCTGGGAATGGGGGATCTCAGGAGGAAGAAATCTAGGCTGAACACAGAGTCAGAGAAAGCTGCAAGGCTCGATCCACCAAGCTGCCTTCCTCTCCTCCCTCACCCATCTCTGACTCGCAATGTGAGGAGGATAAATCATGGACTTTTTTTCTGTGAGGAACAAATGTGTACTGTATGCCTGAAAATATAATAAGATCTATTATTTCCTTTTATACAACGGGTGGGTCTAATCCTGGATGCTGATTGGTTAAAACTGCATTCCAGCCAGTGTCTATTCCAAGTTACCACCGGCTAAACCTATGACGTTGAAATGCGTATTTACTCTGTTCCATCTCACTGCACAATCCACTAACTCATCAGCCCAGCCAGGCAATTTATAAACTTGATCTCCACTATAAAAAGCATCTAGACATTATTTCCCATTTGTAACGTGTACGCTGGGAGTCGGGAAGCAAGTACAGGGAGTGAATTTAATAATAAATGGAACAAAACAAGAAACACGAGTATCGTACAGACATGAAACACAGAAACAGAGTAACGCCTGATGAAAGAACCAACGGGAGTGACAGATATAGGGGAGGTAATCAGGAAAGTGATGGAGACCAAGTGAGTCTCATGAAGCACACGTGCGAGTAATGATGGTGGCAGGTGTGCATAATGATGAGTAGACTGGCGACAACAAGCTCCAGAGAGGAGCAGGAGTAGACGTCACACCATTTCTTTTAGACTAGCATATTTTTTCAACAGTGGAGATTTGTATAAACCTTGCTATCTGTCTTGCCGACATTTGCAAAATTGTTTCAATATTGAAATTCGATCTCCAGCTGTCCCATAGTAATGAACGTGTTGGGACAAGAAAGACAGGCAGGCAGCTTTTCTCAGCCAGTCGAAATCATGATTCAGCTGCCATCATTTTTGTTTTTGTCATTTTTCTCCCCAATTTCATGATTACGATCTCGTCTCATCGCTGCAACTTCCCAACGGGCTCGGGAGAGATAAAGGTTGAGTCATGCGTCCTCCGAAACATGACCCGCCAAACCACGCTTCTTAACACCCACTCGCTTAACCCGGAAGCTAGCCGGTCCAATGTGTCGGAGGAAACACCGTTCAACTGACTACCGAAGTCAGCCTGCAGGCGCCCGGCCCGCCACAAGGAGTCGCTAGAGCGCGATGAGCCAAGTAAATCCTCCCCGGCCTAACCCTCCACTAACCCAGACAACACTGGGCCAGTTGTGCACCGCCCTAAGGGAGTCCTGGTCACGGCCGGTAATGACACAGCCTGGGATAGAACCCCAGGCTGTAGTGATGCAGTGCCTTAGACCGCTGAGCCACTCGGGAGGCCAGCTGCCATAATTGTTATGGATATATACAAAGAAATGTCAATAGAAAACAGGTAAAACTAAACAAAATGCCGCTAGTTTGCAAGTAAGTTAGCCGTAGTTGGCTAGCCAGCAAGCAAGGGATAGGAATGTTGCCAGCCAGTATGGCAATGGAATATTTAGAACAAACGACACATAAAGAACAACTAGGTCGCGCCTCTGGCAACCAAACCGATAGAACAAACGACCAGCCGGCTTGGGTAGCAACCTTAGATTTGTGTTGGGACTATATCTCGTGAAAGGATGAAATAAGGTTTTTAGTGAAAATATGTCAATCATTTTTTGAATATGTTGGTAACCCATTGTGTAAAAGTGATAATGCCCTCGAAGCCCGTGTTTGGAGGATATATTGGCACGGTTTGCTTTCCCTCGACTTCCTCTCGAGCCTAACAACACCCGTGCCCATATATCCTCCAAACACCAGCTTCGAGGGCATTATCACTTAATTATTCACCTGATTCCCATCCTCAGTGGTAGCTAGCCCTTTGTTCGGATAAGAGCAGAGACTCTTTATCCAATTAGGACAGATCCAGGACCTACTTTAACACATGTAAAGGTGTGAGAGACATTATTCAAACATTCAATGGTACAACATGCACAGTCAGGCAGAAAAGCTTACATTTGTAGTTGGAGAGCGAGGGAGGGAGGGAGGGAGGGAGGGAGGGAGGGAGGGAGGGAGGGAGGGAGGGAGGGAGGGAGATAGATAGATAGCTTTTAGTTAATGACCTTGAGAGATTCCTGGGTCCTTGCTACCTTGATATATGTTTCTATCCAGCAATAGTGTTTTTCTGACTACTGCAGTCCAAGAGAAATATCATCAGAAATGCTCCACTGCATATATATCTTACATGCTTCAATTGACAACACTATTATGACCACGATATACAAGTTATATATCCATGACTGATCCCTTAAGGATATTTTCATAAAGTACAGCCGAGCCGAGACAACCCCAATGTCCCTGAGGCCATTTACTCTAAGAATAAACATGGTATTGACCAGTTCATTTTCTCTTTTTCTCTCGTTCTGTCTTTTTCTTTGCCTAACCCTCCCTTGTTAGTCATCTAGACTATCTCTCTCTTTCCCTCATTCCCTCCCTCACTGACTCCCTCCCTGTCTTGTTCTCATTCACCCTCACACACTCAAAGAGACAAGTCTGAGAAGCACTCTGAAAATTCACACTTTACAAAACTGACACCACCCTTTCCTTGAATCTTTATTTTTGCATGGCTGTTGTGATAAAATATTGAACTGACATCTCTGCTCCAGTTAATTTCATGTCAACACACCCCTCCACAAAGACCCACATTGGGGATAGTATATGCCATGAGAGCGGCCTGGGGAGAGAGGGAGGACACTGAGGGAGGGTGGAGTGCGGCCAGTGATGTGGATAGCCTGGTTGGAGCGTGGCCATGAAAGGGTTAACCCAGTGAGAGGTGTACTGTAGTGCTGCCAGTAGCAACAACACCATAACTAATTAATGGCCTGTGTTCCTGTCTAGTGGGGTAATGTTGCTCTTCAGATGCCCTTTTACTCAACATTCCCTCCCACCAGCACACTTCCCAAACACTAGACCACAACGGCAGGAGTAACCCCACACATGGGGCATTAATGGTGAATGCATATCATGTTGACAGGGGTCAGTAGCTCACTGGAGACTGACATCCATCTACTACTGTATGCTGGCTAGAGCAGAGCAGAGCAGACTAGACTAGAGCAGAGCAGACTAGACTAGAGCAGAGCAGACTAGACTAGAGCAGACTAGACTAGAGCAGACTAGACTAGAGCAGACTAGACTAGACTAGAGCAGACTAGACTAGAGCAGACTAGACTAGAGCAGACTAGACTAGAGCAGACTAGACCAGACTAGAGTAGAGCAAACTAGACTAGACTAGAGCAGACTAGACTAGACCAGACTAGAGCAGAGCAGACTAGAGCAGAGCAGACTAGACTAGAGCAGACTAGAGCAGAGCAGACTAGACTAGAGCAGACTAGACTAGAGCAGAGCAGACTAGACTAGAGCAGACTAGACTAGAGCAGACTAGACTAGAGCAGACTAGACCAGACTAGAGTAGAGCAAACTAGACTAGACTAGAGCAGACTAGACTAGACCAGACTAGAGCAGACTAGACTAGAGCAGAGCAGACTAGACTAGAGCAGACTAGACTAGAGCAGACTAGACTAGAGCAGACTAGACTAGACTAGAGCAGACTGGACCAGACTAGAGCAGAGCAGACTAGACTAGACTAGAGCAGACTGGACCAGACCGGACCAGACTAGAGCAGAGCAGACTAGACTAGACTAGAGCAGACTGGACCAGACCGGACCAGACTAGAGCAGAAGGCTATGGAATAGTGGGGGTTCTTCAGTTACTGTTGAGATTCCCATGGGGAATATAGATTATGATGGCCAGCTGTGGTGAAAGTGTTACCCCAGGTGAATCATCGATTAGAGACAGAGAATGGCTGAATGTGCACTGTGTCTGTAGACAAAAGAGAAGAGGTGGAGAGGGAGGTACTGTTCTGTTTGCAGAGAGAGAGAGAGAGAGAGAGATGGTGGAACAGAAGAAGAGAGGGTTAGATATGTTTTCAACACTGTGCTCGATCTAATTCTGACATACACTGCTCAGTCAGACAGACACCCTCCTCTGTACATATTCATAGTCTCCTAACCTCCTCACCTCCCGCTGTGCGCCCCTCTTTCTCACGCAACCTCCTTGATGCCTGACACAGCTTAGCTCTGAGTGCTGGGTTGGCACGCCACAACACGTGTTGCAATCTCAGCATACTACACCAGCTAGCTTGCGCCCTCCAAACTCCCTACAGATGAGGTCTACTTCACACGGGGAAGAGAGGAGAGGGGATAGGAGGAGAGGATAGGGGAGGGGAGAGGAAGAGAGGGGATAGGAGGAGAGGAGATAGGAGGAGAGGGGAGTGGAGGGGAGGAGAGGAGAGGGGATAGGAGGAGTGGAGAGGAGATAGGATGAGACGGGAGTGGAGGGGATAGGATGAGAGGGGATAGGAGGGGATAGGAGGGGATGGGAGGTAATAGGAGGAGAGGGGAGTGGAGGGGAGGTGATAGGAGGTGAGGGGAGGAGATCGGAGGTGAAGATAGGAGGAGAGGACAGGGTAAGAGGAGAGGAGAAGGTAGTAGGAGAGGAGAGGGTAGAAGGAGAGGGGAGGGTAGGAAGAGAGGAGAGGGTAGGAGGAGAGGAGAGGGTAGTAGGAGAGGATAGGGTAGTAGGAGAGGAGAGGGTAGGAGGAGAGGAGAGGGTAGTAGGAGAGGGGAGGGTAGGAAGAAAGGAGGGGGTAGGAAGAGAGGAGAGGGTAGGAAGAGAGGAGAGGGTAGGAGCAGAGGGGAGGGTAGGAGGAGAGGGTAGTAGGAGAGGGGAGGGTAGGAGGAGAGGGGAGGGTAAGAAGAGAGGGTAGTAGGAGAGGAGAGGGTAGGAGGAGAGGAGAGGAGAGGGTAGGAGGAGAGGAGAGGGTAGGAGGAGAGGGGAGGGTAGGAGGAGAGGGGAGGGTAGGAGGACAGGAGAGGGTAGGAAGAGAGGAGAGGGTAGGAGGAGAGGGGAGGGTAGGAGGAGAGGGGAGGGTAGTAGGAGAGGGGAGGGTAGTAGGAGAGGGGAGGGTAGGAGGAGAGGGGAGGTTAGTAGGAGAGGGGAGGGTAGTAGGAGAGGAGAGGGGAGGGTAGGAGGAGAGGGGAGGGTAGGAGGAGAGGGGAGGGTAGTAGGAGAGGGGAGGGTAGGAGGAGAGGGGAGGGTAGGAGGAGAGGGGAGGGTAGGAGGAGAGGGGAGGGTAGGAGGAGAGGGGAGGGTAGTAGGAGAGGGGAGGGTAGTAGGAGAGGGGAGGGTAGTAGGAGAGGGGAGGGTAGTAGGAGAGGGGAGGGTAGGAGGAGAGGGGAGGTTAGGGCTTTGGGTTCATTATTTCACCAGTAGGGACATATCTGCTACATGCCTTAGAAAGATGACCTTGGACCTGTGTCATACTGCTCTTAGCATCCAGGAGATCCTCCAGGGGAGGTGGGGGTGGGGTCTAAGCCTGTTCTCAGGCCCTAGGGAGGTGGGGGTGGGGTCTAAGCCTGTTCTCAGGTCCTAGGGAGGTGGGGGTGGGGTCTAAGCCTGTTCTCAGGCCCTAGAGAGGTGGGGGTGGGGTCTAAGCCTGTTCTCAGGCCCTAGAGAGGTGGGGGGTGGGGTCTAAGCCTGTTCTCAGGCCCTAGAGAGGAGAGACGAGGGCGGGTGGGGTATGGCAGACTCCGGGGCTCATCTTGGCAGACGCCCCATCATCACCTGCCACACGGCAGCCTGAACCATGGGTCACCCGCCATCCATTCCCATTACCCTCCTCCTATTAGATTTCCATTAGATTTGATGGGAGAGTTTTGTAGAAGAGAGGACCCCGCTCTGCAGACACCAATTTAAAGAGCCAAAGCAAAGTAATCAATTCACAAACCAACCAGAGACTGCAAACTGAATTACTGTGAGGGGGGGGGGGGGGGGTTGAGGTAGTGATGATAGAAGGAGGGTGAGAGCCAGTTTCAGACATATCCATATCAAAGCCATCCTGAAGGGCCAGAGTGAGGAGACAGAGCTGCTGATTAAAGATAACCTGCGCCCTGCAGGATGGCCAAACATACAGGTTGACTGTATAGGAGAGCACTCTGACTCACGCACATTGACTTAGTGTGGCTCAGTTGGTAGAGCATGGCATTCGCAACGCCGGAGTTGTGGGTTCGATTTCCATGGGGGACAAGTATGAAAACATATATGAAGATTTCTGTACTCACGACAGTACGTCGCTCTGGATACGAGCATCTGGTAAATGAGGAACGTTTTTAAATGTCACTGCATGGCTTCAAGCTCCACAACTTCCATCCACTTTTTTGTTGGCCTTTCAGTCTATGTCACAAGAAATACTGTATATCAACTTTCATTCCGCATCTATAGCTCAGGAACTTGGGGTCCACTTAGAGGAATGGTGAAGGTCACCCTCTAGGATTGTGTGTTTGTGTCATGCCTGGTACACATAACAGGTGTTAGTCGTGTAAAGTGAAATCCGGCACCACTGCATCATGTGTAGTTTGTGTGAGTGCTTCATGCTCCATAAGCTGACAGATAATATATTATTTCCAAACTGATATGACATGGTATGGGCACATACACTATATATACAGAAGTTCATGGACACCCCTTCAAATTAGAGTATTTGGTTATTTCAGCCACACCCGTTGCTGACAGGTGTGTAAAATCGAGCGTGTAAAATGCAATCTCCATAGACAAACATTGGCAGTAGAATGGCCTTACTGAAGAGCTCAGTGACTTTCAACCTGGCACTGTCATAGGATGCCCCCTTTCCAACAAGTCAGTAAGTCAAACTTCTGCCCTGCTAGAGCTGCCCCAGTCAACTCTAAGTGCTGTTATTGTGAAGTGGAAACGTCTAGGAGCAACAACGGCTCAGTCGCAAGGTGGTAAAAATTGTCTGTCCTCGGTTGCAACACTCACTACCGACAATCTAGATGATTCTGTGTTTACAACTTTGTGGCAACATTTTGGGGAAGGCCCTTTCCTGTTTCAGCATGACAATGACCCCATGCACAAATGGTTTGGTTTGAAATGGTTTGTTGAGATCGGTGTGGAAAAACTTGAATGGCCTGCACAGAGCCCTGACCTCAACCCCATCGAACACCTTTGGGATGAATTGGAACGCCGACTGCGAGCCAGGCCTAATTACACAACATCAGTGCCCGACCTCACTAATGCTCTTGTGTCTGAGTGGAAGCAAGTCCCCGCAGCAACATCTAGTGGAAAGCCTTCCCAGAAGAGTGGAGGCTGTAATAGCAGCACAGGGGAGACCAACTCCATATTAACGCACATGATTTTGGAATGGTATGTTCAACGAACAGGTGTTCACATACTTTTGGTCATGTAGTGTATGTGTGCATGCTAATCAGCCATCATGGCTTGTACTGGCTAGCCCCCAGACTGATCTCTGGGCAAAACATTCTCTCTCTCTCTGCTTCTCTCTCTCTCTGCCTCTCTCTCTCTCTCCTTCCTGTCTCTCCTTCTCTCTCTCCCCCCTTCTCATTCTCCCTCTGTCTCTCACTCCCCTCCTCTCTCTCCCCTCCTCCCTCTCTCTATCACACCCCTTTTTCCATCCTCTCTCTTTCCCCCTCCTCGTCTCTCTCACCTTCCTCCGTCTCCCTATCTCTTTCTCTCTTCCCCTGCTTCCTGTGTTAGTGTGGCAGTCTGCCCATTTTGATATGTAAATCATCCATAATTCAACGCTGCCTGCCATAAATCTTCATTAGCAGACCTGTGGAATAAGAAAATGGAGCCATTCTCAGATAGTTTTGTGCTCCATTATTATGTAAAGACTGACGGCATGGAGAGAGTACTAATCTACACCTTGAAACTGACTGACGGCATGGAGAGAGCACTAATCTACACCTTGAAACTGAGTCAAGGGTGTTATTGATGCCCTCTCTGTCTCTGTACTTGTTATCGCTCTTCCTCTTTCCATCCCTGTGCCTCTCTCTCTCTCTCTCACTCCCTCTCCACGTCTCTCCCACACACAGTTTACCCACTCCCTGTCCATTAGCCATCAGTTTAGAAAAAGCAGGTTACAAATTACCTTTCTCATTACCCAGCTCTGTGGGCTTTTAAGAGCCGCTTGCCAAGGCACCGGTGATATTTGCTTACCCCTCATTAAGATGCCGAGCTTTTCAAGTGACCCCTTATTGATTTCATTAAAACACTAAGGGAAAGGGGGATACCTAGTCAGTTGTACAACTAACTGAACACCTTCAACTGAAATGTGTCTCCTGCATTTAACCCAGCCCCTCTGAACCAGAGAGGTGAAGGGGGCTGCCTTAATTGACAGTCACATCTTCAACACCCAGGGAACAGTGGGTTAACTGCCTCACTCAGGAACAGAACAACCGATTTTCAGCTCGGGGATTCGATCCAGCACCTTCCGGTTTCTAGTCCAACACTCTAACCACTAGGCTACCTGACGGACCTACCACTCTGAGTAAAGAAGAAAAACACACTAATGCAGCATTTCATATTTTCTTAAAGTCGGAGTGAAACTTTCTGTGTCTGGATGTGACATCCATCGCTGCTTATTATCACAGCGCATTGTAGGAACTAAATCTGTCGTTCATTACATCTGGCTGGTGGAGTTTTAACAATAGGCTGTATCCTACCGAGCTGGATACAGATACAGCACAGATACGGTGCAGGCATTTAGAAAGCCAGGCTCTATCTCCCGCTCCAAGCTCTTATTCAATGCATAGGCTTGTGACTCCAGAGGAAGATTGTCAGCATCTGATACAGTATAGGGATGTGGGGAGACTATCTCAGAAATGATTTGAAGCCGTCCATAATCCGACGAGTGACTATGTATCATGTCAGCACATTCCCTTCATATATAGAACACCATCTCACTCAGTTTCTCAGTCCCTACCTCTCTGTTGAAACGTTTAAAACCGGAGACACAGCTAAAATAGCACTGATGCAAGGATCAGGGATGACACCTATCTCAGGTGAGAGTTTCAGGGAGTATACAGTATATACCATGGGACCATGGCGCCTTAAGACTCTGTCGCCTTGTGTTTGCCAGGAAGGCAGCCCTCCATCCCAGTCCCAGTCCCAGTATCAGTCCCAGTATCAGTCCCAGTATCAGTCCCAGTCCCAGTATCAGTCCCGGTATCAGTCCCAGTCCCGGTATCAGTCCCAGTCCCGGTATCAGTCCCAGTCCCAGTATCAGTCCCAGTATCAGTCCCAGTATCAGTATCAGTCCCAGTCCCAGTAATCAGTCCCAGTATCAGTCCCAGTCCCAGTGTCAGTATCAGTATCAGTCCCAGTATCAGTATCAGTCCCAGTATCAGTCCCAGTATCAGTATCAGTATCAGTATCAGTCCCAGTATCAGTATCAGTCCCAGTATCAGTCCCAGTATCAGTATCAGTATCAGTCCCAGTATCAGTCCCAGTATCAGTATCAGTATCAGTCCCAGTCCCAGTCCCAGTATCAGTCCCATTCCCAGTCCCAGTATCAGTCCCAGTCCCAGTATCAGTCCCAGTCCCAGTATCAGTATCAGTATCAGTATCAGTATCAGTATCAGTCCCAGTATCAGTATCAGTCCCAGTATCAGTATCAGTCCCAGTATCAGTATCAGTATCAGTCCCAGTATCAGTATCAGTCCCAGTCCCAGTATCAGTATCAGTATCAGTCCCAGTATCAGTATCAGTCCCAGTATCAGTATCAGTATCAGTCCCAGTATCAGTATCAGTACCAGTATCAGTATCAGTATCAGTACCAGTATCAGTATCAGTACCAGTATCAGTATCAGTATCAGTATCAGTCCCAGTATCAGTCCCAGTATCAGTCCCAGTATCAGTCCCAGTCTCATTTCTCTTCATTACCATTACATCCAGCTGACCAACCCCTGGCTCCATCCAGCTCTTCACTCAGGAGGGATTACTGTTCCTATTGGCCCAACCAGGCCTGGCAACTTCCCTGTGCCACTCAGGCTCCACTCTGCTCAGGCCCAGTCTAGCCACGTTAGTGTCCTCCTTTCTCAGGGCCTGTCAAAGTGTGACTGATAGGGGAAACACAGGTAAACAAACACCAGGCCCAACTAAAGTCTAACTTCCAATGTGATTAGAACTGGAACTGAAGAATGTCTTAGAGACGTCTCTCTCTCTCTCTCTCTCTCTCTCTCTCTCTCAGCCCAGGCTTCTTCCACCATGATGTAGGGGTGAATTAAAAGAAATGGCCACGGATAAAAAGGACTCAAATAAATGCGAACTGAAGCGCAAATCTGAGTGGGGAACAGGCTTTGGGAGCTCTGTGGTAAAGTATGGGAAGTCAGGACTAAAGGCCACCAGCAATGGTACAGCTAATGGACTTCAACTGTTGTGGTGGATCAGGCAGTGCAACGCAGCATAACACGGAGAGGGGAGGCCCAGGGTCTATCTAACTTAAGATAGCCGGATCCTGCCGTGATCGTGCCATGCTGCCCCATGCAGTTGCCATTAGCAGGCAGCCGGTGGCAGGACGGTGGGGTGGTGTGGGGGAGGAATTGTACTGGGAGGCTGGGTGTGGGGGATTGGAGGCTCCAGGACTGGCCCAGGACCGGGTATAGGAGAGAGGCTATCTGCTGAGTTCTGGGGGAGTGAGATGCTCCTGGTCCTAAAGTAAAGAGGCTGAGAGAAAGGCTGCCCCCCTGTCTGCCTCCTACACCAGCTATGGGGCAGTTTTATGGAGGAAAACAACAGGAAACTTTTTAGGAATGGTCTGAGACAGAGACAACTTTGTGGTTAATGTACTGACCAGACAGCAGACAGTTCAAGCCCTTGAACCTGTACTGAAGGCCCCTATCCACTGTCTCCATCCACAGAGCTCAGTGTTCTGTCTCACCCAGCCCAGCAGAGAGTACTACAGAGCATCATCTATCCAGAATCTACATTGTGGGTTTTAGATGTAATTTAAGCATGAAGATTTAGCTATCAGAGGAGTCACCTCTAAATTTGCATGTTCTTTAAGTACAGAGTGTGTTCTCCTCTCCTCCTGTCACTGCTTTAATGATGTACTGTACTGGAACCTGAGAGGGAGAGGGGACTAGAGGGGATTGGCTCTGAGACCCATGCTGTTGAAGTCCCCCTCCAGAGCTCTGCATCACACCAGGAGTTGGGGCCTTAGGCTCAGTTTCTCCTCTTGACCCTCCTATGACCCCTGCCTATCTGTCTGCACTGAATCTCTCTGAGGGATAAGAAGCTTTCAGATGAAGGGGGAATTAATACTGCATGGCAACAGACAGAAGGGGTTGGGTATCAAGGGGGTTTAAACGTGTTTTATCTGACCTTAGATTCCTATGATTATGTGCTCAGTACAGTAGACTTATGCTGCACGGGGGAGAGACTTAACCATTGCTAAAAATCTATCTGGATTGGGAGGGTTAAAAAGAGAAAGGAGGGTAAAGAATGATTTACTACATTTCACATCCATTCATTTGCATTCCAATAGATTTCACTGTATTCTGATGTAGGAAGTGATTAGATCTGACATTACACATGTGCTAGAGGTTATAAGAAAATTATTCCAGCTTTCACAACAAAAAAAGGAGAAATCCAATATAGCCGAGCTGTGTCCTGGAAAGAGATGTTAAACAGACAGCAGTTTTCATTTAGACTCTCCCTCTATTCTCTCTGTTCCTCTTCTCTCATTACCCTGCTGGCTAGAAATTAAGGTGGATGGATTTGAGGGGGCGAGCAGACGGGCAGACAGGTGGACGGGGAGGCAGGCTGAAACCTATAGAACGGGTCGTGTCTATGTTTTGGGCTGAGCTCGTGCAGCAAAATGGAGGGAAATATGATTGTATTCATTATTCATTCCAAGGCTCCCTCTAGCTTCCACTGCATATCTTGTTTTTCATACTGCACCAACATGCCCTCCACTGAGATGGAGTGTGTGCATGTGTGTGTGTATATGCACATGTGTGTGTAGCTGTGTGTGTGTGTGTGTGTGTGTGTGTGTGAGCGCGATGTCCCTACCGAGTGTGAGTGTCACGACCTCCGCCGAAGTTGGCTCCCCTGCCTGTTCGGGCGGTGCTCGGCGGTCGTCGTCACCGGCCTACTAGCCGCCACCGATCCCTTTTTCGTTGTCTGTTGGTTGTGTCTTATTCGTTTCACCTGTGTCCTGTTGTATGTGCTTGATGGGCTTCCTTATTTAAAGTACATGTCCCCGCCCTTGTTTTGTGCGGGATTGTATTTGTGTTACGTGTGTACGTTAGGTAGAGGTGTTGGTGTTCTGGACCTGCACCCTGTGTTTTGGGTGGTCCATATTATTATCCCTGTGTTTTGGGTGGTCCATATTATTATCCCTGTGTTTTGGGTGGTCCATATTATTATCCCTGTGTTTTGGGTGGTCCATATTATTATCCCTGTGTTTTAGGTGGTCCATATTATTATCCCTGTGTTTTGGGTGGTCCATATTATTATCCCTGTGTTTTGGGTGGTCCATATTATTATCCCTGTGTTGTGGGTGGTCCATATTATTATCCCTGTGTTTTGGGTGGTCCATATTATTATCCCTGTGTTTTGGGTGGTCCATATTATTATCCCTGTGTTTTGGGTGGTCCATATTATTATCCCTGTGTTGTGGGTGGTCCATATTATTATCCCTGTGTTTTGGGTGGTCCATATTATTATCCCTGTGTTTTGGGTGGTCCATATTATTATCCCTGTGTTTTGGGTGGTCCATATTATTATCCCTGTGTTTTGGGTGGTCCATATTATTATCCCTGTGTTTTGGGTGGTCCATATTATTATCCCTGTGTTTTGGGTGGTCCATATTATTATCCCTGTGTTTTGGGTGGTCCATATTATTATCCCTGTGTTGTGGGTGGTCCATATTATTATCCCTGTGTTGTGGGTGGTCCATATTATTATCCCTGTGTTTTGGGTGGTCCATATTATTATCCCTGTGTTGTGGGTGGTCCATATTATTATCCCTGTGTTTTGGGTGGTCCATATTATTATCCCTGTGTTTTGGGTGGTCCATATTATTATCCCTGTGTTGTGGGTGGTCCATATTATTATCCCTGTGTTTTGGGTGGTCCATATTATTATCCCTGTGTTGTGGGTGGTCCATATTATTATCCCTGTGTTTTGGGTGGTCCATATTATTATCCCTGTGTTTTGGGTGGTCCATATTATTATCCCTGTGTTTTGGGTGGTCCATATTATTATCCCTGTGTTTTGGGTGGTCCATATTATTATCCCTGTGTTGTGGGTGGTCCATATTATTATCCCTGTGTTGTGGGTGGTCCATATTATTATCCCTGTGTTGTGGGTGGTCCATATTATTATCCCTGTGTTTTGGGTGGTCCATATTATTATCCCTGTGTTTTGGGTGGTCCATATTATTATCCCTGTGTTTTGGGTGGTCCATATTATTATCCCTGTGTTGTGGGTGGTCCATATTATTATCTCTGTGTTTTGGGTGGTCCATATTATTATCATCCCTGTGTTTTGGGTGGTCCATATTATTATCCATGTGTTGTGGGTGGTCCATATTATTATCCCTGTGTTGTGGGTGGTCCATATTATTATCCCTGTGTTTTGGGTGGTCCATATTATTATCCCTGTGTTTTGGGCTTGTTGTTTTGTGCCGCATTAAAGTGCACCTTTTCCCTGTGGAACTCTCTGCACCTGATTCCTTCCTCACCCGCCTAGTCCCTCGTGACAGTGACTGCTGGGGATGTTTCTAGATGGCTGCCATTGAAGCTCAGTGTTAATCATGGTCCAAACCTGTCCTCTCGGGGGAAATGACAGTAACCCCCCCCCCCCCCCCCATTTCATCCTTCCTTCCGCTAATCCCTCTGTCACTGTCTGTGTTTGTCTTCACTTCCAGTGCATGTGAGTTTCCACCTCTCTCCCTCTGTCACTGTCTGTGTTTGTCTTCACTTCCAGTGCATGTGAGTTTCCACCTCTCTCCCTCTGTCACTGTCTGTGTTTGTCTTCACTTCCAGTGCATGTGAGTTTCCACCTCTCTCCCTCTGTCACTGTCTGTGTTTGTCTTCACTTCCAGTGCATGTGAGTTTCCACCTCTCTCCCTCTGTCACTGTCTGTGTTTGTCTTCACTTCCAGTGCATGTGAGTTTCCACCTCTCTCCCTCTGTCACTGTCTGTGTTTGTCTTCACTTCCAGTGCATGTGAGTTTCCACCTCTCTCCCTCTGTCCTCGGTGCTCATCCGTGCGGCCCGGTGCTCCCTTCTTCCACTGACAGCAGCATACCAAGCAGCAGCCTCAGCAGTACACCTATTCATTACCTGATTAGTGCTGACACGTTGTTTACTGGGTCACACCGCTCTGAAAGTCTTCTCTTAATTATGGAAATGTCAGGTGGTGAGGAGTTATTCCAGGGTGCTGCATGGGGAAATATCAGCTTCTCCCACATGAGTTATTCCAGGGTGCTGCATGGGGAAATATCAGCTTCTCCCACATGAGTTATTCCAGGGTGCTGCATGGGGAAATATCAGCTTCTCCCACATGAGTTATTCCAGGGTGCTGCATGGGGAAATATCAGCTTCTCCCACATGAGTTATTCCAGGGTGCTGCATGGGGAAATATCAGCTTCTCCCACATGAGTTATTCCTGGGTGCTGCACGGGGAAATATCAGCTTCTCCCACATGAGTTATTCCAGGGTGCTGCATGGGGAAATATCAGCTTCTCCCACATGAGTTATTCCAGGGTGCTGCATGGGGAAATATCAGCTTCTCCCACATGAGTTATTCCAGGGTGCTGCATGGGGAAATATCAGCTTCTCCCACATGAGTTATTCCAGGGTGCTGCATGGGGAAATATCAGCTTCTCCCACATGAGTTATTCCAGGGTGCTGCACGGGGAAATATCAGCTTCTCCCACATGAGTTATTCCAGGGTGCTGCATGGGGAAATATCAGCTTCTCCCACATGAGTTATTCCTGGGTGCTGCACAGGGAAATATCAGCTTCTCCCACATGAGTTATTCCTGGGTGCTGCACGGGGAAATATCAGCTTCTCCCACATGAGTTATTCCAGGGTGCTGCATGGGGAAATATCAGCTTCTCCCACATGAGTTATTCCAGGGTGCTGCATGGGGAAATATCAGCTTCTCCCACATGAGTTATTCCAGGGTGCTGCATGGGGAAATATCAGCTTCTCCCACATGAGTTATTCCAGGGTGCTGCATGGGGAAATATCAGCTTCTCCCACATGAGTTATTCCAGGGTGCTGCACGGGGAAATATCAGCTTCTCCCACATGAGTTATTCCAGGGTGCTGCATGGGGAAATATCAGCTTCTCCCACATGAGTTATTCCTGGGTGCTGCACAGGGAAATATCAGCTTCTCCCACATGAGTTATTCCTGGGTGCTGCACAGGGAAATATCAGCTTCTCCCACATGAGTTATTCCTGGGTGCTGCACGGGGAAATATCAGCTTCTCCCACATGAGTTATTCCTGGGTGCTGCATGGGGAAATATCAGCTTCTCCCACATTAGTTATTCCTGGGTGCTGCATGGGGAAATATCAGCTTCTCCCACATGAGTTATTCCTGGGTGCTGCATGGGGAAATATCAGCTTCTCCCACATGAGTTATTCCTGGGTGCTGCATGGGGAAATATCAGCTTCTCCCACATGAGTTATTCCAGGGTGCTGCACGGGGAAATATCAGCTTCTCCCACATTAGTTATTCCAGGGTGCTGCATGGGGAAATATCAGCTTCTCCCACATTAGTTATTCCAGGGTGCTGCATGGGGAAATATCAGCTTCTCCCACATGAGTTATTCCAGGGTGCTGCATGGGGAAATATCAGCTTCTCCCACATGAGTTATTCCAGGGTGCTGCACGGGGAAATATCAGCTTCTCTCACATGAGTTATTCCAGGGTGCTGCATGGGGAAATATCAGCTTCTCCCACATTAGTTATTCCAGGGTGCTGCATGGGGAAATATCAGCTTCTCCCACATGAGTTATTCCAGGGTGCTGCATGGGGAAATATCAGCTTCTCCCACATGAGTTATTCCAGGGTGCTGCACGGGGAAATATCAGCTTCTCCCACATGAGTTATTCCAGGGTGCTGCATGGGGAAATATCAGCTTCTCCCACATGAGTTATTCCTGGGTGCTGCACGGGGAAATATCAGCTTCTCCCACATGAGTTATTCCTGGGTGCTGCATGGGGAAATATCAGCTTCTCCCACATGAGTTATTCCAGGGTGCTGCACGGGGAAATATCAGCTTCTCCCACATGAGTTATTCCTGGGTGCTGCATGGGAAAATATCAGCTTCTCTCACATGAGTTATTCCAGGGTGCTGCATGGGGAAATATCAGCTTCTCCCACATGAGTTATTCCTGGGTGCTGCATGGGGAAATATCAGCTTCTCCCACATGAGTTATTCCTGGGTGCTGCATGGGAAAATATCAGCTTCTCTCACATGAGTTATTCCAGGGTGCTGCATGGGGAAATATCAGCTTCTCCCACATTAGTTATTCCAGGGTGCTGCATGGGGAAATATCAGCTTCTCCCACATGAGTTATTCCAGGGTGCTGCATGGGGAAATATCAGCTTCTCCCACATGAGTTATTCCAGGGTGCTGCACAGGGAAATATCAGCTCCTCCCACATGAGTTATTCCAGGGTGCTGCACGGGGAAATATCAGCTTCTCCCACATGAGTTATTCCAGGGTGCTGCACGGGGAAATATCAGCTTCTCCCATATGAGTTATTCCTGGGTGCTGCACGGGGAAATATCAGCTTCTCCCACATGAGTTATTCCAGGGTGCTGCACGGGGAAATATCAGCTTCTCCCACATGAGTTATTCCAGGGTGCTGCACGGGGAAATATCAGCTTCTCCCACATGAGTTATTCCTGGGTGCTGCACAGGGAAATATCAGCTTCTCCCACATGAGTTATTCCTGGGTGCTGCACGGGGAAATATCAGCTTCTCCCACATGAGTTATTCCTGGGTGCTGCACGGGGAAATATCAGCTTCTCCCACATGAGTTATTCCTGGGTGCTGCACAGGGAAATATCAGCTTCTCCCACATGAGTTATTCCTGGGTGCTGCACGGGGAAATATCAGCTTCTCCCACATGAGTTATTCCTGGGTGCTGCACGGGGAAATATCAGCTTCTCCCACATGAGTTCGAGAGAGAGAGAGAGAGGGGGGGGGGGGGGGGGGGACTGGACAGAACAGACACGTCAACCAGCTCAGATAGGAGTTTGAAATGTCTCTAGTGGGTTTATTGTAATATACCATATCTGAAATCTCCATCAGTTATAATAGTCTAATACACAGATAAAATAACATGTCCCAGATCTAAAGTGCTGTGTTACATACACTACAGTGGAACTGGGATTGCTTCTAGGAATCTATAGATTATATATTGTATACTACAGTGTATGTACAATATTTCCAAAGACTCATATAGCAATCTCAGTTTCAACAGTCAAATGACTTGTTCCACACTGATGTATGAGTCACAACTCAAAACTGTTCTTGTCTGGAACCAAAATGCCTGATTTGTTATAACATAAACACGCCGTGAACAGCTGTATGTGTGTCCAACCTCAATCACCCACGGCCATTTTACCTCTGCCCCAGTTTAATCAAGCTGTTTCCTTTTTATCTCAGACAGTCCTTTCTTTCCATACATAACTATATCTACCTCTGGCAGATGTGACCAGAGCTTCAATCTAGCAGGGAGCCATAGTGAGGTATATTACCAACCTATACCCGGGAGACCTAGCAGGGAGCCATAGTGAGGTATATTACCAACCTATACCCGGGAGACCTAGCAGGGAGCCATAGTGAGGTATATTACCAACCTATACCCGGGAGACCTAGCAGGGAGCCATAGGGAGGTATATTACCAACCTATACCCGGGAGACCTAGCAGGGAGCCATAGTGAGGTATATTACCAACCTATACCCGGGAGACCTAGCAGGGAGCCATAGGGAGGTATATTACCAACCTATACCCGGGAGACCTAGCAGGGAGCCATAGTGAGGTATATTACCAACCTATACCCGGGAGACCTAGCAGGGAGCCATAGGGAGGTATATTACCAACCTATACCCGGGAGACCTAGCAGGGAGCCATAGGGAGGTATATTACCTACCTATACCCGGGAGACCTAGCAGGGAGCCATAGTGAGGTATATTACCAACCTATACCCGGGAGACCTAGCAGGGAGCCATAGTGAGGTATATTACCTACCTATACCCAGGAGACCTAGCAGGGAGCCATAGGGAGGTATATTACCAACCTATACCCGGGAGACCTAGCAGGGAGCCATAGGGAGGTATATTACCTACCTATACCCAGAAGACCTAGCAGGGTGCCATAGTGAGGTATATTACCAACCTATACCCGGGAGACCTAGCAGGGAGCCATAGGGAGGTATATTACCTACCTATACCCGGGAGACCTAGCAGGGAGCCATAGGGAGGTATATTACCTACCTATACCCGGGAGACCTAGCAGGGAGCCATAAGGAGGTATATTACCTACCTATACCCGGGAGACCTAGCAGGGTTAAAGCATTTCTGACAGCTCGTTGAGTTGCCATGTGCATCAAGGTGGTTAATAATACCATGACAATAATGACTGATTCCACTTCTAAATGGGCTTTAAATAAGCCTCACTGCTTGGCTGATCTGTTGAGGAGGAGGAGAAGCATTGGGATGTGAGCCATATGTAGGTAATGGATGGAACCGCGCCACGCCATGTGTGTCAGGGGACAGGCTGTAAAACAAACCACTGTTTGGACAGGACCCACGCCCTCCATTGCCCAGCATGCATTACTGGACACACTGAGCGTGTCAGTGTGTCGCCGTAGTGCCCCTTTGTGCTCAATTCCTGAAAGGGATCAAATCATTACTTAAACAAATATTCTCACATTTATAAGGCCGTGCTTAACCTCCTGCTTAAGGCAGCCATTACTGTTACTCTACTCCCTTGCATGTTATATTAACTAAACAGGAAGGGGAAGAGGAAGATGGGAGAGGAGAAAAAAAACATGGCTGCCTCTTAAATAACAGAAGTATTTAAACACCCCTTGGCAGAAATTGCTCTCTGGCAAAATAATTACAATTGTTCCTTCCTGCCTTCTGTGAATAAGCTGTGTTTTTACAAGTGTTAATAAGCCAAGAGTGTAAAGGCCGTCTTTAAAGTAGCCATTAATATGGGTGTCTGTACTAGCCAGCCCAATATCCCTAGACCAGCCATTGCTTAAATGTCATCTGCTGGCTTAACAGAGACTGAATTAAATCTCTGCCAACGCAGCCAGTTCAATTAGGTATAATATGGCCGCTGACACTGCAATCAATAGGTCTTGTCTGTAGGGGGAATATTGTGTTCCTCCTGGGCCACTGATGACATCAGTGGGCCGTAACCAAAGCTTCTGTGCCAGGCAGAGTGGCCCGCACCGGGCCGGGCTGGGATCAGGGGCAGGGTGGACAAGGCCGGGCTGGGTGGATAAGAAGGGGAAGTACTGTAGCAGGATCTGGGGTAGTGACAGGGGTATGAGCAGGAGCCAGATAGTGAGTCAGAGCTTACCGGAACAGGCAACAGAGTGGAACCCAGCCATTGTCTAGCATACATACACACATTCCCATGGGAGACACTCTCTCAACTCCATTAATGTCTTTCCTGTAGTCCCTCCCCCCCTGCCCCATGTATCACCATGATCCAGTCTGGCTGGCTGGGGCTGCTCTGTCCATGCAACCTCCTCAGAGCCACCCCTCCAGCTGGGGCCCATCCCTCCTGCCTCCCCTGCCTCTCTCTCCCATCCATCTCAGTCCTGGTTCCTCTCACTGGGTGTGAGGGGGGATGAGCAGCGTGTCTGTCAACAGTAGGCCCAGGGCCCAGGACTGAGACAAACTCAGGTCCCTCACAGCATCGCTCAACTCCCCCCATATATAGCTCCTCTGATGTTCCCCTCAGAGCTCCACACTGAGGCACACTGAGACTGTGGGCCCTAGTCAAACGTAGTGCACTTAATAGGGAATAGGGTGGCATTTTGGACTAAGATACTCACAGTTCCAAGGGAGAACTGTGGGCCCTTTTTCAGGCACACATACACACACAGACATACAGACAGACAGAGGGACTGGGTGACAGTCGCAGAGGCAGCTTTAAGGTCAGCTTGACAGGCAGCCCTAGAGACACAGAGAGAGAAAACAGAGCATCCCGACAGGAGAAAAATACACACATTGAAGAGAGGAAAGGAAGGGAGAGAGAGAGAGAGAAAGCGAGCGAGAGGGAGGGAGAGAGAGAGAAAGAGAGAGAGAGAGGGATAGAAAGAGAGAGAGAGAGAGAGAGAGAGAGAGAGAGGGAGAGGGAGACTAGGAGGAGAGGAAGTGGGGAGCAGGGCTCCTGTCCCTGCCTGTCTCTGTCCTGTCGGAGGGGGTTAATATAAGCTGCACACCACAGTGTAAATAATACACCAGCCTTGCAGTTAAAAAGGATAAACACATAAAAGATTCAACAGCTGGAGCAAACCGTCATGGAAGTGTCGGCTGTGTGTGTGTGTGTGTGTGTGTGTGTGTGTGTGTGTGTGTGTGTGTGTGTGTGTGTGTGTGTGTGTGTGTGTGTGTGTGTGTGTGTGTGTGTGTGTGTGTGTGTGTGTGTGTGTGTGTGTGTGTGGTGTGTGTGCATTCATGCGTGTTCATGTGTGTGTGTGTGCATGCATGTGTGTTCGTGTGTGTGCATGTTCAAACATGTGTTTGTGGGGAAGCGGTGGAAAGCAATATGTCACAAATGACAGGTGAAGTGCTTATTCTTTGAAATGGTCTTTTAAAGCTGCACTATGTAACTGTTTGGGTGACCTGACCAAATTCACATTCTCATTGAAAGCCAGTCTAAGAAGCAGTAGATCTGTTCTATGTGCGCTATTTCTATGGTTCCTGTTCTTAAGTTTTGTTTTTGTTTTTACTTTCGAATTGGTTCTGGAAAATACATTTCACAGCAGTTTAGATGGTTCAATGATTCTCTACACTAGACTTAATTGTTTTGTCACATAAACTGAGGTTATAATTTTAGCAACCAGGAAATGGCAGAGCAATTTCAGCATAGTGCACCTTTATGAATTCCTATAAATCTAAGATATCTTAACATAACACTGACTCTCAGAGTGAACTTTCATCTGTGGCTGATGAATAGAAACATAATATCCTACTAAAGCGCTCGGCTGTAGGAGACTTAACACAGTCTGTCAGACAGCATTCACTAAACTATAGAACATCTTTATTTAGTCATTCTCTACAGACATTGTTGCTGTTTCACACACACACACACACACACACACACACACACACACACACACACACACACACACACACACACACACACACACACACACACACACACACACACACACACACACACACACACACAGACACACACACACACACACACACACACACACACACACACACACACACACACACACACACACACACATAGCTCCACTCTCACAGCTGGAAGAGACATACACTGTACCACTGCACTAGACACACACAGTTACACATACAGAGATACACACAGAGCTAGAGGAGACACTACACAGCTGGACTAGACACACACAGTTACACATACAGAGATACACACAGCGCTAGAGGAGACACTACACAGCTGGACTAGACACACACAGTTACACATACAGAGATACACACAGAGCTAGAGGAGACACTACACAGCTGGACTAGACACACACAGTTACACATACAGAGATACACACAGAGCTAGATGAGACACTACACAGCTGGACTAGACACACACAGTTACACATACAGAGATACACACAGAGCTAGAGGAGACACTACACAGCTGGACTAGACACACACAGTTACACATACAGAGACACATACAGAGATACACACAGAGCTAGAGGAGACACTACACAGCTGGACTAGACACACACAGTTACACATACAGAGATACATACAATGATACAGACACACTGGAGGAGATATGGTAGAACTATACCAGCCAGACCCCAGCCCTCACAGTCAGAGCTGGAGGAGATACGGTAGAACTACACCAGCCAGACACCAGCCCTCACAGTCAGAGCTGGAGGAGATACGGTAGTACTACACCAGCCAGACCCCAGCCCTCACAGTCAGAGCTGGAGGAGATACGGTAGAACAATACCAGCCAGACCCCAGCCCTCACAGTCAGAGCTGGAGGAGATACGGTAGTACTACACCAGCCAGACCCCAGCCCTCACAGTCAGAGCTGGAGGAGATACGGTAGTACTACACCAGCCAGACCCCAGCCCTCACAGTCAGAGCTGGAGGAGATACGGTAGAACTATACCAGCCAGACTCCAGCCCTCACAGTCAGAGCTGGAGGAGATACGGTAGAACTATACCAGCCAGACCCCAGGCCTCACAGTCAGAGCTGGAGGAGATACAGTAGAACTATACCAGCCAGACCCCAGGCCTCACAGTCAGAGCTGGAGGAGATACAGTAGAACTATACCAGCCAGACACCAGCCCTCACAGTCAGAGCTGGAGGAGATACGGTAGAACTACACCAGCCAGACCCCAGGCCTCACAGTCAGAGCTGGATGAGATACGGTAGAACTATACCAGCCAGACCCCAGGCCTCACAGTCAGAGCTGGAGGAGATACGGTAGAACTATACCAGCCAGACCCCAGGCCTCACAGTCAGAGCTGGAGGAGATACGGTAGAACTATACCAGCCAGACCCCAGCCCTCACAGTCAGAGCTGGAGGAGATACGGTAGAACTATACCAGCCAGACCCCAGGCCTCACAGTCAGAGCTGGAGGAGATACGGTAGAACTATACCAGCCAGACTCCAGCCCTCACAGTCAGAGCTGGAGGAGATACGGTAGAACTATACCAGCCAGACCCCAGCCCTCACAGTCAGAGCTGGAGGAGATACGGTAGAACAGTACTCCCTCCCCTCTACGGTACTCCCTCCCCTACGGTACTCCCTCCCCCCTACGGTACTCCTCCCCCCTACGGTACTACCTCCCCCATACGGTACTACCTCCCCCATACGGTACTCCCTCCCCCCTACGGTACTCCCTCCCCCCTAAGGCACTCCCTCCCCCATACGGTACTCCCTCCCCCATACGGTATTCCCTCCCCCATACGGTACTCCCTCCCCCCTAAGGCACTCCCTCCCCCATACGGTATTCCCTCCCCCATACGGTATTCCCTCCCCCATACGGCACTCCCTCCCCCATACGGTACTCCCTCCCCCGTACGGTATTCCCTCCACCATACGCTACTCCCTCCCCCTACGGTACTCCCTCCCCCCTACAGTACTCCCTCCCACCTACAGTACTCCCTCCCACCTACAGTACTCTCTCCCCCCTACAGTACTCTCTCCCCCCTACAGTTTTCTCTCCCCCCTACAGTACTCCCTCCCCCCTACAGTAGTCCCTCCCCCTACAGTAGTCCCTCCCCCCTACAGTACTCTCTCCCCCCTACAGTACTCTCTCCTCCCTACAGTTTTCCCTCCCCCTACAGTACTTCCTCCACCCTACGGTACTCCCTCCCCCCTACAGTACTCCCCCCCCCCCCCCCTACAGTACTCCCCCCCAGCTCAAGGACCACTGGGCCAGACTAGTGAGCTCCCCTTCTCTACTGTATAAATCACTGTAGTAGGGTTCATATCGTCTCACAACCCCAAAATGGATGAGAATGGGGAAATGTTAGAAAAAGCCCCAAGCTCAGAAAAGACATGTTTGAACGGATATAAACGTTATAGAGTGGTGGCTGTAAATGTTATGTTGTCATTAATCACAGTGACAGCTGGCTGGCTTGATTCTAAGGACATTGAAGCAGCATGGGAAACATTCAATAGAGGATCATTTTCTTGTTTCCTGTGTCATGATTTGACATTGTTTTGTCCAAGTACTGTGATTTAGTTTACTGTGAACTTGTAAAACTGCTGTGTAGTACACGTCCCTTGCTGTTTTCCTAAATAAATAATTTAGGAGAGAATTAATTAACAAAGCAAACATACAGTATCTGTTATCCCCAATTACCTACCCAGATGATAGAAGGATTTCTGAAAAACAAGCTGACAACAAAATTGGTCTGTATATGCACACGGTGCCATGTTAGTAATTGCTATTCAGCAATGGTGTATGTTTCAAACAAACCTGCCAGTGTGACGCATCGAAGCAAGAAGTCATGGGATGTATGGAATTATGTCCCACATGCTGCCTGAGAAAAATCCATGCGATTTTGAGTTTATTGGTGTGTGTGTACAGAATGTGTGTGTGTGTGTGTGTAAAGCAGACATTGATATTTTCAAACAAGCAATTAAAGGACAAGTTAAAGGGCATCTCTGCTGTGCCACAGAGTATATGTTTGCCACAAAACGGCTGAGACCAGAAGAGAGAGTGAGATTCCTGATGGCACGGGCCTCCTTCACACCTCCCACAAGACCGTCCAACACAACACCTCCGTGGACGGTTCCCCCAGACACTAAGCTGGGGTTGTGTTGCGTAGGGGAGATTGTGTGTGTGTGTGTGTGTGTGTGTGTGTGTGTGTGTGTGTGAAAAGCAGACAGTGTGAGCCATGTTCCCACTAATATTTTCAAACAAGCAATTAAAGGACAATTTGGAGAGGAAGGATTTGAGCCAAAGTGAAGGGACCTGTAGAATACAGAACAGCTAATAGCTTTAATTAATGACCAATTTAGCAATTCTCTATACTGGTTTCACAGTAGATACAGGGCACTTTAGTCAGTCTTCCACAAGGCTCTATCCTCCTGGGGTTCACCAAACACATACATCACAGTGAAGAAAGGGCCAATGAAATGTCTATTTGAAGAATCATCATAAAAGATGGGGATAAGAGAGACATTCTCAGCAGCTTGCAGCAGCTCTTGTCTGCACAAAAGAAGACCAACTTGTATGCACACAGTATCTAGTTAAACCAGCACAAAACACGTTGGTTTCACCACCGCTCAAACTTTTTTTCGTTCTGTAATTTCCTCTCTCCCTCCATTCTCTCCTCCCTCCTTATCCATCTTCCTTTCCCTCAGCCTGGTCAGGAAAAAAAGAGTGGCCATTGAGAGATGTTAAAAGGCTTTCTGTGTCTTTCCTCCTGCCTCGTCTCGGAGCTACCTACCTACCGCCCCAGAGCAGAGCTCTCTCCTTCCTCCCTCCTCACTCTCCCTCCTCCCTCATTACTTTCCCTCCTCCCTCCTCAATCCCAATATCCCCCCTTAGCCCTCCCCCTCCTTTTCGAGTGTCCGTCGGTGAAGGAGTGTCCCTCGAAAACGGAGCAACTAGTGGTCGAGACTAGGGAGAGATAAATAACCCTAGGGAATGGGACATCACTACATCACGTACAGCAGAAGCCGCCAAAAGATAGCCTACAGCTAGTCTTGTGTTTTAATAATGACTGTGCTGGCAGCAGTAATAGCTTTCCTTATATTTCTCATGCAACAAATATGTACTTACCAGGGGCAGCAGGTAGCCTAGTGGTTAGAGCATTGGGCCAGTAACCTTAAGGTTGCTAGATCAAATCCCTGAGCTGACAAGGTAAAAATCTGTCGTTCTGCCCCTGAACGTGGCAGTTAACCCACTGTTCCTAGGCCGTCATTGTAAATTAGAATTTGTTCTTAACTGCCTTGCCTAGTTAAATTTTAAAAAACATGAGCAACAAATGAGAACTGCAGAATAACAATGTGCTGCAGTTTGACATTCTTCTCTCAGTTGTTTTCTGCAATTTTGGGGGGATTAAGGATTAACCAGTGGAAGCATTTAAAACCTCTGTTCTGAATACCAACAAGTTTTTTTTTTATTTTTATTTTTTTATTTTTTTATTTTTTTGGGGGGGGTGGATCAGCTTAATATTGCGGAAAGAATGTTGCTTCCAATGTAATTGTCTGCATCATTTCCAATCCCCCATATTTTTTTGGGTAAATATATATATCCATTCACGTATGCATACATATACACATATATACATACACATACCTACATAGACATACATACTTTTTTAAAGAGTATACCTTTATTATTATTCCCCGCAAACCCTACCACCGATCCCCCAATTGGAGTAAACTGATAAACATTTCTGTTTTTACCTTCAATTTATACATCTTATACACATTTTACAGACACAGTCTACTTTATAATAGTTCTCTCTTGTTTGTTCTTAGTCCTTCCTCTATTTCTGTTGTCCATCCAGTTTGATTTCCACTTGTAACTGTGCTATTTCACAATAGCTCCGCACCTATACACATTTCACAGATCCCGTATGCCCTACATTGTTTATCTTGTTATTAGTCCCACCCTTCAGCTCCACTCAACCTTTCCCATCTATCTTCCAATATCATCCATTTCGGATTTTTATTTGCCATATATTTTTCAACTGTGCTGTGATGCTTCACAAAAGATTTGAATCTTCCTATTCTCATAGCTTCCACGGATTGTAAATTAAAAATAAACATTTTTGCTAAAATAATTATTATATTATTGATTGATTGACTATGGCTTTTCAAATCCCCCAGTATTGCTATCTGTAGCGTTAGTTCTACGCAAATGTTGCAATTCTTCAACCATTCCTGGACCTGTGACCAAAAACGAGCTACATGCGGACAATACCAAAATAAATGGTCTAATGACTCTGCCTCCTCACAGCAGAATCTACAGAGCTGGGAAGATTGTATCCCCCATATATATAACATTCTATTAGTTGCAAGAATTTTGTACAATAATTTAAATTGAAAAATTCGAAGTTTTGAATCCGGCGTTGTTTTGCGTATCAATTCATACACCATGTGCCATGGAATGGGTACATCGAAAATCTCTTCCCAACTATTTTGCAATTTATATGGCACAGCTGTAAGTTTTTTGGTCCTTAAATGAAATTGGTATATGTTTTTATTTATCACACTTTTCTTTAACCATTTATGTTCTTTAATATAAGGCCGACATACAAGTTCCTTACTTTTATCCCCTTCCACCTGCCTCTTCCATTTTTGTGGTAATGCTGCAATTAATTGGTTGTAATTTTGGGTAGAGCAGACATTTCCATATGTCTGTGTTAGCTGCATGTGTGACATTACTCCACCAGTCCTATTTATGATATCATTCACAAAAATTATACCTTTTTTAAACATTTCTTCGATAAATACAGTTTTTTTATCAATTACTATATTTGAATTTAACCACAAGATTTGTTGTACTATTTGTTCCGTCCTTTCAGGTGGATTAAACTGAAATTGCAACCAACTTTCTAAGGCTTGCTTAAAAAATAAAGATATTTTGGAGATTATTTCCTTTTCAAGCAACCGAAAGTGAGCAGGTGTAATCTGAATAAAGGGAAAAAGGCCCTTCTTGAACATAGGATGAGACATTCGTACCAATCTACTAGAGAACCAGTTTGGATTTAAGTATAACTTTTGTATGACTGATGCCTTTAGTGAGAGGTCTAATGCTTTAATATTTAATAATTTCTGCCCTCCGAATTCATATTCGTTATATAAATAGGCCCTTTTAATTTTATCTGGCTTGCCGTTCCAAATAAAATTGAATATTTTTTGTTCATATAATTTAAAAAGCAGGTCACTAGGTGTAGGCAAAACCATAAGCAAATAGGTAAACTGTGATATGATTAAAGAGTTAATCAGGGTGATTTTCCCACAAATAGACAGGTATTTTCCTTTCCATGGTAGCAAGATCTTATCTATTTTTGCTAACTTTCTATAAAAATTTATTGGAGTGAGATCATTTCTTTCTTTTGGGATTTGTATACCGAGTATGTCCACATCACCGTCAGACCATTTAATTGGTAAACTACATGGCAATGTAAAATGTGTATTTTTTAGTGATCCAATACGTAATATGGTACATTTATCATAATTTGGTTTTAATCCAGAGAGGATAGCAAATGTATCTAGATCCTCTAAGAGGCCGTGGAGAGATTCTAGTTGTGGTTTTAAAAGAAAACATGAATCATCAGCGTACAATGACACCTTAGTTTTTAGGCCCTGGATTTCTAATCCCTTAATATTAATGTTTGATCTAATTTTAACAGCTAACATTTCGATGGCAATAATAAATAGATATGCCGATAGTGGACAACCTTGTTTTACTCCTCTAGATAGTTTAAAACTTTCTGAGATGTAGCCATTATTTACTATTTTACACCTAGGGTTACTATACATAATTTTTACCCATTTTATAAGAGATTCCCCAAAATTGAAATATTCTAGGCATTTATATATAAACTCCAGTCGTACTTTATCAAAAGCCTTTTCAAAATCAGCTATGAAAACCAGGCCTGGTGTCCCCGATATTTCATAGTGTTCTATTGTTTCCAGTACTTGCCTTATATTATCTCCAATGTATCGTCCATGTAAAAAACCTGTCTGATTAGGATGAATAATATCTGACAAAACTTTTTTTATTCTATGCGCCAAGCATTTTGCTAGGATTTTTGCATCACAACACTGAAGTGTAAGAGGTCTCCAATTTTTTAAATGGACTGGATCTTTATATATACCACTTGGGTCCTGTTTCAGTAATAATGATATCACACCTTCTTGTTGCGTGTCTGATAATCTATCATTTATATAGGAGTGGTTAAAACAAGCTAATAATGGTCCTTTGAGTATATCAAAAAAATGTTTGTATACTTCCACTGGTATGCCATCCAGTCCTGGAGTTTTCCCATCCTTAAAGGCCCCAATTGCATCAAGTAGTTCCTCCTCTGTAATTAGGCCTTCACATGAGTCTTTCTGTACAGATGTTAATTTTACATTATTATTAGGGAAAAAATCCATACAATTAGTTTCAGTTAGTGGAGATGGAGGAGCCTGAAACGAAAATATATTCTTAAAGTACTTTACTTCCTCTTTCAAAATATCATTTGGTGAATCATGCGTGACTCCATCATTTGTAACAAGTTTTAATACGTTTTTTTTGGTAGCATTTCTATATTGAAGATTGAAAAAGAATTTGGTGCATTTTTCCCCATATTCCATCCAGTTCGCTTTATTTTTGTAATATATTACACTGGATCTTTCTTGAATAAGTTCCTCCATTTCTTTTTGTTTTTCCTCTAACTTATTCTGTGCCTCTATGGTACCGTTTTTATTGTTATCTAACTGTACTGTTAGTCCTTCAATTTCCTTTGTTAATATGGACTCTTTTGATCGAAATTGCTTTTGTTTTATAGATGAGTACTGAATTGCATGGCCTCTAAAGCCACACTTAAAAGTGTCCCATACAATATGGGGATCTGCTGTACCTATGTTATGTCTAAAAAAGTCAGTTATAAATTCTTCTGTCCTAGTTCTAAACAATTTATCATCTAGTAGGCTTTGATTAAATTTCCAATATCCTCGCCCACGTGGAAATTCTGTAAGAGTAATATATATGCCAATTATGTGATGGTCCGACCGCATTCTGTCCCCTATCAAACACTTTTTAACTTTTGGTGCCAGAGAGAATGATATAAGAAAGTAGTCAAGGCGACTAGCTTGATTAAGCCTCCGCCATGTATATCTCACTAGGTCAGGGTATTTAAGTCTCCATATATCCACTAATTCCAATATATCCATGACATTCCTGATTTCCTTAAGTGCCTGAGGGTGATAGTTTGTAGTGTGATTTCCTTTCCGGTCCATAGAGGTATTTAAGACCGTATTAAAATCTCCCACTATAATAATAGAGTCTAGTGTTGCTTGTAGAGTTGATACATTCTTATATATATTGTCAAAGAAGCTTGGATCATCATTATTCGGACCGTATAGGTTAATAAGCCATATATGTTTATTGTCCAATAACATATTTAAAATAATCCATCTACCTTGAGGATCTGTTTGGACAAGTTGCACATTTGGATCAAAGTTATTATTAATTAAAACCATCACCCCTTTTGAATTTCTTTGCCCATGGGAGAAATATATATATACCAACAAGTTTTAAATGTATAGCTAGCTGGCTAATGTTAGCTAGTCAGATACTGTAGCTTGTTAAATAGCGAATTTTGTAAATTAACTTTATGACAAAAAAATATATGTAATCATTTGTTTCGAAATTAACTAACATATTCCTCTGAACTGTACATTTTTTAAAGATGATTCATTATGAAGTTAAACTTACATTCTAGTATTTATGTCAGCTATCTTTCTCTAGACTTGGGTCGCAGAGCTTCATGGGAGTTTTGGGAACCACTCGATAGGAAGTCTGCTTCTCAATTTGTTTCATTTGGAGGGCCAAATATAGTGCTGAAAAGGCACTACTCCTCGCTCAAAGTTGAATTGGGATACCACTCTGACTTGATGGGGCTCGCGGGATCACGCAATTCCGAGGGGGGGACATTAATGAAAACAAAAATTCGCTCTTTGGTCTTAATTAAAGGTTAGGGTTAGTCATTAGCGTTAGCAGTGTGTTTAGGGTTAAGGTAAGGGTTAGGTTTAAAATCAGATTTTATGACTTTGTGGCTGTGCCAGCTAGTGACCACTCTGCAGAGCTGCCTCCACTACATGAGTCATCCCAATAAATTCCAACCTGCGATTGAGCCCTACTCACCGCTCCTCCCCATTCCTCCCCCTCGCTCATCCTGCCAGAGTCAGTCAACCTTGTGTTGCCTCGCTCCCTGCATCCACTAACAGGAGGCCATTCCAACAAACAACACTACTCTGCATTTTAGCACAACCATTTACAAATATTAGCATTTATGAAAAATGCATATGGAATAAATACATGAGGATGAAGATGGTGTGTGTGTTATTTTCCCTCCCTGGACAGTACAGTTATCTCCACAGTGAGGAGGTTGATGGACAGTATAGTTATCTCCACAGTGAGGAGGTTGATGGACAGTACAGTTATCTCCACAGTGAGGAGGTTGATGGACAGTACAGTTATCTCCACAGTGAGGCGGTTGACTGGACAGTATAGTTATCTCCACAGTGAGGAGGTTGACTGGACAGTACAGTTATCTCCACAGTGAGGAGGTTGATGGACAGTACAGTTATCTCCACAGTGAGGAGGTTGAGTGGCCAGTATAGTTATCTCCACAGTGAGGAGGTTGATGGACAGTACAGCTATCTCCACAGTGAAGAGGTTGAGTTGCCAGTATAGTTATCTCCACAGTGAGGAGGTTGAGTGGCCAGTGTAGTTATCTCCACAGTGAGGAGGTTGAGTGGCCAGTATAGTTATCTCCACAGTGAGGAGGTTGAGTGGCCAGTATAGTTATCTCCACAGTGAGGAGGTTGACTGGACAGTATAGTTATCTCCACAGTGAGGAGGTTGACTGGACAGTACAGTTTTCTCCACAGTGAGGAGGTTGATGGACAGTACAGTTATCTCCACAGTGAGGAGGTTGAGTGGCCAGTATAGTTATCTCCACAGTGAGGAGGTTGATGGACAGTACAGCTATCTCCACAGTGAAGAGGTTGAGTTGCCAGTATAGTTATCTCCACAGTGAGGAGGTTGAGTGGCCAGTGTAGTTATCTCCACAGTGAGGAGGTTGAGTGGCCAGTATAGTTATCTCCACAGTGAGGAGGTTGAGTGGCCAGTATAGTTATCTCCACAGTGAGGAGGTTGACTGGACAGTATAGTTATCTCCACAGTGAGGAGGTTGACTGGACAGTACAGTTATCTCCACAGTGAGGAGGTTGACTGGACAGTACAGTTATCTCCACAGTGAGGAGGTTGAGTGGCCAGTATAGTTATCTCCACAGTGAGGAGGTTGAGTTGCCAGTATAGCTATCACGTAAATTAGGAGGCTGACTGGACAGTATAGTTATCTCCACAGTGAGGAGGTTGACTGGACAGTACAGTTATCTCCACAGTGAGGAGGTTGACTGGACAGTACAGTTATCTCCACAGTGAGGAGGTTGAGTGGCCAGTATAGTTATCTCCACAGTGAGGAGGTTGAGTTGCCAGTATAGCTATCACGTAAATTAGGAGGCTGACTGGACAGTATAGTTATCTCCACAGTGAGGAGGTTGACTGGACAGCACAGTTATCTCCACAGTGAGGAGGTTGACTGGACAGTACAGTTATCTCCACAGTGAGGAGGTTGAGTGGCCAGTACTAAGGGGGGTACTTAGAGGAATTAGAAGGAGACTGGAGTCTGGGAGAGGTGGGAGAGGTGGACGAGAATACTGAGGAGGGAGGGAGGGAGGGAGGGAGGGAGGGAGGGAGGGAGGGAGGGAGGGAGGGAGGGAGGGAGGGGTGAGACACACTGGGCACAGTTGGTCGTGCCAGACCTAACACTAACATGCTTTGGACACAGACTCATTGCCTCCACTGCTAACCAGGCAGACAAAGTCATAGAGAGAGAGAGCCTGGGAGGAGGAACAGAGGGAGAGAGAGACACAAAAACACACAGGGAGAGGGGGAAGGAGAGAGCGTGTTATAAAAGTGAGACCAAGAAGAGAATTTTGGAGGGAGTGCTGGGTAAATCCCAGGGTGCATTGGGTAGACGGTGTTTATTTTTCTTCTCTGAAGAGATGTGGCTTTCCCAGAGACACAGAACACAAATCTACAGCCAAGGGCACAACTTGGCAGTTTCATTCCTTCTTATCTAACTTTCTCTACAGTAGGTAACACACTGTACCGACTACACCCAGATCCTTAGCAGAAGTTATTTTCTCTACAGATACCTCTTGATACCTCAAGTTGTACTCTGATGCTGTGAATAGTCTGAAGGACGTCAAGCACACACATCCATCACTCTGAGGCTTTTCATGTAAACTACTGCATGGCTGTGGGACACAGCATGACTCACTGATAGTATTGGAAGGGTCTTGTGAAAAGGTTGTCATCCCTGCCTGTTCATAGATACTGGAGCTGCTGAACAAGGTGCCAGTGTGAAATGTGAGTGACAACTGTAGTATTATAAGATTTCCAGAAGGCCCATTGACCTGCAAGGTTGGTGCAGAAGTGTGGAACGTTTTTAACTGGGTGAACTTTTTTCATATTTGTTAGATAACATTGAACTATGATCAAGTTCAGGGGCACTATCCCTGCTTTTGTGGTACACTCTACCTTATGCCCACTCCCCTTCAGAACCTCTGCTCCACTGCTGCTTGGAAAACAATAGTTCTCGCAGCATGAAGCCATTTTTACACTTATAATGTGAAACTTTCATAAATCATTGGCTTCCACACACGCACTTCCATACAAAAAGGCCACTGAGGGCTCCTGAGTGGTGCAGCGGTCTAAGACACTGCATCCCCATGCTTGAGGCGTCACTACAGACCTGGGTTTGATCCCAGGCTGGTCCAAAATAGGGGAGGGTTGTTCTTATCTCTTTATTTTGCTTTGGGGAGGGTTGTAATGTTTTTTGTTTTTTTTGTGGTTTACATTACCCATGTTGCAGGTTTTACTATATCATTTCTTCCATATAGCCACATTTCCTCATCTGCTGGCATGTGCCTACAATATCAAGGTGTTTTGGTACTTCCCTTATGCACTATGCTTTTCTGCACATTTACTATACAATAGTGGCAATAGTGGTAGGTAGATCATTTGTTAAGATCTGCAATAGGTTAACTAGAAATCATACCACACATAAAATCATTCAAAGCTGCTCCAAGTTTCAACTTAAATCCACATGAACATAGAGTAATAGCTGATAGGCAGCGGAGAGGCCAGGTGCGTCATTGCTCATGAAAGAACAGAAAAGACATGAGACACGCATCTCAAAAAGCTTCCCTATTGATCTTGTTCAGGCCATACACATGCTTCACCATTGTAGTAGTTGGGGTTCGGTTAAATCGCTGTGAATCAAATCATGGGAATCAAAATAATAATTTGTGAATCTCAAACAATAAAAGGAAACCTTTTTGCTGTAGCCTTCCTTTCAAATTGTGTCGCTGCAAAACTAATTTTGTATATACTTTAAGTTGATTTGGACATTCAATGTATGGGACATTGCACTCAATAGATGCTAGTAGTCAGCCTGAAATAAACACTTCAAATGTTAAGATATCTGCAATGCATGCTGAAACAATCATTTTTGTCACGCCCTGACCTTAGAGTTCCTTATTATTTTCTATGTTTGGTTAGGTCAGGGTGTGACTCGGGTGGGAAAGTCTATGTTTTCTATTTCTTTGTTTTTGGCCGTGTGTTTCCCAATCAGAGGCAGCTGTCTATCTTTGTCTCTGATTGGGGATCATACATAAGTTGTCATTTTCCTTCTGGGTTTTGTGGGATCTTGTTTTCTGTTTAGTGTTTCTGCCTGGCAGAACTGTGTGCTTTCGTTTTCACGTTTGTTATTTTGTTTGAGTGTTTTTTGAAATAAAAGAATCATGAACACTTTCCACGCTGCGCTTTGGTCCACTCTTCCTACCACCAACGAGAGCCGTAGCAATTTTCCATTAAAACCTTCCCAATTAAATGTTGACTGCAATATAGGCCTACCTGTCAGAATATCATGATGATTTTTATCAATCGGGTGCATACTCTGCCATCACAGGTGCAGTACAGAAACCTGACAGAAACACCACTAGTCTAACACAAATGTACTGTGACTAAAACTCGTCTGGGACATGCTTTCAATAACAGCGTTGGGCCAGTAACTGAAAGGCTGCTGGTTCGAATCCCCGAGCCGTCTAGGTGAAAAATCTGCAGATGTGCCCTTGAGCAATGCACTTAACCCTAATTTCTCCAGTAAGTTGCTCTGGATAGGAGCGTCACCTAAATGACGTACATTTAATACTACCAAGTGGGTAACCCTATTGGCAAGATGCATAGGGTGTTTTCCTTTCACGCCAGTGACCTGGTTTTACTTACTTCCTTTGCTACATTGGTGTCATCAGAACGCATAGCTCGGATGTGCTAGGGGACTGAGTAGTCAAGGCACATGGACGTACCTTCAGGTACGGAGGTGGCAGTGTAGCAAACCTCGCTATATTAGCCACGTTACAATTCCCAGTAAGGGGTTAACCCTATTGGCACGATGCGTAGGGTGTTTGTGTTTCACACCAGCGCCCCAAGTTGTATTCCCTGCCCCACCGTTCACTACAATACCAAAAGGCTAAAATCTCTTGGTGAGGTCATTAGGTGTTGTAAAAAGGTTATTTAGTATTATTACAAGGGGTACAACTTGTATTACAAAAATGTACATATATTATGTTTGTTTTGGGGGGGGCTTGCTCTCCTCACTTTAAAAAAAAGTAATCTGTTAAACAGTTAAGTACATGTGTATGGCTTTAGAGACAATAAAATGATCCTACCTAGACTAGTCTACAAAACCACAATGCAATGTATATTTGCAATATTGTTTTCAAGTGAGTAATATTTTGTACAGTTCTATAGGCTGTAAACTGCAGTGCAAATATCATTTGAATAATGGCGCAAAAGCCTTGTTCTTTTAAGGTTCAAAAAGGCACAGTACCAGACAATCTGGCTGTATTTTGACTTCTGATACTGATGCGCTGTCTGTTGCCATTCATCTTTCTCCTAAGTCGTCCTTTATAGTGTGATCACATAGGCCTATGCTCCCAGCAGGCCCGGTTATTCAGGAAAACTTAAAGCGCGTTCTGCCTCCTTTACGATCCAAGCGGCTATTCCTCGACCTAGAACCTAATGCTTCAATATAGCCTAAATATTTGTCATTACCTTTTATGTGTGGCATATACAGTACACAACCAGCCACAATGTTTTAATCTGATTCGACTACAGTCTAAAGTCTCCTGTAGGCTACCTGCGCACGTTCATCCACTCCACTCTAATATAATTCCAGCATCCAAACTGTGCACTGGCCATTTCATGAATGTGCACTGGCCATTAAAGTAATGATGGTCTGTCGTTTCTCTTTGCTTATTTGAGCTGTTCTTGCCATAATATGAACTTTTACCAAATAGGACTATCTCCTGTATACCACCCCTACCTTGTCACACCACAACTGATTGACTCAAGCGCATTAAAAAGGAAAGAAATTCCACAAATGAACTTTTAACAAGGCACACCTGACAATTGAAATGCATTCCAGGTGACTACCGCATGAAGCTGGTTGAGAGAATGCTAAGTGTGTGCAAAGCTGTCATCAAGGCAAAGGGTGGCTACTTTGAAGAATCTCAAATATAAAATACATATTTGATTTAACACTTTTTTGGTTACTATATGATTCCATATGTGTTATTTCATAGTGTTGATGTCTTCACTATTATTCTACAATGTAGAAGATAGTAAAAATAAAGAAAATAAATTAGTAAGGTGTCCAAACTTTTGACTGGTACTGTATATCATTTTACCCCTCATTATTTACCCCTAACCCTCCCACCCCTCCCCTAATTGGAGTAAACTAATGGACAACAACACTTAGTCTTCTACTTCCAACTTATACAAACTATATACATTTTACGGACACAGTATATTTTACAATAGTTATCTTTTGATTGTTTTTAGTCCCATCCTTCAGCTACCCTCAACCCCTCCCTTCAATTTGCCATATATTTTTACTGACACAGTATATTTTACATGAGTTATCTTTTGTGAAACTATTTTTAACACCCCCCCCCCGTCCCCCGTCCCTAACACCCACTGGAGACATGTTGGCTAAAACAGGCTGAGAAACAGCAAGGCCTCCTTGATCAATGTTTGATGACTGAAATAAATACATTAAACTGTTTGCCTGCCATTGTGAAGAACCAGGTGCAGGGAGGCGACTCACAGATTAAAAGAAAATGCCGCATTTCTGCTGGGAGAGGGAGAGGCACCTATTTATGTCACAAAAGAAAAGGAGCACAAAAGCACTTCCCCTCTTTTCCCTCTTTGTTCTCTTCCCCCATTTTCATTTTGTATCTTGTTGAAGTGTTTGCCGATGGAGAATTGAGGGGGGAAAACACCCGAGCTATCAAGAAGCAATCATGGCTTGATGGAGTGGGACTCTGGGCCACAGACAAATGGGAGAAAAGCAGATGACAGGCTGGTGGAGGAAAATAAAGGAGGGAGAGAGAGAGAGAAAGATGGGGGTGAGAGAGAAAGGAAGGAAAAACCACCTACTTGCATAATGTGCCTCAACTGAATGATCAGTTTTATACCTTTCAACCCATTACAGGACAATTATATAGCAGACTGTTACATATTCTCCACACACCTGCGTCACTGTGCCTGTCCATCACGGCTGTGGATTTTCAACTGTACGGTGAAACAATAACACCCATCCATGTGATCAACTTTCTCTGATGACGAAAGTCACCACAGATATGTGTAATTGATCAACAACTTTTATTTATTTTCTTCTTGTTTATTTTTGGAGGGTTGTGGTAGAAGCAAATGACATTCAGAAAATATTCAGACCCCTTGACTTTTTCCACATTTTGTTATTCTAAAATGGATTAAATTGTTTTTTCCCCCTCATCAATCTACACACAATACCCCATAATGACAAAACCTGTTTTTGCTTTTAGAAATGTTTACACATTTATTACAAATAAAAACTGAAATATCACATTTAGATAAGTATTCAGACCCTTTACTCAGCACTTTGTTGAAGCAACTTTGGCAGCGATTACAGCCCCAATTTTTCTTGGGTATGATGCTACAAACTTGGCACACCTGTATTTGGGGAGTTTCTCACATTCTTCTCTGCAGATCCTCTCAAGCTCTGTCAGGTTGGATGGAGAACGTCACGGCACAGCTATTTTCAGGTTTCTCCAGAGATGTTCGATCGGCTTCAAGTCCGGGCTGTGGCTGGGCCACTCAAGGACATTCAGAGACTTGTCCGAAGCCACTCCTGCGTTGTCTTGGCTGTGTGCTTAGGGTCGTTGTCCTGTTGGAAGGTGAACCTTCGCCCCAGTCTGAGGTCCTGAGCTCTCTGGAGCAGGTTTTCATCAAGGGTCATTCTGTACTTTGCTCCGTTCATCTCCCAGTCCCTGCTTCTGAAAAACATCCCAACAGCATGATGCTGCCACCACCATGCTTCACTGTAGGGATGGTGCCAGGTTTCATCCAGATGTGAAACTGCATTCAGGCCAAAGTGTTCAATCCTGGTTTCATCAGACCAGAGAATCTTATTTCTCACGGTCTGAGTCCTTTAGGTGCCTTCCGTCTGGCCACTCTGCCATAAAGGCCTGATTGGTGGAGTGCTGCAGAGATGGTTGTCCTCCTGGAAGGTTCTCCCATCTCCACAGAGGAACTCTGGAGCTCTGTCAGACTGACAATCAGGTTCTTGATCACCTCCCTGACCAAACCCCTTCTTCTACAATTGTTCAGTTTGGCCGGACGGCCAACTCTAGGAACAGTCTTGATGGTTCCAAACTTCTTCCATTTAATAATGATGGAGGCCACTTTGTTTTTGGGGACCTTCAATGCTGCAGAAATGTTTTGATAACTTCCCCAGATCTGTGCCTCGACACAATCCTGTCTCGGAGCTCTATGGACAATTCCTTCAACCTCATGGCTTGGTTTTTGCTCTGACATGCACTCTCGGCTGTGGGGCCTTATATAGACAGGTGTGTGCCTTTCCAAATCATGTTCAATCAATGCAATTTACCACAAGTGGACTCCAATCAAGTTGTGGAAACATCTCAAATGTGATCAATGGAAATAGGTTGCCCCTGAGCTCAATGTTGAGTCTCATAACAAAGGATCTGAATACTTATGTAAAGAAGGTATTTCTGTTTTCTATTTGTAATAAATTAGCAAAAATTCGGAGAAAAAAAACGAAAACATTATGAGCTATTGTGTGTAGATTGATGAGGAAAAAAATTTATTCAATCCATTTCAGAATAAGGCTGTAACGTAACAACATGTGGAACGAGGGAAGGGATCTGAATCCTTTCCGAATGCACTGTAAATCAAATTAAATAGGCGGAGGAGCATTATGGAATCAAATTAACTTCCAGACTCACATTAAGCATCTCCAATCCAAAATTAAATCTAGAATCGGCTTCTTATTTCGCAACAAAGCATCCTTCACTCATGCTGCCAAACGTAACCTCGTAAAACTGACCATCCTACCGATCCTCCACTTCAGAGATGTCATTTACAAAATAGCCTCCAACACTCTATTCAACAAATTGAATGCAGTCTATCACAGTGCCATCCATTTTGTCACCAAAGCCCCATATACTACCCACCACTGCGACCTGTACGCTCTCGTTGGCTGGCCCTCGCTTCATACTCGTCGCCAAACCCACTGGCTCCAGGTCATCTACAAGTCTTTGCTAGGTAAAACCCCGCCTTATCTCAGCTCACTGGTCACCATAGCAGCACCCACCCGTAGCACGCACTCCAGCAGGTATATCTCACTGGTCACCCCCAAAACCAATTCCTCCTTTGGCCGCCTTTCCTTCCAGTTCTCTGCTGCCAATGACTGGAACGAACTGCAATAATCACTGAAGCTGGAGACTCATATCTCCCTCACTAGCTTTAAGCACCAGCTGTCAGAGCAGCTCACAGATCACTTCACCTGTACATAGCCCATCTGTAACTAGCCCATCCAACTACCTCATCCCCATACTGTATTTATTTATTTACCTTGCTTCTTTGCACCCCGGTATCTCTACTTGCACATTCATCTTCTGCACATCTATCACTCCAGTGTTTAATTGCTATATTGTAATTACTTCGCCACTATGGCCTATTTATTGCCTTACCTCCCTTATCTTACCTCATTTGCACACACTGTATATAGACGTTTTCTACTGTATCATTGACTGTATGTTTGTTTATTCCATGTGTAACTCTGTGTTGTTGTATGTGTCGATCTGCTATGCTTTGTCTTGGCCAGGTCGCAGTTGTGAATGAGAACTTGTTCTCAACTAGCCTAAATGGTTAAATAAAGGTGAAATAAAAATAAAAATAAATAAAATGGGTGGTTTGGGAACATAAGATGTAATTCTGTATAAGATAGAATGGCAATTCCGATTCCCATACAGCCCATGCGTTTCAATCCATCCTTCACCCCTCCAACCTGTACTGTACCCAACACCCCTCCCCATCAAGGTCAGTATGCTGTCCCTGTTCCATGTGATGTAGCTTACCGTGCCGCGCGTACATAGCCAGCTCCACTGATACATGCAGGATTGGGCTGCTATAGCTGTATTTGTTTAATGTTGGACATTCTAATGTTATTTCCATGACTTTGCTTCTTAGTGGCTGCCTTTGTCATGTAGGCAGGACCCATCTGGGCTGATCTGCACTACTCACAGAGATGGCCATGAGATGATGAAACACTACAAAGAGAAGGAGGGATGGAGAGGGATGGAGAGGAGAGGGGGAATGAAAGAGTGGGGCACTGAAATCAAACATTAAAAGGAAGGCTGACATGAACAACCAATACGGGTTCATCTCCCATTGTTTAGTCATCATAGAAACACATCCATTTATTTATCCATCCATCTATCTATGAATCAAAGGGTGTGGTTGAGAATAATCCCTTGTTATTTGTGTGGATTTTTGTAACTGTAAAATAGGAAATATTCAGCATAAACATATAGTGATACTGAGTCTGTTGATTGGCAGTAGCCAGCTCCATCAATTTTCCTCTAGATGAGATTATTTAGGGATTAGTAGGTATTACACATAAAGTGAAGATAAGCTATATAATTATGACGTTATAAACCATGAGATTAACGGAATTTATAGTAAAACTATTTTGATCTAAAATTATGCTACAATCTAAAAACAGACCATATTACAAATGTACATAAGTATTCCACCCGCCCTGCTCTCTATCCCTTGTTAGTGTAAATTTCACACCAGTGTCAGGTTAAATTGATATCATTAGAGCACCATGCGATATCGAACACAGCAAGTTTCCTAAAAAAATTATTATGTAGCACTACTACAACTTCACCCACTCTCCTTTTCTGTCTGTGTTTTAGCCCTGCATACACACAAACATACACACTGTCTCCGTCCCACACACACACAGACCTCCAACTCAGTGTCTGGGGAACTGACCACAGAGGTGTTGTGTTAGAAGGAGGGTCTTGTTTGTGGTAGGAGGTGTGAAGGAGGCTCATGCCATCAGGCATCTCTCTCTCTCTTCTGGTCTCAGCCATTTTGTGGCAGACATATACTCTGTGGCACAGCAGAGATATCCAGGGTCCCCCGTTTCATGCCCAGTCCCAGGCCAGCTGTGTGTGTTTGCGCATGTGTGTGCGTTTGCGCATGTGCATGTGCGTGTGTTTGTTCCTGGTAGGGTGTGATCAGTGGGTGTGTGTGTGTGTGTGTTTGCGCACGTGCATGTGTGTATGTGCGTTTGTGTATGTTCTCCTGGTGTGATCAATGTGTGTGATGCTTCACTGATGAGGAGGGAAAGATCGTTAAACCCGGGGAAGACATGGGGAAGGGCTCTGGACAACAGGGGGGATTCTGGGGGAAGCAGACAACTAAAGGTCAGAAGTAAATAAAGAATCTAACAGCAAAGCAGCCGGCTGCCTGTGTCTCAGCTTCTCTCAATATGTTTGGTATGCCATTTTATCTATTTATCAACTGTAGGGTTTTTCATGGTAATATATCAGTCTGTTATTATTACCCATACTATACCTATATCGGTATAGTACTGGTGTCCAACAGCAGGTGGAAGGGCCTATGCAATAAATGCAATGTCACAGGTGGCCAATAATAAAAGATTGAAAATAGATAGAGACCTATTCAGAGACGGAAGGAGGAAATGAGATCAGATGAAAGCAGATCATGATTATTTTCTGTGTGGGTGCGACGTTTAGGGAAATTCAAGTAAACTTACCACGCAGTGCACTGTAATATAGGGCTGTTTTTCACACTCTGCTTTTAGATAGTGTACCCCAGAGGAAGGGGAAGAGCTAACAGTGTGAAACGTGACGTTTAAGCAATTGTAAAGTCATTCAAGTCATATAAATCCTAAGAATGGAACATCAAACTAAGGACACTTTGAAGAGTTAGTGTGATATACTGTAACTGTTCTAATATACAGCCTACTTCACATGATTACTGGATAGTGGCTACATGTGCAAGACGTGGACTACTGCACAACCTGGGACTAGGAATAATACGCTGATCTGTACCATACATTAGCTCTGTGTACATTAGCTCTGTGTACATTAGCTCTGTGTACATTAGCTCTGTGTACATTAGCTCTATATACATTAGCTCTGTGTCATCCATTAAACCTGCAATATGTAACTTTTTTAATTAGCTAGCTAGCGAATTGTTTTGCCATATTAGCATTGACATGAAATCAGTCAAAACACCTCAAAACAAGACATGGTATCAAGAACAAGATGAAATGCGCTGAAACGATCCACTTACGATTCCCCACATGGCAGTTTCTTGTCATTGTTGCTAGCTGTCTGGCCATCCAGAATCACAACAACACACTGACTTCTGGCCCAATGAAGCGTGCGCATTGTTTCTATCACGTTGTCAGCTAACCCACCTACTGCATTGTCGGAACTAGAAGCACAAGCATTTCGCTACACTCGCATTAACATCTGCTAACCATGTGTATGTGACAAATAAAATTTGATTTGATTTGATTTGATGTATGTCTGTCATGTACTGTTGTCAGTGTGCCTTGTCCTCTGTCCTCTGAGTACATGTTGAGTATTCTGCTCTGAGGTAATGTATTCAATAGGACTGGTCTGTACACATGCTGGGGATGTATGTTTGGATGTGCATCTACAGTATGTGTGTGTGTGCATTTCCGCATGTACACTTGCGTTTGTGTGTGTGTGTGTGTGTGTGTGTGTGTGTGTGTGTGTGTGTGTGTGTGTGTGTGTGTGTGTGTGTGTGTGTGTGTGTGTGTGTGTGTGTGTGTGTGTGTGTGTGTGTGCGTTCGTGTGTGTGTGCGTGCGTGCGTGCGTGCGTGCGTTCGTGCGTGCGTGCGTGCGTGCGTGCGTGCGTGAGTGCGTGCGTGCGTGCGTGCGTGCGTGCGTGCGTGCGTGCGTGCGTGCGTGCGTGCGTGCGTGTGTGTGTGTGTGTGTGTGCGCGTGCATGCCTCTGTGTGCTTGCATGTATGAGCGTCTACGTCAGTGGTGGTCGGTGCCGTTTAAGATGAGGGATGACGATTTTAATGAGCATGGCCTTATTTCTATTACAGCATATTGGATGACTGTCATTACATTCACCCAGCTCAATGTAACATCGATAGGTTTAGGCTACAACATGATACTCAAATTTTCCCTCAAATTTTTGCTAAAACCTAGCCTATGAATGAAACCTTACAATGTAGTTGCACAGGTCGAGAGACATTTGTTTGTAATCAAGGTGACAGACAGTGAAACATTCAATACCGCCTTGCACACTCTTGCCTGCATCTAGCTGATCTGTGGTGTTTATTTTAATTTCATCTTTATTTAACCAGGTAGGCCGGTTGAGATCAAGTTCTCATTTAGAACTGCGACCTGGCCAAGATAAAGCAAAGCAGTGCGACACAAACAACAACACAGAGTTACACATGGAATAAACAAACATACAGTCAATAACACAATAGAAAAAAGTGTATATACAGTGTGTGCAAATGAGGTAAGATAAGAAAGGTAAGGCAATAAATAGGCCATAGTGGCGAAATAATTACAATTTAGCAATTAAACACTGGAGTGACAGATGTGCAGAAGATGAATGTGCAAGTAGAGATACCGGGGTGCAAAGGAGCAAAAAAAAATAAAAAAAAAATAACAGTATGGGGATGAGGTAATTGGATGGGCTATTTACAGATGGGCTATGTACAGGTGCACTGATCTGTGAGCTGCTCTGACAGCTGGTGCTTAAAGTTAGTGAGGGAGATATGAGTCTCCAGCTTCAGTGATTATTGCAATTCGTTCCAGTCATTGGCAGCAGAGAACTGGAAGGAAAGGCGGCCAAAGGAGGAATTGGCTTTACAGTGCACAGTCAGCAAGCAGTTTAGCAATTAAACCGGCGGGCCCCGGTGGCAATAAATTAATAAAACCAAAAGCTTACCTTGACTTGGAAGAGTTCCAGTGTTGGATAGCCATAGCCAGCTAGCTAACATAGCATCCCTCTCTGTTTGAGTGTTTGAGTAAGCTAAACTAGCTAGTTGCATTCACCACCTAAGTAAGTGAAAGTGAAAAAAAATACAACACACAGCCAAGACAACGCAGGACTGGCTTCAGGACAAGTCTCTGAATGTCCTTGTGTGGCCCAGCCAGAGCCCAGACTTGAACCCAATTGAAGATCTCTAGAGAGAGCTGAAAATAGCTGTGCAGTAATGCTCCCCCTCCAACCTGACAGAGCTTGAGAGGATCTGCAGAGAAAAATGTGAGAAACTCCACAAATACAGGTGTGCCAAGATTGTAGCTTCATACCCAAGAAGACTCGAGGCTGTAATCGCTGCCAAAGGTGCTCCAACAAAGTACTGAGTAAAGGGTCTAAATACTTATCTAAATGTGATATTTTGTTTTTTATAAACATTTCTAAAAACCTGTTTTTGCTTTGTCATTATGGGGTATTGTGTGTACAGTCGTGGCCAAAAGTTTTGAGAATGACACAAATATTAATTTCCACAAAGTTTGCTGCTTCAGTGTCTTTAGATATTTTTGTCAGATGTTACTATGGAATACTGAAGTATAATTACAAGCATTTCATAAGTGTCAAAGGCTTTTATTGACAATTACATGAAGTTGATGCAAAGAGTCAATATTTGCAGTGTTGACCCTTCTTTTTCAAGACCTCTGCAATCCACCATGTGGCCTGCTGGAGGCCATTTTGCAGGGCTCTGGCAGTGCTCCTCATTGCACAAAGGCGGAGGTAGCGGTCCTGCTGCTGGGTTGTTGCCCTCCTACGGCCTCCTCCACGTCTCCTGATGTACTGGCCTGTCTCCTGGTAGCGCCTCCATGCTCTGGACACTACGCTGACAGACACAGCAAACCTTCTTGCCACAGCTCGCATTGATGTGCCATCCTGGATGAGCTGCACTACCTGAGCCACTTGTGTGGGTTGTAGACTCTGTCTCATGCTACCACTAGAGTGAAAGCACCGCCAGCATTCAAAAGTGACCAAAACATCAGCCAGGAAGCATAGGAACTGAGAAGTGGTCCGTGGTCACCACCTGCAGAATCACTCCTTTTTTGGGGGTGTCTTGCTAATTGCCTATAATTTCCACCTTTTGTCTATTCCATTTGCACAACAGTATGTGAAATTTATTGTCAATCAGTGTTGCTTCCTAAGTGGACAGTTTGATTTCACAGAAGTGTGATTGACTTGGAGTTACATTGTGTTGTTTAAGTGTTCCCTTTATTTTTTTGAGCAGTGTAGTTTGTGGAAACACTAATTGTGAGTGAGAGCTTATCAATATTCCTGTTGGTGGGGCAATAAAGTTCTCAGGTAAACACAGGCAAATTAATCCTGACAGTCCGACTCTCTGCCGTTAATTATATACATTCACAGTCGAGTGGAAAAGCATCTCATCTCTGCTTTTTTTTCTTAACACCGAGGCAATGCAGCAATCTGCACACACGTTTCAGCCAGCCTGGCCATTAAACACACCATTCAACCATCTCACTCATCAGTTTCCACTTCCCACAGTCACTGTCATTTCTCACCATTGAAATAGATAGAGCCTCTCACACATACGGTATTAAATGCCTCTTTCCCCGCGTTTAGTCAATGCTCAAAATCACCATAATTATTGCCGCTCTCGCTCTGGATGAGCGCCATAGTTAGGGAGGCACAGGGAATCATTTGATGCTGCAATCTAAAATTAAACACAACACACTTAAATACAAACATAATAGGGGAAACATGCAATTACTGGTAATTAAAGAGCAGGACTCTTCTGCAGCGAAGTAAATCAATCTCTCTGGGGCAGAAAAGAGAACCAACACCAGATCACAAGAGTTTAGGCCGAAATTACATTTCTCTCCCCTCTGCCACAGCCAGCGGTGCAAATAGAGAGAGTTGTGTTTTGTGCTACCACAGCACAGAGATCTGGTTTGATATTCCCCAGGTCATTATTTCATATTCATCTATATGATGACAAATCTCCCTTTAAATAACATGAGGAATGAGAATGCAGTTTTTTTGAAAAGTGACGGTTCTGGCTGAATTCCAGTAGCATGAGATGATGCTAAACTAACAGGCATTAAAGAGCCTAATCCTCCTTCATGTCTGAGAGTGGAGTCGCATGTCGTCTGTTGAATACCCTGTCTGCCCCCTGGTTGGTTCACATGTTCCCATGGCAGACTGGGTTTGATCATCCAACTGCCGGCTAGAGGGAGGGAACCTCAGGTCCTTACCAACAAACTCACTAAGTGACTTGACTCATCAAAAAAGGATCACATTTACATTTGATATTTTAGTCATTTAGCAGATGCCCTTATCCAGAGCGATTTACGCATGCGCTTACACGCACAAACTCACACGACTTACAGTTCCAGATTAGACCTGCCATCACATCACTCAGACTGCTGATGGTTTGGCTTCCAGTTATTTTGAATCAGCATACTGTAGTGTGTGTATGAACGTGATATTGAACCTTTTCTCAGAAAAAGAGGCACATGGTGGTCACATAGCTCAGCCTGACACGTGGCCTACTTCTACATTGTACAACATGGCTGAAAAGATACCATAAGCGGTCAGTGTTACTTTGGGCAGTTGTGGATTATCTCTCAGATTTTAATGGATGAGTACTATATGTTCTGAAAACTGCAAATCAAACAGAAATGTGCCATGTGCGTGGACCTGCCTAGCATACGGTGCTAGAATTAACTTAGCAGGCAGCCGTGCTGTGCATCCCGCAGATGTGAACCCACATAACCTCACACAGTGCAGAAACAACAGGACTACTCACCCCACACACTGCAGAAAGAACAGTACTATTCACCCCACACACTGCAGAAAGAACAGTACTACTCACCCCACACACTGCAGAAAGAACAGTACTATTCACCCCACACACTGCAGAAACAACAGGACTACTCACCCCACACTGCAGAGAACAGTACTATTCACCCCACACTGCAGAAAGAACAGTAATATTCACCCCACACTGCAGAGAACAGTACTACTCAGCCATTGAGACAGCACGTTTTGCAAGGTTTGGGGTTTGCAGTTGTAAGTCACCTAGCTAGCAGGTACACACTGTAGGCTACACATTATCTAGATTCTGACTTGTGTGTGCATTTGTATGTCTGTACACAGTCTTGTATAACTAACCTTGTGAAGCCACACAATTCAGTCCCATTCAAAATCCTATTTTCCCTAACCCCTACCCCTTACCCCAAAACCAAACCTTAACCCTGAACCTAACCCTACTGTTGCTTTAACCCTAAAACTAACTCTAGCTCCTAACCCTAATTCTAAAATTAATCCTAAACCAACTAGAAATAGCATTTGACCTTGTGGGGACTGTGTCCCCAGTTGGTCCATTTTTTGTCTGTTTAACTATTCGTGTGGTCCCCAGGTATAGTTAAACACGTCCACATGCACATGTGAGTGTATGTGAGTGAGTGTGTGTGTTTACATGTGAGTAGGGTGAAGTGATGCATTCATATACTGTATGTAACGGCTGTTTGAAGAAGAGGACCAAGGTGCAGCGTGGTACGTGTTCATGATTTTTAATAAACCTGAACACTAGAACAAAAAATAACAAAGCAGAACAAACGAAACAGTTCTGTCTGGTGCAAACACAAAACAGAAAACAACTACCCACAAAACACAGGTGGGAAAAGGCTACCTAAGTATGGTTCTCAATCAGAGACAACGATAGACAGCTGCCTCTGATTGAGAACCACACCCGGCCAAACACATAGAAATAGACAACATAGAACAAAAACATAGAATGCCCACCCCAACTCACGCCCTGACCAACCAAAATAGAGACATAAAAAGGATCTCTAAGGTCAGGGCGTGACAATATATAACAGAGTAGGGCACCGCCATTAGTTATTCACACACTGTCTTAAACCAGACAGGCCATTTCCTCAAATAAAACTAGAAAAGATGGTTCCGTGAGATAAAAAGACTGCAATCAGACTCACTGTCTCTCATCTAGAGTATCAGAGCTGCTCATTGTGTTGATTCCCTTTGATAAGATTCACCAGTGCAGATCTAGCTGGTGAAAGATTAGAGACATGAATAAGTCATTACAGAGAGAGGCCCAGTAACAGAAATGTGTGTGTGTGTGTGTGTGTGTGTGTGTGTGTGTGTGTGTGTGTGTGTGTGTGTGTGTGTGTGTGTGTGTGTGTGTGTGTGTGTGTGTGTGTGTGTGTGTGTGTGTGTGTGTGTGTGTGTGTGTGTGTGTTTGGGCAGGTGTGTGGAGTGGCAGAGAGGGGTGAAAAGGATGTGGATTTTTGTGTTGTCTTTAGACAGTAAAAAGAAAGAAATTCGCACACTCTAATGATGCTCCTACACTCTAATGATGCTCCCACATCCTAATGATGCTCCCACACTCTAATGATGCTCCTACACTCTAATGATGCTCCCACACTCTAATGATGCTCCCACATCCTAATGATGCTCCCACATCCTAATGATGCTCCCACATCCTAATGATGCTCCCACACTCTAATGATGCTACTACACTCTAATGATGCTCCTACACTCTAATGATGCTCCCACACTCTAATGATGCTCCCCCATCCTAATGATGCTCCCACACTCTAATGATGCTACTACACTCTAATGATGCTCCTACACTCTAATGATGCTCCCACACTCTAATGATGCTCCTACACTCTAATGATGCTCCCACATCCTAATGATGCTCCCACACTCTAATGGTGCTCCTACACTCTAATGATGCTCCCACACTCTAATGATGCTCCCACATCCTAATGATGCTCCCACATCCTAATGATGCTCCCACACTCTAATGATGCTACTACACTCTAATGATGCTCCTACACTCTAATGATGCTCCCACACTCTAATGATGCTCCCCCATCCTAATGATGCTCCCACACTCTAATGATGCTACTACACTCTAATGATGCTCCACACTCTAATGATTATCCCACACTCAAATGATGCTCCACACTCTAATGATGCTCCACACTCTAATGATGCTCCACACTCTAATGATGCTCCCACACTCTAATGATGCTCCCCCATCCTAATGATGCTCCCACACTCTAATGATGCTACTACACTCTAATGATGCTCCACACTCTAATGATTATCCCACACTCAAATGATGCTCCACACTCTAATGATGCTCCACACTCTAATGATGCTCCACACTCTAATGATGCTCCCACACTCTAATGATGATCCCACACTCTAATGATGCTCCCACACTCTAATTATGCTCCTACACTCTAATGATGCTCCACACTCCAATGATGCTCCCACACTCTAATGATGCTCCACACTCTAATTATGCTCCTACACTCTAATGATGCTCCACATTCTAAGGATGCTCCCACGCTCTAATGATGCTCCCACACTCTAATGATGCTCCTACACTCTAATGATGCTCCCACACTCTAATGATGCTCCCACACTCTAATGATGCTCCCACATGTTTAATGGGTATAGCTACCAACTTTTCGGAACACAGTGCCTTCTTCAGGGTTACATCGTAAATGCTTGAACCAAGTTACGTTGAAGTGTATTCCTAGCATTTCCCATGTAATGCTGTAAAAGACATTTTGTGATAAAACGTTGGTTGCTACATGTGTTGACACATAGCCATTACATTTTGGGAGCATAATAAAAGTGTGCAACTTTCTTTTGATAGTTTGCTTTCCGTTAGTCAGCAAGTCTATAAAACATTTGCGGGTGTGCGTCAGCTTTGGCCTTTTACCTGTCTTACACAGTGTCACACATTTCTACAAACAGTGAGTGTGTGTCCAGATACAAATCCACTGTAGCCTGTCCTCTTGTGGAGCTGGGATCACGCCTGGCTGGGATGTCCTCAGATCACTAACGTGGAGCTTATTTACAACATATTTGACAGCAACAGAAAAGGTTGTATTATTACCAGCATATCTTACAAGCAGAGAGCATATTTCAGTGATAATGCAACAGGTTTATAGACGTGTTGATGGACTGAAGATATCTGAAATCAGATAATGAGGAATTGATTTCTGTTCGTCAAAGCGCTCTAGTGAATCCAAACTATATGATCTGTGACAGAGCATACAGAACAAGCAATGTTGCTGTGGGGCCAGAGAGTTCCCGTTACTTTTAAAAGTACTCAGAATGAATGTTCTCATCAGTCTTAGGATGTGTCCCAAATGGCACCTTACTATCCTCTATGGCTGTATTGACCTTGGTCAAAAGTAGTGCACTATATAGGGAATAGGGTGCCATTTGGAACATAACTTTAGTCTCATCATAGCCATCATTCCCTATCTCCTTGTGCTAGGTGGAAAATCATATCTGTTGTTCCATCGCTCAACACATCAACCAATCACATTTCTCTGACACACCACCGCCCCACACCAGTTATTTCTGTATGAAAAATAAGCTTCCAATTTCTGTTTTGTCACTCCTGCAAATCTGCTACACTTAACAGGCCGTTCTTCATCTCCAGTGAAAAGCGTTTGCTGCACATTTGTACCTCTATCGTAATTTCTCTGACTCCTCCAGTGTTATTAGTCTCTGAGAGAGAAAAAAGGTACATTTTCTCCTTGGCTCTAAGTACAGGGTGCGGTGCATTATCTCTCCTTAGAATTACACTTTCAAACACCATGCCTGTCTGTCACTGCCGGGAAGGAGAGACTGAGCAGCCTCAGGCTAACAATACCTGAGTACTGAACAACAGGATTCTCTCTCTCTTTCACTCACTCACTCACTCACTCTCGCTCACTACTACTCGCTCGCTCACTCACAAAAATCTATGTCAGTCTCAGTAATCAACAAACAAGCCGACCTTCACAATCATTGCCTTACCTAATGAGCCAATGAAAACATTGATTTGAAGTCTGGAACCTAAATGAGTTTTTTAGATTTTTATACATGTATAAAGTAGGGGTATGCATGTGTGTGCGTGGCTGCCTGCAGGCTAGCATGTGTGAATGTTAACGGCCCTTGTTCAATATGGAAGAAGGTTATAGGATTGTGAATGATGGAAATGATCTATTATATCATCACGTAAGCTCATAAAGGTGGAACGATGTACCGATAAACGTCAGATAAGATTGTGAAATAGTAATATCCTTAACCAAAGGCTATTCAGTGATATGGTAATGATTGCAAGGCCATGTCACAGGGCATGCATACTGTATGTGGAAAAATGAATGGGAAACATGGGAAATCATACAAACCCTGCGAGGCGCACATACCGTATTAGTCAGAACATTATCCTTCCCCTAGCTTCAAACTTCCTGGCTCTCTAGTTAGGAACCATAATATTCTGAGAATCCCTCCATCTTTATACAAAAAAAGCACAAGCCAATATTGTAATATACTGAAAATGGTGATATTTTATTTATTTATTTGATTATCATACCATTGAATGTACATCCTGTTCCACTTCTAATTAGCTGTAAATATACGACTTCCCTCTCTCTCTCTATACTCCCAAGTCTAGCTTCTACATTAATCACATTTCTCTTATCACTTCAGGTAAACCTCAATTGTATTTCCCCATTCCTATAATAGAACTGTCCTGGTATTATTCCATACTAAGCATCATGTAGGTGTGGCGGGTAGCCCAGCGGTTAAGAGCGTTGGGCCAGTAACCCGAAAGGTTGCTGGTTTGCATCCTGAGCTGATTAGTTGAATAATCTGTCCATGTTCCCTTCCAATTGAACCCTAATTGCTCCTGTATGTCTCGCTGAATAAGAGGGTCTGCTATAATGTAGAGTAGTGTGCTGTGGACATTACCATTGGAAGGATAGAGACACACTCCTCCATTTTCTACCCCTTTGTTGACTAGACGTGTTACATAAGCTAATGACAGAACATTTGGTGACACACTCTGGTATTAACGAGTGATCTTCATCTCCTATTCCAGATTGCACAGCATGTCTCTCTCCAGAGGAGAGTTCTCTCTACTCATCTCTCTCTCCTCTCATCCTATAGTCCCAGCTGCTGCTTTAGTTCCAATGAGAGTGGATGGGTGTGCCCTCAACTCCAGCACCGAGCCAAGTGCCCAAAAGCCCATCAGAAAAGAATAATTTCGGAATCCTGCCATGTTTGAGTTTGGGCTTTGCTGTCTCTGTTCCCAAGGGTCTCTGAGGTGAAACAGGGCTGAGGCTGCTCAGCCTGTCCCTCATGGGAGCTCTGCCTAGAGCGAGGGCAGGGGTGGAGAGGAGAGAGGGATGGGTGGAGAGGAGAGAGAGAAGCAGGGTTAGAGAGGAGAGAGGGAGGGATGGAGAGGAGAGAGGGAGGGATGGAGAGGAGAGGAGAGGGGGCAGAGGGATGGTTGGTGGTTGAAGAGCACAGAGGTATGAAGATAATAACCCCAATGGGGAGATATGCAAAGCGCTTTACGAGGCTAAGTCAGTCTTGTGTGAAAGAGTCCTGCATGGTACACACAGAAAATGCAAGGCATTATCTTCAGCTAATTCCCCTCAGCCTCTCTGCTCTCTGCTGGTGCTTTCACATTCCCCATTTCCACTCATTTTTCTCTCTCTGAAATTTTGCTCATACTTTCTAGTGTAGACAAACCCACCTCTCTCTCTCCGCCACTCCGTCCTTGGCTCTCCTTCTCGTTATCCGTCTTGAAGGAGACGAGCAGAGTGACACGGGGGAATCTGATTTCATCATCTTGCCTAATGAACAGAATAGCCTAGCCTGGTCTTTTTTAACGAGGGCTCATCTGTATCAGTGCATGGTTGGGGGGTGGGTTTTCAGGGTGTCTCAGGCCTTGGTGTCAGACAGTTCAAGGGACTAAGTCATTACAAGCAGTGACATCAATCCCTCACCATCACTGTGGAAAACATAACCACATATCCCCAGAGCTTCTGGACCGAGAAGAGCGCACAGCATTTAACCTTTTATTTAACTAGGCAAGTCAGTTAAGAACCCAAGCATTATAAGGAGACAGAGGATTGGGAGCACTCACAAATTAAGAGGAGATGCTAAACAAGGCAACTAGGTAGGAGTAGAGATGGAGGACTGGAGGAGGAGGAGCCGAGTGGTTCTCCTCACTGTCCAACCACCTCGAGAGGGCTCAGGTTTACGATGGGAGAGGAGGGAGGCAAAATAGAAAACTTCAAATGGCAGTTAGCTGAAGCAAAGACGCCCTTCTCAATGGTGCAATGATGAAACGTTCAGAAGCATGTCTAAGGAAAAGATCGGCAAGTGATTTGTCATGATCCTCAGATCCCTCTTTATGGATAAAAACTGTCTTGCTCTAAGTAGTAAGAATAAGAAACTCATTATTGGATAAAGCGTTTTGAAGGCTTGATGATAGGGAGGACTTTGATGTGAGTGTAGTGATGTAGTGTTTCTCTCAGTGAATCCCATAAGCTGCTGTACTATCTCAAACGGCCAGACTGGGCCCTCTTTAATCACCACTAGGTAGGGACTGTGTTTTATCCAGAGAAGCCTCATGTGTTGCGGAACTGCAAAACAAATACATAGTGAACAGCGAGGGGGGAAGTGACACCTGAGGGGAGGGAGGGAGAGAAGGGAAGGGTTCTATGAATGAGAGAAAGAGGGAAAGAAAGACACAATCAACATTTTGAATGTTGACAATTCTCCCCAGAACAGGTTTGGAGTGAATATAAGTGCTAAATATTTGTGTTAAAAACTGAACTGGCAGGAACGGCAGTCAGAGGGGTAGTCCAGGAAGAGCTTGTGTAGACACTGACTACCCACCCACAAAAGACAGGGGGGAGATGATGAGTTAAAATGGAGGCAGAGCAGTCTGAGCAGAGAGAGGAGAGAGAGAGAGAAGAACAGACACTGAAGGAGAGCAACTCTAATGTGCTGAGGAGAACTGGGAGAATGAGAAGATCATCACTCGTCATTTGAGAGTCAAAGCAATATGAGACCCAAGTCCGATTGAACGAAAACAAAGCAGGCAAGCAAAAAAAAGTGAAAATCAATAGGAAAAATGGAAGATGCATACAGAGAAAAGGATTGATGGGGTGTGGAGTAGAGGCACAATGGTGCGTGGCATAGGAAAGTGGTTGAATTATTTTCTCCTATTCCAGCAGAAGTGGAGTAGTGCAGTGAGAGTGTGTGTGTGTGTGCATGTGTGTGTGTTTGTGTGTGTTGAGAGAGTGTCAGCACAGCGGCCTTGGTGGTGATAAGCCGTGTTGAGGCCCTGTACAGTTAATTCATTGACATTACAACAGGATCAATGGTGAAGCTCTCAGGGTCTGAAAAAGTGCAGCTAATGAAAAGATTACTCTCTTAAGATCAAGGTCTCTCACCCCTCCCTACCCCTCTCTCTCTCCCTGTGTCTCCCTACCCCTCTCTCTCCCTGTGTCTCCCTACCCCTCTCTCTCTCCCTGTGTCTCCCTACCCCCTCTCTCTCCCCTCCCTCTCTCTCTCTCTCTCTCTCTCTCTCTCCCTGTCTCCCTCTCCCCCTCTCTCACCCCTCCCTACCCCTCTCTCTCTCCCTGTGTCGCCCTCCCCCTCTCTCATCCCTCCCTCCCTCTCTCTCTCTCCCTGTCTCGCCCCTCCCCCTATCTCTCCCCAACCTACCCCTCTCTCTCTCCCTGCCCCCCCCTCTCACCCTGCCCCCCCACCCCTCTCTCTCTCCCTTTCTCCCCCTCTCTCTCCCTTTCTCCCCCCTCTCTCTCCACTCCCCCTCTCTCTCCCCTCCCTACCCCTCTCTCTCTCCCTGTGTCTCCCTACCCCTCTCTCTCCCTGTCCCCCCTCCCTCTCTCCCCTCCCTACCCCCTCCTTCTACCTTCTCTCCCTCATATCTTCTCTTCACTGTACTCCGTATCCTCCCATATTCACACAGACATGTGCCTGTAAACCAGCACAAATCTAGCTATGTATGTATAGATGTATATTATTTACCCTACAGACAGACTACTCACTATGATATTTGTTGCAAGTAACTGCATTAGTGTATGCAAACAACTATATTCATGTCTATGCATAAAACGTCTTTATTTTTGCCAAGGGAATTTAGTGGAGAAGGCTCTCTCCAAGTTCATTTGTTGAAGAGTGGGCATTTTTATGTTATTGCAGTGGACTTCAAACAAATAAAATCAATTGGTATTGGTCACATACACGTGTTTAGCAGATGTTATTGTGGGTGTAGCGAAATGCTTGTGTTTCTAGCTCCAACAGTGCAGTAATATCTATGAATTAATAGCTAACAATGTCACAACAATACAGTATATTGACCATATATTGCCTTAGTTATGTGCGCTTTGATTGTTGGGGCGGGAGTGTACATCTGTGCATATGTGTGTGTGTGTTTGGGGGGATAAGAGTATCTGCTAAATGACAAACATTTGTGTGTGTGTGTGTGTGTTTGGGGGGGGATAAGAGTGTCTGCTAAATGACAAACATTTGTGTGTGTGTTTGGGGGGAGGGGGGATAAGAGTGTCTGCTAAATGACAAACATTTTTGTGTGTGTGTGTGTGTTTGGGGGGGGATAAGAGTGTCTGCTAAATGACAAACATTTGTGTGTGTGTTTGGGGGGAGGGGGGGATAAGAGTGTCTGCTAAATGTAACATATGTGTGTGTTTTATGTATGTGTGCATGTTGTTCTGGTAGGTCTTATAGCTGCAGGGACAGGGACAGGGACAGGGACAGGGTCAGGGACAGGGACAGGAACAGGGACAGGGACAGGGACAGGGACAGGGACAGGGACAGGGACAGGGACAGGGACAGGGACAGGGACAGGGACAGGGACAGGGACACCTCCCTCTAGGTTCCATGTCAGCTCAGATCACTCCCCGACCAGTAATGGCTCTGCCCCTCTTATTCAACACACTCTCTTCTTCTAATGAGCAACAATGGACTGTTGTTTACCCCTCAGATTTCTGCTAGCTCCTTTAGAGATTTCTGTTGAATCTGCGCGTGCGTGCGTGTGTGCGTGCGTGCGTGCGTGCGTGCGTGCGTGCGTGCGTGCGTGCGTGTGTGTGTGTGTGTGTGTGTGTGTGTGTGCGTGTGTGTGTGTGTGTCCGCATACGATTGTGTGTGTCTTTAAAAACATTTCATGCTCAGAGAACATGCTCATGCTCAAACTCACCTGCACTGAATAATTGATCTGTAAAATGTAGGGCGCATAAATGGTTTAAATGCAAGGCAGCTGCTGTAAGCATGCAGCTATTTAAGCAGCCAGGTTCTTTAAGGGAAGGGAATCATGTGTGGCAGGGATGACACAGGTAGGAAGGACAGAAGCGAGCTGGAAAATGGTCTCATTCAGCTCATGGATGTGTGGCTTGAGTCCCTTGACCTGATTGGTGGTGAGAAATGCACGCATCAAGTTCTAAATCATTCATCTGAACAGCTTTTACTGACCGTTCATTCAGAGAGAGGAGAGACCATGATGTCCAGTGTTAGTCAAAGACTTTCATCTCCAATTAACACAAATAGATGGACTGGATTTAATTGACTAGAGAGACACAAGGGATTGGGATAATCAATAGGAAGCACCAGCCATAGAGAGAGTTGGGCCAGGCTTTACAACGGTTGCCATGTTAACGCCTTTATTCAAACTATTTAGGTGACGTAACGATACGAGAGCGCCTCCGACCATTCCCTATGAAATGACCCGCTGTAAACAAGCAAAACAGAGCAGCAAATTTAACAGATGTTTTTATTGATTTGCATCTGTGTGTATTGTTGCATATTGTTAGATACTACTGCACTATTGGAGCTAGGAACACAATCATTTCACTACACCTGCAATTACATCTGCTAAATATGTGCATTTCACCAATACAAATTGATTTGATTTGATTGGGGAGAATGTGTATCCAAGTCTGTACTGTGTTTTGGTGTCAACATTTTGCATATCTGTTTTCACTGAACATCTTCATAGGTTAAGAAACGATGAGAAATAAACAGCACATCGCGGAAGCGTCAAATATCACTTAGCAACGGCTATGGAGGAGAAAACCACATTGGCCCAACTCTCTATGTGACTCTGGGAAACATATGATTTAGGTGTTGTGTGTAGGTGGAGGATGGTAGAACCTGTAGAAGTCACACCATGCTGTAGAGGGGGTTGGTTGGAAGTGATTGTGTAAAGGTTGTGTAATGGTTCACGGAACACTCGCTAACACAAATTGCTCTTTTTACCCCTCAGTAACCAAGTAACAACTCACTAACCAATCAGGGATCCAGGCTGGGCATTAATGTGTGTGGTATGTAACATATTCATGTTAGTGGAGACATTGTTTATTCATAGAGTAAATTGCTCACAGGCTAGTCACATTATGCTTTGTATTCAAGCTGAATGGTCTGTGGGCCGGAAACAAGCTTAAAGCTACAGTGGGGAATGGCCAACAACCCTGTTTCCACATATTATAACCAGGGCCCAGTCTATTTCCTGGTCAGGTCACATGGTCAGAAAAAACTCCCAAGCCCTAGTTATAATGATGGTGCAAGTGCAGAGTCCTGTAGTCATATTTGTCTGGGTCTGAAACCAGTCTGTGCTGCTGTTATTCAAGGGGTGGGCTGAATGACAGTGCAGACATGAGGAGCGATGAAATGGACTAGAGCAGTGTTTCCCAAACTCAGTCCTGGGGCACCCTGGGTGCACGTTTTGGTTTTTCCCTAGCACTACACAGCTGATTAAAATAATGAACTCATCATCAAGCTTTGATTATTTGAATCAGCTGTGTAGTGCTAGGGCAAAAGCCAAAATGTGCCCCACAGGACCGAGTTTGGGAAACGCTGAACTAGAGGAATGGAAAAGCCACCAGCAGGAGACAGTCTCCCTGGCCTGTTCCACCACCATAGAAAAATAATGAATAGAACATCTTGGAACCTCCAATCTTGAAAATTTGTCTGGTGATCTATTTCTATGTCCCTGTCCCCATCACGCCTCAGACCCTACATTCTACATTCATTATAGTCATTTAGAAGACACTCTTATCCAGAGCAACTTACAGTAGTGGGTCTACACATTTTCATATTTGTTGGTACTGGTCCTCCCTGGCGTTGCAAATGCCATGCTCTACCAACTGAGCCACACGAGACCCAACCATGTGACTCTCTACAGAGACCAAGCTACTGCTATGCCATCAACCCACTCCCAACACTGAAACACAATTATCAGTGTTCACAGTGCTCACTAGTGGAAGGACGCAATATGGGAATTAAATTACACATTCCCTGTATCACTTTGCAGGAAATGCATGAACTACATACAGTAGCAGTCAAAAGTTTGGAGACACCTGCTCATTCTAATGTTTTTTCTTTATTTTTAACATTTTCTACATTGTAGGATAATAGTGAAGACATAAAAACTATGAAATAACACATATGGAATCATGTAGTAACCCCAAAAAAGTCAAATCAAAATATATTTGAGATTCTTCAAAGTAGCCCCCCTTTGCCTTGATGACAGCTTTGCACACTCTTGGCATTCTCTCAACCAGCTTCAGGAGGTAGTCATCTGGAATGCATTTCAATTAACAGGTGTGCCTTGTTAGAAGTTAATTTGTGGAATGTATTTCCATCTTAATGCGTTTGAGCCAATCAGTTGTGTTGTGACAAGGTAGGGGTGATATACAGAACATAGCCCTATTTGGTAAAATACCAAGTCCATATTATGGCAAGAACAGCTCAAATAAGCAAAGTGAAACGACAGTCAATCATTACTTTAAGACATGAAGGTCAGTCAATCCTGAAAATTTCAAGAACTTTGAAAGTTTCTTCAAGTGCAGTCGCAAAAACCATCAAGCGCTATGATGAAACTGGATCTCATGAGGACCGCCACTGGAAAGGAAGACCCAGAGTTACCTCTGCTGCAGAGGATACATTCAGTAGAGTTAACTGCACCTCAGTTTGCAGCCCAAATAAATGCTTCACAGAGTTCAAGTAACAGACACATCTCAACATCAACTGTTTAGAGGAGACTGCGTGAATCAGGCCTTCATGGTCGAATTGCTGCAAAGAAACCACTACTAAAGGACACCAATAATAAGAAGAGACTTGCTTGGGCCAAGAAACACGAGTAACGGACATTAGACTGGTGGAAATCTGTAATGAGTCAAAATGTTAGATTTTTGATTCCAACCGCCGTGTTGTTGTGAGACACGGAGTAGGTGAATGGATGATCTCCGCATGTGTGTTTCCCACCGTGAAGCATGGAGGAGGAGGTGTGATGGTGTGGAGGTGCTTTGCTGGTGACACTGTCTGTGATTTATTTAGAATTCAAGGCACACTTAACCAGCTTGGTTACCACAGCATTCTGCAGCGATACGCCATCCCATCTGGTTTGAGCTTAGTGGGACTGTCATTTGTTTTTCCAACAGGACAATGACCCAAAACACACCTCCAGGCTGTGTAAGGGCTATTTGACCAAGAAGGAGAGTGATTGAGTGCTGCATCAGATGACCTGGCCTCCACAATCACCTGACCTCAACCCAATTGAGATGGTTTGGGGTGAGAGTGAAGGAAAAGCAGCCAACAAGTGCTCAGCATATGTGGGAACTCCTTCAAGACTGTTGGAAAAGCATTCCTCGTGAAGCTGGTTGAGAGAATGCCAAGAGTGTGCAAAGCTGCCATCAAGGGTGGCTACTTTGTGTAATGAACACAAGGGGAGATAGAGAGCTGGTTTCAAGCGCAGGGCGCAGTAGGTGTTTATTGTAAAGGACCACAGGAGGAGGCAGGTAGCTGGGTCCAGCGGCAGGCAGAAGGTCATACACAGGGGTTCCAAAAGGGCAACAGTACAGGCAGGGAAAAGGCTAGTTACGTAGTTCAGGAGATCAGGCAATAGGTAGATAACAGGAAATCCGATAGATTAAAGTACAGGCAGGGAATAGGCAAAAGGCATCGTTAGTGAAGCAGGCAAAAACTATCATACACAGGAAGAGTAACTCATGGGAAAAACAGAGCTCTGAAAGACGTGTGTCACAAAACAAACAATACCTCACTATGATGGTGTGCAAAGAACTGAACTGAATAGTGTGTGATAATGACATACAGGTCTGTGAACAGGTGATTGGGATCTGGAGAGTAATATGTGTTCAGGGGATCTATGTGTTTGAGAGTGTGAGTTGGAAGCAGACGTTACACTTTGAAGAATGTAAAATATAAGATATATTTAGATTTGTTTAACACCTTTTTGGTTACTACATGATTCCATATGTGTTATTTCATAGATTTGATGTCTTCACTATTATTCTACAATGTAGAAAATAGTGTCAAACTTTTGACTGCTACTGTATATCTACACGGTAGATGATTTATATGGGTTGGGCCAAGCCATTAGTTTAGATTGGCCGGTTGCAGTGCGGTACCGCCACAGGGAACACAATGCGTTTGAATCATTTAGCTTCATACTGTCATGATAAATGAATGTAGTTGGTAGCTGATAGCCTTGCTTCATCCTTAGAGCATTGGGCAAGTTGAGTGTTGCAACTGCCCTCTCACACACTACATTACCCAGTAGGCAGTGTGAAGCTAGGTGTGGAGCTAAAACCTATACCTCAGACAATGGGGCTGTGATTGCAATGTGAATATAATATGAAAATAGAATTAGCATCTACAAGACATCCATTCTTGTGGTAATTAAATTGCAGGTATGAACAGCTGTGGTTGGCTCAGCCTGCTCGCCTCTGTTTCTGCCTCACTGCACCTTTAAATTCTGTCTTAATAACTAACGGCCTTTGCTTTATTCATCTACACCGTCTCACACAAATCCTCCCCTTCATTCCCTACATGCTCCATATGGCGCCTGGCTTGTTTATGTTTTTAGAGCCTCTGCTTCCTCAACTTGAAAAATGCTGCCGTCAATTTTGTCGTCATCCCTCCCTTCTTCTCTCTCTCTCTCTTTCGCTCCCTCATGTTTTCTCTCTCTCTCTATTTGTTTGTGCATCGAGACGCAGAGCTCTCATTGTGATCTTCATCAGGCCAGTCGCCGGTACCTCCAGTTCAGCTAAGGAGACCTGTCTCTGTCGTAGCTGTCTACCTGTGTGGCTGTCTACAATACATCCCTCTATCATCCTTCCCTCCCTGCCTCCATCTCACTCTCTCCATCTCCCGTTCCCTTTCTCTTGTTCTGTCGATTCCTCTCTGATGCTCCTTGCTCCAGATAGTGACTCTAAACGGAAATTTTATTGGCAAGGCAGCCTCATAGTTTTACCAATGTGCTCCAGTATCAAACAGTTGTCATATAAAAAGCCCTTAATAACAGACACAAACATCAATAATGAACCATTTATGCTCATCCATGTAGCGCTGACGGTTCTTGGCAGAGAGCAGTGTGCCTGTCTGTCCTCCGGCCTGTCTGTCCTCCGGCCTGTCTGTCCTCGGGCCTGTCTGTCCTCCGGGCTGTCTGTCCTCCGGGCTGTCTGTCCTCCGGCCTGTCTGTCCTCCGGCCTGTCTGTCCTCCGGGCTGTCTGTCCTCCGGCCTGTCTGTCCTCCGGGTTGGACCTCCAAAACGTCTCCTCTCCTCAATGCCATGGGGAACATCCCAAATGTAACCCTTTTCACTACATAGCGGACTACTTATGAGTAGAGCCCTATGGATGCACTACATAAGGAATAGGGTGCCATTTGTGATGCATTCATGATAGTACTGTGGCTCTCCCTCCATAGGTGCATGACGAAAGGAGAGATGAGTGGGAGCGAGGCCAGTTCTCTGTTGTAGCGCCAGCCAGGGTGGACAGTAATTGTGAACCTCTGGGCATCCTTATGGGATCCTGTGCGTTCTGATCACTGGGACCTAATTGACACCAGTGTGCTTGCATGTGATGAGAGCACTGATCATGGCCCACACAGTGGACGACATCATACCATGCAAATCAATAAGTTCCTTTACCTTGCACTCCCAATCTGATCCTTAAAACATGAGAGAGGGAGGACACTAAGAGGTTCTCTTCAGTGAATGTCAATTCTCTGGCATTGGTCCCCAGCCTCCCATTCCCTCTTATCCACTTTCTAGTCCTATCATTTTCACATCGTGAATGGGCTGACTTCCAAGTGTTACATTTATCTATCCTTAAGCTTAAGATGCTGGGTGAAAATAACAGCAATTATTTAAACGACCACTAAGACAAAAACATTCACCTACACAATGTCTTATCAAAGCAGAACATCACGGAGCTCTACAGGGTGCTAATTATATATTATATATTATATATTATTATATTATATATTATTTTCTTTCCCTCCATGTTTTTCAGCTAACGCTCCACAGCTAAGAATGAGCCTGTTCAATCAATAGCTTAGTTTATTGCTTTGCCATTATTAGTGGTCCAACACGCTGTGTATCTATGACCATGACTGTAAACACCTTTAGGGAGGAAATCAGGCTAAGGCGTTATTTATGGTCAGGCAATAGAAGGGGGCGCTTATCAAGGATCCTTGGAGAGAAACAGGAAATTGAGTTTGTCCTGTGTAATGGTGGGTAGAGAGACAGGCAGACCAATCCCTTCCTATTAGCAGAGATGTGTTATTCATGAGGGCAAATTTAGTGTGAACTATGTTTCATTGATATTCTACATAGTCACTTCTCACTGTCTAGGGACCAGAACCATTTTATTTTCTTCATTTATTTATCTATTTCCCCTTCATTGACGGCTATGAATAAAGGGACTGGGTTACCGCTGGGTCACAGGGTCAACCGTCAGGACCAATAGCGGGCTGTTAAATCATTCTCCCCCGTAACGAGCTATTAACAGCATCTGTCATCAGCAACCAGGGAGAGAGACGGGCCTGGGTGGGTTGGTAGGGAGGGTAGGGTAGGGAGAGACACCGGTCCTGGGAGGGTGGGGAGAGAGAGAGAGAGACAAGCTCTAGGAGGGTGGGGAGAGAGACAGGCCCTGGGAGAGTGTGGAGAGAGAGAGACAAGCTCTAGGATGGTAGGGAGAGACACACCGGTCCTGGGAGGGTGGGGAGAGAGAGACAAGCTCTAGGAGGGTGGGGAGAGAGACAGGCCCTGGGAGGGTGTGGAGAGAGAGAGAGACAGGCTCTAGGAGGGTGGGGAGAGAGACAGGCCCTGGGAGGGTGTGGAGAGAGAGAGAGACAGGCTCTAGGAGGGTGGGGAGAGAGAGAGAGAGACAAGCTCTAGGAGGGTGGGGAGAGAGACAGGCCCTGGGAGGGTGTGGAGAGAGAGAGAGACAGGCTCTAGGAGGGTGGGGAGAGAGACAGGCCCTGGGAGGGTGTGGAGAGAGAGAGACAAGCTCTAGGATGGTAGGGAGAGACACACCGGTCCTGGGAGGGTGGGGAGAGAGAGAGACAGGCTCTAGGAGGGTGGGGAGAGAGAGAGAGACAGGCTCTAGGAGGGTGTGGAGAGAGAGAGAGACAGGCTCTAGGAGGGTGGGGAGAGAGAGAGAGACAGGCTCTAGGAGGGTGTGGAGAGAGAGAGACAAGCTTTAGGATGGTAGGGAGAGACACACCGGTCCTGGGAGGGTGTGGAGAGAGAGAGAGAGACAGGCTCTAGGAGGGTGGGGAGAGAGAGAGAGACAGGCTCTAGGAGGGTGTGGAGAGAGAGAGACAAGCTTTAGGATGGTAGGGAGAGACACACCGGTCCTGGGAGGGTGTGGAGAGAGAGAGAGAGACAGGCTCTAGGAGGGTGGGGAGAGAGACAGGCCCTAGGAGGGTGTGGAGAGAGAGAGACAAGCTTTAGGATGGTAGGGAGAGACACACCGGTCCTGGGAGGGTGGGGAGAGAGAGAGAGACAGGCTCTAGGAGGGTGGGGAGAGAGAGAGAGACAGGCTCTAGGAGGGTGGGGAGAGAGAGAGAGACAGGCTCTAGGAGGGTGTGGAGAGAGAGAGACAAGCTTTAGGATGGTAGGGAGAGACACACCGGTCCTGGGAGGGTGTGGAGAGAGAGAGAGAGACAGGCTCTAGGAGGGTGGGGAGAGAGACAGGCCCTGGGAGGGTGTGGAGAGAGAGAGAGACAGGCTCTAGGAGGGTGGGGAGAGAGACAGGCCCTGGGAGGGTGTGGAGAGAGAGAGACAAGCTCTAGGAGGGTGGGGAGAGAGACAGGCCCTAGGAGGGTGTGGAGAGAGAGAGACAAGCTTTAGGATGGTAGGGAGAGACACACCGGTCCTGGGAGGGTGGGGAGAGAGAGAGAGACAGGCTCTAGGAGGGTGGGGAGAGAGAGAGAGACAGGCTCTAGGAGGGTGGGGAGAGAGAGAGAGACAGGCTCTAGGAGGGTGGGGAGAGAGAGAGAGACAGGCTCTAGGAGGGTGGGGAGAGAGACAGGCCCTGGGAGGGTGGGGAGAGAGACAGGCCCTGGAAGGGTGTGGAGAGAGATGGGCCCTGGGAAGGTGGTGAGAGAGACGGGCCCTGGGATGGTGTGCAGAGAGACGGGCCCTGGGAGGGTGGGGAGAGAGACGGGCCCTGGGATGGTGTGCAGAGAGACGGGCCCTGGGAGGGTGGGGAGAGAGACGGGCCCTGGGAGGGTGGGGAGAGAGACAGGCCCTGGAAGGGTGTGGAGAGAGATGGGCCCTGGGAAGGTGGTGAGAGAGACGGGCCCTGGGATGGTGTGCAGAGAGACGGGCCCTGGGAGGGTGGGGAGAGAGACGGGCCCTGGGATGGTGTGCAGAGAGACGGGCCCTGGGGGGGGGGGGAGAGAGACGGGCCCTGGGAGGGTGGGGAGAGAGACAGGCCCTGGAAGGGTGTGGAGAGAGATGGGCCCTGGGAAGGTGGTGAGAGAGACGGGCCCTGGGATGGTGTGCAGAGAGACGGGCCCTGGGAGGGTGGGGAGAGAGACGGGCCCTGGGAGGGTGGGGAGAGAGACGGGCCCTGGGATGGTGTGCAGAGAGACGGGCCCTGGGAGGGTGGGGAGAGAGACGGGCCCTGGGATGGTGTGCAGAGAGACGGGCCCTGGGAGGGTGGGGAGAGAGACGGGCCCTGGGATGGTGTGCAGAGAGACGGGCCCTGGGAGGGTGGGGAGAGAGACGGGCCCTGGGAGGGTGTGCAGAGAGACGGGCCCTGGGAGGGTGGGGAGAGAGATGGGCCCTGGGAGGGTGGGGAGAGACGGCCCTGGGAGGGTGGGGAGAGAGACGGGCCCTGGGAGGGTGGGGAGAGAGATGGGCCCTGGGAGGGTGGGGAGAGAGACGGGCCCTGGGAGGGTGGGGAGAGAGACGGGCCCTGGGAGGGTGGGGAGAGAGACGGGCCCTGGGAGGGTGGGGAGAGACGGCCCTGGGAGGGTGGGGAGAGAGACGGGCCCTGGGAGGGTGTGCAGAGAGACGGGCCCTGGGAGGGTGGGGAGAGAGACGGGCCCTGGGAGGGTGGTGAGAGACGGGCCCTGGGAGGGTGGGGAGAGACGGCCCTGGGAGGGTGGGGAGGATAGGGGAGGGTGGGTGGGGGGTAGAGGGAGGGAGTGACGAGAGTCGTCACCAGAAATAGCTGTGGTGCTACATTTCCAGAAACACATTATCTCTCTTTCAGAACCTCTTTTATTCCGCTGTGTTCCAATAGGCATTATTGGCATATCTACACTTGTGTGTCCAAAGTTATTTATATAATACAACTTAGGCTGAATGACTCATTGTGTGAGCAAACAATGCCGTTATCATAATGACACACATTCATTTCCTGCATTTTTATTTGATGACGGCTGTAGTGCACCGTCTTATTTAGCTCCTCTCTGTTTAAATCAATCTGTCTGTCAATAGCTCTCCTAACAAACATCTGTCAACTCTGACTATATCCACATGATCTGTCTAAGTCATTCCTAGAAAACCTTTTCTGTCTGCCTGTTGTGTGTGACTGCATGCATGTGCGTGTGTATACGTGTGTCTGCATTTTGTGTATCCACAATGGCTCAGGGGGTGATAAGATTGGTTAAGTGGCAGGTGCGAAGCGCCAGGTCTCTAGTGGCAATAGTCTAGCTGATGCCAGCTGCGGAGGAGACAGCCGTCGCGCCATGCCACTGTGCCACAGCATGCCGCCGTTCCCTGAGTGGAGCTGAAAGTAGATTGAGGGTGGAGCTCACACATTCCCTCCCTTCTCTCACACCAGAGACAAAGAGACACAGACAAGCTCAGTGGTTATTTTAAGCAGCTCCATGGCATCTACATCAACAGCTCCCGTGTCTCTCTGCTACAGGAGAGGAGTGATGCTAAACAGAAACAGATACTGGTCCAAGGGGAGGTTGTGAAAGGAGAGGACAGGAGATATAATGTTAAGCCACTCTACTGCACTGTTCCTTTCTCTCTATCTCAGGCGTTGATAAGGAATTGATAAAATGGTAGAAGCAGTCATTTAGGGGAACATATTCATCTGAGTAAAGAATCAATTACTGGGTTCTGACATGCTGGGGAAGGGGGAGACGAGGGAGGGGCGGAGATGGGGAAGACAGAGGAGATACGGGAGGGGGGAATCTTTATGTAGGAAACTTGATTAGCATCTGGGCCACTGATTCAGATTGTTTCCCTATCTAAGTAGGATCTACGCCTCTCTCTCCCCTCCCCCTCTCTTGCTTTCTCTCGCTCTCATCATTTTCCAGTGTCATGGCTGATGCTGATACCTAGTTCTATGACATGCGTGAAGCAAAATGGAAATAAAGATAGCACAAGGGCCGGGAAAGTATAATATAATGACAGGCCTTATTGCGACGGCAGCTTTGAGAGGTGAAAGGAAGAGGCATTGGATGGATAATGGAATAGATAAGGAAACCATTCTACCTGAGCCATTCAATGATTCATAGCTTGAACATAGTTTTTCTTAAATAAAAAGCATCCAAAAAGCAATGTAGTCCACACAAAGTGGAGCAGGGTGAAACTGTAGTATGACATAAACAGTGCTGTTTGCGTTAGGAGATAAATGCCAATAATGTACATGAAAATGCATCAGTATACATTATAATGGAAAAAGGCAAGCCAAAGTATAGTATACATTGGTAAATAGAAAATATCTCAAAATGATGAATGTAAAGCTGTTTTTAAATAGGCTACATTGTGATACATTGAAATATTCCTCAAACAGGGTGATGCGTTTACTCTCTCTGAGTCTGTGTATTTGTTTGATATATCCTTATTTATTTCCCAGGAGCAATGCAGCATGTCTCCTCTCATTCAGTCAAAGAGCAAGTGCCATGCTCAATACATCTCCATGTAAATATTATAGCGAAAAAGGAAATTGGGGAGTGAGAGAGGGAGAGAGAGAAATAGACAAACAGAAAAAGAGTGGCATGTAAAGTGGAAGTAAAAGACCACTATTTGATTGGGAAGTTTCCTCTCACAACAATGTAAGTTGTTTTTTCTGTACTTGTGACTGAAATATCAAGTTCCATTTTGTAATCATCTTGTTTTCCTCCTAGACATTTCTCTTGGCTTTGTGAAAGGTACGAGTATAGTGCTTTACTGGTAGGCCTACAGTATGAGTGGGGGATGCGTGCCCCAATGTGGTGAACCATCAAATGTGTCCTGACACTGATGCCACTCTGCTGCAAGGGCAGAGAGGGCAGTGGCTATGCCGTGTCCTCTGACCAAAATGCATAGTCCTTTCCCCTCCGGCACTATGACGCCATATGCACCTGTACACAACACATGACTATCAAGGACTCTTCCAAATCTGTGACGGAGGGGAAAGGACTATGTGTGTGTTCCACAAAGGATGACAGTGAAGTGCAGTGTACTCTGATACTGTTAAACAGTTTTACACACAGTTCTTTAGCCTATTTATTGTTCCCCAATGTTCAACCTTGAGAGGACCTGTATTCGGGAGCATGTTTGCATGGTGGATTGAGAAGATGCACAGTTAGTCAGTTGACAAACAGGATTACAGGGCCTGCTCTGGGGAGCGGAGAGGCTTCTGCCCCTGTTCAAGTAGCATGATGCACGGCACACCGCTCCTCTCTTCTACTCCAGACACACTGACAATTACCGCTGAAGGTCAGTGAAGTCAGAAGCTGAATGTCACAGTTTAGACACAGTTTTGGGAGGAGGAGGAATATTCAAATAAATATGCTTGTCTATGCTGTCTCCTGTCCTGAAAAATAGTAATTCCCTGCTCCTGAATTCCAGTGTAGCAGCCCTGGGATTAGGTAGCAGCGAGTTAAAAGGCAACAGAAACGTATCGATTAGAGGGAGTGAATCAGAGTGCCATGGTGCCTTGAATAATAAATTGAAGGGGACACAGCCACCGCTTGTCAAATGGGGATTCTCATTACGAGGGGATAGACTCCTGCTTTTCTCCCGTTGGTTGATTCCCCCTGTAGATAAGCTGATGGATAAGTCACACCATGGGGCCATGGAAGCGTGTCACCAAACATCAGGAAGTCTGACTGTCTCTGAGAAACTTAACATAAGTTTAAGTGAGCATTCCGCAGCCCATTTATCCCCCACCCCACCTTTTGACAGGTATTTTCTAATCCTTGCAGTAAAGGACTGGTTAATGAGAGGGCATTTATAGCACCAACTCTCTCTCTCTCTCTCTCTCTCTCTCTCTCTCTCTCTCTCTCTCTCTCTCTCTCTCTCTCTCTCTCTCTCTCTCTCTCTCTCTCTCTCTCTCTCAGTAGAGTTGTACTAAGCTGGAGAACAGAGATGAACTGCTTCATAATAATACTATGTCATAGAGGTGAGGAAATATTGGAAGACTGAGAAAACTGAAATGTGTGTGCAGGAGGCGGTACATGAACAAAAAGGACCCATACTGTAATATAGGTCCAATCAGACTTCCTGAGATACTAGATTCAGCGACCGACTGAAACTCATGTTATTGTTTGGGCTGATCTTGAACAGACTCTAAGAGCAAGACAGGCCTCAGTCTGTTACCGACTTAGACACCAGATGATTTGGAGTTGTGGATACCGAAAATCTATGATAGCAACAGGTCACATGAGTCATCTATCAGGCCAGAATACATTTTTCTCTCTTATATGGATATATCTGACAGTCTCTCTCTGGTCTGGCCTCCCTACATCATCCCTCATACTGTTTACTCCTGACATGGCTTTCTCCATATCTCCCATCTCCTTTATCATCCTACCCCCTTGCCCGTCCCTTCTTCCTAGTCAATATCTCACTCTTTTATCACTTTGATTCCACTTACAGTATTTCTCCTCTCCCCCCAACTCATCTTTCTCGACTTCCTCGAAAATAATATTCCAAAAATCATTCTTCTTTCCTTTCAAGTCCCGAAATAGACATCAAAGTCAGACGGCAGAATTTCAATTCAGAATCAAATCCCCAGTCTAAATGTAGCTACCTCCTCTAATTCATTTCGCTCTCTCTGTCCTCTCTCCAGGCTGCGGGCTAGAGTTCCTGCTGGTTCTCTGTGGTCTGGAGCTTTCCTGGTCCTGCCCACACCACTGTATCTGCTACACCGCGCCCAGTACCGTCAGCTGCCAGGCACACAACTTTCTGTCCGTCCCCGAAGGCATTCCCCCGCACAGCGAGCGCATCTTCCTGCAGAACAACAAGATCCACCGGCTGCTGCAGGGCCACTTCAGCCCCACCACGGTCACACTGTGGATCTACTCCAACAACATCACCTACATCGAGCCCTCCACATTCCACGGCTTTGCCCAGCTGGAGGAGCTGGACCTGGGGGACAACCGTCACCTGCGTTCCCTGGCTGCAGACACCTTCCATGGGCTGGGCCGGCTCCATGCTCTGCACCTGTACCGCTGTGGGCTCAGTGCGCTGCCCAGTAACATCTTCCAGGGGCTACGCAATCTGCAGTATCTCTACCTACAGGTACGTTGGCCACTGGGGCTCTATGACACTTTTAGTCAAACAAAACAATGCTGCATTTTACATTTGAAAATACAATATAGAGTACCAGTCAAAAGTTTGGACACACCTACTCATTCCAGGGTTTTTCGTTATTTTTTATATTTTCTACATTGTAGAATAATAGTGAAGATATCACAACTATGAAATAACACATATGGAATCAGGTAGTAACCAAAAAAGTGTTAAATAAATACAAATATTTTATATTGGAGATTCTTCAAAGTAGCCACCCTTTGCCTTGATGATAGCTTTGCACACTCTTGGCATTCTCTCAACCAGCTTCATGAAGTAGTCACCTGGAATGCATTTCAATTAACAGGTGTGCATTGTTAAAATTTAATTTGTGGAATTTCTTTCCTTCTTAATGCATTTGTGCCAATCAGTTGTGTTGTGACAAGGTAGGAGTGGTATACAGAAGAAATCCCTATTTGGTAAAAGACCAAGTCCATATTATGGCAAGAACAGCTTAAATAAGCAAAGAGAAACAACAGTCCATAATTACTTTAAGACATGAAGGTCAGTCAATCCTGAAAATTTCCAGAACTTTGTGCGCAAAAAAATTCAAGAACAAGTGCGCAAAAACCAGCAATATCATGAAACTAGCTCTCATGAGGACCCCCTCAGGAAAGGAAGACCCAGAGTTACCTCTGCTGCAGAGGATAAGTTCATTAGAGTTAACTGCCTCAGAAGTTGCAGCCCAAATAAATTCAAGTAAACAGACACATCTCAACATCAACTGTTTAGAGGAGACTGCGTGAATCAGGCCTTCATGGTCGAATTGCTGCAAAGAAACCACTACTAAAGGACACCAATAATAAGAAGAGACTTGCTTGGGCCAAGAAACAAATTTGGGCCAAGAAACAAATTCCAAATTTGAGATTTTGGTTCCAACCGCCGTGCCGTTGTGAGACGCAGAGAAGGAGAACGGATGATCTCCGCATGTGTGGTTCCCACCATGAAGCATAGAGGAGGAGGTGTAATGTGTGGGGGTGCTTTGATGGTGACACTGTCTGTGATTTATTTAGAATTCAAGGCACACTTAACCAGCATGGCTACCACAGCTTTCTGCAGCGATACGCCTTCTCATCTGGTTTTTGCTTAGTGGGACTATCTATTGTTTTTCAACAGAACAATGACCCAAAATACACCTCCAGGCTGTTTAAGGACTATTTGACCAAGAAGGAGAGTGATGGAGTGCTGCAGCAGATGACCTGGCCTCCACAATCACCCGACCTCAACCCAATTGAGATGGTTTGGGATGAGTTGGACTGCAGAGTGAAGGAAAAGCAGTCAACAAGTGCTCAGCATATGTGGGAACTCCTTCAAGACTGTTGGAAAGGATTCCGGATTAAGCTGTTTGAGAGAATGCCAAGAGTGTGCAAAGCTGTCATCAACGCAAAAGGGGTATATTTGATTTGTTTAACAGTTTTTTGGTTACTACATGATTCCACATGTGTTATTTCATAGTTTTGATGTCTTCACTATTGTTCTACAATGTAGAAAAAAGTCCAAATAAAGAAAAACCCTTGAATGAGTAGGTGAGTCCAAACTTTTGACTGGTACTGTATATACCCAGGGCTGTTAAGCTTTATTTTCTCTGTCTACTTTATAGTAGCCACATACCTTATAACCAAACAACATGTTGGGAACTACAGTGTTACAGAGTACCGTAGGTGTATAACCTCTCCATTTTGCTGTGTTTGGCTGTTCTCAGGATAATCACCTGGAGTTCCTGCAGGATGACATCTTTGTGGACCTCCACAACCTGAGCCACCTGTTCCTGCATGGGAACCGTCTGTGGTCACTGCACCAGAACACCTTCCGGGGGCTGGGGGCCCTGGACCGCCTGCTGCTGCACCACAACCAGCTGCAGTGGGTGGACCGCCTGGCCTTCCACGACCTGCGTCGCCTCACCACCCTCTACCTGTTTAACAACTCACTGACCGAGCTGTCTGGAGACTGCCTGGCACTGCTGCCTGCCCTGGAGTACCTGCGCCTCAACGACAACCCCTGGGAGTGTGACTGCAAGGCCCTGTCGCTGTGGGACTGGCTCAAACGCTTCAGAGGTTCTACTTCATCCGTAGGCTGTCAGGCCCCGGCCGAGCTGGCTGGGAGGGACCTCAAGCAGCTCCGCAAGGAGGACTTCCCCAACTGCTCTGGCTCTGAGTCCCTGCACCAGAGCAAGACCTGGGCCGGGACTGATAAGGTGTCACTGAAGAAGGAGCCACATCCAGTGCCACCGCCTCACTCCCACCCCCACCGTCCTCACCACAACGAGTCACCACACTATCCCTCGCCACCCTCGCCTCTGCCCCATCCACCCCCGTCTGTAAGCGGGGAGGACACGGGATCAGAGGGACAACCTGGGGTGGCGCCCCCTCAGAGGCCAGGCCGCGCTCGGAACTGCACCCGCCAGCGCGTCAGGGGAGGCAAGGGGAAGGGGCAGAATGAGGTGCATACCTTAAAGGAGATGACCGATAAGGAGTATTCCTCGCCCGATTTTGAAGGGGGCAAATATGACCACACGTCCCCGGATGGCACGGTCACGCGAAGGAAGCATAAGTGCCCTCCCCGGACCACTGTTCGCCCCCCTAGTGGGGTGCAACAAGCCACCAATAGGGCCACATTCTCCCAGCCCTTAATTCATCTCAATGCCATAATGGGAGCTTTGTTGCCCATGACCATTGCCCATATTCTCCGCTGACCTAGAGGGAGGGATAGGTACTGGCTAAACGACAACAGTGCAGTCCTTAGACCTGCTCTAGCTCCTGCACAACAAGGTCTGTGTGTGTGTGTACTTTGTGTGTGTGGTTGTGTGTGTAAAACATTGTGTAGGGAGCTGTTTAGACTCTGAAATAGACTTTCAAACATCAACATCAAATGTGGGACGGGGATGTGTGAGGGATGGGGATGTGTGAGGGATGGGGATGTGTGAGGGATGGGGAGTGAGGAAAGACGAAAGGAAAACATAGAACACGCTTGCACTGCCACTGTTGCCATTATGTTCTCATTTCCTGTTGTCTTGGTCTCTTTCTGTCTGAGTTCTGTCTTCGACTCTGCTGAAGCACAGATAACGAAACTTTTTGGGGGAAAAAAGAGATGGTGAAATGCAGCAATTTAGCTATGAGACAGATAAGCTCTAAGGAAAACGTGTTGAAGCCAGCTTTAATTATCAGTTCACAGTTTGTAAATCCTTATTGAGGGGTGAAACAGAAAACAGATGACGTGGTGAAAGAAACCATCACAGAGAAGTCTAGCCCAATCCTGTGTTTCATATTATTTGCCAAATGTTATTTATTACATTCATTGCCAATAGCTGCTGCATAGAATTGGGCCACCGAGGTATTCGAGGGTATTGCTCATCAACAGGGAGATAAGCAGGAAGCTGCCCGGTCATAAATCCTAATTCCATATCAGAACAGGAATGTGCAACGCTCACTTCTTAGCAGAAGTCATGGAAAACTACAGAAACAGCAGTGCAAAGAGCAGCACACACACAGACCAGTCAGCTCCAGCTACAGTATGAAAACTAGGTAACTTCTGCTCCATGCCCTGGTAACGTTGACCCCCGAGCTACATATCTAGGTATACATCTTCTGCCTACTTTACAGTATTTCTACAATATTTACATTCTGCTTTATTAATTCCTGCTTCTAAATGTCCTTTCTTTCTACCTGCTCCATTTCATTTTCTACATGTGCTACTACATATTAAGCTAATATACCCAAGCTGCTAATTATCTTTATGGAGGTGAGTGGGACTGTGGTTGACTCCCACTTCCTTCAAAAACCAGTGTCCCCCCCCAGGAGAAGAAAGCTGTGAATATTGATGGATCTGTGTATTTCTTGTCTCAAATGTTGTTTGTTTGATTTTGCCAAGACGTAAAGAGGACCTAGCGATGGAGCCCTATACAGGGTACACAGCCTTAGGGGTTAAGGGTCAGATTGGGTATTCTCAGTTTCCCAGTGAGGCTTTGGGCTTCGCTGAACAGAACACTCTTCAGTGTGGGCATCCCCTCCTCATTGAGAACGTGAGGAACATTTATATTGTGCTAATCAATGGACATCAAAGGAAAACAACTGCCCAACAAGACTAGAGAAGAAACAAAAACAATATGTGTACCTTAAATGACTTCTGTAATGAATAAAAGATTATAAGAGGGGAAAAAAATGATTCAATCAAGCATGGCAAAACGTGGACCTCTCTTGGAAATAATAGAACTGCTAAAATACCTCTCTCCATTGACTGCTGTTCTTGTCAATGGATGTGGGGAACCAAGAGAAAGACAATCACTTCTAAAGTAGCAGGGGGTTTAACAGGACCATGGGCAGACAGACAGACTACTGCTGGACTACTATCCCCCTGGACTACTGGAGCTTTTGTGCCTCCGCAAAATACAACAATAAGTTGACGATGTTTGTAATAATAATGATGTTAACTGTACCATTAACAATGACAACGAGAGGACTAACTGCAGTTCTAATATTAATCATTTATTATGAGAATAACAATATTAATGACGTCATCAACAATGAAAACAGGGTTTCTGCTCCCCTGATGAGGGGACAATCTTTCTTTAAATTCATTAACCGTTTCATTTTTTTTTGTTTACTAAAAGGAACATTTTATATAACCTTTTTTTTGTTACATCCTGTCAACCCCTTTATCGGATAAAAATGCACAATTCAGTTCCCCCTCCTACTGTTCCCCGTCTATCTCCTGTCTCCTACTGTTCCCCGTCTATCTCCTGTCTCCTACTGTTCCCCGTCTATCTCCTGTCTCCTACTGTTCCCCGTCTATCTCCTGTCTCCTACTGTTCCCCGTCTATCTCCTGTCTCCTACTGTTCCCCGTCTATCTCCTGTCTCCTACTGTTCCCCGTCTACCGCCTGTCTCCTACTGTTCCCCGTCTACCGCCTGTCTCCTACTGTTCCCCGTCTACCTCCTGTCTCCTACTGTTCCCCGTCTATCTCCTGTCTCCTACTGTTCCCCGTCTATCTCCTGTCTCCTACTGTTCCCCGTCTATCTCCTGTCTCCTACTGTTCCCCGTCTATCTCCTGTCTCCTACTGTTCCCCGTCTATCTCCTGTCTCCTACTGTTCCCCGTCTATCTCCTGTCTCCTACTGTTCCCCGTCTATCTCCTGTCTCCTACTGTTCCCCGTCTATCTCCTGTCTCCTACTGTTCCCCGTCTATCTCCTGTCTCCTACTGTTCCCCATCTATCTCCTGTCTCCTACTGTTCCCCGTCTATCTCCTGTCTCCTACTGTTCCCCGTCTACCTCCTGTCTCCTACTGTTCCCCGTCTATCTCCTGTCTCCTACTGTTCCCCGTCTATCTCCTGTCTCCTACTGTTCCCCATCTATCTCCTGTCTCCTACTGTTCCCCATCTATCTCCTGTCTTTGCCATGATTGAAGGGTTCAATAAGTCGTTATCAAAGAACAACAGTACAAAATGTTTATAAAGATATTAAAATCTATATCTTCTTATGTTAAAGATGACTGTTTGACTGTGTTTATTTAGTATTCAGACACTGGCTTCCACAAGGCTGTGCAGTAGGCCCTGGAGAAGCTGGGAGTCAGGCTGGATCCTCCCTTGTCTTTCTCTTTATTAGGAATTTCAAGCTGAAATTGGCTCTGTCAGCAAGTTTGGTCTTTTTCCTCCCTGTTTTCCCCTCAGTATGTGCACTACTTTGCAATCTGTCTCCCCTCATCAGACACTGCTGGCTAAACTGGCTGCTTTCTACAAATAGAAACATCTCCCTGGCTCAACGCTTGGCTTGTATACATATGCAACACACACATCAATAAGAACTAGATTTTATTTGAGAGAAATTGAACAAAGAAAGCAGGCCCAAACTATTACAGTAAGTGTCATCTATTGACCAAAAACACAAAAAGAAACACACAGACTACTGGTCTACATGCAGACAGAGTTTTGTACAGAGTCAGTGAAACGCATAGCTCGGTATGATACACTGCAGTTCAATAAATCATTTAAAAGGCATTAAGGGTATTTATGAGTGTCACCGTGAATCTGTAGATATTCAGGGTTATTATTATTATTCATGGAACGTTAGAACATAAATTATATTTCCTCTTCTCTACCCCTCTCACCATGATGGAAATTGATCCACAAGTAAGAGTGCAATTTCGTATATTTTTTATTTTTTATATTCTGTTAAACGAAAATGGGGGGGGAACATAGTTTTATGCATCGTTGAGGATGGCTGCGGAATTACATTAAAATTAATGAGTAGCTCTGGCATCTATTAGCATTGGGCTCTAGCGCCATCAAGCCCCTCTCTCCTGTCCTATCTCTCTCTCACCCTCTCCGTCCTCTCTCGCTCTGTCTCTCCTGTCCTCTCTCTCTCCCTCACACACATATCACTATCTACTAACATAACACCCTAAAAACCCTTCCCTAGACCTCAATATTATAAGTGCATAAGATGGACAGTCATTGAGCTCTCCAACCACGCAGGCTGTAGTTCTGCAAGCCCACCAAGCCCCTCGGCAGTGGCTGCATGAGACAGACAGGTGAATGTGTTACGGAGAGAATGTGTTCTTCTGATTCTCTCTCCTTGTTTTTTGGGTATACTGTATCATCAATATTATTCCATCATATACTGTACACTCTAGGGTACACTCTGTACACTACTACTGTGAATTTGATTTGGAGGCTTGGTTATAATATCACCTTTACCACATATACAGTAATCACTGTGTGGAACTTGATATTTCTTCCCGCAGTTGAAGCCATTCACTATAAACTCAACTCCACTTAGCAGTCCCTCTCAGTAAAGGCATCATGGAGCGATAAGGGTGTACAGAGAATAAACCCATGCTGACGAACGATACCACCATTTCCTTAAAAGTATCATTGCAAGTCATCCCGACTCATTAGGAAATTACACTGACAATTAAGCAGTTTACAGCTACACAAAGCATCCCATATTACTGCTTGCTTCACTAGGGCAATCATTGGTTACACATTTAGTAGCAATCTCAGAGAGCCAGACACAACACCCCATTAACCAATCACACTCATCTAAATCTGCTGCTCCCCTAAAAACAAGGTTAGTCTGATATGTATGCCTATGCCAAAAGTAGGCTATACAGGATAAATGGGGGCCATAACCAATGTTAAATGACTCACCTTGAGGTAGCTTCGGGTGGGTAGTTTTACATTATTCATTTTTTCTCAACTTTGGGATGAATTAGTATTTCACTCACAGATACTCTCATCTGACTTGACCCACTTATTTGTGAGGCACTTCAAAGGCGGGAGCTTAATTGTAATTGTCTTGTTGTGGTTGAATCCAAGAGTGAGCAGCATAGTCAGAACCAACATAGTTCTGTTGGGAAAATCCTCTGTGTAAAGCAGGTAGGTCACCAGTTTAAACATATCTCACAGAAGCTTGAGCCAAACCATATGTCAAGCATTTGAATATGTGATGAATCAATGATGAGTGAACTGAGCAAATGAGCGAGAGAGACAAAGGGACAGAGGAAGAGAAAGGCAACATAAGAACGTGAGTTGCTCTGCTTAGAGGATATGACATGGGGAAGGATTGAGGGAGTGGAGGAAATAAAAAGAGAGGAGACAACAGATGGTAGAGGCGAGAGACAGAGGAGAGAGGGCTTGAGGGAGCGTAAGAGGGCAAAAAACAACAGAGGGAACAGCCGGGCGAGAAAAGAAGGGATGATTGAGGCCATGACAACATGCATGGAGGAGAGGTACGAGACAGGAAGGGGACAGGAAGGGGTAAATGAGAGAGGGAGTGTGCTAGCTACAAGTTCACAACAGAGGATGAGTTTAATATTGGGGGCCTATTAATACGTAAGCTATACATATACTGAGTGTACAAAACATTAAGAACACCTGAGCTGTCCTTTGGTTGGTGGACCATTCTTGATACACACTTCCTGACACAAAGCGGTACACCTGGCACCTACTACCATACCCCGTACAAAGGCACTTAGATTTTGTCTTGCCCATTCACCCTCTAAATGGCACACATACACAATCCATGTCTCATTGGTCTCAAGACTTAAAAATCCTTCTTTAACCCCCCCCCCCCCCCCCCCTTCATCTACACTGACTGAAGAGGATTTAACAAGTGACATCAATAAGTGATCATAGCTTTCACCTGGATTCACCTGGTCAGTCTATATCATGGAAATAGTCGATTTTCATAAAGTTTTGTACATTCAGTGTACATGGCACCACAACAATCTTGATTATACACACCATATACACACTCCCAAAGCACAGTGAGAGATTTACTCATTTGTTTTTCATGCATCAGAACAGAGCTGCTTGTTGATCCATCTCATAGCCTGAGAATACATTGCCTTCGGAAAGTTTTCATATCCCTTGACTTATTCTACATTTTGTTGTTTTACAGCCTGAATTCAAAATTGATTAAATATATTTTTATTTCTCACCCATCAACACACAACAGCCCATAATGACAAACTGAAAATTTGTTTTTAGAAATGTTCAAACATTTATTGGAAATGAAATACAGAAAAATCTAATTTACATAACTATTCACACCCCTGAGCCAATACTTGTTAGAATCACCTTTGGCAGTGATTACAGCTGTGAGTCTTTCTGGGTAAACCTCTAAGAGCTTTGCACACCTGGATTGTACAATATTTGCCCATTATTATTTTCAGAATTCTTCAAGCTCTGTCAAATTGGTTGATCATTGCTAGACAACCAATTTCTTGACATATATTTTCAAGTAGATTTAATTCAAAACTGTAACTCGGCCACTCAGGAACATTCACTGTCTTCTTATCGGAAGTTTTGTAGCCCTACATACGATAAAATAAGTGGAATGCAACAAATATATATTATTATTATAGTGTATGATGACGATCTGTGTCTGTTGCATAGCGTTTAATTGACTCTCTGTCACCGTTGTGTGGGTTTAATTAAAAGCACGCATTTATAAAATGCATAAAGAGAGTGAGAAAGAAAGGGAGCCGAGGGGGGAAGATTATCACAGGGGGACATGATAATTAACAGAAGAAACATTACACAAACCAAACACTACCTGCTAGCTCTAACTACCTCCCCCTACCTCTCTCCCTCTGTCTCAGAGTCCCTGTCTCCCCAATCAATCACAAAGCTAATATCACCTATTTCAGCATAAGCCCCTTTCTTTCCTCAGTCCTTTTATTTGATTTATTTAGCCTGAGAATCCCTTAAGAACTGTGGTGTACCTCCACCAGCTCTCTCCATGCTAACCAGGCGGCATACTAAAACGCTAGGACATAGCTAGCCCAAGGCCACATCACCACCTGCAGGGAGGGGAAGCAATTCTGTTGTTTGACCTTAACTTAGGTTTGCTCTGCTGCATAGGTGAAAAGAATAAGCTTAACCTGGCTGTCTATTACCATGATCAGTGATTGGTAGAAAAGCTTATTTGTAATATTCTGAGAGGATGGAGTTATGTGATAGATCAGATTTCCCCTTCCTGGGCTAAAATGGACGACAGTTAAAGTGCACCTTGGCGTTTACGTTGGCTGGAATGTGATTTACAGAGGGACTTTATTACTGTTTCTTAAAGGACCAATCCACAGCTGAAACAATAACAAAGTGGGCATCCCACCACTGTTTTGGCAAAAAGCTGAGGGATGGTACTGTAGAAATGTAACTACTCAAATTCATAGATGTCCATGATATCAAATAATATTTGGAACCATGTTTTGAGGCTATACAGTGTTTGTTTACATGTATGTTGTTTACAAACATTGGAGTAAAACAAGCTTATATTTTGGCCTCTGTAGTAGTACGACAGTTGAACTTAGCTCACAAGGCACAATTCATTATTTTCTTCAAGAGTCAATGGGCATATATCACTAAGTCCAAAAATGAATGTAGCAATTGCGGATTGCCACTTTAAAAGACTACAACATCTCCCTCTACTCACTCCTGGACATCCAGGCCCATTGAAGCAGTCTTACATCTGCTCTGCTGCTAATCAATGGCAGCAATTAACACATACGATCAATTTGAGAGTGGTGGAAGAAAACAGCAGTCCTTTCTGTGACTGTAAAGCCCTGGGGCCCATCACTCTTCTGAGGTGCAGGACCCAGACAAGGGGCTAATGACACACAAAGCACTTTCTCCACTCCGATGAATCACCCTACACCCAGACCTGACAGACAACACACTCCTCTTCTCCACAAGCAACACCATGTTCCTTTCCCTGCCTTTAATCACACACCTCCCCGTCTTGCACTTCACATGTTGTTTCTTCCTGTTTCTTCCTGTTGTATCCGTGGACATCTTTTTTCTACAGAACAGCTAAAATACAAATGTAACAGAACCTTGAATATGGCCAGGTTGTCAGAACATGAAAAGAAAAGAGGTCGGCATACTGTGTACTCCACATTACCACCTAAGATGACAATGTTTCAATCCAGTTGATTTTAGTCAGGTCAAACCAAATACAAGTGCTTGTCTTCAGTACCCCAAAGCCCTGCTCTCAGAGAAGCACAGCAATATGACAATATTTTCATGGTTATTCTCAGTGGCAACCCATCAATCTTTTTTGGGGATGGGGTTGCCTGTTTTGCTTGTTATTTGGCATTAATACGTGTCATATATCAGTTTGCAAATAAAGCCTTTTTTGCTTTCTTAAGGCAGCTCCAAATGCAGATGTTTCAGCCTAGCTCAGTGCTTTCTGTGGTGGTGGGGCAGCCAGCGGACAATACAGAACGTACGGATTGGTAATGTCCTCTAGTTGTGCTGTGATTGGCTCAGGGTTCTGTCACTCATGGGGACACTACGTCACCGCCAAATCTAAGAGTAGAGCTTGAAAATGCAAGCCCCTTGGGTGCTGCCATAGAGTTACATTAGAAGTGCCCATCCAAGAAGGCTCAAGGTCATTGGCCACAGATAAAATTACATCAAATCACGTTATATCTACAGTAGCTTTGATTGGACTCATACTTTCAAAATCTTAGCTAGCAGTCATCATCATGAATCAAGTCGACAATCTACTGGCAAATCCTTTTTAATCCTTGTCATATGAAGAAAAATAATGAAGAGAAATTATAGATAAAACATATCGGTGCTCATCAGCCATTAGACATAAACACTACACAACACACTACACAATTGCAAATTCAACAATGAGTGGTTTGGAAGGAATCAGTGGCTAACTGCAAGCATTGCAAAGCAATCACTAGCCTGTTATTCAGTGGAGTAGCAGTGTGGTCCCAAGTCTGGGTTTAAGGGTCTCTTTTCCAAGCTTAAAATGATAAACATTGGCCATGCTGTCAATCCAGAATTATTTCTGCCGCGCTCAAAACAACTTAACTCGGAACTGAGAAATCTGACTTCAGTGAGTTCAAGACATTTGGGAGCTCCGACTGGGAGAATACGTTTTGAACGGCCATCCAACTCGGAAATGTAAGTTGGGAACTTGGGCCTCTTTTTAGAACTATGACCTGAAGATCACTGATGTCATCATGATTCAACCCAGTTGTCTTGAAAGCTCCATAAATTCAAAGAATGCCAGAATTTGATGACAAAGTTTGATGACAAAATTCCCCCATGAAGGACCGCCGCGCCTCCTTCCTGTTCAAGTGAGCACAACATAACAAGGTGAGTCCAAAGATATCTTGTATGCTGCTGCATAAATGATGTAATATGCCAGGGAGATATGTAATACTAAATGTATGTTGTGTAGTAAGTTGTTAGTAGCCCATGTGCCTTTGGTCTATTTTCCCCTCTTAATTTCGCTTACTGTTCTGACATGGTGGTGCACATTTAGCCTATATCCTGTTTTAGAGAAATGTAATCCTTGAATATTGTAAGAGCTTTCATTGTCTGCTTATATGCCCCCTTCATTTATCCTACAGTTCTGACCTGGTGTACAGGGAGAACACTGTAAGAATGGCCCATGTTCTAAATTCTGTTGCTGTACATTTCAAAAGTGCTGAACAAATAGTTATAATGACTACGTCTGTCCTAGCTCGCTCATTAATGTCTTAATCGAAATTACAGATTGCCTCTTATTTGCTTGTCGTCCCCTTATGCCATAGTTTGTACATCTCAATTGTCAGCAGAAACCACATTTGTTTAAGCAAGTCAGCCATATCAGCTATGTTTTTTAAAAAGGCAGTAAATGAGGCTGAATGAACTGTTTCGCTGCCAGACAAGGCTCCGCTGATAGCCAGGTGTAGCAGTGGTAAGATGTTGGGACTGCTGTTGGGACTCTTTATGTAGGCCCTAACAGTTTGTGGGCACCATTTGTCACCGTTATAGTGCAATTAATGTATTGTTTAGTGTTGTGTTGTGGCTTTTCTGGCATGCATCCCACTTTATTATTTTTTTTGCCCCACCAAGATTTACATGCTAAATTGGTTATTCTGGTTATTCTATCTATCACCTGAGCAGAGGCCTTCCTTCTTCAGTGCAGTGTGTTTTTCCTCTCCTCTGAGGTGCTGCTGTGAAACTCTGGCCCCAGATCCATATTTAATCATGCCCAGGCAGGCAGGCAGGCAGGCAGGCATAGTTACTGGAGGTCATGGAGAGAAAGGGACCTGGTGATCCTACAAATGATTTTCCCACTCACCTCGAGGCAAGGCAGCGACAGCCACCAACCCCACGTAATCCTCAGGCTCAGAGGGGAGGGGAGGACTTACTACACAGGAGCTTCCTGGGATACATCCCAAATCGCACCCTATTCCCTGTATAATGCACTACTTTTAAAAAAAGCCAATAGGGCTCTGGTCAAAAGTAGTGCATTATATAGGGGATAGGATGCCATTTGGGACTCAAACCTGGATCCAATATAATGTGGTGTGGAGAGCACGGAACATCGTCACTGTTTGAAATGCAATGAGCTGCAGCCTGAGTTACAGCTGATGTGTGTAATTACTGGGCTAGCAGGTAGTGTCTAATTATCCCTCCATACACTCCCTGTCTCCATACACTTCAACAACAGCCGCCGGTCTTCAATGTTTCCCCAATCAATACCCTGATGCTGCATGCTTATCATCGACCAGCTGCAATCAAATCGAATTTGTAAATGGCAAATGATTTGTCTAGTATTTATTTATATATACGGCCGGGTGGTCTTGGGAAAACAACATGAAAACATCATATTGATATTCAAACATGGTCTTTTTTTTAGGATATCTCATTGACACCAAGTAAACAAGAGGAAGTAAACTGATTTGTATTTGCATGCAACACTTCTTTCCATCTATTTCTTTCTGGGTACTGGGAAGTTGTGTGGGAGAACCTTCATCTCTCTGAAGAAAAAGACTGCCTCGACCTCCTGCTGATCTTCCTGTGCTGCTGCCGCTGCAGAAAGTTACATCACTACAACAATAGGAAGAGAGGAGACACGTGAGGATCCCATCTCCCTCCACCTCCTCCTTCCCTCTCTCCCACTCAGTGGGAGACTGAAGGCCCTCTGAGGTTGAGTTCAAACTGCCTTCACTCCCTCTCTCTATGTTTCTGCCCTGCAGCACCAGTAGCACACGGATAAACACACCCACACTGGCACACAGCACAGCATATAGTCTAGTGCACCGCAGCACACTAAAATCACACACGCTAAAACATGCACATACAAACACATAGTTTACATTTGGGGTATTTCACCTCTGTGTATTTGAGACACACACATACACACACAGTGCACTATGCACTATGCACGCACGCACACACACCCCCACACACAGTGCCTGGTTGGCATATCCAAACACGCCCAATAACACACACAGAGTCTGTTTTCATGGCTTAAGACCAATTCTGCAGTTTAGATTTGCAAATTGGGATAGTGGGGAACAGTTGGGGAGGAAGGATGAAAAAACATGGCTCAAGAGTAAACAGCATTAACAAAAATAATGGCATCCCAAAAATAATTGGTCATGAGCAAATTCTTCATCATAGCCAATTCCACTAGACGATAAATATAAAATTCACCCTTGCTGTGCTTTGTTACATACTGTTGTATCCTGTGACTACATAATTAATATCACCACAGGTAGGTAAATAAAAGATTCCATAGGAATCAATTTAGCGGGCATGGAAAGTGAATAATGGTCCAAAATGGCTGTTCTCTTGCCATTATTCTACGGGGCATGTATAAATAATTATCATTGCAAGAACATGACAGCTACTGGCACGAGAACACACATGCACACACGTACACACACATAGAGGATCAGCTGGAGTTATGGGGAAACAGAGAGAGATCTCACTTAGGATATAGGAGAGCCAGTAGACCCAGGGAGGTTAAAGAGAGGAGCATGGCATTTTCCTCTGAGTGGCATAATGGTTTGCAACATGTTGTGCTAGAGAACAGATAATCCCAGCACTCTGCCCCAATGTCCTGCACATAGCCTCTCCTTGGATGGAGAATCCACACTCATTTGTTTGTCCTGTTGAAGGGCCAATGTGTTCCACTAAAGGAATAGGTTGTCCCTTCAGAAGGAACAATAGCCTCATCTCACCCAGGTAACGTAATAGCCCTGTGTGCCAGTCTGTCTCTAAGACCAACCTGGACTCAGGGGTAGACATAATATATTAAATGTAAATCTGTGACACTACTAGTATGATATGTTACGTTTCGTATAGTGTGTATTAATTTGTGGATGTCCATAATCCATTTCGTATGATATGTTACAAATTCCAATTTGTTGTGGCTAATGTTAGCTAGGCTGGGGGTTAGGGGTTAGGTTAGGATTAGGAGGTAGGGTTAGGGGTTGGGTTAGCTAACATTCTATGTAGTTGCAAAGTAGCTAAAAAGTAGTAAATCATTACAAAGTTGCTAATTAGCTAAAATTGTCCATGATATGATTCAAACACAAAACCTTTGGGTTGCTAGACGTTCCCGTTATACCCTCCCCCGTCCTCCGCGACCAACCTCCCTCCTTTTGTTTTTGCTTTAAGTAACCTACTCTTTCGTAACCATAACAAAATGTATCATCAGGGGTGAAAGTAGATTTAATTTCTTCCTGGTACGGGACCTCCTATGAGTGCATGCACTTGCCTAATCATAGAATTACATAGAATCCCTGTTAATTCAGTAGGATCTCTGTGGGCCTAGTCGTAAAGATTTGTCATTTAACTTTTACAATTTATTACCTTTTATTGTGGCACAAACACAACCAGTCATGATGTTTTAGGGATTCTTTTCTAGGCTACCCGCACCCGTTCATCCACTCGCAACATATTTCCATCGTTCATCTTTTACACAATACACCAAAAAGCGTAATGACATTTATCGATGGTCAATAGGCCAGAATGTATGCGTCCACTGCTGTCTGCGCGCATCTCAGTGTTTGCCACTCATCTCTGCCTTGACAAAATGTCTGTGTTTTTGTTGAACCACATGGCATTTTGGAGCGCAGGCTATACCGCGCGTTTTCAAGTTAATTTGCACATTTTTCATGCCTCTAACATGCGGTAATGATAAATAATGGTGTAAAAGCCCACAGTTTTCTTGACATTTTGTTTGAATTATTGTGATAAGCTCATGTTTTACTGGTACAGCGTACCCCCACTATTTATTTTGCCGGGACGCCGCACCGGACCGTACCGCCTTCAGCCTCATTCACATTACCCATAAGCACTCTGTTAGCTGCGCTGGATATGCATTTCAATGGAGACGTCCACAACAGAGTGAAAACTCAATGCCCCCTTGCGGTTGAAGGTTCTGTTGTGAGACTGACACCGCATACTTTGACATTTTTCTAACTTTGAGTCGTCTTCAGAAAAATGTCAAGGTGTCAGTCTCGCAACAGAACCTTCAACCGCAAGGGGGCATTGAGTTGACATTTTTCTAACTTTGAGTCGTCTTCAGGGAGAGTGCCAAGATGGCGGCTTGAACAGACGCTTTTTTACCGAGCTCCGTACCAAACTTCAGAAAGATTGTGAAAAAAAACAAGTTTACAGTCATTACTGTTTTTATTGTTCAAGATATAAGACCTTTCCTGTGACTGGAATAAGAATTTGATCATTTATTTCGGCATATCCATGTGAAATCGTGACAAAAAAAGAAAAGCTAACTGTTCTATTGCTAATCAACAAGAGAGAAACGTGCTTATAGACAACTGCCATAACTACGCTTGCCCTATGGATACTATCATGCTTTCGAATGCTGTTGAAGATGACAAATTCCCCTCTTTACCTGTTACTCCGTGCAAACCTCCACCCTCCAAAAAAAACAGACTCTGACATCGTGGCTACCCACTCCTTACTCATCAACTCCAGGTCTGACGCCATTGAGAAAATGGTTGGCGCGAACACCATGTTCGCGCCATGTTATCGAAGGCTTGAAAAAGACTGGAGTTTGCATGTGGTGAAAATGAGTGGCAAAAGTTGAAAAAAGTGTGGAAAAGGTGGAAAAGAATAACAATGTCTACCATAGACGTCTCACTGATCTGGAACAATACACAAGAAGATGGAACCTGAGACTCTACGGCTTGCCAGAGGTGGAGAATGAAGATGTGCGAGGAGAGGCCATCCGCATCTGCCAAGAAGTTATGCCTGCAGAGAAGAACAAAGTTGGTGATACCATCGACGTTGTGCATCGCCTCGGCAAGAAGCAACAGCAAAACGATTCAAGACCAAGGGGTATCATCATCCTCTTCACTGCCAGATTCTACAGGGATGCTGTCTGGAAAGCTGCTAGGAAGAACGCCTTCCTTCAGAGCCATGGTATGCGTTTCGCCGAGCATCTCAGCCCGGAGGACATAGAAAGAAGGAACAAGTCGTGGCCAACGATCAAGAAAGCATGAAATGAGGGAAAGGCTGCTTACTTTGTCAGAGGACGAGGCTTCATCAACGGTTCAGAAATCCATATTCCTCCCTAAAATCTCACCAGAAGGAACAGGTTGATGGTTTCAGCCATGGTATTCTCATTTTCCTTATGTTGTTTACCTAACAAGCATCAGGTGACTATTTTTCAGGAATACAAATTTATTTGTTTGTTCTTGTATGACCAGAATACCTAGTTTGTTTACAAACTTACGAAGAAGATTGAAAGCTGTATACAGTAACTAAGATACTGTTTTAAAGGGCATACAGGTCTGCTCTGACTTTAAACGGTTATTGTTCCATTTAGTTATTAATACTTATTTCCCAAAAAAGATCTTAGGAATGTGTATATGTAAAACATTATTTATTCAATTATTTTATGATCAGTTTTCATATGCACTTAAAATAGTAGGTACCCTTTTATTTAAATTATTATTTTGTATTTTATTTCTGAGAATAGTTCCTGATTAACTAAAGAGGGTTTATAGTCTCTTACAACAAAGAACCCTTGGTTTGGTCTTGAACATAATTTTCAGTTGAGTTGAATTTCAAAAGCCGGATAACATCTAGCTCAGAGTTTATGGAATAAGCTATTTTCACTTTAAATTAAGTTGACTTAAATGGTGCAGATCTCGGTTCTTTATCGTTTACGTTCACTGCTCCTACGTTTTTGACTCATCCTACTACAGTTTATACTTGTATATAATCTTTGTTGTTTTGTCTTTAGTTTCTCTTAATGCTAGGGTGTTACGAAACAATGTGAAGCGCAAAGCCTTATTTTTATTTGCTAAACAATTTCGAACAGATTTTTGCTTTCTTCAAGAGTCTCACTCAATTTCAGCTGATGCCAACTTCTGGAGGTCAGTGGGGCAACGATATTTGGCTTTCCCATGGATCTGAACGCTCCACTGGTGTCACAATGAAAAATACCTTTGGTGGTAATATTTTACACTCGGAATGTGACCCCTTTGGTCACTTTATTTGTCTTGTGATCAGTTACAATGACATTACGCTCATTACTGTAAACTTCTACGGGTACAACACCAAACATGAGAATGATGAATTGCTTGAATCTATAGAGAAACATATACTTCATTGGTTATCTAAATTTCCCAATTCGTTATTATTGATAGGAGGGGACTTTAACATTACTATAGATCATTCAACTGACAGATGACCCCCAGGTAGACCAACCAATCAGAATTTGGGTTTAATACTTTTTATGGAAAAGTTTGATCTTACTGATATATGGAGAGAGAGGTTTCTGGCTGACAGATCATTCACTTGGAGTAACAAAACAGGTTCCAGACTATCTAGAATAGATTTTTGGCTTATATCCAAATGTATTGATAGTGAGTGTGTTACTACAAATATCTGTACTACTCCCCTCACAGACCATAGGGCAATTTACATTGATATCAAAATATTTACCCCTGATACTAACCTTGGCAGAGCATCCTACTGGAAGCTAAATAGCTCATTATTAAATAATGATATAGTTAATTTTGAGGTTAAAGATCTGCTCTCACACTTTTAGGAAAGGGCTTGTGAAGAAAAATCTTATTGCAAGAACTGGGAGCTCTTTAAATTTGAGGTGTCCAAATACCTTAGAAAATATGTTAGTAATCTTGCTAAGAACAGAAGAGCTGAGGAGGAAAAGGTGATCGTTAAGATAACTTCCCTTTCTCAGAGGTCCCCAGCCGGCCTCTCGGGGGAGGAGAAGATGGAACTAATTGAGTTACAAAATAAACTGGATAATATATATAGATTAAAAGCAGAATGAGCCTTTATTTGATCTAGGAAAAAATGGATTGAGGAGGGAGAACAGAATTCATCCTATTTCTTTAGACTTGAGAAATTTCACTCTAAAAATAACACTATCCATAAATTAAACATTGATGGCGTTATTACAGATGACCAAAAATTAATCTCTAAATACTGTAGCAATTTTTACAGAAAATTGTATAGCTCTACGTACTGTCAGGAATCCACAGATATGTTTTTTAACTCACTGAATAATGTTCACTCTATCAGTGATATAGAATCTAAACAGTGTGATGAACCCATCAAAGTTGAAGAGATTAGAGGCTATCAAACATCTAAAGAACAATAAATCACCAGGTGTTGATGGAATTACATCAAAACTTTACAAATTATTTTCTCAACAAATAGCTCCCTTCCTATTTGAAGTCTTTTTAGAGAGTATTAAAAACAATGTTCTCCCTCCTACAATGAGTCGGGGGTTAATAACACTGATACCTAAGCCTAAAAAAGAAGTGCTGCTCATCGATAACTGGCGTCCAATTTGTCTTCTTAATAATGACTATAAGATATTAGCCTTACTACTTGCAAAAATAATTAAAGAAGTCCTGGATGCAATCATTGATGAAACACAGTCTGGTTTCATGAGGAACAGACATATTTCTAACAATGTCAGACTAGTATTAGACATACTTGACTACTCAGACCTAATAACCGAGGATAGCTTCACATTATTTTTTGATTCTTATAAAGCATTTGACACAGTAGAGCATCAGTTTCTCTTCCACTCCCTTGAGAGACTTGGCTTTGGGGATTTTTTCTGTAAGGCTATTAAGACTCTCTATGCAAATGGTAACAGCGCTATCAAATTGAAATATGGCACCTCATCTAGATTTGAGTTAAAGAGAGGAATTAGGCAAGGTTGTCCTATCTCCCCGTACCTGTTTTTATTAATCACCCAACTTCTTGCAAATTCTTAAAAAAATAGTCCTGTACAAGGTATTTCCATAGCTGGTAAAGAAATTATTATAAGCCAGCTGGCTGATGATACTACACTTTTTCTGAAAGACGCTAACCAAATTCCCATATCGATCAATGTGATACAATCCTTTTCCAAAGCGTCTGGTCTATATCTTAACATTAATAAATGTGAACTCATAGCTGTCAAAGATTGTGTGACACCTTCATATTATGGTATTCCAGTAAAAGAAGAACTTACATATTTAGGCATAACCATTACAAAGGATCAGAAGTCTAGAGGCTTACTAAATTTTAACCTTCTTATTAAAAATACCCAGAAGAAGCTAAATCAATGGCTACAGAGGGACTTATCTTTAAAAGGTCCTAATAACCAAGGCCGAAGGTATCTCTAGACTAACATATGGCGCTCTATCTTTATATCTTGACAGTAAAATAAGCAAGGAGATAGACCAGATGCTTTTCAACTTTCTGTGGAGAAACCATACACATTACATTAGGAAAACTGTTGTAATGAACACTTATGAGAATGGCGGACTGAATTTTCTGGACTTTACTACTTTAAATAATACTTAAGATCAATTGGATAAAACAATTCCTAAGAAGACCCAGTTCTATCTGGAATTTTATTCCTCATGTCTTCTCTTCTTTTGGTGGCCTTAACTTCATGTTGTTTTGCAATTATAATATTGACAAAATTCCAGTGAAACTTTCTGCTTTTCATCGGCAGGTTTTCTTGTCATGGTCCTTCATTTATAAACACAATTTTTCTCCACACAGATATTATACAGTGGGGCAAAAAAGTATTTAGTCAGCCACCAATTGTGCAAGTTCTCCCACTTAAGATGAGAGAGGCCTGTAATTTTCATCATAGGTACACTTCAACTATGACAGACAAAATGAGAAAAAAAATCCAGAAAATCAATTTATTTGCAAATTATGGTGGAAAATAAGTATTTGGTCAATAACAAAAGTTTCTCAATACTTTGTTATATACCCTTTGTTGGCAATGACAGAGGTCAAATGTTTTCTGTAAGTCTTCACAAGGTTTTCACACACTGTTGCTGGTATTTTGGCCCATTCCTCCATGCAGATCTCCTCTAGAGCAGTGCTGTTTTGGGGCTGTTGCTGGGCAACACGGACTTTCAACTCCCTCCAAAGATTTTCTATGGGGTTGAGATCTGGAGACTGGCTAGGCCACTCCAGGACCTTGAAATGCTTCTTACGAAGCCACTCCTTCGTTGCCCGGGCGGTGTGTTTGGGATCATTGTCATGCTGAAAGACCCAGCCACGTTTCATCTTCAATGCCCTTGCTGATGGAAGGAGGTTTTCACTCAAAATCTCACGATACATGGCCCCATTCATTCTTTCCTTTACACGGATCAGTCGTCCTGGTCCCTTTGCAGAAAAACAGCCCCAAAGCATGATGTTTCCACCCCCATGCTTCACAGTAGGTATGGTGTTCTTTGGACGCAACTCAGCATTCTTTGTCCTCCAAACACGACAAGTTGAGTTTTTACCAAAAAGTTCTATTTTGGTTTCATCTGACCATATGACATTCTCCCAATCTTCTTCTGGATCATCCAAATGCTCTCTAGCAAACTTCAGACGGGCCTGGACATGTACTGGCTTAAGCAGGGGGACACGTCTGGCACTGCAGGATTTGAGTCCCTGGCGGCATAGTGTGTTACTGATGGTAGGCTTTGTTACTTTGGTCCCAGCTCTCTGCAGGTCATTCACTAGGTCCCCCCGTGTGGTTCTGGGATTTTTGCTCACCGTTCTTGTGATCATTTTGACCCCACGGGGTGAGATCTTGCGTGGAGCCCCAGATCGAGGGAGATTATCAGTGGTCTTGTGTCTTCCAGTTCCTAATAATTGCTCCCACAGTTGATTTCTTCAAACCAAGCTGCTTACCTATTGCAGATTCAGTCTTCCCAGCCTGGTGCAGGTCTACAATTTTGTTTCTGGTGTCCTTTGACAGCTCTTTGGTCTTGGCCATAGTGGAGTTTGGAGTGTGACTGTTTGAGGTTGTGGACAGGTGTCTTTTATACTGATAACAAGTTCAAACAGGTGCCATTAATACAGGTAACGAGTGGAGGACAGAGGAGCCTCTTAAAGTTACAGGTCTGTGAGAGCCAGAAATCTTGCTTGTTTGTAGGTGACCAAATACTTATTTTCCACCATAATTTGCAAATAAATTCATAAAAAATCCTACAATGTGATTTTCTGGATTTTTTTTCTCTTTTTGTCTGTCATAGTTGAAGTGTACCTATGATGCAAATTACAGGCCTCTCTCATCTTTTTAAGTGGGAGAACTTGCACAATTGGTGGCTGACTAAATACTTTTTTGCCCCACTGTATATGGAATAATCGGGATATATTGTATAAAAATACTTTTGTTTTTAGAATATTGGTTCCGAAATAATATCCTATTGGTGAGCCAACTGGTAAATGCAGAGTGTCTTTTCCTCAGTTATAAGGAATTCTTATCACTTTACAAGGTCCCTGTAACACCTAAAGATTTTGCAATTGTTTTAGACGCCATTCCCTCAGGTGTTCCTCTGTTATTCAGGAATGTGTCAAGACCTGACCCTCAGAGCCTACCTTCTATTGACCCTGTTGACTCATCAGTAGGAAAGATTTGTTTCTCTTTTGGTCCATTCAACAACAGAGCGATACGAACCTTGTTTCAGCAGGATGTTGTATCTATACCTTATGTTACGCACGCCTCTATGAAGAGGGAACGCAACACCCTGCTGCAAATCAACTCCCCGTGAAGCAAAAGAGGTATGAAGTGTAGGTGCGAGAAAGGACAAAGGCAGAATTTACCGTTTACTAGGATTTATTTCCTACACGGTAATATGGGGAAAAGGGGCTGGACGGAACCAAAGCAAATAAAGTAAATATCAAAGCTTCCCCCTCTCCTATTTAACCTGCCTACCCACTACTTACCTATCTTAACACCACCTGGTGCCCTAACCAAAATACAGGGGGTGGTCCACCCAGGTCTTACCTAGTGTGCCTAGACATTGAATATACTACGGGTATACGTATGCCCGCGGGCCTCTTGCCTAAGCACTTCCAAAGTGCCTTCTCCTTCCCCCCTGGGAACAAATGAAACAGAACAAACAATTTCAATAATCAAAACAGTGCGTCCTATAACACATAACAGACATAACCAATCAGCTCCCTCAGCAACAACTTACATAGTACATACCAAATCTCTTTGAGAAACAACCAACACTTTATCACAATCAAATTCTCCAGAAAAAATCTCTCTCTCTCTAATCTCTCCAAAATATTCAATCTTCTCTCCTCTAATCTCTCCAAAATATTCAATCTCCTCTCCTCCTGAACAGAACACTGGCTTTTATATAGCTTCAGGAGTCTAATTGGATACAGCTGCATCTTGACGAGGGGGCGGGGTCAGCTCTCTAATCATCCATTAGCCATTGAGTCGACCAATCAGCTGGTTGGGGAGGCTTCCAGGAAGCCATCTCCTGAAACACACACTCAAATACAACACAGAAACTGGGGAACATAACACCTTATGTCATGCCTTATTGGAATGGATTTATTGATAATATCTGTTGGAAAAAAGTTTGGATGTTGCCACACACATACCTACTTGTTAACAAAATTAAGGAAGATTCCTTTAAAATTATTCATAAATATTATCCTGCCAACCACTATATGAAGAGGTTTAAGGAAAACATCAACTCAAATTGCTCCTTTTGTAATGACCACCCAGTAACAGTGTTGCATCTCTTTTGGCATTGTATTCATGTAAGAAAACTGTGGCAAGATATCAGTAGATTTGTAATTGAACACATTTATGAAGATGTTACACTATTGTGGAGAGATGCACTGCTTGGATTCTTTACCTAAGATAGAAATAAGCTGAAACATTTTTATGTAATTAATTTCATTATTCTTTTGGCCAAATTTCATATACACAAGTGTAAATTTACTAACAAAAAAACACATTTTCTTACCCTACAAAAAGAAATTGAACTGTATTTTAAGACAGTTAAATACTCTACTAACAAAAAAGCTGTTAGAATTGTAAGTGTATGTATGTCCCTTAAGGTCCTTGTGTAATTGTAATGTGATATTGTACCCCCTAGCTCGATTGTCCATTATATATAATCTATATATACTTGTGTTCCCTTATGTACTTTCTGTATTGATTTGTTGTTAATAATAAAAAATAATAATAATAATTTTAAAAAAATTAAAAAAATTGTCGTCTTCAGTCCAGCCAGAGTCCGTCGATGAACAGGAAGTTACCAAAACAGAGAATATTATGAAAATATGTGGTTTTCAGTGAAGGCTTTATGGGATAGCTAGAAGCTTGTAAGCTTGTTGGTTGTTGATCATTGCTAGACAGCCATTTTCAAGTCTTGCTATATATTTTCAAGCCGATTTAAGTTAAAACTGTTACTAGGCCACTCAGGAACATTCAATGTCGTCTCAGTAAGCAACTCTAGTGTATATTTGGCCTTGTGTTTTAGGTTCTTGTCCTGCTGAAAGGTGAATTTGTCTCCCAGTGTCTGTTGGAAAGCAGACTGAACCCGGTTTTCCTCTAGGATTTTGCCTGTGCTTAGCTCTATTATGTGTATTTTTGTAAACTCCATAGTCCTTGTCGATGAGGAAAAGTTGAGGAAAAAGGAAATAAACAAAACTGGTTTTATTATAACCTGAAAAAATATATTTATCCTGTCTTGAATGAAGAGTTCATATTTTGCAATCTCCCAAAATAAATGCCATCTCTGTTGAGAGACGGGCTCACCTCCATCTTGCGTTACAAACACTACACTTGTGTGTTCAGTAACGGGGCAAGACTCTGTGAAGTTGATATATGGCGTAATGAATTACGTCACGATGTGAACGGGGCATCACTTTCACCCCTGCATACCATACTAACTTTAGTGTCACAGATTTACTATGTTACGTCTAGTCTTTGAGGCCAGTGAATAATGGCCAGTGAATAAAACGACCCAGATAAGATCAGGAATACAGCATACAGAGACAATATCAAATCAGATTAGGGACAGAATCCGATCAAGTCCACATTTTAATCTGAAAGTAGTAGTAACTCAAGATTACAATGTGGCTGGATAAATTCCCTCTCCCTTTGTAAGACATGTAAGACCATTGAGTGGAGATGAGAAAATGATGCGAAAGCAGAAGGCTGTCTCTTCTCTCTCTTCTCCTCGTGATGATGCTGAGGCGCTCGGGCATGGCTGCGTCCCGCAATAGCGGGCAGATCTGCATTGATTTTGTGACAAGTGCACCGGGCTCTGCTCTAATTGGCTATGTACGTCTTCAGTCCTCCGGGCTAATTGTGAGGTTACAGCAGCAACAAGACACGCTGCTGGGACCATCCTCACGCTCCCAGCTACAGCCACCTTGATTTTATACCAGCTTCTCCAGATCTCTCTGCGGTTTCACTAAATTACATATTTCAGGCCAGCGATAAGGGAAAACAAGGAAGGAATAATTTTGGCATGTTGACAATATTGATGTTGATATTTGTCATGCCGGTAAGTACTATAGGTGTCACAGAGGTTAGGGGCGGCAGGGTAGCCTAGTGGTTAGAGCGTTGGGCTAGTAACCGAAAGGTTGCAAGTTCAAATCCCCGAGCTGACAAGGTACAAATCTGTCGTTCTGCCCCTGAACAAGGCAGTTAACCCACTGTTCCTAGGCCGTCAAAATAAGAGTTTGTTCTTAACTGACTTGCCTAGTTAAATAAAACAAAAAAATAAATAAAAAAAGGTTAAATGTAAGTCGCTCTGGATAAGAGCGTCTGCTAAATGACTTAAATGTAAATGTAAATGTTAGTTAATAAGCAGTGTGTTTGGTTAATATCTGAAAGCGAGGTAAGAACAGAGTCATGTGACAGTAGAAACATATTAAGATAGTAACAGGTGATTGTGAAAACACAGTTAGATCTCTAATAACTAGGTTATAATAGCCAGATTGTTCATGTTCTGTAGCCCTAAAGTCATTGGGTGCAGCTAGCCAGACAGCTTGTAAGAGGCAGTAAACCTACAGAATAGAAATTGGACTGTGCATGGCTTGGGACCACAAACCAATAAGAAATCTATAAACGCTGTCATATGCTATTTAATCAAGCTCAGATAGGAAAAACAAAACCTTTCTCAAATGGACCCATCATGTTTGGTCCCATTAGTGCTGGTGCATGTTAGCCCTGTGGTGTGCTGCTGGAGCCACGGCATGTGGTGGAGCGCTGCTCTGAGTGCTCCCTGATGTCCATTACCTAACACAGCCCTGGATGTCCATTACCTAACACAGCCCTGGATGTCCATTACCTAACACAGCCCTGGATGTCCATTACCTAACACAGCCCTGGATGTCCATTACAGTAACACAGCCCTGGATGTCCATTACAGTAACACAGCCCTGGATGTCCATTACAGTAACACAGCCCTGGATGTCCATTACAGTAACACAGCCCTGGATGTCCATTACCTAACACAGCCCTGGATGTCCATTACCTAACACAGCCCTGGATGTACATTACCTAACACAGCCCTGGATGTCCATTACAGTAATACAGCCCTGGATGTCCATTACCTAACACAGCCCTGGATGTCCATTACCTAACACAGCCCTGGATGTCCATTACCTAACACAGCCCTGGATGTACATTACCTAACACAGCCCTGGGTGTACATTACCTAACACAGCCCTGGATGTACATTACAGGAACACAGCCCTGGATGTCCATTACCTAACACAGTCCTGGATGTCCATTACCTAACACAGCCCTGGATGTCCATTACAGTAACACAGCCCTGGATGTACATTACCTAACACAGCCCTGGATGTACATTACCTAACACAGCCCTGGATGTACATTACCTAACACAGCCCTGGATGTCCATTACAGTAACACAGCCCTGGATGTCCATTACAGTAACACAGCCCTGGATGTCCATTACCTAACACAGCCCTGGATGTCCATTACCTAACACAGCCCTGGATGTACATTACCTAACACAGCCCTGGATGTCCATTACAGTAATACAGCCCTGGATGTCCATTACCTAACACAGCCCTGGATGTCCATTACCTAACACAGCCCTGGATGTCCATTACCTAACACAGCCCTGGATGTACATTACCTAACACAGCCCTGGGTGTACATTACCTAACACAGCCCTGGATGTACATTACAGGAACACAGCCCTGGATGTCCATTACCTAACACAGTCCTGGATGTCCATTACCTAACACAGCCCTGGATGTCCATTACAGTAACACAGCCCTGGATGTACATTACCTAACACAGCCCTGGATGTACATTACCTAACACAGCCCTGGATGTACATTACCTAACACAGCCCTGGATGTCCATTACAGTAACACAGCCCTGGATGTCCATTACAGTAACACAGCCCTGGATGTACATTACAGTAACACAGCCCTGGATGTACATTACATAACACAGCCCTGGATGTTCATTACCTAACACAACCCTGGATGTCCATTACAGTAACACAGCCCTGGATGTACATTACCTAACACAGCCCTGGATGTACATTACCTAACACAGCCCTGGATGTACATTACCTAACACAGCCCTGGATGTACATTACCTAACACAGCCCTGGATTTACATTACCTAACACAGCCCTGGATGTCCATTACCTAACACAGCCCTGGATGTCCATTACCTAACACAGCCCTGGATGTCCATTACCTAACACAGCCCTGGATGTCCATTACCTAACACAGCCCTGGATGTCCATTACAGTAACACAGCCATGGATGTCCATTACCTAACACAGCCATGGATGTCCATTACAGTAACACAGCCCTGGATGTCCATTACAGTAACACAGCCCTGGATGTCCATTACAGTAACACAGCCCTGGATGTCCATTACCTAACACAGCCCTGGATGTCCATTACCTAACACAGCCCTGGATGTCCATTACCTAACACAGCCCTGGATGTCCATTACCTAACACAGCCCTGGATGTCCATTACAGTAACACAGCCCTGGATGTCCATTACCTAACACAGCCATGGATGTCCATTACAGTAACACAGCCCTGGATGTCCATTACAGTAACACAGCCCTGGATGTCCATTACAGTAACACAGCCCTGGATGTCCATTACAGTAACACAGCCCTGGATGTCCATTACAGTAACACAGCCCTGGATGTCCATTACAGTAACACAGCCCTGGATGTCCATTACAGTAACACAGCCCTGGATGTCCATTACAGTAACACAACCCTGGTTGTCCATTACATAACACAACCCTGGTTGTCCATTACAGTAACACAGCCCCAGATGTCCATTACAGTAACACAGCCCCGGATGTCCATTACAGTAACACAGCCCTGGATGTCCATTACAGTAACACAGCCCTGGATGTCCATTACCTAACACAGCCCTGGATGTCCATTACCTAACACAGCCATGGATGTCCATTACAGTAACACAGCCCTGGATGTCCATTACATAACACAACCCTGGTTGTCCATTACAGTAACACAGCCCCAGATGTCCATTACAGTAACACAGCCCTGGATGTCCATTACAGTAACACAGCCCTGGATGTCCATTACAGTAACACAGCCCTGGATGTCCATTACAGTAACACAGCCCTGGATGTCCATTACAGTAACACAGCCCTGGATGTCCATTACAGTAACACAGCCCTGGATGTCCATTACAGTAACACAGCCCTGGATGTCCATTACAGTAACACAGCCCTGGATGTCCATTACAGTAACACAGCCCTGGATGTCCATTACAGTAACACAGCCCTGGATTTCCATTACAGTAACAGCCCTGGATGTCCATTACAGTAACACAGCCCTGGATGTCCATTACAGTAAGACAGGTCTAGATGGAAAGTAAGCACTGACTGTTTGGACATTGACAAACACCCATAAGTCCTGATGCACATCATGGTAAAGGACACCTTTACCTCACCAGAACAGGAGCAAGCGTCTGGACAGGCATCAGCTGTACAGTAGGGAATATGGCTATCTCCATTTCATTACAAACTGTAAATGCTAAAGGTGTGTATTCAACAGTGTTGAGGCCTACTTTATTGTGGTTGGTTTGTCTCTTCTGCAAGGCCCTGCAGAGTTTGGGGAACTCACATTTAATCAGTGCTACTGACCAAGAGTAGGGAGGCCACTCAGAATCACTGATGAGGAACATGGGTGGTGCTAAATAAGAAAAGAGAAGGAGAGAGAGAAGGAGAGAGAGACAGTGACAGATCGAGAGAAAAAAATAGATGTTGGGGAAGAGAGGTGACAAGCCATGAACAGAAGAAGAAAAGTTGGCAGGGAAACATATGTGGAAGGACAGTAACTTGCATTAACTAGGTGGAAGGCCAGGCACCACAGGCTAATTGGGATTATTTTTCAGACATCAGACTGAAACTTTACCAGTTGAAAGTATACATAAATACAATATATTATTGTATTACAAGTTTTATTTATTTAAAAATGTAAATATGCAAATGAGGTAAACTGTCCTTAAATGTGCGATAATTAGCATATTATGAGTATCTGTTTTTCAACACATTGCTTCAAGGCAGAATGTTTTTTGTTGTTGTTTTATTGTGATAAGACATTCAATGGTCAGACTTTTACAGATCAGTTTATCATAATATTGTCATTTCATGGAATTATTTAAAAAACACTATTCACATGTATGACGGATGCATATTTTGCATATATTTACACATAAAATGACATTTAAAATCAAAACGACACAAGATATTAAAAAAAGCCTCTGTAAAAGTCTGACTATACGACCTAAGAACCTGTGTGTGGAATAATGGGAATGTGCGTCCTTTGCAGACAGAGAAAAAGGAATTGGCGCAGCAGGAACATGTCATTTTGAGAAAATGCTATTAAAATGTACTTTCCATAAATATGACCATTTACAGTTGAAGTCGGAAGTTTACATACACTTAGGTTGGAATCATTAAAACTAGTTTTTCAACCACTCCACAAATGTATTGTTAACAAACTATAGTTTTGGCAAGTCAGTTAGGACATCTACTTTGTGCATGACACAAGTCATTTTCCAAAAATTGTTTACAGACAGATTATTTCACTTATAATTCATTGTATCACAATTCCAGTGGGTCAGAAGTTTACATACACTAAATTGACTGTGCCTTTAAACAGCTTGGAAAATTCCAGAAAATGATGTCATGGCTTTAGAAGCTTCTGATAGGCTAATTGACATCATTTGAGTCAATTGGCGGTGTACCTGTGGATGTATTTCAAGGCCTACCTTCAAACTCAGTGCCTCTTTGCTTGACATCATGGGGAAATCAAAAAAAAATCAGCCAAGACCTTAGAAAACAAACTGTTGACCTCCACAAGTCTAGTTCATCCTTGGGAGCAATTTCCAAACGCCTGAAGGTACCACGTTCATCTGTACAAACAATAGTACGCAAGTATAAACACCATGGGACCACGCAGCCGTCATACCGCTCAGGAAGGAGACGTATTCTGTCTCCTAGAGATGAACGTACTTTGGTGTGAAAAGTGCAAATCAATCCCATAACAACAGCAAAGGACTTTGTGAAGATGCTGGAGGAAACAGGTACAAAAGTATCTATATCCACAGTAAAACGAGGCCTATATCGACATAACCTGAAAGGCCACTCAGCAAGGAAGAAGCCACTGCTTCAAAACCGCCATAAAAAAAGTCAGACTACGGTTTACAACTGCACATGGGAACAAAGATCGTACTTCTTGGAGAAATGTCCTCTGGTCTGATTAAACAAAAATAGAACTGTTTGGCCATAATGACCAACGTTATGTTTGGAGGAAAAAGGGGGATGCTTGCAAGCCGAAGAACACCAGCCCAACCGTGAAGCACGGGGGTGGCAGCATCAAGTTGTGGGGGTGCTTTGCTGCAGGAGGGACTGGTGCACTTCACAAAATAGATGGCATCATGAGGTAGGAAAATTATTTGGATATATTGAAGCAACATCTCAAGACATCAGTCAGGAAGTTAAAGCTTGGTCGCAAATGGGTCTTCCAAATGGACAATGACCCCAAGCATACTTCCAAAGTTGTGGCAAAATGGCTTAAGGACAACAAAGTCAAGGTATTGGAGTGGCCATCACAACGCCCTGACCTCAATCCCATGGAAATTGTGTGGGCAGAACTGAAAAAGCGTGTGCGAGCAAGGAGGCCTACAAACCTGACTCAGTTACATCAGCTGTCAGGAGGAATGGGCCAAAATTCACCCAACTTATTGTGGGAAGCTTGTGGAAGGCTACCCGAACCGTTTGACCCAAGTTAAACAATTTAAAGGCAATGCTACCAAATACTAATTGAGTGTATGTAATCTTCTGACGCACTTGGAATGTGATGAAAGAAATAAAAGCTGAAATAAATCATTCTCTCTACTATTATTCTGACATTTCACATTCTTAAAATAAAGTGGTGATCCTAACTGACCTGAGACAGGGAATTTTTACTTGGAAAACTGAGTTTAAATGTATTTGGCTAAGGTGTATGTAAACTTCTGACTTCAACTGTATGTCACATTAATTAAACTCTTATTCATATATCACTTCTAAACTGACAAATAAACATCAAATATACCTTTTTACAAATACATTAGCACGTTTAATACATTTGTTTCAAGCAGTAGAGCATATGCTTTGAATACTTGTCTGTTGGACAAATATGCAGTTCTGGGCAAATTCTCATATCACTTTGCTCAATTTGTCACATACAAGGATTTTGTATGGCTGTTTAAATGTGCAGAACATTACTTAGCTATGCCTGCCCCATATGTAAGCCCCTCTTTGAGTTGTTATTGGTGACACTTTACTTTCTTGACTGTGTCATGGGACCTGCGCCTACGCTTGGCACACTCTCTGATTGCTCCAGTGTCACCAAAGTACTGTCAATCCACAATTTGTTCATCACATTTGTTATAGCAGTGGCTCCCTCATTGAACGTGGCTACTGCCATATTGGCTGCTCCGTCAATGCGGCTTTTGCCCTCGAAGACAGTTTTGGGGCATCATGACCATATTACAGAGTTCAGACATTCATTTGCATTCTGGGTTCCTCCGTGCTGCATTCTAATGAGGACGTTGTCACTTGACATCCTATGATATACAGGTACCATTTTCTGGCAACCTCTCTATTAAAAAATGTATGGCCTACAAGGTTTTTGTGACAGGGTGGATCTTCACCATTTTCTATGGCTCGCTAGTACCAGCACCAATGCACACACCTAACCCGTAGTTGGAAGTGAATCCTCTCTTGTGCCAAGTGCCATCGAAGGATACATGAATGTCTATGATGGCATCCTCATCCTCCAACATCTCTGCTATGTCTCGCTCTATATCTATGTATGCTCTTCTAATTATCTTTGCAGCCCTCTCCATTGACTGCAGCCCTATCTGAATCTCTGCAACTAATGTGGGGGGGGGGGGGGGGGGGGGAGTACTTATTATGTCTGTCGACATTACAGACATAACTGCAGGGCTAAATATGATCATATCAGCGTGTATTTACTTTACATTAAGCTAATTTCTCACTAATCACATTAGGCTACCGCCCTATGACACTGTAGGCCTATGTGACAGTCTCATTGTAGAGTTATGTTTTCCTAACTCTCTGTTTTATTAACTTTGTACACTATATACATTTGCTGGAGCAAGGAAATGAATATTATTTACACACAGCAAGTCACCTGGCAATAATGGGCCACTTTCCCTCTTTATTTACCTGTCATTCTCCTCTCATGTCTCTGATTGGTGCTGAGACGCAAGGAAGGAATTCCTAGGACTTGTTTTCTTTAGAGCTGCATAACCAAGTCCGTGGGCTAGAAGAACCGTCCTCACATTCATATCAAAAGCCACATCTCCCCTGGAGCACTCCTGCAGCCTGGAGGAAGTGTAAACACTCCTCCTAAATGCATCACGATCACCTTCACAGTCTGCACATTCTATCATGACCGAATTACAGAATCTGGTTGGTGAAGTCTATGGTGAGTTTCAGTCCAGTGTTTAGACATTTAGTGCAAAACCAATCATGTATGAGTTGGTTTATTTGAGACCTGTGGAATAAAAGACACTGTTGCCGGCTGCTGTCTGGTTGATCGCTGCATGTTGTCATCTTCATCTCAACTAATTTGCGTCTCAACGCGCTGCAGCGGGCTACCTCCTTTACCTGTACTGCCATAGCCTCTATCGGCGAATCAAGCAATCTGTTTCTTTCAATCACTGCTTTTCTCACATTGGCTAACTGAGATCGCCTATTTTTATTCACATACTGTAGGCATATTCTTCGAGATTTTCTGATTTTGTCTCTCTTTACGTTGATTCTTCGCGGGAGATATTTTCAAACAAGGAAGTGCTGAGTGGCACGTGAGACATTTTAACCAATCGGGTTGCCGGAAAGGGCCTTTAAGTGCCAGTAACCAATCGGATGTCAGGAAATTACTAATCTTTCATCACGTAGCACCACGTCAACAAAGGATATAGCCATGTATGGAGTAGCTAACGATATGCTCCGGAAAACAAGCTTTTGAATGATATATGATTCAACATGGAGTTTTAAAAATAGCGGTTGAAGCTCTACATGAAACATGCTATCAATAACGACATTTATGCTAGGTGTAGTTGACGGAGTTGGGATAAAATTATACAAATAAAGTATTTATATGCATTATTTATTTGTACATTTTATGAAAGTATGGAAGTTATAGTTGCAAAATATCCCAAAATCAGAAAATTGACAGATGGAAGCAAAATCAAAATTTTTGCCTGTGGTGCCTGGCCTTATAAGAGGTTAGAGAGAGTGACAGATATTATAAATGGGAAGCTCAATGGGAAGATTAAAAAACAGATAGAGAGAAGGAACAAAAGAGATGGTTAAGAAGATTTATCTTCCATTTAAATTAAATGGCATGGAAAAATATCACATCTATCTCGTGTAGGCTAATGACGTTTCGAAGAACCTACGATAAAAATTTAAAAATAAATGTTTAGACTGTGTCCTTTTCCGCACTCGCTCCCTGGGGGTTCCAGATGGAAATGCAAGTTCCACGTCACATACCAACAGCAGGGTCGTGAAGCAGCAGGAAGAGACCCCAACAGAAAAACAACCTAATCTGTGTAGTTTAAACCTAGTTGAGAGCTCCATGATCATGGTTAGGCCTAACATTTTTAGAAGCATTAGACCAGAACCTTGGTCATGAAGATTAGGCTACATATATTTAAAAATTGTCATTTAGTACATAGTGAAGGCTCTCCTTCACATTTCCCCCCCTTATGACTGTGAGTAGCGACCCTGCGTTGTCGCTACTCACGGTCACAGCACTGCTCCCTCCCTGCCTCCCTCACCATGCCATTAAAATAAGACGTAAAAGTGTGTAGAACTGGAACCTGCTCCCATCTCTTATACAGTCTGCTTGGCACTGTGCCAAGGAGGGAGGCATAGTGGAAAGAGGAAAGGAGCCATCCCACCAGCCCGACAGTAACACGTCGTTGTCCTACCCTCCTACTTTCCCAGTAACACCAGGACGGAGGGACACACTAGCAGGACTTGTGAAGGAGAACACATGTTGATACAGTATGCATTGAAATTATTGTGAAACAAACTATCTTGAACTGACCCTATGCACACTCACTGGACTATATATATATATATACAAACCATATACACACACTCACTAGACTATATATACAAACCATATATGCACACTTATTAAACTATATATATAAACCATATACACACACTCACTAGAATATATATACACACACTCACTAGACTATATACAAACCATATACACCCACTCACTAGAATATATATACACACACTCACTAGACTATATATACAAGCAATATACGCATACTCACTACACTATATGTACAAACCATATACACACACTCACTAGACTATATATACAAACCATATACACATTCACTAAACCATATATACAAACCATACACACACACTCACTAGACTATATTTACACACACTCACTAGACTATATATACACAAACCATACACACACTCACTAGACTATATATTCAAACCATATACACACTCACTAGACTATATATACACACCATATACACACACTCACTAGACTATATATTCAAACCATATATACACACTCACAAGACTATATATACAAACAATATACACACACTCACTAGACTATATATACACACCATATACACACACTCACTAGACTATATATTCAAACCATATATACACACTCACAAGACTATATATACAAACAATATACACACACTCACTAGACTATATATACACACCATATACACACACTCACTAGACTATATATTCAAACCATATATACACACTCACAAGACTATATATACAAACAATATACACACACTCACTAGACTATATACACACAAACCATATACACACACTCACTAGACTATATATACAAACCACATGCACACTCACTGACAGACACTACATTGACAATCCCACACAAAACCCACACACATTCACTACATACAAACACACAACACACATACGCAAACCAACACAATACAAACACACATACACTGTTCATTACACACACACACACTCTTACACTCATAATTTGCTGCTGCTACCCTGTTGTTTATTTTACTCATATTGTTATCTACCCTGCCTTCATGCACATATCTACCTCAAATACCTTGTAGCTCTGCACATTGATGTGGTACTGGTACTCCCTGTATATAACTATTACCCCTGCACATTGATGTGGTACTGGTACTCCCTGTATCAAACTATTACCCCTGCACATTGATGTGGTACTGGTACTCCCTGTATCAAACTATTACCCCTGCACATTGATGTGGTACTGGTACTCCCTGTATATAACTATTACCCCTGCACATTGATGTGGTACTGGTACTCCCTGTATCAAACTATTACCCCTGCACATTGATGTGGTACTGGTACTCCCTGTATCAAACTATTACCCCTGCACATTGATGCGGTACTGGTACTCCCTGTATCAAACTATTACCCCTGCACATTGATGTGGTACTGGTACTCCCTGTATTTAACTATTACCCCTGCACATTGACAGACATGTGACTAACAGAAATTGAATAATGTGTCCCTGAACAAAGGGGGGGTCAAAATCAAAGTAACAGTCAGTATCTGGTGTGGCCACCAGCTGCATTAAGTACTACAGTGCATCTCCTCCTCATGGACTGCACCAGATTTGCCAGATCTTGCTGTGAGATGTTACCCCCCTCTTCCACCAAGGCACCTGGAAGTTCCCGGACATTTCTGGGGGGAATGGCCCTAGCCCTCACCCTCCGATCCAACAGGTCCCAGACGTGCTCAATGGGATTGAGATCCGGGCTCTTTGCTGGCCATGGCAGAACACTGACATTCCTGTCTTGCAGGAAATCACACATTGAACGAGCAGTATGGCTGGTGGCATTGTCATGCTGGAGGGTCATGTCAGGATGAGCCTGCAGGAAGGGTACCACATGAGGGAGGAGGATGTCTTCCTTGTAACCCACAGGATTGAGATTGCCTGCAATGACAACAAGCTCAGTCCGATGATGCTGTGACACACCACCCCAGACCATGACGGACCCTCCACCTCCAAATCGATCCCGCTCCAGAGTACAGGCCTCGGTGTAACGCTCATTCCTTCGACCACATTCATACGTGAATCCGACCATTACCTCTGGTGAGACAAAACTGCGACTTGTCAGTGAAGAGCACTTTTTGCCAGTCCTGTCTGGTCCAGCGACGGTGGGTTTGTGCCCATAGGCGACGTTGCCTTACAACAGGCGTACAAGCCCTCAGTCCAGCCTCTCTCAGCCTATTGCGGACAGTCTGAGCACTGATGGAGGGATTGTGCCTTCCTGGTGTAACTCGGGCAGTTGTTGTTGCCATCCTGTACCTGTCCCGCAGGTGTGATGTTCGAATGTACCGATCCTGTGCAGGTATTGTTACACGTTGTCTGCCACTGCGAGGACGATCAGCTGTCCATCCTGTCTCCCTGTAGCTCTGTCTTAGGCGTCTCACAGTACGGACATTGCAATTTATTGCCCTGGTCACATCTGCAGTCCTCATGTCTCCTTGCAGCATGTCTAAGGCACGTTCACGCAGACGAGCATGGGCCCTGGGCATCTTTTTTTGTGTGTTTTTCCAGAGTCAGTAGAAAGGCCTCTTTGGTGTCCTACGTTTTCATAACTGTGACATTAATTGCCTACTGTCTGTAAGCTGTTCGTGTCTTAACGACCGTTCCACAGGTGCTTGTTCATTCATTATTTATGGTTCATTGAACAAGCATGGGAAACATTGTTCAAACCCTTTACAATGAAGATCTGTGAAGTTATTTGGATTTTTACAAATTACCTTTGAAAGACAGGGTCCTGAAAAAGGGACATTTCTTTTTTTGCTGAGTTTATATAGTTCCCTAAATCAGGGTTTCTCAATCTCGGTCCTGCAGACATCTTATTAACGATGTACTCCATGTTGTGGTAGTGGGGACTCTGCCCTGAGGGTGCTCTTTAATACCAGACAAGAGAGAGACAACTCCCACATGCAAGGGTGACTTTAAGGTCCTTATGTCAACTGGGATTTGCACATTCTGAACTGAACACAAGTCATGACCACTTCACACATTCCCTTGTACTGTATGCCCTTAGCCTGAACCCACAGTTAACTGAGAGGTGTACCCATAGGTCTACAGAGAGTGCTGCTAGCTCCCTCGAAGGACCAGTCTCCATCTGTGCTCTCCTGTCCTGTGCTACTTGCTGGCCCAGACTGTCCCTCTGTGGCCCTGAGCAGCAAATGCCATTTCTCTCCCAAGGTATGCATCTTCCAACCTGCCTTTGTACTCCACTTTATTCACAACACAAATGATGAATACGGGGACAAAGATGGAATCCATCTCTCTCTCTCTGCCCTCTCTAGCCCCAACCCAGTCAATTAAATTCAGGCTTGTCAGATCAAACAGACTTACTCTCCCTTTCACACACTCATAACCCCCCTCAAGAATGAAGGGGAAGGGCTCTGGCTTACATTCGTGGTGAGGAGCGGATCCAGAGAAGAAAGATGACATTTGAGGACAGACGAGCTTTCTGCCCAGAGATCCAATGACACGCACGCACACACAACGCTGTGCGTCCCACACTGCTGCCCAGCACTCAATTAGGAGCGTGCTCTGTGAAAGCGTTTGATCTGCTTTTAGAAGCACTGGACAGGACGCACACAAACACACTATGCAAGTGCACGCGTAAACACGTCAACATGAGCGCATGAACACACTATATTGTCCCCAGAGAGTGGATGGTTTTTAACTTGTTTTATGATAGACAGCACAGGGCATTTCAATAAGTGCACAGTATCCATTAGAATGAGTCTTTGTGCTTCACACATTTTACTGTAGACCTAGATCTCACCCTTAAAGCTATGAAAAAATAATATAAAACTAGAGGAATTTGACATCAATATACACAACGCTAACTGCATAGACATTTCATCTTGGGTTACTAAAAGGCTACATTTTTGAAAAGTGAATACCCACTGTGACCATCTACTGCAACAAACTTAGAGAGTCAAGTAAAGGATGTGTGGAATGCATTATTAACCAAACTGCATATTAAAGCCAATAGAAATGGGGGTGACCTTGGCTTCCAATCTATCCTTAATTCCACTCCAGGCAAGGATCAGGGCCAAGGTCCGTATGAAGGACAAAGGGGCACACTGATTTCACATAGCAACTGTCCAAAGATGATTTCAGAGTGTGCACCATGCACTTAGAAGATACCAGATGCAGTGGAGTGATTAGTGCCATGATATCCAAACGGCCGGTTAGTTGCCTGGCAGAGGGATTACAGATTCTCCATGCAGCTCTATCAATGGAAGCCCTTTTCTGCCAGTTAATGAAGTTACATCTGTGCAATCCAATGATGTTAGTAAATGCCCTTACCTATAGTAGACTGAAACAAAGAGAAGAATAGGGCTCAATGCTGCTTTCTCCTACATCGGAAGTTCAAGAAGGCAACCCGTTGTGTTGCCGATGTCTCTTAAATCAGTAGCTTTACAGAATAATTAGAGTTTGAATGCACTCTTCACTTTACATGCCTGATTAGAAAGTAGTTAGGCATATTAGATATCGCCCCATAGACATCCTATAATGCATTTATTTCTGTGACTGCCCCATAGTGATGAACCATAAAAAGGTCCCACTAGGTGTAAGCTTATTCTCTAGCTGTACACAGATTTTAATTCAGGACAATTTTCACAAAACCATTCTACAGTATTTTGAGTGCCCAATGGAATATCCCACAACTAGACAAAGCCACAGATTATCCATTATATTGACCAGATACTCAAGTCGCTACTAACAATGGAAATAAATGTCTTAAAAAATGGAAAGCAGTCAGGAGGCAAGATCAGGTGGGACCTTTCTAGCCAATGAGAGGGCAGATATGCATGTGTACAACAGGAGTACAACAGGACAAGTCCAATATAAAGTGTTGCATTCCTGTCCCGGCCCTAGTTATATCATTACACTCGCAACAACCTAAACATTACAAAACTGATACTTTATAAGATAAGCCACACGTAGCAAATAAGCCATTGATTTTTTTATTTGACACTCATTGACATCCATATAAAAACTCCTCGCTTGGTGAGTCAAAACAGCTAAAAAAAAAACACCTGCTGGAGAAGACAGATTTTGGGCCCAGTTTTCCCTCTAGCTTTGTCTCTTCCTCTCTGACAAAGCACAGCCATATCAACAGTAATGGAGCCAGAACTCATTTCAGTATGTCAATATTGAACCAGATACTGCAAGGCCAATTTTTTAAGAGTATGTCTTCAAATGCCAATGAATCTAAAACAGTATTGATGATGACAAAGGTGAAATGAAGCAATTACCTGTCTACATTATTGTAGCTCACTGATATCATGACAAACAGGCAGAAATCCCTTTGCATATTTGAAGGCTTAAAAATGAATAATAATTTTCTTGTCAAACTGGAGTGCGAGTTGAAACCATAAAATTGGCAGCCAAAACAATGGTGGCTCATCTCAAAGGAAAGCTTCTCCTGAAAGCATCTCCTCATATACCCGTATATGACAGCAGGGTGATTGCTTGCATAATGAGTGGCACCTGTGTCACTCTTTAGCTCAGCCAATCAGAATCTTGGAACAATTCCCAGGAACTCCACAGTGGCTGCAGAGTTGTCGAATGGGAGTTAGTGCCACAGAATGTAGTAGGTGGTGAAATACGAAGAACTGAAACAGTGAAAGACAATACATATTTACATATTGCTCATCAATGTACTTTAAAAACAATTCACTGAAGTGTCCTTTCTTCAATATGTTGAAGGGGATATCCTACCTCTTCATGGTATTTTTATTTTGATGAAAGCACAATAATAGGCTATACCTGTGATTAATTGAAAGCAGAGAATAAATGATATACCCCATGATTAGAGCTGGGCGATATGGACAAAAATCCATATCGTGATAAATTGCCTGAATTGATGCGATAATGATAAATAGAATAATAAGTTTATAACAATGTGCACCACAGTTGTTTAAATATCCTTTAAACTACTACTAGTTTGATGGGTGTAGCCATCAATTGTCCCATTAACAATCACCCTTATTAGCAAACCTATTTCATTTCAAACTTCACATTTCTCTAGTATAAGCTACTTATCGTAATGGACAATATCAGCTGAATGCCTGTGATAAATGATTGGTATGGTCCGTGTCCATAATATTTGGTTTATCGTCCCAGCTCCATACATGTTGCTTACAATGGGGACACATTTTTCAATGAGACATTTCCACAGAATTCAAGTACATGTGAAGAGCACATTTTTTAACCCTTTTCTACAGGATTCCATACTCCATCCTTGTTGTAGGTGAAACATGCAGTCCTGTGAAAAAGTATTTGCCCCCTTCCGGATTACGTGATTTTTTGCACATTTGTCACATTTAAATGTTTCAGATCATCAAACAAATTTAAATATTACACAAAGATAACCCAAGTAAACACAAAATGCAGTTTTTAAGTGATGATTTTATTTATTAAGGGAAAAAAGCTATCCGAACCTTCATGGCCCTATGTGACAAAGTAATTGCCCCCTAAACCTAATAACTGGTTGTGCCACCCTCACCACCCTCACCACCCTCAGCACCCTCAGCACCCTCACCACCCTCACCACCCTCACCACCCTCAGCACCCTCACCACCCTCAGCAGCAACAACTGCAATCAAGTGTTTGCGATATCTGTCAATGAGTCTTTCACATCGCTGTGGAGGAATTTTGGCCCACTCTTCTTTGCAGAATTGTTTTAATTCAGCCACATTAGAGGGTTTTCGAGCATGAACCGCCTTTTTAAGGTCACGCCACAGCATCTCAATCGGATTCAAGTCCGGAATTTGATTAGGCCACTCCAAAAACCTTAATTTTCTTTTTTTAAGTCATTCAGAGGCGGACTTGCTGGTGTGTTTTGGATCATTGTCCTGCTGCAGAACCCAAGTGCGCTTCAGCTTGAGGTCACGAACTGATGGCCGGACATTCTCCTTCAGGATGTTTTGGTAGAGAGCAGAATTCATGGTTCCATCAATCACAGCAAGTCGTCCAGGTCCTGAAGCAGCAAAGCAGCCCCAGACCATCACACTACCACCACCATCACTACCACCACCATTACCATCACACTACCACCACCATATGACTGTTGGTATGATGTTCTTTTTCTGAAATGCTGTGTTACTTTTACGCCAGATGTAACAGGACGCACACCTTCCAAAAAGTTCAACTTTTGTCTCGTCAGTCCACAGAATATTTCCCCAAAAGTCTTGGGGATCATCAAGATGTTTTTTTGCCAAAAGTGAGACGAGCCTTTATGTTATTTTTGGTCAGCAGTGGTTTTCGCCTTGGAACTCTGACATGGATGACATTTTTGCCCAGTCTCTTTCTTAGGGTTGAGTCATGAACACTGACCTTAACTGAGGCAAGTGAGGCCTGCAGTTATTTAGATGTTGTTGTGGGTTCTTTTGTGACCTCTTGGATGAGTCGTCGCTGTGCTCTTGGGGTAATTTTGGTAGGCCGGCCACTCCTGGGAAGGTTCACCACTGTTCCAAATTTTCTCAATTTGTGGATAATGGCTCTCACCGTGGTTCGCTGGAGTCCCAAAGCTTTAGAAATGGCTTTGTAACCCTTTCCAGACTGATAGATGTAAATTACTTTGTTTCTCATCTGTTCCTGAATTTCATTGGATCGCAGCATGATGTTGTCACGTTCCTGACCTGTTTTCTGTTAGTTTTGTATGTGTTAGTTGGTCAGGACGTGAGTTTGGGTGGGCAGTCTATGTTTTCTGTTTCTATGTTGGTTTAAGGGTGACCTGATATGGCTCTCAATTAGAGGCAGGTGGTTTTCATTTCCTCTGATTGAGAGTCATATTAAGGTAGGTGTTTTCACACTGTTTGTTGTGGGTGGTTGTCTCCTGTGTCTGTGTTATGTTACGCCACATGGGACTGTTTCGGTTTTGTTTGTTCGGTTTATGTAGTCTGTTCCTGTTTTCATGCGTTCTTCGTTATACGTAAGTTCTTATGTTCAGGTGCGTCTACGTTGTTTTGTAGTTAATCAAGTATAGTTCGTTTTGTGTCTTGTTTAAATAAATAATATGTCATCACACAACGCTGCAGTTTGGTTCAATCCCTGCTCCTCCTCTTCGGATGAAGAGGAAAGCAGTGTGACTACAGAACCACCCACCAAATTACCAGAAACAAACAGTGTGAAAACACCTACCTTAATATGACTCTCAATCAGAGGAAATGAAAACCACCTGCCTCTAATTGAGAGCCATATCAGGTCACCCTTAAACCAACATAGAAACAGAAAACATAGACTGCCCACCCAAACTCACGTCCTGACCAACTAACACATACAAAACTAACAGAAAACAGGTCAGGAACGTGACAGATGTCTTGCTTTTTGAGATCTTTTGGCCTACTTCACTTTGTCAGACAGATTCTATTAAGTGATTTCTTGATTCAAGAGGTTTGGCAGTAATCGGGCCTGGGTGTGGCTAGTGAAATTGAACTCAGCTTTCCAAAAAATGTGATTAACCACAGTAAATTCATGATTTAACAAGGAGGGGCAATTACTTTGTCACATAGGGCCATGAAGGTTCGGATAGCTTTTTTCCCTTAATAAATAAAATCATCACTTAAAAACTGCATTTTGTGTTTACTTGGGTTATCTTTGTGTAATATTTAAATTTGTTTGATGATCTGAAACATTTAAATGTGACAAATGTGTAAAAAAATAAGAAATCCGGAAGGGGGCAAATACTTTTTCACAGCACTGTATGTGTATGCCATTCATTGCCAGGGGAAATCTGTTCTCTCTGTAAAGACACAAAACTCCACAAGCTGAATGCACATACAGTTGAAGTCGGAAGTTTACATACACCTTAGCCAAATACATTTAAACTCAGTTTTTCACAATTCCTGACATTTAATCCAAGTAAAATTTCTCTGTCTTAGGTCAGTTAGGATCTCCACTTTATTTTAAGAATGTGAAATGTCAGAATAATAGTAGAGAGAATTATATATTTCAGTTTTTATTTCTTTCATCACATTACCAGTGGGTCAGAAGATTACATACACTCAATTAGTATTTGGTAGCATTGCCTTTAAATTGTTTAACAAGCTTCCCATAATAAGTTGGGTGAATTTTGGCCCATTCCTCCTGACAGAGCTGGTGTAACTGAGGCAGGTTTGTAGGACTCCTTGCTCGCACATGCTTTTTCAGTTCTACCCACACATTTTCTATAGGATTGAGGTCAGGGCTTTGAGATGGCCACTCAAATACCTTGATTTTGTTGTCCTTAAGCCATTTTGCCACAACTTTGGAAGTATGCTTGGGGTCATTGTCCATTTGGAAGACCCATTTGCGACCAAGCTTTAACTTCCTGACTGATGTCTTGAGATGTTTCCTCCCTCATGATGCCATCTATTTTGTGAAGTGCACCAGTCCCTCCTGCAGCAAAGTACCCCGACAACATGATGCTGCCACCCCCGTGCTTCACATTTGGGAGAGTGTTCTTCGGCTTGCAAGCCTCACCCTTTTTCCTCCAAACATAACAATGGTCATTATGGCCAAACAGTTCTATTTTTTGTTTCATCAGACCAGAGGACATTTCTCCAAAAAGTACAATCTTTGTTGCCAACCGTAGTCTGGCATTTTTCATGGCGGTTTTGGAGCAGTGGCTTCTTCCTTGCTGAGCGGTCTTTCAGGTTATGTCGATATAGGACTCGTTTTACTGTGGATATAGATACTTTTGTACCCGTTTCCTCCAGCATCTTCACAAGGTCCTTTGCTGTTCATCTGGGATTGATTTGCACTTTTTGCACCAAGTACGCTCATCTCTAGGAGACAGAACGCGTCTCCTTCCTGAGAGGTATGACGGCTGCGTGGTCCCATGGTGTTTATACTTGCGTACTGTTGTTTGTACAGATGAACGTGGTACCTTCAGGCATTTGGAAATTGCTCCCAAGGTTGAACCAGACTTGGCTGATTTCTTTTGATTTTCCCATGATGTCAAGCAAAGAGGCACTGAGTTTGAAGGTAGGCCTTGAAATACATCCACAGGTACACCTCCAATTGACTCAAATGATGTCAATTAGCCTATCAGAAGCTTCTAAAGCCATGACATCATTTTCTGGAATTTTCCAAGCTGTTTAAAGGCACAGTCAACTTAGTGTATGTGAACTTCTGACCCACTGGAATTATGATACAGTGAATTATAAGTGAAATAATCTGTCTGTAAACAATTGTTGTAAAAATGACTTGTGTCATGCACAAAGTAGATGTCCGAACCGACTTGCCAAACTATAGTTTGTTAACAAGATATTTGTGGAGTGGTTAAAAAACGAGTTTTAATGACTCCAACCTAAGTGTATGTAAACCTCCTACTTCAACTGTATACATCATGGCTACATCAACCAGTGTAGCTAGGCTAACACACATCGGCTACAGCGAGAAGACTCCCCGTGTGTCTGGGCTTATCTCTATTCCTCCCCTTCTCCCTCATCTCCCTCGCCCCGCTCCCCCCTCCCTCCCTAACACAGGACATGAGGTCCTTGACATAATGACACATGAGGAGGACATATAGGGAGACACCCGGCTTTAAAGACATAATCACCCCACTGCCGTCAGAGATCAGGTCAGACTCTTTCTTTGGCTCTCTCTCTTCCTCCCACTTCTCCCTCTATCTCTCCCTCCACACGCCTGCCCGGCCCGCTTAGCATTTAGTCAGTGTGTCAGCCCCACACACATTCTACATGACAGAGGGTCGACACTTACACCGCGCCCCAGTGACTGCGCTCATCCACTACCGTCGCCCCGGAGGTGAGAGGTCCTCTTTCTGCCATTCACCACAACCCAAAATATGCTGTGACTGTCTTTCTGCCCCTCCAGCAGAAAAGAGCTCCAGAGGTCGAGTGGAAGATGGTGGTGCTTCGACACAGAAGGCCAGGACTCATCAGAAAGAGCTACGAGTGACTGAACGTCCACTTGAAATGACAGAGCACAGCTCGAAACAAAAGGGAGGCGCACAAAGAAGGTGTTACATGAGAGATCAACATGATGAGAGCATTCCACTGACTCCAGTACACTACTTCTATCCTCCATCCCTTATTTCATGGACCCCTGACTCCACCAGCACGAGGATTAACATCCACTGCCCTGTGTTCAGCCAGGGGGTAATTACATAAAAAATACATCACAAAAAATCCACAGAATTTTTCTGTTTTCTTCAAGTCAACAGTGGAAAATAAGTTTGAAGTGTTTTGGTGTTTACAAAAGGCTGAAGTAATGTAAGGTAGCAGTGATTTATATTCTATCTGTAAAGATAATTATTTGTACTCATATTACTATGTAAATAATAGTAGATTTGATCATAGACAGAAAAAGGGAGCTGAATAGAGCCAGTGGGCCTTTAGCAGTAGTTCTTCATGTCTAGGCTCTGCCTCAGCCTATTTACTTCCATGAGAGGAATGGAGCATTAGACTAATGAGCAAAGTGGCCAATGCCCCAGAGCACTTATCCATTCCCCAGGGGGAGACAGTCAACACACAGTTCACACCCACTGACCCTCAGCTTCTCTCCCCCTCTCCTCTCTCTAAAAAACAGATGCTTATTCAACACAGATAAACACACACACACACTATGCACCCACAGAAACAGAAAATAGCAGAGCCACTTAAAAGCAAATCAGCCAAATTGCCAATCAATATTAGCAATAAACAGGCCAGGGTGCTTTGACAGGCCTTTTCTAATCCAGCCAGTAGAGGCCTGGTTAATGAGAGGGAATTTAGAGCACACAACACACACACACGGCTGGGCAAATCCAAATGACCGGCGGCTGCCAATAAACACAGCCAGGACCAAAGCAGCATATTGATCAGCTGTGCCTGGCATGGTCACACAGTCTGAGCTCCATCATCACTGGGCTCTGGCTTCTCCATACAACAACCCTCTGTAATCAAAGGGCCAAAGCCCTGAAGGTGGAGGTGGAGGTGGAGGTGGAGGGGGTCGACGACTGATGACGCTGGCACTGGAGCTCCATTCCCATTTATGATGACATAAGCGGGTCGGCAGGGTTCAAAATAGCCAATCAGGAAGGCAATTACACTGATTAGTGTCCTTTGACACTGTTAGTGGTATGGGCTGTCCTGAATTAAAGCGAACAGGTTCAGAATGCTAGGATGGGATGTTGACTCCCTGACGGTGTTGTTGTCTTTATGTCAACACAGTGTTTGAAAAGGCTTTTCTATCTCTGTCTTGTTCTTATCTGCAGTGAGCCATCACTTTCTTTCTTTTTTTACCCTGCCCTCATCTTTCAACCTTTCACATCTCTCCTCCTCTCCAGCTCTGTTCATCCAAAATTGCCTCCACCCACACACTCTCTCCTTCTCCTCCCCCGCTCCTCTCCATTCAAACCTAACGACCCGTACTTCATCCTCATCACTCTATTTCTCCTTAGCCCATAGTCCATCTCAAGCCATCTCAAGCCATAATCAATTACAGCCAGATCAATAAGTGTTGTCAGAGGAGAGAACCTGGTGACAGAGGTCTCATTGAGTTGTCAGTTAGACTAGCTGTTCTGTCCTCTCAGGCCCTGCTCTCTGACAGGTAAATATCTCTGTAGTACAGCCATCAACACCAACAAGAAAACACACACAAACAGTGCCTTCGGGAAGTTTTCAGACCCCTTGACTTTTCCCACACTTTGTACGTTACAGCCGCATTCTAAAATTGGTGGTTCCAAACTTCTTCCATTTAAGAATGATGGAGGCCACTGTGTTCTTGGGGACCTTCAATGCGGCAGACATTTTTTGGTACCCTTCCCCAGATCTGTGCCTTGACACAATCCTATCTCGCAGCTCTACGGACAATTCCTTCGACCTGATAGCTTGGTTTTTTCTCTGACATGCACTGCCAACTGTGGGACCTTATATAGACAGGTGTGTGCCTTTCCAAATCATGTCCAATCAATTGAATAGACCACAGGTGGACTCCAATCAAGTTGAAAAACATCTCAAGGATCATCAATGGAAACAGGATGCACCTGAGCTCAATTTCAAGTCTCATAGCAAAGGATCTGAATACTTATGTAAATAAGGTATTTTTGTTCTTTACATTTCTAAAACCTGTTTTCGCTTTGTCATTATGGAGTATTGTGCGTAGATTGCTGAGGATTTTTATTTATTTAATCCATTTTAGAATAAGGCTGTAACCTAACAAGTGGAAAGTCAAGGTCTGAATACTTTCTGAGTATTTCAGTGGATTACATATTTCAAATCAATTATCATAATTCATCTTCCAAATATTGACTTTAGGCTTATTTACCACACCTAAAGCTGTTTTGAATGATTATCACTTTACAGCTCTTCTGCTCATAAGATAAGTAGCTTTATTTTTAAAGGTAAATTTCTTACAACACCCACTATAATTATTTAGGATTGTGATTAAATCATATTTACAAATGTTGTCAGAGAATAGTGTTACCATGGTGAATAGGATATATATTTAAAAAAATGTAAGAATGCAACTCTCGTTAGACAGAATGGCCTTTTGGTGTTTTTCAGCAGTGTGTTTGTTGTCATGCCCCACACCTGCCTGACAGACAAAGGGGAAGTAAAGATAATTAAAATTCTAATGTTATTTTTTATACGTACAGGTAATAATTTATCGTATATACCGCCGGGACAAATGATGTGGTTTTGGGGCAGCATGATTTGAGTATGCGCTGTCAGCAAGAGGCTGGGAGCTAGCGAGGTGTCTGCTGTCCATGAGATAATTGCCTGATGTCTTTCAGGAGAACCAGGATGGCGTCTAACATCCTGCAGCTTGAGAACCGCCTCACCTCCCATTCACAGGGAAAACATATTTCCAGGTTGTTGTTCCTAATAGAAAAGTAGAAGTACAACAGATGGGTCTGTTCTCCTGCAGACCTGCATCCCACCTGGTTTAGTGGCATTACTCAGTCTGTGAAGAAAGCTGTCCCTGGCGCCTTCAGAGGAATGCACAGTGTGGATTGTTTGGAGATGGAATGGAATGCAATCCCAGCAGAGCTAAGGGACAGTATTAAAGATTCAACATGCTGTCAACTGTGCCAATGGTTGTGTAAGGCTCAGTCTCTAAGAAGTCATGGGGGCTTTTATCCAAATAGACATTGACAATCCCTATTGACTATTCTGAGTATATCTGTCCAGCTCTGAGAGGGGCTGATTATTGATTTATACAGAATCCAGAGACTGTAGCTTCACATGATGGCCATGCTACGTTACACCTCTCATCCTGATTCTAGGAACATACCAAAGGACGGGAGTTAAAAGCCCCTGAATGGAGTTAGAAGTTAAAGTGTGATATAATTAGAGCGTTGGACTAGTAACCGAAAGGTTGAAAGATCGAATCCCCGAGCTGACAAGGTAAAAATGTGTTGTTCTGCTCCTGAACAAGGCAGTTAACCCACTGTTCCTAGGCCGTCATTGTAAATAATGTTCTTAACTGACTTGCCTAGTTAAATAAAGGTAAAAAAATAATAAATAATGTATGGCATGCCATCAAAATACACTACATGATGATTGGCACCTTTGAAGACCTGTACGTGTTACAGGCTACAAGCCCTACATCTCTATCTGAAGGCTTAATGAGGTTCAACATAACCGCTATGTCTTTTTAAATGGCAAAGTGCTCGGTTTACCGCAGACCTTAAAATGTACCGGAAACTCAGATATATATATTTTTATTCCTCTCAGAAACAAACTGTCTCTCTCTTCCACTGTTCTATTTCTTCACTGCAGTAGAAAAACAGGCATATCTAATCCTGGGAGGTTGAAGTATTGCCCTCAGTGTCACACATCCTTGGCTGCTCTTCTGTCTTCTCTCTTTATCTGTCTATGTCAGGGTACGGTGCTCGGCTGGGGACACAGTCACCCCTCCACATCCATCGGAGCGTCCGGTGGGAGGGGAGCTGTCCAAGGCACCAGCGCTGAGAGGCATGAAAGGGGGGATTTAGATGACGCCCCACCCGCCGTTCCAGTGGGCTTTAGAAGCCCCTAAGTCAGACCCGGCGTCATACTGCCTTACCAGCCCACTCACCACGGTAAAGCCCCCAGCACGCCTCCGCTTAAAAGACACAACCTCACGATCAAACGTGACATATCTGCCTCTCGCTCGTCCTTACAGTCGTGTTACGTTCCAGGGTCTCAGAGTCTTAGTGACTGGGGGCTGTTGGCTACACACCAGGCTTCAGTAATCTACAAACATCCCCACGCAAGCACACATACAGGTACCCCCCACACACACCCTGCAGGCGCTTCATTAGCAGACATCAAAGACCTGCCAGAAAACACAGGGGTCACTAATGGTCCAAACAGGGACTTCAATTAAACAATCCAATGGGGGGCTAGCTAGCCTGGCGTAGACCAGTGGTGGCTTCAGGGGACAGACTCCTCCCACACTGCTCTGCGGTGTTATCTGTGTCTCTACAGACCTGCATGCAGCGCCTAAGGCCCCTCTGAAGGATCATTCTGGCATCGCATAGCATCCTCTCTTTGTAATTATAGCACTTCAGAGTTTATGATACCGCATATTTGCTTCATTTTTCCTCAATGTTTGTCACAAAAGCATTCCTCGCTTTGCTTTTCTCTCTTATTATATGCCCTGAGTTTTTGGTTTTACTAGGCAAATATGAGGCACAATGGTTGGTAAGTAATGATCTAGAATCATGGCTGTAGGGTAAATATCATCTGCCTAGTGAGAGCAATTGACTTGGCTGAGTTAAAGAGGCATCTGGGTGGTGGGTTTGCTCTGCTGCACCAGTTACTTTAGTCTCTGTAGGCTTTCTTCTCTCTCCTCTCTTTGAGTAGGGATAATTTAGAACGGTGTGGAGGAATAATTATTTAATGATTGCATTTAAGCCGATGGCATCTCTGTAATAACTTGAGAAGAGGTTATATCAGTGTGGGGAAGTACCGTTTCAAAATGGCAGAACAATTAATACAGGGAGTGGAACCTCCTAGCTTCTGTGCAAATACTTTTAGAAGGATATGTTTAATTGAAATTCTCCACCCTTCACCTGCCTGCCTGTCTTGCCTCCCCCTCACACACACATGAAGGACTACAGGGCTTCTTCACATTCAGCCTTGCCTTCAAGGGTCTGTAGGAAGATGTCAAAATAGAATCTGCAGCAGGACTTGTGTAAAGCTATATGTGCAGGCGTTCTGTCAGCCAGCAAGACAGTACAGCCCTGAACACCCAAACTCCCATTTTCTTCATTTCATTCCAGAAAAGGTTGCACTGACAGTGAGTAAATAAGCCAAATGCTCTTTCACTGGCCAGCTTGGAGTGTGTTGTGTGAGTGGGAGGGTGTATATTGTAGAAGGCAGCAAGAGAAATGACTCCGTCACAGCAGTAGATCACCCACAGGAGCACCAGGAAGCCCAGATCACTAAAGACAGGGCAAGGCCTGTGGCGCCCAGATTGCTGCGTCTCAAATGGTACCCTATTTCATATATAGTTGCCTTGCCCTATGGGCCTTGGTCAAAATATGTGCACTATATAGGGAATACAGTGCAATTTGGGATGCACCCAGAGACAGGGCAAGGTCAAGGCCCTTTGGGATGCACCCAGAGACAGGGCAAGGCCTCTAGCTATCCCCAGCATGGGGTGAGTACTCTCTGGGCCTGGCCTGCTTGACACGGAGATAAGATCAGACCTTGGAGACAAATGCACACCCTATTTCCTACTACACAGTGCACTACTTTTGACCAGAGCGCTATAAGCCCTGGTAAAAAGTAGTGCACTAGGAATAGGATGCCATTTGGGATGCACCTCAAAACTTTATTGGTGCATAAATCTAACAAATCTGTATGACTACATGAGCTTCAGATCAGTTCCCATAATACTGTGTAGACTAGAGTGACTGTGTAGGGACAGACTCGAGCCATTGAATCCATGCAAATGAAAAAGGCTGGCAAAGCCAGCAAATGTTCTGCAAATGTACTATTCTCTTTCTGAAGCCCACATTAATAAACCCAGCCATAGTCTCTCCCAGTCTCCCAGGACCAGCAGGCTAGCCCTCATGACTGGAATAACATTGCAGAGACAAACCCTTCGAAAAAGAGATGCTCAAAGCAAAACTACAGTGTGTGAGAAAGAGGGTGGGGTGGAGGGAGATGGAGGGGAAGGGGTTGTGAGAGAAAGGGGGATCTGTATTGATGTGGAACAGCTTCCCTCCAGTTCCCTCCAGCTTCCCTCCTCCGCATGCACGCACACGCACACCCATGTCCCAAAGGGTCATACACTCTTTGGCTGGAAGGGGAACCCACTAGCCTCACCAAACTATTAAAGGCTCTCAAACAGTGAGAGGGGAAGAGAGGGAGGAGAGGAGAGAGAGAATGGCAGCCAGCCAGAGAGGCAGCATGAGAGCAGAGCCTAGTTATATAATCAAACAGCCTGTCCTAACCTCCACCAGAGGGACCTAAAAAGACCTGTTTTTAGACAGAGAGACGGGAGTGAAGAGCAGAATGGTGAAAACTCTGAAGCAGACAGGCAGGGAGGGAGGGAGGGAGGATGGCAGGGAGGGAGGCAGACAAGAAGGAAGGGAGGGAAGGAGGGAGGGAGGGAGGATGGCAGGGAGGGAGGGAGACAAGAAGGAAGGGAGGGAAGGAGGGAGGGAGGATGGCAGGGAGGGAGGGAGACAAGAAGGGAGGGAGGGAGGGAGACAAGAAGGGAGGGAGGGAGGGAGGCAGGGAGGGAGGGAGGGAGGGAGGATGGCAGGGAGGGAGGCAGACAAGAAGGAAGGGAGGGAAGGAGGGAGGGAGGATGGCAGGGAGGGAGGGAGACAAGAAGGGAGGGAGGGAGGGAGGGAGACAAGAAGGGAGGGAGGGAGGGAGGCAGGGAGGGAGGGAGGATGGCAGGGAGGGAGGCAGACAAGCAGGAAGGGAGGGAAGCAGGGAGGTAGGGAGGATGGCAGGGAGGGAGGGAGACAAGAAGGGAGGGAGGGAGGGAGGCAGGGAGGGAGGGAGGATGGCAGGGAGGGAGGCAAGCAGGGAGGGAGGATGGCAGGGAGGGAGAGAGGGATGGAGGGAGAGAAGGTGGTGGTATTGTGTGAGTGTCTAAGAATAGAAGTAATCTGTGGGGTGCTGGTGCACTTTTCCAAGTCATTTAACGTGAACGGCAGTAAGAGGGAAGGTGACAATAGATACACATCAGGTGGTACAACTCGCTGGTCTTCATCCTCCCTGTTACGTCAGGGGAAAAAGAGAGACATTTCAGATTAAAAGCAGGAGAGTGGGTGTATGTCTAATATTTCTCTACATGTCAATGAGCTCTGACAGACCAAAGCAGTATTCACACCATGACTCTTTCTGCTGTCTAATCACCTGTTATCTTGACACTTCATTGAACTCTGAGATGATATCACTCCTCAGTATTCATTGATGAGCAGCTCCTTATTCAATGCAATTGGTCATCCAATTAAAAGAAGCCCAGACAAGGTCAGCTACACCTGTACACCCAGAAATACACCACAGTGGTTCTCAAAGGGCCTTGTGTCAGATTCAACAAAAGAGCAACATGAAACTTCAAAGTTATTTGAAATGGGAAGCCTTATCAGGCATAGCAATTTCACTGATGTGCCAGACCTTTGATGTTCTCGCCTTAGTTTTACCAATTTTTCTTTGTGATGTATGATTTATTGTGCATCTCAAAAATCTGCCTGCGCCATCCAAAAGCACTCTGACTGCGTTCCTGTAACTGTTGTTGACAGGATCCCAACACTGCATCTGTTAAAAACACACACACACACACACACACACACACACACACACACACACACACACACACACACACACACACACACACACACACACACACACACACACACACACACACACACACACACACACACACACACACACACACACACACACAGCAGCTAGTGACATTATAATCTATAAAACAGGGATGACCAAATATGATAATCTAGACCAGACTGGAGTTGAACAATAGACAGCCGTGTGTCCGCCTGTTAGCTCTGGGTAAATATTTACCTCCAGCACCTCGCAACACGGTGTTATTCTGACCCACTTTAAAACATGTTGAAGACAATGATTTTTGATGGCTCACATCAATAACAACAACATCAAACATGCCACCTACTCAACCTGATATGTGGATAGTATACTTAGCCTGTCTGTCTGTTCATCGCCTGGAAATTGCTATGAGTCATATTATCAGTGGCTGCTGCTGTGAGGAGACAAGCCATCCATAAGCCAGCCAATTGTATTTTAGGGGATGTTGATGAATATCTGGTCTTAAGTCTTTGCGACTTTACCTCCAGTATATATGGACGCTCTACGGGAAGCAGAGGAGAAAATCAAGAGGGAATGAGGAAGATTCATTTAGACTGAATCCAAAGAAAGTATGTATTTTTCAAGAATACGAGCGCCGGTAAAAATGACAGGCAGAGAAACAGGCAGCGGAGAAAAATTCCAACAGCAACTCTCATCATCGCTATCAGGATGTTTTATTCATTGGCTTGGCCTTATAATCTAGTGCTTGAGAAAAGCAAACAAAAAGCCCCTATCTATAACCAAATCCAATTAAAGTGGAAAGGGGATAAGAGCCAGAGACATGTGTATGTACAGATTCAATCTACAGTGCTTTTGAGAAGCTACAATGGATTATTACTTTATTTGATCACAACAATTATTGTGAATATCGGCTTTCCACCTGCCAGACATTTGATTGTCAGAGAAATGTTCTGCACTCACTTGAAGAGTGAGTATTCTGCCAACTATCTTTTCTCTCTCTAAACAACAATAGCCTTGGCTGGGCAGCCGTTCTAGTGCTGAGCAGAAGCCACGTGACCAGGATGTGTGGTCAAGTGCAGAAGAATACACTGCTGCTTTTCAACTGTAACCCCAGTGTTAATCATATCACAGATTACGTATTTACTTATGGCACTGCCTACTCCTAAGGACTTGTCTTTCAAATGACATCAGCAAGAATTACTTACATTTATTTGGAATAGTAAGCCAGACAAAATTAAACGTGCTTATTTATTTTAGTTTGGGAGGCTGAAACTATTAAATATTAAAGCATTAAACCTCTCACTAAAAGCTTCACTCGTACAGAATTATACTTAAACCCAAAATGTTCCTCCTGTAGATTATTAAGAATGGTTTATCCTCTCTTTAAAAATGGCCTTTTTACCTTCATCCAGATTACAACATCTAATTTTCTGTTCAAATGGAAAATTAAACCTTGTTCAAAGTATTGCCCTTTCTCAAACAAGCCATACACCAAGCTGATTATAATTTGAATTTCAGCCTCCAGAAAAGACAAAACAAATATTAAACTAAAATATACTCTTTTTTTATGTCGTTTTTATTAAAGGAATTATTAATAAAAATGGGGGAGTTATGTCACGCATACAGCTATCGAAAATATATGGGAATGTTTGCTCAATACAAAGTTACAACCAATTGATTGCAGAATTACCGCAGAAATGGAAACGGCAGGTGGAAGGGGGAGAAGGCAGGGAACCGGTCAGTCTGCCCTATATAAAAGACCAAAATTGGCTGAAAAAATTTGGTCTAAATAAAAAAACGTAACAGTTCCATTAGAGGACAAACATGCTGACAGCTGCAGCACACAGGTTACAAGACAGCTGGGAATACATCTTTGATGTTCTGATCATATGGCACATTATGAACTGATATACAAACAACGATTGATTTAACAATCCAGGTTTTTCAATGTAAATTATTATACAAAATTCTTGCTACCAACAAAATGTTATATATATGGGGCATACAACCATGTCAGCTATGCAGATTTTGGTATGGCCCCTTAAAACAGTTTTCTGGTCACAGGTTTAGGAGTGGCTAAAAAGTCATAACATTGTTCTAATATTAACGCTACAAATAGCACTATTGGGCAATCTGGAAAGCCATAGTCAATCAATCAACAACCTAATAATACTTTATGCAAAAAATTCATTTTTAAATCATAATCTGTTGATAATATGCATTTAGAAAGGTTCAGAATCTATGTAAGACATCACAGCACAGTTTAAAAATATATGGCACAAGAAAATCAAGACAAGGTGTTCTATAGAGATAGATGGGATGGGCTGAGGGAAGCTGAGGGGTGGATTTAATCTGTAATAGTTACTAATCGGAAATAGTTCCTCATCTGTAATAGTTCCTCATCTGTAATAGTTCCTCATCTGTAATAGTTCCTCATCTGTAATAGTTCTTCATCTGCAATAGTTCCTCATCTGTAATGTTCCTCATCTGTAATAGTTCCTCATCTGTAATAGTTCCTAATCTGTAATAGTTCCTCATCTGTAATAGTTCCTCATCTGTAATAGTTCTTCATCTGCAATAGTTCTTCATCTGTAATAGTTCTTCATCTGTAATAGTTCCTCATCTGTAATAGTTCCTCATCTGTAATAGTTCCTCATCTGTAATAGTTCCTCATCTGTAATAGTTCTTCATCTGTAATAGTTCCTCATCTGTAATAGTTCCTCATCTGTAATAGTTCTTCATCTGTAATAGTTCCTCATCTGTAATAGTTCTTCATCTGTAATAGTTCCTCATCTGTAATAGTTCCTCATCTGTAATAGTTCTTCATCTGTAATAGTTCCTCATCTGTAATAGTTCCTCATCTGTAATAGTTCTTCATCTGTAATAGTTCCTCATCTGTAATAGTTCTTCATCTGTAATAGTTCCTCATCTGTAATAGTTCCTCATCTGTAATAGTTCTTCATCTGTAATAGTTCCTCATCTGTAATAGTTCCTCATCTGTAATAGTTCTTCATCTGTAATAGTTCCTCATCTGTAATAGTTCCTCATCTGCAATAGTTCCTCATCTGTAATAGTTCCTCATCTGTAATAGTTCCTCATCTGTAATAGTTCCTCATCTGTAATAGTTCTTCATCTGTAATAGTTCCTCATCTGTAATAGTTCCTCATCTGTAATAGTTCTTCATCTGTAATAGTTCCTCATCTATAATAGTTCCTCATCTGTAATAGTTCCTCATCTGTAATAGTTCTTCATCTGAAATAGTTCCTCATCTGCAATAGTTCCTCATCTGTAATAGTTCCTCATCTGCAATAGTTCCTCATCTGTAATAGTTCTTCATCTGTAATAGTTCCTCATCTGTAATAGTTCTTCATCTGTAATAGTTCCTCATCTGTAATAGTTCTTCATCTGTAATAGTTCCTCATCTGTAATAGTTCTTCATCTGTAATAGTTCTTCATCTGTAATAGTTCCTCATCTGTAATAGTTCCTCATCTGTAATAGTTCTTCATCTGCAATAGTTCCTCATCTGTAATAGTTCTTAATCTGTAATAGTTCCTCATCTGTAATAGTTCTTCATCTGCAATAGTTCCTCATCTGTAATAGTTCTTCATCTGTAATAGTTCTTCATCTGCAATAGTTCCTCATCTGTAATAGTTCTTCATCTGTAATAGTTCTTCATCTGCAATAGTTCCTCATCTGTAATAGTTCCTCATCTGTAATAGTTCTTCATCTGCAATAGTTCTTCATCTGTAATAGTTGTGACTGAAAATAATATACAGCATATCATGTGTACCGGACATGTCTGAGCACTATGAATCCAAATGTAAAAAATCTAATGAATCCAGATCTGTATATAAAATATAAAATATGTTATGTGATATTATGCAAAAAAGTACCATTATCTAAAATGGTACTGCTTAGCAGGACAGAACATGGTCCAATTCACACACAGAACATCCCTGGTCATCCCTACTGCCTCTGATCTGGCGGACTCACTAAACACAAATGCATTGTCTGTAAATTATGTCTGAGTTCTGGAATGTGCCCCTGGCTATCTGTAAATAAAAAAATAACAAGAAAATTGTGCCTACTGGTTTGCTTAATATATGGAATTGGAAATGATTCATACTTTTACTTTTGATACTTAAGTATATTTTAGCAATTACATTTACTTTTGATACTTAAGTATATTTAAAACCAAATACTTTTACTCAAGTAGTATTTTACTGGGTGACTTTCACTTGAGTAATTTTCTATTAGGTATCTTTACTTTTACTCAAGTATGACATTGGGTACTTTTTCCACCACTGTATTTTTTTAACATGGGTAAATCCTTTAAGAAACCACAGGGATACGTGCACACACACACTCCCTCAGGTACTAGTGACGGGCATACGGGCACAGAGTCACAGTGCACAGTCACACACGCACACACACACACCCCTAGGTACTAGCGAAGGGGCACCAGCCAGGGCCATGAATCTTGAGAGATAAACACAGCGCTCCATCCATTACAATTACAGCAGCACCCCAGAGGGCCTCCTGGCCATCTGTCTCCATGGTGTCAGGGCCATGCTGGGGCCTGTGGGCCTTAACGCTCTGCTTCCTCAGCTCAGCACAGCTCAGCAAAGCATGCATCACCAACCCACCAGGGCTCACCGGGCACATGCTGAGCCAGAGGAGAGGACGCATGGAACATCACAACAAACAAGGACTGGGGCTGTGTGTCCCAAATGGGGCCCTAATCCGTATATAGTGCACTAATTTAGACCAAGGCTCTGGTCAAAAGTAGAGCACTAAATAGGAATAGGTTGCAGTTATGGACGCAAATGGAGAGCTTCACAGTGTGCAATTACCACCAAAACAATGGTAGCCAATAGCTGACTCATACTCACTCATACATACAGTACACTGTCTGAAAAGTTACTGTTGTTGTTAGTCTATCATTAGATTACTTTATTACCCCATTTCAGGGTCTCAATTATGGACCCATTTTAAGATTAGACCGATAGATGATCCGATTATTTTTACTGGGGTCTTGGACTCGGTGATCAAATTTCCCATCCAGTTTGGTGCAGTACGGAGTGGACAGTCAGTCACAGAGCAGATTGTATTTCTCTAATGGCCCCATTACACCAGTTTCTATGAACATATGTCATTGACTCCACATAGAGCTCATTGTTTCTTACCTAGCATGAATGCTGAAGTGCTTGTCTCAGAAACAGACCATTCTTTCCCTTGAGTCACATACAAATGTGTGCACATGAATGTACACAAACACACCAGCACACACACACGCACACGCACACACACACACACACACACACACACACACACACACACACACACACACACCTATGTCTTCTTCTTCACGTTCTCCCCACACTTGCTCCAGTTTGACACTGCATGTGTAAAACTGTTTCAGCCGTCAACCCCTAGCTAAGTGAACACATGGACCCCCCTCAGTGTCTGGTATACATAAATGACAATACTGCTCCCCTCACATCTTTAAAATGTCAACATCTTTCTAAGAAACCAGAGAGGGTGGGGAACCATGACAAGATTCACTTGTGTTGTACTTAACGGCAGCTAAAAGTAGGTAAAAAAAATGACATAAATCTACAAGCAGTATATTTGTAAATGCATCAGGGGTAACCAGGTTCATACTGTTTACAGTGCTCTATCTACTGCATAGAAAATCTGCATATCAACTGATTTCTCCAGTTTAAGTTTCCTCTACAGGTGCGGAAAATAAATCTGCTAGTTTACAATTTATCTCACAAATCAAAATTCTCTATAAGAACAGAGACTCATCAAATTCCTTACCATCTGAGTGAAACAGATGAGCAGCACCAGCAATGCCAGTCAAAGGTTCTCACCAAGCAGCTGTTGATAACATACAGCACTGCCCTACAACACTATCCTATCCACCCATCACAGTATGCTTAGCCAAGCTGGGAGCACTGCACACGCTATCTATAAAAGTCGGCCGTGTCACAGTCAGGAGGGCAAGACGGTACATGCATACAAGGTAATCAGAGAGGTTTGAGGTGTTAACCAGGTTTAGATAGAACTCCTAGGTACTCTGAACTCTGCGAGTGGAGCGTAGGGGAGGCCATGCCCCAGAAGCAGCCATTTTGGTGCTACACAGATCCCACTCTTCTGTCTGACCTGTTCAATAGAGACTTGACGTCTTAGCAGATATTAACGTTAACAGTAGTGTAGCATCTGGGAGCATATTTCATATAGATTAAGAAGATCCCCTACTGTGCTATTCAGACATCTGTTTTCAGGGTGAGATCTGGGAATGTCCTCTGATCCCAAGTCTGATGCTTGTGTGTCTGTACAGTCCCTGTATGTTTCCGATGCTGATGACAATCTAACTCCTTCCTATGTGCTTCAATATAGTTTGTATTTATTCATTCATTCAATTGAAAGACGGATTACACTACAGTACATTGAGGCCCGACTGATTGTGATTTTTACCTACAGTGGGTATAATAAGTATTCACCCCATTGGATTGTGCACATTTTGTTGCGATACAAAGTTGGATTGAAATAAATTTCATAGTGATTTTTTTTGTCATTGATCTACACAAAATATTCCATAATGGCAAAGTGAAATGAATTCTACACATTTCTACAAATACAAATTAAACAAAAATATATTCGCTGCATAAGTATTCACCCCCTTTGTTAAGGCAAAATTAGTTTGTAAGTAAAATTTGGCTAAACAAATCACATAAGCTACAGTACATGGACTCATTGTGTGTGAGATAGGGGTTCACACAATTGTTTAATGACTACCCCTTCCTCTGTCCCCCATACATACATCTGTAAGGTCCCTCAGTCAAGTATTGAATTTCAAGAACAGATTCAAATACAAAGACCAGGGAGCTTTTCGAAAGCCTCAAAAAGAAGGGCAGTGCTTGGTAGATGGGTAATAATAACAAATCTGACACTGAACATTTGTCATCCAGTTTTGGTGTGTGATTTGAACATCTCTATAAGCATGGTCAACTTAATAATTATGCTGTGGATGATGTATTAAACCACCCAGACACATCAAAGATGCAGCTGTCCTTCTGAACTGAGCTGCAGGACAGGAAGAAAACTGCTCAGGAATGTCACCATGAGGCCATTGGTGATTTTAAAACAGCTAGAGTTCAATGGCTGTGATTGGAAAAACTGAGGATGACTCCACAATAATGACCTAAAAGAGAAAACAAGAATACAATTATACAGAATAAAAATATTCTAAATCATGCATCCTGTGTGCAACAAGGCACAAAAGTAATACTGCAAAAAAACATAGCAAAGGAACACACTTTGTATTTTGGGAAAATCCAAACAACATCACTGAGTAACTGCCTCCTTATTTTGAAGCATGATGGTGGGTATGCTTGACATTGGCAAAGACTGGGGAGTTCTGCAGGATGAAAATAAACTGGTTAGAGCTAAGCACAGGAAAAATCCTACAGGAAAACCTGGTTCAGTCTGCTTTCCACCAGACACGGGGGGAATTCACCTTTCAGCACTACAATAACCTACAACACAAGGCCAAATCTACACTGGAGTTGCTTACCAAGATGACAGTGTATGTTCATGAGTGGCCAAGTTACATTTTTGACTTAAATCTGCTTGAAAAACTATGGCAAGACTTGACAATTGCTGTCTAACCATAATCCCAAACATCTTGACAGAGTTTAAATACATTTGAAAAGAATACTTGGTAAGTATAAATATTGCAAAATCCGTGTGTGCAAAGCTCTTAGACTTACCCAATTCTCTCAGGTCACTAATCGCTGCCAAAGGTGTTTCTAAATTCTATTGACTCAGGGGGTGAATACTTATCTAATCAAGGTATCTTAGTATTTTATTTTTCATTAATCTGATTATTATAATTTTTTTATCTTCCACTTTGAAATTAGAGTATTTTGTGTAGATCATTAAATTACATCCATTTGAATCCCACTTTGTAATACAAAATGTGAAGAAATCCAAGGGGGGTGAATACTTATCATACCCACTCTAGCTCACCTGCCAACCCCCAGGTCCCCATCTGTAACGCCCATCTGTTGTCAAGGTAATAGTTGAGTGGGAACTAATTCTGATTATTACACAAAAATGTAATTCAGTTTAATTGAATGTGTCAGCCAATATGTGTCATTATAACAAGTGTAAAATCAATTGTAAAAGTGCATTAAAATCAAATGTTCTATCTAATTGGTAGTCTGCATGGCATAAAGGAAATTGGAAGGAAATAATTTAGCTAGGTGTAAAAGGCTGGCATATTGTGACGACTCCTCAGGATAAGCTTGAATGAAGTGATATTATTCCTTCACCATGTTTTAAATTAGTAGTCTACATGCAGGATGTAAGAACTATTTATAATGTGATAGACTTGACTCCCCAAAACCGTCAAAATGTGTGAGTGCGTCATGGAATTAAGTGTTTGAGCTCAGCGACAATCACTGGCTCACCCCTCACGGAGCCCAGAGGTTATTTCCATGGTTACATGTGTGACTGACAGGCCGAGAGTGTGGGGGGGATTCACAAACCGTTCCGCTCAGCTTTGACACTAGTTATCTTCGGAGCCAAAATACAACAGCCATCCCAGCCAACAAATGACAACAGCGGCGTTATATAGAGGAAACTTCTAGGAAGTCTTCCTAGGGGAAATCACCATATAAAGAAGCAGAGGGTGTCAGTTTGAGAGGTGGGGGGAGGAAGGGGGGGAACGAAGACAAACTCAAGCAATGAGGCACAGCTAAAAAGAACAACATTTTGAACAGCGGGAAGACAGCTTTAATCCATCTCAGCTACACACAATGGGCCGAAGATGCAGCGTTCAGTGGAAATGCGATGGTTATCAGAAGAAAAATGGGGAAGAAGAGCTTTACTGATGTTCTGCTTTAATACAACATGGAAGTCAAGACTGCAGGAGGGTATCAGTGGCACATCTGAGCTCCACATCTGGAGATAGATGTTCGTCCCAATTGGTACCCTATATAGTACACTACTTTTGACCAGAGCCTTATGGGCTCTAGTGCACTGTAAAGCGAATAAGGTAGCATTTGGGATGCATCCAGAGAGTACTGTGAGCCAGCTACTGAATACATCTTTTAAAATGCAGCAACAAAGATTAAGGCTCCAGACCTGTCCCACGGCCCCCACCCCACTGCCTTCTCTTTAAATGGGCTGAGACCTGGTTAACCTGCCTGCTGTACAACATGATTACACTCAGACATTTATCTGGCTACACTCCAGCAGTGCATTCTAACATATCACATTAACCTGGGCCCTTTACTCATATCTGTCAACAGAACAAAGCAGAAAACATTCATTTAAAAACACACCCGACAACTCCTTCACTTTTGATCAAAATACAGGTTTATTTTTATGTAATCAATTGACCAAATAGATGTAAAGAAAAATGCCAATTATTGCTGTCTGAAATATTCTAACTTAAGAGGTACTGAAAATAATTACAAAAATGAAACCATGTATCTACATAAATACTGTACAGCGCATTTCCCGTATTCTGCCTGCTCTGTGTGTGAGTTAGAAAATCCCTGCTCTTATCAGGGATGGGTAGGTCCAGGCATAGTGATGGTGGGAGCGAGTGACAGAGAGCGCTAGTTACAGTACAGACCCCTCTGCGTATACAAAACACCCATGCAATAATAGCTGACTTAAGACAGACCACACAGCTATGATTTCTGTGGTTAAGACTGTCCCATCCCAGGCACCATTCATCCCTCCCTCCATTTTATCCACCACCCAAAATGTCAGCAGTTTCGGAAGTCACCCCCCACCCATTACCATAACACAGAAAGATATAATACTGCCCCAGCAGCACTCTCTCTAGATTACTGATTGGGCCAAGAAGACAAAACCAAACTTCCAGTACATTCAGCATAGTTAACATATTCAAAGTTCAGTGACTTACAGAGTAACATGGACACAGCTAAATAAAAAGTATAGAATAGTAACACTTCGGTTACGTCTGAAATGACACCCTATTCCCCATGTAGTGCACCACTTTTGGTCAAAAGAAGTGCACTACATAGGGTATAGGGTGTCATTTGGGATGAAACCTAGGACTGGTTCACAGTCAGTCTGGCAGGTTGGGAAGTGCTGCGGCTGCAGATCAGGGGGCGAAGCTTGAACGTAGCCGAGGGGGCAAAGCGAGCGTTCTTATTGGGCGGAAGCCATCTTCCTGATGTTCATGATGAGTCTCTTGCTGTACTCCTTGTGGTCCACAGGTTTCACCTCCATCACCGTGGCCTTGATCCGGGACTCGTCCTAAAGGGACAGGGGAACACATGGAATAGATGTTACATGATGTCCCCCTCAGTGTCCATTCACTACACTAGCTATCTCCCAATTATCTCTCCTTCCTCCCAAAGTGTGAACTTATTCACTTCCCTTCACTGATTTCAAAGTAAATGACTGGTACAAGAAATGTGGAGGAAATTCTCTATAGCCCATGCCTCCACCAACAATGCTTTAGATTTGTGGGAAGTAGTATATTACTGGGATGCACCCACTGTGCTAGAGGGAAGACAAACCAACACAAACCCCTGCCATGTGCAGTAGATCACCCGCTGGGTGTCAACAAACAGTGGCCATTCAACATGTAGAATCATTAGGAAATTAACAGAAAAAGACAGCCGAGGTTCTGTGGTCAATAGGCCGGACACCCGCTGCTTTTAACTGTTGGTCTACACGGTCTGTTTGGACTTTTACTGGAATGCATGTTATACAAGCTTGTTCAGCCAAGGACAAAGCTTGGATTCACCACAGGTCACTGACTGCAGGTTCAGCCAGAGAAAGCAGCACTAAGTAGGCAGGCAGCCTGGTACCAGAGAGATTATCCTACTTCCCTAACACGTTAGAAAATGTGATATTTGAAGAGTCTGTATTTAAAATCTGCCATTTAAATGGATGGTGATGCAACCTCTGTGCACTGCGACAGAGACAGCGTTTAAATGTTCTCACCACCTCCGCATCTGTCTAGAGTAGATAAGGTCATCCACCTGGTCCATCACTCTTTAAAGAGGCGGCTACAGTCACCTGCTACGTCTCAAATGACACCCTATTCCCATTTCCTTACATACTGCACTACTTTTGACCAGAGCCCTATCGAGCCTGGTCAAAAATACATGCTCCTTTCAATTGACTCACTCTTATTAGAGCCTGAGAGAAGACAAGCCCCCTCTTCTTGTCCCCTCACTAAGAGGAAATCCTATCCTTCTAAGCAGGCCTTACATAACACAGGGCATAAGTGCACGCTGTAGCAAAACATTTTCCAACGGAAAGCTAAAATATGTGTTTCATATTGGACTGGTAGTTCAAGTAATCCCTCCCTGTTTGTCAGTTTTCTTCTGTTTTGGCGGATAATGAATGCGACCCAGCAGAAGGTTAGATTCGACAGTCATCACCATCCTACAGTCGTCTCTCTCTTTGCAGATCTCTACAGAACAATCCTCAGGCAAGGGTAATAGCTATGCTGCTGCTAAAATGCTAATTGTACACAGTGAACACAAAAGATCAAAACGCTGCAATCAATTGCCAATTTAGAATTTTCTCAGAGGAGAAATACCCATTTCCTGAGTGGGGTGAGCATTGTTCTAGGCTGTGTATGTGCAGGTGGCGGGGCAGGGTGCAGAGCGGGGCGAGGGAGGGTGTCATAGGGTGCGTGACAGAAGGAAATGGGGGTGTTGTAGCACTCCTCTCTCACATGGGCTTAAAAAGGACTATCTGCCCTGTGGTTACGATATGCCCTGTGGTTACGATCTGCCCTGTGGTTACAATGCACTCACTCCATTAGGTTCAGCTAAAAAGCTATTTATGCAGTCTGGATGTTAGTGCATTCACACTCTCCTATCTGGCTCTAACCAGGGCCAGATTGAACGCTTGAGAAGGTATACAGCAACGTTATGGTTCAGCGGATGACCTCAGCCATGTGGGGTTTGACTTCTGCAGACATCTGCAGCCTGTGGTCCACTGAGCACCTCCCATGTTTACAATACTAGTTATTACGGTCATATTTTTACAGCCAAAAAATGATTGAACCATGTTTTAATTGTTCACTGTTCATTGAATTGAAGTGCTAGCTGCAATGGATATCTTCTCATTGCTACAGCAAGAAACAAGAATGATGTAACCATGGTTGCATTGTGACTGTTCATAGAAGTAGTCCACTCCATGAAATACACTACAGAAGATACGTCCCCATCTCTAGCAGAGGTCTGTTGGTCGCAGCAGGTGTAGAAACTAGACCGAAGACAGCGGTCCTGACAGGGCTGTGGTGTAGTGTCAGTCCTGTGCTCTGCTGTGCTGCCCCCACCTCGGTTTACATGCTGACACAGTGTGGCTGGGGCGGGGGGGTAGGGGCTCAGCTCGGCTAGCTTACCAGCATGTGTGCGATGGATGTGACAAAACTTTGTGTGTCTGTGCCTACACTCAGGCTTCAGACAGCTCAGGCCCTGTTTGTTCCAGCCACACATAAAACAATTTTACATATTTAAGATACTCTTTAAAGTTAGGGTTTCAGACGTTTTCAAAAGATGGGTGGGGACTTCCGCTGTCCTGACAATAGGGGGAAGCTTGTTCCATAAGCTGCCCAGCATCCCTACAAAGTGCACACACACCCCACAGATACACACAGTGCAGTTCCAATGAGACCTTTCTGTAATAGTACTAAGTGTGCCAGCGTTGCTATGGTAGTGGGAGCAGAAACCTGACTAACCAAATCACACATGAAAAGGGCATCAGTCTTTTCATCCTGTGTGCAGCGGCTCTGAAACAGACACAGCAGCAGAGATGAAGGGTGGTCTGGAAATAGTCCCTCGTCATTTTCTACCATCTAATGAGTAACTCCCTCCCTCGTCACTCTGCTTTAGTCCCCCAACTCACCCTCACCTCCCTTTTCTTCCCCCAGAGCACACTCCTCTCACGCACAGGTCTCGCAGGCTCACACACACACAAGCCTACTGCACTGCAGCTCCACAAGCGAGTGTGACAGAGTTTGTCAAGCGATTAGTGTTGGTCACATCTTGCCAGAAAGGCAGGATTTATGTGGGCAAAGCGAGGAGAATCAGACTGCCGCTTGCTATGCAAATCCACAGCACTTCTCTGCTTCTTCTTCCGTAGTACTACTGCACTGGGCTCGGCCTGTCATGGTTTGGAAAGAGATGGAAGACAGACATCTATTTGAGAACTTGACATGGTTTTATGTCCGATGTGCTCTCTTTTCTCCAATGTCCCCCAGACAACCAAGCACTGGAAACAGACTAAACAAGTTACAAGGACTAAACTGTCTGGACGAAGAGAGAAAAGTGAGAGCTAGGGGGAGGGAATAAGAGCACTGTACAAAGTTACAGCTGGGTTACGATCACGTATAGGCTAATCATTGTTATTTATAAACTATGCTTCTCTCACCTCCTGATTCCTCACACAATGATCAAATATATTGTCAGCAGACATGGCTAAGCTGCATCTCTTCCATCAACACAATATCATGTCTCTGGTAGTCTGTCTGTGGTCAGAGCAGCAGGTAGGTAGGTACAAGGTCACCTCTGGAAGCGACTTTGTTTTCTCATCTAATTCTGCATTATACAATCTCCAATTACTGATGAAGAACTGCTTGAGTAAAAAAATATATATATACATTCTGCTGATAATTTCCCAACATTAACTAAGTTTATTAGACAGATGCCATCTAACACAGCTGCTCTCATATGATGCTATAGTACTGATGTCTAGTAAAGTATTGGTATGAGTCATTAACCATATGATGCTATAGTACACATGTCTAGTAAAGTATTGGTATGAGTCATTAACCATATGATGCTATAGTACTGATGTCTAGTAAAGTATTGGTATGAGTCATTAACCATATGATGCTATAGTACTGATGTCTAGTAAAGTATTGGTATGAGTCATTAACCATATGATGCTATAGTACTGATGTCTAGTAAAGTATTGGTATGAGTCATTAACCATATGATGCTATAGTACTGATGTCTAGTAAAGTATTGGTATGAGTCATTAACCATATGATGCTATAGTACTGATGTCTAGTAAAGTATTGGTATGAGTCATTAACCATATGATGCTATAGTACTGATGTCTAGTAAAGTATTGGTATGAGTCATTAACCATATGATGCTATAGTACTGATGTCTAGTAAAGTATTGGTATGAGTCATTAACCATATGATGCTATAGTACTGATGTCTAGTAAAGTATTGGTATGAGTCATTAACCATATGATGCTATAGTACTGATGTCTAGTAAAGTATTGGTATGAGTCATTAACCATATGATGCTATAGTACTGATGTCTAGTAAAGTATTGGTATGAGTCATTAACCATATGATGCTATAGTACTGATGTCTAGTAAAGTATTGGTATGAGTCATTAACCATATGATGCTATAGTACTGATGTCTAGTAAAGTATTGGTATGAGTCATTAACCATATGATGCTATAGTACTGATGTCTAGTAAAGTATTGGTATGAGTCATTAACCATGGCAACCATGAACAAAAACATGGACTTTGTCAATTAGTGACACAAAAATGAATAAAGTATTGCAACAGTTACAATTCCCAGCCCTAATGTCAATATGAGACCCTTACATTGTTCATCCTACATCAGAAAACATGCTCTACAACCTAGCTACACAACTCAAAGTAAGAAAAATTGATTTTTTTTCCTCTCAAGGAAAACTGGCTTGCAGCAGAATGCCCAGATATGTTTTAAGGAAACATTTGCTTGAGGCAATGGCCAGGACATCCTTGAAACAGCAAGCTGCCGAGGCTGAGCTGACTGTGTTCCCACACACACACACACACACACACACACACACACACACACACACACACACACACACACACACACACACACACACACACACACACACACACACACACACACACACACACACACACACAGACAGTGGTCTCTACTCTTCTGTTGTTAATGGGCCTCCCTGGCAGAGTTCCAACTCTCCCTGTTCTCAGTCCCAAACCAATCAATTATTTTATGCTGTGCCCTCAAAACAAGGCTCCATCTGTGTAGCTTCCAGGAGAGGGTGACCACAACTAATCTGTGTGCACCTTTCACACAGCCCCTGAAAACGAGCTGTCGTCTCAAGAAAACCCACCGTCTGTTCTATTCTGTGGTCTCTCTCTACAGACGAAGGGATGGAAGGAGAGGAGGCAATTCAACCAATAAAAGGAGAAATGCCACAGCCAAATGCTGATATTTGTCAGGCCAATTGGAATATGAACGTCACACACAGCTGAACATAGAAAGAAGCTGTTTACATACCGATTTCAATAAATTGGCATTCTGTCAAACCTCTGAACAAGATGTATGTGTGTCTGTGTTTTTTCCTCCCATCCAGATGACTGGAATGGAACCAGACAACCTCTACCTCATAGTTGGCAACACGCTCTGATATGAAGTAATAAATGTCTGTTAGGCTTGGGCAGTATACCGGGGCATTTGGAAAAAGCCACATGATGGTTAATCAATACTGTCAATAGCACAGATTTTTTGTTGTTGAATTTAATCAAGTTGAACATTTGTTGCTACTTTTTAAAGTAAATACCTGCAGTCAATTTGTGTAATACGTTAGGAGATGAAGAACATTGCGTTCTTCATTTCACCTGTTACATTATTACAAGCACACAATGACAAGAGACCGGAGCCTTGTTGTGCAGCACGCGCCAGGTGATCTAGTTACAGTACGGAACTCACAACTAAATATTTGCCAGCTAAACATCTTATAACTATTAAGTTAACTGTCTAAAATGTGCTAAATGCTCTGCAGTTCTGCATTTGGTTTGCTAATTTAGTAGCTAGTTAGCTATCTATCTGGTTAGCTTCTTCCAAAATTAAGCACTCGCTTGGTAACAGCAGAGAATCCCCTCCTGGATCAAGAGCCTTGCTAGCTAATATTTGTTTTGTGCAGAAAACTGTTACTTGTATAGTTTAAGTCTGAATCTGTACAAAATGTTTGCAATGTGCTCATTAGCATTTAGTTAGCATTCTCTACAGGTTTTCACATGTACTTGTTAGAATTGCTAACCTTCGGATTACAGAGTATCAGTGGGGTTTGAAAACAGCGCCCCTTGTTTTCAGTGTCGGTATTACTGAATATCCTGGTATGGCGTGAAGATATGGCAATCTGGATACCGCCCAAGCCTGATGTCTGTCATTTTATACATTTAGTCAAATCAATATATCGGTTGACTGATTAAAAATCGGCTGATATTGGGCTTTTCCCTCAATTTTAGATCTATCATATCGGTCTTTATACCACCGATATTGACAAATGATGAACAAAAACATGCTAATCTGAGTGCTTCTGTTCACTTAATAATGTTTGTTTTCAATTGTAAGAAATCACATTCAAAGGTATCTTTGAAGAGACATATCACGTCTGAAAAACAATGCATCGGCCGATAAATTGTAACAGGTATAGCCTACTTTGCCTCCCAAAAATAAGCATCGTATTGGATCCCAAAATCCCATATCTGTCAGGCGCTACTTACATTGTAGGTCTCCAGCTTGACTCTGTTACGGAAAACGAACGTGTGGAAGTTGGCCTGCTGAAAGATCTCCTCGAAGGCAGCTTCATTCTGCATGAAAATTAACAAAATGGGATCAATTTAACATTAATGACAATCAGAAACTTGCTCGTTTACATTAAAAAGCCATTGTTTTAATCAAGATGTCTGGTTCTAAATCAAAGCCGTTTTCTATCTAATTTAAAAAACAATGTACGTAGCGCAACATTTTTTTTGTTAAAAATCACTTGTGATTATTTCAATAGAAGTCCTTGGGTTATAGAGGTTGTGTGAGGGCCTACAGAGACCACACGGCACAGCAGCCTGTTTAGGCTGTGGTAGCTGGTGCTGGTGGCTGGCAGGGACAGGCTAGAGTAGACAGTGCCTGGGGTTCAGCACCTCCCCTAGGCCCTTTCCTCAGGCCAGGCTTTGAACCAGACAGAGAAGGAGCGAGACAGGGTGACAGGCGGGCAGACAGGGAGACAGACCGGCAGGCAGACAGACAGGCAGGCTCACCGAGTCCTTGAGCTGCCCTAGGTAAGCAGCGTTCTGTCCCAAGATGGCTTCAGCACTCTCCTGAAAGCAGGTCACCCACTGGTTGTCCCCGTAGTCTGCTATGTTGGCCTGCAGGGCGAGAGGAGGAACAAAGAGACAGACGCATGTTAGGAGTGAGTACTGGGGAAAGTCAAAGGGAAAGGTCATCTGGGCTTTGTTGATCATAGGTTGCAACATAAATAGCACCCTATTCTCTTTATAGTGCACCACTTTCGACCAGTGTGCAATGGGCCCTGGTCAAAAGAAGTGCAACACATAGGGAATAGGGTGCCATTTGGAATGCATTCAGTCTATTAAAAATGTAGGCTTCTCAGGGATTTGATACTTTGGTTTATTATTGTTAATGATGTCACGTTGCTGCTGAATATTCAATGTATTGTCGATTGCACAAGTTTATACACCTGGGAAAATCATTATTATAGAACTCTTGGCACCAGCAGAACCAAGGTGTACGTGTGATGAGAGCTGCGCGCAGTGGTAGCCTATTCCCAGTTTATGTTCCAGTTCTGTGAAGAAAAGCAATATGCTGACTGGCGAGAGGTGCAAAACAATAGAAAAGCAGCTTATTTTAGATGTCTGGCTGCAAGAGCTCGTTTGCTGACTAAATGTGGTAGTATTTTAATGCTGCTATTTTTAACAAGCAGAGAAAAAAAATGCCTCAACATTGATGGGGGGGGAATAGAGCAATTAACTCAACATAATCCTGACTTCCAACAAAACAAATAAAATGAATCCGAAATAGCCAGCCACTATTTAACACTTGCAGCAGCGAGAACAGAATAGCCTTAAATAATCTTTTTCAAACATGAGTGTAAAGAGATCCGACGGGGAGAGTTAAGGACCGTTAGAGAAGTAGAACCACAGGGAAGACTGGCTGGAGTCCTGGGAGAAGAGGGGAAAACAGCGCCCAGAAGGAAGGAGAAAGGAGTGAAAGAAAGGGGTGTGAAGACAAGCGAGAAGAGTGAAAGGAGGGAGGAAGACAGAAAGCGAAAGTGTGCATGCCAGAGAAAAAGCGCAAGAGGCAGAGTAATGAGAGGCAGTATATAAAAGTCCCCCAGAGGAAGACACACCCGGCCACAGCAGCAGCAGACACAGCCCCACCAAGGGTCCTGTGAGGATGAGAGAATGAATAGAGGCCTAGGGGAAAGGGTCAGGAGCGGGCAGGAACTCTGTCACAGTGAGGGTGAATAGGGTGGCAGAGTGGGACGCAGCGTGTGCGTTCCTACATGTGTGCTTGTGTGTTCCTACGTGTGTGCTTGTGTGTGGGTCCTCTGACTGTGCGTACTGAATCCAGCCAGAAAGCCAGAGGGTTTAGACAGAGCTGAGCCACTCACAGAGAGGATGAGTCGGTACTTGAAGTTGGGGAACTCTTTGTCACACTTCTCACAGCGGAACATGCCGTTCTGCTGGTCCACCACCTTCTTATTGCAGTCCTGACTAGGGCACGCCTGGTACAGACAGTTCTCCTTACGGATGTACACTATGGTGGCGATGCAGCTGAAGTAGTCTGCCTGTAGAGAGATACACACAGACAACACACAGACAACATTACTGAGTATCCTTCTTAGCCCTTTTAAAAAGTGTACACTTCAGATGTTTTATGGAAGATCATACTGCTATACCTGCAGCTGAAGGAGTCCGCCCGGACAGACACACCCACACACAAACACACGAGAATCATTCTGTCAATCCTTTTGAAAATGTAGATGTTTTGTGGCAGGCCATATTCAATTTGTGCAGGTTTAGTCTATGATTTCTACATAAGGTTCATGACATTACACGGTGCAGAACTAACAACTAATAAGCATTAAAGAACATCAACTAGAATATTCAAACTCTATTAAAAGAGAAACATTACTGCAGTGGGATGCAAAAATAACAATCCAACCGCAATCTGCATAGCATAGCTCCAAACACAAATACAAAACTGCAAAGGCAGGCTGCCTCATCTTTTTTATGGGGGCATATGCAAAGTTTATAACCCCAATATACATAAACAGCCTTTCAGAATAATTCCTAGCCTGTCGGAGAGCAGCAAGCACCTGCTGAGAATTTCCCAGCGCTGAGTCCTGAAATATATAAATGGAGACAGACAGAAAGGGCTGTGGGAGGTGCAACATAATGATGTGACTAAGTGTCAACAGGGTTGGAGATGAGTCACGCCGCCTCTCGTTCTGTCAACACGTTGTAGAGCTCCCTTTCTGTTTCTATACCCCCACCCACCACTTCATACGCCTTTCTGCCACAGACAGGTCTGCGTCACAGCTTTCTGCCACAGACAGGTCACAGCTTTCTGCCACAGACAGGTCACAGCTTTCTGCCACAGACAGGTCACAGCTTTCTGCCACAGACAGGTCACAGCTTTCTGCCACAGACAGGTCTGCGTCACAGCTTTCTGCCACAGACAGGTCTGCGTCACAGCTTTCTGCCACAGACAGGTCACAGCTTTCTGCCACAGACAGGTCACAGCTTTCTGCCACAGACAGGTGGAATCTCTCTCCCCCTCTGCGTGTCAGTCCCCCTCCTACTGCTCGTCACCACCCTGCAGGTGGCCATGGGGACAGAGATGTCACAATGAGGTGACAGAGGCATAGTGAGGTGAAAACAGGGTCACGTTGAAGGGGAGAGAGAGGAGCAGACACCTCCACGTCTTAACACCGTCTACATCCCAAACAGCGCCCTATTCCCTATGTAGTACACTACTTTCGACCAGGGCCTATAGGCAACACCACATGGTAATATCTCCTTATGGAAACACACACAGGAAAACCTCTGAGGCCAAGCACCTTCATCAGTCAGTCATTAGGATTCATCCAGAGGACAAAACAGGGTGTGCTCTTTTAAAAACCTATAACACTCCCGTACACAATAATGACCTACAGTAGGATCACAACAGGGAATTGTAATAACCTGGACGTCCTGATTCATATTCATGGAGGGGAACATTGCCTGACGTACAGAAAGGAAAGCAGTGGACAGGAAAAAGGACATTTCTGCCTGGTGCACTTCATTGAGAATTCCACATGCAAGAGTTTTTCTTTCTTTCTCTCTATAGTTCACAATCTAGATGGAGGCCCCAGGCAAAGTCTTAACCTCCAGTTTTCAAAGGAAATAAATAGAAAAACTAAAGGGAACGTTTCCGCCACATTGGCCGTAATTGATTTCACTCTCTCCCCATAGGCATAGTGACAGTGGCCAGCAGTCAGCCTAAGGAATTCAGCCACAATTAAATTGCACAGAAGGACAATTTATATTTTGTGTCACTTCAGACCACAAAAACACTTGGGGAGTAATCAATGAGTGGACAAATGAGAGACAAATCTCTCCCTTTTCAACGCATGGAATCTGCCTTTAAAACTAGTTGTTTTGACAAACACCTCATAATCCCTTCCCACACTGCAGCTTCCCCAAAGAGCACTAATTAACCAAGTTAATACCTCCGCAATTATCATGTCACTCACCACAGAGAGAGAGAGAAGAGACCACTGAAGACGTTTTTCTCCTGTCTCTGTCACAAGGCTTTACATACGCAGGCAGTGTCAAGCAATCGGGAAGGAGCGGACTGTGGACGGGGTTAGCCATTCGCTGTCGACAGGGCAAGCCGGTGTTGTGGAAATTGGAGGTTTTGACAGAGACTTTGTGACAGGGACAATTAATTGCCGCTGACTTGCGGAGGGCTTTGAGAGGGCCGACCTTGTGACCCCCTGTGTCCCAGAGTCTCTACGGGCTGAGCAGGAACAGTACGAGGAGGACAGACTGAGCTCGAGTCAGCTCCTCTGTCAACCCCAGCCTTCATCACACACAGACACTACAGGCTGAACTAGAGCCCTGGGTCACACCTCTCCCCTCTTCTCCCCTCCTCCTCCTCCTCCTCCTCCTCTCACACCACAGCCTAATGCCAGGAGAAAGCACCTTAACCCAACAGGGGGCTAATGGATAGTGTGGAGGACTCTGGTGAAGGTCAAAGGAACTAGTGAATCAGCAATGCTCATACTGGTTAGCCTATATAGTGCCAACAGCCTACTCTACAATGAGATAGTGACAACGTTTACATGCACTTTACTATGCTAATTTTAAAAAACATCAGCAAAAGGCCAAACTGGAAGTAAGCATACAGTGATTAAAACACCTGGTTTCCTGAGCAATCTTTCAAATGATTTGGACATGTAAACAGCTTAATCAGTGTTCCAGTGGTGGGGAGGCAGGTAGCCTAGTGGTTAGAGCGTTGGGCCAGTAACCGAAAGGTTGCTAGATCGAAATCCCCGAGCTGACAAGGAAAAAATCTGTCGTTCTGCCCCTCAACAAGACAGTTAACCCACTGTTCCTAGGCAGTCATTGTAAATAAGAATTTGTTCTTAACTGACTTGCCTAGTTAAATAAAACAATAGGTCTGCGTATGTGCCAGCACCGGTAGCATCCCACTTGTGCGCGAGAGGAGTTCAGAAAAACTGAAAGTATACATCATAAAAATGGTTTTCACATCAAACTTTATACGCTGAAACCAGAATCAAAAAGGATTTGCAAAAGAACGTCTATTTTGATTGGCTATTTTCTGCATTTATCTATCAGGTAGATGTGTCCATGTGATTTTAGGGAAATTGTTTTTTCTTCCAAAGCATGTAAATGTTTTAAACTGTTATATTAATCCACAATAATGGCATTAATGTGTGCATGTAACCTCCATGCACACAATGTGAGGGGCGTGACAAGTAACTGGTTATCCTATATAGTGTCCATACACTACAATGTGAGGGGCGTGACAAGTAACTGGTTATCCTATATAGTGTCCATACACTACAATGTGTGGGGCGTGTCAAGTAACTGGTTAGCCTATATAGTGTCCATACACTACAATGTGAGGGGCGTGTCAAGTAACTGGTTAGCCTATATAGTGTCCATACACTACAATGTGAGGGGCGTGTCAAGTAACTGGTTAGCCTATATAGTGTCCATACAATACAATGTGAGGGGCGTGTCAACTAACTGGTTAGCCTATATAGTGTCCATACACTACAATGTGAGGGGCGTGTCAACTAACTGGTTAGCCTATATAGTGTCCATACACTACAATGTGAGGGGCGTGTCAACTAACTGGTTAGCCTATATAGTGTCCATACACTACAATGTGAAGGGCGTGTCAACTAACTGGTTAGCCTATATAGTGTCCATACACTACAATGTGAAGGGCGTGTCAAGTAACTGGTTAGCCTATATAGTGTCCATACACTACAATGTGAGGGGCGTGTCAAGTAACTGGTTAGCCTATATAGTGTCCATACACTACAATGTGAGGGGCGTGTCAAGTAACTGGTTAGCCTATATAGTGTCCATACACTACAATGTGAGGGGCGTGTCAAGTAACTGGTTAGCCTATATAGTGTCCATACACTACAATGTGAGGGGCGTGTCAAGTAACTGGTTAGCCTATATAGTGTCCATACACTACAATGTGAGGGGCGTGTCAAGTAACTGGTTAGCCTATATAGTGTCCATACACTACAATGTGAGGGGCGTGTCAAGTAACTGGTTAGCCTATATAGTGTCCATACACTACAATGTGAGGGGCGTGTCAAGTAACTGGTTAGCCTATATAGTGTCCATACACTACAATGTGAGGGGCGTGTCAAGTAACTGGTTAGCCTATATAGTGTCCATTCACTACAATGTGAAGGGCGTGTCAAGTAACTGGTTAGCCTATATAGTGTCCATACACTACAATGTGAGGGGCGTGTCAAGTAACTGGTTAGCCTATATAGTGTCCATACACTACAATGTGAGGGGCGTGTCAAGTAACTGGTTAGCCTATATAGTGTCCATACACTACAATGTGAGGGGCGTGTCAAGTAACTGGTTAGCCTATATAGTGTCCATACACTACAATGTGAGGGGCGTGTCAAGTAACTGGTTAGCCTATATAGTGTCCATACACTACAATGTGAGGGGCGTGTCAAGTAACTGGTTAGCCTATATAGTGTCCATTCACTACAATGTGAAGGGCGTGTCAAGTAACTGGTTAGCCTATATAGTGTCCATACACTACAATGTGAGGGGCGTGTCAAGTAACTGGTTAGCCTATATAGTGTCCATACACTACAATGTGAGGGGCGTGTCAAGTAACTGGTTAGCCTATATAGTGTCCATACACTACAATGTGAGGGGCGTGTCAACTAACTGGTTAGCCTATATAGTGTCCATACACTACAATGTGAGGGGCGTGTCAACTAACTGGTTAGCCTATATAGTGTCCATACACTACAATGTGAGGGGCGTGTCAACTAACTGGTTAGCCTATATAGTGTCCATACACTACAATGTGAGGGGCGTGTCAACTAACTGGTTAGCCTATATAGTGTCCATACACTACAATGTGAGGGGCGTGTCAAGTAACTGGTTAGCCTATATAGTGTCCATACACTACAATGTGAGGGGCGTGTCAAGTAACTGGTTAGCCTATATAGTGTCCATACACTACAATGTGAGGGGCGTGTCAAGTAACTGGTTAGCCTATATAGTGTCCATACACTACAATGTGAGGGGCGTGTCAAGTAACTGGTTAGCCTATATAGTGTCCATACACTACAATGTGAGGGGCGTGTCAAGTAACTGGTTAGCCTATATAGTGTCCATACACTACAATGTGAGGGGCGTGTCAAGTAACTGGTTAGCCTATATAGTGTCCATACACTACAATGTGAGGGGCGTGTCAAGTAACTGGTTAGCCTATATAGTGTCCATACACTACAATGTGAGGGGCGTGTCAAGTAACTGGTTAGCCTATATAGTGTCCATACACTACAATGTGAGGGGCGTGTCAAGTAACTGGTTAGCCTATATAGTGTCCATACACTACAATGTGAGGGGCGTGTCAAGTAACTGGTTAGCCTATATAGTGTCCATACACTACAATGTGAGGGGCGTGTCAAGTAACTGGTTAGCCTATATAGTGTCCATTCACTACAATGTGAGGGGCGTGTCAAGTAACTGGTTAGCCTATATAGTGTCCATTCACTACAATGTGAGGGGCGTGTCAAGTAACTGGTTAGCCTATATAGTGTCCATACACTACAATGTGAGGGGCGTGTCAAGTAACTGGTTAGCCTATATAGTGTCCATACACTACAATGTGAGGGGCGTGTCAAGTAACTGGTTAGCCTATATAGTGTCCATACACTACAATGTGAGGGGCGTGTCAAGTAACTGGTTAGCCTATATAGTGTCCATACACTACAATGTGAGGGGCGTGTCAAGTAACTGGTTAGCCTATATAGTGTCCATACACTACAATGTGAGGGGCGTGTCAAGTAACTGGTTAGCCTATATAGTGTCCATACACTACAATGTGAGGGGCGTGTCAAGTAACTGGTTAGCCTATATAGTGTCCATACACTACAATGTGAGGGGCGTGTCAAGTAACTGGTTAGCCTATATAGTGTCCATACACTACAATGTGAGGGGCGTGTCAAGTAACTGGTTAGCCTATATAGTGTCCATACACTACAATGTGAGGGGCGTGTCAAGTAACTGGTTAGCCTATATAGTGTCCATACACTACAATGTGAGGGGCGTGTCAAGTAACTGGTTAGCCTATATAGTGTCCATACACTACAATGTGAGGAGCGTGTCAAGTAACTGGTTATCCTATATAGTGTCTATATACTACAATGTGAGGGGCGTGTCAAGTAACTGGTTAGCCTATATAGTGTCTATATACTACAATGTGAGGGGCGTGACAAGTAACTGGTTAGCCTATATAGTGTCTATATACTACAATGTGAGGGGCGTGTCAAGTAACTGGTTAGCCTATATAGTGTCCATACACTACAATGTGAGGGGCGTCAGGATTCAAGAAAGAACAATAAGAGCGCTGTACTGAGGCTTGGTGACACCAGGCCCTGGAGAGCGGCAGAGTAGATGAGAGAGCAGCAGAACCAGGACTAGATCACACAGAGCCAGGAGCAACACTACTAAAGCCCAGCCAGCCACTGAGCCAATCACCACAGCAATGCCCCAACATCCTCCATGCACACAAACAGGTAGGGATTTAGCCACAAATAGGTTTCCAGTCGAGTGTTGCTCTTCTATTATTTATCTAGGCCTATATATTTGGAACAACATGCCCCATTTTCCCCTCCGTTTGCTAAGGTAGGACATTTTCTCACATGCTCTTTAAACCAAGCCTGTCTATACCCCAAAGCCCTCTATCCATTCTCCAACACCTCACTCCTTCACATGACCTGAGTCCACCCGTGTCCGTTCGTCAAGCCTGAGCTTTGCTACCATTGTCCGACTCTCCTAGTATAATGGCGCAGAAGGGAATGGCTGCTATTTTATGGGCTCCTAACCAACTCTGCTATTTTGTTTGTTGTTTCGCATTGTTTTCAACTAATTTTGTACATAATGTTGCTGCTCCTGTCTCTAATGAACAAAAAGAGCTTCTGGACATCAGAACAGCGATTACTCACCTCGAACTAGACAACAACTTTTTTTTTAATGAGTCTGACGTGAAGGATATACTGCTTTGTCGAGACAAGGCCCAAATCCCCGTCATCAGCATGACGATGGAGAAAAGGGGAGAGGTGCCTTGTAAGAATTAACTGACGAGTAGGTAAACCACCACTACCCTCGGTATTAATTGGCCAACGTGCAATCATTGGAAAACAAACTGGACAATCCATGATTAAGACTATCCTACCAACAAGACATTAAAAACTGTAATATCTTATGTTTCACCGAGACTTGGCTGAACGACGACGTGGATAATATAGAGCTGGCTGGCTTCGCCGTGCATCGGCAGGACAGAGTAGCTACGTCTGGTAAGACCAGGGGTGGGGGTGTGTATCCACTTGTCAATAACTGCTGGTGCGCGATGTCTAATATTAAAGCAGTCTCGAGGTATTGCTCGCCTGAGGTAGAATACCTCATGATAAGCTGTAGACCACACTATCTATATTATTCGTAGCCGTCTACTTACCACCACAAACCGATGCTTGCATTAAGACCACACTCAACAAGCTGTATAAGGCCAAGAAAATGCTCATCCAGAAGCGGCACTCCTAGTGGCCAGGGACTTTAATGCAGGCAAACTTAAATCCTTTTTACCTAATTTCTACCAGCATGTCACCTGGGCAACTAGAGGGGGGGTGGAATAAAAAAATATATTTATTTTAAAACTCTAGACCACCTTTACTCCACACAAAGACACACATACAAAGCTCTCCCTTGCCCTTCATTTGACAAATCTGACAATAATTATATCCTCTTGATTCCTGCTTACAAGCAAAAGTACCAGTGACTCGCTCAATACGGAAGTGGTCAGATGACACTGAGGAGTATACCGCATCAGTCACTGTCTTCAACAATAAGTGCATTGACAATGTCGTCCCCACAGTGAACGTATGTACATTTCCACACCGAGCTCAAGGCTAGAGCTGCCGCTTTCAAGGAGTAGCACACTAATCTGGACGCTTATAAGATATCCCGCTATGACCTCTGACGAACCATCAAACAGGCAAAGCATCAATACAGGACTAAGATTGAATCCTACTACACCGGCTTTGACGCTTGTCGGATGTGGCAGGGCTTAAACTATTACGGACTACAAAAGGGAAACCCAGCCGCAAGCTGCCCAGTGACGTGAGTCTACCAGACGATCTAATGGACTTTTATGCGTGTGATCACACTCTCCGTAACTGATGTGACCAAGACCTTTAAACAGGTCAACATTCAAAGCTGCCGGGCCTGACGGATTACCAGGACGTGTCCTCAAAGCATGCGCGGACCACCTGGCAAGTGTCTTCACTGACATTATCAACCTCTCCCTGGCCAAGTCTGTAATACCTAAATTTTTCAAACAGACCACCATAGTCCCTGTGCCTAAGAAAGCAAAGGTAACCTGCCTAAATGATTACCGCCACGTAGCCCTCATGTCAGTAGCCATGAAGTGCTTTGAAAGGCTGGTCAACACAATCATGCCAGAAACCCGAGACCCACTTCAATTCACATACCTCCACAACAGATCCACAGATGACGCAATCTCAATCTCACCTTTCCCACCTGGACAAAAGGAACACCTATGTGAGAATGCTGTTCAATTCATTGGTGTTGAACAGCTCAGCGTTCAACACCATAGTGCCCACAAAGCTCATCACTATGCTAAGGACCCTGGGACTAAACACCTACCTCTACAACTGGATCCTGGACTTCCTGACAGGCCGCCCCCAGGTGGTAAGACTAGGCAACAACACATTTGCCACGCTGATCCTCAACACTGGGGCCCCTCAGGGGTGCGTGCTTAGTCACCTCCTGTACTCCCTGTTCAACCACGACTCCAACACCATCATTCAATTTTCTGACGACACAACAGCAGTGGTAGGCCTAATCACCGACAACACAGTCTATAGAGAGGAGGTCAGAGACCTGGCAGTGTGGTGCCAGAACAACAACAACAACCTCTCTCAATGTGAGCAAAACAAAGGAGCTGATCATGAACTATAGGAAAAGGGGGGGGGGTTGAGAGTTTCAAGTTCCTTGGTGTCCACATCACCAACGAACTATCATGGTCAAAACACACCAAGACAGTAGTGAAGAGGGCACGACAACACCTTTTCCCCCTCAGGAAAAGATTTGCCATAGGTCCCCAGATCCTCAAAAAGTTCTACAGCTGCACCATCGATAGCATCCTGACTGGTTGCATCACCGCCTGGTATGGCAACTGCTCGTCATCTGACCGTAAGGCGCTAGAGGGTATTGCGTACGGCCCAGTACATCACTGGGGTCAAGCTTCCTGCCATCCAGGACCTGCAGGGCTTCTATACCAGGCGGTGTCAGAGGAAGGCCCCAAAAAATTATCAAAAGCAGCACCGGAGCACCAAGTCTAGGACCAACGGGCTTCTTAACAGCTTCTAACCCCAAGACACAAGACTGCTGAACAACTAATCAAATGGCCACCTGGACTATTTACATTGACCCCCCTTTGTTTTTACACTGCTGCTACGCGCTGTTTATTATCTATGCATAGTCACTTCACCCCTACCTACAGTTGAAGTCGGAAGTTTACATACACCTTAGCCAAATACATTTAAACTCAGTTTCACAATTCCTGACATTTTATCCTAGTAAAAATTCCCTGTCTAAGGTCAGTTAGGATCACCACTTTATTTTAAGACTGAAATGTCAGAATAATAGAAGATAGAATGATTTATTCAGCTTTTATTTTTTACATCACATTCCCAGGGGGTCAGAAGTTTACATACACTCAATTAGTATTTGGTAGCATTGCCTTTAAATTGTTTCACTTGGGTCAAACATTTTGGGTAGCCTTCCACAAGCTTCCCACAATAAGTTGGGTGAATTTTGGCCCATTCCTCCTGACACAGCTGGTGTAACTGAGTCAGGTTTGTAGGCCTCCTTGCTCGCACACGTTTTTTCAGTTCTGCCCACAAATTTTCTACAGGATTTAGGTCAGGGCTTTGCGATGGCCACTCCAATACCGTGACTTTGTTGTCCTTAAGCCATTTTGCCACAACTTTGGATGTATGCTTGGGATCATTGTCCATTTGGAAGACCCATTTGTGACCAAGCTTTAATTTCCTGACTGATGTCTTGAGATGTTGCTTCAATATATCCACATCATTTCCCCTCATTTCTCCCATTATATGCCATCTATTTTGTGAAGTGCACCAGTCCCTCCTGCAGCAAAGCACCCCCACAACATGATGCTGCCACCCCCGTGTATCACGGTTGGGATGGTGTTCTTCGGCTTGCAAGCCTCCCCCCTTTTCCTCCAAACATAACGTTGGTCATTATGACCAAACAGTTCAATTTTTGTTTCATCAGACCAGAGGACATTTCTCCAAGAGGTACGATCTTTGTCCCCATGTGCAGCTGCAAACAATAGTCTGGCTTTTTTATGGTTGTTTTGGAGCAGTGGCTTCTTCCTTGCTGAGCGGCCTTTCAGGTTATGTCGATATAGGATCCGTTTTACTGTGGATATAGATACTTTTGTACCTGTTTCCTCCAGCATCTTCACAAGGTCCTTTGCTGTTGTTCTGGGATTGATTTGCACTTTTCACACCAAAGTACGTTCATCTCTAGGAGACAGAACGCGTCTCGTTCCTGAGCCGTATGACGGCTGCGTGGTCCCATGGTGATTATACTTGCGTACTATTGTTTGTACAGATGAACGCGGTACCTTCAGGCGTTTGGAAATTGCTCCCAAGGATGAACCAGACTTGTGGAGGTCTTGGTTGATTTCTTTTGATTTTCCAATGTCAAGCAAAGAGGCACTGAGTTTGAAGGTAGGCCTTGAAATACATCCACAGGTACACCTCCAATTGACTCAAATGATGTCAATTAGCCTATCAGAAGCTTCTAAAGCTATGACATTTTCTGGAATTTTCCAAGCTGTTTAAAGGCACAGTCAACTTAGTGTATGTAAACTTCTGACCCACTGGAATTTTGATACAATGAATTATAAGTGAAATAATCTGTCTGTAAACAATTGTTGGAAAAATTACTTGTGTCATACACAAAGTAGATGTCCTAACCGACTTGCCAAAACTATATTTTGTTAACAATAAATTTGTGGAGTGGTTTAAAAACGAGTTTTAATGACTCCAACCTAAGTGTATGTAAACGTCCGACTTCAACTGTAGATGTACAAATTACCTCGACTAACCTGTACCTCCACACATTGACTCGGTACCCCCTGTATACAGCCTTGTTAGTGTTACTTTTTTTAATCAACTTTTGTTTATTTAGTCAATACTTTATTAACTATTTCTTGAACTGCATTGTTGGGGCTTGTAAGTAAGCATTTCACAGTAAGGTCTACACCTGCTTTATTAGGCGCATGTGACAAATACAATTTGATTTGGATTCTCCATCTCTCCCAGTCAATCCTGAGCTTTTGTACCATCCCCTCTCCCTGTCGATCCCCCCCTCTCTCCCAGTGCCCTTCTAACCAGAGAACTCTCCTCACACAACGTCAGTCAAATAAACCTCATTAAAATCCTCTCATCCCTTATCCCAAAACGGAGGTTAATAACCAAGGCCCAGGATTAAATAATATAGTTTTATATTACAAATATTAAACATATCAGTTTCCATAACCTTAGATGAATTATACACCTTTCCACCCTTCTCATAAAATGAAAATAAGAAGCTGCAATTTCAAGCACATATATTACTTGACTTATATAGAGCAATCACTTCATTACCAAGATTAATGAATGGAGCCACTTATCTTCACAATCAATATGGGAGATAAATGTGACGTCACAAAGCACATACCTAGGTAGGGAGAGAGCAGCAGAGGACACCTACTATGTTGGTGATTAATGAGAGGGAGATCAGAATACTGTAGGGTTCATCCCAAATGGCATTCTATTCCCTATATAATGCACTACTTTTGACCAGGTCCCAAAGGGAATAGCGTGCCATTGGGCCCTGGGCAAAAGTAGTGCACAATGTAGGGAACAGGGTCACATTTTGGATAGAAACAAGCTAGCATTCTGCTTTAAAAATAAGCTTTGGATCCAGTAGCACAGTCCTTTAATGAGTCGCTCTGATTACAAAGACTTATCATGACTGCCAACCAAGAGAAGAGAAGAGAATCCTTGGAAAGCCAGGATGAAGTGACAAGGTTCCAGTGTTCCATGGTGACTAAGATAGAGATGCTGCTGTGTGTTGGATCCACAATGCAGGTTGGTCTACTTCCCACCTTCAAAGAAGAGATCGCTTGTATTCGATATTTCGTATGAGTGTGTGCTGGTGTGTGTGCATTGGCAAAAAACCTTGTCTCCGTGTCCAAGGTGCTCCGTCTTGATGTCAGCCAGGGTCTTCCAGTTGGTGTTCCCTCCTCCACCTCCACCTGTCCTCGCCTCCGTCAGAGACTGGCCATCCATAGAGTGGCCCTCCTTGTCATACCTGGATGGACACGGTTAAACACACACACCTTTAGTCAACATATCACTGCAGAAACAACCCCATCAATCTCAATAGAAAAGACAAAGAGGTCAAGTGTAATTCATAGAGGTGCCACGTACACCACCGTCTTGTAGCCTAGTGCCTCGTAGACCACCGTCTTGTAGCCTAGTGCCTCGTAGACCACCGTCTTGTAGCCTAGTGCCTCGTAGACCACCGTCTTGTAGCCTAGTGCCTAGCGTCTAGTAGACCACCTTCTTGTAGCCTAGTGCCTAGTAGACCACCTTCTTGTAGCCTAGTGCCTAGTAGACCACCTTCTTGTAGCCTAGTGCCTCGTAGACCACCGTCTTGTAGCCTAGTGCCTCGTAGACCACCGTCTTGTAGCCTAGTGCCTCGTAGACCACCGTCTTGTAGCCTAGTGCCTCGTAGACCACCGTCTTGTAGCCTAGTGCCTAGTAGACCACCTTCTTGTAGCCTAGTGCCTAGTAGACCACCGTCTTGTAGCCTAGTAGACCACCGTCTTGTAGCCTAGTAGACCACCGTCTTGTAGCCTAGTAGACCACCGCCTTGTAGCCTAGCGCCTCGTAGACCACCGCCTTGTAGCCTAGTAGACCACCGCCTTGTAGCCTAGTAGACCACCGTCTTGTAGCCTAGTAGACCACCGTCTTGTAGCCTAGTAGACCACCGTCTTGTAGCCTAGTAGACCACCGTCTTGTAGCCTAGTAGACCACCGTCTTGTAGCCTAGTAGACCACCGTCTTGTAGCCTAGTAGACCACCGTCTTGTAGCCTAGTAGACCACCGTCTTGTAGCCTAGTAGACCACCGTCTTGTAGCCTAGTAGACCACCGTCTTGTAGCCTAGTAGACCACCGTCTTGTAGCCTAGTGCCTAGTAGACCACCGTCTTGTAGCCTAGTGCCTAGCGTCTAGTAGACCACCGTCTTGTAGCCTAGTAGACCACCGTCTTGTAGCCTAGTAGACCACCGTCTTGTAGCCTAGTGCCTAGTAGACCAACGTCTTGTAGCCTAGTGCCTAGCGTCTAGTAGACCACCGTCTTGTAGCCTAGTGCCTCGTAGACCACCGTCTTGTAGCCTAGTGAATTAACTGTTGTCTAGTAGTAGTTTAACAGAACCCATCCTGGCCAACATAGCCATGCCTGTTTGACAAAGCTGAGCTAGGTTGCATCCTAAAAGGGCACCCTATTCCCTATATAGTGCACTAAATAAGGAATATGGTGCCATTTGGGACGCAAAAATAGTCTGTGCTGAGAGCAAACCAGGCTGAGTGGCAGAGAGAGTGGCTGTGAAATGAATCAACAGCTGTGATGGGGGAATCAGAAACCAATTTTCACTCAGCGTTACCTCCAGGTGATTCACACAATACAAGAGAAAAGGAGAGAGATGGAGAAAAGGGGGAGGAGAGCAGGGGAAAGGGAAAATAAAAAAAATAAAAAAAACTCAGGTTGGAATGGTGCAAGAGATCAATAGAGCTGAGTAATCTATTGCTAGGAGGTATTGTGTAGCGCTGTGGGGGGTAAGGGGACAGGGGCTGTAAATACAGTGAGCGGGACTTGCTCTTGGAAGCATGACTAATTGAAAATATCCCCATTAATGGCCTGCAAGCATGTGGCCCGGCCACTATGGCCTCTGCCAATTTCCTCTCCCACCCAACCACCGAAAAATGTGTGCAATTGTTTCCTGTGGCACCTATTCCCTCATCTCTGTACTACCATTCCTGCTTTGTTATAATTCTAGTGGTGTTCGTACTGATAGGGGGCCTGACACCTGGTTGTTGATGCATTAAAAACAACATCCACCTAGTTCTGAAATCCACCTGAAAATACTTGTTTCTGATTAACAACTCCTTTCATGAAGCTGCTGGTGTTTCACCAAGAGAAATAGGCTGGAACAGAATCAAAGGAATTAAACATTTATGGGGTTTTCTAATCCAGACTCCTGGTAGGTAAGCTGATGATCATAAAATTATATCTGATTTCAAGATGTTATTTTTGACAGAGTTACAAATAATGAACAAAATGCTAAGCAAGGTGAGACTATGTAACGCAGACAAACAGAAGACTGTTCTGTAGGAAACCGCTACAACAGGCAGGGTATAGTAAGTCAGTGGGTTTGATGAAGGAAACTAAAACCAGGACAAATTGGAGCTGGCAGAAGATGTACAACAGTGGACTGACAGGCAGGCAGGGAGATGCGCAGAGTGGATGAAGTGAGACTAACCAACGAAGAGAGACGACAACGACAATAAGAAGAAAAGGGAAAGAACAGATTCATGTGCATAGCATGGCACCCCGTCACACCGAGCCATACGGCCAAGGACAGGACAGGACGGCAGGAAGACATGACATAGAGCATGTGACAGAGGGAAGGAGAAAGAGCAGCTATGCATGACAGGAACCCTTCTGTAAGCACTGTTCCTTCCTCAGCTATGGCTCTCATGATGCGTTTCTGACTGGCGGACAACATACAGCAAATATGATTAGTCATCCATGAGGTCTGCTCAAGCATTCACTCTCTGCAGTTGTGAAGTTGAATGATGCAGTACATGAGGTAATTACCAATGGGAACAGGGTTGTAAATATGACCATGTATTCTATTCCAACATAACATTTCCAAATTGTCTGAATCACAAGACTGTTTTTAATTTCACAAAAAGGACAGATTAAGCATGCGCCAGGAGGGACTAAGCTGCAGTGGTGCAAAAAGTACACAATTGTCATACTTGAGTAAAAGTATAGATACCTTAATAGAAAGTCACTCAAATAAAAGTAAGTCACCTAGTAAAACACTACTTGAGTAAAAGTCTAAAAGTATTTGGTTCTAAATATACTTAAGTATCAAAAGTAAACGTAATTGCTCAAATATACTTAAGTATCAAAAGTAGAAGTATAAATCATTTCAAATTCCTTCTTTTAAGCAAGCCCAACGGCACCATTTTTTATGTATGGATAGCCAGGGGCATCCTGTCTTGCTAAGCATTCAAAATGTAAAGAGTACTTTTGGGTGTCTGGTAAAATGTATGGAGTAAAAAGTACATTATTTTCTTTAGAAATGTAGAAGTAAAAGTTGTCAAAAATATAAATAGTAAAGTACAGACACCACAAAAAACTACTTAAGTAGTACTTTAAAGTATTTTTACACCACTGCAATGCTGGGACAACAAGAGAAAGAGGGAATAAGAGGAGAGACCAAGTAGAATAGCCACAGAGTTAAACTACTTGTTTAAAATCAAAAATATGAATCGTTGTGTTGGAGCACTGAGCACAAGCTAGGCAGAACTACTGAAAAGCACACTTCCAGTGTGTGAGCAGAGGAGGGCAATCAAAAGGTTCTTGAAATCACTAACTGGTGCGCTGTTTCATTAGTAGAGGGTTCGCACTCAAAAAGTTGATGCTATGTTATTCATTGATGCAAAGGACAAATATATTTTTGCTGTGAGCTGAGCAGCTCCACTAGTGGGTAGCAGGATTTCCACATCCCAAATGGCACCCATTTCCCTATGTAGTGCACTACTTTTGACCATGGCCCATAGGACTCCGGTCAAAAGTAGTGGACTATAAAAGGAATAAGGTGCCATTTGGGACCCATCCTGTCTGTTTGTAGTGTGTAAGGGAGATCCGATGACTCAGTGACTGCAGGAAAACACAGAACAGAAAGAGGGAGAGTAGCCAAGTATCACTAAGTGCGCAATGGCAATAGGACAAGAGGAAAGGAACAAGAGTAAGAATGACAAGATGAAGTGACAGACAGAGACACAGTTGTCCAGACAGCTAGGGGAGGGAAGAGAGAGAGAAGAGAGGGAAGAACGAGAGAAGAGGGAGAGCAGGAGCCACTCCAGATGTGTCTGTGTAGCCTGTGATGCCATCTAATGGACAAAGGCTGCTACGGTATGCACCGGATGGCTCAGTAGGGAAACATTTCACGTTTGCTTATGAAACAAATTGGCACAAAATTAGAGAAACAAATTAGATTTTATTTTATGTGGATTTTATCTAAATCCTCCCAAATAGCAACTGAGCAGTCAAGGCATTTTCAGGGTATGTTACTTGATACTGGGGAAGAGCAGGGTAATTGACTAGACTAAGCTATAATTAAGTAGATGTGGTTTATGATAAGGTAAATAAATTATCGTTATGAATCATTTAAATGCCTAAATAATGCCTACTAAATGAGCATGCACCAAAGTTGCAAAAAGGAGAGGAAAAAACAGCACCAGTTGAGTAAGGAACACTTTAATTAATCTAGCTAAATTAATCTTTAAGCATTTAAATTATGCAATAGAGTGGGGCTAAGACAGTGCCCTAAATTACTGCAGCACCACAGGAATCACATTTGATGCTGTCTATAAAGACTAATCCATGTTTCTTTCATGCACAATAGTTCATATTCCCAATTCTCCCCAAAAAAGAACAGATTTCATGGCAATCTGTAAAGTCTATTTCAAAGACAAGGGAATCATATATATATATTATTATGGAGCTCAGAACCAAATCAAGGCTCAAGATAATTGCTGCGTAGTGTGGCATTCTTGTTTGAGGAAATTAAAACAGTTTCTCTCTATAAGATTAATTAGTCTGACATTAAAAAAGGGAGAGCGGCGGTAATTTTTTTAATTCAGTCCAGCACACACAGGGATAGGCTGAGCAGAACCACTGCATGGGTTTCAGTCAACATCTTACCCCGGGTGGGATAGATAGATAGATACGGAAATCCCAAGAGTTTGCAGCAAAAATGATCAAATTAAGACACCTACACTTTGCAAAACAATGTTTTCAAGAGCTTGGCTCTGACAAAAGGCGCACAGTTTGCCTTTGTTCTTAAGTTGTAAAAAGCTCTGGGTTTTCTATGCTTGCAAGATGAAAACGTTCACATAAAAAGGCCTCTTCATTTGTGGACAGATCGGTAGCCCCCCAAATTGAATTCTGAATCCACTATATATGGAACAGGGGGAAATTTGGGATGCAGACTACTGAAAGCATGGCTCACTGATGATCAACATCCTTCTCTCCCAGAGTACTGAAAGTATTCAACAAGCACTGATGTGCTAGGCCTAAAATCACTAAATCATTCACTACTAACCTAGTTTTTGTCAACATATTGCTCCGTACTACTTGAAAAGCAAAAATACATTGTTCTCAATACAACATTTTACTTCATATTTGAGAGTCTATTCCATCCTTAGATAGCAGACCATCATGTAGGGCTGGGAATTGCCAGGGATATGTATTGCGATTCTCACGATTCTATATTGCGATTCAACACTGCGATTTTATTGCGATTTGAGGTCTCAAATATATTGCTCACTATATGTCTGCTGCAGAGAGACAAGACAGCATGAGAACATTTGTTTTGATCAGTCAGCGAAATGAAAAAAAAGTGCTGAAAACATGTTGGCTCACTATTTAAAAAGAAGATGAACAAACTATGAAGGAAAAATACAGGCGTTTTGGTGCAGGTACAGCAGACTAGCGGTAGCTAACGCTATCTACACTAGCAAAAAAAAAAAAAAAAAAAAAAAAAAAAAATACTTTAGAACAATCGACATACACTGAACAAAAATATAAAATGTAATTGCAATGATTTTACTGAGTTACAGTTCATAGAAGGAAATCTATTTAAATAAATGAAATAGGTCCTAATCTATTGATTTCATATGACTGGGCAGGGGTGCAGCCATGGGTGGGCATAGGCCCACCCACTTGAGAGCCAGGTCCACCCACTGGGGAGCCAGGCCCAACCAATCAGATTGAGTTTTTCCTCACATAAGGGCTTTATTACAGACTCCCCCTCCTCAGACGATACCGCAGGTGAAGAAGTCGGATGTGGATGTCTTGGGCTGGCGTGGTTACACATCATCTGCGGTTGTGAGGCCGGTTGGATGTACTGCCAAATTCTCTAAAACGATGTTGGAGGCGGCTTATTTTCAATTTTCTGGCAACAGCTCTGGTGGACATTCCTGCAGTCAGCATGCCAATTTCACACTCCCTCAAAACATCTGTGGCATTTTGTTGTGTGAAAAAACTGCACATTTTAGAGTGACCTTTTATTGTCCCCAGCACAAGGTGCACTTGTGTAATAATCATGCTGTTTAATCAGCTTCTTGATATACCACACCTGTCAACGGGATAGATCATCTTGGCAAAGGAGAAATGCTCACTAACAGGGATGTAAACAAAGTCGTGCACATAATTTGAGCAAAATAAGCTGTATGAAAATGTTGGGGATCTTTTATTTCAGATCATTAAAAATGGGACCAACACTTTACATGTTGCATATATATTTTTGTTCAGTATAATATCGTCCAAAAAAAATATAACATGTAGTCTCATTTTCTGTCAGAGACTAATGGCTGAGGTCAGGACTCATATCAACAACCTCTGAACTGTTCACCTGGCCTAACCGATGGATGCCTGCAAACCTGCAGGAGCCCACTTGTCCTTGAGGACATGCATCATCCCACAGCAGCTAGGCTTTGCACTGGAAAACAAAACAACACGTAGGCTCGTTATCACTGGCTGTCCATGTGACAAGTGACTGGTGTGTCTGCGTCCCAAATGAAACCCTATTCCCTTTGTAGTACACTACTTTCAATCAGGGCCCATAATGTTCTGGTCAAAAGTAGTACACTATATAGGGAATAGGGTGACATTTGAGACTTCAGAGAAAATGAAGGAAGCTCACACAGCTCAGAGGGCAGGAAGTGAAACACCTGCGTTGTTGAAGTGAGCAGGCGGAAACATTGGAGATTCTCGCAAAGTCGCTCCACTACATCCAAATCATTATCCAATGCCATATTGGTAAACGAGCTATACGATTTAATGCAAAATGCTTGAGACAGGCTTCCACTTAGACAAATGGTAGAGAATTCTCTTGAATAGGAAGCATGTAATACCACATTATGTTTGGGGAATGACCTCTTTGAAATGGCCAAATATCATTCAAATACCCAACTAGTAACAATTCTCTATAGCTCAGTCCATTAAATGTTTATAGGACAGGGTGTTTAGCATACTGAAAAAACAAATAATACCAAAACCGTTTCCAAGAAACGTCTGAGATCCAGTGACTCGACAACAACCTTTCAAAGGGTAGTCGTGAGGGAGAGATAAAGCTGTAATCAGAAATCACCACAACCCAGACACCCAATGAAGTGGCAGATACGAGCATATTTTGTTGACTTGCCACCCCTCTCTCCCTCCCGCTATGTAGTCACATTTCACTGCTCTCATTATGCAGATCAAGGCTTCTGATCCGCTCAAAAATAATTACAGCGGCCCAACCTTTTTTTCTAAGGCACAGGGAAGTGGAATTTGAGCACGTCAAGACGCACAGGACGTGCCAAAATATAAATATAAATTGTTATTGGGTCTCCTTCCCTTTCATTCCTCAGCCTCATTTCATCTTATTTCCCTGGGGAGTGTGTGGCCGGTGTTGCTGTTGGAAGGTAAATAAAATAGCACCTTGAGTGAGAATCGATTGAATCTCCACTTTTGAGACATTTTTCCTTCAATGTCTGACTAGGGGCCAGGCATGGTCTGTTGTCAGAGTGGAGTGGGAGAAGAGGATGTAGAAGGAGGAGGGACAGATCAATCAAGGTGCCAGAGAGCTGAGGTGAAGGTTAAATAGGAGCAATGGCTGTCCCTTAAAATAACTTATGTTCATAAATGTGCACTCTCCTTAAACAATAGCATGGTATTCTTTCACTGTAATAGCTACTTTAAAACAGTGCAGTTAGATTAACAAAAATGTAAGCTTTCTGCCAATATCAGATACGTCTATGTCCTAGGAAATTCTCTTGTTACTTACAACCTCATGCTAATCGCATTAGCCTACGTTAGCTCAACCGTCCCGTGGAAGGGACACCGATCCCGAATAAGTTTTTAAGTCCCTGTGATCACCCTGCCTCCTCCATCCATACACATCTAGCCGACTGCCTTTCCAACCTTGCTTCTACCCATTGAATTACAAGATTCAAATTTTATGCTTCTAGCCGGCCATTGACAAGACACTGCTTTGATATCAACTTAACTAAACTGCTGCCTAGCTTCCCAACTAGATATGGGATTGGAAAAGCGAAGTATTTATTTGGGGATATGGTACACAGTGAATAACATTATTTAAGTAATGAATAACGGGAATTCTCAAGAGAACGCAAAGAAAATATGAAAGAACGAGTCATAGTAACAGTTTTCCCATTGCTTTGCTGGAGCAGCCAATAGGGCGTCTTCAAGGGATAACACAGGGGCCTGTTCCTCTGTGATAGTGTCTGCCATCTTAAACCACTGCATGTGGATGTGCTACCAACTACCCATTTCCCTAAATAACCACTCTCACATCCAAAAAACTCAACTTGGACCTATATTCACTATATATTTGTTCCAATAAAATATAGGCTTTAGGTTTCACTACAAAATTGTTTTATTTTTATTTTACCATTATTTAACCAGGTAGGACAGTTGAGAACAAGTTCTCATTTACAACTGCGACCTGGCCAAGATAAAGCAAAGCAGTGTGACAAAAACAACAGAGTTACACAAACAAATGTACAGTCAATAACACAATAGAAAATCAAAATTGAAAAATCAATGTACAGTGTGTGCAAATGTAGAAGACTAGTGAGGTAGGCCATAAATAGGCCACGGAGGCGAAATATTTACAATTTAGCATTAATACTGGAGTGATAGATGTGCAAGTAGAGATATTGGGGTGCAAAAGAGCAAGAGGGTAAGTAATAATATGGGGATGAGGTAGTTGGGTGTGCCATTTACAGATTGGCTACAAATATAGGCTTTAGGGTTTCTTCCAAATATCTTTTGAATTTAGTTATTGACATTAATATGAAATAAAATATTTATGTTCTGCCCCGTCAAAGTGATCAAAACACAAATGCTCCCATCACCACAATCAAAGACACATTTGTGCAAATGTCATTTGTGGCTTCTTTTGAAGGGCAGATAAGAAGAAAAAGGCATTTTCCACAGTTGAAGAATGATTTGCAATCATATGTAAAGCTTCATTGAAGTAACCCCCCCACATCTTCACTAATGGAGGTAGGCTAATCTTGATGATACAAGCCAGAGCACGCACCCCTCTCAGGGTTTGGGGGATCTGATATTTAACATTCAAATTCCTTTAGAATTCTCTCAACAGTGGAGCAGAGGATGTGAGAGATTCGTTCCAGGTCTTTTAAAACCAAAATATGACCCAATAGTGGCTCCATACATACCCAGGCTGTTCTTGTATAACAGTCACAGAGGCTGTTAGAACCTAAAGCTATTTGGCTCCAGATGAGACACTTACCAGCCCCGCAGCTTGTATGCCTCAGGGATGTCGGGGTTGACCATGACGGTGCTGCTGAACGAAGCAGATAGAGATCTGCCCCCATAGTCCGACAGCTTGGCCCCTTTGATGGCCAGGATGGGCTGCCCAGAGCCATCAAAGTTCTCTGCCTGCAAATAGAACATATAGGTTGACTGAGGATACCAATGATATACACTTTATGTGCAAAACTACACAAATTTGTGGATTCGGCTATTTCAGCCACACACATTTCTGACAGGTGTATAAAATCGAGCACACAGCCATGCAATCGCCATAGACAAACATTGGCAGTAGAATGGCCGTACTGAAGAGCTCAGTGCCTTTCAACATGGCACCGTCATTGGATGCCACCTTTCCAACGAGTCAGTTCGTCAAATTTCAGTCCTGCTAGAGCTGCACCAGTCAACTGTAAATGCTGTTATTGTGAAGTGGAAACATCAGGGAGCAACAACAGCTCAGCCGCGAAGTGGTAGGCCACACAAGCTCACAGAACAGGACCGAGTGCTGAAGCGAGTAGTGCGTATAAATCGTCTGTCCTCGGTTGCAACACTCACTACCGAGTTCCAAACTGCCTCTGGAAGCAACGTCAGCACAATAACTGTTCGCCAGAAGCTTCATGAAATGGGTTTCCATGGCCAAGCAGCTACACACAAGCCTAAAATCACCATGCGCAATGCCAAGCGTCGGCTGAAGTGGTGCAAAGCCATTGAACTCGGGAGTAATGGAAATATAATCTCTGGAGTGATGAATCACGCTTCACCATCTGGCAGTCCGACAGACGAATCTGGATTTGGCGGATGCTAGGAGAACGCTACCAGCCCCAATGCATAGTTCTGGGGCCATTATGTTCCAACATCTAGTGGAAAGCCTTCCAAGAAGAGTGGAGGCTGTTATAGCAGCACAGGGGGGGACCAACTCCATATTAATGCCCATGATTTTGGAATGAGATGTTCGACGAGCAGGTGTTCACATACTTTTGGGTATGTAGTGTATCAGCACCGAGGGAGAAAAATAAAGTGAAAAAATATTCTTGCAATTCTGTATTTACTAAAGCTTATTGTTCTTTATAAACTATACATATGGTGGCAAACTAAGCATAGCCCCACTGAGCCACGTATAAAATCAACTGCAGGAGTTGGGTTCCTTCATCACACTGACAGGGTATTCTCAGTGACTTCAACCAAATCAAATCAAGTTTATTTTATATAGCCCTTCGTACATCAGCTAATATCTCGAAGTGCTGTACAGAAACCCAGCCTAAAACCCCAAACAGCAAGCAATGCAGGTGTAGAACCACATCAGCTTATATTAAAACAGACAGACAGACAGAGACAGAGAGAGAAACAGACAGAGACCAGTGCTCAAATCTCCTCTCCCTCTTCAAACTGCTTAACAGACATTTCCAAAAACAGGGAGGCACACGGCTCACAACACTTTTTCAATTAGGAGAGGTGTACTGTAGACCTACCTGGGGTCAGGCTGACAAGACACAGGGACACAAACTTAATGCAGGTGTGTACAGCACATAATGAATGTGCTACAGCATGTCACCAGCATGAGAGAAAGTGACTTTCATCCTCTCTTTATCCAGCAGGACTGTCCCATTGTGTCCAGACGCATAGAGACCATCTATGGCTGCGCTAGTGTCTGTCCCCCAGTCCTCACCTCCTCTCCCCACAGGGTGACCTCCACCAGTTTACCAGACTGGTCCATCAGGTTGAGCGTCCTCTTGGAGACCTCACGGTTGTTCTTGGTGTTGAGGCGGGTCACGTCGGACACGCTCTTGCACACTCCAATCACATCTGGAAAAACACACACGATCACGTCATTAGCACAGTTGACTCTGAGCAGCATTACCGTGGAGAACTGGGGGACTGAGTGACCCAGGAGAATAAGACATGTGATCAATATTTATAATATGTATGTGAAAATGTCCATAGATAGTTGAACATATTTTCAACACAGGTGACATCATTAGCACAGTAGATTACGGCCATGTTTGAGATGGAATTCTACTCATTTGCAGTCGGGCACTGCTGACTAACTGATCTAAAAATCACTTTACGTCCTAAATAATTATCTTCATGGGGCCGCAGTTAGCCTAGTGGTTAAGAGTGTAGTGCACTAATTTTGACCAGGGCCCTCTGGTCAAAAGTAGTGCACTATATAGGGAACAGTGTGTCATTTGGGAGCAACCTATACTCTCTGCCATCTTAACCCTTTCATCCAGTCCTTGCTAGGTTACAACTGATTTAAGCATGCTTAAGAAGATGTCTTCAACATCACGAGGCTGGCTGGGCTGACGCCTGCTGGTCCTGAAGAGAAATGACTATACAGTTAGACTACAAGCTGCAAGAAGTCTATTAGCGTCATTACAATTTATGATTAGTTCCAAATGGCATCCTATTTCCTGCATAGTGCACTACTTTTGACCGGCGCCATTAGACCCTGATCAAATGTAGTGCACTATATAGGGAACAGAGTGCCATTTGGGACGCTGACTACGGCTTATTGCTAACTCATTTTACCAGTTTTCTCCCTCCTTTCTGCCATAGGGCCCAAAGTCAATCTGCGCCACAGGCCATTACTGTCATCAGTGTTATTAATGACTTTTATATCTGCTCTTAGAATTACCTCAACCTCCACAGCGCAACCAGCTTCCCGCTGCTGCCATAGCATCCATCTCCCCTACGCTGCCCTACCACTCTATTGAAGCCATCCCTATGATAGGATAATAATAATAAGCTAAGTCTGTTATTAATTACGGTTATCATGCACCGCCAGCCCTGCCTGGACCACCCACCCCGTTCTCTCCACCTTTGCTACACCTGCTCCTTACCCAAAATGGTGTCCTTTTCTCGGGCCTGCAGGTCGGCGATGGAGACGAAGTTGCACTGCACCATGGGTACGTCCTGGGTGTCTTCACAGGGGATGATGGTGGACTCTCCATTCAGGGTCATCTCATAGTCATTCTTCAGGGATGAGTACTGCTTGTTGGCGATCTTCAGGGATCCCTTGGAGATGTAGAACACCTGGACATGGATCAGATAAAGTTCAAATCTAAAATAGATCTGGACACAGGATTCATTTCAGCTGAATACTGATGTAGGCGGTAAATAAAGCCTTGCAGAGGATCTGAAGCAGAGGATCATGTTGCTACTGTCGTGTGACTCATTTTGGAGAGAATCATTCATCTCAGATTTGTATCATTATATCATACACTGCTCAAAAAAATAAAATAATAATAATAAACACTAAAATAACACATCCTAGATCTGAATGAATGAAATATTCTTATTAAATACTTTTTTCTTTACATAGTTGAATGTGCTGACAACGAGCATTTGGTCTCACAAGGGGTCTGAGGATCTCATCTCGGTACCTAATGGCAGTCAGGCTACCTCTGGCGAGCACATGGAGGGCTGTGCGGCCCCCCCAAAAAATGCCACCCCACACCATGACTGACCCACCGCCAAACCGGTCATGCTGGAGGATGTTGCAGGCAGCAGAACGTTCTCCACGGCGTCTCCAGACTCTGTCACGTCTGTCACATGTGCTCAGTGTGAACCTGCTTTCATCTGTGAAGAGCACAGGGCGCCAGTGGCGAATTTGCCAATCTTGGTGTTCTCTGGCAAATGCCAAACGTCCTGCACGGTGTTGGGCTGTAAGCACAACCCCCACCTGTGGACGTCGGGCCCTCATACCACCCTCATGGAGTCTGTTTCTGACCATTTGAGCAGACACATGCACATTTGTGGCCTGCTGGAGGGCATTTTGCAGGGCTCTGGCAGTGCTCCTCCTTGCAGGCGGAGGTAGCGGTCCTGCTGCTGGGTTGTTGCCCTCCTACGTCCTCCTCCACGTCTCCTGATGTACTGGCCTGTCTCCTGGTAGCGCCTCCATGCTCTGGACACTACGCTGACAGACACAGCAAACCTTCTTGCCACAGCTCGCATTGATGTGCCATCCTGGATGAGCTGCACTACCTGAGCCACTTGTGTGGGTTGTAGACTCAGTCTCATGCTACCACTAGAGTGAAAGCACCGCCAGCATTCAAAAGTGACCAAAACATCAGCCAGGAAGCATAGGAACTGAGAAGTGGTCTGTGGTCACCACCTGCAGAACCACTCCTTTATTGGGGGTGTCTTGCTAATTGCCTATAATTTCCACCTGTTGTCTATTCCATTTGGACAACAGCATGTGAAATTTATTGTCAATCAGTGTTGCTTCCTAAGTGGACAGTTTGATTTCACAGAAGTGTGATTGACTTGGAGTTACATTGTGTTGTTTAAGTGTTCCCTTTATTTTTTTGAGCAGTGTATTATATCCAATTCAGCACATTGCACAAATCAAAAGGTATTGGCAATAGCACATTGAGATTGATTACTCAGTTGACCCAAATCTGCCAAAGTGACAGACATATGGTGGATAAGCATCATTAATATGAGGCAGTTCCTCTCACCTTGCCAGTCTCGATGATGCTGTAGAATTTGTCCACCTCCTGGGTAAAGGCAGTCACTCTGATCTCTCCCTGCATCAACACACAACACAGTCAGCTACGGACTAGCTCCACACGATCCAACACGGCAACACGAGAAACCCTTTTTGTTAGCGTTTACTCACACTCTCATCCACAATCTCCATAGAGAACAGCTTGCCGTCACCACGAGAGTTGCTCCAGGTGCGGATGCCGCTCTTGTTGGTGACACGGGCTCGGATGGTCCACCTGATAGAAAGTAGTACACTACATAGGAAATATGGTGCCATGTGGGACTCAACCATAGACGAATATAAGAAGAAGACCACTCACTTTGACTGGTAGGGGTTGAGGCTGGCGATGGGCACGACTTTGGCGGATCCCCCAGGAGTGCTGGGCATGGCAGACGGAGGCATGCCCTTCTTCCCCCCAAACTCTCTGCTGGGACCTTTGTACATGGAGCCTTATGATAGATAGGGAAATTAAAAAGAGAACAGAGGTGTTATTGGTGCATATAGAGAGCAGTGATGGAGTGGCAAACTCAAAAGAATAGACATCCATAATTCATCAGGGCTGAATTTCAAAAATCTAATTTCTTTGGATCACAACTCCTTGATCAATGTAATTATCTCACTCCATGAAAGTAGTCTCGCATCACAGAAAATCTTAATCAGGAAGAGTAGTGGATTTATTGCGGTAGATTTGGGATAGTAGGAGAGGAGACACCCCCCCCCAAGACAAACTAAGTTGTGTGAGTATGAGATGTTTCTGTGAGAGAGATGATGATTCACATATCAGACTCAAAGCAGACAGAAGTGTGAAATAACAAAGCAAAGCTGCTCTTCCCAAAGGAAATTGGTGCATGAGGCCTGACTTTGAGGTTTCTCTGTCCGGACAAACGCTAGCTGCACATTTGATTTGTGTGCGTCTCACACTTTGGATTACAGCTCAGAGAGTCCACTTTGCCAACCACTGCATTTCTAGTAATTAAGCCCCCAGATCCAGCAGCACAGCCACACAACTGAACAATAATAACTGTGCTGATGAGGATGCAGCTCACCATCACTACTTCAATTCCCTGACATCAGATTAGTGGGATGAATACCTATGACCTGGACCATAAGATGATATAAGCTCCTGAAGCAGTAGATTGGGCTAAGAGTTCATCTGTCATGGTTCACAAAATGCCTTATGATACTGTAGGTTAGCACTAAGAAAAGTTTCATTTTGCCCTGCATATTTTCATGAAATAACTGAGTAAACACTTGTACTGTGCAATGATTAGAAATGGTAATTCAGTCACGAGATGGGTTTAGAATTAAGCATTAATTACCTGCACACTTTCGCTTACACCTATTTAGGGAGTATTAGTAAAAATACATGCTAAATTAAAGTAGAACAAAATATGTATATTTTGGAATCAATGTCAGTAGCATATTATTGATAATTAGGCTACCCATCACGTACCATCTCTCATCATGGCATGATTACCATTTTATTTCAGTACTAATTATAACCAAGTGCTTACCTAATTACCTGACGAAAAGGGAACTGTCGAAAGAGCTGAAAACCATCAATACTACTGTATACTCAGATCATATCCAATTCAAAACCAAATTTACAGTCTGACTGGCGAGCACATCTAGACTACTGGAAATAATACCCTGTGTGAAGTACAGATGGTTCACCAGCAGCATGTATGTTTTATAGATTTTCTCTAAGACTGATTTTACTGTCTTATTTGCAACAAAGAGACCGAATATAGACCTAATATTTTGTGCTTATCAGCATCACATGGGTCAACTACCATCTTAGTAAGATAAGTATAATGTTACAGATGACTGCATATACCCAAGAGCCAAATGTTAATTAGCTAAGCGTTCTGACAAAAACAGCAGCAGTCATATGTTCAGTAGATCTGAGGATTTTAACCAACATTTGTCCATTTTGCATAAATGCTGCCATCTACTGTAAACTGAAAGAAAATAACCTATATTGAAATGTTTTGTAACCTTCTAAATCATTTTAAATAAATACATATAGCTGCCAAACATTAGGAATGTATCTTGAGAAAACAGTCCATTCATGACCCAACCTCTCAATTCAACTCCTGGTACATGATGAAAAGACAGATTTAAAAGCAAAGTGAGTGATCTGGAGTTGTATACCATCAATTCCATTCTGGGGTTGCAGGGGGTGGACTGAGGGATTGGAGGCTGACTGTGGGGCTTTACTCTGACCTGCAAGGGAGATGAGGAAGTGAAAGGTCAAAACTCAAGTAAACTGCACATTCAACATGGTAGGCTATATCCATGTCTGGATTCAAACATTTGTTCAACTTCTGTCCCCCTAAGCCGTATGATATTGTGATGGTTAGAAATGCAGTATGGGCTGAAGACTCGCCTTCCACGTAAGGCTGGGGCTCTCCGATCTTTCCAGCGACCTTATCAGCAGACTTCACCACCTCCATGTCCAGTATGATCACCACACGCCTGAAAAGAAAAACAGATTAACAACTGCTTCATAAATAACATTCCAAAGACTAAACACATGGATGATATATATATACAGTTGAAGTCAGACATTTACATACACTTAGGTTGGAGTCATTAAAACTAGTTTTTCAACCACTCCACAAGTTTCATGTTAACAAAGTATAGTTTTGGCAAGTCGGTTTGGACATCTACTTTGTGCATGACACAAACAATTTTTCCAACAATTGTTTACAGACAGATTATTTCACTTATAATTCATTGTATCACAATTCCAGTGGGTCAGAAGTTTACATACACCAAGTTGACTGTGCCTTTAAACAGGTTGGAAATTTCCAGAAAATGATGTAATGGCTTTAGAAGCTTCTGATAGGCTAATTGACATAATTTGAGTCAATTGGAGGTGTACCTGTGGATGTATTTCAAGGCCTACCTTCAAACTCAGTGCCTCTTTGCTTGACATTGGAAAATCAAAAGAAATCAACCAAGACCTCAGAAAAAACATTGTAGACCTCCACAAGTCTGGTTCAGTCTTGGGAGCAATTTACAAACGCCTGAAGGTACCACGTTCATCTGTACAAACAATAGTATGCAAGTATGAACAGCATGGGACCACGCAGCCGTCATACCGCTCAGGAAGGAGATGCGTTCTGTCTCCTAGAGATGAACGTACTTGGTGTGAAAAGTGCAAATTAATCCCAGAACAACAGCAAAGGACCCTGTGAAGATGCTTGAGAAAACAGGTACAAAAGTATCTATATCCACAGTAAAACGAGTCCTATATCGACATAACCTGAAAGGCCGCTCAGCAAGGAAGAAGCCACTGCTTCAAAACCGCCATAAAAAAGCCAGACTACAGTTTGCAACTGCACATGGGGACAAAGATCGTACTTTTTGGAGAAATGTCCTCTGGTCTGATGAAACAAAAATAGAACTGTTTGGCCATAATGACCATCGTTATGTTTGGAGGAAAAAGGGGGAGGCTTGCAAGCCGAAGAACACCATCCCAACCGTGAAGCACGGGGTGGCAGCATCATGTTGTGGGGGTGCTTTGCTGCAGGAGGGACTGGTTCACTTCACAAAATAGATGGAATCATGAGGGAGGAAAATTATGTGGATATATTGAAACAACAACTCAAGACATCAGTCAGGAAGTTAAAGCTTGGTCACAAATGGGTCTTCCAAATGGACAATGACCCCAAGCGTACTTCCAAAGTTGTGGCAAAATGGCTTAAGGACAACAAAGTCAAGGTATTGGAGTGGCCATCACAAAGCCCTGACCTCAATCGTATAGAAAATCTGTGGGAAGAACTAAAAACGTGTGTGTGAGCAAGGAGGTTTAGAAACCTGACTCAGTTACACCAGCTCTGTCAGGAGGAATGGGCCAAAATCCACCCAACTTACTGTGGGAAGCTTGTGGAAGGCTACCCGAAACATTTGACCCAAGTTAAAAGGCAATGCTACCAAATATTAATTGAGTATGTAAACCTCTGACCCACTGGGATTGTGATAAAATAAATAAAAGCTGAAATAAATCATTCTCTAGTATTATTCTGACATTTCACATTCTTAAAATAAAGTGGTGATCCTAACTGACCTAAAACAGGGAATTTTTACTAGGATTAAATGTCAGGAATTGTGAAAAACAGAGTTTAAATGTATTTGGCCAAGGTGTATGTAAACTTCCGACTTCAAGTGTGTGTGTATATGTATGTATGTATGTATGTATATATATATATATATATGTGTGTGTGTATGTGCATATCCATTGTGTGTCCCCATACTAACAGCTCTAAAAGTTTGACTCATCTCAGACAATTTATCAAAAGGAGAAAAATGATGCAGCATCAAGGAGGGCCTACAGGAACAGCTAGCCTACATTAAAGTTATTTGAATAATAAACCATGTTTCCAATAGAAATGGAAAGTAAAGGGTTAGTCCTTCTGTAGGCAGGAAAACGTGAAAAGATCAAAAGATAGAAGCAACATACCGTCCATCCTTTAAGACATTGGTCACGTTCCTCTTCAGCTGACAGATACAGTTTGGGGCCAGTCGGTTGTCCTCAACCATTGGGTTGAGCTGGGTGGAGAGCATGAACGCTACAGGAGGGATAGAGATGTTAGAGACAAGACAGACCAATACAAACATCGGCAGTGCAGTAGAGGGTGGCCACCCACTGCACACGCCCATTGCTTGTGTTAGTCTGTCTTTGTCTATGAGAGCTGATGATATGCATCGACCAACTAAACCCCCACCACTAACAGATACAAACAACATGGGATCCTTGGTAGTAAACATGGAACAGAGCCAATTGCAGCTCAGTCTAGTCTGGGATGAAGATAGATTTAGATCCCAAAAATATGTTCCTTAATAGGTCTTATTTTTTCATGACTATGTTATCACAATACTTCTTAAACTATGCCAAATTAAAAGGAAGAAATTGATTCATGTTTTTTTTCTTTGATGACTTCCAGCTCTCTAGTCCTTTTACTGAATGCTGACTACCTCCTGCTGGTTTGCCCCAGGCAATCCACAGCATAAATCACATCCACAGCACAAAACACTCCAAAGTGCCCCTCTTTCTTAGGTCAGCGATTTACCTTGATATTTTCAGGGTGAGACTGTGGAAAAAGACTAAAACCACTTTTGATTTACCCTGTTGTCTTTGAAGTCTAGCTCCTGGTGTAATTCAGATTACGACAGGATTGCACTATGGATTTACAACAATGGGGTGCAGTTTCTCAACAGCTTCATTTGGCAGGTCTCTAACATCTCCATTAAGAATATCCTTGACTTTAATTTAAACTGATACCTTGACATTTACTACATATCCAATACAATTTGAACCATCCATTAATTTAAAATACTGGCATATAATATCCAAACAGAAAACATTAGTTTTCTTTGCATGCCTTTACCACAAAGCAATGCTATGTATGTTTAGCTCGCTTCATATTCTTCGCCAAACCCACTGGCTCCAGGTCATCTATAAGTCTTTGCTAGGTAAAGCCCTGTCTTATCTCAGCTCACTGGTCACCATAGCAGCACGCGCTCCGCTCCAGCAGGTATATTTCACTGGTCACCCCCAAAGCCAATTCCTCCTTTGGCCACCTATCCTTCCAGTTCTCTGCTGTCAATGTCTGGAAAGAATTGCAAAAATCACTGGAGACTCATTACTCCCTCACTAACTTTAAGCACCAGCTGTCTGAGCAGCTCACAGATCACTGCACCTGTACATAGCCATCTGTAAATAGCCCATCCAACAACCACCTCCCCAAACTGTTATTTATTTTTGCTCCTTTGCATCCCAGTATCTCTACTTTCACATTCATCTTCTGCACATCTATCACTCCAGTGTTTAATTGCTAAGTTGTAATTATTTTGCCACTATGGCCTATTTATTACCTTACCTCATTTGCACACACTGTAAATATACTTTTTCTATTGTGTTATTGACTGTATGTTTGTTTATTCCATGTGTAACTCTGTGTTGTTGTTTGTGTCGCACTGCTTTGCTTTATCTTGGCCAGGTCGAAGTTGTAAATGAGAACTTGTTCTCAACTAGCCTACCTGGTTAAATAAGGTGAAATAAAAAAATCATAATAATAAAAATGTGCCACCTGTAATGGTCACCTGCCTCCTGCCCTACAACCATTTCTGTGTGTACTTTGAACAGGTGGTGGAGTGGATTTGGAATAGTTCTACTCACAGGACATTGAGTGCTGTCCATCACTCATCATCAGACGAAAGCGGGCTGGTCCACTGCCTCCATCAATTTTACGGATGTTCTGAAATAATATGAATACAGGAGTGCGGTCGAAATGATCTTGGTCAATGTCGACAAATCTAGCAGTGGTCGAAATCTGTATTACCATCTTGGGGAATATCCTTGTCTTAAATTGTTTATGTCCATACTGTCCAAGTTAGCTAATTGTTGACAATGCCAGTAGTCATTCTTCAACAGTTGGCCCTATTAACTTGGCCAACTAACAAGTTAAGTTCGCTAAAGTTAGTGAGCTAACGTTAGCTAGCTACTTCCACATCCATTCATACTCACCACTAATTGAAGTATGGGGTTTTGTAAATCATTAGAGCCTTTGGTTAGGGCCTGTTGAAAGAGTAGAACACAGCTTAAGACAGATGAAAAATATATATAGATGGCTAGCTAACGTAAGCTAGCATTGTGGCTAGCACAACAAAGCAGCAAGTCAGCACACAGTGCAGACAGTCCCCGTCTGAAAACCATCTTCCTCGATGCTGGGAACACTTTGTTTGCATGCTTTCTGGTATGTCATAAAATGCCACCACCTACCTCTATCGCTCCATTTGTCAGCATGTTGAAGCTGAGTTTATAGCTATGTAGGGTGAAAATGTATGTTTTAACTCAGAGAGGACAATCTCACTTCTACAGTGGCAGTGTTGCGTCTGTGGCGCCAAATGTATCCCTGAACGCGCGAACTGTTCATGACGTCATCGCGTCATCTACTGCTAAGTCTTCCGGTTTCTCTTATAGATTTAGGATCAGTTTACACTCGCCAAGACCACCTTTAGCAAAAGGGGGTAAAATTAGCTGACCTTAGAACAGCGTGACGAGCCAACGGGCCTCTATGAAACTTTGGTTAAACGTGTAAAAAAGTGTTTATATAGTTAGGCATTGCAATGTCTAAAATTGCTTTATAAGAAGACACAAAATAACAGTTGTATATGAATAGCTGCTCCTTTTATTAGATGTCCTGCAAATCCTGCAACATTTATGAAAACCATCTTTGTTGAAGGAAAACAAGGCGCTACATGGTCAATCTGGAGTCTGCATTGGCCATGCAGCATTTACGGTGATACGGCTTCTGAAGAAGTCAGGGCATTCAAATGTATTGTGCTTCGCTGAGCAGAGCTGTTGTGAAAGAAGTTGTCAAGGAAGTGAGTTTGTGTTTATACAGGACCTCACGCCCACACTTACCTTCAACCTTCAATCATGTCAATGCAGAGCTATATAGAGCCCTCTGCATTGTTACAAAATTTGGGAGGCGGAAAATCATAAATGATAATGAATCGCTTCTTGTTGGGATGCGGTTGTTGAGTAAGGACAAAGGTGTTCTAATTCTCATTGGTCTAACGTTATCTGTGGTAAGGATGCATATGTGGGAAACCGTTTGAAGTGTCAAATGGTGAAGTATGCGCTTGGAAAAGTGGAGTCTGTCAGTGACCAATAGTGGTTTTATTTTGATTAATTGTATTTCTGACAAGCAGAGGAAGATAGCAGTGGGCCTCAAAAGAATCCGGACAACGGAAGTTTTACGTTTTGAACATCGGAGTAGAGCCCCCGTCAAAGGAGTCATCTTAAGAGTGATGATGGATGTTCAGGTTGAATACCTGAAGATAATTCCTGGTGTGGTTTGTTGCATCCTAAGATGCTGGGATCTTTTACTGAAAACTCCAAAACGTACTTATAATAAACGGAACAGATTTATTTAATGTTCACCTTAACACATTACAGTCAACTACTCTCTACAGTGTCTTCAGCCCAACTCTCCAATACAGTGGCTTGCTTAAGTATTCACCCCCGTTGGCATTTTTCCTATTTTGTTGCCTTACAACCTGGAATTAAAATGGATTTTGGGGGGGGTTTGTATCATTTGATTTACACAACTTTGAAGATTTTTTATCGTGAAACAAACAAGAAATAAGACAAAAAAACAGGTTGACCCCTATTCACCCCCCACAAAGTCAATACTTTGTAGAGCCACCTTTTGCAGCAATTACAGCTGCACGTCTCTTGGGGTATGTCTCTATAAGCTTGGTACATCTCGCCACTGGGATTTTTGCTCATTCTTCAAGGCAAAACTGCTCCAGCTCCTTCAAGTTGGATGGGTTCCGCTGATGTACAGCAATCTTTAAGTCATACCACAGATTCTCAATTGGATTGAGGTCTGGGCTTTGACTAGACCATTCCAAGACATTTAAATTTTCCCCTTAAACCACTCGAGTGTTGCTTTAGCAGTATGCTTAGGGTCATTGTCCTGCTGGAAGGTGAACCCCCGTCCAAGTCTCAAATCTCTGGAAGATTTGAGGTTTCCCTCAAGAATTTCCCTGTATTTAGCGCCATCATTCCTTCAAATCTGACCCGTTTCCCAGTCCCGGGCGATGAAAAATATGGATGGTGTTGGGGTGAGGAGAGGTGTTGGGTGTGCACCAGACATAGCGTTTTCCTTGATTGCCAAAAAGCTCAATTTTAGTCTCAGCTCCCACATGCCTTTTGGAGAACACCAAACATGTTTGCTTTTTTTTTTTTGGCCACTTCTGTAAAGCCCAGCTCTGTGGAGTGTACAGCTTGAAGTGGTCCTATGGACAGATACTCCAATCACCGCTGTGGAGCTTTGCAGCTCCTTCAGGGTTATCTTTGGTCTCTTTGTTGCTTCTCTGATTAATGCCCTCCTTGCCTGGTCCATGAGTTTTGGTGGGCGGCCCTCTCTTGGCAGGTTTGTTGTGGTGCCATTGTAACGGATGTGAAATGGCTAGCTAGTTAGCGGGTGCGCGCTAGTAGCATTTCAATCAGTTACGTCACTTGCTCTGAGACTTAAGTAGTGTTGCCCCTTGCTTTGCAAGGGCCGCGGCTTTTGTGGAGCGATGGGTAACGACGCTTCGTGGGTGTCAGTTGTTGATGTGTGCAGAAGGTCCCTGGTTCGCGCCCGTGTCGGGGCGAGGGGACGGTCTAAAGTTATACTGTTACATTGGTGCCGTGACCCGGATCACTGGTTGCTGCGGAAAAAGAGGAGGTTGAAAGGGGGGTGAGTGTAACGGATGTGAAATGGCTAGCTAGTTAGCGGGTGCGCGCTAGTAGCATTTCAATCAGTTACGTCACTTGCTCTGAGACTTAAGTAGTGTTGCCCCTTGCTTTGCAAGGGCCGCGGCTTTTGTGGAGCGATGGGTAACGACGCTTCGTGGGTGTCAGTTGTTGATGTGTGCAGAAGGTCCCTGGTTCGCGCCCGTGTCGGGGCGAGGGGACGGTCTAAAGTTATACTGTTACACCATATTCTTTCAAGTTTTTAATAATGGATTTAATGGTGCTCCGTGGGATGTTCAGTTTCGTATATTTTTTTATGACCCAACCCTGATCTGTACTTCTCCACAACTTTGTCCCAGACCTGTTTGGAGAGCTCCTTGGATTTCATAGTGCTGCTTGCTTGGTGGTGCCCCTTGCTTAGTGGTGTTGTAGACTCTGGGGCCTTTCAGACAGGTGTATATATACTGAGATCATGTGACAGATCATGTGACACTTAAATAAAGTCCACCTGTGTGCAATCTAACTAATTATGTGACTTCTGAAGGTAATTGGTTGCACCAGATCTTATTTAGGGGCTTCATAGCAAAGGGGTGAATACATATGCACGCACCACTTTCACATTTTTATTTTTTAGAATTTTTTGAAACAAGTAATTTTTTTCATTTCACTTCACCAATTTTGACTATTTTGTATGTCCATTACATGAAATCCAAATAAAAATCCATTTAAAATTACAGGTTGTAATGCAACAAAATAGGAAAAACACCAAGGGGGTGAACACTTTTGCAAGGCACTGTACATCATTGAAATTTTACCGCCCTTATCACTTCAATGCAAGAACGGAAACCCCATTATCATTTGTTAATTCAAATAACTCAACCGCTGCATACAAATCCCATTGGCTATTTGCAACCATTTTACATCTAAACTCATTAACACATAATACATTTCTCAATACACCACACTCCTCCCTGGAAATTCTCACTTCCTTTGAAAACATCCTTGATGAACATTGTGGGTTTTCCAAAACAGTTTTTCACTTATCAACTCATATACAACCTGTTTACAGATCCAATTGGTCCGGAGGCCTTCTGACCCTTTTTGGCCTCTCATTACGCTTAGGGGCCTCAGGCACACGGCCTGGCACAATCTGTGTCTCTGTATGCGTGCCTGTCACAGTCGTTGTTCCCAAGTCCCAATCAGAAATGTTCCACTCTGACACATTCAGGTCTTCTCTTTCATTGTGTCGCATCATCATTTGATCCACTTGCTTCTTACACAATTTTCCCTCAGTCTGCACTAAGTAGGTTACAGGACCAAGTACCCTATTCACAACCCCGGGTATCCATTTCTCTCTCTCTTCTCCCTGGTAAACCCGGACAAGCACTGTTTGTTCTGACTGAAAAAAATGAAGACGCTTGCCGACCTCCTTGTCCCGTATCTTAGACTGCGTGTCAGCTTAAAAACTGTGTTTAACCAGTCATAACCTTGTTCTAACCTGTCGTTTTAGGAACAACTCTGCTGGAGTTTATCCAGTTGTGGCATGTGGCGTATTCCTGTAGGCAAACAGAAAGTTGTCCACACTATGCTGTACAGACTGTCCTGATGTTTGTACTTTTCTAGAGCCTGTTTTAGATTCTGTACAAGTCGCTCTGCTGCGCCATTTGAAGCCGCATGATACGGAGTTGACTTGATGTGATTCACCCCATTCATCTGGAAGAATGTCTCCATCTCTTTTGATATGAGCTGTGGCCCATTGTCTGAAACACGCTCCTCAACTAACCCGTAGGCTGAGAACATTCCCCAGAGTGTATCTACCGTGGCTGTAGCTGAAGTATTACTCATACACTTTACTTCTGGCCAGCGTGAGTATGCACCCGTAACTACTAAGAACTGGTGCTTTCCCTATTGAGCAAAATCTAAACTCAGCAAAAAAAGAAACGTCCCTTTTTCAGGAGCCTGTCTTTCAAAGATAATTCATAAAAATCCAAATAACTTCACAGATCTTCATTGTAAAGGGTTTAAACACTGTTTCCCATGCTTGTTCAATGAACCACAAACAATTAATGAACATGCACCTGTGGAACGGTCGTTAAGACACGAACAGCTTACAGACAGTAGGCAATTAATGTCACAGTTATGAAAACGTAGGGCACTAAAGAGGCCTTTCTACTGACTCTGGAAAAACACCAAAAGAAAGATTTCCAGGGCCCCTGCTCATCTGCGTGAACGTGCCTTAGGCATGCTGCAAGGAGGCACGAGGACTGCAGATGTGGCCAGGGCAATAAATTGCAATGTCCGTACTGTGAGACGTCTAAGACAGCGCTACAGGGAGACAGGACAGACAGCTGATCGTCCTCGCAGTGGCAGGCCACGTGTAACAACACCTGCACAGGATCGGTACATCCGAACATCACACCTGAGGAACAGGTACAGGATGGCAACAACAACTGCCCGAGTTACACCAGGAACACACAATCCGTCCATCAGTGCTCAGACTGTCCGCAATAGGCTGAGAGAGGCGGGACTGAGGGCTTGTAGGCCTGTTGTAAGGCAGGTCCTCACCAGACATCACCGGCAACAACGTCGCCTATGGGCACAAACCCACCGTCGCTGGTCCAGACAGGACTAGCAAAAAGTGCTCTTCACTGACAAGTCGCGGTTTTGTCTCACCAGCAGGTGATGGTCAGAATCTCGTTTATCGTCGAAGGAATGAGCGTTACACCGAGGCCTGTACTCTGGAGCGGGATCGATTGGAGGTGGGGTCCATCATGGTCTGGGGCAGTGTGTTACAGCATCATCAGACTGAGCTTGTTGTCATTGCAGGCAATCTCAACGCTGTGCGTTACAGGGAAGACATCCTCGTCCCTCATGTGGTACCCTTCCTGCAGGCTCATCCTGACATGACCCTCCAGTATGGCAATGCCACCAGCCATACTGCTCGTTCTGTGTGTGATTTCCTGCTAGACAGGAATGTCAGTGTTCTGCCATGGCCAGCGATGAGCCCGGATCTCAATCCCATTGAGCACGTCTGGGACCTGTTGGATCGGAGGGTGAGGGCTATGTCTCTGGCTATGTCCTTAGCTAAAATGGGGAGTACATCTAAAAATCACATTCGATAGTTTGGATTGCTGGCGCTGTCTTGCCCACTCTGGCACAGTAAGTGGCGGTAACGTAATGCACCAACAACGTTGGATGCCAACCACCGAAAACCCCCACCGAAGGAGGCTGCTAGCTGGGCGACACCGGTACACAGTGTCCTTCGAACCCGCATTCTGAGCGCTGCTTTCCCGCAAACCCTGTCCTAGCTAGCTATCAGCCTCAATGCGAAACCCAGTCCTAGCTAGCTAGCAGCCACAATGGAGAAACCCTTTCCTAGCTAGCAGCCAGAATGGAGAAACCCTTTCCTAGCTAGCAGCCAGAATGGAGAAACCCTTTCCTAGCTAGCTAGCAGCCACAATGGGAAACCCTGTCCCAGCTAGCTAGCAGCTCAATGGCAGTAGTAAGTGACGCGTGGTGGGTGTGGCATGTAGTAAAATCGTTCTGCAGATAGACCCTTCTCGTCTCCCTTAGGCTAAGTTCTGCTCCCATGACTCCTGCCTGTCCAATGGCTCAGTTGAAGATGAAGTGGCATGATAACCAGCAGCTCTCATCTTCATATTCTGTCTTCTTCCACTGAGCTTTCACTTGTTGCACTTGTGTTGATTAGCTGGCTGAATCTATTTTCTTCTAGGCAGTAGGCGAATCATATGAGTTGAGCGTATCCTAACAAGACATAAAAATTCACAACCTCACATTTTATTTGTCACATGCTTCGTAAACAACAGTTGTAGACTAACAGTGAAATGCTTACGGGCCCTTTCCAACAATGCAGATAATGCATTTTTTAAACCTTTGTTCTTAACTGACTTGCCTAGTTAAACAAATTCTTATTTACAATGACTGCCTAGGAACAGTGGGTTAACTGCCTTGTTCAGATGTAGAACGACAGATGAAGGGCCCGGCCTCAAGAGCTGGTGGCCCTGGTCCCCACCTGCTGGGTGATGGGCCTACGGGAGAGGTTTCCGTTGTGCCCGTTCAGAGAGTGCCAGTGAGCCTGAGATTCGCACCTACGTGTAGCGCTCCCTGGTGAAGCTGCCTCCTGGCTGGACCTGTGTGTGCATCCAGAGCTTGAGGAAAAGCAAGCTGAGCTACAGGCTGGCAAGAGACCCAGGCTGCCAACTAGTCTCCCAGGATTCTTTCATGAAGACCATGCAGGGAGTATCACAACGTAATTTCAGGTATCGTTCCAGTTAATTGTGTAAATTTTTTTGGGGGGGTTAACTTTAATTGCGAAATAACAGCATTATACAGTATTTTAAGCACTTACATATAAGTAGTTAAAATGTGAAACTCCTAATAAATGAATTGTAAAATTTTGGCCTGAAAATGTAATGCATTTATGAATGTGTGACAAATCATGGTTGAGAATCGCTACGGTTTGGTCCGGTTTGGTCCTTTCACAGAAACCTGTGGGGCGCCGGCATTATCTACCAAGGGAATTCTCTTCGATTATAATCACAGCCGTATATATTCCCCCCCAAGCAGACACATCAATGGCCCTGAACGAACTTCATTTGACTCTATGTAAACTGGAAACCACATATCCTGAGACTGCATTCATTGTAGCTGGGGATTTTAACAAGGCTAATCTGAAAACAAGACTCCCTAAATTCTATCAGCATATCGATTGCGCAACCAGGGCTGGTAAAACCCTGGATCATTGTTATTCTAACTTCCGCGATGCATATAAGGCCCTCCCACGCTCTCCTTTCGGAAAAGCTGACCAGGACTCCATTTTGTTGCTTCCAGCCTACAGACAGAAACTAAAACAAGTAGCTCCCCGCGCTCAGGTCTGTTCAATGCTGGTCGGACCAATCTGATTCCACGCGTCAAGACTGCTTCGATCACGTGGATTGGGATATGTTCCGCATTGCGTCCAACAACGACATTGACGAATACGCTGATTCGGTGAGCGAGTTCATTAGAAAGTGCATTGGCGATGTCGTACCCACAACAACTATTAAAACATTCCCAAACCAGAAACCGTGGATTGATGGCAGCATTCGCGTGAAACTGAAAGCGCGAACCACTGCTTTTAACCAGGGCAAGGTGACCGGAAACATGACCGAATACAAACAGTGTAGCTATTCCCTCCGCAAGGCAATCAAACAAGCTAAGCGTCAGTATAGAGACAAAGTAGAGTTGCAATTCAACGGCTCAGACACAAGAGGTATGTGGCAGGGTCTACAGTCAATCACGGATTACAAAAAGAAAACCAGCCCCGTTGCGGACCAGGATGTCTTGCTCCCAGACAGACTAAATAACTTTTTTGCCCTGGGTCTCGACCCTGTGCAACTGGGTACTGGACTTCCTGACGGGCCGCCCCCAGGTGGTGAGGGTAGGTAACAACATCTCCACCCCGCTGATCCTCAACACTGGGGCCCCACAAGGGTGCATTCTCAGCCCTCTCCTGTACTCCCTGTTCACCCACGACTGCGTGGCCATGCACGCCTCCAACTCAATCATCAAGTTTGCGGACGACACTACAGTGGTAGGCTTGATTACCAACAATGACGAGACGGCCTACAGGGAGGAGGTGAGGGCCCTCGGAGTGTGGTGTCAGGAAAATAACCTCACACTCAACGTCAACAAAACAAAGGAGATGATTGTGGACTTCAGGAAACAGCAGAGGGAGCACCCCCCTGTCCACATCGACGGGACAGTAGTGGAGAGGGTAGTAAGTTTTAAGTTCCTCGGCGTACACATCACGGACAAACTGAATTGGTCCACCCACACAGACAGCGTTGTGTGCTTTTGTCACCAAAAGCACTCACAAACTTCTACAGATGCACAATCGAGAGCATCCTGTCGGGCTGTATCATCGCCTGGTACAGCAACTGCTCCGCCCACAACCGTAAGGCTCTCCAGAGGGTAGTGAGGTCTGCACAACGCATCACTGGGGGCAAACTACCTGCCCTCCAGGACACCTACACCACCCGATGTCACAGGAAGGCCATAAAAACCATCAAGGACAACAACCACCCGAGCCACTGCCTGTTCACCCCGCTATCATCCAGAAGGCGAGGTCAGTACAGGTGCATCAAAGCAGGGACCGAGAGACTGAAAAACAGCTTCTATCTCAAGGCCATCAGACTGTTAACCTCTTGACGCTAGGGGTCATATATATATATATTTTTAAAGAACGTTCCTAAGGTAAACGGACTATTTCTCAGGTCCAGATCGTAGAATATGCATATAATTTACAGATTAGGATAGAAAACACTCCAAAGTTCCCAAAACTGTTAAAATATTGTCTGTGAGTATAAAAAAACTGATTCTGCAGGCAAAAACCTGAGAAAATATAACCCGGAAGTGATTACATTTTTTTTAAATTCTGTGTTTCCTGGCCAGTCTTTCTTCCATTTAAAGGGGTATCAACCAGATTACTTTTCCAATGGCTTCCGGGCTGTGACCAGGCTTTAGACATAGTTTCAGGATTTCATTTTGAAAAATGAACGAGATCTTTCAAAAGTAGTCAGGTGTCCTCTGAATAGTGCCTGCGCGCCAGAGGGGAGCTCTCCATTTTGCTTTTCTCTCTTATTGAATAGGTTATGGTCCGGTTGAAATATTATCGATTATGTTTGTTAAAAACAACCTGAGGATTGATTATAAAAAACATTTGACATGTTTCTACGACCATTACGGATACTTTTTGGAATTTGTCAAACGGAACAAGGCTTTGGTTTTCTGAACATAACGCGCAACCCAAATGGCGTTTTTTTGTGATAAAAGTAACATTTATCGAACAAAAAGAACATTTGTTGTGTAACTGGGAGTCTCGTGAGTGCAAACATCCGAAGATTATCTAAGGTAAGCGATTCATTTTATTGCTTTTCTGACTTTCGTGACCAAGCTAACCAAGCTAATATAAGGCTAACTGTTCTAGCATTGATTGCTACACTCACAAAAGCTTGGATTCCTTTCGCTGTAAAGTATTTTTTCAAAATCTGACACGATAGGTGGATTAACAACAAGCTAAGCTGTGTTTTGGTATATTTCACTTGTGATTGCATGATTATAAATATTTTTAGTAATATTTTTGCATTTGGCGCCCTGCAATTCTAGCGGTTGTTTAGGAAAATGATCCCGTAAAAGGGATCCGTAGCGCAGAGAAGTTAAACAGCCACCACTAACATCGAGTGGCTGCTGCCAACATACTGACTCAACTCCAGCTCACTTTAATAATGGAATTGATGGAAATTGATCAAAAATGTATCACTAGCCACTTTAAACAATGCCACTTAATATAATGTATATGTATATACTGTACTCTATATCATCTACTGCATCTTGCCATCTTTATGTAATACATGTATCACTAGCCACTTTAAACTATGTATAACGGCTATCGTAGTTGTTCTCCTCCTCAGACGAGGAGGAGCATGGATCGGACCAAGATGCGGATTGGTAAGTATTCATTATTTAATGGAAAAACAACAAACACTACAAAATACAAAAACCAACAAACGTGACTAACCTGAAACAGTCCTGTGTGGCCCAAACACTGACACAGGAACAAACACCCACAAAAGACAAGTGAAACCCTGGCTGCCTTAGTATGATTCTCAATCAGGGACAACGATTGACAGCTGTCTCTGATTGAGAATCATACCAGGCCGAACACAAAATCCCAACATAGAAAATCAAACCTAGACCAACCCACCCAACTCACGCCCTGACCAACTAAAACAAATACATGACAAAGGAAAACAGGTCAGGAACGTGACAGAACCCCCCCCTTAAGGTGCGAACTCCGGACGCACCAGCACAAAGTCTAGGGGAGGGTCTGGGTGGGCGTCTGTCCACGGTGGCGGCTCTGGCGCTGGTCGTGGTCCCCACCCCACCATAGTCAATCCCCGCTTCCGTGGCCTCCTCCCAATATCCACCCTCCATGTCAATCCCACTATTCCAAAGAGCAGTAACAGACTGAGGGGTAGCACCTGACTGAGGGGCAGTACCGGACTGAGGGGCAGCACCGGACTGAGGGGCAGCACCGGACTGAGGGGCAGCACCGGACTGAGGGGCAGTACCGGATTGAGGGGCAGCACCGGACTGAGGGGCAGCACCGGACTGAGGGGCGGATCCTGGCTCGCTGGCTCTGGCGGATCCTGGCTGGCGGAAGGCTCTGGCGGATCCTGGCTGGCGGAAGGCTCTGGCGGATCCTGGCTGGCGGAAGGCTCTGGCGGATCCTGGCTGGCGGAAGGCTCTGGCGGATCCTGGCTGGCGGCTGGCTCTGGCGGATCCTGGCTGGCGGCTGGCTCTGGCGGATCCTGGCTGGCGGAAGGCTCTGGCGGATCCTGGCTGGCTGGCTCTGGCGGATCCTGGCTGGCTGGCTCTGGCGGATCCTGGCTGGCGGAAGGCTCTGGAGGATCCTGGCTGGCGGAAGGCTCTGGCGGATCCTGGCTGGCGGAAGGCTCTGGCGGATCCTGGCTGGCGGAAGGCTCTGGCGGATCCTGGCTGGCGGAAGGCTCTGGCGGATCCTGGCTGGCTGGCTCTGGCGGATCCTGGCTGGCGGAAGGCTCTGGCGGATCCTGGCTGGCGGAAGGCTCTGGCGGATCCTGGCTGGCTGGCTCTGGCGGATCCTGGCTGGCTGGCTCTGGCGGATCCTGGCTGGCTGGCTCTGGCGGATCCTGGCTGGCGGAAGGCTCTGGAGGATCCTGGCTGGCGGAAGGCTCTGGCGGATCCTGGCTGGCGGAAGGCTCTGGCGGATCCTGGCTGGCGGAAGGCTCTGGCGGATCCTGGCTGGCGGAAGGCTCTGGCGGATCCTGGCTGGCGGAAGGCTCTGGCGGATCCTGGCTGGCGGAAGTCTCTGGCGGATCCTGGCTGGCGGAAGGCTCTGGCGGATCCTGGCTGGCGGAAGGCTCTGGCGGATCCTGGCTGGCGGAAGGCTCTGGCGGATCCTGGCTGGCGGAAGGCTCTGGCGGATCCTGGCTGGCGGAAGGCTTTGGCGGATCCTGGCTGGCGGAAGGCTCTGGCGGATCCTGGCTGGCGGAAGGCTCTGGCTGGTCCTGGCTGGACGGCTCTGGCTGGTCCTGGCTGGACGGCTCTGGCTGGTCCTGGCTGGACGGCTCTGGCTGGTCCTGGCTGGACGGCTCTGGCTGGTCCTGGCTGGACGGCTCTGGCTGGTCCTGGCTGGACGGATCACCCTGCCTGAGGGCTTCAGTCCCCTTCAACCTCTGGAAGAGCTGGAGAAACTGAACAACTTCCTGGTGAAGAGCCTCCATGCAGAAATCTGGCACCAATCTGACTCCAGGAAGGAGAGGACAGGAGCTCCACAGTGTCTCCCCTGTCTAGCAGAACTCTACCAGAGGGACATGCAGGCTCTGGGCGTCCTCATAGCAGAGATATTCTACTCGTCTAAACTGCAGGGTGTGAAACCAGACACCCCCCTGAGTGAGCGCTTCCAGGCTGTGATAAAGCTATGTTCAGCCAGCCTGCGTGACGTGCCCCTGCCACTGCATCACGCTCTTGAAACACTGCTAAATCTATGGCAGCACTCCTCCAAAGCCAATGTAGAGAAACCATGTTGTCCTCAACCTCTTCTTTTTAAATACGACCCCATTTATGAGGGTCTCCCGCCCCCAAACCCCTGTCAGTTACTGAGCCCCATCCTCTCCCCATTGCCTTTCTCCACCTATTTCCCTGCCCTCCACCATTTCATCTACTCCTACCATTTCATGATGGAGACCACCTGCAGCCTTCTAAGTTGTGATGTGGTCTTCCACCTATGACAGCAGCTGGAGACACTGTTATAGGGAGTCATCACAGCTGAGGGGCTGGAGATCCTCCTGCCCTTTGTGCTGGCGCTCATGCTAGAGGAGTCCACTGCTGTGTATGCTGCCTGGTACCTGTTTGAGCCCATCTCTAAGGTACTCGGGCACAGAAACACGGCCAAGTATCTTCTGAAGCCCCTGATCAGTGTGTATTAGATCTTGCGGTGCCTCAGAGGTTGCTTCTACCTCTACACAGACTGCTTGGTTCTGCAGCTGATTGTCAGACTGGGCCTGCAGGCCTTTGTTAAGATATTTTATCAAGGTTTAAGATAAATGATTAAATAATTCTACCCAGAAACTTAACCATTAGGATTAGAGGTTATATAGCATGTACAGGGGGAGAAAGGAATGTCTGTGTGTACCTAAAGAAAACTAATTGGATCATTAATGTAACGGCTGTCGTCTTCCTCCTCGTCTGAGGAGGAGAGGTCAGCTCAGCTCAGCTCAGCTCCAGCTCAGCTTTGGGGCGGCGATACTCACCAGCCTGTTCCCATGGTCCCTTGCCGTCCAGTATTTCCTCCCAAGTCCAGGAGTCTTGTGTTTTCGGCCACTGCTGCTGCTGCCCGTTACCACGCTGCTTGGTCCTATTGTGGTGGGTGGTTCTGTAGCGGCTGTCGTCTTCCTCCTCGTCTGAGGAGGAGAAGTTTGAAGGATCGGAGGACCAATGCGCAGCGTGGTAATTGTTCATCTTATTTAATGGAAGTGAACAACTCAAAATACAAAAACAACAAAGTGAAAATCGAAACAGTTCTATCTGGTGCAGACACACAAAGACTGAAAACAAGCACCCACAAAACACAACAGAAAACAGGCTACCTAAATATGGTTCCCAATCAGAGACAATGACTAACACCTGCCTCTGATTGAGAACCATATCAGGCCAAACACAGCAATAGAAAATCATAGAAAAACTAACATAGATAACCCACCCAACTCACGCCCTGACCATACTAAAACAAAAGACAAAACAAAGGAACTAAGGTCAGAACGTGACAGTATCCCCCCCCCCCCCCCCCAAGGTGCGGACTCCGGCCGCAAAACCTGAACCTATAGGGGAGGGTCTGGGTGGGCATCAGTCCGCGGTGGCGGCTCTGGCGCTGAACGTGGACCCCACTCCACCATAGTCAATACCCGCTTCCGTGGCCTCCTAGGAACGGCGACCCTCGCCGCCGACCTTGGCCTGGGAACCCTAATAAAGGACCCCACTGGACTGAGGGACACCTCTGGACTGAAGGACGCCTCTGGACTGAAGGACGCTTCTGGACTGAAAAAACTCCTCCGGACTGAGGGGCAGCTCAGGACTGAGGGGTAGCTCAGGACTGAGAGGTAGCTCAGGACTGAGAGGTAGCTCAGGACTGAGGGGCAGCTCAGGACTGAGGGGCAGCTCCGGACTGAGGGCAACTCCGGACTGAAGGTTAGCTCAGGACTGAAGGGTAGCTCAGGACTGAAAGGCAGCTCAGGACTGAGGGGTAGCTCAGGACTGAGGGGCAGCTCCGGACTGAAGGGCAGCTCATGACTGAAGGGCAGCTCATGACTGAAGGGCAGCTCATGACTGAAGGGCAGCTCATGACTGAAGGGCAGCTCATGACTGAAGGGTAGCTCATGACTGAGGGGTAGATCATGACTGAATGGCAGCTCCGGACTGAAGGGCAGCTCCGGACTGAAGAGCGGCTCTGGCAGCTCCTGACTGGCGGGCGGCTCTGGCAGCTCCTGACTGGCGGGCGGCTCTGGCAGCTCCTGACTGGCGGGCGGCTCTGGCAGCTCCTGACTGGCGGGCGGCTCTGGCAGCTCCTGACTGGCGAGCGGCTCTGGCAGCTCCTGACTGGCGGGCGGCTCTGGCAGCTCCTGACTGGCGGGCGGCTCTGGCAGCTCCTGACTGGCGGGCGTCTCTGGCAGCTCCTGACTGGTGGGTGGCTCTGGCAGCTCCTGACTGGCGGACGGCTCTGGCGGCTCCTGACTGACGGACGGCTCTAGCGGCTCCTGACTGATGGACGGCTCTGGCAGCTCCTGACTGACGGACGGCTCTAGCGGCTTAGGACAGACGGGCGGCTCTGACGGCTCAGGACAGACGGGCGGCTCAGATGGCGCTGGACAGACGGGCGGCTCAGATGACGCTGGACAGACGGGCAGCTCAGACGGCGCTGGGCAGACGGGCAGCTCAGACGGCGCTGGGCAGATGGGCAGCTCAGGCGGGACCATACTAAAACAAAAGACATAACAAAGGAACTAAGGTCAGAACGTGACAATTAACCTATGTTTGAACCGACTAAGCTATAACTCTGTGGAGATATGGGTTCGTTGTTGCCGCTGTGGAGTTTTTTCACCTTTATACAAGTTCACACCCAGCAAAGCAGAGCCCCGGCGGTCCATGATGGTGAATCTGAAGTAGTATACTCCTTTCACTGGTGCTGTGAAGATACCTGTTTCAGAGGGGAAAATGGGGAGGAATCAAATTTATTTCAAATTTATTTATATAGCCCTTCTTACATCAGCTGATATCTCAAAGTTCTGTACAGAAACCCAGCCTAAAACCCCAAACAGCAAGCAATGCAGGTGTAGAAGCACGGTGGCTAGGGAAAACTCCCTAGAAAGGCCAGAACCTAGGAAGAAACCTAGAGAGGAACCAGGCTATGAGGGGTGGCCAGTTCTCTTCTGGCTGTGCCGGGTGGAGATTATAACAGAACATGGCCAAGATGTTCAAATGTTCATAGATGACCAACAGGGTCAAATAAGAATAATCACAGTGGTTGTCGAGGGTGCAACAGGTCAGCAACTCAGGAGTAAATGTCAGTTGGCTTTTCGTAGCCGATCACATTCAGAGTATCTCTAACGCTCCTGCTGTCTCTAGAGAGTTAAAAACAGCAGGTCTGGGACAGGTAGCACGTCCGGTGAACAGGTCAGGGTTCAATACTCCAGATATAACAGCTTGACCCTAGCCCCTGACACACCAACTACTGCAGCATAAATACTGGAGGCTGAGACAGGAGGGGTCGGGAGACACCATGGCCCCACCCGACGATACCCCCGGACAGAGCCAAACAGGCAGGATATTACCCCACCCACTTTGACTAAGCACAGCCCCCACACCACTAGAGGGATATCTTCAACTACCAACTTACCATCCTGAGACAAGGCCGAGTATAGCACACAAAGATCTCAGCCACGGCATGACCCAAGACAGGAAGCCAACCCAGACAGGAAGATCACGTCAGTGACTCAACCCACTCAAGTGACGCACCCCTCCTAGGGACTGCATGGAAGAGCACCAGTAAGCCAGTGACTCAGCCCCCGTAATCGGGTTAGAGGCAGAGAATTTCAGTGGAGAGAGGGGAACCGGCCAGGCAGAGACAGCAAGGGCGGTTCGTTGCTCCAGTGCCTTTCCGTTCACCTTCACACTCCTGGGCCAGACTAAACTCAATCATAGGACCTACTGAAGAGATGAGTCTTCAATAAAGACTTAAAGGTCGAGACCGAGTCTACGTCTCTCACATGGATAGGCAGACCATTCCATAGAAATGGAGCTCTATAAGAGAAAGCCCTGCCTCCAGCTGTTTGCTTAGAAATTCTAGGGACAATAAGGAGGCCTGCGTATTGTGACTGTAGCGTACGTGTAGGTATGTACGGCAGGACCAAATGGGAAAGATAGGTAGGAGCAAGACAATGTAATGTTTTGTAGGTTAGCAGTAGAACCTTGAAATCAGCCCTTGCCTTAACAGGAAGCCAGTGTAGAGAGGTTAACACTGGAGTAATATGATTTTAAAAAATGGTTCTCGTCAAGATTCTAGCAGCCGTGTTTAGCACTAACTGAAGATTATTTAGTGCTTTATCCGGGTAGCCAGAAAGTAGAGCATTGCAGTAGTCTAACCTAGAAATGGATCAACAATGTAGGTCTCTTATAGACATGTACGTTGGTGTGTAAGCACTGAAGATGCCCTGCCAATGTTTGATGACGGTTTTGTAGACCAATGTGGTTTTCACTGTTGAAGGGTCCGACAAGCATTGCTCCCAAGTTCAATAAAGAGGTGTAGAATGCCACCTTGGGTCTGCCTGCGCCGCGGACACAGGAGAGAACACAACATTAACCATTTGTAACTATTGTTCAAAACATCAAGTTTGTTCAATAAACATATTGAACTAGATTTGTTGAACAATAGTTAGTTGTTTGCGTAAAATTTGTGTTAAGTTCACATCTGTTTTACCTACATTCTCTGTCTTCCGATCCCACAGCTGGCTCTCTCACTGGTTGTCATTCTGGCCTCTCAGGCTAATGTACCAAGGGGGAAAAAACATTCAACATTGAGAAACAATTAGGCCTATTTGCTCAAAAGTGCACTTGGAAGACCTCCCAAATCCTACTGTCGCAGTCTGGAGTGTCCCCTACCCTTCAGTGTTTGTAGCAAATATCTGGTGTATGAATGCCTATTGTTACTACAGCTCTTTTTACAATAACATCACCCCAAAAGCAGTCTTACTATATCACCCCCAAAGTCGGTCTCTTTAACGATGTTAAATAGGCTAATGTTCCATTGTTCATGTTTTCAACTTCTAATGAGAGTTCCAGTAAAATAATCTCTGCTGTTTGTGTGGGGGAAAAAAAGGTTTTGTGATATAGGGTGTCGTCTCACTCTGCTCAGAGTTGGTGAAAATGCGCTTTGGTGATGAAGTTTCACTTCCCTATGTTAATAAAATACATTTTACCTAGACAAATATGATTCTTCATGTTCTGAATAGTTGAGTGGGGTCTTTCTCTAACATATCATTAACATTCTATCCGAGCTCTGTTGACATAGCAGTTCAGGTTTCTTTTAGTTTTGTGGTCATCTTACAAGTTGTTTCCGCGGGTCGCAAAAAGATAAATTGGCATTACAGTATCTGAATTAAATGTGAAAGGCTTTGAAAATCAGACACTTGGTATACGCTCAGTGCTCCATTGACATTTCAGAGATATGCTAGTTTTTGTGAAATCTTCTAAAAAGAACAGGAATTTCAAATTAATTTGAAAAGCCTATACTAAAATATGAAAATACTACGTTATGTCGAAAAATCAACATTGATCTTACCTCTATTGTTTGTTTTATGTCCTGCAGATTCGAGAAGATGACAAGTTCAACAAAGTGAGCCCGTCAGGTAGCCAATAGCCTTAATTCTGGCATAGAATCCATCCTAGCTGACGCGATGCAATTTTCCACATTTTTTACCACATTTTTTCTTAGGCCTCCATTGATTTAGTCACTAATTGATTTAGTCACTAATTAACATCTTCATCTGTTTTAAAAGTTGTATGTTCCATCATACAGTAGATGTATCATGCACACTATTTGCATCTGGATGAGAAGCACCTTTTGGTTGGAGTTGGTTTGCGGTAGTGCTCTTTTCAGTGTAGGTCCTATGATGACAAATGATACCCTACCTGTGTTCTCTGTCTTCAGCTCTTCCACCTATTTCTCACTCTCCATCAGTTTGGCCTCCATGTTTCTCAGCTCCACTGTCTGTTCCACCACCATGTCTCTCAGCGATCTCATTTCAGTCCAGATGTCAGGGCTGGTACTTTCACTCCCTTTATCCCTCCTTCTACTATCCCCCTGAACCCATGCCCCAGACAGACAGACCAGCAGAGTTACAGCAGCACCCTTTATTCTTAAACAATGCCTCGTCATGAAATCTCTACAGTAGTCTACTGAGTGAAATTGTCTTTATACACACATCCAGAAAATACAAAGTTGAATGCTACAGTGCTGGACTTTGCCCTGGACAAATGTAGCCTGAAATCCAGACCTGTTTTGTGCTAACATTACCCTCCTTCAAATCAAAATCAAATCACATTTTATTTGTCACGTGCGCAGAATACAACAGTAGACCTTACCATGAAATGCTTACTAAACCAACAATGCAGTTTTAAGAAAATTGTTAAGAAAATATTTACCAAAGAAATATTCTAATATTTTTTTTACCCAGGCTAGGACAAATGAATGCTGAACTGAACTTTACCCCCACATGACCGGGCATGGCAGCATATTTCATGTTTTAGATGCTCATTGTGTTTGATTTCTCACCCCCCCACTGGGAATGGGCTTTGGCAGAGGTGGCGGGATTTTGTTAGGAGAGATTGCAAAGCATTTTCGTCCAGAACCCAAATCGATTAGTGAGAGATTTGGTTTTGGGTGCGGAGAATATCAGTTGTTATTGTTGTGTTGACTGTATAACACTGATAACTGATTTCTCCCTACAGACACGGTCTGCAAGACCGTTAGATTGCTGTCTGCAAAGCTTGGACCCACAGTGATGTCTCGATATGTGGCCAGGAATCTGCTCCGGCTGCTCACCATCTGCTACATTGGTGAGTAATTGATGGATAGTTGGCACCGAAAGGACAGGATTTTCAAATACTGAGAGAGTTTGCTGTAACAGTTGTTACATACTATATTACAGAAAACACCAAGTAACCACACTATCTATTTTCCTGGTTGAAATATGAAACAATCAACCAGTTTACACTTAAAAATAAATGTTACTGCTTTATGATAGAGATCCTATTAAATGAGGATATCCCTATTAAATCAGGGATTATATACAGTTGAAGTCAGAAGTTTACATACACTTAGGTTGGAGTCATTAAAAGTTGTCTTTCAACCACTCCACATATTTCTTTTTAACAAACTATAGTTTTGGCAAGTCGGTTAGGACATCTACTTTGTGCATGACACAAGTAATTTTTCCAGCAATTATTACAGTGAGTTATAAGTGAAATAATCTGTCTGTTTCACAATTCCAGTGGGTCAGAAGTTTACATACACTAAGTAGACTGTGCCTTTAAACAGCTTGGAAAATTCCAGAAAATGATGTCATGGCTTTAGAAGCTTTGATAGGCTAATTGACATCATTTGAGTCAATTGGAGGTGTACCTGTGGATGTATTTCAGGTCTACCTTCAAACTCAGTGCCTCTTTGCTTGACATCATGGGAAAATCAAAAGAAATCAGCCAAGACCTGGTTCAGTCTTGGGAGCAATTTCCAAACGCCTGAAGGTACCACGTTCATCTGTACAAACAATAGTACGCAAGTATAAACACCATGGGACCACGCAGCCGTCATACTGCTCAGGAAGGAGACGCGTTCTGTCTCTTAGAGATGAACGTACTTTGGTGCGAAAAGTGCAAATCAATCCCAGAACAACAGCAAAGGACCTTGTGAAGATGCTGGAGGAAACAGGTACAAAAGTATCTATATCCACAGTAAAACGAGTCCTATATCGACATAACCTGAAAGGCCGCTCTGCAAGGAAGAAGCCACTGCTCCAAAACTGCCATAAAAAATCCAGACTATGGTTTGCAACTGCACATGGGGACAAAGATCATACTTTTGGAGAAATGTCCTCTGATCTGATGAAACAAAAATAGAACTGTTTGGCCATAATGACCATTGTTATGTTTGGAGGAAAAAGGAGGAGGCTTGCAAGCCGAAGAACACCATCCCAACCGTGAAGCACGGGGGTGGCAGCAGCATGTTGTGGGGGTGCTTTGCTGCAGGAGGGACTGGTGCACTTCACAAAATAGATGGCATCATGAGGAAGGAAATTTATGTGGATATATTGAAGCAACATCTCAAGACATCAGTTAGGACTGTAAAGCTTGGTCGCAAATGGGTCTTCCAAATGGACAATGACCCCAAGGATCTTTCCAAAGTTGTGTCAAAATGGCTTAAGGACAACAAAGTCAAGGTTTTGGAGTGGCCATCACAAAGCCTTTACCTCAATCCTATAGAAAATGAATGGGCAGAACTGAAAAAGTGTGTGCGAGCAAGGAGGCCTACAAACCTGACTCAGTTACACCAGCTATGTCAGGAATGGGCCAAAATTCACCCAACTTATTGTGATCTGATTTGAAGTACCTTGGCATCATACTTGATTCCAACCTCTCTTAAAAAGCAGGTGAAAAAAGGTAATTCAAATAACCAAATTCAACCTAGCTAATTTCCGATTTATACGAAATTGTTTGACTACAGAGGTAGCAAAACTGTACTTCACATCTATGATACTCCCCCACTTAACATACTGCTTAACTAGTTGGGCCCAAGCTTGCTGTACAACATTAAAACCCATTCAGTCTGTCTACAAACAGCCTCCAAGTGCTTGATAGGAAGCCCAATAGCCATCATCACTGTTACATCCTCAGAAAGCATGAGCTCCTGAGTTGGGAAAATCTTGTGCAATACACCAATGCAGGTCTTGTATTCAAGATCCTAAATGGCCTGGCTCCCCCTCCACTCAGTACTTGTGTTAAACAGAAAACCCAAACATATGGCAGCAGATCCACAAGGTCTGCCATGAGAAAGGAAAAGCACTTTTAGTCAATCTGCTTTCTCTGTGAGAGCTTCCCATGTCTGGAATACTGTCATCAGACACACATAACTGCACCACCAATCAGACTTTCACAAAAAACATGACGACATGGCAGACAACATGGCAATGTTGTCTGCCATGTCAATCAAATTTGTGAACATAATCCCTAGCTGTGTATTGCCGCTTTCCATGTTGTCTGTAGCTTGTGAGGTGTGGAAACACTTCGTCTTGTTGCTTTTTGTGCTATGTTGCTCTGTCTGCATGCTATGTCTTGCTTGTCCTATGTTGCTCTGTGTGTGCTCACTGCTCAATGATTGCAATTGTTTTTAATAACCTGCCCAGGGACTGCTGTTGAAAATTAGCCGGCTGGCTAAAACCGGCACTTTTACTGAAACGTTGATTAATGTGCAATGTCGCTGTAAAAATAAAAAACTCAAACAATCGACCAGACGACTAAATGGGGTCAGCCCTACTAAAATGGCACCGGGCCCTGGTAAAAAAAATAGTCAACTATATAGGAAATAGGGAGCCATTTGAGATGCACCCATAGCGAGGGCAATGAAATAAGACAGTATTACCAGGTATCCAATGCAGGGCAGGTACTGGTAGGTGAGTACAGGAAATGCATAGAGGTGTGCGATGTAGATGAAACAGTCCAGAACTGGTCCTGCTGTCTGGTCTCCTACCACAGGCTTCTTCTCATACACACTGTTCATCCCAACACTCTCCAGGCTGCTCACCTCCGACACCACCGGAGCCACAAACTGGTGCTTCTCAGGGCATGGTTGGATAGAGGGAGACGAGAAAGTGCATACACTTGTTGAGGGATAAAAACAGTGACTTTTCCATTTCCAACCGTAGGCACTATAGAATGACATACAATTGAAGTCAGAAGTTTACATACACCTTAGCCAAATACATTTAAACTCAGTTTTTCACAATTCCTGACATTTAATCCTTGTAAAAATCCCCTGTCTTAGGTCAGTTATGATCACCACTTCAGAATGTGAAATGTCAGAATAATAGAGAATTTTTTATTTGATTTCTTTCATCACATTCCCAGTGGGTCAGAAGTTTACATGCTACCAAAAATACTAATTGAGTGTATTGCCTTTAAATTGTTTAACTTGGGTCAAACGTTTTGGGTAGCCTTCCACAAGCTTCCCACAGATACCACCTGGAACTTCTCCCCTGACACAGACATCTGGCACATTTTGGTCGAACAAGATTTTAGTCGAGCAGTGGCAAATATATATACAAAAAATGTATATATACATTCATGTCCGATTCATGCCTGTCTCAGTGGACTAATCCATTTGGAAGCTGCAGGGATGGCACACATGTATACCAGGAGGCATACAAGCAAAGGGTGGAGAGGACCCTCTCCTCAGGAAACGCAAGGGTGGCCTGGCAAGGGATTAAATCCATGGCTAGCGCCCCCCATATAGGCAGGGGAAAAACCAGTGCTGACCTTGGGGGATATGAGGGCCAGAACATGGCTAATGAACTGAATGTTTTCTTCTCAAGATTTGAATCAGACAACTTCGTGTCGGAGGTAAAACAAATGGAAGCATCATTACAAATGTTTGAGAGAGTTGTTGTTCAACAGTCTGATGTTCTAAAGTTGTTCAGGGGATGTAACACATACAAAAGCCCAGGCCCAGACAAAATAAGTGGGCATGTGTTAAAGCACTGTGCTGAACAACTGGCTGGTGTTTTTACAGACATTTTCCAATCCTCACTCAACCAGCAACACGTTCCAGTATTGTGGAAAAAATCAATAATTATACCAATTCCTAAAGTATCGAATCCCTCTGTGCTGAATGACTATCGCCCTGTCGCTTTGACATCCTTAGTTATGAAATGCCTTGAGAAAATTGTGAAAAGTCATATTCTCAGTGTCACCCAGAAGCTCCTCGACCCATTTCAGTTTGCCTATCAGACCAGCAGAGGAGTTGATGATGCCATTCTTACCCTCCTTAACATGGTCTATAGACATCTAGAAGGTGCCAAATCCCATGTCAGGGTTCTGTTTGTTGACTTTTCTTCTGCCTTCAACACAATCCAGCCCTACATTCTGGCACAGAGACTCATTCGGGACTTTTCCTTAGATGGGGGGCTGGTTTTGTGGCTGTTGGACTTCCTGAGCCAACGCTCACAGCGAGTCAAAATAGGTCCCCATGTGTCGGATATACGCAATACCAACACAGGCTCTCCTCAGGGATGTGTTTTGTCCCCACTTCTGTACATCTTGTACACTAATAGTTGTACTAGTTCCCATACTGACAGACACCTCGTTAAGTTCGCTGATGACACTGCCTTGATCAGCCTGTTGCATGATGACGAGGAACATCATGGCCCGGTCCTAGATGACTTTGTAGAGTGGTGTGAGGAATCACACTTGGTCCTCAATACTAACAAGACCAAAGAGATGTGCATAGACTTCAGGAAGCGTACAACACCTACCTCTGCAACATCTATCAGAGGCCAGAATATAGAAATTGTAGAGGAATATAAATATCTGGGTGTCTTTTTGGACAGTAAGCTTCAGTGGAGTAAATGTACAGACCAGATCTACAAAAAGAGCCAACAGAGACTGTACTTTCTAAAAAAGTTGGGTTCTTTTAATATAGACTGTACTATATTGACTCTGTTTTACAAATCCTTTATTGAGAGTATTTTAACTTTTTGTATTGTTTGTTGGTTTGGCAATGCCACTGTCAGTCAGAGAAACATGCTGAGAAGGATTATTACCACAGCAAGTAAGGTACTTGGAGTCAAACAGACAGGCCTGGATGAGATCTTTAAGGTCAGGGCCCTCCGTAAGGCTCACAAAATCATTTTAGACCCAAGTCACCCCCTGTACCTGGACTTTGAATTACTCCCCTCTGGGCGCAGGTATAGGGCACCCCTCAGCAGGAAAAATAGAACGAGACAATCATTTGTGCCAGGTGTGATATCCCTCTTAAATAGCTTGGGCAAATGTTCCCATTGACCTTTAAGGCCAGCAGGCTAGTCTTTGTTTTAAATGTTTTAAATGTTTTAAATGTTTTATTTTTTAAATTTCTTATTTCTTACTATAATTTTTTTTTTTTATTGGTGCGTGACTGTTATTGAAAGTTGTATTGTCAATCTTGTTTTGTATTTAACGCCACTTTAAATGTGTACATGACACTGCAACAAAATTTCCCCATGGGGACAATAAAGTAAGTAAGTAAGTAAGTAAGTAAGTAAGTAGTACATTTACCATTAATTACCAGAATTTATAATCTATGATATTTGTTTGGTTACTGTAATTTCTGTTCATGCATTCAATATATTATTATTCCAGTCTTACCGTTGTCATTGTAGGAGTGGACATGTTGTTTGCCGAGCGCACAACCTAGGCTACAGTTTTGGTTTATTTCATTCCATTTATGAGTTGTCAATTTATTCATTGTCTTTGTTTGGAGCGCTCCTGTCAATCTTGAGGAAGGGCAGGCACCTGATTCTGCATAGAAGTAAGCCTAGGTTACCTGGCCTGCGTGCAATTGTAGGCTTATAATGTGCCCATTTGGGGATCTGATAGTATTTCTGATTGTCTTAACTCACCATCACTGGGCAGTTTCTCAAAGTATTTTTTTCTTTGCCTCGAACAACAAGTATACAAAGTCTGTTTTTACATCCATTGAGAATGACAATAGTTCCTCAACAGAGCCTCAACAGAGTCAACTCTTTCCCTTTCGATAACCAATCAGCATGAAAGGGGGAAAAAATGTCATTCTCTGATCTGGTGGGAACGTCATCAAAAAGGCCTAACTGATTACTTCTTATCCCTTGTGCAAATAGCCTACAGATCTGTCTGTCTGGAGCTCACTGACGTGGGAAACTTTGAAGGCCCAGAATAAAAAATATATCAAATAAAAACGTTTCTACAACTGCTTGCAGTTTTGTGCCAACCTGGATACGAAGGAGATCCTGAGTGCCAACAGCTTTATGCTATGGAGGGACAACATACTCTATCGTGAATAGATCCGGCTACTTCACAAAATAACTCTAACCCGACAAAAGAAAGACACAGACGATTTACTTACCTTTGAAGTAGAGGCTAATGCTCTTGCCGGAAACCATGCAACACTTGCAACCATGCAACCATGCAACACACTGAGGTGGAGCTTGGATTTAGTCAGAGTGAAGTTCTCATGATCCAAGGAGAGAACAAGGCACTAACAGCCAAAGTAAAAACCCTCTATTTGAACATGGATTGTCTACTCAGGGAAAGCAGGGTGATGAGGGGGTCGCTACTAGACATACAAAGCGTAGCATGCAAGAAAATCTAATATTTTCTGGGATTCCTGAGGACGCATCCAATAATCCAGAGGAAGCGATCAGAGTTCATGCAGTCCACCTTAACTTTCTCTAGAGACTAAACCGGGTCGATTTCTATCAAGTGCACAGTCTTGGAGCTTCAAGACCAAGGATCCCCATCCTATCATCGCAAAATTTGAACACTACCAATAAAAGAAGCTGATCAAAAGCAGGGGAAGGGAGCTTAAAGGGACCAAATTCGGTCTCAATTACAAATTTCCCCTGGAGAGAAACGAACGTTGCAAGAGGCTGTGTCTTGTACAGAGGCAACAGAGGGAGAGGAGTAAGTGTGCCTTTCTCATTGTGGATTAACTCTTTTATAGACGGACAGCTTTTCCAAGACAGTTCCATAACACCATGGCTGTACTAAACTCTATGGGGACTTCAGGTTACAGAAAAAAATGATGGGTGCTGGAAAATATCAGAACAAAATGAAGTTGATATGCGCGCACAAACACACTCGATTACAAATGCGGACGTGCACACACACGCCATCTCTCTTCTATCCCTCTCTCCTCTATTGTCCAACTTTTCTATAATTTTTTTGTCTGTCTTGATCTTTTGTATGTCTTTGTCTACATGTTTATCTATGTTTACAACAAGCAATGGGAAGACATCAGAACAGGGACGTTGGGGAATAATACCAGCTTGTACGGGATACATTTGTACTGTAGTGAAGCCGTCTCTATCGTAATGCAATGTCTCTTTCATAATCATGTGAAACGTCAGTTACTATGGAAATGCTGGGATGTGTTTTTCTATGAGAATGATGTTGTAACTATGATGTAACTGATGCAACTATAATGTTGATATAGATTACAATTAACATCCTGAATATGAAGGCTATACTCACTCACTTCATGTTACACTCAACCATGCAAATTGGTTGGGTAATTATTTATTTATCACACATTTTAGTCTTATCCAGACATCACTCTCACGAAATCACATCCAATATTATACACATCAACCTACTCAAATCTACTACACACATAATATCCTGACTCAATTTTCTAACATCTGTGGCATTGGCAAACAGGCAAGGGAATATATATATATATGTATATTTTTAAACACCAGTTGGTTTGTGCATATTGCTAGAACCTGTTTCTTGAATACTAAACATCAGACTAGGAAAAAGAGGAGGAAGGGAAGCGCTACTAAGGTACACAATAGTACATTTTGGTAGATAGAAGGTGCTCTTTGGTAAAAGGGGTAAATTGGTCATCAAAAAGAAAGAAGGACCAAGGCACTCTTCATACAATTAATTAAAATGACTTTATTAGTATGGCATGTTCAATAGAAACAACGTTTTTTTAAAACCGCTGCGTTTCGGCTGCATGGCCTTCATCAGGGAGTACAAAAAAAATAATACAATGTCCTCTTTTGAACAGCTTTTCCAATTAGCCCTAATTGGAAGAGGGAGTGGTTACAAAATTGATTAGACACACCTAGTAAGCAATACTATACACATTAAAAGGTGAAATACTGTAGCTATGTTATCATAAAAATACAATTCCAAGCTAGAAGTATCAGAACACTTAGAAAGGTAGTTCTAACCTTAAATATGACTGGGAGAAGTGTCAAGAATAAGAAGGCAATATATTCCATAGTACACTAGAACACAGCAAAACATGAACAGCAACAGTCTAAACATAGCTGAGGGCAATTGAGCAAAATGTCAGACATTTGAGCAAATTGAGCAAAAAATCGGACATTTTAAATCTCTATTTTTGACCGTCGTAATACCTCTAATGGTAGTAACTTTACGAGCACTATTTATGGTGAATGTAGACTGAGAATAGTATCTAGTTATGGTAAAGGGGGGAAATAAGTATAGCCAGTTATAATTGTAACGGCTTAGCCGATTTTTATAAGAAAAGACAATCAGTCTTTACATGGCTAAAAGAGAAGGAATATAACATACTGTTTACAGGAAACTCGCTCTACATCCTTAGATTAAGTTGTGTGGAAAAAGGAATGGGGGGGTGAAATAATTTCTGTCATGGACAAAGGAACTCAAAAGGTGTGATATTAATAAAAAAATGATAGATCCGAATGTGCAAACAGTCTGGAATGATTTGCAAGGAAGGTGGACCTTTTTTAAATATGCAAGTGGATGGAAAAACAGATTTGGCTCTTTAATCTAAATGATCAAATTCAGGATGATCCATAATTCTTTGAAAATATTTATACCAATTTATTGAATTTACAAGCAACAAGCGATCAAATCATTATGATGGCAGACTATAACACAGTATTAAGTACCTCAATGGACCATAAATTAAATCACTCTACAAACTATCATCACCATGCCCTTAAGGAAATCACAAATATTATGGACACATTAGAAATAGTGGCGCCAACAAAGATGGCCGCCTCGCTTCGCGTTTCTAGGAAACTATGCAGTATTTCGTTTTTTGTGTTATTTCTTACAATGTTACACCAGAAAATCTTAGGTTTTATTACATACAGTCGGGAGGAACTATTGGATATAAGAGCAACGTCAACTCACCAACATTACGACCAGGAATACGACTTTCCTGAAGCGGATCCTCTGTTTGGTCTACCACCCAGGACAATGGATCGGATCCCAGCCGGCGACCCAAAACAACGGCGCCGTAGAAGGGGCAGACGGAGCGGTCTTCTGGTCAGGCTCCGTAGACGGGCACATCGCGCACCGCTCCCGAGCATACTACTCGCCAATGTCCAGTCTCTTGACAACAAGGTAGACGAAATCCGAGCAAGGGTAGCATTCCAGAGAGACATCAGAGACTAACGTTCTTTGTTTCACGGAAACATGGCTCACTCGAGACACGCTATCTGAGTCGGTACAGCCACCTGGTTTCTTCACGCATCGCGCCGACAGAAACAAGCATCTCTCTGGTAAGAAGAAGGGCGGGGGTGTATGCCTTATGATTAACGAGACGTGGTGTGATCATAACAACATACAGGAACTCAAGTCCTTTTTTTCACCTGACTTAGAATTCCTCACAATCAAATGCCGACCACATTATCTACCAAGAGAATTCTCTTCGATCATAATCACAGTCGTGTCTATTCCCCTCCAAGCAGACACATTGACGGCCCTGAAAGAACCTCAGCCCACTCTATATAAACCTGAAACCACTTATCCTGAGGATGCATTTATTGTAGCTGGGGATTTTAACAAGGCTAATCTGAAAACAAGGCTCCCCAAATTCTATCAGCATATCGATTGTGCTACCAGGGCTGGCAAAACTCTAGACCATTGTTATTCTAATTTCCGCGACGCATATAAGGCCCTCCCCCGCCCTCCCTTTGGAAAAGCTGACCACGACTCCACTTTGTTGCTCCCAGCATATAGACAGAAACTAAAACAGGAAGCACCCGCGCTCAGGTCTGTTCAACGCTGGTCCGACCAATCGGATTCCACGCTTCAAGATTGCTTCGATCACGTGGACTGGGATATGTTACGCATTGAGGCGAACAACAACATTGACGAATACGCTGATTCGGTGAGCGAGTTTATTAGCAAGTGCATCGGTGATGTTGTACCCACATTCTATTAAAACATTCCCCAACCAGAAACCGTGGATTGATGGCAGCATTCGCGCAAAACTGAAAGCGCGAACCACTGCTTTTAGTCAGGGCAAGGTGACCGGAAACATGACCGAATACAAACAGTGTAGCTATTCCCCCCCGCAAGGCAGTCAAACTAGCTAAGCGTCAGTATAGAGACAAAGTGGAGTCGCAATTCAACGGCTCAGACACGAGAGGTATGTGGCAGGGTCTACAGTCAATCACGGACTACAAAAGAAAAACCAGCCCCGTCGCGTACCACGATGTCTTGCTCCCAGACATACTAAACAACTTTTTTGCTCGCTTTGAGGACAATACAGTGTCACTGACACGGCCCGCTACCAAAACCTGCGGGTTCTCCTTCACTGTAGCCAACGTGAGTAAAACATTTAAACGTGTTAACCCTCGCAAGGCTGCAGGCCCAGACGGCATCCCCGGCCGCGTCCTCAGAGCATGCGCAGACCAGCTGGCTGGTGTGTTTACAGACATATTCAATCAATCCTTATCCCAGTCTGCTGTTCCCACATGCTTCAAGAGGGCCACCATTGTTCCTAGCACTCACTTCCGTCATCATGAAGTGCTTTGAGAGACTAGTCAAGGACCATATCACCTCCATCCTACCTGACACCCTAGACCCACTCCAATTTGCTTACCGCCCCAATAGGTCCACAGACGACGCAATTGCCGTCACACTGCACACTGCCCTAACCCATCTGGACAAGAGGAATACCTATGTAAGCATGCTGTTCATCGATTACAGCTTAGCATTTAACACCATAGTACCCTCCAAACTCGAGACCCTGGGTCTCGACCCCGCCCTGTGCAACTGGGTCCTGGACTTCCTGACGGGCCTCCCCCAGGTGGTGAGGGTAGGTAACAACATCTCCACCCTGCTGATCCTCAACACTGGGGCCCCACAAGGGTGCGTTCTGAGCCTTCTCCTGTACTCCCTGTTCACCCACGACTGCGTGGCCATGCACGCCTCCAACTCAATCATCAAGTTTGCGGACGACACTACAGTGGTAGGCTTGATTACCAACAATGACGAGACGGCCTACAGGGAGGAGGTGAGGGCCCTCGGAGTGTGGTGTCAGGAAAATAACCTCACACTCAACGTCAACAAAACAAAGGAGATGATTGTGGACTTCAGGAAACAGCAGCGGGAGCAGCCCCCTATCCACATCGACGGGACAGTAGTGGAGAGGGTAGTACGTTTTAAGTTCCTCGGCGTACACATCACGGACAAACTGAATTGGTCCACCCACACAGACAGCGTTGTGAAGAAGGCGCCTCTACAACCTCAGGAGGCTGAAGAAATTCGGCTTGTCACCAAAAGCACTCACAAACTTCTACAGATGCACAATCGAGAGCATCCTGTCGGGCTGTATCACCGCCTGGTACGGCAACTGCTACGCCCACAACCGTAAGGCTCTCCAGAGGGTAGTGAGGTCTGCACAACGCATCACTGGGGGCAAACTACCTGCCCTCCAGGACACCTACACCACCCGATGTCACAGGAAGGCCATAAAGATCATCAAGGACAACAACCAGCCGAGCCACTGCCTGTTCACCCCGCTATCATCCAGAAGGCGAGGTCAGTACAGGTGCATCAAAGCAGGGACCGAGAGACGGAAAACAGCTTCTATCTCAAGGCCATCAGACTGTTAAACAGCCACCACTAACATCGAGTGGCTGCTGCCAACATACTGACTCAACTCCAGCTCACTTTAATAATGGAAATTGATGGAAATTGATCAAAAATGTATCACTAGCCACTTTAAACAATGCCACTTAATATAATGTATATGTATATACTGTACTCTATATCATCTACTGCATCTTGCCATCTTTATGTAATACATGTATCACTAGCCACTTTAAACTATGCACTTTTATGTTTACATACCCTACATTACTCATCTCATATGTATATACTGTACTCGATACCATCTACTGCATCTTGCCTATGCCGTTCTGTACCATCACTCATTCATATATCTTTATGTACATATTCTTTATCCCTTTACACTTGTGTGTATAAGGTAGTAGTTGTGGAATTGTTAGGTTAGATTACTCGTTGGTTATTACTGCATTGTCAGAACTAGAAGCACAAGCATTTCGCTACACTCGCATTAACATCTGCTAACCATGTGTATGTGACAAATAAAATTTGATTTGATTTGATTTGGGTATAATGTTAAACAGTGTTCTATTGAATCTACCACTCTGTCCTCAGGTTCCCCAGTGGAGTGCAGACACGTTCGGCTGTGTGTCTGAAGACTCATCTGTCTGCGCATCGGCAGGGAGATGGTGCAGCAACACATGGTAGAAACCCTGAAACGCTTCTTCACTGTCTTCTCCCTGCTGCAGTGCCTACAGGGACAGGGAAACACTGGCCTTACTGGAAGGTAGGCATTCTGACACTATATATTAAACACAAAAACGTTTTAAGTGAAGTTAGGCTGGTTAAAAGCTAGGAAATTCAAATATGTCAGTTTTGATATGAGCTCAGTCTCCTAACGTATGTTAAGTTGTGAGACTTTTTTAAATTATTTAATTCCATTGAGCTGTCCTCTGTGTGGCGCAGATGGAGAGCTCCCCCTGCAGGGAGGTGGGAGAATGCATCCTGCTGGATGTGTGTACGCCGGAGGGGTCGGAGGTGACGTGTGAGCTGGGGGTTCTGGAGGAGCTGCAGGCCGTGTTTAACCCTGAGATGGCATACACCTCCCACATCCCCTTCTACTGTCTTCGTAGGTGAGACACACGCGCGCACACACACAAACAATTTCATAAATGCATACAATCCAGCTTAAAATCTGAATTATATATGTTCCTTACACCGTTGAAGTCGGACATTTACATACACTTAGGTTGCAGTCATTAACTTGTTTTTCAACCACTCCACAAATTTCTTGTTAACAAACTATTGTTTTGGCAAGTCGGTTAGTTCATCTACTTTGTGCATAACACAATACATTTTTCCAACAATTGTGTAAAGACTAGATTATTTCACTTATAATTCACTACATCACAATTCCAGTGGGTCAGACGTTTACATACACTAAGTAGACTGTGCCTTTTTAAACAGCTTGGAAAATTCCAGAAAATGTCATGGCTTTAGAAGCTTCTGATAGGCTAATTGACATAATTTCAGTCAATTGGAGGTGTACCTGTGAATGAATATCAAGGCCTACCTTCAAACTCAGTGCCTCTTTGCTTGACATCATGGGAAAATCAAAAGAAATCAGCAGAGACCTCCAAAATGGTAGACCTCCACAAGTCTGGTTCATCCTTGGGAGCAATTTCCAAACGCCTGAAGTTACCACGTTCACGTGTACAAACAATAGTACGCAAGTATAAACACCATGGGACCATGGGACATGTTCTGTCTCCTAGAGATGAATGTACTTTGGTGTGAAAAGTGCAAATCAATCCCAGAACAACAGCAAAGGACCTTGTGAAGATGCTGGAGGAAACAGGTACAAATGTATATATATCCACAGTAAAACGAGTCCTATGTCGACATAACCTGAAAGGCCGCTCAGCAAGGAAGAAGCCACTGCTCCAAAACCGTCACAAAAAAGCCAGACTACGGTTTGCAACTGCACATGGGGACAAAGATCGTACTCTTTGGAGAAATGTCCTCTGGTCTGATGAAACAAAAATAGAACTGTTTGGTCATAATGACCATCGTTATGTTTGGAGGAAAAAGGGGGAGACTTGCAAGCCGAAGAACACCATCCCAACCGTGAAGCGCGGGGGTGGCAGCAGCATGTTGTGGGGGTGCTTTGCTGCAGGAGGGACTGGTGCACTTCACAAAATAGATGTCATCATGAGGCAGGAAAATTATGTGGTTATATTGAAGCATCATCTCAAGATATCAGTTAGGAAGTTAAAGCTTGGTCGCAAATGGGTCTTCCAAAACGACAATGGCCCCAAGCATACTTCCTAAATTGTGGCAAATTGGCTTAAGGACAACAAAGTCAAGGTATTGGAGTGGCCATCACAACGCCCTGACCTCAATCCTATAGAAAATTGTGTGGGCAGAACTGAAAAAGCGTGTGCGAGCAAGGAGGCCTACAAACCTTACTCAGTTACATCAGCTCTGTTAGGAGGAATGGGACAAAATTCACCCAACCTATTGTGGGAAGCTTGTGGAAGGCTACCCAAAACGTTTGACCCAAGTGAAACAATTTAAAGGCAATGCTACCAAATACTAATTCAGTGCATGTAATCTTCTGACCCACTGGGAATGTGATGAAAGAAATAAAAGCTGGAATAAATAATTCTCTCTCTACTATTATTCTGACATTTCACATTCTTAAAATAAAGTGGTGATCCTAACTGACCTAAGACAGGGAATTTTTACTAGGATTAAATGTCAGGAATTGTGAAAAACTGAGTTTAAATGTATTTGGCTAAGGTGTATGTAAACTACTGACTTCAACTGTATGTCCTTGATGGTTGTCAAAGCATTGTGTCCTTTGGCCCTCCCAGGTGATGTAGCGATCCATAAGCTGGTTTCCAACCATGAGCTGGTCTGGAGGTTGGCCCAGTCCTACCACTCCAGGGTGAGTCCTGGCAGTCCTGATGCCACCCCACCAGCAGGGTCCAAGGAGATGCCCCCCACCACCTGCTCCATTGTCCCCTCCCCTGGTTTGGGACGCCATGTGGGTCGCAGCCCCTTCCCTGCCCCCTACAGCTCCTCCACGCCCCTGGGCTCAGACACTCTCCCAGAGTCATGTACCTTTGGCAGCCATCTGGTGGGCAACCGCATCCAGGTGGCCTGGGACTCTGAGCCGGGGGGTGGGAGCCCCAACCTGGGCTCATTAGACAACTGGGGCCACCCCCGGCCTAGTCATACTCAGCCTGTCATCACGTCTGCCTCCACCTTCACCACTCCATCCCTAGGCCCCTCCTCCTGGGTGGTGAGTCCTACCCCAGAGGACAGCGCTCTGAAACAGGAGCTCCATCGCAGTGGCCGCTCCCTGCAGGGCAACTGGCTGGCCTGCTGGCAGTATGAGATCGGTCTCAAACAGCAGGATCCCCACTTCGACATCCACTAGATCCGCCAGCATAGCTTCCTGGACCATTCGGGCATGGCTAAGTGTTTGGCTCCGCTTGCTGGGGAGGACTACTTCCTGTCTGGTAGCACGGACAAAACAGTGAAGCTGTGGCGCCTCTATAACCACGGCGACGTCACGCGGGAGGTGGAGCCAAGGCTGACCTACACGGATCATAAGAAGTCTGTGTTCTATGTTGGCCAACTGCAGGCGCTCCAGGAGGTGGTCAGCTGTAACGGCACCGTGCACCTCTGGGACCAGTTCACAGGTCAGTGGGGAGGAGACGTGTTGAGTTGATTCTCTGCTTCTGTTTTGTTGGAGTACACAGAATGTTTTTCATTTAACTGAGTGATTTTATTTTAATTCCACTACATATTTAATTAGAATAAGAAATTAGGTAAATAAAATGTGAAAGCTTCCGAACATACATAATATATTGGGAAATAAAGCTCTCCTCTTCCTGTGTGTGTCCAGGTGAACAGATCTGCTCCTATGAGGCCCTGGATGGGAAGATCCCCATCACAGCAGTGACCACCATGCCTGCTCCTCACTGTAGTGTAGTGTTTGGCAGTGCAGACTCTCCTCCGTTTCATCGACCCAGGCCTGCAGGTACCTACCAAACCCAGAGAAAAACTACCCTGCTCACTCCCCTATTTAGTCTCCAACCTTTTTATGCTAATCTAGTGGTCTGGTCAAAAGTAGTGCACTATGTAAGGGATAGGGTGCCATTTGGGGCGGTACCATGCTTTTCTAATTTATTATCCCATGTTATTTATCAGTGTAATGGAATAGAATAGCTTTTTCCTATTGCTTCTAATCTTCCTATTCTTGGCCTGCCTGACATGCCAGAGTCAATGCTCTTCCCTTAAATATAGAACATAAATATAATTTATATACAGTGCCAGTCAAACGTTTGGACACACCTACTCATTAATTGCTGATTGAATTTATAATTGCTGCAGTTAATTGCTGATTTCTGAGGCTGGCAACTCTAATGAACTTATCCTCCGCAGCAGAGCTAACGGCTGGCGTACCACAACGTGAGTGCCGGTCTGATCCGCTACCTGGCCTTGAGCCCTGGAGGGCGCACCGTGGCTACAGGCTTCTCCTCTGGCTTCATCGTGCTGCTAGACGCACGCACAGGCCTGGTGCTGAGAGGCTGGCCCGCTCACGAGGGAGACATCCTGCAGATTAAGAGGTGTTTGTGTGTGTGTGTGTGGGGGGGATGGGGGCTGGGGGGTTGGGTAGGTGTGTGTTCAGTGTCTGCACGTGCATGTTTTTGGTAATTTCACACTGACTATTGCTAGAGCAGTGGTTTCAAATCAATACGGATTCATGTTCCCGTTGGATAGTGATCTTTTTTTACTGTGGTTAGCTATTGGATTTCACCAGCGGCATAAACAATGGATGTTGAGGGATATACAGTGAACCTTGTCTCCTAGCATTGACTGCTCCCACTCTCTCACACAGTCAGTTATTTGGCCTGTAGAGCTTTGTTACATAATGGGCCTTTTCCCATCAACATGTTTCTGCTGCTAGACATGCTGGCTGCATCCCAAATGCCACTCTATTCTCTCCCTTTGGGCCCTGGTCAGAAGTAGTGCACTATACAGGGAATAGGATGCCATTTCAGACGCAGCCACTATCTCTGGCCAGTCAGTCCTTCACATGTTCCTCTCAGGGGAGTATGTAGGGCTCTAAAATGTTCAGCAGTCAGTCAGCTGATAAACACCAGGCAGAGTTGCAGCTTACTGTTTTATTCTGCTATTCCATATTGGTGGTGGTGGTGGTGAAATTTTAACGTGAGTCAAGTGACAGTTGTACCCAGAGGGTTTGTTCAGAAGTAGTCAACAAAGCACTAAAGCTGAGCAAACTTGACTTAACCCTGATTGGTGGGGTCAAGGATTGTGTCTCTGGCTTTAGAGGCTCAAGTTCAGGTAAATATGGACAGGAGTTACTCATTATAAAGGCTATACTGAGTCTCACTGGTCCATCCAGAAATGACCTAGACTCCTCATTGCTGTAATATTTATGGATTACTCTGTCAGTTCTCCTATGTTTGAGGTGCGCCACTGAAGATTGTATCCCCTATCATCGTCAAGCCTATCGCCAACTTTTTTAATCTGTCTCTCCTTTCTGGGGAGGTTCCCATTGCTTGGAAGGCAGCCACGGTTTGTCCTTTATTTAAAGGGGGAGATAAAGCTGATCCTTACAGTTAAAGGCCTATTTCTATTTTGCCCTGTTCATCACAAGTGTTGGAAAAACTTGTAAATAATCAACTGACTGGCTTTCTTGATGTCTAGTATTCTCTCAGGTATGCAATCTAGTTTCCGCTCGGGTTATGGATGTGTCACTGCAACCTTAAAGGTTCTCAATGATGTCACCATTGCCCTTGATTCTAAGCAATGTTGTGCTGCTATTTTTATTGACTTGGCCAAAGCTTTTGATACGGTAGACCATTCCATTCTTGTGGGTCAGCTAAGGATTATTGGTCTCTCCTGAGGGGTCTTTGGCCTGGTTTGCTAACTACCTCTCTCAAAGAGTGCAGTGTATAAAGTCATAAAATCTGCTGTCTCAGCCACTGCCTGTCACCAGAGGTGTACCCCAATGTTCGATCCTTGGCCTACGCTCTTCTCAATTTACATCAAGAATGTAGCTCAGGCAGTAGGAAGCTCTCTCATCCATTTATATGCAGATGATACAGTCTTATACTCAGCTGGCCCCTCCCTGGATGTTGTGTTAAATGCTCTACAACAAAGCTTTCTTAGTGTCCAACAAGCTTTCTCTGCCCATAACCTTGTTTCTGAACACCTCCAAAACAAAGGTAATGTGGTTTGGTAAGAAGAATGACCCTCTCCCCACAGGTGTGATTACTACCTCTGAGGGTTTGGAGCTTGAGGTAGTCACCTCATACAAGTACTTGGGAGTATGGCTAGACGGTACACTGTCCTTCTCTCAGCACATATCAAAGCATCAGGCTAAAGTTAAATCTAGGCTTGGTTTCTTCTATCGTAATCGCACCTCTTTCACCCCAATTGCCGAACTAACCCTGATTCAGATGACCATCCTACCCATGCTAGATGACGGAGACATAATTTATAGATTGGCAGGTAAGGGTGCTCTCGAGCGACTAGATGTTCTTTACCATTCGGCCATCAGATTTGCCACCAATGCTCCTTATAGGACACATCACTGCACTGGATACTCCTCTGTAAACTGGTTATCTCTGTATTCAAAGACTCAATCATGGACACTTACTGACAGTTGTGGCTGCTTTGTGTGATGTATTATTGTCTCTACCTTCTTGCCCTTTGTGCGGTTTGTACCATGTTTTGTACTACTACCATGTTGTGTTTCTTCCATGTTGTTGTGTTGCTACCATGCTGTCTTGTCATATGTTGCTGCCTTGCTATGTTTTTGTCTTAGGTCTCTCTTTATGTAGTGTTGTGTTTTCTCTCATGTCGTGATGTGTGTTTTGTCCTATATTTATATTATATTTATTTATTATTTTTAATCCCAGCCCACGTCTCCGCAGGAGGCCTTTTGCCTGTTGGTAGGCCATCATTATAAATAAGAATTTGTTCTAAACTGACTTGCCTAGTTAAATAGGTTAAATTAAATAAAAAATAAAAAATGTGTAATGTCCTGGCAAAGAATATACAAGTGCTCTTTTTAATCCAGTTATGTCAGGGTGAGCGCATGGGTGTGTGGGTGTGAGCGTGGGTTGGTGTGGGTGTTTGTGAGTGTACACACACATGATGCTCTCTGACTGTGGTCTCCTGTGTGTTTTGCGGGCTGCTGAGGGAAACCTGGTCATCAGTTTGTACACTGACCACACTCTGACTGTGTGGAAAGACCTGGAGCACAAGCCCCTCCACCAGTACAAGTGACCCTCCAACCCGGTCCATGCCTTCGACCTGTACGGGGCAGAGTTCATGGCGGGCACCGTGGCCAACAAGATAAGGGTGTACTCCATGATGAACATCTCTGCCAGCCCAGCCAGCAGCACCAAGCTCAGCTTGGAGAACCTTCGTGGAACCCTCACCAGCCTTGCTGTGCTACCCACCAAGAGGCTCCTGCTGCTGGGTTCAGAGAATGGGGCCATCAGGCTGCTAGCTTAGGGGCTAACGTATAACAAACTGCCTCAGCTAGCTATAGACTCTGCTGTTGACTTTTGCTGAAGGTGTCCTATTCCTAAAGCGTGTTGCCTGTATCCTGAGCCTCTCTCCGCTCCTCCCCGTGTGGGATCGAGGCTAGACCCGCTGATGAGGCAAGTGGTGAGGTCCTCAAAACGTGTTTTTACTACGGAGAGAGAGGACTACTTAAAGACTACTTATATGAGCCTCAAACTGAGAGGACTTTGCCCGTCAGCTCTGCTATAGTCAACGACCAAAATAAAGATGAAGTTTTGTATCACTCATTCGAGGATAGGTCTACCGTATGGGGCAACTAAACACTTGATTATGACTTTTATCATTTATCTATAGATCCTATATTATGAATAAGATTCTTATCCTTGACTCGGTCAATATTATTTTCAAAAGGAACTGCTCAGGAAGGTGGAGCATGGCTCTGATGTAGTGTTGGTACTTTCCAAATAGATGCATACCTATCAACCAACACCAAAAAGACTGATTCACATTTCACACACCCACACCTGTCATTATCTCCCTGACATTAGATCACACCATGTATCAGATGCACTGAATAACTATGCTGTATTTCTAGATGAGAAAAAGTCTGTTTTCCTTGTCTTTCTAAAGAAGTAATGCTTTATCTCACCGTACATTGTTTCTAAATTGTAAAAAATAAACCAACACAAGACCATTTGATTTTACAAGTGTTAATGCATCTACTTAATGCAGACAAGCTGAAGACTTGACAAGAGGGATGGCAGAGTCACGATGTGATTCTTCAACCTGTAACTGCTGTGTGCCAAGGTCACATGGTCAGATCCTACTGCACAATAAGGAGTGCCATTTATCAAGCTATTCTCGATCACATTTTAAGATTATTTTACAATTTAATGGTTTAATATTAGCGTTGTTAACATTTCTTTTGAATAATTCTGAACCATGGTTGCCGATTAGAAATAATCCGTTTGTAGGCCTAATTAAAGAAAGGTTGTTTTTATGTAATGTATCATGATGAAACCCACTCAGACATTAAGCAAGCAATGTGTTTGGACTCTAATTTGTCCATTACATCGACTGGCATAGGAACAAAGAATCCAAGTCAAGACCCAATTGACTTTTGTATTGTAATAACTATGCCTTATATGTAATCACAAATTGGCAGTATAAGAAAAATAATGGCAAGAAAAAGCCAGTGTATGTACCTTGTTATCCTGAATGGGATGCTTATCTCTTCCACCATAACACCTGTTGCCAAAGTTTTCACTCCTGTTCTTAGTCAATCTTCAAGACAGTCTACTCTGCTCTCAAGGGTGTCTGTGCTCCTCTGCACTTTTATGATGTGCATTACCATCCATGACCTCAACACAATATAGTCTTTTGGAGAGAAACGTCAACCTTGGCTCATCCAGTTGTTTAACAGGCCACAAGGGTCACCATGTTCCCACGAGGCTCGCTCCTCGGATTTTTTTATGGTTCCTGTGACTTTTGTATTGTCTAATAATCAAAAATGTACTTTGTTTTCAAAAGGAATTAAGTAACACCTTGATAATCAGAACTGGTCAAACTGATGTCCATTACAACATTTTGATGAGAGAAGTACTCATTTTATTTAACAGGTTTAATAAAATATGACCTACACAATGTGCTTGTTTCAGGTTTTTACATGAGTCAGAAATGTTTGTATAATGTCAGTCCTCACCAAATCCTCCTCTCCTATTCTCCTCTCTGTTGCAAGCAACTCAGAGAGCGCAATATTTAGGGTTCTTATTGGACCAAGTCCCCTCCTGATGTTTTTTAGAAAAATGTCTGTCAGCACAGCTGCAGTCATGTGATCTGGTAGATACCACCTACTGTTTATTGTTGAGTGGTAAAACGTTTTGTCTATTATGCAGTGTATCTACGTTCAGTTTCTACCCATCCAATCAGTCTAATGCCAATTTTGTCAGGTTTGGAGTTGCTTAATACCAGGTTTGGAGTTGCTTAATACCAGGTTTGGAGTTGCTTCAAGTTTCAGGCTGTCAGGCTCACTGTTTGACCCCTGAATCGGTCTCAATATTTACATTTACAAACAGGTAGTGACATATATGAAGCACAGATCAATAAAAGTTGAAATTTAACAGACTGCTGAGCAACTCCTAGTCTTTTGCAAAGGAAGAATTCTGCTATTACACATTCAGTGTGTGTGTGTCTCTTTAGACAGGATAGCAGGTTTCCCATCTTAATTTTGTCAAGGTAAGAACGGACATTTGGGAATTTATGATATGGCTTATGATTTCATTGACTTACACTTTCATTTATACAAGTCATAAGGTTTCAGCTAAACCTTTGCCTCAGTGTAATAGTAGTAGGCCTAATAGTAAATATATAGTATACTTATAATTATAGTAATAGTATAACACTTGAGGTTGCCCTTTGATTATGTGTGTTCATTTAAACCAAATGTCACCAAACTTTCCATTTAATTGCAAACTGTTTTTTAAATGTTGTTTTCCTGTTTTTGGTCTGTTATGAAGAAATAGCAAGTGGTTTTAATGTCCCTGGTCATAAAATATTAAAGTGTTTCCTCTCAATGTGTACTTGTGGCAAGGCTTGCCATTATGTAGATACAGATAGTATAGCTAGCTGGTGGTACCAGCTGCTGGACTTGCTAACCAGATTTACCAGAGCAAGAGAGCCCAAAATGTTACTGTTTGTACCTGGTCACTATCTTTCAGGTGTTCTTTTTAAATTAAGAATGTAGTTGCCATACAGAGAGGGAGGCTAGAGGGAGAGACGGAATTATAGACTTCTAAATGTGCCTCACAAATTAAGTAAGAAAATAAAAAACTATACTGGTGAGAATGTTTTGTATGATATACCTCAGGACATACATGTTTTCTTCCAGGGAAAAGTTTGTTTTGTAATGTTTTCTATTTTCAAATGAGATACACTGCTGTACCATGCTAAAGAAGTTGATAGAACTGTTTTGCGTTTGTCATTGCGAAAGACTGGATTATCGAGCATAAATGTCAGTTTCCTGTCGTCCTTCACCTGTCATTCATTCCATTGACAGGCATTGAGTGGGCCAGTCTCATTGAGTAATAGCTTGTTACCCTCTGTTGTTTCAGGCTGGCTGTTCATGGACATGGACCTTCGTCTACTATCACTCCTGTTGTTCTGTGTCTGCAGACAAGGGCTAACTGTAAAGCACTGAAATTAATCATCGACATCAATCGTGACTACTTTTTCTGAATGATGTGCATTCTCATATCCCTGTTTTTCCCTTCAAGCAGAATGGAGAGGTGTCAAATAATGCTCCAATCCCTCTGGTCCCTCTCATCCCATTGATGCCCAGCCACCCTAAAGAGGTCTGTTGCCAAAGCAGAATGCACAGCTCGCATACCATCCACGTGCCTTTTCACTCTACATTCTCTTAACCCCACACAATCCACTTTTCCAGGAATCAGGGACTTCTGCACCCAGTACACAGGAGCCTCAAAACACAAGTCCCACCTCATATATGAGCATCGCTCATCCCCTTGTGACGGCCAGTGCCTTGGGCGGGGGCTCATCTGAGGAGGATAATCAGGGGCAGGATGGGGGTTGTAGGGCCCAGGCTCGCAGGCCAAAATCCAGGCAGGCCTTAGCTGGTGCCATCCAGAGGCTGGGCATGAAGCTATTGGGCCAGATGAAAACAGGGCCTGAGCAGCCTAATGTCATTATATCTCCCCTCAGCATATCCCTGGCACTCTCCCAGCTGGCTCTGGGTATGACATGTTCTGTTTTTGGTGTTTTTTTAGGAGTGATTAAAACGTTTTAGGAATGTAGGTATCTATGCTCTTTCAGTATCAACTGTACTTGGCATGGTTTACAGTACCAGCATCACAACCTCTTAGCCTATGTCCCAAATAGCACCCTATTCCCTATATAGTGCCCTACTTTTGACCATAGGACACGTTTAGACTCAACATAACCTAATTGAATAGGTACTTGTTTGTTGTAAATGTTAAGAGCTCAAATCAAATTGTATTTGTCACATGTACAGATAACAGCAGGAATAAAATGTGCAGCTAAATGCCTGTGCCTCAACATTGCAGTCCAATAATCAATAACACTATCAATAAGCTGCAGCATGTTACATCATCATCATCATGTCTATTTATGTATCTTAGGAGCCATGAATGAGACAGAGGAGCTGCTCATGCACCATCTCCATGGAGACACTCTGCCCTGCTACCACATGTCTCTACACTACTTCCTGGAACGCCTCCGCAAGAGCGACCTGCAAGTGGCCACACGCCTCTACCTGCAACCAGGTCAGTGCTTTCTGCTTCAGGGTTGGGGTCAATTCCATTTACATTCCAGTTAGTTCATGAAGTATACTGAAATTCAATTTCCAATTCTCTTCAATGCTTTTCATAGAGGAACCATTGGAATTTGATTATTTTCTTAACCTTTTACTGCAGTGGGCTAAATCAGGGTCACACAGTGTTTCTTGGTAGTCTTAAACAAATCTACTTTGAAACAAAAGTATACACCTCACACACATTTATGGGCTTAAAGAAAAGAAGACACCTGTACCATGTCAGATATAGAGTTGAAATGTAGTGAATTTTGAGTTTACTTCCCAATATTACAGTTTATATACATCACAGAAGACTGAAATATAACAAAATCATTTGACAAAGAAAGATCGGATTTTCAACGTTTAAAATCATGTTTATTAATTATGAAATTGTGAAAAATATGAATAACATTCCACCCATGAGGGCAATTTGGTCATTTGACTGCATGAAAGGGAGTTGAAATGTTACTGACCCCAACCCTTCACTGGTTACTTGAGTAAGAGTTGATGGAACATAAAGGAAACGGACCTGGAAATGGAAGGAAGCTAATGACAATAGACACATGTTATGATTGAGTGTTCAGAAGTTCAAACAAGTGACATTGAATGAAACAATACTCTAAATGGCCAGATTTAAATAAGAAAGTACTGATGTGTTACTGACTTTATGACTTCACGATAACATTATGATTATGTCTGAGTCTTTTGATGTCTGTTTCAGGGTTTGAGCCCAAACCAGAGTTTATTCATCAGTCTCAGGATGTATATGACTCAGAGCCAGTGACTTTGGAAGGGCTGGCTGAGGTCAACGAGTGGGTAGAGAGGGCCACAAATGGAAAAGTGACTGACTTCCTGACCAGTCTGCCGCCCAATCTGCTTCTCATGCTCATCAATGCTGTCCATTTCAAAGGTTTGTCATAGTATCTATCTACTAAATTCACAATTCTATTTCCTGCCTGGCATTATCAGTCTGTCTGTCCTTAAATGTTTTTTTTCTTCCTAATATCTCCATAATCACCCATTGGCCAAAATAGGAGAATGGAAGGCTCGCTTTGACCCACGATTTACCTCCAAAGATGTCTTCTACATTGACGACAAGCACATGGTCAACGTTGACATGATGATGGGGCCCAAATACCCCTTAAGTCTGCTCATTGATAATGATCTGGAAGCTCAGGTAAGACTCTCAATCCCTTTTGTCCCCGTCCCCCCTGCTTGACTATTTATGTTTTTCATAATTTTACCATCCATCACTCTCTACATGTAGTATATACTGTACCTGTATACTGTTATATTATATTTCAGATATGATTCCCAAATGGTATTTGTCTCCTTTTTTTGACATATTGTCTTCTTTTTGTAATTTCTCTCCTTTAATTTCTCTATTCACCTTCCTACTTTCCTGAGGCACAAAATTGTTGCACTACATTACCGTCTATTTCTCATCATTGTCCTTGTCTTCCTGTGCAGGTGGCTCGCTTCCCCTTCAACAATCAGATGAGCCTGCTGATAGTGATGCCCATGAATGGCCAGGTGAACGTGTCAGCCCTCGCAGCAAAGCTCAACATTTCTGACCTGTACAACCGCCTGCCCAGAGAGAGACCCATGCAGGTCAAGTTGCCCAAATTCAAACTGGACTACAGCCAGGACCTGCAGGAGGCTCTGACCAATATTGGTAAGTAGTGGAAGATCCATCAGCAGCATAGATTAATATGTGAAGTGAGTATAATAAGGCTTGAAGCACAAGGGAAGGAGAGATAAAGATTTAAAACAATTGTTCCATGTTATTCTTCTACGCTAATTGAAATTACTGCCGGAAGCTGTAAGTCTTTTGAAAACTTTAGAACTGCCACTCTTTCTCTTATACCTAAGTGTGTGATTGTCTTATTCTCAGGTATGGGGGAGTTGTTTGCTAGTCCCAACCTGGCAGCCATAGCTGAGGGCCCTCTGCTGGTGTCCAGTGTGCAGCACAAGTCCAGCATGGAGATCACTGAGGAGGGAGCAGAGGCTGCTGCAGCTACCAGCCTGGTCATCTCACGGTCCAACCCCTCTTTTACTCTCAACCAGCCCTTCTTCTTTGCCCTCATGGACGATAAGACACAAGCACCAGTCTTCCTGGGCATCATCACCAACCCTAACCCTAGAGCTTCTGCTATGCAGAGTAGTGGAGGGTCTGCCAACCTAGATAAAGTACGGTTCCCCATTGATGACAAGAATGACAAGCATTATCATCACTCTTTTGGTGGGCCACCCAAGTAAGCTGAAGCCTCATTCACTGTGGGGAGATTGAGACCATTATCTATTGACCTTGAACTGCACTGCTGTCTGTCAGAGAGGAAGCAAATCCAGCAACTCCAATGCATGACAACAGCCCAAGTTATCCAAATGGTCAGCTGGATTGAAATGCAACAATTGTTCTAAGTGTGTCAAATATAAACAAGCAACGGTTGTTTTTCTTTTTTTCTTTTCTTTTAAATACACAACACACTGAGGTGCCCCACATTCTCTAATGAAGTTTACTGCTGATTAAAAATACTAGTATTTCTATCTGATGTTTTGGATTAAATGTATCATGAAAATGCAATATTGTGTCCGGATTTATTACGCTACTTGATGAGACATTAAACATGTCTAAATCCTGTGAGATTATTTGGTGTTTTTGAAATGTTGGCCCTATATTTTACATTTTATTTTGTGCATAATTTATGAATAACAAACATGCCCTATCAATGCTTTAGGTCAACACTGCAGTGCTGTTTTATTTCTAGATTAAAAGAAACTAACAAATGGGTTTGAAAAAACGGTCAATTCATGTCAAGCTTTCTCTGTCCTGCACTTCTGTTACTTAGGTCAAGCTCTCAGCCAGGGCACAACAAAGATGCCATTGTAAACCTACACAATATTCCTCACAAAACATTGCAAAGAGCTTTTTCCCTTATTTACTGTTAAAATTGGGTATTTTCAGAATACAGATCATGCCACACAAATCCAGGTAGGCAAACAAATTACCAAAGGATCACTGAACTGCAGCTATTCAAAAAACTCACGAGGTGGCGATATAAGATCCTTTGAGATTCAGCTCAGGGTTAGTAAGGACCTGGGATTCTATGGATTTTATATGGTGAGAAAAAAATTGGCATAATTAGGGATTCAACAGCAGCAAAGCTGGTGAAACCCTACTGTATTTGTTCCGGTTCATTATTGCAAGGGGTTAAAGCAGCGACGCATTATGGTGAAAAAAATGCAAATTCCTGTGCGATCTAAAGGCCCAGGATTGTGCAATTTAGCAACATGGTAAAGACCCAAGGGCCCATGGTGGTGCTATAACAAACAATTAAAAATGTTAACTTTGAAAGGTCTGCACCCTGTGTGAACTAAAGTCACATAACTCACAAGGAACAAATCTGCCTCAGACTCAAAGTCCATCATGATGGATTTTGTGAGAAAAAAATATGAAAAAATTCAAAAGTTTGGGGTCACTTAGAAATGTCCTTGTTTTTGAAAGAAAAACATTTTTTTTTGTCCATTACAATAAAATAACATAAAATCGATCAGAAATACATTGTAGACATTGTTAATGTTGTAAATGACTATAGTAGTTGGAAACGGCAGATATTTTATGGAATATCTACATAGGCGTACAGAGACCCATTATCAGCAACCATCACTCCTGCGTTCCAATGGCACGTTGTGTTAGCTAATCCAAATGTATCATTTTAAAAGGCTAGTTGATCATTCGAAAACTCTTTTGCAATTACGTTAGCACAGCTAAAAACTATTGTCCTGATTAAAGAAGGAATAAAACTGTCCGCCTTTAGACTAGTTGAGTATCTGGAGCATCAGCATTTGTGGGTTCGATTACAGGCTCAAAATGGCCAGAAACAAAGACCTTTCTTCTGAAACTCATCAGCCTATTCTTGTTCTGAGAAATGAAGGCTATTCCATGCGAGAAGTTGCCAAGAAACTGAAGATCTCGTACAACGCTGTGTACTCTTCCCTTCACAGAACAGCGCAAACTGGCTCCAACCAGAATATAAAGAGGGGTGGGAGTCCCCGGTGCACAACTGAGCAAGAGGACAAGTACATTAGAGTGTCTAGTTTGAAAAACAGAAACAGATTCCTGTCTTGCAGGATTTTATGCACAGAATGAGCATTATGGCTGGTGGCATTGTAATTCTGGAGGATCATGTCATTATGAGCCTGCAGGAAGGGTACCACATGAGGAAGGAGGATGTTTTCCCTGTAACGCACAGCGTTGAGATTGCCTGCAATGACAACAAGCTCAATCCGATGATGCTCTGACACACCGCCCCAGACCATGACGGACCCTCCACCTCCAAATCGATCCCGCTCCAGAGTACAGGCCTCGGTGTAACGCTCATTCCTTCGACGATAAACGCGATAAACGCTCACCCCTGGTGAGACAAAACCACGACTCGTAAATGAAAAGCACTTTTTGCCAGTCCTGTCTGGTCCAGCGACGGTGGGTTTGTGCCCATAGGCGACGTTGTTGCGGTGATGTCTGGTGAGGACCTGCCTTACAACAGCCCTACAAGCCCTCATTCCAGCCTCTCTCAGCCTATTGCGGGCAGTCTGAGCACTGATGGAGGGATTGTGCATTCCTGGTGTAACTCGGGCAGTTGTTGTTGCCATCCTGTACCTGTCCCGCAGGTGTGATGTTCGGATGTACCGGTCCTGTGCAGGTGTTGTTACTCGTGGTCTGCCATTGCGAGGACGATCAGCTATCCGTCCTGCCTCCCTGTAGCGCTGTCTTAGGCGTCTCACAGTAGGGACATTGCAATTTATTGCCCTGGCCACATCTGCAGTCCTCATGCCTCCTTGCAGCATGCTTAAGGCACGTTCACACAGATGAGCAGGTACCCTGGGAATCTTTCTTTTGGTGTTTTGCAGAGTCAGTAGAAAGGCCTCTTTAGTGTCCTAAGTTGTAATAACTGTGACCTTAATTGCCTATTGTCTGTAAGCTGTTAGTGTCTTAACGGCCGTTCCACAGGTGCTTGTTCCTTAATTGTTTATGGTTCATTCAACAAGCATGGGAAACAGTGCTCAAACCCTTTACAATAAAGATCTGTGAAGTAATTTAGATTATCTTTGAAAGACAGGGTCCTGAAAAAGGTACATTTCTTTTTTTGCTGAGTTGAGTAACGAAAAAAGTGTTAAACAAATCAAAATATATTTGAGATTCTTTAAAGTAGCCACCCTTTGCCTTGATGACAACTTTGCACTCTCTTGGCATTCTCTCAACCAGCTTCATGAGGTAGTCATCTGGAGTGCTTTTCCAATAGTCTTGAAGGAATTCCCACAAATGCTGAGCACTTGTTGGTTGCTTTTCTTTCACTCTGCGGTCCAACTCATCCCAAATCATCTCAATTGGGTTGAGGCTGGGTGATTGTGGAGGCCAGGTCATCTGGTGCAGCACCATCACTCTCCTTCTTGGTCAAATAGCCCTTACACAGCCTGGAGGTGTGTTTTGGGTCATTGTTCTGTTGAAAAGCAAATGATATTCCCACTAAGCGCAAACCAGATGGGATAGCGTATGGCTGCACAATGCTGTGGTAGCCAAGCTGATTAAGTGTGCCTTAAATTCTAAATAAATCCCTGACATTGTCACCAGCAAAGCACCATCACACCTCCTCCTCCTCCATGCTTCTCGGTGGGAACCACACATGCGGAGATCATCCGTTCACCTACTCTGTGTCTCACAAAGACACGGCGGTTGGAACCAAAAAAAGATTTCCACCGGTCTAATGTCCATTGCTTATGTTTCTTGGCCAAAACAAGTCTATTTTTATTATTGTAGTCCTTTAGTAGTGGTTTCTTTGCAGCAATTCGACCATGAAGGCCTGATTCATGCAGTCTCCTCTGAACAGTTTATGTTGAGATGTGTCCGTTACTTGAGCTCTGTGAAGCATTTATTTGGGCTGCATTTTCTGAGGCTGGTAACTCTAATGAACATATCTTCTGCAGCAGAGGTAACTCTGGGTTTTCCTTTCCTGTGGCGGTCCTCATGAGAGACAATTTCTTCATAGCGCTTGATGGTTTTTGCGACTGCACTTGAAGAAACTTTAAAAGTTCTTGAAATGTTCCGGATTGACTGACCTTAAAGTAATGATGGACTGTTGTTTCTCTTTGCTTATTTGAGATGTTCTTGCCATAATATGGACTTGGTATGATTCCATAGGTGTTATTTTATTCTACAATGTAGAAAACAGTCAAAATAAAGAAAAACCCTTGAATGAGTAGGTGTGTCCAAACTTTTGACTGGTACTGTATATAACAAATACTTTTACTCAAGTAGTATTTTCCTGGATGACTTTCACTTTTACTTCAGTGATTTTCTATTTAGAAATCTTTACTTTTACTCAAGTATGACAATTGGATACTTTTTCCACGACTGATTGCTGCTGTCTGTGCAGGCCCAGAGAACTACACAGGGAATGGTCACAGAACATCATTACACTTCTTGGCTAATCATGTACAATTGCAAACATTATTCGTTTTAGGCAAGTAAATGTGTTGTTATCTATGAGGTGTACAGCTAGTAAAGGGTCTCATTTCTCTGTCAGAATTTGAGTAATCAGTTCCATTTGAAACAGCTATAATCAAAAGCTATAAACAAATGTTCAATTTAATTATATAATAAATATTGAGATAACTGGTCATAGCTTACTTACATAATTGTTATCGTTGTTTATTCTCTCGGAGATAAACAAAATCCGTCATTAATCTTAATTGATGTGATATTGAAAAAGTTGTAGTAAAGGTATTCAGGATCCCACCACCATTAAATCTAGCCTAAGCCTTGGATGGATCACAACCGTCGTGATCGGGAGTCCCATAGGGCGGTTCACAATTGGTCCAGCGTCGTCCGGGTTAGTGGGGGTTGGGCCGGGGTAGGCCGTCATTGTAAATAAAAGTTTGTTAACTGACTTGCCTAGTTAAATAAATGTTAAATAAAATAAAAAAAATATCTGCTGCGGGACTCCCCGTTCCTCCCTCTTTCACTTCCTCCCCTCCCCGGAGCTGCTCGACGCAAAACAACCGGTCCCTAGTACTCCAACGTTCTTTGCTACAGTATCGCCTTAAGTCAAAGGATGGCAGCATTTCTGAAATCCCTTCGGAATCTGAAGAATGAGATCGTTCTATTCTCTTCCCCGTTACTTCTTCTCCCGCTGCCTTTAGTCATTGGAACAAAGGTATGTGAATTGCCACACGTTTTGCACAGATTTATACACACGTTTTTATGTTGAAAATATATTTGATGTGTCTTGTAAGCGGGTTTCATATTTTTGTTTAATGATATTGTTTAATTTGTTAAATGCAAAGGAGTTGGTCATTTCTGACTACTTTTCTATATTTGAACGATGTTTGTATAATTACATTTATCATAAACTTTCAATTAGACACGGTACTGATGCAGGTCTAACTGCATTCTGTGGTTGAGAGACATTTAGTCATTGAACTTAGGTTTTGTTCAGCCTTGCACCTGTTGATGCAGCCTGAACTGTGAGTTACAGCATTGAACCATTTTCTTTAAAGACATCTATTTATTTATCTAGAGTGACTTACAGTAGGGTTAACTGCCTTGGTCAATGGCACATTCACCGATTTTTCCCCAACTCAGCCCAAGGATTTGAACTAGCAAGCTTTTGATTACTGGTTCAACATTCCTAACCATTAGGCTACCATCCTCCCTGTTCCTTCCATCCTCCCTGTTGTTTTAATCCTATATGGCAGGTCATGTCCAGCGTGGTAACACTAGTTACACTGAATCCTCCTGTCATAGGTTATATCCCAAATGGCACCCTATTCACTATAGTGCACTACTTTTGACTAGAGCCCCTGTTGCCTCTGAAGCTGAGACTCTGTCCTTGTGTTGCCACTACTGCATCACACATGGGGCTATAAGCATGTTATCTTTGTCTTATCCTTGGTACGTAGTTTCAGTGTATCAGAATCAATACTAACGTTATCACAACTAATCTGTCACACACACACCCACACACATCATAGAGGACTGCTGAGTGATACGTGTGGTCTGATCAGTGTACAGTTGAGACAAACAAGTGCTGCCATGGATTACAACACAGTGTGATCTTTAACCCCAATCAACATGTCTCAGTACCAATCAGCTATAATCTATCCCATTAAGATGATATGTTAATTTTGTGCCATATCATTTTTCTGTCCCTAACAACAATACAGCTCTGCTATCTTAATTTGATCACTCTGTTGTCGCAGAGAATATTCCTGAGCAGCAGGAAATGCAAATTGTAGTGTATTCAAGGGCTGAAAAGGCTTCTAAAGTTTATAATTTTCTCTTTAAAATGTCAAACTTGATTTGCCCTAACAAAAAAAAATCCATTGATTATCATTCAGATAATAATTCACATTTCCTGTTGCTGCAGGATTATTGTCCTGCTGCGAGAAGCAGGGTATTTAATCTGTATGAGCCAGCAGTATTCATTTCCAGGTGTGGTGGTGTTGGATGTTCTGACCTGTTGGTGACCTGTTGGATCATATGTATTTGTTGTGCAGGAGGCAGAATGTGCCTATGTGATCATCCTGATGGCAGTGTACTGGTGTACAGAGGCCTTACCGCTGGCTGTCACTGCCCTGCTCCCTGCTGTCCTCTTCCCCATGTTTGGCATCATGCAGTCCAAAGACGTAAGCCTGTATTGCAAGCCGTGAAGACATCTTTCAATAACATGATAAATGAAACTACGATAAAACTGTACTAATCAAACTGTACTATAGTAGCCTACTGACATTCAATATACTTCGCAATGGTGTCTGTACATTGTTTTAGTAGATACAGTATTGGTAGATGTTTGCATGTGCATACACAAATGCACCGTGGACCCATGAGTCACTTATCTGTGTGTGTCTTCCAGGTGTGTATGCAGTACCTGAAGGACACCAACATGTTGTTTGTGGGAGGACTGATGGTGGCGGTGGCAGTGGAGCACTGGAACCTGCACAAACGCATTGCCCTCCGAGTGCTGCTCTTTGTAGGGGTGCGCCCCGCTCTGTGAGTGACCCTCAACTAACTAACTAACTAACTAACTAACTAACTAACTAACTAACTAACTAACTAACTAACTAACTAACTAACTAACTAACTAACTAACTAACTAACTAACTAACTAACCCATCAATACAAATCCCCTGCTATGTATGTGACTATATCTATCTCTAGATAAGGAAAATCAGTTCATCTTTATGACTATCTACAGGTATGTTATATTGTATTGACCTTGCCATTATACATGATGTGGAAATATTACCTAACATTTGACTCTCTCTGTGTCAGAGGGTATTAAGCCCTTTGAGAGACTTTGATTTTTTTTTGCATACAATCTTAGAAAAAAAGGTGCTATCTAGAACCTAAAAGGGTTCTTTGGCTGTCCCCATAGGAGAACCCTTTAAAGAACCCTTTCCACAGAAGGTTCTACAAGGAAACCAAAAGAGTTCTAACTGGAAACAAAAAGGGTTCTACCTGGAACCAAAAAGGGATCTCCTATGGGGACTGCCGAAGAACCCTTTTGGAACCCTTTTTTCTAAGAGTGTAGATGAATATAAAATTTTATAAGCCTTGTTATAAGACCTTCTAAAAGCTCATACCTGCTTATAGCAAGTTATAAAGCATTAAACCTGTATGCTATGCTTTAAGTTAAGGTTTACAGAAAATTCTTATTCCACATTTCTTTGCTGAGGCCTGTGTTTCCTCCATAGAGATCCTGTAATTCCTATGATTCTCTATGTCAGTCTATGGTTTCCTGTCTCTCCAGTCTGATGCTGGGCTTCATGGGGGTGACAGCCTTCCTGTCCATGTGGATCAGTAACACAGCCACCACAGCCATGATGGTGCCCATCGTCCAGGCTGTTCTGGAGCAGCTCAACAACTACACAGAGACTGAGATGCCTGTGATCCTCAGTACTGAGGAGAACCCCCAACCTCAGGACCCCACTGACAGCAAACAGACAAAGAAACAGGCAGAGGGACATGGTGAGCACTGAGCAGAGAAGGACAAATTCATGAACAGTTCATTTGTGAGTTTATTGAAAGGGGTTATTATCCATTGAATGAACTCAGGGCTTATCAAGTAAGCTTATCAAGGAGCGTAAGTATGAGCAGTGTGCAATGCAAATTAGTTTTCTTTGCTTTGTGACTACTTGGGCTATGTTAATGGTCCTATTTGGACTATTTGTCCAGTTGTGGTGACCTGTTTAGATCCACTTGTGGAGGCTATCCGGCGTAAGGAAGCTGCAGACAAGAAGAAGATGTGTAAGGGCATGACACTGTGTGTCTGCTATGCAGCCAGCATCGGGGGCACTGCCACCCTCACAGGGACTGGCCCCAATCTGGTGCTCAAGGGACAGATGAACCAGTGGGTACCTTCAGCTATGGATTGTGTCCTCAGCGTATTTCAGTACATCTTTCAAATCATGATTCTTTCAAATCATATTTTTCTTTATGTGCTAATGTTAATAATATTTTATGTTTCCCTCAGACTGTTTCCTAACAATGGAGATGTCATCAATTTTGCGTCCTGGTTCGGCTTTGCTTTCCCCAACATGATCCTGATGCTGATCCTGGCTTGGCTCTGGCTGCAGTTTGTCTTCATGGGATTCAAGTGAGTTTCAGATTAACAGGACATGTTTTATCTTTCAGTCAGAGATCATCCTACTCAATTCAATTTACTACTGAAGTCACCCTTTAAGCCTCAACCCCTTTCTCTCCCTCTATTACCAGTTTTAAGAAGACGTGGGGCTGTGGGGCAGTGAAGACAGAGAAAGAGATAGCTGTGTACAATGTGATCAAGGAGCAGCATCGTCAGCTGGGCTCCATGTCTTTTGGAGAGCTGAGTGTGCTGGGTCTGTTCAGTTGTCTGGTGGTTCTGTGGTTCACCAGAGATCCTGGCTTCGTGGCAGGCTGGGCCACATACATCTTCAACGCTGACGCAGAGTACGGCTGTCTACTGTTCATAAATACTACACTGTACATGCACAGCATATTACACACGCCTAGTATGCTTTCCAAATGACATCCTATTCCCTTTATAGTGCACTGCTTTTGACAGTGCACTATAAAGGGCCCATATTGTTCTGGTCTAAAGTAGTGTGCCATAAAGGGAATATGGTGCCATTTGAGACCCAGCCCTAATCAATACATAGAAGACTTGAGACCATTACAAAAACATTATATTGACAAGTTATACACTATATATGCAAAAGGATGTGGACATCGCTTCAAATTAGTGGATTTGGCTGTTTCAGCCACACCCGTTGCTGACAGGTGTATAAAATCAAGCCCACAGCCATTCAATCTCCATAGACAAACATTGGCAGTAGAATGGTCTTACTGAAGAGCTCAATGATTTTCAACGTGCCACTGTCATAGGATGCCACCTTTCCAACAAGTAAGTCCATCAAATTTCTGCATTGCTAGAGCAGCCCCAGTCAACTGTAAGTGCTGTTATTGTGAAGTGGAAACGTCTAGGAGCAACAATGGCTCAGCCGCGAAGTGATAGGCCACACAATCTCACAGAACGGGACTGGTGAGTGTTGAAGCGCGTAGCGTGTAAAAATTGTCTGTCCTCGGTTGCAACACTCACTACCGAGTTCCAAACTGCCTCTGGAAGAAACGTTAGCACAATAACTATTCATTGGGAGCTTCATGAAATGGGTTTCCATGGCAGAGCAGCCGCACACAAGCCTAAGATCACCATGCGCAAATGCAAGCGTCGGCTGGAGTGGTGGAAAGCTCGCCGCCATTGGACTCTGGAGCAGTGGAAACGCGTTTCTGGAGTGATGAATCACGCTTCACCATCTGGCAGGGAGTCTGACGGACGAATCTAGGTTTGGCCGATGCCAGGAGAACGTTAACTGCTCCAATGCATAGTGCTAACTGTAAAGTTTGGTGGAAGAGGAATAATGGTCTGGGGCTGTTTTTCATGGTTCGGGCAAGGCCCCTTAGTTCCAGTGTAAGGAAATCTTAACGTTATAGCATACAGTGACATTCTAGACGATTCTGTGCTTCCAACTTGGTGGAAGGCCCTTTCTTGTTACTGCATGACAATGCCCCCGTGCACAAAGCAAGGTCCGTACAGAAATGGTTTGTCATGATCAGTGTGGAAGAACATGACTGGCCTGCACAGAGCCCTGACCTCAACTCCTTCGAACACTTTTGGGATGAATTGGAACGCTGACTCCGAGCCAGGCCTAATCGCCAAACAACAGTGCCCGACCTCACTAATGCTCTTGTGGCTGAATGGAAGCAAGTCCCCGCAGCAATGTTTCAACATCTAGTGGAAAGCCTTCCGAGAAGAGTGGAGGCTGTTATTGCAGCAAACGGGGGACCAACTCCATGTTAATGCCCATGATTTTGGGATGAGATGTTCGACGAGCATCGTCATGTTTCTCACTTCCCACATACTTGAATACTTCACAAGAAAACATGAATTGTGTGTCTGAATGCTGACAGATAGTCACCCTTTCTTTATCCGTTCTTCCCTCCAGATATGTAACTGATGCCACAGTGGCAGTGTTCATCGCTGTCCTTCTCTTCGTCCTGCCTTCTAAGCCCCCACGCTTCTGCTGCAGGAGGTCCCAAAGCTTTGACACTGGTAAACCATGTTTTTAAACAACACATAAAATGTAACAAGCACGGTACCTGATATTCAGTATGCTACTTTAGTATCTAAGGACATGAAGACTTGAAGACCATTACAATGGCATGTCTGTAACAGTGATTTGTTAACCCCTCTACAGAGCATCAGCACCCGGCTGGCCCCACACCAGCTCTGCTGACCTGGAAGGTGGCCCAGAAGAAGTTACCCTGGAGCATCGTTCTCCTCTTGGGGGGAGGGTTCGCCCTGGCCAAGGGCAGCGAGGTGAGAGACAGGGCCAGTATGTACATACAGATGTAGGATCTCCCTGTTGCAGGAGAACTTTCCTGACATGCAGGACATTTAAAACTTGTAGTGTATTTGAGGTTTAAAAAGGCCTCTGAAGTTTGTACAAAAAATTTAGCAACCCCTTCTAAAATGACCATTAATTATAATCCACATAATAATTAATTTCCTGTTGCTGCAGGATTATTTCTATGCTGTAGCAAACTGGCTCAAATTAAGATTCTATATCTGTACGGTGTAATCCTTGTTTGCTTTCCACAGAAACATTTTTACCAAAAAAGTCAGATCCCCACTGAGAACTGAATCATCCTACATTTCATCAGGATCTTTGTGACAAAAGGCCATTTTTGATTAGTCAACACAGCTCCACCCTGTACACTTCCCAAATACGATGACACATATGGCATATCATGTGGGATCACACAGGTGACATATCAGCTGCTTACTTAGTCACTTCAGTGAAAACGAGTACACTAAAATCCACCTTTCTGTCTTTGCATACTGTATACAGTATGTACAGGTAACTGCCAAAATAAAGGAAACACTTAATAGGGCGTTGGGCCACCATGAGCATATTGCATATTAATGCAATGTTAATTGCTTGTTAACTCAGGAACCAAACCTGTGTGGAAGCACCTGCCTTCAATGTACTTTATATCCCTCATTTACTCATATTTCCTTTGTTTTGGCAGTTACCTGTACATATGTAGATGTATGTGGGTCTGGTAATGTATCCGACAGCATAAGAAGAGTGCCATGGTTGTTTGACTCATTGTATGGTCATGTATGTGCCCCTGCAGGAGTCAGGTCTGTCTATGTGGATGGGGGACCAGATGACTCCCCTCCACACTATCCCACCCTGGGCCATTGCTATTATCCTGTGTCTGCTGATCGCCATCTTCACCGAGTGCACCAGTAACGTGGCCACTGCCACTCTCTTCCTACCTGTCCTCGCCTCAATGGTAAGACTTAACACACAAATCTGTATTAAATACACAATACTAAGCCCTACTACACAATACTACACTACGGCACAATACTAATATACAATGCTACACAATACTACACCACTACACAATACTACAATACTACACAATACTACAATACTACACTGGTACATCACTACACAATACTTCAATACGACACAATACTACAATATTACAATACTGCACTGCTACATCACTACACAATACTACAATACTACACAATGCTACAATACTACACAGTGCTACGCTACTACACAACTGTAAGCAGGAATACAATAGCTGTCCAGTCTGGTAAACTGCTCTGACACTCAGACATGTAGAGTACATGCAGAAGCAGTAGTAGTAGACGACTTGCAATGCTGCAATACTGTAGCTCCTTGATGTGAAGTACAGTACTTACCAGTCTCCCCTATAAGAGTGCAGCATTGAAACTACTCCCAGTGTGGAAAAGGGTGAGTGAAAGAGGGAGAAGGATACTGTAGGAAGAAAAATGGGGTTAGTGAACCAACTACTACTTACAGCAAAGTCTGGGAAAGAGAGATTACTAGGACGTGTGCTTTTGGGTCTAGCTGTTTTATGTGTCTGTAACAGACTAATACAAAAATGAATCCAACTATATAATATAACATCCATTATATCCGTTGAGGAAGAGCATGACAGAGGGATGAGAATTATGACATGAACATTTTTTTCAGCCAGTATTAATTTTCAAAAGAATTACTGTCGTGTTAATTTTTTTGGGGAGACTAAACAAATCTTCAGATGCTTACATTCTAATCTATGTTCTGCTATTATATTGTGATTCTACACCGTTCTGGAGAAATCTGTGGTGCGTTTCCATTTTGCCTGCCTTGACTCAGATCGCAAACAACATAGCATGCATCTTTATTGCACACGCCTAATGGACGATTTTGAACCCTAGAATTACAAACACTAAAATCAGATACTTATGAGCCAGTGATTACGGTGCAGAAAAGCTGCACAGAAGACTAGAGTGTTGTCATTAGGGATGCACCCCAAATGGAACCCTATTCCCTATATAGTGCACTACTTTTGACTAGGGCGCATGGCCTCTGATCAAAAGTAGTGCACTATGTAGGGAAACGAGTGCCATTTGGGACTCACACTAAGAGTCTCCTCCTTAGCCCAGGCTCAGACAGCTGAAGATGTGTGTCTGTGTCTATGTGTTTATTTCAGTCCCAGTCCATTGGAATGAATCCTCTGTACGTCATGGTGCCTTGTACTCTCAGTGCCTCCTTTGCCTTCATGCTACCTGTGGCCACACCGCCCAATGCTATCGTCTTCTCATTTGGCTACCTCAAGGTTTCCGACATGGTGAGTTACAGTACACCATTTTACAAAGATAATATTATCTACTGCATTGTCAATCTTTTTTTATTAATTAACAAAAATAAATAATAGCAAACAAATCGTAATCAATTTAGGAAACTTCTTATATTGCCATTTACTAATAAGTTGGAGACAGTTGTCCAGTCTTATAGTTCATTTGATTTCAGTATGAATGATTGCTAACAGACCCTGAAATCACACCCAGTTGTGCCTCCCCTCTCTCGCTCCCAGGCTAGGACAGGTATAGTGATGAACATCATCGGCATCCTGTGCATCACTCTGGCCATCAATAGCTGGGGCAGGGCCATGTTCCACCTAGACACCTTCCCTACCTGGGCCAACACTACTGGAGTGTGAGGCCCCCGAGGGTCCCCGGGCCAGGCCATGGGGAACACATGGAGGGCCCCTTATGTGCTAGAGACCTCTACCGAGAAAGGCATCAACGTGACTGGTCGTGTTAGTGTGTTGGGTGTTGGGAGAAAAGCCACGTAGCTTCCATTACGAAGGACACTTGAATCACCCTGTGGAAAGAACGATGGATGGATGGGTTTAACTGGAGAGAAGAATGATGAAGGGTGGAAAGTATCACTACTGTACTTTTAATGCTGTAATGTGTTATACAGAATGTCCAGTCCTATTCAAAATGCCCAAGCATTATCTCTATCAAATCAATTAAATGTATTCATAAAGCCCTTTTTACATCAGCCGATGTCACAAAGTGCTGTACAGAAACCCAGCCTAAAACCCAAAAAGCAAGCAATGCAGATGTAGAAGCACGGTGGCTAGGAAAAACTCACTAGAAAGGCAGGAACCTAGAAAGAAACCTAGAGAGGAACCAGGCTCTGAGGGGTGGCCAGTCCTCTTCTGGCTGTGCCGGGTGGAGATTATAACAGAACATGGCCAAGATGTTCAAACGTTCATAGATGACCAGCAGGGTCAAATAATAATAATAATCACAGTTGTTGTAGAGGGTGCAACAGGTCAGCACCTCAAGAGTAAATGTCAGTGAACATGTTCTCAACTTCTCACTCTCAGACGTAGTTTCTGTCTCATATTTGTTTGTCTGTTTATATCTCAAGACTCAGAGTTGCTTAAAATCCATTTGTGGTTTACTGTTTTTGATTAACTTTTCCTTTGCACAAAATAGCTTCTGAACTACACTACATGCCCAAAAGTATGTAAACACCTGAACACACTGCCTGGCTCGCAGTAGGCGTTCCAATTCATCCCAAAAGTGTTAGATGGGGTTGAGATCAGGGCTCTGTACAGACCAGTGAAGTTCTTCAACACCGATCTCGACAAAACATTTCTGGGGCATTGTCATGCTGAAACACGAAAGGTCCTTCCCCAAACTTTTGCCACAAAGTTGGAAGCACAGAATCAACTAGAATGTCATTGTATGCTGGTGCGTTAATAGTTCCCTTCACTGGAACTAAGGGGCCTAACCCAATCCATGAAAAACAGCCCCAGACCATTATTCCTCCTCCACCAAACTTTACAGTTGGCACTATGCATTTGGGCAGGTAGCGTTCTCCTGGCATCGGCCAAACCCAGATTCGTCTGTCAGTCTGCCAGATGGTGAATCATGATTCATCACTCCAGAAACGCGTTTTCACTGCTCCAGAGTCCAATGGCGGTGAGCTTTACAACACTCCAGCCAACGCTTGGCATAGCACATGGTGATCTTAGGTTTGTGTGTGGCTGCTCTGCCATGGAAACCCATTTCGTTAAGTCTCCCGACGAACAGTTATTGTGCTAACATTGCTTCTAAAGGCAGTTTGGAACTCGGTAGTGAGTGTTGCAACCGAGGACAGACAATTTGTACTCACTACACGGTTCAGCACTCTCCCGTTCTGTGAGCTTGTGTGGCCTACCACTTTGTGGCTGAGCTGTTGCTCCTAGAAGTTTCCACGGGGAGGCAGGTAGCCTAGTGGTTAGAGTTTGAGTGTTGGACTTGTAACCGAAAGGTCTGTCGTTCTGCCCCTGAACAAGGCAGTTAACCCACTGTTCCTAGGCCGTCATTGAAAATAGGAATTTGTTCTTAACTGACTTGCCTAGTTAAATAAAGGTAAAATACATTTTAAAAACTTCACAATAACAGCACTTACAGTTGACTGGGGCAGCTCTAGCGGGGCAGACATTTGACGAACTGACTTGTTGGACAGGTGGCATCCGATGACGGTGTCACGTTGAAAGCCTCTGAGCTCTTCAGTACGGCCAATCTACTGCCAATGTTTGTCTATGGAGATTGAATGGCTGTGTGCTCGAGTTTATACACCTGTCACCAACAGGTGTGACTGAAATAGCCAAATCCACTAATTTGAAGGGGTGTCCACATACCTTTGTATATATAGTGTATGTTTCCATGACCAAACAATGTATGTCATCTTCTCTTTTTGCTAATGTATAAGTCTTAGTCTTAGATGAACTTGTTTTGATTTTGCTAGTACTCAATGGTGAAACATGGTGCATTGTACTTGAACTTTGAATACTGTATGACTGTACAACTTGAGATGCCTCTGTACATACTTTTTCTAAACTTTAACCGTTGGGGCTGGAAAATGCAAACATATTGAAAAGTCAGATATGTGAATACACTGTACAATGTTATTTACTGTGTGCTGACGCGTTGATGTTTCTCATTTGTTATAACAGTAATATGTGTATTTCAATACTTTTTAATTTAATTATTGTAGTATTATCTTGATCAAAAGTTGTATATTCATGAGATGTAATATAGTTTATAGTGTATTGTATATGGAGTTTGCTACTGCACACGTTGAAATGGCCAAAATGGAAAGGAAATGTCTGGGCTGCTTGCATGTACAGTCAGAGATGGGCAAAAAATACGAGATACAATTACAAAATGTCATAAAGATCAATATATCAAAAATAAACTACAAAATACTTGTATTTTGAAATGTATTTAATTCAAATATATGTATTTTATATTTTAAAATACAGAAATACATTTGCAAGGAGTCAGCCCGAACAGCAACAACATTCTCAGCAATGGTTACAGATACGTTTTCCTTGCTATGACTGTGATGAGTTGTTTATCTTAGTTGAATGCACTGACTGTATATGTGAAAATGCACATACCAAAATGAACTGCAAAGCACACTGGGTATTGTTATTGGCCTTGTTTCAGGGTCATGTCTAGATGGGATACAGCTTAACCTAATTCTCCTAACCTGCTATGTAAGTTCTCCTAAACCTGCTACGAAAAGTCTGTTCATGTAGTTAATTTAGCAGATGCTTTTATCACACCATATTTCTATCAGACTTCTGATACCAATGCAAGGTGAAAGGGAGCCACAAAATGGTGAACCACTATAAAAAAGGAAAACACAAATTACAGCTCTTGAAAGTATCTTGTTACAGAATACATTGGAGTGTAGTTCAGCCCATTGTAATACAAATGACAAAATACATCTCTGTGTACAGTGCCTTATAGGTTCATGCAATCATGTATACAGATTTCACTGGTTTGATACACTGTTGCAAACTGATCGTGTGAAATAAATACAACTAAGAGGAAGATAAAATATGTATTAATCTTAACGGACCAAATATGTATTTTTATTCATAATTGTTATGTGTATATCTCTTTCACTTAAAAGAACAGTACATTTAGTAAGTGTTGCCTGGGAGGCATAATGTTACTTAACCTCAGTTGCTCCTAATAACGTAATTCAGCCATGTGCCATTAGTTACATAATGAAATGTAAAATTGTTGGTTGTCTTGGAAAATGAATCACTAACTCAGGATAAATTCTTTCAAGGAGAATGGCACATGAAATGCTGTCCTTCCTGGAACATTGTGAAAACATATTGTACCTTGTTGTCACGATCGTCTATAGGTGAAAGAGAGGACCAAGGCGCAGCGTGATTAGAATACATTCTTCCCTTTAATAATGAAGAACACTTAACAAACAACACAAAATAACCGTGACTGCTATAACACTGCATGCAAACATGCAACATCACATAGACAATTACCCACAACCCGTCTAATGCCTATGGCTACCTTAAATATGGCTCCCAATCAGAGACAATGATAGACAGCTGTCTCTGATTGAGAACCACTCAGGCAACCATAGACATACCTAGACACCTACACTGAACACAACCCCATAAACTCTACCAAAACCCCTTAGACACTACAAACACCCTCGACTAGACAAAAACACACAAACATCCCCCATGTCACACCCTGACCTAACTAAAATAATAAAGAAAACAAAGATAACTAAGGCCAGGGCGTGACACTTGTCCACATTTCAGTCTGGACAGAAGCGTTGTTAAATGCAGCCAAGAACACTGTGTACCTTTCTTATATATAAAGGAATGACCTATTCTCATACAAATAGATTAAAGACATTGCTTATCTCTAAAGAGCGTGACTTACAGTGCAGTTTGAAATATATAGATGGAGGGGAGCTGTGCCAGCATTAATGTCAGAGGTTGTTTTTGTATTCTTTTGTTGGCTTGAGTTATGTTCTTCCCAGCAGGTCCTGGAATGTAAAGAAACCCCTTGTAACCTTACATTCATTACAGTTGAAGTCGGAAGTTTACATACACCTTAGCCAAATACATTAGTATTAGTTTTTCACAATTCCTGACATTTAATCCTAGTAAAAATTCCTTGTCTTAGGTCAGTTAGGATCACCACTTTATTTTAAGAATGTGAAATGTCAGAATAATAGTAGAGAGAATGATTTATTTCAAATGTTATTTTTTTCATCACATTCCCAGTGGGTCAGAAGTTTACATACACACAAATAGTATTTGGTAGCATTGCCTTTAAATTGTTTAACTTGGGTCAAACGTTTCTGGTAGCCTTCCACAAGCTTCCCACAATAAGTTGGGTGAATTTTGGCCCATTCCTCCTGACAGGGCTGGTGTAACTGAGTCAGGTTTGTAGGCCTCCTTGCTCACACATGCTTTTTCAGTTCTGCCCACACAATTTCTAGAGGTCAGGGCTTTGTGATGGCTACTCCAATACCTTGACTTTGTTGTCCTTAAGCCATTTTGCCACAACTTAGGAAGTATGCTTGGGGTCATTGTCCATTTGGAAGACCCATTTGCGACCAAGCTTTAACTTCCTGACTGATGTCTTGAGATGTTGCTTCAATATATCCACATAATTTTCCTCCCTCATGATGCCATCTATTTGTGAAGTGTACCAGTCCCTCCTTCAGCAAAACACCCCCACAAAATGATGCTGCCACCCCCGTGCTTCACGGTTGGGAGAGTGTTCTTTGGCTTGCAAGCCTCCCCCTTTTTCCTCTAAACATAACGATGGTAATTATGGCCAAACAGTTCTATTTTTGTTTCATCAGACCAGAGGACATTTCTCCAAAAAGTACGATCTTTGTCCCCATGTACAGTTGCAAACCGTAGTCTGGCTTTTTTATGGCAGTTTTGGAGCAGTGGCTTCTTCCTTGCTGAGCGGCCTTTCAGGTTATGTCGATATAGGACTCACTTTACTGTGGATAAAGATACTTTTGTACCTGTTTCCTCCAGCATCTTCACAAGGTCCTTTGCTGTTCTGGGATTGATTTGCACTTTTCACACCAAAATACATTCATCTCTAGGAGTCAGAACGCGTCTCCTTCCTGAGTGGTAAGATAGCTGCGTGGTCCCATGGTGTTTATACTTGCGTACTATTGTTTGTACAGTTGAACGTTGTACCTTCAGGCGTTTGGAAATTGCTCCCAAGGATGAACCAGACTTGTGGAGGTCTGCAATTTATTATTTTTTTCTGAGGTCTCTGCTGATTTCTTTTGATTTTCCCATGATGTCAAGCAAAGGGACACTGAGTTTGAAGGTAGGCCTTGAAATACATCCACAGGTACACCTCCAATTGACTCAAATTATGTCAACTAGCCTATCAGAAGCTTCTAAAGCCATGACATCATTTTCTGGAATTTTCCAAGCTGTTTGAAGGCACAGTCAATTTAGTGTATGTAACCTTCTGAACCACTGGAATTGTGTGATACAGTGAATTATAAGTGAAATAATCTGTCTGTAAACAATTGTTGGAAAAATTACTTTTGTTATGCACAAAGTAGATGGCCTAACTGACTTGCCAAAACTACAGTTTGTTAACAAGAAATTTGTAGAGTTGTTGAAAAACGAGTTTTAATGACTCCAACCTAAGTGTATGTAAACATCCGACTTCAACTGTATAACCCGTATAGAATAAATAGTTTATTTGTGACCTATAAACAACTATCATAGGAATTAATGTTGTCAGTTATGGTCAAAGTAAGCCCTTTGTAAGAAATGCTGTACATTTAATCAAATTCCTGACTAAATGTGGGGGAGATTCCAGGTTTCCTGATTTCCTGGTGCCTCCCTGTATGCAGATTATTTGACAGATATTATTTCAAAATAATATGAATTTATTTATTTTAAGACAATTATTGATGACATAAGTCAATGGTGCTACCTGTCAATGATTTTAGATACCGGTATAATGATGATTTAAATGGTTTGACCATCCATATCTGTTTACACTTGATTGATATCCAGATACAATGAGTGCCTGACTACCTTCGGAGGTGTTCAGGAAGATCTGATTACAATCACAATGAGTCTTTTAATCGTCTACACCTGTATAAAGATGTGGACACAATCAGAATGTGGACAATATCAAGACAAGGATGCATGTTAGAAGCAGGTATTAACGGAGCTCTAGAGAACGTGTTTGAACAGCAAACAGGAGATGACAAAGTTTCAGTAGCAGTCCTCTTTGGCTACTCCTTAGCTATTTCTCAACTTAATGACTAAAACATGCAGACTTTAACAGCTGACTCTGACAGTACTATTGTTTTCGTGTGCTCCTTTTCTAAGTAATTTGTGGTTTGGTGCATAGGCCCACATGATCCCATAAACTTAGTACACAGTACACACACACAGCACAGGCTTTGGCTGAATGGCTCTACCTGGGGAGAGAGAACAGAATGTGTCACTGTCCCGTCACAGAGAGATTGCATGAACCTGGCGAGATCAGGAGATTCACTAGAAACCCTATATTGTTGTACAGACAAAATAGTAAATTTCACAACCTCCTATTGATAGGGCTATAGCTCCAATTCATTACAACACACAGTAGAGACATGGTGAGAATATTTCAATAACATGGAAGAATCGTATAGAGATGGTATGTTTCACAGTCTAGACAAGAAAGCAGACAGTTCACAGACACTACAGGTTTTTAATGGTTGAATCCTACAAGACGATATGGCCATTGACAGCTAAAAACATCCCAAAACCGCACTTTATTGTTGAATATGGAGGAGGATAGAAACCTCAAGAGGCAGAGAGGAGACAAGGAGAAAAAAGAAAGGAAGGAAGGAAGAAATACAATATAATATCTTGGCTAAGCCCTGATCTTGACCACAGAGTCTCGGGCATTTAAAATGTTAAGGAGTAGTTGGGTGTATTGTACAGCTCAGATCACTATGATCTAACGTCCCAAGGAGGGAAAAGCCTATGTAATTACAGTGCCTTTCTCCCTCTTTGCTGCCTCTCCAACACCCACTCATTATCCAATTGAAACAAGTCCTTGTGTCCCATAGCCTCTATTATTACCTGTATATACATTTAAGTCTTCAGTAAGAAAGGGAGAATGGCATCTATATTCTTTGCTGAGGTTGTGTAAAAAATATTTTATAGACAAGTAAAGCCCTTTGGTAAAGTTACCGGCACGGCAGAACTTGTGTTGTTAGCCATGTGTGTGCTATTGTACACTGAGAGTTTTGAACACTATGAACTTCCAATTTTGTACTATTTTTTTCTACATTGTAGAATAATAGTGAAGACATTAAAACTATGAAATAACACATATGGAATCATATAGTAACCAAAAAAGTGTCAAACAAATATACATATATTTTAAATTTCAGATTCTTCAAAGTAGCCACCCGTTGCTTTGATGACAGCTTTGCACATTCTTGGCATTCTCTCAACCAGCTTCACCTGGAATGCTTTTCCAACGGTCTTGAAGGAGTTCCCACATATGCTGAGCACTTGTTGGTTGCTTTTCCTTCACTCTGCAGTCCAACTCATCCCAAACCATCTCAATTGGGTTGAGGTCAGGTGATTGTGGAGGCCAGGTCATCTGATGCAGCACTCCATCACTCTCCTTCTTGGTCAAATAGCCCTTACACAGCCTGGAGGTGTGTTGGGTCATTGTCCTGTTGAAGAAAAAAAATGATAGTCCCACTAAGTGCGAACCAGATGGGATGGCGGATTGCTGCAGAATGTTGTGGTAGCCATGTTGGTTAAGTGTGTCTTGAATTCAAAATAAATCACAGACAGTGTCACCATCAAAGCACCCCCACACCATAACACCTCCTCCTCCATGCTTTACGGTGGGAAATATACATGCGAAGATCATCCATTGACCCATACCATGTCTCACAAAGACAAGGCGGTTGGAACAAAAAATCTCTAATTTGGACTCATCAGACCAAATGTGCTGACAAACTGCCTGGGAGCTCCTCAGTGGTGAAACTCCTCCTCCTTCAATCAGTGGTGAACCAGGTGGAACAAATCTTCCAGGCAATCTGGGCGTGCCAGCACCTGGCTCTGCTGTTGTCTTTAGACCGCAGTGAAAGGAGCATTTATAGCACCACAAGACCAAGGAAACTTCATCTTTGTGATCAAGGTGACTGTGCAAGTCCAAGCCCTCCACAAAACTGTGAAAGACAGCCGGTAAGCGCCATATTGGCCATGCTTGGCTAGACTGACTTAAGCAGTGCACTGCTAATGATACTCTGGAAAACACAGACTCTTAACTCTTAACTTTGATAGGACTTTTGCAGTGGTATTTATAACTTCAAATGTTGTTTGTGGGGTATAAAGGAAAAGTAAGAAGAGCCAAATTCATTGTTGACAAAGAACTTGTTTGAAATGGTTAAAAGTAATTTAAACTTTGTAGAAATCTTAGTAAACCAAGTTCTTAATTCAGTAACAAATGTATAGTCTAAAAAATCTTTGGCTAAAAAATGTAAGATTTGTCTGCTTAAAACTACTGATTAGAAAATAAATGTAATTTTTTACTACTAAAAATATTTTGAATGTATTTGGCTAAAATGCAAATTTAGATAAAAATATACTGATTCTGCTCATTTGATTAAAAATGGTGGGTTTCTATTTTGGGAAACATTTGCTTAAAAGTGGAAACCTTGTATTTTATAATGGCAGAAATGTGTTTATCTGAGGTGAATGTGGATAATTTTGTGTATTTAATTAGGCTGTCAACTCAAATAATAACTTGTATTTGTCATCTCTTTTTTGAGGTTTTTCACCTGTTTACTGCCAACCAAAGAATGGTAAATAAAAGACAAACAACTGATTCCATGGCTATTTATTGAGTGAAATCCAGTTAAAATCTTCATGTGGAGGGACTGTCCTTTTCAAGTGGGGAATTGCACAAGAAGGAGGTCAAAACTTGACACCAAATGACAAATTTGCACCGGTCTAATGTACATTGCTCGTGTTTCTTGGCACAAGCAAGTCTCTTCTTATTATTGGTGTCCTTTAGTAGTGGTTTCTTTGCAGCAATCGACCATGAAGGCCTGATTCACACAGTCTCCTCTGAACAGTTGATGTTGAGATGTATCTGTTACTTGAACTCTGTGAAGCATTTTTTTGGGCTGCAATTTCTGAGGTTGGTACCTCTAACTTATCCTCTGCTTCAGAGGTAACTCTGGGTCTTCCATTCCTGTGGTGGTCCTCATGAGAGCCAGTTTCATCATAGCACTTGATTGTTTTTGCGACTGCACTTGAAGAAAGTGTTTGAAATTGTCCGTATTAACTGACCTTCATGTCATAAAGTAATGATGGACTGTCGTTTCTCTTTGCTTATTTGAGCTGTTCTTGCCATAATATGTACTTGGTATTTTACCAAATAGGGCTATCTTCTGTATACCTCCCCTACCTTGTCACAACACAACTGATTGGCTCAAACGCAACTTTTAGGAAGGCACACCTGTTAATAGAAATGCATTCCAGGTGACTACCTCATGAAGCTGGTTGAGAGAATGCCAAGAGTGTGCAAAGCTGTCATCAAAGCAAAGGGTGGCTATTTGAAGAATCTCAAATATAAAATATATTTGGATTGTTTAACACTTTTTTGGTTACTACATGATTCCATAGGTGTTATTTTATTCTACGATGTAGAAAACAGTAAAAATAAAGAAAAACCCTTGAATGAGTAGGTGTGTCTAAACCTAAAAATTAGAGTAATTAAGGTGACAGACATTGACACATGCAATACTGCCTTGCACGCTTTTGCTTGCATCTAGCTGATCTAGGGTGTAATCATTAGTCCAACAGTTGCAAACGAGAGTTTCTATTGGACAAATTCAGATATGTTCATCCCTGTTTTGTTCCGTTTGCTTCTGTTTAAGAAACATTTTTCAAAAGAATTAGTGGAATGAATACACCCCTGATCACACGCAAACACAGTTCACTTTCGTAGCAGCCACATAAAAAAAGCATTGTTGTATTCCTTCCCACATCTACACACTCTCCTCTCACCTTTTCCCTTCGCTTGTGGACTTCAGTGCACAACACATCAGCTTTCTGTGACCAGGCAAAAAACCTTTCCAAGCCAAACCATATCATAACCGCTAACCGCTACACACAGCCTACATGGTTGTCACCATAATAACGTCATAGTCAACATAGCTACTACAACTAACATGTTAGTAAACCCGCTACAATCATGCAGTACAGTGTACAGTCAGCAGCAAGCAGTTTAGCAGTTACACCTGCGGGTCCTGGTGACAATAAATTAATAAAACCAAAAGCTTACCTTGACTTGGACGAGTTCCAGTGTTGGATAGCTATAGCCAGCTAGCTAACATAGCATCCCTCTCTGTTTGAGCCGGGGTTTTGAATAGGCTAAACTAGCTAGCTGCATTCACTAGCTAAGTAAGTGAAAGTGAAAAAAGACACAACAAAATATATCAAAATCTCTCCCCCTCTCTCTTTTTCTCTTGCTTCTTCATTTTTGAAGAAATTACTTTGTTCAAAACTATTAAACTATTGTCTTTCTCTCTCTTTTAGTCAACTACTCACCATATGTTAGGCACGGCAGTGCTAGCTAGTTGTAGCTTATGCTTTCAGTACTAGATTAATTCTCTGATCCTTTGATCAGAGAATGTTGCAAGAGCTCTGATAGGTTGGAGGACGTCCTCCGGAAGTTGTCATAATTACTGTTTAAGTCTATGGAAGTGGGTGAGAACCACAAGCCTCCTAGATTTTGTATTGAAGTCAATGTACCCAGAGGAGGACGGAAGCTAGCTGTCCACCAGCTACACCATGGTGCTACCCTACAGAGTGCAGTTGAGGCTACTGTAGACCTCCATTCCAGTGTTTTAATCAATTATTTGGTGATGTGAATATATTTAGTACAGTTTTATCTAAAAAGGATAACTTTTTTAATGTTTCACTATTTTTATTTGGAAGGAAATTCACTGAGTAGGATGGTCCTCCCCTTCCTCCTCTGAGGAGCCTACACTGTGGTACATATAGTGTCAAACAAAATGTAGGCCTACAGTATACACTCTTAGAAAAAAGGGTTCCATAAAGGTTCTGCAGCTGTCCCGTAGGAGAACCCTTTTTGGTTCCAGGTAGAACCCATTTTGGTTCCAGGTAGAACTATTTTGGTGTCCATGTATGGTCCTACAAGGAAATGGTCCTACAAGGAAACCAAAAGGTTTCTACCTCGAACCAAAGGGGTTCTTCCTGGAACCAAAAAAGGCTCTTCAAAGGATTCTCCGATGGGGACAGTCGAAGAACCTGTTTTCGTTGTAGATAGCACCTTTTTTTGTATGATAGATATTGCTCATAGTTTAACTGTGATTTAAACATATTTGAAATTGTCTTAGAGGCCCATTAGGCTGCCAGGTCTTGTGTTACTTTTAGACAAACACTATTATCTACACTACTGTGTTCACTGGGCCATACTCTGAGTCTACAGTAAGGTAGGCAGAGGAAGTGTCATCCCTCTAGTGCCTCATATGTTTGATCTTTCAACTGATGGGACTGTCACCTACCATCGACTTTCTTTCAGAGGCTTTTACAGCTTTAGACCTTTGTGAATGTCATTGTTAAAAGTGCCTAGTTGTGTTTGAAATCGACTACATTGCAGTCGGTGACAAAATACTTACTGATCTACAAATCATCTTAAATGACTACTCATTATTAGTAGATGTGCCAGTCTGCTCAGTCATTGATCAGCTACTGAGAAAAATTTATGCTCTCGAACATGGCCTCAGAGAAAAAATGTAGAGTTCATAAGGAAAGAGCTCCATCATCTGGTGCAGTTGCAGAATTGGCAAAACCCTGTGAACTTTGTCCAGCAGTGGATTGGCAGTCATGTTTAACAATGCTAGTTGAGATTGCTTGTGTACAGCTAAATCAGAGATAGGAAGTGACATAGTCTGTCATCAGATCGGAAGTCTCACTCTGGAAGCTGGTAGCTAGAATACCACCTTGTTCTTACTTGACCATACAGACTTTTCTGAATGACAGTCTTTAGAAATGGATACTAATGTAATTGTGGAGAGTAGGACGAATGGGAATGAAAGCTCTTCATATTCATTGACAATATTTGGGAACTGTTTGAGATGTATTCGCAGGTTGATTCCTGTTGACTTCAAAAAAGAAATGATTGAATTATCAACATTGGCTGGGCCTGTGGTAAGAAACATCTTTATTACATTTTTTGTGTCCACAATTAGTTCAAAGTTATATGAAACCGTACATTTCTAGATTCAATTATTATTGTTATTTAGCAGTGTTTCTTATATAATATTGAATTCACTTTAAGGCCACTGGCACACTGGCTAATTATAGGTTACTGGCATCTGGCACACTATAGATGTTTTTTCATTGCTTCATCTATCACCTTGCCTGTTTAACCTGAATTACTTTGAATGACCTCAAACCATACATTTGATGCATGTATAACACTTCAGTGTTAGGCCTATTCACTACACATATTCCTGATAGTATACACAACTACATCAACTGATTTATCAAATGTTGTGGTTGTATCGGCACCAGGTTATGGCTCAGCTCATGGTCTTTCTAGTGAGTTTCGTCAGTACAGTTTTCTGTGGCCATTTGGGGAAGACAGAACTGGCAGGGGTGGCTCTCGCCATAGCTGTAAGTATTGATTGACTTATGAGTTTATTTCGACAATTGTGGGTAATATTATACTGGGTACCAGTATGTTTGTGCCATATGTCACGCCCTGACCATAGATTGCTTTGTATGTTTCTATGTTTTGTTTGGTCAGGGTGTGATGTGGGTGGGCATTCTATGTTGTATGTCTAGGTTGTCTATTTCTCTGTTTGGCCTGGTGTGGTTCCCAATCAGAGGCAGCTGTCTATCATTGTCTCTGATTGAGAGCTATACTTAGGTAGCCTGTTTTCCCATTGTGTGTTGTGGGTGATTGTTTTCTGTTTAGTGTATGTTCACCTGGCAGAACTGTTTCATTTTCGTTTTTCCTCGTTGTTGTTTTGTGTAGTGTTCAGTTTTAATTAAATATGACGAACACTTACCACGCTGCATTTTGGTCCTCCTCTCCTTCCACCAACGAAAATCGTTACACCATAATGTGACTTCTGCCACTTCGTGTCATGCCAAACATGATGGCACAAACAGACTGGTACCTAGCTGTGGTAGTATTGCATAAATGTTGAAATTACAGCACACTATGAAATTTACAGTTTCAACCAATTTCAAAATTTCTCAATCTCTGTTCTGGTCTTCCAGGTGATTAATGTTACAGGTATCTCCATTGGGTCTGGTTTATCATCAGCGTGTGACACACTCATATCTCAGGTAGGTATGAAACCTAGTCCGTTTCCTCCTCCTAATACAGACCACTGTCCCCAAAATGTTACCAATAGCATTGTCATCATAGCTCTGGTCCAGGGGGTCATACACAGCTTGCTATTGCTCAGTATCAGCATGATATCAGCATATCAGTATCAGCATCAGTATCAGCATGTAATCACCACTGGGATTATTCTTATTTGACCCTGTTGGTCATCTATGAACGTTTGAACATCTTGGCCATGTACTGTTATAATCTCCACCCGACACAGCCAGAAGAGGACTGGCCACCCCTCAGAGCCTGGTTCCTCTCTAGGTTTCTTCCTAGGTTCCTGCCTTTCTAGGGAGTTTTTCCTAGCCAGCTTGCTTCTACATCTGCATTGCTTTCTGTTTGGGGTTTTAGGCTGGGTTTCTGTACAGCACTTTGTGACATTGACTGATGTAAAAAGAGCTTTATAAATACATTTGATTGATTGATGTAGCACCCTGGACCAGAGCTACAGTATCCTGCCATTCCACTCAAAGATTAACTTGATTATTTCTCCCTGCAGACCTTTGGGAGCCGCAACCTCCTGAAAGTTGGGGTCATACTACAGAGAGCCATCCTCATTCAACTTCTGGCCTGTTTCCCATGCTGGGCTATTCTCATCAACACAGAACCCATCCTCCTGGCTGTCAAACAGAGCCCAGAGGTCGCCAGGTAGGTCAGACTCCTCCAGTCACTGCACACAGTTACCCCAGATCTAATAGATGTCTAAAATGGCACCCTATTCCTTACATAGTGTGGTACTTTTGACCAGGGCCCATAGGGAATAGGATGATATTTGGGACGCAGGCTATGTCTCTGAATGTGTCTGTTTTCTGTGATTCACAAGTGACATGTAGAGATTGGTTTGTAGAATGTGATTACTGTTTTGGATCATTCTGATAGCGCTCTCTTATGTCACTTTAGGTTGTCTCAGATGTATGTGAAGATTTTTATGCCAGCACTCCCAGTGAGTACATCTATCTACCCAGACACATGTGAACACAGTCGATTAAGCAGTAGTGTAAAATAAAAATACTTTAAAGTACTACTTAAGTAGTTTTTGGGGTATCTGTACATTACTTTACTATTACTATTTTTGACAACTTTTACTTCCTAAAGAAAATAATGTACTTTTTACTCCATACATTTTCCCTGACATGAAAAAGTACTCGTTACACTTTGAAGGCTTAGCAGGACAGGAAAATGGTCAAATTCACGTACTTATCAAGAGAACATCCCTGGTCATCCCTACTGCCGCTGATCTGGCAGAATCACGAAACACAAATGCTTCATTTGTAAATTATTTCCAAGTGTTGGAGTGTGCCCCTGGTTATCTGTAAATGACATAAACCAAGAATATTGTGCCTTCTGGTTTGCGTAATATAAGCAATTTCAAAATAATTATTTACTTTTGATACTGAAGTATATTTAAAACCAAATACTTTTAGGCTTTTTCTCAAGTAATATTTTACTGGGTGACTTTCACTTTTACTTGATTTTCTATTAAGGTATCTTTACTTTTCTTTATCTTTACTTTTACTCAAGTATGACAATTGGGTACTTTTTCCACCACTGCAATTAAGATAATAATGAATTTACCATGTCAAAACTGAAACATGTTCATCATACATTTTTTAACAGGCCACTTTTATTTACCAGCTGGAGGCCAGATATCTACAGAATCAGGTTAGAGCTAACCTAGACCTCAGTCAGTCGCCCTGCAAAGAGAATAATCACCTGACCATTTGATCTGAATGAGACTTTATTGTCCTTCAGGGAATCATATGGCCGCAGGTCATCACAGGTGTGGTGGCTAACCTACTGAATGCCCTCATCAACTACATCTTCCTCTATCTTCTGGACCTGGGTGTAGCGTGAGTGTCATCCCCAAACAGTGATTATTCTCTCATTACCATTGAGGGATATAGGATGGGATGGTAATTGTTAGCACTGAGGGCTATAGGATGTAATGTATGTTGTGGATTGTTTTCGGGTGACAGTGGGTCTGCGTGGGCCAACACCATCTCTCAGCTCTCTCTGGCTGCTATGCTCTATACCTACATCATATGGAAGGAACTCCACAAAGCCACCTGGGCAGGTGAGACATGATTACACTAAAGTAGGTCTTATACCACCAAATCCACAAACTCTTTGAACTATCTGCGACTTGAATGGACCCCATACAAAGTGATGCATTTATTAGTATGCATTTATTGCGGGACAGCAGTGCAATGTCAAACCAAGGGCGCTGTTTTTGGCTTCCTAATGTATTAACACAGCATGGTTTTGGTTCAGACCCAAACACCTTCTGTGAGAACATGAGCATGAACCTTTCGGTGAGGATCCCAGTGTCTGAGCCTTGTGTTCCTTATAGGCTGGTCTTGGGAGTGCCTGGAAGACTGGGACACATACGTCCACCTGGCCATTCCTAGCATGATCATGCTGTGTGTGGAGTGGTGGACCTATGAGATTGGAGGTTTTCTAGCAGGTACGGCAACAGATGGAAGCAGGTCTATTTGGTGTCTGGTTATTTTGTTATTTAGCTATCTGGTTGTTTTGCATTGAAGTCTATGAATGTCATAATGTCTCTCTATTGTTATTTGTTTTATGTGAAATGGTGTTCTAGATTTTACTGTTTGCTTGTGGGTATTTCTACACGTTACACACTGTTTAGCTGTTAGTGTTTCTGCTTTGGTTTGATATCCTGTCTCACTACCTCTCAATGGCAGGTCTGATAAGTGAGGTGGAGCTTGGAGCACAATCAGTCGTCTACGAACTGGCAAACATTTGCTACATGGTAAATATATAGATAAGACTTGAAAAATTTTTTGGGGGCAAATGTTCATCCATACCATATTTTCACACTAGTCACATAGAGCATCTGTGTGTGTGTGTTGTCAGTTCCCTCTAGGGTTCAGTGTGGCAGGCAGTGTGAGGGTGGGCAATGCTCTGGGGGCTGGAGATACAGAGCAGGCCAAGCTGTCTGCCAAGCTGGCCATGTTCTGTGCTGGTACGTGTGTAGACCTCAAATAATATTTAAACGCTTGACAAGAGAAAATAAAGCATTAAAACGATAATTAAATGATACGTTTTACTGAAGAAATGTGTTCAGTCTATGTATGACCTTTTGTCTCTGTCCAGGATCAGTTTCTGTGTGCTTGTCGGTTCTTGTTGGGATACTGAAGGACAAAATCTCCTATGTCTTTACATATGATGAGTGAGTAATGTAGTCTGTGGTAATTTACCACTACAGATTTGCTTCTGTGGCTTTGGGATCTGTTGTTCATCACCATGACTTTGCAGTTTTGTTGTGTTTTAATACAACCCTGGTGTGTTGTAATGTATCTGTGTATGAGCGTGAACATTGATGACCTTTCTTTATGACATAACTAAGTCACTCACTGTAATACAGAAGTACACAGTCATGAACTTTGCTTACATATTCCTTCACACTTTAACTAGGGTGAGATGTCTCTGTCATTGATTTACATAACTGAATGTATTTCTTCCCCCTGAATTTCTACCAACAGGCAGATCAGGGAGAGGGTTGCTCAAGTTATGGCTTTCTACGCCCCTTTTCTTCTGTTAGATGCAATATCGGTAAGGAGTCAATGCTGCTACTGTATCACAACTTATAGCTCCCTTTACTCATCACATTACAGATCCACTCTTTATAATATCAAAGGTACTATTATAACAGGAAAGACTTCTTCCACATTTGTTACATTACAGCCTTATTCTAAAATGTATTATACACTTTTTCCCCTCGTCAATCTATACACAATACCCCATAATGACAGAGCAAAACCAGGTTTACATTTTTTCTCACAAATTTATTAAAAAAAAAATATATATATATATATATATATGACATTTACATAAATATTCAGACCCTTTACTCAGTACTTTGTCGAAGCACCTTTTGGCAGCGATTACAGGCTTGAGTCTTCTTGGGTATGATGCTACAAGCTTGGCACAACTGTATTTGGGGAGTTTCTCCCATTCTTCTCTGCAGAGCCTCTCAAGCTCTGTCAGGTTGGATGGGGAGCGTCGCTGCACAGCTATTTTCAGGTCTCAAGAGATGTTTGATTGGGTTCAAGTCTGGGCTCTGGCTGGGCCACTCAAGGACATTCAGAGACTTGTCCCGAAGCCACTCCTGCATTGTCTTGGCTGTGTGCTTATGGTCATTGTCCTGTTGAAGATGAACCTTCACCCCAGTTTGAGGTCCTGAACGCTGTGGAGGTTTTCATTAAGGATCTCTCTGTAATTTTCTCTGTTCATCTTTCCCTCAATCCTGACTAGTCTCCCAGTCCCTGCCGCTGAAAACCATCCCCACAGCATGATTCTGCCACCACCATGCTTCACCATAGAGATGGTGCCAGGTTTTATCCAGACGTGATGCTTGGCATTCAGGCCAAAGTGTTCAATCTTGGTTTCATCAGACCAGAGAATCTTGTTTCTCATGGTCAGAGCCCTTTGGGTGCCTTTTGGCAAACTCCAAGTGGGCTGTTATGTGCCTTTTACTGAGGAGTTGCTTCCGTCTGGCCACTCTACCATAAAGGCCTGATTGGTGGAGTGGTGCAGAGATGGTTGTCCTTCTTGAAAGTTCTCCCATCTCCACAGAGGAACTCTGGAGCTCTGTCAGAGTGACCATTGGGTAAACTCCCTCTTTACCTCTGTAGTCTGGTCTCCTTCACCACCAGCAGTTACCATACCCGGTCTGCTAGGTGGTTGCTACTTAAAGTCCCCAGGACTTTCACAGTATTAGGCAAGACTGCCTTCTCTTCTTGTGCACCAGACAAATGTTGTATTTTTTTAAATTTCACCTTTATTTAACCAGGTAGGCTAGTTGAGAACAAGTTCTCTGTCACGTTCCTGACCTTATTTCCTTTATTTTGTCTTTGTTTAGTATGGTCAGGGCGTGAGTTGGGGTGGGCATTCTATGTTATGTGTTTCTATGTTGGGTTCAATGTATTAGCCTGATATGGTTCTCAATTAGGGGCAGGTGTTTTACGTTTCCTCTGATTGAGAACCATATTAAGGTAGGCTGTTCTCACTGTTTGTTTGTGGGTGATTGTTCCTGTGTCAGTGTTTGTGCCACACGGGACTGTTTTCGTTCGTTTCGTTTGTTTCATTCGTGTGTTCCTTCCTGTTCGTGCGTTCATGTTATATGTTCACAAGTTCAGGTCTGTTCACGTCGTTTATTGTTTTGTAGTTTGTTTAAGAGTTTTTCCGTCTTCGTTATTATTAATAAACAAATATGTATTCAACCCACGCTGCGTTTTGGTCCGATCCATGCTCCTCTTCAGACGAGGAGGAAAACGACCGTTACATTCTCATTTACAACTGCGACCAGGCCAAGATAAAGCAAAGCAGTGCGACACAAACAACAACACAGAGTTACACATGGAATAAACAAACATACAGTCAAAAACACAATAGAGAAAGTCTATATACATGGAATAATCTACAATCCATGCTTCATCTAGATATGTTAGTGCCACTGAATGAATTTAACATATTGATGGGAGACTCTTAGAGAGGAGTGTAAATGCTTTTTTTTAGGTTGGTGTTGTGTATTGTATTCTTCTATGTTTTAATTCTGTAATGTATTGATTGTTGCTGCCTTCTTTGCCAGGTCTCCTTTGAAAAAGAGACTCTGGGTCTCAATGGGCTTTTCGTGGTGAAATAAAGGTTACATTTAAAAAATTGGTCACCTCCCTGACCAAGGACCTTCTCCCCCGATTGTTCAGTTTGGCCGGACGGCCAGCTCTAGGAAGAGTCTTGGTGGTTCTTCTCACATTTAAGAATGATGGAGGCCACTATGTTCTTGGGGAACTTCAATGCTGCAGAAATGTTTTTTTGGTATCCTTCCCCAGATCTGTGCCTCGACACAATCCTGTCTCAGAGCTCTAAGGACAATTCCTTTGACATCATGGCTTGGTTTTTGCTTTGACATGCACTGTCAACTGTGGGACCTTTACATAGACAGGTGTGTGCCTTTTCGAATCAGGCCCATTCAATTGAATTTGACAGGTGGACTCCAAGTTATAGAAACATCTCAAGGATGATCAATGGGAACAGGATGCACCTGAGATCAATTTCGAGTCTCATAGCAAAGGGTCTGAATAATTATGTAAATAAGGTATTTCTGTTTTTTATTTGTAATACATTTGCAAAAATGTAAAAATCTGTTTTTCGCTTTGTGATTATGGGGTATTGTAACGGTGTTCCTCCTCCTCTTCATCCGAAGAGGAGGAGCATGGATTGAACCAAGGCGCAGCGTTGTGAAATGACATAATTTATTAAACAAGACGAAAAAACGAACTACACTTGAATAATAAACAAAACAAATAAACGACGTAGACAGACCTGGACGACGAACTTACATGAAACACGAAGAACGCAATAACAGGAAAACTGACTACACAAAAACCGAACGAACAAACATACCGAGAACAGTCCCGTGTGGCGTAACATACAGACACTGACATAGGAGACAACCACCCACAACAAACAGTGTGAAAACACCTACCTTAATATGACTCTCAATCAGAGGAAACGACACACACCTGCCTCTAATTGAGAGCCATATTAGGTACCCATTAACCAACATAGAAACAGAAAACATAGACTGCCCACCCAAACTCACGTCCTGACCAACTAACACATACAAAAACTAACAGAAAACAGGTCAGGAACGTGACAGGTATTGTATGTAGATTGAGGATTTTTTAAAATTTGATACATTTTAAAATAAGGCTGTAACATCAAGGGGTCTGAATACTTTCCGAAGAAACTGTATGTACAACAGTAACCGTGTCTCTGTTTCTCCTGGTTCCCCAGGCTGCCTCAGGTAGTATTATAAGGGGTGCAGGTAAGCAGAAGGTTGGGGCGATATGCAACATCCTGGGTTACTATGGGGTTGGCTTTCCTATTGGCGTGTCCCTGATGTTTGCTGCCAAACTAGGAATCATGGGTAAGAACATCTATAAATGTGTTTCGCATTTTGTCCTTTGAATATATGGAGTAATATTTCATTCCTTTTTCAGTCTTTTGATTGCTCCCGTATTGCACCTGGGCGCCTGACTGTTTCGTAATTTAACAACATTACATTGTTGGTTTGTGTGGCAAGGTGACAAGTTGGCTTAAGCAAAGACAAACTGGCTCCAATCTCCCTACTGCTTCCTTCAGTTGTCTTCACTTCTTTGACTGTTACCGTTATGTTTGGTCTCCACCCCCAGGCCTGTGGACCGGTCTGTTTACCTGTGTGTTCCTACAGTCCTCCTTCCTCATCGTCTACCTATCCAGAATGAACTGGAAGAAAGCCACTGTAGAGGTGAGGGAACAAAGGCATAACACTCAAGTATTTATTTAATTTAATGTAAATGCCTTGAAGAGGATCTTAATGGTGTTGGGTTGTTTGCAGGCCCAGATCAGAGCTGAGGTACAGGGGAACTCTACATACATGGGTAAGAAAGTCTCAATTTAATCATTGACCCTTCACTTTACTCATTCATCATCATAACTCTTTACATGGCTTTACAAGTGTATAATTTTATTCTTGTTTATGAAAGAATCAATGCTCTGTCTAATAGGTGTGTTTCTGTGTGACAGACATGGCCCCAGAGGCCCAATCAAATGATATAGCTCCCTGTGAGGGCCACACAGACAGAAATGCCCTGGCTGAGGATGGGGCTGACGGTGAGGTTGGGGACAGGGTGGCCCTCAGCAAGGTGGAGGCCCTTCTGGCACACAGGGCCCTGGTTATGCGGAGGGGCCTGGCTCTGTGTGTCATGTTCTTCATCCTGGCCCTGGGAATCATCATCAACCTACTGCTCACCAACCTCACTTGATGAACACAGAGTGAGTTCCAGAGAGGATGGGTTGCAGAGATAGCTCCACTCAACCAGAGTGGTCAGAGGACCACCTAAGCAACGATACAGAGAAGATAGGACTGGAGAGGGGCTGGCCAAACTATGGTGCCAAATTGTTCCAGTACTGTTGGTCTGTGAGGAGCCTAGGGATTATTTATTCTGGGTCTTTTCATTTCTCATCTGAATGAAATTGTATCACATTGTCTGAGCTGATTACACAAACCAATCAAACCTAATGTTTTCTCATCGTAATAATATAGTGCAAACCAAAAAGTAAAGACAGACTCACACTGTACGATCCAAAATGTTTGTATTCTATAAATTAATTCCAAAAACAGTGGTGTCATACCCATAGGGGGCCCAAAGGCACATACCCCCTCATAATATATTTTTTTAATTAACTACTTAACTTTTTTAAGCCAATGTTTTATCCTAATTATTTATAACAAGATCTGTCAGCGGTATTTTGCGGTGGGGGCACACCGACTGAACCAATACCCCCCCCCCCCCCCCCCCCCATTCTTCCTCGTAAGTGTTTCCTTCCAAGGTGCACAGAGGAAAGATATGCTTAGGCAGGAAGCTAGATACTCTAGTGCGTGCAATATCATCAGTGGAGGATGAGAGAGAGAGTGTAGAGTGACACACACAGCATTTGATTTGATTCTAGCTGCCAGTGATGGGCAGAAGGGTATGTTTGTAAATTAATTTGATCAAGCTGTGTAGCCTATTGATTCCTTCTTGAAGTTGTCTTTAGCTAGCCAGCTAGATAGGTTCCCAATCTCCCAACCTCCCCTTTTTGCCATTTTTGGTTCCAGGTAGAACCCTGGGTTATCTATGTTTTTGTTTACATAGAATTAGGCATGACTATGGCTCTAGATTGAAGAAAAAGGCTGTTTCAGGTGTAATAACAGATTCACTGACACAGCATGTCTATAACAGCACCTCTATTGTCTTGCTACAGGGTCTGTTCTGGGTCCCCCAGGTATTACTCCTAGATGAGAACTGTTAACAGGGTGAGTTCAGGGGGGGAGGTAGTGGTAAAGGTAGTGTTGCTCCAGTCTACACTCAGATTGCTCCATGAGCTGATTGGTAGAGGCAGGAGAAGATGTACACTGGTCCCCACAACCAGGATGACAATGGCAGCCAGTACAGTGAGACCTCTCCTCAGGACCAGCTGGGTGGTGGAGAGCAGTCCACTGGGGCTCCCATCCTCCCTCTTCACCTCTGGGGTCCCATTGCTTCCCCTGAGGTCTTCCTGGCCCTCAGTACTCACTGAAATGTATCCATTCACTGTCTGGGTGTGGACGCAGGCACAATCTGGGTTAGAACAATGTTATTCGCGAGAGTATAGTATAAATAATATAGAACATAGGACTGAGCAACATGTTTCTACTCACCCTTCCACTGTTCTCTGTGTGGTCAGGTGCAACTATATTCCTCATTGACACCATATGTCCAGCCTTTCCAGCTCGTTTCACAGCCTGTCACAAACAGATCAACTCAATGATGCTCTCAACTGACAGCAAACCATTTCCTTCACCTGCCACAAGCCACTACTATGCTTCACAGAAACCATAAAGATAGAGGTATGGGCTGTCAGTCTCTCAATCACCTAAGCCATTGTATGTTCCAGATAGGGAAGTGAAAAGCCACTGGTGACGTACCTTCTCTGTCATTCTCTTCCAGTTGAGCCTGAAGATGACAGTGATGAAGAAGGTGGACTGTAGAATTACACAGATGAACAGGCCTAACCAGAACCCTGTGTAGAGGGGAGGAGAGGAGGTTATACCGGCTTTGACCAAAGACACAGAACATTGTGTCATCTTCAATAAAGAATACTCCCGCAATTCATGATTCTTGAATTGGGAATACTAGTGAAAGCAAAATATTTTCCTGAATTTGATCATGACCATACTTCTGTTGCAAGTATCTGGCATGGCAGTAAGCATGAGCAAAGACTCTGGTCTTGAAAAGAAAGTCTAAAATTGTGTTTGGTTTTCATAGAATTCAGAAATGAGTAAATACCTAGGACCCTGAGGCCAGCTGTGAACATCAAAGAGATGCCCAGTGGAAGGCCCACACAGTAGTAGGTGATAAGATTAGCCATCGCTGCTATCTTCTGTTTGCCCGTGCCCAGAATGATGCCCATGCACACACACTGGGACAGACAGACAAATCTAAGATTAGTGGGTGTTTACAGAGAGAGAGACAAACACTGTTAGCTGGCGGTCAACGTGTTCCAGGATCCTGGAAAATTACATAGACTATCTCCATTATTCCAACATACAGTACCAGTCAAAAGATTGGAAACAGCTACTCATCAAGGGTTTTTCTTTATTTTTGTACTATTTTCTACATTGTAGAATAATAGTGAAGACATTAAAACTATGAAATAACACATATGGAATCATGTAGTAACCAAAATAGTGTTAAATAAATCAAAATATATTTTATATTTGAGATTCAGCAATTCGACCATGAAGGTCTGATTCACGCAGTCTCCTCTGAACAGTTGATGCTGAGATGTGTCTGTTACTTGAACTCTGTGAAGCATTTATTTGGGTTGCAATCTGAGGTGCTGTCACGTTCCTGACCTGTTTTCTGTTGTTTTGTATGTGTTTAGTTGGTCAGGGCGGGAGTTGGGGTGGGTATTCTATGTTGTGTGTCTAGTTCGTCTGTTTCTGTGTTCAGCCTAATATGGTTCTCAATCAGAGACAGCTGTCAATCGTTGTCCCTGATTGAGAATCATATATAGGTGGCTTGTTTTGTGTTGGGGATTGTGGGTGGTTGTTTCCTGTCTCTGTGTTTGTGTTCTGCACCAGATAGGACTGTCTCGGCTTTCACGTTTGTTATTTTGTTAGTTGTTAATGTTCATCGTTTATTGTTAAATTAAACATGTTGAACACTAACTGCGCTGCATTTTGGTCCTCTCCTTCATCCCAGGAAGAAAGCCGTTACAGAACCACCCACCTAACCCGGACCAAGCAGCGTGGCAACGGGCAGCAACGACAGCAGCAGTGGTACAAGGAGGAATGGACATGGGAGGAGATTCTGGACGGAGAAGGACCCTGGGCAGAGCCAGAGGAGTGTCGCCGCCCCAAAGCGGAGCTGGAGGCATCTAAAGCGGAGAGGCGGCATTATGAGGCGCTAGCAAGGCAGAGCGGCTGGAAGCCCGAGAGGCTCACCCAAAAATGTCTTGGGGGGGGGGCTAAAGGGTAGTGTGGCGAAGGCAGGTAGGAAACCTGCGCCCACTTCCCATGCTTACCGTGGAGAGCGGGAGTACGGGCAGACACCGTGTTATGCGGAAGAGCGTACGGTGTCTCCTGTACGTGTGCATAGCCCGGTGCGGGTTATTCCACCTCCCCGCACTGGGCGGGCTAGATTGAGCATTGAGCCAAGTGCCATGAAGCCGGCTCAACATATCTGGCCTCCAGTACGTCTCCTCGGGCCGGTGTACATGGCACCAGCCTTACGAATGGTGTCCCCGGTTCGCCTACACAGCCCAGTGCGGGTTATTCCACCTCCCCGCATTGGACAGGCTACGGGGAGCATTCAACCAGGTAAGGTTGGGCAGGCTCAGTGCTCAAGGGAGCCAGTACGCCTGCACGGCCCGGTATATCCGGCGCCACTTTCCCGCCCCAGCCCAGTACCACCAGTGCCTACACCACGCACCAGGCTTCCAGTGCGTCTCCAGAGCCCTGTTCCTCCTCCACGCACTCTCCCTGTGGTGCGTGTCTCCAGCCCAGTACCACCAGTTCCGGCACCACGCACCAAGCCTCCTGTGCGTCTCCAGAGCCCTGTACGCACTGTTCCTTCTCCCCGCACTCGCCCTGAGGTGCGTGCCCTCAGCCCGGTACCTCCAGTTCCAGTACCACGCACCAGGCCTATAGTGCGCATCGAGAGTCCAGTGTGCCCTGTTCCTTCTCCCCGCACTCGCCCTGAGGTGCGTGTCTCCAGTCCGGTGCCACCAGTTCCGGCACCACGCACCAGGCCTACTGTGCGCCTCAGCAGGTCAGAGTCGGCCGTCTGCCCAACGCCGCCTGTACTGCTCGTCTGCCCAGCACCGTCTGAGCTGCCTGTCTGCCCAGCGCCGTCTGAGCCATCCGTCTGCCCAGCGCCGTCTGAGCCATCCGTCTGCCCAGCGCCGTCTGAGCCATCCGTCTGCCCAGCGCCGTCTGAGCCGCCCGTCTGTCCCGAGCCATTAGAGCCGTCCGTCAGTCAGGAGCCGCCAGAGCCGCCAGCCAGTCAGGAGCCGCCAGAGCCGCCAGCCAGTCAGGAGCCGCCAGAGCCGCCAGCCAGTCAGGAGCCGCCAGAGCCGCCAGCCAGTCAGGAGCCGCCAGAGCCGCCAGCCAGTCAGGAGCCGCCAGAGCCGCCAGCCAGTCAGGAGCCGCCAGAGCCGCCAGCCAGTCAGGAGCCGCCAGAGCCGCCAGCCAGTCAGGAGCCGCCAGAGCCGCCAGCCAGTCAGGAGCCGCCAGAGCCGCCAGCCAGTCAGGAGCCGCCAGAGCCGCCAGCCAGTCAGGAGCCGCCAGAGCCGCCAGCCAGTCAGGAGCCGCCAGAGCCGCCAGCCAGTCAGGAGCCGCCAGAGCCGCCAGCCAGTCAGGAGCCGCCAGAGCCGCCAGCCAGTCAGGAGCCGCCAGAGCCGCCAGCCAGTCAGGAGCCGCCAGAGCCGCCAGCCAGTCAGGAGCCGCCAGAGCCGCCAGCCAGTCAGGAGCCGCCCTTCAGTCAGGAGCTGCCCTTCAGTCATGAGCTGCCCTTCAGTCATGAGCTGCCCTTCAGTCATGAGCTGCCCTACAGTCATGAGCTGCCCTACAGTCATGAGCTGCCCTTCAGTCATGAGCTGCCCTTCAGTCATGAGCTGCCCTTCAGTCATGAGCTGCCCTCCAGTCATGAGCTGCCCTCCAGTCATGAGCTGCCCTCCAGTCATGAGCTGCCACCCAGTCATGAGCTGCCACCCAGTCATGAGCTGCCACCCAGTCCGGAGCTGCCACCCAGTCCGGAGCTGCCACCCAGTCCGGAGCTGCCACCCAGTCCGGAGCTGCCACCCAGTCCGGAGCTGCCACCCAGTCCGGAGCTGCCACTAGTCCAGAGTTGTCCCTCTGTCCTAAGCTACCTCTCTGTCCGGAGCTACCTCTCGGTCCTGAGCTACCTCTCTGTCCTGAGCTACCTCTCGGTCCTGAGTTGTCTCCTCTATTTAGGAGGGGCCTTGGTGAAGGTTCCTGGACCATGGTTGGGGGCGAGGGTCGCCACTCAAAGGACGCTAAGGAGGGGGACAAAGACAGTGGTGGAGTGGTGTCCTCGTCCACCGCCGGAGCCGCCACCGCGGACAGATGCCCACCCAGACCCTCCCCTTGAGTTTTAGGGGTGCGCCCGGAGTTCGCACCTTGAGGGGGGGGGGGTTCTGTCACGTTCCTGACCTGTTTTCTGTTGTTTTGTATGTGTTTAGTTGGTCAGGGCGTGAGTTGGGGTGGGTATTCTATGTTGTGTGTCTAGTTCGTCTGTTTCTGTGTTCAGCCTAATATGGTTCTCAATCAGAGACAGCTGTCAATCGTTGTCCCTGATTGAGAATCATATATAGGTGGCTTGTTTTGTGTTGGGGATTGTGGGTGGTTGTTTCCTGTCTCTGTGTTTGTGTTCTGCACCAGATAGGACTGTCTCGGCTTTCACGTTTGTTATTTTGTTAGTTGTTAATGTTCATCGTTTATTGTTAAATTAAACATGTTGAACACTAACTGCGCTGCATTTTGGTCCTCTCCTTCATCCCAGGAAGAAAGCCGTTACAGGTGCAGTTAATTGCCGATAACTGAGGCTGGTAACTCTAATGAACTTATCCTCTGCAGCAGAGGTAACTCTGGGTCTTCCTTTCCTGTGGCGGTCCTCATGAGAGCCAAATTGTCGAAGACCCCAGCCACCCCAGTCATAGGCTGTTCTCTCTACTACCGCATGGCAAGCGGTACCGGAGTGCCAAGTCTAGGACAAAAAGGCTTCTCAACAGTTTTTACCCCCAAGCCATAAGACTCCTGAACAGGTAATCAAATGGCTACCTGGACTATTTGCATTGTGTGCCCCCCCCCCAACCCCCCCAAACCCTCTTTTTACGCTGCTGCTACTCTCTGTTTATCATATATGCATAGTCACTTTAACTATACATTCATGTACATACTACCTCAATTAGGCCAACCAACCAGTGCTCCCACACATTGGCTTACCGGGCAATCTGCATTGTGTACCGCCACCCACCACCCGCCACCCGCCAAGCCCTCTTTTACGCTACTGCTACTCTCTGTTCATCATATGTATAGTCACTTTAACCATATCTACATGTACATACTACCTCAATCAGCCTGACTAACCGGTGTCTGTATGTAGCCTCGCTACTTTTATAGCCTCGCTACTGTATATAGCCTCGCTACTGTATATAGCCTGTCTTTTACTGTTGTTTTATTTCTTTACTTACCTATTGTTCACCGAACACCTTTTTTGCACTATTGGTAAGTAAGCATTTCACTGTAAGGTCTACACCTGTTGTATTCGGCGCACATGACAAATAAACTTTGATTTGATCATATCATAGCGCTTGATGGTTTTTGCGACTGCGCTTGAAGAAACTTTCAAAGTTCTTGAAATGTTCCCGGATTAACTGACCTTCACATCTTAAAGTAATGATGGACTGTCGTTTCTCTTTGCTTATTTGAGCTGTTCTTGCCACAATATGGACTTGGTCTTTTACCAAATAGGGCTATCTTCTGTATACCACTCCTACCTTGTCACAACACAACTGATTGGCTCAAACGCATTAAGAAGGAAAGAAATTCCACAAATGAACTTTTAACAAGGCACACCTGTTAATTGAAATGCATTCCAGGTGACTGCCTCATGAAGCTCCTTCAAGACTGCCAGGTGAAGCTGGTTGAGAGAATGCCAAGAGTGTGCAAAGCTGTCATCAAGGCAACGGGTGGTTACTTTGAAGAATCTCAAATATAAAATATATTTTGATTTGATTAACACTTTTTGGGTTACTACATGAATCCATATGTGTTATTTAATTGTTTTGATGTCTTCACTATTATTCTACAATGTAGAAAATAGTACAAAAATAAAGGAAAACCCTGGAATGAGTCCAAACTTTTGACTGGTACTGTATATGAATGATTTCTAATTATAGCAGTACTATTGTATAAAATGTTATTAATTTTTTCAATGGTTACAAACCACTTGAGTGCACTTACCACTAGCCCATCAAAGAACTGAAGGACACAGTACACGTTAAGAAGTTGAGAGACCAGATCTATGATCTGACTGAAAAGGAATTAAATAATCGTTATTGAGATGGTCAGGTTACAATTTGGGACGGTGTTGGTTTGAATCATTATGTTGACTATATGTACACCCTACTTACTCATCAGAAGTAAACATGAAGGCGATCACTGTTTTAGTAGAGATCAGCACAATTCCCTGAATTACTGCCATTGAACCTAGGACGTGGAATGGAGGAAAAAGACATGCACTACTTCAAAAACAATGACTAGTTTGTCAAAGTAATTATTATCATTTTAGTTCACCATAGTTCACCGTAGTTGTGATGGTTGAAGTAAGGGCCATATGAGCTAGAGTAAGTGTGTGACTGACCTGAGAGGGCGAGGGACACCTTGCTGGTGAGAATGGCCCCAGCTGTGTCTCCGGCCCCAAGAGCATTCCCCACACGAACACATGCTGCAGCCTGGATCCCCATGGGGAACTTTACCCGCACAACACAGCACGTTATCTAGACGCCTCTTAAACAGCTTGCTGTCTTAGTCTAACCATGCCTCAAACAAAGTTCATGTCTGCTTTTAACTCAGATTTTATCTTGATCTGTAGCCTACATGTACAGTACATTTTGGGTTATTCTTCAGCATATTTGGACTGGATAGCCAGTGCATTGGGCTTCATTTGGTTTCCATGATAGGTGTTAAAGTGGGTGTTTAAAGAGTTCTGTACACATTACCATGTAGTTGATGAAAGCCAGCATCATGACCACATGTTGAGCAGCCAGGTCCACTTCACTCAGCATGCCTGAGAAAGAGAGGGGGAAGAATGCAGAGGTGGATGTTACATAGATATGGTTGTTTTGGCCTTTTGAATGTGACTGTTCATTGGTTCATTGGTGTTAACCTTAAGACCTGAAATGTACCTGCAAGGAATCCCCCAAGCTCATAGATCCACCATTCGAAACATAGCATCAGTGTACTGGGGATGGCTAGTTTCATATAAGAGCCCCACTCCTGCAGCGCTTCTGTGGTCCAACCTGTAGGGGGAGACAATGGCCTGTTTTATCCCAACACAAACCGGTCTATTTCAATAGGTCATTCATTAGGCACAATCAGAGAGATGGACTTTCTCTTACCTCCCCATGTTTTCACATGTAGCTTCTTCCAACAAATGTAAGCAAACAAGAAGGAACATATGTAGAGCTGGGAGAGTGTATTAGCTGCTGCCGACCCTCTAGAAAACAAACACACAAACAAAAACACACACTCCATGAAATGATAATGAGCATTGCATACTTACTGGTACATACTTGATACTCTGACTATGTTAGTGACTGTTAAGAATATGGCACTGTTATCAATGTTTCTGGTGTGAGCACACCTACACAACTCCCAGGTCCATCCAGTAGAGCAGGATATAGTTTGTCACCACGTTGGCGATGTTGGCCGCTGCTGCTGTGTACATCTGAGGCAGTATTATCCCCTGAGCACAGAAACACACTAGTTGATATGATCATCAGATTCACACCTAACCAGGGTTACTGTACTCCAAGATGACAGTTTTACTCTGAAACAGTCAGAGGTCACCAAGTGCAACATAGCTTCAGTGTGTAAATCAGCAAGAAAGATGTGTCGGCATCGAGAAATTGTCTCTGGCCCCCTCCCAGTTAGGGGGAGTGATGAGTGATGAGTGATTGAGTCTCACAACTCAATCGCTAGTTGAAAACTGTTTTCTGGCCCTCCCAAGAGATAGAATTTGTAGATAATTGGCCCTCTTTCTGGGACTCACCCACAAACAGGACCATGCCTGGCCTGCTGAGGAGTGACGGACTCCATCCTAGCTGGAGGGGTGCTCTCATCTTATCTATGAACATAGACAGGGCTATAACTCCTCTAGCTCCACTCACTTCTAGATTAGACTACTGCAGTGCTCTACTTTCCGGCTACCCAGATAAAGCACTAAATTAACTTCAGCTAGTGCTAAACACGGCTGCTAGAATTTTGACTAGAACCCCAAAATTGTATCATATTACTCCAGTAATAGCCTCTCTACACTGGCTTCCTGTTATGGCTAGGGCTGATTTCAAGGTTTTACTGCTAACCTACAAAGCATTACATGGGCTTGCTCCTACCTACCTTTCCGATTTGGTACTGCCATACATACCTACACGTACGGTACGGTCACAATACGCAGGCCTCCTTATTGTCCCTAGAATTTCTAAGCAAACAGCTGGAGGCAGGACTTTCTCCTATATAGCTCCATTTTTATGGAATGGTCTGCCTATCCATGTGAGAGACGCAGACTCAGTCTCGACCTTTAAGTCTATATTAAAGACTCATCTCTTCAGTAGGTCCTATGATTGAGTGTAGTCTGGCCCAAGGGTGTGAAGGTGAACGGGGCCACAGTGTCTCCCGACCCCTCTTGTCTCAGCCTCCAGTATTTATGCTGCAATAGTTTATGTGTTGGGGGGCTAGGATCAGTCTGTTATATCTGGAGTATTTCTCCTGTCTTATCCGGTGTCCTGTGTTAATTTAAGTATTTTCTCTCTCTCTCTCTCTCTCTCTCTCTCTCTCTCTCTCTCTCTCTCTCTCTCTCTCTCTCTCTCTCTCTCTCTCTCTCTCTATCTATCTACCCCACCTGCTGTCTCTAACTCTGAATGATTGGCTATGAAAAGCCAACATTTACTCTTGAGGTGCTGACCTGTTGCACCCTCTACAACCACTGTGATTATTATTATTATTTGACCCTACTGGTCATCTATGAACGTTTGAACATCTTGGCCATGTACTGTTATAATCTCCACCCGGCACAGCCAGAAGAGGTCTCAGAGCCTGGTTCCTCTCAAGGTTTCTTCCTAGGTTCCTGCCTTTCTAGGGAGTTTTTCCTAGCCAGCGTGCTTCTACATCTGCATTGCTTCCTGTTTGGGGTTTTAGGCTGTGTTTCTGTATAGCACTTTGTGACATCGACTGATGAAAAAAGGGCTTTATAAATGCATTTGATTGATTGATTGAACTCAGATAACACAAGAGACTGGGATGAGGATGCCATCATAGAAATAAGAATGAATAGAAAGGTCGTCTCCATTCTAGTCAATGATGGCATAATGGGTGGAATGGCAGCCATGTTGAGTGTACCCATGCCAGGAAGTAAAATCCCGAAGTGTACCCTTCAATCTGTGCTGTGATTTGTTGAGTCAACTCAACTGACATTACAAAAAATACATTCCATTGCATGAGCCACATCAGTTGGCATCATTTGAATGAATATTCTTCATTACCATGGTAATCCAGCATCACTTGATAGAACATTCCCAAATACCATGAAGATGATTGCATCACAATTACCAGGCAGCCATTGCGAGTGTACCTATGAGTTTACCAGTCAATTGTAAGGGTTAAAGCATCCAAGGCCCTTCTAATAATTCTTATTTCTTTAGACGCAATGAGGTGTGAGGAACAAAACAAGTAATTTGTAGCCCAGCAGCACGGTCAATGTACCTGGTTCTGGAGATAAGAAGCCTGAAGTTGATGCAGGAAAATAGCCTGAAAGAAAGAGATACAGAGTAAATTATAAATACAGGGAGGAGAGGATGTTTAATGCAATTAAATGAAAAAACACAAAATGTACTATTCATCTGATAAGAATAGGTTAATGGAGCCATCTAGTTGAAAACTCAGACACAATTGAAGCCACTCTAAAGAAGTGGGTGTTTGATAAAACAGATGACTCACTGGTACTGCAGGTAGGTAGGCGATGACATACAGCTGTGCTATTCTGAAAGACAGAGCATGTATTCGCTGTTAAATCACACACCATTACTACACCTGTTTCCATGTATTTACCCTATACACACCACGTACTGCTAAACTCTATCAATTTACCATTATGTTGTCTGTGAAAATCCCCTATTCAGGCAGCAGTGACAGAATGTTTATTGCATCTAGAAACTAACAGCAATCTGTACATCTCATTGAGTAGGTCAATTGGCTGTGAAAACATTGCTGTCATTTCCACTGAATGGAGTGTTTGGGGAATTGCCAGGGGCCACATTTGATGGCGAGAGCAGTCAGAGATGGTGTTATTGCAGCTAAGAGAATGAGGAGTTCTGTTCTCCCTCAATTAGCATACAAACAAGCATATTATCTTTATCCAGCATCAGAGGCACAATACCATGCATTGGCTGTATCTGTGATGTGTCAGGTCTGAGTCATACAGTGTGAGTAGGACCTCATATTTTTCCCGACCTTGTGACCTGGGAGCTAGTCACAGGGTATAACCAGGGTCAGGAACAACTCTGGAGCTAGTAATATGATATAACCAGGGTCAGAAACAACTCTGGAGCTAGTCACAGGGTATAACCAGGGTCAGGAACAACTCTGGAGCTGGTCACAGGGTATTACCAGGGTCAGGAACAACTCTGAAGCTAGTCACAGGGTATAACCAGGGTCAGGAACAACTCTGGAGCTAGTCACAGGGTATAACCAGGGTCAATAACAACTCTGGAGCTAGTCATAGGGTATAACCAGGGTCAGGAACAACTCTGGAGCTAGTAATATGGTATAACCAGGGTCAGAAACAACTCTGGAGCTAGTCACAGGGTATAACCAGGGTCAGGAACAACTCTGGAGCTAGTCACATGGTATTACCAGGGTCAGGAACAACTCTGGAGCTAGTCACAGGGTATAACCAGGGTCAGGAACAACTCTGGAGCTAGTCACAGGGTATTACCAGAGTCAGGAACAACTCTGAAGCTAGTCACAGGGTATAACCAGGGTCAGGAACAACTCTGGGGCTAGTCACAGGGTATTACCAGGGTCAGGAACAACTCTGGAGCTAGTCACAGGGTATAACCAGGGTCAGTAACAACTCTGGAGCTAGTCACAGGGTATAACCAGGGTCAGGAACAACTCTGGAGCTAGTCACAGGTTATAACCAGGGTCAGGAACAACTCTGGAGCTAGTCACAGGGTATAACCAGGGTCAGGAACAACTCTGGAGCTAGTCACAGGGTATAACCAGGGTCAGGAACAACTCTGGAGCTAGTCACAGGGTATAACCAGGGTCAGGAACAACTCTGGAGCTAGTCACAGGGTATAACCAGGGTCAGGAACAACTCTGGAGCTAGTCACAGGGTATAACCAGGGTCAGGAACAACTCTGGAGCTAGTCTCAGGGTATAACCAGGGTCAGGAACAACTCTGGAGCTAGTCACAGGGTATAACCAGGGTCAGGAACAACTCTGGAGCTAGTCACAGGGTATAACCAGGGTCAGGAACAACTCTGGAGCTAGTCACAGGGTATAACCAGGGTCAGGAACAACTCTGGAGCTAGTCACAGGGTATAACCAGGGTCAGGAACAACTCTGGAGCTAGTCACAGGGTATAACCAAGGTCAGGAACAACTCTGGAGCTAGTCACAGGGTATAACCAGGGTCAGGAACAACTCTGGAGCTAGTCACAGGGTATAACCAGGGTCTAGTATAACCATGCTTTGACGGCTCAGGACAGACGGGCGGCTCTGACGGCTCAGGACAGACGGGCGGCTCAGACGGCGCTGGGCAGACGGGCAGCGCAGGCGGCGCTGGGCAGACGGATAGCACAGGCGGCTCTGGGCAGACGGGCAGTGCAGGCGGCACTGGGCAAACGGATAGCGCAGGTGGCTCTGGGCAGACGGGCAGTGCAGGCGGCACTGGGCAGACGGCAGACTCTGGCCGGCTGAGGCGCACAGTAGGCCTGGTGCGTGGTGCCGGAACTGGTGGTACCGGGCTAAGGACACGCACCTTAAGGCTAGTGCGGGGAGCAGCAACAGGGCGCACAGGGCTCTGGAGACGCACAGGAGGCTTGGTGCGTGGTGCCGGAACTGGTGGTACTGGGCTGGAGACACTCACCACAGGGCGAGTGCGTGGAGGAGGAACAGGGCTCTGGAGACACACTGGAAGCCTGGTGCGTGGTGTTGGCACTGGTGGTACTGGGCTGGGGCGGGGAGGTGGCGCCGGATATACCGGACCGTGCAGGCGTACTGGCTCCCTTGAGCACCGAGCCTGCCCAACCTTACCTGGTTGTATGCTCCCCGTAGCCCGACCAGTGCGGGGAGGTGGAATAACCCGCACTGGGCTGTGTTGGCGAACCGGGGACACCATGCGTAAGGCTGGTGCCATGTATGCCGGCCCGAGGAGACGCACTGGAGACCAGACGCGTTGAGCCGGCTTCATGGCACCTGGCTCAATGCTCAATCTAGCCCTGCCAGTGCGGGGAGGTGGAATAACCCGCACCGGGCTAAGCACACGTACAGGAGACACCGTGCGCTTTACCGCATAACACGGTGTCTGCCCGTACTCTCGCTCTCCACGGTAAGATCGGGAAGTTGGCGCAGGTCTCCTACCTGACTTCGCCACACTACCCTTTAGCCCCCCCCAAGAAATTTTTGGGCTTGACTCACAGGCTTCCAGCCTCGCCTCCGTGCTGCCTCCTCATACCACCGCCTCTCGGCTTTAGCTGCCTCCAGCTCTTCACGAGGGCGGCGATATTCTCCAGGTTGTGCCCAGGGTCCTTTACCGTCCAGTATTTCCTCCCATGTCCAGAAATCCTGCGATCGCTGCTGCTGCTTTTTCCCACGCTGCTTGGTCCTTTGTTGGTGGGTGATTCTGTAACGATTGTTCTCCTCCTCGTATGAGGAGGAGCATGGATCGGACCAAAACGCAGCTTGTGTGGAATACATGATGAATTTATTTAAACAAGACGAACACGAAGCACACTTGATAAATTACAAAATAACAAAAACGACGTAGACCGACCTGGACATGAGAACTTACATAACACGAAGAACGCACGAACAGGAACAGACTAAACAAACGAAACAGTCCCGTGTGGTACATACACAGACACGGAAGACAATCACCCACAAACAAACGGTGTGAACAGCCTACCTTAATATGGTTCTCAATCAGAGGAAACGTCAAACACGTGCCCCTGATTGAGAACCATATAAGGCTAATTAACCAATGAACCTAAACAAGAAACAAATAACATAGACTGCCCACCCAGCTCACGTCCTGACCAACTAAACAAAGCTAAAACAAAGGAAAAACAGGTCAGGAACGTGACACAGGAACAACTCCGGATCTAGTCATAGGGTATAACCAGGGTCAATAACAACTCTGAAGCTAGTCATAGGGTATAACCAGGGTCAATAATCAACTCTGGAGCTAGTCATAGGGTATGACCAGGGTCAATAACAATTCTGGAGCTAATCCCAGTGTTACGGCTGTCGTAATCCTCCTCCTCGGACGAGGAGGAGAGGCGAGAAGGATCAGACGAATATGCAGAGTGGAAAGTGGTCATCTTTTAATTCACGTAGACTGAACACTTAACATACGAAAACAACAAACGTGACAAAACCGCAAACAGTCCCGTGTGGTACTAACACTGACACGAGATACAAACACCCACAAAACACATGTGAAACCCAGGCTGCCTAAGTATGATTCTCAATCAGGGACAACGATTGACAGCTGTCTCTGATTGAGAATCATACCCGGCCGAACACAAACAACCCAACATAGAAAATAACACCTCGACAACCCACCCCAACTCACGCCCTGACCAACTAAATAAACACAAAAGGAAAAACAGGTCAGGAACGTGACATAACCCCCCCCTTAAGGTGCGAACTCCGGGCGCACCAGCATAAAGTCTAGGGGAGGGTCTGGGTGGGCGTCTGTCCACGGTGGCGGCTCTGGCGCTGGTGGGGCTGCCACAGGATCCACCAGGCTGGAGAGACCTACAGGAGGCTTGATGTTAAGAGGCACCTGAAGGACCGGGCTGTGAGGGAGCACTGGAGCTCTGGTGCGCAGCCTTGGCACCACTCCCCCAGGCTGGAATACTACTCCAGCCCGTACCCTCCAGAGTGCAGGCACAGGTTGAACCGGGCTGTGGATGAGCACTGGAGATCTAGTGCCTACTACGCGCACCTCTCCCTTAGGCTCCACTCCCACATTTGCCCGGTACGAGCGGAGCGTAGGCATAGGACGCACTGCACCCTCCCAGCGCCCCCGGAGACACAGCACGCAGAGCCGGCGCAGGATACCCTGGACCGAAACTGCGTACCGGAGACCAGACGCGCTGAGCAGGCACAATCCGCCCCGGCTGGATGCCCATACTCACATGACACTTTCGGGGGGCTGCCCTATAGCGCACCGGGCTATGGGCACTCACTGGCGACACCGTGCGCTTAACCGCATAACACGGTGCCTGACCAGTGACGCGTTGCTTATAATAAGCACGAGGAGTGCGCTCAGGTCTGCTACCTGGCTTAGCCACACTCCTCTCTAGCCCCCCCCCCAAAAAAATTATGGGGCTGCCTCTCGTACCTGTCGCGCTGCCGTGCTGCCTCCTCATATCGCCGCCGCTCAGCTTTCGCTTCCTCCAGCTCAGCTTTGGGGCGGCGATACTCCCCAGCCTGTGCCCAGGGTCCTTCTCTGTTCAGGATCTCCTCCCAAGTCCACGAGTCCTGTGTTTTCTTCCACTGCTGTTGTTGCCCTTCTCCACTCCGCTTGGTCCTTTGGTGGTGGGTGTTTCTGTTACGATCGTCTACTTCGTCCTCCTCCTCAGACGAGGAGAGGCGAGAAGGATCAGAAGACCAATGCGCAGCGTGATACTTTGACATACTGATTTATTTAAATGATAGACGAAACACGAAAACACTTAAACAAACTACCAAAACAAATAAACGATGTAGACAGACCTGGACTTGAGAACTTACAATAAACGAAGAGCGCACGAACAGGAACAGACTACATGAAACACAAACGCAACAGTCCCGTGTGGTAGACATACAGACACGAGATACAAACACCCACAAAACACATGTGAAACCCAGGCTGCCTAAGTATGATTCTCAATCAGGGACAACGATTGACAGCTGTCTCTGATTGAGAATCATACCCGGCCGAACACAAACAACCCAACATAGAAAATAACACCTCGACAACCCACCCCAACTCACGCCCTGACCAACTAAATAAACACAAAAGGAAAAACAGGTCAGGAACGTGACACCCAGGGTATAACCAGGGTCAATAACAAATCTGGAGCTAGTCACAGGGTATAACCAGGGTCAGGAACAACTCTGGAGCTAGTAATATGATATAACCAGGGTCAGAAACAACTCTGGAGCTAGTCACAGGGTATAACCAGGGTCAGGAACAACTCTGGAGCTGGTCACAGGGTATTACCAGGGTCAGGAACAACTCTGAAGCTAGTCACAGGGTATAACCAGGGTCAGGAACAACTCTGGAGCTAGTCACAGGGTATTACCAGGGTCAGGAACAACTCTGAAGCTAGTCACAGGGTATAACCAGGGTCAGGAACAACTCTGGAGCTAGTCACAGGGTATAACCAGGGTCAATAACAACTCTGGAGCTAGTCATAGGGTATAACCAGGGTCAGGAACAACTCTGGAGCTAGTAATATGGTATAACCAGGGTCAGAAACAACTCTGGAGCTAGTCACAGGGTATAACCAGGGTCAGGAACAACTCTGGAGCTAGTCACATGGTATTACCAGGGTCAGGAACAACTCTGGAGCTAGTCACAGGGTATAACCAGGGTCAGGAACAACTCTGGAGCTAGTCTCAGGGTATAACCAGGGTCAGGAACAACTCTGGAGCTAGTCACAGGGTATAACCAGGGTCAGGAACAACTCTGGAGCTAGTCACAGGGTATAACCAGGGTCAGGAACAACTCTGGAGCTAGTCACAGGGTATAACCAGGGTCAGGAACAACTCTGGAGCTAGTCACAGGGTATAACCAGGGTCAGGAACAACTCTGGAGCTAGTCACAGGGTATAACCAAGGTCAGGAACAACTCTGGAGCTAGTCACAGGGTATAACCAGGGTCAGGAACAACTCTGGAGCTAGTCACAGGGTATAACCAGGGTCTAGTATAACCATGCTTTGACGGCTCAGGACAGACGGGCGGCTCTGACGGCTCAGGACAGACGGGCGGCTCAGACGGCGCTGGGCAGACGGGCAGCGCAGGCGGCGCTGGGCAGACGGATAGCACAGGCGGCTCTGGGCAGACGGGCAGTGCAGGCGGCACTGGGCAAACGGATAGCGCAGGTGGCTCTGGGCAGACGGGCAGTGCAGGCGGCACTGGGCAGACGGCAGACTCTGGCCGGCTGAGGCGCACAGTAGGCCTGGTGCGTGGTGCCGGAACTGGTGGTACCGGGCTAAGGACACGCACCTTAAGGCTAGTGCGGGGAGCAGCAACAGGGCGCACAGGGCTCTGGAGACGCACAGGAGGCTTGGTGCGTGGTGCCGGAACTGGTGGTACTGGGCTGGAGACACTCACCACAGGGCGAGTGCGTGGAGGAGGAACAGGGCTCTGGAGACACACTGGAAGCCTGGTGCGTGGTGTTGGCACTGGTGGTACTGGGCTGGGGCGGGGAGGTGGCGCCGGATATACCGGACCGTGCAGGCGTACTGGCTCCCTTGAGCACCGAGCCTGCCCAACCTTACCTGGTTGTATGCTCCCCGTAGCCCGACCAGTGCGGGGAGGTGGAATAACCCGCACTGGGCTGTGTTGGCGAACCGGGGACACCATGCGTAAGGCTGGTGCCATGTATGCCGGCCCGAGGAGACGCACTGGAGACCAGACGCGTTGAGCCGGCTTCATGGCACCTGGCTCAATGCTCAATCTAGCCCTGCCAGTGCGGGGAGGTGGAATAACCCGCACCGGGCTAAGCACACGTACAGGAGACACCGTGCGCTTTACCGCATAACACGGTGTCTGCCCGTACTCTCGCTCTCCACGGTAAGATCGGGAAGTTGGCGCAGGTCTCCTACCTGACTTCGCCACACTACCCTTTAGCCCCCCCCAAGAAATTTTTGGGCTTGACTCACAGGCTTCCAGCCTCGCCTCCGTGCTGCCTCCTCATACCACCGCCTCTCGGCTTTAGCTGCCTCCAGCTCTTCACGAGGGCGGCGATATTCTCCAGGTTGTGCCCAGGGTCCTTTACCGTCCAGTATTTCCTCCCATGTCCAGAAATCCTGCGATCGCTGCTGCTGCTTTTTCCCACGCTGCTTGGTCCTTTGTTGGTGGGTGATTCTGTAACGATTGTTCTCCTCCTCGTATGAGGAGGAGCATGGATCGGACCAAAACGCAGCTTGTGTGGAATACATGATGAATTTATTTAAACAAGACGAACACGAAGCACACTTGATAAATTACAAAATAACAAAAACGACGTAGACCGACCTGGACATGAGAACTTACATAACACGAAGAACGCACGAACAGGAACAGACTAAACAAACGAAACAGTCCCGTGTGGTACATACACAGACACGGAAGACAATCACCCACAAACAAACGGTGTGAACAGCCTACCTTAATATGGTTCTCAATCAGAGGAAACGTCAAACACGTGCCCCTGATTGAGAACCATATAAGGCTAATTAACCAATGAACCTAAACAAGAAACAAATAACATAGACTGCCCACCCAGCTCACGTCCTGACCAACTAAACAAAGCTAAAACAAAGGAAAAACAGGTCAGGAACGTGACACAGGAACAACTCCGGATCTAGTCATAGGGTATAACCAGGGTCAATAACAACTCTGAAGCTAGTCATAGGGTATAACCAGGGTCAATAATCAACTCTGGAGCTAGTCATAGGGTATGACCAGGGTCAATAACAATTCTGGAGCTAATCCCAGTGTTACGGCTGTCGTAATCCTCCTCCTCGGACGAGGAGGAGAGGCGAGAAGGATCAGACGAATATGCAGAGTGGAAAGTGGTCATCTTTTAATTCACGTAGACTGAACACTTAACATACGAAAACAACAAACGTGACAAAACCGCAAACAGTCCCGTGTGGTACTAACACTGACACGAGATACAAACACCCACAAAACACATGTGAAACCCAGGCTGCCTAAGTATGATTCTCAATCAGGGACAACGATTGACAGCTGTCTCTGATTGAGAATCATACCCGGCCGAACACAAACAACCCAACATAGAAAATAACACCTCGACAACCCACCCCAACTCACGCCCTGACCAACTAAATAAACACAAAAGGAAAAACAGGTCAGGAACGTGACATAACCCCCCCCTTAAGGTGCGAACTCCGGGCGCACCAGCATAAAGTCTAGGGGAGGGTCTGGGTGGGCGTCTGTCCACGGTGGCGGCTCTGGCGCTGGTGGGGCTGCCACAGGATCCACCAGGCTGGAGAGACCTACAGGAGGCTTGATGTTAAGAGGCACCTGAAGGACCGGGCTGTGAGGGAGCACTGGAGCTCTGGTGCGCAGCCTTGGCACCACTCCCCCAGGCTGGAATACTACTCCAGCCCGTACCCTCCAGAGTGCAGGCACAGGTTGAACCGGGCTGTGGATGAGCACTGGAGATCTAGTGCCTACTACGCGCACCTCTCCCTTAGGCTCCACTCCCACATTTGCCCGGTACGAGCGGAGCGTAGGCATAGGACGCACTGCACCCTCCCAGCGCCCCCGGAGACACAGCACGCAGAGCCGGCGCAGGATACCCTGGACCGAAACTGCGTACCGGAGACCAGACGCGCTGAGCAGGCACAATCCGCCCCGGCTGGATGCCCACACTCACATGACACTTTCGGGGGGCTGCCCTATAGCGCACCGGGCTATGGGCACTCACTGGCGACACCGTGCGCTTAACCGCATAACACGGTGCCTGACCAGTGACGCGTTGCTTATAATAAGCACGAGGAGTGCGCTCAGGTCTGCTACCTGGCTTAGCCACACTCCTCTCTAGCCCCCCCCCCCAAAAAATTATGGGGCTGCCTCTCGTACCTGTCGCGCTGCCGTGCTGCCTCCTCATATCGCCGCCGCTCAGCTTTCGCTTCCTCCAGCTCAGCTTTGGGGCGGCGATACTCCCCAGCCTGTGCCCAGGGTCCTTCTCTGTTCAGGATCTCCTCCCAAGTCCACGAGTCCTGTGTTTTCTTCCACTGCTGTTGTTGCCCTTCTCCACTCCGCTTGGTCCTTTGGTGGTGGGTGTTTCTGTTACGATCGTCTACTTCGTCCTCCTCCTCAGACGAGGAGAGGCGAGAAGGATCAGAAGACCAATGCGCAGCGTGATACTTTGACATACTGATTTATTTAAATGATAGACGAAACACGAAAACACTTAAACAAACTACCAAAACAAATAAACGATGTAGACAGACCTGGACTTGAGAACTTACAATAAACGAAGAGCGCACGAACAGGAACAGACTACATGAAACACAAACGCAACAGTCCCGTGTGGTAGACATACAGACACGAGATACAAACACCCACAAAACACATGTGAAACCCAGGCTGCCTAAGTATGATTCTCAATCAGGGACAACGATTGACAGCTGTCTCTGATTGAGAATCATACCCGGCCGAACACAAACAACCCAACATAGAAAATAACACCTCGACAACCCACCCCAACTCACGCCCTGACCAACTAAATAAACACAAAAGGAAAAACAGGTCAGGAACGTGACACCCAGGGTATAACCAGGGTCAATAACAAATCTGGAGCTAGTCACAGGGTATAACCAGGGTCAGGAACAACTCTGGAGCTAGTAATATGATATAACCAGGGTCAGAAACAACTCTGGAGCTAGTCACAGGGTATAACCAGGGTCAGGAACAACTCTGGAGCTGGTCACAGGGTATTACCAGGGTCAGGAACAACTCTGAAGCTAGTCACAGGGTATAACCAGGGTCAGGAACAACTCTGGAGCTAGTCACAGGGTATTACCAGGGTCAGGAACAACTCTGAAGCTAGTCACAGGGTATAACCAGGGTCAGGAACAACTCTGGAGCTAGTCACAGGGTATAACCAGGGTCAATAACAACTCTGGAGCTAGTCATAGGGTATAACCAGGGTCAGGAACAACTCTGGAGCTAGTAATATGGTATAACCAGGGTCAGAAACAACTCTGGAGCTAGTCACAGGGTATAACCAGGGTCAGGAACAACTCTGGAGCTAGTCACATGGTATTACCAGGGTCAGGAACAACTCTGGAGCTAGTCACAGGGTATAACCAGGGTCAGGAACAACTCTGGAGCTAGTCACAGGGTATTACCAGAGTCAGGAACAACTCTGAAGCTAGTCACAGGGTATAACCAGGGTCAGGAACAACTCTGGGGCTAGTCACAGGGTATTACCAGGGTCAGGAACAACTCTGGAGCTAGTCACAGGGTATAACCAGGGTCAGTAACAACTCTGGAGCTAGTCACAGGGTATAACCAGGGTCAGGAACAACTCTGGAGCTAGTCACAGGTTATAACCAGGGTCAGGAACAACTCTGGAGCTAGTCACAGGGTATAACCAGGGTCAGGAACAACTCTGGAGCTAGTCACAGGGTATAACCAGGGTCAGGAACAACTCTGGAGCTAGTCACAGGGTATAACCAGGGTCAGGAACAACTCTGGAGCTAGTCACAGGGTATAACCAGGGTCAGGAACAACTCTGGAGCTAGTCACAGGGTATAACCAGGGTCAGGAACAACTCTGGAGCTAGTCACAGGGTATAACCAGGGTCAGGAACAACTCTGGAGCTAGTCACAGGGTATAACCAGGGTCAGGAACAACTCTGGAGCTAGTCACAGGGTATAACCAGGGTCAGGAACAACTCTGGAGCTAGTCACAGGGTATAACCAGGGTCAGGAACAACTCTGGAGCTAGTCACAGGGTATAACCAAGGTCAGGAACAACTCTGGAGCTAGTCACAGGGTATAACCAGGGTCAGGAACAACTCTGGAGCTAGTCACAGGGTATAACCAGGGTCTAGTATAACCATGCTTTGACGGCTCAGGACAGACGGGCGGCTCTGACGGCTCAGGACAGACGGGCGGCTCAGACGGCGCTGGGCAGACGGGCAGCGCAGGCGGCGCTGGGCAGACGGATAGCACAGGCGGCTCTGGGCAGACGGGCAGTGCAGGCGGCACTGGGCAAACGGATAGCGCAGGTGGCTCTGGGCAGACGGGCAGTGCAGGCGGCACTGGGCAGACGGCAGACTCTGGCCGGCTGAGGCGCACAGTAGGCCTGGTGCGTGGTGCCGGAACTGGTGGTACCGGGCTAAGGACACGCACCTTAAGGCTAGTGCGGGGAGCAGCAACAGGGCGCACAGGGCTCTGGAGACGCACAGGAGGCTTGGTGCGTGGTGCCGGAACTGGTGGTACTGGGCTGGAGACACTCACCACAGGGCGAGTGCGTGGAGGAGGAACAGGGCTCTGGAGACACACTGGAAGCCTGGTGCGTGGTGTTGGCACTGGTGGTACTGGGCTGGGGCGGGGAGGTGGCGCCGGATATACCGGACCGTGCAGGCGTACTGGCTCCCTTGAGCACCGAGCCTGCCCAACCTTACCTGGTTGTATGCTCCCCGTAGCCCGACCAGTGCGGGGAGGTGGAATAACCCGCACTGGGCTGTGTTGGCGAACCGGGGACACCATGCGTAAGGCTGGTGCCATGTATGCCGGCCCGAGGAGACGCACTGGAGACCAGACGCGTTGAGCCGGCTTCATGGCACCTGGCTCAATGCTCAATCTAGCCCTGCCAGTGCGGGGAGGTGGAATAACCCGCACCGGGCTAAGCACACGTACAGGAGACACCGTGCGCTTTACCGCATAACACGGTGTCTGCCCGTACTCTCGCTCTCCACGGTAAGATCGGGAAGTTGGCGCAGGTCTCCTACCTGACTTCGCCACACTACCCTTTAGCCCCCCCCAAGAAATTTTTGGGCTTGACTCACAGGCTTCCAGCCTCGCCTCCGTGCTGCCTCCTCATACCACCGCCTCTCGGCTTTAGCTGCCTCCAGCTCTTCACGAGGGCGGCGATATTCTCCAGGTTGTGCCCAGGGTCCTTTACCGTCCAGTATTTCCTCCCATGTCCAGAAATCCTGCGATCGCTGCTGCTGCTTTTTCCCACGCTGCTTGGTCCTTTGTTGGTGGGTGATTCTGTAACGATTGTTCTCCTCCTCGTATGAGGAGGAGCATGGATCGGACCAAAACGCAGCTTGTGTGGAATACATGATGAATTTATTTAAACAAGACGAACACGAAGCACACTTGATAAATTACAAAATAACAAAAACGACGTAGACCGACCTGGACATGAGAACTTACATAACACGAAGAACGCACGAACAGGAACAGACTAAACAAACGAAACAGTCCCGTGTGGTACATACACAGACACGGAAGACAATCACCCACAAACAAACGGTGTGAACAGCCTACCTTAATATGGTTCTCAATCAGAGGAAACGTCAAACACGTGCCCCTGATTGAGAACCATATAAGGCTAATTAACCAATGAACCTAAACAAGAAACAAATAACATAGACTGCCCACCCAGCTCACGTCCTGACCAACTAAACAAAGCTAAAACAAAGGAAAAACAGGTCAGGAACGTGACACAGGAACAACTCCGGATCTAGTCATAGGGTATAACCAGGGTCAATAACAACTCTGAAGCTAGTCATAGGGTATAACCAGGGTCAATAATCAACTCTGGAGCTAGTCATAGGGTATGACCAGGGTCAATAACAATTCTGGAGCTAATCCCAGTGTTACGGCTGTCGTAATCCTCCTCCTCGGACGAGGAGGAGAGGCGAGAAGGATCAGACGAATATGCAGAGTGGAAAGTGGTCATCTTTTAATTCACGTAGACTGAACACTTAACATACGAAAACAACAAACGTGACAAAACCGCAAACAGTCCCGTGTGGTACTAACACTGACACGAGATACAAACACCCACAAAACACATGTGAAACCCAGGCTGCCTAAGTATGATTCTCAATCAGGGACAACGATTGACAGCTGTCTCTGATTGAGAATCATACCCGGCCGAACACAAACAACCCAACATAGAAAATAACACCTCGACAACCCACCCCAACTCACGCCCTGACCAACTAAATAAACACAAAAGGAAAAACAGGTCAGGAACGTGACATAACCCCCCCCTTAAGGTGCGAACTCCGGGCGCACCAGCATAAAGTCTAGGGGAGGGTCTGGGTGGGCGTCTGTCCACGGTGGCGGCTCTGGCGCTGGTGGGGCTGCCACAGGATCCACCAGGCTGGAGAGACCTACAGGAGGCTTGATGTTAAGAGGCACCTGAAGGACCGGGCTGTGAGGGAGCACTGGAGCTCTGGTGCGCAGCCTTGGCACCACTCCCCCAGGCTGGAATACTACTCCAGCCCGTACCCTCCAGAGTGCAGGCACAGGTTGAACCGGGCTGTGGATGAGCACTGGAGATCTAGTGCCTACTACGCGCACCTCTCCCTTAGGCTCCACTCCCACATTTGCCCGGTACGAGCGGAGCGTAGGCATAGGACGCACTGCACCCTCCCAGCGCCCCCGGAGACACAGCACGCAGAGCCGGCGCAGGATACCCTGGACCGAAACTGCGTACCGGAGACCAGACGCGCTGAGCAGGCACAATCCGCCCCGGCTGGATGCCCACACTCACATGACACTTTCGGGGGGCTGCCCTATAGCGCACCGGGCTATGGGCACTCACTGGCGACACCGTGCGCTTAACCGCATAACACGGTGCCTGACCAGTGACGCGTTGCTTATAATAAGCACGAGGAGTGCGCTCAGGTCTGCTACCTGGCTTAGCCACACTCCTCTCTAGCCCCCCCCCCCAAAAAAATTATGGGGCTGCCTCTCGTACCTGTCGCGCTGCCGTGCTGCCTCCTCATATCGCCGCCGCTCAGCTTTCGCTTCCTCCAGCTCAGCTTTGGGGCGGCGATACTCCCCAGCCTGTGCCCAGGGTCCTTCTCTGTTCAGGATCTCCTCCCAAGTCCACGAGTCCTGTGTTTTCTTCCACTGCTGTTGTTGCCCTTCTCCACTCCGCTTGGTCCTTTGGTGGTGGGTGTTTCTGTTACGATCGTCTACTTCGTCCTCCTCCTCAGACGAGGAGAGGCGAGAAGGATCAGAAGACCAATGCGCAGCGTGATACTTTGACATACTGATTTATTTAAATGATAGACGAAACACGAAAACACTTAAACAAACTACGAAAACAAATAAACGATGTAGACAGACCTGGACTTGAGAACTTACAATAAACGAAGAGCGCACGAACAGGAACAGACTACATGAAACACAAACGCAACAGTCCCGTGTGGTAGACATACAGACACGAGATACAAACACCCACAAAACACATGTGAAACCCAGGCTGCCTAAGTATGATTCTCAATCAGGGACAACGATTGACAGCTGTCTCTGATTGAGAATCATACCCGGCCGAACACAAACAACCCAACATAGAAAATAACACCTCGACAACCCACCCCAACTCACGCCCTGACCAACTAAATAAACACAAAAGGAAAAACAGGTCAGGAACGTGACACCCAGGGTATAACCAGGGTCAATAACAAATCTGGAGCTAGTCACAGGGTATAACCAGGGTCAGGAACAACTCTGGAGCTAGTAATATGATATAACCAGGGTCAGAAACAACTCTGGAGCTAGTCACAGGGTATAACCAGGGTCAGGAACAACTCTGGAGCTGGTCACAGGGTATTACCAGGGTCAGGAACAACTCTGAAGCTAGTCACAGGGTATAACCAGGGTCAGGAACAACTCTGGAGCTAGTCACAGGGTATTACCAGGGTCAGGAACAACTCTGAAGCTAGTCACAGGGTATAACCAGGGTCAGGAACAACTCTGGAGCTAGTCACAGGGTATAACCAGGGTCAATAACAACTCTGGAGCTAGTCATAGGGTATAACCAGGGTCAGGAACAACTCTGGAGCTAGTAATATGGTATAACCAGGGTCAGAAACAACTCTGGAGCTAGTCACAGGGTATAACCAGGGTCAGGAACAACTCTGGAGCTAGTCACATGGTATTACCAGGGTCAGGAACAACTCTGGAGCTAGTCACAGGGTATAACCAGGGTCAGGAACAACTCTGGAGCTAGTCACAGGGTATTACCAGAGTCAGGAACAACTCTGAAGCTAGTCACAGGGTATAACCAGGGTCAGGAACAACTCTGGGGCTAGTCACAGGGTATTACCAGGGTCAGGAACAACTCTGGAGCTAGTCACAGGGTATAACCAGGGTCAGTAACAACTCTGGAGCTAGTCACAGGGTATAACCAGGGTCAGGAACAACTCTGGAGCTAGTCACAGGTTATAACCAGGGTCAGGAACAACTCTGGAGCTAGTCACAGGGTATAACCAGGGTCAGGAACAACTCTGGAGCTAGTCACAGGGTATAACCAGGGTCAGGAACAACTCTGGAGCTAGTCACAGGGTATAACCAGGGTCAGGAACAACTCTGGAGCTAGTCACAGGGTATAACCAGGGTCAGGAACAACTCTGGAGCTAGTCACAGGGTATAACCAGGGTCAGGAACAACTCTGGAGCTAGTCTCAGGGTATAACCAGGGTCAGGAACAACTCTGGAGCTAGTCACAGGGTATAACCAGGGTCAGGAACAACTCTGGAGCTAGTCACAGGGTATAACCAGGGTCAGGAACAACTCTGGAGCTAGTCTCAGGGTATAACCAGGGTCAGGAACAACTCTGGAGCTAGTCACAGGGTATAACCAGGGTCAGGAACAACTATGGAGCTAGTCACAGGGTATTACCAGGGTCAGGAACAACTATGGAGCTAGTCACAGGGTATAACCAGGGTCAGGAACAACTCTGGAGCTAGTCACAGGGTATAGCCAGGGTCAGGAACAACTCTGGAGCTAGTCTCAGGGTATAACCAGGGTCAGGAACAACTCTGGAGCTAGTCACAGGGTATAACCAGGGTCAGGAACAACTCTGGAGCTAGTCACAGGGTATTACCAGGGTCAGGAACAACTCTGAAGCTAGTCACAGGGTATAACCAGGGTCAGGAACAACTCTGGAGCTAGTCACAGGGTATAACCAGGGTCAATAACAACTCTGGAGCTAGTCATAGGGTATAACCAGGGTCAGGAACAACTCTGGAGCTAGTAATATGGTATAACCAGGGTCAGAAACAACTCTGGAGCTAGTCACAGGGTATAACCAGGGTCAGAAACAACTCTGGAGCTAGTCACAGGGTATTACCAGGGTCAGGAACAACTCTGGAGCTAGTCACAGGGTATAACCAGGGTCAGGAACAACTCTGGAGCTAGTCACAGGGTATTACCAGAGTCAGGAACAACTCTGAAGCTAGTCACAGGGTATAACCAGGGTCAGGAACAACTCTGGGGCTAGTCACAGGGTATAACCAGGGTCAGGAACAACTCTGGAGCTAGTCACAGGGTATAACCAGGGTCAGTAACAACTCTGGAGCTAGTCACAGGGTATAACCAGGGTCAGGAACAACTCTGGAGCTAGTCACAGGTTATAACCAGGGTCAGGAACAACTCTGGAGCTAGTCACAGGGTATAACCAGGGTCAGGAACAACTCTGGAGCTAGTCACAGGGTATAACCAGGGTCAGGAACAACTCTGGAGCTAGTCACAGGGTATAACCAGGGTCAGGAACAACTCTGGAGCTAGTCACAGGGTATAACCAGGGTCAGGAACAACTCTGGAGCTAGTCACAGGGTATAACCAGGGTCAGGAACAACTCTGGAGCTAGTCTCAGGGTATAACCAGGGTCAGGAACAACTCTGGAGCTAGTCACAGGGTATAACCAGGGTCAGGAACAACTCTGGAGCTAGTCACAGGGTATTATCAGGGTCAGGAACAACTATGGAGCTAGTCACAGGGTATAACCAGGGTCAGGAACAACTCTGGAGCTAGTCACAGGGTATAACCAGGGTCAGGAACAACTCTGGAGCTAGTCATCGGGTATAACCAGGGTCAGGAACAACTCTGGAGCTAGTCACATGGTATAACCAGGGTCAGGAACAACTCTGGAGCTAGTCACAGGGTATAACCAGGGTCAGGAACAACTCTGGAGCTAGTCACAGGGTATAACCAGAACCCAGAGTTTTCGCTGATCACGAAAAACTCCTGGCCCTAATATAAGTGGTAGTGTACTATAGTGTGAGTCAGACTCCAGGCCATCTGACTGTAATAGTCACCACTAGCCAGCCTCCACCCAGTACCCTGCCCTGAACTTAGTCACTGTTACTAGCCGTCTACCACCCAGGACCCTGCCCTGAACTTAGTCACTGTTGCTAGCCAGCTTCCACCCAGTACCCTGCCCTGAACTTAGTCACTGTTACTAGCCGGCTACCACCCAGTACCATGCCCTGAACTTAGTCACTGTTACTAGCCAGCTTCCACCCAGTACCCTGCCCTGAACTTAGTCACTGTTACTAGCCGGCTACCACCCAGGACCATGCCCTGAACTTAGTCACTGTTACTAGCCAGCTTCCACCCAGTACCCTGCCCTGAACTTAGTCACTGTTGCTAGTCAGCTTCCACCCAGTACCCTGCCCTGAATGCCCTATGTAGCCTACATAGTCATTGAACACTGGTCAATAATGTTTGCATACAGTACTGTTTTACCCACTTCATATGTATATTGTGTATTCTAGTCAAGGCTCATCCTATATAACTACTGCTCTGCACACGTTTTCTATTCATATACTGTCTGTAACGGCAGCCTTCCCTCTCTTCACTATAAGAGAGGGTGAAACAGGGATCGGACCAACACGCAGCGTAGCCAGTGCTCAACATGTTTAATTCAACAAAAACAGTGAACACTTACAACGAACAAAATAACAAAATGTGGCAAACCGAAACAGTCCTATCTGGTGCAGAATACAAACACAGAGACAGGAAACAACCACCCACAATCCCCAACACAAAACAAGCCACCTATATATGATTCTCAATCAGGGACAACGATTGACAGCTGTCTCTGATTGAGAACCATATTAGGCTGGACACAGAAACAGACAAACTAGACACACAACATAGAATTCCCACCCAGCTCACGTCCTGACCAACACTAAACAAGCAAAACACATAAGAACTATGGTCAGGACGTGACACTGTCCATACAGTCTATACACACCATCATACGCATACAGTACCAGTCAATGTCAGAGTCCGGAATATAAATATATACAGTACCAGTCAAAAGTTGGGACACACCTACTCATTCAACGGTTTTTCTATATTTTTACTATTTTCTACATTGTAGAATTCTTTTAATATATTTTTTTAATTTCACCTTTATTTAACCAGGTAGGCTAGTTGAGAACACGTTCTCATTTGCAACTGCGACCTGGCCAAGATAAACCATAGCAATTCGACACATACAACAACACAGAGTTACACATGGAATAAACAAAACATACAGTCAATAATACAGTAGAAAAATAAGTCTATATACAATGTGAGCAAATGAGGTGAGATAAGGGAGGTAAAGGCAAAAAAAGGCCATGGTGGCGAGGTAAATACAATATAGCAAGTAAAACACTGGAACGGTAGATTTGCAGTGGAAGAATGTGCAAAGTAGAAATAGAAATAATGGGGTGCAAAGGAGCAAAATAAATAAATACAGTAGGGGAAGAGGTAGTTGTTTGGGCTAAATTATAGATGGGCTATGTACAGGTGCAGTAATCTGTGAGCTGCTCTGACAGCTGGTGCTTAAAGCTAGTGAGGGAGATAAGTGTTTCCAGCTTTAGAGATTTTTGCAGTTCATTCCAGTCATTGGCAGCAGAGAACTGGAAGGAAAGACGACTAAAGGAGTAATTGGCTTTGGGGGTGACCAGTGAGATATACCTGCTGGAGCGCGTGCTACGAGTGGGTGCTGCTATGGTGACCAGTGAGCTGAGATAAGGTGGGGCTTTAACTAGCAGAGACTTGTAGATAACCTGTATGTCACGCCCTGACCTTAGAAAGCCTTGTTTATTCTCTATTTGGTTAGGTCAGGGTGTGACTTGGGTGGGCAAATCTATGTTTCTATTTCTTTGTTGGCCTAGTATGGTTCCCAATCAGAGGCAGCTGTTTCTCGTTGTCTCTGATTGGGGATCATACTTAGGCAGCCTGTTTTCCACCTTAGTTTGTGGGATCTTGTTTTTGCATAGTTGCTGTCTAGCCCTGCAGAACTTTACGTTCGGTTTTGTATTTTGTTGTTTTGTCAGAGTTTAGTATTAAAAATCATGAACACTTTCCACGCTGCGCTTTGGTCTCATTCATTTGACGACGGCCGTAACAGAAGATCCCACCACAAACGGACCAAGCAGCGTGGTCAGGAGGAGAGGACACGACGGAATCCCGAGAGGCAAGGGGCAGATGACGTAGGCGTCGGTGCTGAGGGGTGAGTCCGAGACCGTTTGAGCGAGGAGCGGTTGGCAGTGGAGAGGGACGAAAGAGTTTGTAGGGGTTGAAGTCTGGAGCAAGACAGTCGCTTTGAGGAGCGTGTGACCCTTCAGGCACCATGCTTTGCGGTTACACGTACTGTCTCCAGTACGTATCTACAGCCCGGTGTGCTCTGTGCCAGCTCCCCGCAGTTGCCGGGCTAGGGTGAGCATCCAGCCAGGACGCGTTGTGCCAGCTCTACGCTCCAGACCTCCAGTGCGCCTCCTCGGCCCAGGATATCCTGTGCCAGCTCCACGCACCCGGTCTCCTGTTTGTCTGCCCAGCCTGGTAAGCCATGTGCCAGCTCCACGCACCAGGCCTCCAGTGCGTCTCTCCAGCCCGGTGCGTACTGTGCCAGCTCTATGCACCCGGCCTCCAGTGATGATCCATGGCCCGAAGCCTCCAGTGGTGATCCATGGCCCGAAGCCTCCAGTGATGATCCATGGCCCGAAGCCTCCAGTGATGATCCATGGCCTGGAGCCTCCAGTGATGATCCATGGCCCGAAGCCTCCAGTGGTGATCCATGGCACGAAGCCTCCAGTGATGATCCATGGCCCGAAGCCTCCAGGGATGATCCATGGCCCGGAGCCTGCAGTGATGATCCATGGCACGAAGCCTCCAGTGATGATCCATGGTCCGAAGCCTCCAGGGACGGTCTGCAGTCCAGAGCCTCCAGCGACGGTCTGCAGTCCAGAGCCTTCAGCGACTGTCTGCAGCCTAGAACCTTCAGCGGGGGTTCCCAGTCCAGAGCCGCCTGCGAGGGTTCCCAGTCCGGAGCCTCCAGCGACGGTCCCCAGTCCGGAGCCTCCAGCGACGGTCTCCAGTCCGGAGCCTGCAGCGACGGTCCCCAGTCCGGAGCCTGCAGCGACGGTCCCCAGTCCGGAGCCTGCAGCGACGGTCCCCAGTCCGGAGCCTGCAGCGACGGTACCCAGTCCGGAGCCTCCAGCGACGGTCCCCAGTCCGGAGCTTCCAGAGACGGTCCCCAGTCCGGAGCTTCCAGAGACGGTTCCCAGTCCGGAGTCCACGACGACGATCTACGGTCCGGAGTCCGCAACGACGAGCTACGGTCCGGAGTCCCCGGCGACGAGCCCCGCACCAGAGGCGCCACCAAAGTGGGGGGAGCCTCAAGCAGAGCGGGGTCTGCGTACCGCACCGGAGCCTCCACCGAGATGAGATGCCCACCCGGACCCTCCCCTATAGGTTCAGGTTTGCGGCCGGAGTCCGCACCTTTCGGTGGGGGTACTGTCATGCCCTGACCTTAGGAGAGCCTTGTTTATTCTCTATTTGGTTAGGTCAGGGTGTGACTTGGGTGGGCAAATCTATGTTTCTATTTCTTTGTTGGCCTAGTATGGTTCCCAATCAGAGGCAGCTGTTTCTCGTTGTCTCTGATTGGGGATCATACTTAGGCAGCCTGTTTTCCACCTTAGTTTGTGGGATCTTGTTTTTGCATAGTTGCTGTCTAGCCCTGCAGAACTTTACGTTCGGTTTTGTATTTTGTTGGTTTGTCAGAGTTCAGTATTAAAAATCATTAACACTTTCCACGCTGCGCTTTGGTCTCATTCATTTGACGACGGACGTAACACTGTAGCCAGTGGGTTTGGCGACGAGTATGAAGCGAGAGAGCGTACAGGTCGCAATGGTGGGTAGTGTATGGGGCTTTGGTGACAAAACGGATGGCACTGTGATAGACTGCATCCAGTTTGATGAGTAGAGTGTTGGAGGCTATTTTATAGATGACATCACCGAAGTCTAGGATCGCTAGGATGGTCAGTTTTACGAGGGTATGTTTGGCAGCATCAGTAAAGGATGCTTTGTTGCGATATAGGAAGCCGATTCTAGATTCAATTTTTGATTGGAGATGCTTAATGTGAGTCTGGAAGGAGAGTTTACAGTCTAACCAGACACCTAGGTATTTGTAGTTGTCCACGTATTCTAAGTCAGAGCCGTCCAGAATAAAAGTGAAGACATCAAAACTATGAAATAACACAGCAAAAAAGTGTTAAACAAATCAAAATATATTTTATATTTGAGATTCTTCAAAGTAGCCACCCTTTGCCTTGATGACAGCTTTGCACACTCTTGGCATTCTCTCAACCAGCTTCACATGAAATGCTTTTCCAACAGTCTTGAAGGAGTTCCCACATATGCTGAGCACTTGTTGTCTGCTTTTCCTTTACAATGCGGTCCAACTCATCCCAAACCATCTCAATTGGGTTGAGGTCGGGTGATTCTGGAGGCCAGTTCATCTGATGCAGCACTCCATCACGCTCCTTCTTGGTCAAATAGCCCTTACACAGCCTGGAGGTGTGTTGAGTCATTGTCCTGTTGAAAAACAAATGATAGCTAGACTAAGCCCAAATGAGATGGGATGGCGTGTTGCAGCAGAATGTTGTGGTAGCCATGCTGGTTAAGTGTGCCTTGATTCTAAATAAATCACAGACAGTGTCACCCGCAAAGCACCCCCACATCATCACGCCTCCTCCTCCACGCTTCACGGTAGGAACCACACATGCAGAGATCATCTGTTCACCTACTCTGCGTCTCACAAAGACACGGCGGTTGGAACCAAAATCTCCAATTTGGACTCATCAGACCAAAGGACAGATTTCCACCAGTCTAATGTCCATTGCTTATGTTTCTTGGCCCAAGCAAGTCTCTTCTTCTTATTGGTGTCCTTTAGTAGTGGTTTCTTTGCAGCAATTCGACCATGAAAGTCTGATTCACGCAGTCTCCTCTAAACAGTTGATGTTAAGATGTGTCTGTTACCAGTGGTGTAAAGTACTTTAAGGTACTCCTTAATTAGTTTTGGGGGGTATCTGTACTTTACTATTTATATTTTTGACTACTTTTGCTTTTACTTCACTACATTCCTTAAGAAAATATTGTACTTTTTACTGCATTCATTTTCCTTGACACCCAAAGGTACTTGTTACATTTTGAATGCTTAGCAGGACAGGAAAATAGTGAAATTCACGCACTTATCAACCGAACATCCCTGGTCATCCCTACTGCCTCTGATTTGGCGGACTCACTAAACACAAATGCTTCATTTGTAAATGATGTCTGAATGTTGGAGTGTGCCAGTGGCTTTCCGCAAATAAAAAAAACAAGAAAATGGTGCCTTCTGGATTGCTTAATATAAGGAGTTTGAAATGATTTATACTTTTACTTTTGCTACTTAAGTATATTTTAAACCAAACACTTTTATACACTGGGTGACTTTTACTTTTACTTGAGTCATTTTCTATTAAGGTGTCTTTATTTTTACTCAAGTATGGTTGTTGGGTACTTTTTCCACCACTGTCTGTTACTTTAACTCTGTGAAGCTTTTATTTGTGCTGCAATTTCTGAGGCTGGTAACTCTAATGAACTTATCCTCTGCAGCAGAAGTATCTCTGGGTCTTCCTTTCCTGTGGCGGTCCTCATGAGAGCTAGTTTCATCATAGCGCTTGATGGTTTTTGCAACTGCACTTTTTTCCGGATTGACTGACCTTTATGTCTTAAAGTAATGATGGACTGTCGTTTCTCTTTGCTTATTTGAGCTGATCTTGCCATAATATGGACTTGGTCTTTTACCAAATAGGGCTATGTTCTGTATACCACCCCTATCTTGTCACAACACAACTGATATGCTCAAACGCATTAAGGAAAGAAATTCCACAAATTAACTTTTAACAAGGCACACCTTTCATTGAAATGCATTCCAGGTGACTACCTCATGAAGCTGGTTGAGAGAATGTCAAGAGTGTGCAAAGCTGTTATGGAAAAGGGTGGCTACTTTGAAGAATCTCAAATCTCAAATATATTTTGATTTGTTTAACACTTTTTTGGTTACTACTTGATTCCAAATGTGTTATTTCATAGTTTTGATGTCTTAATTATTATTCTACAATGTAGAAAATAGTAAAAAATAAAGATAAACTGTTGAATAAGTAGGTGTGTCCCAACTTTTTACTGGTACTGTATATATCTATATTCCGGACTCTGACATTGCTTGTACTGATATTTCTTAATTTGTTTCTTTCAATGTTGTGCATTTATGTGTATTGTTTTGTATAGTTAGGTATTACTAAACTGTTGGAGCTAGAAGCATAAGCATTTCGCTGCACCTGCAATAACATTTGCAAAATATGTGTATGCGACCAGTAACATTTGATTTGATTTAGACAGTGTAGTTGTTACCTGGCCACCTCAGGCTCCTGGCCCAGAGCCAGCAGGATAGACTGGGTGTTGAGGAGCATGGCCCAGCAGGGCAGACAGAAGAGCAGCAGGATCAACACACTCCTCTGGAGAATCACCCCCACACGCTGCAGGTTCCTACCACCAAATGTCTGCTCAGACACACACACACACACACACACACACACACACACACACACACACACACACACACACACACACACACACACACACACACACACACACACACACACACACACACACACACACACACACACACACACACACACAAACAAACAGCAGCATGAATGACATGAGACATTATCGCTGGGGTCACAGTCTGTGACTGTTGCATATATTTGAACTGCAACGTATACTTCAACTACTGCATTCAAATATATTTACATACCTGAGATACCAAAGTGTCACATGCTAAGGCAAGTCCACCTCCTGTTGCTGCAGTCGTAACATTAATAGTCTGAAGAAGATGATCATCAAACACATTTACAGCACACAGTTACACACAGATTTACATTTTTACGTTACATAAAAAAAAAAAAAAAGAGAATTGATTATATCATTGCTATCCCCTCCATTGTGGTTCTTCAAATGAACACCAGAATCTGTGAGGACCTTAGGTGATGTTGTCATCTTTCTTACCATTTTCCCGCTCTTCTCTAATCACATGCAGAGGAGCCATTTTCTTATCTAAGCTGATAGACCCCAGCAGTTTACACAACATAGCTAGAGGATTGACTCACCGCGCAGGCCAGGCCATAGCCAGCTAACACTGCATTCCCCAGGCGACCACAGAACATAGTGATGACAAACGGAAGCAGGTAGTTTAGGATTCGAGACAGCAGCTAGGGGAAAAGACATGCATAAACAATAACAAACACCCCATTGGGCAAAACTGGTTGAATTTCCACATCATTTCAACCCAAAGAATGTATGTGATGATGTTGAATCAACGTTAAAAAACGTATTGGATTTGTAAAACGTCATCAACGTAAGGACATTCCACCTCACTTTCAACCTAAGTCCAATGACATAGTGACATTTTTTGTTGATTTCACACTGAATTTACAATAGTTGACAACTCAACCAAATGTAAATCCAAACTAAACGCTGAACTGACATCTCTGCCCAGTGGGAGAGACATTACTTCTAAGTTAATCAAGAGAAATCTACTTTAAACACTAGTTCTGATGGGCTTTAGTGACCCTCGGAGTGTACTTTTAATAAATCATAGAGCCATTAGTATGCACTGCACAGTTCATCCTGTAGCCTAGTATTTCATTCTCACATAGTAGTCTACCTATAACCCTAGCAACAGAGCTATCCACTTCCAAACAGGGCCACACAATAGTTGTGTCCCAAATGGTACCCTATATTCCCTATATAAGGCACTACCTGTTAAAAAGTAGTGTTCTATATAGGGAGTATATGGTGCCATTTGGGAAACCCACAATAACACACAACAGGCTAGGTGGGCAGTGCCAGTCCTTACCAAGGGTCCAGTCATCCGGAGAATGTGGTAGAGCTCCTCTCTATGTGCCAGGGGGATTCTGTGCCTCACCCAGCGATAGCAGAACAGTTTGTCACTAGACTCCTCCATTATAGGTAAATTAGAATTAGAAGTGGGCCCAGATGCCAGTGTCGGCCCAGAGTCTTCCATCCCAGCCTCTGTGTCTGTGTGTGTCCCCTCTCAGTCCTATGTAGTGTTACTGTTGGGACTGTGCTGTAACTCCCCTGTCACTGTCAGCCAGACAGCTCCTCTGCAGCTGTGTAAGCACTGCTCTGGTCAGCAGGTCACCAACGCAAAGTTTCAACATCCCAAAAGGCTTACTCATTGAATAAAAGTGTGAGACATCTCAAGTGCTTTGGCATTGCATAATATAAGGAATCAGATAAATAGATAAGTAGAACAAAAATTCTGCCCAAAAGACATCAACAAGGACCAAGAGATACAGACCAATAAATACCACTATTTATTTTATATTAACAGGTCTTTTAACTGAATGGCTAATACTTGTTGGGTATTTATGCTTTGTTTGTATCTCAGGGATGGGGGTGGAGTTGAGTGAATCATTATGCGTGTGCCAACAGAGAGAAACATAAATAGTTACAATGTGGCATAGATGTAATTAACCTTATCCTCTTCCTCTGTACTCAATGTGAATAGAAATTAGATAGGTGATTAAGAGCATACAATGGTTGTGGATAGTATTTTTATGACAACAAACTTAGCTTATGACCAAGCAATCAACCTCAAACCCAAAGTAAATGTCAGACTATTCAACTAGATGTGTGTTGATCATTAGGAAGGATGTAGCATCAAACATAAACGTGGCTGACAATCTCCCTCGTCAGAGGAGCAAAGATACCCCAGCCAGTACACTGGCCTATTGCAACAGAAGATGCAGCCTGTGGTATTGGCAGGGGAAAGCTTAATTTACCTGGCCATCTGTAACACTGCGACAGCAGACGGCAATGCAAATGGGAAAAATATACTGTATCTTATGGATGGAATACATCCTTATTATATTTTTACCTTTATTTAACTAGGCAAGTCAGTTAAGAACAAATTCTTATTTACAATGACTGCCTACTTGTAAAGCACCCCCCCCCCCCCCCCCCCCCCCCCCCCCGGCCAAATCCTCCCCTAACCCGGACGACGCTGGGCCAATCGTGCACCGCTCTATGGTACTCCCGATCACGGCCGGTTGAGATACAGCCCGGGATCAAACCCGGGTCTGTAGAGACGCCTCTAGCACTGCGATGCAGTGCCTTAAACAGCTGTGCCACACTATGTATTCTCATGACAACTTTATGGAAAGGTGCTGTTGTCTGAAGTTCGTTTATGGAGGAGAATTACAAACCAAAACCAGTAGACACACTCAAAAACTATAAAGACACCCATCAGGTAGAGAGAACTGATGACAGTGACAGGGAGATGTAGTATCTATCTGCACTCCCACTCTCTCAGCACAGGAGGGGGCAACAGGGCTGTAAATACTTGGAGGGATGAAAGCTGTCTAAAATCTCAATAGCTATCAAAAGGTTCCAAAAGGGTTCTTTGGCTGTCCCCATAGGTAAACCTTTTTTGGTTGCAGGTAGAACCATTTTGGGGTCCATTTAAAAGGGTTCTACATGGAACCTTCTACATGGAACCCAAAAGGGATTATTCAAAGGGTTCTGCTATGGGGACAGCCGAAGAACCCTTTGGTTCTAGAAAGCACCTTTTTTTCTAAGAATGTACTGTGTCAGTCTCTGGAATGTCCCAGGCTCTAGCCTGACTGAAACAATCAGGTCACATCAGACATCATGTGCCGTGTCACTTGTCATCTTGTCATCTTGTTGCTTCCCCTCTGATGCCCGTCTGTTATTGTGTTGTTTACAATCTCCTGGACTGATGATGGCACTTCATATCCCTGCTCGCCTTGCCTCTCTCGCTCTGCCTCTCTTGTTTGGACAGCTTAGAAACACAGAGACATGTGAAGAGGAGACACAGTGGGAAAATTGGATGCAGAGCGAGTATTGAACCCTCTGGTCGTTATATAAATGATGTGCTAAGAGCTGGCAGTGTTACCACTTGACCACAGGCACTGCAGAGGGAAGCTTTTTCTGTGAGCTATAACATATTATTGTCCGTTGGCTTCCTCCTCTAGGTCTCCAGCCTTCAGGATGAAAATGAACCCCCTGATAAAAGCCCTTCCCCCGCTTCTCTTCCTGGGCTGTTTGTATCAGCTAGCAGCAGGTCAATAAAAAGAACCCTCCTTTATTTAAAAAATACTCTATCGACATCTACCTCTCTGCCATGAAAACTATCCCCTTTCATCACTAAGATAATGTTTATCCAGCACAGTGAGTACCAGTGCTTGGTGTATAATTAATTGACCCTATTATAGATGTGTATGTGTCATGTCTGAGGTGTGTGCATATAGAGTGTGAAACAGGAAACATTTAAATAAAATAGAACAAAGAGGAATAAAAGCCATGGAGGAAAGCCAACACGAGTCACCCAACCTAATTTCACACGCGGTGTCAAAGTCAGTCGGATGGCATAAATTACAGAAAGAAAGAAATAGCTACTGTAAGTACATTACAAAGATGTATTGTAATCATGTCTGGTGTTTTTATAATGGTACCAAAACTAATCCTATTGTTCTCGTCTTGGATGTGCTGTAGGGGCTCGATTCCAACTTAGAAAATGTTGTTTGGTATTCAGACTAACCTTATGGAGGTGCATAGGGGCATAGCCATGGGAAGATGTTTGGGGGTGGGGGTGCTGCGATTTCTTCTAAGAGGGGATGCAGAATTGTGTTCGTTTTTTCATGCTACATCGGTCTGCTAATACAGGACTAGTAAAGGCCCAGTGCTCTACTTTTGTGAGACAAAATAAATAAATAAATATAATTATTATTTGTGTTTAATTCAGATTTTCCCATGGCTATGGTAATGAGCTTTGCAGGCGTGGTTCCCTTGCAGATGCTGAATACATTTAATTTAACTGCTGAAAATCCTATGAAACCCTCCCACAATGACAGTTTCAGCACCAACTGGTGCCCTTACCTCATTCTAAAACTCTCAGCTACCATGATACATGCTCCTTCTCCTAGTTACTCCTATATTCTACAATAACTACATCAAAGAGCAAATAGACCAGTATTTTGTCTAGAACATAGACACCTTGTTTTGTCTGGGAACAGCACCATGTGTATTTCCCCATTTGTTTTATTACAGTTTATCCTAAACACACTTAAATGTGCAACAGATTAGACAACATGTCACGTCCTGACCATAGTTCTTATGTGTGTTGCTTGTTTTAGTGTTGGTCAGGACGTGAGCTGGGTGGGCATTCTATGTTGTGTGTCTAGTTTGTCTGTTTCTGTGTTCGGCCTAATATGGTTCTCAATCAGAGGCAGCTGTCAATCGTTGTCCCTGATTGAGAATCATATATAGGTGGCTTGTTTTGTGTTGGGGATTTGTGGGTGGTTGTTTCCTGTCTTTGTGTTTTGTCTGCACCAGAAAGGACTGTATCGGTAAGCCACATTTGTTATTTTGTATTTGTTTAGTGTTCAGTATTTACGTAATTAAAATCATGTTGAACACGAGCTACGCTGCGTCTTGGTCCGATCCCTGCTACACCTCCTCTTCTCATGAAGAGAGGGAAGGCTGCCGTTACACAACAGCTGCACAGCAACTGCACATGGAAAGATGGTTATTTGCTGGGTTATCTACAACCTAATTTTGTACAAAATGACCTGCTATCTACAACCTAATTTTGGACAAAATGACCTGCTATCTACAACCTAATTTTGGACAAAATGACCTGCTATCTACAACCTAATTTTGGACAAAATGACCTGCTATCTACAACCTAATTTTGGACAAAATGACCTGGAGGGATTCCTTGAATGGAATGATGCAAAATGGAAGCTACAAATGGAAGAAAACAAACACTAAAGTGACAGTTAATAATACATGTATGTGTGTATTACTGATGTTAGTTCCCGATAGTGGCTAATATTTAACATGATACAAATTGTAAAATAAAATAGAAAAAAGCCCTGGTATTAAATTAAAACATTAAAACATCAACCCTGCAGGTCCAGCCCTATGTATGTATGTTAAATATGTTATATGAAAGTGTTATTTTTATTGTAATTGTAACAAAAATGGGGTCGTGCCATGTGTGATAACAGGTGGGATATTATTAATAAGAAACTCGTTTTCCTACTATAGGTAGTAGGTTGCATAGTGATAGCAACATGGTAACTCTCAGATGCAGGGGTTAAATATAATTTGAGCTTATTTCTTAATCTTCCAATAAATAAGTGGTAAGCCTACTTTTTTGACAGACACAATTATCCTCCATAGATGTCGATATAGCCAAATACACTGTCGCATGCACTGATTAAATACCTCTGTGTCTGGGAAGGGCTTGGTGTGTTTGACTAAAACCAGGGCTCTAATTTGAGTGCGGGTATCACATACCCTGTGTTAAAGAAAAGGGCAAAAAGGATATCTATTGTTTGCTTTATATTTTGAAATAAACACATACAACGTATCCAGATTATATCAAGCGCTTTATAACAATGCTTAACTCTGTGATGCTTTATGGTAGAAACAAGCTCCAAAATGCCCGCGAAAGACGTGACCGATGCATATGGGGATATATTGATTCCTCACTATGACAATCTGAATCTAAACTGCAGCCTATAATATTTGAGGAGATAAAAAAATGTACTTTGCTATTCTGTCCCTATTAATTGGGCTTTTCTCTTCCTGAAAAGAGAAGATGTTTGTTTAAACCCATGCAGCTTTTAGGGAAGCACTTCTGTTGTTGGGTTATACAACGGACGAGTAGCCAGCAGTTTATTGCAGATAATTGTCTTGCCTAGAGCGACTGAATGTCCAGGACCGGCCCTGCCAGGGATCATAAGGAAAAATTATCTAAAACAATTGCTATGTGTATTCCCCTTCTCCAAACGGATTACTCATTTACCTAGCTGTTATCAATAGCTCCTATCAATGTATAAATGACATTGCATGGAGAATGCTGTTATTTCTATCTGAAAAAAAATCTTAGATGCTTTTTCCACTTAGAACCGGCAGGTTCACTCAATCTTATTCATTGTTTCCTTGTGTGAAAATGTGGTGGAATTATGAGGGAATTAATTCAAGGTCAATATACAGCGTATCTGTAGACACCTCCGCCACACATCAATTAATTACTTAGATCTCCACACTAACGAATAGCGGGTGAATATGATTATATTGGCATGCTTAAATTCAAGGTCAGAGTACGGATAGAGAGAAAAGTGCATAAAAGGGAATTATGTTCCATTTACACGTGCGGTCAGAATCGGGGCGGGTGATGTGGGGCACGGAGACGTGGACGTGGAGGGTACAGAAAGGGGGGGCAGGGGGAGGAGGAGCTGCAGTGGTACCAGGCAGGGCTGCAGGTTAGTCTCAGTAAAGGAAGGGAACATGCTAAACTCTAAATCTTATTCTGTTAACAAGTATACGGGTACTTGGAACCAGAAATCTGCTGTGGGATATATTTAAGATACTTTTGGAAGAGGTAGGGTTTCAGATGTTTTCGGAAGATGGGCAGGGACTCTGCTGTCCTAGCTTCAGGGGGAAGCTGGGTCCACCATTGGGGTGCCAGGACAGAGAAGAGTTTGGACTGGGCTGAGCGAGAACTACCCTCCTGTAGGGGTGAGAGGGCCAAGAGACCAGGGGTGGCAGAACGGAGTACTCGAGTTGGAGTGTAGGGTTTGAGCAGAGCCTGAAAGTAGTGAGGGGCAGTTCATCTTGATGATCCATAGACAAGCACCATTGTCTTGTATTGGATGCGAGCTTTGTCTGGAAGCCAGTGAAGTGTGCGGAGGAGCGGGGTGACATGGGAGAACTTGGGAAGGTTGAACATCAGGCGGGCTGCAGCGTTCTGGATAAGTGCAGGGGTTTGATGGCACAAGCGGGGAGACCAGCCGACAGTGAGTTGCAGTAGTCCAGACGGGAGATGACATGTGCCTGGATTAAGACCTGGTGGGTGGTGGGCCGACATATCTGCCAGGCACGCAGAGATGCACGTGTCCACCTGGGTGTCAGAAGAGGGGAAGGAGAAAAGTAGTTTAGTGTCATCCGCATAGCAATGATAGGAGGGAGAGACCATGTGAAGACATGACGGAGTCAAGTGACTTGTTGTGTAAAGAGAAGAGGGGAGGGCCTAGAACTGAGCCCTAAGGGACACCAGTAGTGCGATTACGTGGTGCGTGAATTTGATGGTTCACGGTGTCGAAGGCAGCGGATAGATCGAGGAGGATGAGAACAGAGGAGAGAGAGTCAGTTGTGGCAGTGCGGAGAGCCTCCATGATACAGAGAAGAGCAGTCTCGGTTGAATGACCCGTCTTGAAGCCTGACTGGTTAGGGTCAAGAAGATCGTTCTGAGAGAGATAGCGAGAGAGTTGGTCAGAGACAGCACGCTCAAGTGTTTTGGAAAGACAAGAAAGAGGGGATACCGGTTTGTCGTTTTCAGAGGGGCCGTGTTGTTGTTTTTTAGGATGTGAGCGACTGGCCACCTTGAAGTCAGAGGGGACGCAGACAGTGGTCAGGGATGAGTTGATGAGGGAAGTGAGGAATGGGACAAGGTCTCCAGAGATGGTCTAGAGAAGGGAGGAGAGGATGGGACTGAGTGGGCAGGTTATCGGGCGGCCGGACCACACTAGTCTCAGGATTTAATCTGGAGAAAGAGGGGAGAAGAGGTCAAGGTGTATGGTAGTTCTGTGTGAGGGGGACCAGTGGATGAGTGAATAGGCTGAGTGAATGAGGAGCGGATGTCATCAACCTTTTCAAAGTTGAGGGAGGAGGGATGACACAGCAATCATTTCTACATAAATAATATTGTAGAGATAAGATAATTCTTAATGTACATTTGCAATAGAATTCATAGCATGATAAATGTGTGCATGCCTTAGCACACACTCAATTACATTGGAGAGCCCTATCGATCCCTATCATAGAATATTTGTCTCCTCCTGATCTCTCTATTCCTCTCCTCCTCCTCTTCCTCCTGTTCCTCTCCTTCTGCTGTCCCCCCAAATATGTCAGGGACAGACAATGTGACAGTGGAGGAGTTTAGTGACATGGTGCTGTCCTGTCCCGTCTATGCCAACCCCCCTGTGACGGTGTCGTGGCTGCTGGACGGGGAGGCCCTAGACCTGGTCAGCGGTGGTTACACCCTGTACCAGGACGGCAGAGAGGCCAAGGTCACATCACCAAAGCCCTAAGCGACCTCCAGCCAGGACTCTTCAGCTGTATGGCAACATCCATAAAGTATGGAGACACCACCAAGTTCATCCAGCTCACTGTGGAAGGTTAGAGCTGTTATGGAGAGATCAGAGAGAACTGAATGGTGCTATTATACTGTGGAAAACATATAGTTCAAGTCTGGGTTAAACTGAGATTATTATGCTTTTATATCACGTGAACAATAGGTAATTGCATGAGAGAGGTAGCTTGTGAAATTACTGTCTGTCTGGTTGTTGTAGAATCTAACAATTACAGTGTATACATTTACAGTCTGAAAGAAGATAAAAAGTCTGGGATACTATGACATTATTGTCATAATTTCTATCAGAACAAACAAACAGAACAAACTTACTTTTATGAGAGAGCTAGCTTGTGAAATTACTATGTCTGCTTGTTTTATTGTAAGGCGACAACTGTTGGAATCAGAGTCATATGTACAGTATATACGTAGGGATAAAAGCCGACGTTCTGTATATTACTTTGGAAATAGAGGATGACGCAGCGGGACGAGGCGGACCCAAAGTTAAAAGTTAATCGAGTGTTTTCATGTGCTGAACACATTCAAATACCATACATTTTCAGCCAGCAGCATACCACCCTGCAACCCATTGCTGGCTTGCCTCTGAAGCTAAGCACGGTTGGTCCTGGATGGGAGACCAGATGCTGCTGGAAGTGGTGTTGGTGAGGATGTGGAATTGGAGACAAATGGGAGTGGAGTTGCTGTGCGGGAGATGATGGACAAACATACAAGTAAAAAATAAAGTCAAAATAAAAAGTATGTTTGAATGACACTGAGGAGCAGTGTTTTTACAGCTAATGCCAGTTTGTCTGAGGCTGATGCCGTGCAGGTGTTTGTACACGTGCATATGCACACACATTCAAATAAACACATACAAGAACACACACATACATGTAATAGTGCCAGACATGCACACAAACATATACAGTTGGCATTGCTGTTATGATTTTAGTTGTCCTTGATGTCCTTTGTTTTTTTATATCTATATATATTTTTTGCATTGTTGTTTGCTGTTTTCTTCTGTCTTTTGATTTTTTCTCTTTAGTTCATTCTCTTGGTTGTTGGTGCATTGGGGGGGTTCTCGGGGGTGGGGAATGGAATTAATTGTATTTTTTATTTTTATTTTTATTCTTGGGGGGACTGTGGGAGGGGTCTCAAATGGTTGAGGGACAGCTATTGGGGAACTGTGGGGGGGTTCTTGGAGGGTTCGGGTTCAATTCTTTTGGCCTGGTGGGAGATCTGTCAACGTGCCCTTGACCAGGACATTGACCCTGGATGCTTCTGTGTGTCACTCTGAATGGGAGTCTGTTGGATGACTGGTATTGTCAGAGCTACTAGGAGTACTGGGTGGATGGAGTCAAGCGCAGAGAGCAGGTTTAAAGAACGTGGATTTATTTTCCAATACACAGGGAAAATGATCATGCCCTAAAACACACGGGCGCATGAAAAGACGAGTCCAAAACACCGGACTAAACTGTTCCGAGAAAATCACAAAATCCACTTCACAATCCAGCACCAACATAACAGAAAACAAGCCCGCACAACAGCCAGCGGGCTACCTACCCTTAAATAGCCTACCCACCAAACTAAACTCAAAACAGGTGCACCCAATCAGCCCAAACTAACAGAAACAAAAAGAAAGGAATCGATGGCAGCTAGTAGGCCGGTGACGACGACCGCCGAGCGCCGCCCGAACAGGAAGAGGCACCATCCTCGGCGGGATTCGTGACAGGTATGGTGTAGTTGTTGAGCGGCTTCACTGCAAGTATATTGTATGTTTCGGATATTCAATAATATATATATATTTTTAAATAAATAAATAGTGGTGTTGGTGGGCCAGTAGGTCGTACTTTTTCCTCTGTTGTATTTTTTGAATCCCAGGGCAGGGATTGGGGACATTTCCCTGTGTAGGTTGCTGCCTTTTTGATGGAACATTAAACGGGTGTCTTGACTCTCTGTGGTCACTAAAGATCCCATTGCACTTATAATAAGAGTAGAGGTGTTAACCCCGGTGTCCTGGCTAAATTCCCAATCTGTCCACCTAATCATCCCCAGCTTCCAATTGGCTCATTCATCCCCCCTCCTCTCCCCTGTAACTATTCCCCAGGTTGTTGCTGTGAATGAGAATGTGTTCTCAGTCAACTTACCAGGTAAAAACTAAAATAATTCACAGTGCTGAAAGTAAGAGATACAGTATGTTCTACAACGGTACCTACATAGTTACGGAAATGTTGCAACTAATTGTTTTATTTTGTATAACACCCTGCCGATAAGAAACATCATGTATTTCACCTGAGTAATAAAGAACTGAAGCCTTAAAATACTTTGATTTCTGGTCGATTATAAAAATGAATAAGTGACTGAAGGAACTTATTTTCTATTATATTCTTTGCTTATTGAAGGCTTGTGGCGCAGCGGTCTAAGGCACTACATCTCAGTGCAAGACCCTACATCTCACTACAGTCCCTGGTTCAAATCCAGGCTATATCACATCCAGCCATGACTGGGAGTCCCATAGGGCGGTGCACAATTGACCCAGTGTTGTCTGGGTTTGGCTGGGGTAGGCTGTCAATGTAAATAAGAATTTGTTCTTAACTGACTTGCCTAGTTAAATAAAATCTTACCATGCCTGGACCAGACAAAGATAATGATTCAGCTACATTCTCATGAATGTGATTCTATGACGTTACATATTCATAGGCTACATGCGAAGTGAAAAGACATTTTGGTCATGAGCTCAAATCAGATCAGAGGAGACCATTCAAACTGGCTGTCAAATCCAAAGAAGTAACCAGTGTGGGAATGGTCTGATAAATGACAGTGCCAGTTTTGTGGCTCGGGTGCGTGACCTTTTTCTTCTAAAGGGCATTTATTCAAATCCATTTTAAGGCAATTTCTTTTTTGTCCTCTGAGCTTAAATAGAAAGCAGAGACCAAATGAATTCTATTTCAAAATAGAACATTTACGTTTAGAAAGTCATTTGATGGAAAACACTATATAAGAGTAAGTAAAGAATACATAAAGTCATCTAAAGAATGAATTGCCAATGTAATGCCCTTCTAAGGTGTATTAGCCTTAAACTAATATTAGCCTCTGTAAAGAAAGCACAGCAGTATATGTTTCCCACGCTGGATTGTCAGGGGAAACTTTATCTGTATGGCCTTGCTGGGTTGTCCTTTTTAATTGGGGGAATGTGCTTCATCGGAGTGTGCGGTGTGTGTGAGAGAGAGAGTCTGGCTGGCCCTCAGATTTCTCTCTCTCTCTGTCTGGACTGCACTGGGCTGTTAATCTAAGCAGAGTTTAAAGCATGTCATCCCAGCTGTGTCATCACAGGACAAATTAAGCCTTGGATTGGTGTCCAGGAATAACAATCCCACTGATTCAGCACTGGCATGTGGTGGCATGCTCTGTAACTACCTGCCATAGAGAGGTTAAGTAGAGAGTTGTGCTGGTGCTAAATAATTCTGGCAAAGTATGAGCTGGAATGTTACTGCTGTGCAAGTAGACCTACAGTATGTGTACTGTGAATAACAATTCTGATATACTAGTCAATAATATTTTGCATGACAATGAACAAAACATGATCTGTTGCTGCACGCCTTCTGAGTTCTCCAATCCCCTGTTTGGCTGCTTTAATCTTCTGTTTCACAACCAAGACCTGCACATATTTCCTCAGTCATTATGAGTACTGAAGTGCTGTGCTGCTAGGGGCTATTTCAGTTCACATTCTACAAATCATAACAACCGCTTTCAGTGGGAATCCATAGCGGTCTTGAGACCACTTTCAATCACATACATGGATTACATAACGTGTTACCAAGGTCACCTATTGTATCATACAGTATATTTTTTTATCATTTTTTATTTAGCCTTTATTTAACTAGGCAAGTCAGTTAAGAACAAATTCTTATTTACAATGATGGCCTAGGAACAGTGCCTTGTTCAGGGGCAGAACAACAGATTTTTACCTGGTCAGCTCGGGGATTCGATCTAGCAACCTTTCGGTTACAGGCCCAACGCTCTAACCACTAGGCTACATGACCAAAAGAATGTGGACACCTGCTCGTCGAACATCTCATTCCAAAATCATGGGCATTAATATGGAGTTGGTCCCCCCTTTGCTGCTATAACAGCCTCCACTCTTCTGGGAAGGCTTTCCTCTAGATTTGGAACATTGCTGAAGGGACTTGCTTCCATTCAGCCATAAGAGCGTTAGTGAGGTCGGGCACTGATGCTGGCCGATTATGCCTGGCTCACAGTCGGCGTTCCAATTCATCCCAAAGGTTTTCGATAAGGGTTGAGGTCAGGGCTCTGTGTAGCACAATCAAGTTCTTCTACACCTATTTTGACAAACTTTTTCTGTATGGACCTCGCTTTGTGCATAGGGGAATTGTCATGTTGAAACAGGAAATGGCTTTCCCCAAACTGTTGCCACAAAGTTAGAAGCACAGAATTGTCTACAATGTCATTGTATGCTGTAGCTTTAAGATTTCCATTCACTGGAACTAAGGGCTCTAGCCCGAACCATGAAAAACGGCCCCAGACCATTATTCCTCCACCACCAAACTTTATAGTTTGGGGCAGGTAGCGTTCTCTTGGCATCTGTCAAACCCAGATTTGTCCATCGTATTGCCAGATGGTGAAGCGTGATTTATCACTCTAGAGAACCCTTTTCATCTGCTCCAAAGTCCAATGGTGGCGAGCTTTACACCACTCAAGCCGACGCTTGGCATTTCGCATGGTGATCTTAGGTTTGTGTGCGGCTGCTTGGCCATGGAAACCCATTTCATGAAGCTCTCGTCTAACAGTTATTGTGCTGACGTAAGGCCATTCTACTGCCATGTTTGTCAATGAAGATTGAATGGCTGTGTGCTCGATTTTATACACCTGTCAGCAACAGGTGTGGCTGAAATAGCCGAATCCACTAATTTGAAGGGGTGTCCACATACTTTTGTATATATAGTGTATGTGCTGTGATGAGTGAGTATGTTGTTGTCTTTTCAGTCCCCTCTCTCCCGTTGTGTGAGCCATATTTCAAAGTGATTGCATGATGGCCCTCTGCTGTGCTGTTGACCATTTAAGTGAATAGCTTTGCAGCCAAAGAATTCAAGAGCAGTTAATCAAACTGAATGAGATGGAAGTCACGACTCCTATCAAAGGAACAACCCTGTCAGGTTTCAAAAAGCCTTTAAAACTAAGGGATTTTTTTTATGTGGCTAGAAGAGAGGTAATGGTGGAACTCTAATAAACTATTCAAAATAACAATAGTTACTACATACTGTAGGACTGGTAACTGTGAATGAGGATAAATAGAGTTGCAGTGATCATAATCCCTATACTATAAAGTCTAAAAAGCTTTTGTATTTGATGGACAGGTCAATGTTTGTTTGACTTTGTCATTACCAGTGACAATGAGTACATGCGTCTTATAGGGAAACTGCCTTGTTTCCAGATATTGACCGGCTAGAGGGGCTTGGCAGTATGACAAAATGTGTCAAAAAGTAGGCACTACTTTCTACAGACTTCCTGTGAACTAACTTTTCTCCCTATTTATATATCAAGGACAAATTAGATTCATAACACCACGGATAAGGACACAGGAAGTCAAAATAAGAGTGTGATGGGGAATTGGTTGCCTAGTTTTAAAAACCTAATTAAGCATTTAGGGTAACATTTTACAATGTGGGCTATCTGGTAAAGCTTTCCAAATAGCTGTGGATTAGCATAAATATTAAGAAGAGGTCTGCACAAAGATGTGTGATAATAGGCTTGATGGAGTCATTAGAATGATGGGATAAAGTTCCCAGGACTGATTATTAGAGCTGGAGAATAAGCTGGAGGAGACAGCTCAGTTTATCACAGACATCTCAGGTCACAGTACCAAACCTATTTAGCTCAAAGGTATAGTGTATTTAGCAGCTAGCTTTTCAGTACAGGAATCAAGTACTGAGGGTCTATAAGAGTAGCTTTAAAGAAACAAAAGCATTTGTTTGTGCTCTATCAGATCAGAGTAGCAAAGGAATATACTTGAAGTTCATAGGTATTAGCATCTAGTACTTCACTACAGGAATTAGGTGGCTGTGAATGGCTCTGAATGGTACCTTACTAGCTTTGAAGGTTATTAATAAAGACCAGTGGCAGTCGGTGCCGTTTAAGATGGAGAACAATTATTTTTTCATGAGCATGGCCTTATTTCTATTACAGCATATTGGATGACTGTCGTTCATATTTCATTCACCCAGTTAAATGTAACATCGATAGGTTTAGGCTACTACATGATAGTCAAATTTTCCCTATACCCATCATGAGGTTGCTACAACCTAGCCTATGAATGAAAGTTAACAACATAGGTGCAGACAGGTGGAGAGAAAGATTTGAGGTGACAGACAGTTATACATTCAATACTGCCTTGCACATTCTTGCCTGCGTCTAGCTGATCTAGGGTGTAGTCATTGGTCCAACAGTTGCAAACGAGAGTTTCTATTGGACAAAATCAGGTATGTTTATCACTATTTCATTCTGTTTACTTTCGTTTAAGAAACGTTTTTCAACGGAATTAATACACCCCTGATCACACGCAGTTAACTTCCATAGCTACATACAAACAGTTTGTTGTGTTCCTTCTCGCATCTAAGAGCTCTCCTCCTCTCACCTTTTCCCTTCGCTTGTGGACTTCAATACACAACACATCAGCTGTCTGTGACCAGGCTAAAAAACATTTCCAAGCCAAACCTTCATATCATAACTGCTACACACAGCCTACATCGTTGTTACCATATTAGCTAAAGTAACATCGTAGTCAACATAGCTAATAGAACGTTAGTAAACCCGCTACAATCATGCAGTACAGTGTTCAGTCAGTAAGTTGTTAACAGTTACACAGGCGGCCCCGGTGGCAATAAATTAGTAAAGCTTACCTTGACTTGGAAGAGTTCCAGTGTTGGAGTCATTGCCAGCTACAGTAGCTAACATAGCATCCCTCTGTTTGAGACAGGTGTTTGAATAGGCAAAACTAGCTAGCTCCATTTGCTAGCTAAGTGAAAGTGAAATAAAAATTGACTAAATATATCTAGCTGTCTCTTGCTCCTCCTTCATTTTTGAAGTAATGAATTTGTTCAAAACTGTTCAACTATTGTGTCCAGGAGTGACAGATGAGACACAGGTGTGCGTAATGATGGTTACCAGGTGTGCGTAAAGATGGATTGCCTGGACTGGTGGTTAGTAGACCGGCGACGTTGAGCGCTGGAGAGGGGGTAGACGTGACAGTTTTAATTTATTATTTGGTGACGTGAATATATTTTGTATAGTTTTATCTAAAATGTATAACTTTTTATTTTTATGAAATTCACTGAAGATGATCCATGTAACGGCAGTCTAGCTCTTCCTCCTCCTCGGACGAGGAGAGGCGAGAAGGATCGGAGGACCAATGTGCAGCGTGGTAAGTTTCCATGATTTAATATACACGAAGACAAGACACTATACAAAATAACAAACGTACTAACCGTCACAGTCCCGTGTGGCACAAACACTGACACAGGAAACAACCACCCACAAAATCCCAACACAAAACAAGCCACCTATATATGATTCTCAATCAGGGACAACGATTGACAGCTGCCTCTGATTGAGAACCATATTAGGCCGAACACAGAAACAGACAAACTAGACACACAACATAGAATGCCCACCCAGCTCACGTCCTGACAAACACGAAAACAAGCAAAACACATAAGCACTATGGTCAGGACGTGACAATCCACCCCTTCCTGCTCTGAGGAGCCTCCACTTACACAGACACAGGAGTATTGGAGTTTTAAAACCAAGTTTAGCCTCTGTCTGTGCTCTTTATACATGTATTGTTCCTGTGTTTATGGGTAGACGCTTCTGTTATGTTGTCACGTTCCATGTTAGTTGTTTTATTAAACTTTTCACCTGCTTCTCGACTCTCCGTTACAATACAGGAGCGTCTATAGCGACAGCTGTGAAGGCAATTAATATAGACACAGGAGCATTGGACCAAATTGAGCCTCTGTCTGTGCTCTTTTTCTTTTTATTACTGACAGGATAGTGAGAGATGGTTGAAGTCCAAGAACACAATTACAGGAAACCATATCATATAAACAAATGTTTCCACTACATTAAATCTGAACAAAATGTTCTATTGGATTTCTGCAGCAGTGCAACTCTGACCATATAGTTTACCTAAAGATAGAATAGCATGACAATAAATAAACAAATATCACTTAATTTACATAAATTATGTAAACTATTTAATGGCAATTTATTTTTTCCTTTCACATCAGATTTTATAGGAAACAGGCCAGCTGAAATCAGAATCACTGTAAATGTCTTAGTGTATAACGCCTATGGTAGTGTCGTCGAAAATACATTATCATACAGTGTACAACACATTATATTGATGGGAATGATCAGATGACATTGTCATGATCAAGATACAAATCACAAGTCAAACTGTATATCATACTATCAACAGTATTCACCCAGACCAGGACATTGTTGCTGGTATGTTATTGACATTATTATAGGGATGGAGTTACTGGGACCTTTTTACATTCATGTTTTAAATATAGCTACTGTTCTGTCATTAGTTTAGTAAGCTTAGATACTGTCCCAAAGCTGTGTTTCTCTATGTGGTTAAACAAAATAGGAAAGCGAACAACTCTCTCTCTCTCTCTCTCTCTCTCTCTCTCACTCTCTCTCTCTAAGCTTCTGATTTCAACCAACAGAGATTCTTCTCCAGTCAATGGGTTTGAAACTAAACCCTGAGGCAACGCTAAAGCTCTTGCTCTTTCTTGACAGTTATAAAAACCTTGCCAGTGTAATCGTTGGTGAAACACTCATCTTAAATCTGAACCATACTCCTGCTTTTAACAGGCAACACTGAACAACCTTCTCCTTCCAGAATACATGGTCTTTACTTTCATGTTCAGGAGCATATTGGAGCTCCAGGTATTTACACCATAAATACTTGATTATACAAAAACGTAATACTTAAATATACAGAAACGTACACATAAGCACACGCACACACACACACACACACACACACACACACACACACACACACACACACACACACACACACACACACACACACACACACACACACACACACACACACACAGTGCATACATGAAGCATGACTCCATTCCAGCATATACTTAAAATGTATACAAGACAAAATATCAAGTAGATACAATGTACTTTCTCATGAATGTCAAACTCATACTTTGGTCAAGCAATTAGGTTAGTAACATAATTTTCATAATTCTACACAACAACAAAATACATATTAAGGCAAAAGTAACTATCAGTCACATTAAACAACAAAGTTTAAAAAACACACTTTTAAAATATTTCTGCACACAGTTTTTCATCATAGAAAAATATGTGTGTTGCACAGAGAGGTGAGATCTTTTCCTAACCCACCATAGTACAATGTATGATACGGTGACATGGTATCTCATCAATAGACATGCCCCTTCATTAGTCCCAATGACCCTCACAGTTCAACATGTAGCTTTCCTAAAATGGATGCTAACTATAGCATTCTGAATGATGTTATTTCACCTGACAAGAAAGTTAGGATCTATTGCAAGATGTAACGTTAATAGGACTTATTCTCTTACAACTGTCAGTTCCATGTCTTAGACTTTTGACCGTAACAAAATCAAATAATTGATTTCATCATTCCTCATGAGAGGTCGTCATGACTACTCTGATGTCTGTGTCTATCTCATCACAAACCTGTAAACAATTTCAGTCAATTCAGTACAAGCCTTCCCTCAAACAGCTTTACAAAGCATATCATACAAGCCCAGAAACTCGACAGAGAAGGAGTAAAACATGTAGTTCAACATCTGCGGACAGATATAAGATCACAACAGCAAGCAAATCCCGCTATCGTATCTGAGCCAATAGGAGTAACAGCATTCCACAGGCATTCCACAGAACTACAGCCCACCAAGCACCACGGTATACTGTAGTACTTGTATAGTGCAAGTCAGAGCAACCAGTGGCCATGGACCCCCTACCAGGCTGCTGTCTGAAGCCATGTTCTGCCTCAATGACTGACTGAATGAGAGAGGGAGAGATGGATGGATGGCTATAGGGCTGAGACTGGAGTGGGGTTAGTTTAGGTCAGCCGGGCTGAGGAACATAAGGTTAATGTCCCCAGCGTGAAGCAGCCAGAGGCCACACAGCGCTCCTGGGGATACAGACCATAGAGAGGGACAAGATGTCTGTCCTATTTACATAGAGAATAATTGCAAGAGTCAGTCGGTGTAGCTCTGCCACCTGTCAACACAGCAGGTCAATGAACACACTGTCTGGAACATCTCCTGGTGGTGTATTGCTTGGGCTAGAACATTCCGCCATAGGTTTCAACAGGATCTTCTCTGTTACTCTTCCCAGTGGGGGATGAGAGGGAGTCTTCTGGCATATGACTCTGGTTGCATCTGTGTGTTGATCTAATGTTCTGCAGCAAATGTTTCTGCACCATTTTACAAATGACCAAAGTGTCTCTCTCTCTCGGCTTGACAAAAGATAACACATTGATTCATTAGCACTGCCACTGAAAAAACTTTTGCCACATTGGACATAATTTGAGCTTGAGAGACAGCATTAGAATGAATCCATGGCTGTTTCAAGCATTAGGAGAAAGCTTGAGGAATTTCATCTACTGAGTCCTGGGAGTGGAGAAGGGCAGCTGTTGAAGAAGTGTAGAGGGCCAAGCAGCCAAGCAGGAGGTTAACACAACTGATACCAGCAGAAGATCCAATATAGGTGACGACACTGCCAAAAGAAAGAGAGATTCAGTTCCAATCAAATCCCAAAGCCATATATATATACAGTGCATTCGGAAGGTATTCAGACCCCTTGACTTTATCCAAATTTTGTTACGTTGCAGCTTTATTCTAAAATGGATTAAATTGTTTTTTCCCCTGATCAATCTACACACAATACTCCATAATGACAAAGCAAAAACAGGTTTTTAGAAAATTGTGCTAATGTATACAGTTGAAGTCGGAAGTTTACATACACCTTAGCCAAATACATTTAAACTCAGTTTTTCACAATTCCTGACATTTAATCCTAGTAAAAATTCCCTGTTTTAGGTCAGTTAGGATCACCACTTTATTTTAATAATGTGAAATGTCAGAATAATAGTAGAGGGATGTAACGGCTTTCTTCTGTGGACGAAGGATCGGACCAAAGTGCAGCGTGGTTAGTGTTCATCATGTTTAATTAAAGCCAATAAACGTGAACATTACAAAATACAAAACAACAAAAATGTGAAAAACCGAAACAGTTCTGTCTGGTGCAGACACACGAAGACATGAAGACAACCACCCACAAAACCCAACACAAAACAGGCTACCTAAATATGGTTCCCAATCAGAGACAATGACTAACACCTGCCTCTGATTGAGAACCATATCAGGCCAAACATAGAAACGGGAAAACTAGACACACAACATAGAATGCCCACTCAGCTCACGTCCTGACCAACACTAAAACAAAGAAAACACAAAAGAACTATGGTCAGAACGTGACAAGGGAATGATTTATTTCAGCTTTTATTTCTTTCGTCACGTTCCCAGTGGGTCAGAGGTTTACATACACTCAATTAGTATTTGGTAGCATTGCCTTTAAATTGTTTAACTTGGGTCAAACATTTCGGGCAGCCTTCCACAAGCTTCCCACAATAAGTTGGGTGAATTTTGGCCCATTCCTCCTGACATAGCTGGTGTAACTGAGTCAGGTTTGTAGGCCTCCTTGCTTGCACACGCCTTTTCAGTTCTGCCCACATATTTTCTATAGGATTGAGGTCAGGGCTTTGTGATGGCCACTCCAATACCTTGACTTCGTTGTCCTTAAGCCATTTTGCCACAACTTTGGAAGTATGCTTGTGGTCATTGTCCATTTGGCAGATCCATTTGTGACCAAGCTTTAACTTCCTGACTGATGTCTTGAGATGCTGCTTCAATAAAACCACATAATTTTCCCTCCTTATGATCGCATCTATTTTGTGAAGTGGACTAGTCCCTCCTGCAGCAAAGCACCCCCACAAAATGATCCCCGTGGTTCACGTTGGGATGGTGTTCTTTGGCTTGCAAGCCTCCCCCTTTGTCCTCCAAACATAACGATGGTCATTATGGCCAAACAGTTCTATTTTTGTTTCATTAGACCATAGGACATTTCTCCAAAAAGTACGATCTTTGTCCCCATGTGCAGTTGCAAACCGTAGTCTGGCTTTTTTTTATGGCCAGGCTTCTTCCTGGCTGAGCTGCCTTTCAGGTTATGTCGATATAGGACTCGTTTTACTGTGGATATAGATACTTTTGAACCTGTTTCCTCCAGCATCTTCACAAGGTTCTATGCTGTTAATCTGGGATTGATTTGCACTTTTCACACCAAAGTACGTTCATCTCTAGGAGACAGAACGCGTCTCCTTCCTGAGCGGTAACAAGGCTGCGTGGTCCCATGGTGTTTATACTTGCATACTATCAAGCAAAGGGACACTGAGTTTGAAGGTAGGCCTTGAAAGACATCCACAGGTACACCTCCAATTGACTCAAATTATGTCATTTAGCCTATCAGAAGCTTCTAAAGCCATGACATCATTTTCTGGAATTTTCCAAGCTGTTTAAAGGCACAGTCAATTTAGTGTATGTAAACTTCTGACCCACTGGAATTGTGATACAGTGAATTATAAGTGAAATAATCTGTCTGTAAACAATTGTTGGAAAAATAACTTGTGTCATGCACAAAGTAGATGTCCTACCGACTTGCCAAAACTAGTTTGTTAACAAGAAATGTGTGGAGTGGTTGACAAACGAGTTTTAATGACTCCAACCTAAGTGTATGTAAACTTCCGACTTCAACTGTATATAAAATTTTAAAAAATGAAACATAACACATTTACATAATTTACATAAGATTACAGCCTTGAGTCTTATTGGGTATGACGCTACAAGCTTGGCACACCTTTATTTGGGGAGTTTCTCCCATTCTTCTCTGCAGATCCTCTCAATCTCTGTCAGGTTGGATGGGGAGCGTCGCTGCACAGCTATTTTCAGGTCTCTCCAAAGATGTTCGATCGGGTTTGTCTGGGCTCTGGCTGGGCCACTGAAGGACATTCAGAGACTTGTCCCTAAGCCACTCCTGCATTGTATTGGCAGTGTGCTTAGGGTCGTTGTCCTGTTGGAAGGTGAACCTTCACTCCAGTCTGAGGTCCTGAGAGCTCTGAAGCAGGTTTTCATCAAGGATCTCTCTATACTTTGCTCCGTTCATCTTTCCCTCGATCCCGACTAGTTTCCCAGTCCCTGCCGCTGTAAACATTCCCACAGCATGATGATGCCACCACCATGCTTTACCGTAGAGATGGTGCCAGGTTTCCTCCAGACGTGAAGCTTAGCATTCAGGCCAAAGAGTTTCATTTTGGTTTCATCAGACCAGAGAATCTTGTTTTTCATGATCTGATAGTCCTTTATGTGCCTTTTGGCAAACTCCAAGCGGGCTGTCATGTGCCTTTTACTGAGGAGTGGCTTCCGTCTGGCCACTCTACCATAAATGCCTGATTGGTGGAGTGTTGGAGAGATGGTTGTCCTTCAGGAAGGTTCTCCCATCTCCACAGAGTAACTCTGGAGCTCTGTCAGAGTGACGATCGGGTTCTTGGTCACCTCCCTGACCAAGGCCCTTCTCCCCCGATTGCTCAGTTTGGCCGGGCGGCTAGCTCTAGGAAGAGTCTTGGTTGTTCTAAACTTCTTCCATTCAAGAATGATGGAGGCCACTGTGTACTTTGGGAACTTCAACGCAGCAAAAAAAAATTGGGGACAATTCCTTCGACCTCATGGCTTGGTTTTAGCTCTGACATGCACTGTCAACTATGGGACCTTATATAGAAAGGTGTGTGACTTTCCAAATCATGTCCAATCAATTGAATTTACCACAAGTGGACTCCAATCAAGATGTAGAAACATCTCAAGGATAAAACATTTAAACAGGATGCACCTGAGCTAAATTTTTAGTCTCATGGCAAAGGGTCTGAATACTTATGTAAATAAAGTATTTCTGTTCTTCCATTTCAATACATTTGCTCAAATTTGTAAAAACCTGTTTGCACTTTGTCATTATGGGGTATTGTGTGTAGATTGATGAAGACAAAATTATATTTAATACATTTTAGAATAAGGCTGTAACGTAACAAAATGTGGAAAAAGGGAAGGGGCCTGAATACTTTCCGAATGCACTGTAAGTGAACAGTGAATTATCCTATACACCTGTGCATTACTGTGACCAACGAATGCCAACTATACTGAACAAAAATAAAAACGCAACATGCAACAATTTCTAAGATTTTGCCGAGTTATAGTTCAGATAAGGAAATCAGTCAATTTAAATAAATAAATTAGGCCCTAATCTATGGATTTCCCATGACTATTTTTGTTCAGTGTAGATTAGTTCCTACAGGCCCACTGAAGTGACACAGTACCCATGCTCCAATCTCCTTAATTGCAGAAACACTATTCCCAAATCTAGAAATGAGTGGATTTCGTGCTTGACTAGACACTCCAGTTGTAGCTCATCAGGCCCTCTATTCGGCTCTGTTAAATCGGAAAATAGGAGGCAGTGGGCTTTGAAAATAAAGGAACTGTTCCTAATAATAGCACAGCTACCTCAGGTTCCTGCATGAATATTTATGAGGGAGTATACAGACTGATCTCTGCTCTCTCTCCGTTTCTCTGTGTCTGCTCTCCCCCTATCTCTATATCTTCCTGCCTGCTTTCTTTCTCCATCTCTCGTTCTCCTTCATCTCTCTCCATCTTTCTGACTGCAGACTCTCTCTCCATGTTTCACTTTTTCAGTTGTATCTCTCTCCTGCTCCATCTCTGTCTTCTCTCCCTCTCTGCCCCTCTCTCCTTCTCTCAGACAGTAAAGCTGTTATTATTATGATTTTGTTTAGCTGTATAAATCATAATGTCTGGGCCTCCCAAGTGTCGCAGTGGTCTAAGGCACTGCATCGCAGTTGCTAGCTGTGCCACTAGAGATCCTGGTTCGAGTCCAGGCTCTGTCGCAGCTGGCCGCGACTGGGAGACCCATGGGGCGGCGCACAATCGGCCCAGCGTCGCCTGGGTTAGTGGAGGGTTTGGCTGGCAGGGATGTCCTTGTCACATCGTGCTCTATCGACTCCTGTGGCGGGCCGGGTGCATGCACGCTGACACGGTCGCTAAGTGTACGGTGTTTCCTCTGAATCATTGGTGTGGCTGGTGTCAAGTAGCAGTGCGGCGTGGTTGAGTTGTGTTTCGGAGGAAACATGGCTCTCGACCTTCGCCTCTCCTGAGTCTGAACGAGAGTTGCAGCGATTAGACAAGACTGTAACTACTTATTGAATACCGCGAAATCGGGGAGAAAAAGGGGTAAAGTTTAAAAAAAATCTAATAATTCAAATCAAGCCGTCTGCAGCTCCTATTACAGCTGTGATGACCCATCAAGGTGAACATTTATTGACTGCACTAGAGTAGAATATGAGCAAAGCAAATCAATCTGTGTTGGAGTCAAAGCTTTCCAAAGCCTTATGTTCTCAAAGGCTTAGGCCACAATGCTGAAGAGCCAAAAGTCAACATCTAAATTATTCCAAATGAATAATTTATTCACATTACATAATTGCCAATATGCTGCAGTCTACACAAATTACACAATGGAAGAGGGAACAAGGTATTTTCACAGCCTCAAGTACACCAACACAGAAACAGGTTCTGGGGGGATATTTTCAGTGTGTTGCTATTATAGAGAGATGGTATGATCATATAGTTCTAGGAGTATAATATAGGGCAATTTAAACCATTTAAGTGTGAATGTTCACCTTGACCCTGGACACTGAGACCCCTGTCCTCCTACTCTTCCATCATCCCTCCATCTCTCTCTATCCGTCAGGGTGTCGTGTCCCCACGGTGCATGGAGGCCCGCCCCCAGACACCATAGCCGCCGCCCCCTCCTCCCCCGGGGTCCTGGTCAGACTCTGGTTGGCTCTGGGCCCGCTCAGGCTTGGGGTTGGGGGTGCAGGGAGGATCAGGGTGTTGGACAGACATGGTTCTCCTGAGGTGGGTGCGTTTACACAGGAAGTCAGGTTTGGCAGAGAGGCCGAAGGAGCCTTTCTTCAGGACCATGCGCACTGAGGAAAGCTTCTTGGGTCTGGCCCGGTGGCCAAACTGCAGTGAGGAGAGGTGCACTGCATAGCCATCACTTAGGAACTATGGGAAAGAGTGAGAGTGAGAGTGAGAGAGAGAGAGAGAGAGAGAGAGAGAGAGAGAGAGAGAGAGAGAGAGAGAGAGAGAGAGAGAGAGAGAGAGAGAGAGAGAGAGAGAGAGAGAGAGAGAGAGAGAGAGAGAGAGAGAGAGAGAGAGAGTTAGAGTGGCCATGTTAGATAAAAGAATAGAAGACTAAACAGGTAGATAGAGCTGGAGAGTGACAGGAAAGACAGACCAGAATAGATACATCAAAACACGATCGATAACTATTAGTGAATCAATGCCATTAGCTTGATCGTTAAAGAAAAGTAGAAGAGTGTACAGTCCCCTGATGTCTACCTGACACTGATTCTGGTACTTCTTGGAAGGCCTGCCCACAATATAAATCTGGGAAGGACTCAGACCCAGCATGTTGTACACGGAGATGTCCTTCATGGAGCCATAGGCTGAGTTGATCTTAATGTGACACTGGCAGAGAGAGAGAAGAGAGAGAGAGAGAGAGAGAGAGAGAGAGAGGGAGGGAGAAAGAGAGAGAGAGAAAGAGGGAGAGAGACAAAGAGGGAAAGCGAGAGAGAGAGAGAAAGAAAGAAAGAAAGAAAGAAAGAAAGAAAGAAAGAAAGAAAGAAAGAAAGAAAGAAAGAAAGAAAGAAAGAAAGAAAGAAAGAGAGAGAGAGGGATGGAGGGAGCGAGAGAGAGATAAGAAAGAAAGAGACAGAGAGGGAGGGGGGGTAACACTTGATGATGGGTTTGGCACTTTCATGCAGTGCGACCAGAGGTTATACTGCTGTGCCTACAAAGTCAATGTCAATGTGAGAACCAAAGAAGTGTGCGTGAGAAATAGGGGAGGAAGAGAGAGAGAGAAAAAGAGAGAGAGAGAAAGAGAGAGAAAAAAAGAGAGTGAGAGACATATAGAGGGTGAGAGAGAGAAAGAGAGGAAGAAAAAGAGGAAGAGACATACACAAAGAGAAGGAGTCGAGATAGAAAGATAAAGAGATCCACAGTATTATGAAGGTATTGTACCTCCTGCACTAGGTTCCTGAGGAAGATGGTTTTCTGTCTCAGTGGGTCGTGGACCAGGCCCTCAGAAAAGAAGATCATGCCCTGGGGGAAGTTGTGTTGGGACAGCCATAACACCACACGCTGCTTCTGCATGTCTGGCCTCCCTGTGATGTAGATGATAAGATAGCCCAGGTCCTGCCAGTGTCTGGACACAAAGATAAATAGATACATTGCTCTGAGAATTATCGTTTTCACTGAACATAACGACAGATTGACATCAATAATATTCCTCTGAGATTTATGGTTTATTAAAAATAAAATAAAATATATTTTTAGTGTTTGTTTTCTTCCTTCATGTATTAAAGGGATACTACAGGATTTTTTACAATGAAGCCCTTTATCTACTTCCCCAGAGTCAGGTTAACTTGTGGAGACATTTGCTATGTATCTGTGTCCAGTATGAAGGACGTTAGAGGTAGTTTTGCAAACCAGTGCTAACTAGCATTAGTGCAATGACTAGAAGTCTACAGCTTTTTATGTAGACTTTCAGTCTTTTCGCTAATGCTAGTTAGCAATTGCGCTAATGCTATTTAGCAACTTCCTTCAAACTCCCTTTAATGTGACAAAATAAAAGGATACTATTTTAAGCTGAACAGATGACTTCTTGGCGTTGCAATTTAGTTATCATTTTCATTCCATTAATAATTTCTCTCTGCTTGAACTGCTCCTTAATCAAACAAAAGCTGGAAGGCACATTCACAAACATACACACAAACAATTGTACACACACACACACACACACACACACACACACACACACACACACACACACACACACACACACACACACACACACACACACACACACACACACACACACACACACACACACACACACGGAGGCATCAGTTACCTGACGACGTCCACAGCTCCGGGACGGACTTTAGGGTCGCTGCCCATGATGGAGACGCTAGCAGCGAAGGAGCCATCGATGCTGAAGACCACACACTCCATCCCCCTGGGCAGCACCGTCAGGTAGGCCTCCGCACTCGTCTGATCTCCCCTGGGGAGAGAGAGGAAAAGAGAGGGGGCGAGGGGGAGGATGATTAATAGGTATGGTGGTAATTCACAGCAGCAGCACCTCTGGGGCTCCTTGTTATTCAACAACCTGTGAGTACACTGTTAGAGCTTCACAGCACTTTACCTCCATCACTGATATGTGCCGTAATTGAATTCAGTACTCCTCCACTTTCATGGGAACTCGTCCCAACCCACATCCATTTCATTATTGATAGAACCTCTAACATACTCTAACAAACATACTGTGGTTGCATCTCAATAAGGAATAAAAAAGGAGCTGTTTGATTACTTGACCACCATTTTGATAGGGTAGACCCCGGTGGCCAGCTTCTTGCTCTTGGGGATGGTGTAGACCACTCTGCCACTACTGGTGGTCACCTCTGTGTCAAAGTGGACCCAGCGGCCGGACTGGGGCTGGGTCATCAGGAGAATGTCCACCTGTGAGAGGACAAGATAGATTCATGATAATATTATAAGGTTCAGGGCAGCAATTTAATTCCTTTCAATAAACGTTAGTGTTGACGTCTGTCAAAGCAAACTCCTTTGTCAGACCACTCACTTTAAGAGAAGTATCAATTTAACTTTATTGACACGCAGACACTTTTAAAAGTGTTGCAACTATAGTGTTGTAAATAGTGCAACTAGTGTTTGCAAATTATGCAAAAAGGTTCAGGAGCAAGATCCTTCGTCAGAGCAATATGGGTTAATCTTTATTGACATGCAGACACTTTTAATTAATAATGTTTATTGCTGAGGCATGTTGTGTGGTGTCGTCACCTTCTCTCCAGTCAGAGTCACCATGTCCAAGGGGCCGTACATGAACCGACCAACCAGAGTCTGTGGTCCCTCCTCTGTGGTGATGACATCATTCACCCTGTGGTTGCCAGTCACATTCTGCATGAGGAGAAGCAATTTACTTTCACTTCACTTTGGGTTTGTATGCATCCCAAATGGAACCCTACACTCTTAGAAAAAAGGTGCTATCTAGAACCTAAATGGAGAATCCTTTGAATAACCATTTTTGGTTCCAAGTAGAACCCGTTTGGTTCCCGGTTGAACCCTTTTGGGTTCCATGTATAACCCTTTCCACAGACGGTTCTACATTGAACCAAAAAGGGTTGTACCTGGAACTAAAAAGGGTTCTACCTGGATCCAAAAAGGGTTGTCCTATGGGGAGAGCCGAATAACCTTTTTGCAACCCTTTTTCTAAGAGTATTATCTATATAGTGCACTACTTTGACCAGAGACCATGATCTCTGGTCAAATGTAGTGCACTATAAAGGGAATAGGGTGCCATTTGGGGCTACACATTTGTCTTTCATTACTTTCTGCATCACTCCTCTTCAGACGTAGTGTTTACATCGGCAGAATGGGGTGTCAAAAGAACGATGACAAATAGCCCTACTTTTCAATTTTTCCCTGTTTTGATGCGATTTCATCACATTTGAGACGTATGGCGAATGAGTCTCAGAAGAAATGTGCACTACAGGACCTTACCAAAAGAGGCTGTCAAATCTCCATGAACCCCTGGTTACAGTAGGAGTGTGGTTCTGGTTCCCCTTCACTACATCTCATTTCAAAGAGCAGGATGAATAACCCTAACTGAGCTGAGCTAAGGAGAAATCCTCTAACTCTATGAAGGCATCCCAAAAGGCACCCTATTCAATATGTAGTACACACTACCTTTGACTAGGGCCCATATGGCTAGTCAAAAGTAGTGCACTACATAGAGAATAGCGTGCCATTTGGGACATAAAACAACTTTATTGCTGAGCTGGTGGGATTTTAATAGGAAATGAAAGCAGAGGAGTTTGCAGATGTAATTCCCTGGCTATGTTACAGTGATGCCATGCTGCATTACCTCAGTCATAACCACAGGTGGTTGGTGATAGAGTAATTGGGGACGGGTTTGACTGAAGGAAACTTTCAGGAACACTTAAAGGGCCATTTCTAAGGGTTGTGGTGCAGTAGCGTATGTACATTAAGGGCTCTATTTGAGCAAACCTAATGCAATGGTACATTTTTCGCTGGCGGTAGCATTATAGGTTTGGGGTTGTGTCAGAAATATTTTTGCTATTTTCAAAACCGGAATTATGGGAGCAGTAGCTGGTGGTGCGTAAGGGCTGAGTTTTGATGAATAAACAAGTTGTGGGTGTGTCGAGGCTTGACACCTCACTGGACAATCAGAACGTGCTCCATGGATAAATATATGGTTCCTTCAAGTTATGTATTTACGTATTGTATTGTCACTCCAATTCAATGTTAGGATGAAACAGTCAGAGGTCACCAAGCGCAACATAGCTTCAGCGTGTAAATCAGCTAGAAAGATGTGTCTGCATCGAGTAATTGTCTCTGGCCCCCTCCCAGTTATGGGGAGTGATGAGCTCTACAGCAGAGTCTAACAACTCAATTGTTGGTTGAAAACTGTTTTCTGCCCCTCCCAAAAGATAGAATTTGTAGATAATTGGCCCTCTTTCTGGGACTCACCCACAAACTGGCCTGTTGAGGAGTGACGGACTCCATCCTAGCTGGAGGGGTGCTCTCATCTTATCTACGAACATAGACAGGGCTCTAACTCCCCTAGCTCCACAATGAGATAGGGTGCAGGCAGCAGGCTGTTAGCCAGCCTGCCAGCTTAGTGGAGCCTGCCACTAGCACAGTCAGTGTAGTCAGCTCAGATATCCCCATTTAGACCGTGTCTGTGCCTCGATCTAGGTTGGGCAAAACTAAACATGGCGGTGTTCGCCTTAGCAATCTCATTGGAATAAAGACCTACTCCATTCCTGCCACTATTGAAAGAGATTGTGATATCTCACATCTCAAAATAGGGCTACTTAATGTTAGATCCCTCACTTCAAAGGCAGTTATAGCCAATTAACTAATCACTGATCATAATCTTGATGTGATTGGCCTGACTGAAACATGGCTTAAGCCTGATGAATTTACTGTGTTAAATGAGGCCTCACCTTCTGGTTACACTAGTGACCATATCCCCTGCACATCCCGCAAAGGCGGAGGTGTTGCTAACATTTACAATAGCACATTTCAATTTACAAAAAAACAAAACGACGTTTTCGTCTTTTGAGCTTCTAATCATGTAATCTATGCAGCCTACTCAATGACTTTTTATAGCTACTGTTTACAGGCCTCCTGGGCTCGCTGAGTTCCCTGAATTCCTATCGGACCTTGTCGTCATGGCAGATAATATTCACATTTTTGGTGACTTTAATATTCACATGGAAAAGTCCACAGACCCACTCCAAAAGGCTTTCGGAGTCATCATCGACTCAGTGGGTTTTGTCCAACATGTCTCCGGACCTACTTACTGCCACAGTCGTACTCTGGACCTAGTTTTGTCCCGTGGAATAAATGTTGTGGATCTTAATGTTTTTCCTCATAATCCTGGACTATTGGACTACCATTTTATTACATTTGCAATCACAACAAATAATCTGCTCAGACCCTAACCAAGGATCATCAAAAGCCATGCTATGAATTCTCGGACAACCCAAAGATTCCTAGATGCCCTTCCAGACTCCCTCCACCTACCCAAGGACGTCAGAGTACAAAAATCAGTTAACCATCCAACTGAGGAACTGAATTTAACCTTGCGCAATACCCTAGATGCAGTAACACCCCTAAAAACTAAAAACATTTGTCATAAGAAACTAGCTCCCTGGTATACAGAAAATATCCGAGCTATGAAGCAAGCTTCCAGAAAATTGGAACGGAAATGGCGCTACACCAAACTGGAAGTCTTCCGACTAGCTTGGAAAGACAGTACAGTGCAGTATCGAAGAGCCCTCACTGCTGCTCGATCATCCTATTTTTCCAACTTAATTGAGGAAAATAAGAACAATCCAAAATGTATTTTTAATACAGTCACAAAGCTAACTAAAAAGCAGCATTCCACCAGATGGAATTAATTTCACTTCAGCAGTGATAAATTCATGAACTTCTTTGAAGAAAAGATCATGATCATTAGAAAGCAAAATACGGTTCTTCTTTAAATCTGCGTATTCCTCCAAAGCTCAGTTGTCCTGAGTCTGCACAACTCTGCCAGGACCTAGGATCAAGATAGACACTCAAGTGTTTTTATATATATATCTCTTGACACATTGATGAAAATAACCATGGCCTCTAAACGTTCAAGCTGCATACGGGACCCTATTCCAACTAAACTACTGAAAGAGCTGCTTCCTGTGCTTGGCCCTCCTATGCTGAACATAATAAACAGCTCTCTATCCACCGGATGTGTACCAAACTCACTAAAAGTGGCAGTAATAAAGCCTCTCTTGAAAAAGCCAAACCTTGACACAGAAAATATAAAAAACTATCGGCCTATATCGAATCTCCCATTCCTATCAACAATTTTAGAAAACATTTAGAAAAAGCTGTTGCGCAGCAACTCACTGCCTTCCTGAAGACAAACAATGTATACGAAACACTTCAGTCTGGTTTTAGACCCCATCATAGCACTGAGACTGCACTTGTGAAGGTGGTAAATTACCTTTTAATGGCGTCAGACCGAGGCTCTGCATCTGTCCTCGTGCTACTAGACCTTACAGTCGTCGTCAAATGTTTTGAGAATGACACAAATATTAATTTCCACAAAGTTTGCTGCTTCAGGGTCTTTAGATATTTTTGTCAGATGTTACTATGGAATACTGAAGTATAATTACAAGCATACAAGGCTTTTATTGACAATTACATGAAGTTGATGCAAAGAGTCAATATTTGCAGTGTTGACCCTTCTTTTTCAAGACCTCTGTAATCCGCCCTGGCATGCTGTCAATTAACTTCTGGGCCACATCCTGACTGATGGCAGCCCATTCTTGCATAATCAATGCTTGGAGTTTGTCAGAATTTGTGGGTTTTTGTTTGTCCACCCACCTCTTGAGGATTGACCACAAGTTCTCAATGGGATTAAGGTCTGGGGAGTTTCCTGGCCATGGACCCAAAATATAGATGTTTTGTTCCCCGAGCCACTTAGTTATCACTTTTGCCTTATGGCAAGGTGCTCCATCATGCTGGAAAAGGCATTGTTCATCACCAAACTGTTTCCTGGATGGTTGGGAGAAGTTGCTCTCTTAGCTGTGTTCTTAGGCAAAATTGTGAGTGAGCCCACCTATTTGGCTGAGAAGCAATCCCACACATGAATGGTCTCAGGATGCTTTACTGTTGGCATGACACAGGACTGATGGTAGCGCTCACCTTGTCTTCTCCGGACAAGCTTTTTTTCAGATGCCCCAAACAATCAGAAAGAGGATTCATCAGAGAAAATGACTTGACCCCAGTCCTCAGCAGTCCAATCCCTGTACCTTTTGCAGAATATCAGTCTGTCCCTGATGTTTTTCCTGGAGAGAAGTGGCTTCTTTGCTGCCCTTCTTGACACCAGGCCATCCTCCAAAAGTCTTCGCCTTACTGTGCGTGCAGATGCACTCACACCTGCCTGCTTCCATTCCTGAGCAAGCGCTGTACTGGTGGTGCCCCGATCCCGCAGCTGAATCAACTTAGGAGACGGTCCTGGCACTTGCTGGACTTTCTTGGGCGCCCTGAAGCCTTCTTCACTACAGTTGAACCGCTCTCATTGAAGTTCTTGATGATCTGATAATTGGTTGATTTAGGTGCAATCTTACTGGCAGCAATATCCTTGCCTGTGAAGCCCTTTTTGTTCAAAGCAATGATGACGGCACGTGTTTCCTTGCAGGTAACCATGGTTGACAGAGGAAGAACAATGATTCCAAGCACCACCCTCCTTTTGAAGCTTCCAGTCTGTTATTCGAAATCAATCAGCATGACAGAGTGATCTCCAGCCTTGTCCTCGACAACACTCACACCTGTGTTAACGAGAGAATCACTGACATGATGTCAGCTGGTCCTTTTGTGGCAGGTCTGAAATGCAGTGGAAATGTTTTTGGGGGATTCAGTTCATTTGCATGGCAAAGAGGGACTTTGCAATTAATTGCAATTCATCTGATCACTCTTCATAACATTCTGGAGTATATGCAAATTGCCATCATACAAGTTGAGGCAGCAGGCTTTGTGAAAATTAATATTTGTGTCATTCTCAAAACTTTTGGCCACGACTGTAGTGCTGCTTTTGATACCAGCGATCACCACATTCTTTTGGAGAGATTGGAAACCCAAATTGGTCTATACGGACAAGTTCTGGCCTGGTTCAGATCTTATCTTTTGGAAAGATATCAGTTTGTCTCTGTGGATGGTTTGTCCTCTGACAAATCAACTGTAAATTTCGGTGTTCCTCAAGGCTCCGTTTTAGGACCACTATTGTTTTCACTATATATTTTACCTCTTGGTGATGTCATTCGGAAACATAATGTTAACTTTCACTGCTATGCGGACGACACACAGCTGTGCATTTCGATGAAACATGGTGAAGCCCCAAAATTGCCCTCCCTGTAAGCCTGTGTTTCAGACATAAGGAAGTGGATGGTGGCAAATGTTCTACTTTTAAACTCGGACAAAACAGAGATCCTAGTTCTAGGTCCCAAGAAACAAAGAGATCTTCTGTTGAATCTGACAATTAATCTTGATGGATGTACAGTCGTCTCAAATAAAACTGTAAAGGACCTCGGCGTTATTCTGGACCCTGGTCTCTCATTTGACGAACATATCAAGACTGTTTCAAGGACAGCTTTTTTCCATCTACGTAACATTGCAAAAATCTGAAACTTTCTGTCCAAAAATGACGCAGAAAAATGTATCCATGCTTTTGTCACTTCTAGGTTAGACTACTGCAATGCTCTACTTTCCAGCTACCCGGATAAAGCACTAAATAAACTTCAGTTAGTGCTAAACACGGCTGCTAGAATCTTGACTAGAACCAAAAAATTTGATCATATTACTCCAGTGCTAGCCTCTCTACACTTGCTTCCTGTTAAGGCAAGGGCTGATTTCAAGGTTTTACTGTTAACCTACAAAGCATTACATGGGCTTGGTCCTACCTATCTTTCCTTCATGGGCTATACTCGGCCTTGTCTCAGGATGGTACGTTTGTGGTTGAAGATATCCCTCTAGTGGTGTGGGGGCTGTGCTTTGGCAAAGTGGGTAGGGTTATATCCTGCCTGTTTGGCTCTGTCCGGGGGTATCGTCGGACGGGGCCACAGTGTCTCCCGACCCCTCCTGTCTCAGCCTCCAGTATTTATGCTGCAGTAGTTTATGTGTTAGGGGGTCTAGTATATCTGGAGTATTTCTCATGTCTCATCCAGTGTCCTGTGTGAATTTAAGTATGCTCCCTCTAATTCTCTCTCTCTCTCTCTCTCTCTCTCTCTCTCTCTCTCTCTCTCTCTCTCTCTCTCTCTCTCTCTCTCTCTCTCTCTCTCTCTCTCTCTCTCTCTCTCTCTCTCTCTCTCTCTCTCTCTCTCTCTCTCTCTCTCTCTCTCTCTCTCTCTCTCTCTCTCTCTCTCTCTCTCTCTCTCTCTCTCTCTCTTTTTTTTTTTTCTCCCCGGGGACCTGAGCCCTAGGACCATGCCTCAGGACTACATGGCCTGTTGACTCCTTGCTGTCCCCAGTCCACCTGGTCATGCTGCTGCTCCAGTTTCAACTGTTCTGCCTGCGGATATGGAACCCAGACCTGTTCACCGGATGTGCTACCTGTCCCAGACCTGCTGTTTTCAACTCTCTAGAGACAGCAGGAGCGGTAGAGATACTCTGAATGATCAGCTATGAAAAGCCAACTGACATTTACTCCTGAGGTGCTGACCTGTTGCACCCTCTACAACCACTATGATTATTATTATTTGACCCTGCTGGTCATCTATGAACGTTTGAACATCTTGGCCATGTTCTGTTATAATCTCCATCCGGTACAGCCAGAAGAGGACTGGCCACCCCTCATAGCCTGGTTCCTCTATAGGTTTCTTCCTAGGTTCTGGCCTTTGTAGGGAGTTTTTCCTAGACACCGTGCTTCTACACCTGCATTGCTTGCTGTTTGGGGCTTTAGGCTGGGTTCTGTACAGCACTTTGAGATATCAGCTGATGTAAGAAGGGCTTTATAAATACATTTGATTGATTGATTGAATGTTAGTCTGCTATAGCCTAGTTCCTTAAATAGCCTGCCCCATATTTGCTAAATATGTTGAATATGTTTGTATTCCACATGTTCTAATTGCATTTCTTCAATATGGAATGACACTATTAAACATAGGTTATAGCATGCACACTGATATAAAGGCCTACTGTAAATTGCAGTCTGGACATGGACATGCCACACGTAATTCATAAGCAAGATTAAATTCACTAGGCTTTTGATAAGGCCTAAAAAGAGTATAATTCAAATTTTAAAAAAACAAGAAACAACTTGTTTTAAATAGGCTATGTTTAAATAAAGTTACATGCACCATAATTGCTCCTCGTGGGCTTATAATACAGACAAGGCAATTTAGAATATGGGTTTTACGCACATCCAAACTTTTCACAGGAGCTGGATAAAGATCCAATATAAAGAGAAAGAGGGAATGTAATGTTACACTGCTCCCAATTGTAATGTTTTATAAACATCATGAAACCATCTTACAGATCAGATTTGCATTTATTTGCAGATGAAATTACATTGCATTCGAGCCATGAACGTTTTCTCAACATAAACCCATGGATGGTGAATCTTTCTAGTAAGTTTGATTTTTTATCAAATTAAACGGAAAACAATCAATCTGTTTTTTAAAACAACAATTATTTCTAAATATGATCGGGTCAGAAGCATCATAAATCACATCTCTCGTTACATGAGCATAAGGTAATGTGTGCACACATACACTACCATTCAAAAGTTTGGGGTCACTTAGAAATGTCCTTGTTTTTGAAAGAAAAGCACATTTGTTTCCCATTTAAATAATATCAAATTGATCTGAAGTACAGTGTAGACATTGTTAATGTTGTAAATGACTATTGTAGCTGGAAACGGCTGATTCTTTATGGAATATCTACATAGGCGTACAGAGGCCATTATCAGCAACCATCAGTCCTGTGTTCCAATGGCACGTTGTGTTAGCTAATCCAAGTCAACAGTGAAGAGGCGACTCTGGGATGCTGGCCTTCTAGGCAGAGTTCCTCTGTCCAGTGTTTGTGTTATTTTGCCCATCTTAATCTTTTATTTTTATTGGCCAGTCTGATATATGGCTTTTTCTATGCAACTCTGCCTAGAAGGCCAGCATCCCAGAGTCGCCTTTTCACTGTTGACGTTGAGATTGGTGTTTTGCGGGTACTATTTAATGAAGCTGCCAGTTGAGGACTTGTGAGGCGTCTGTTTCTCAAACTAGACACTCTAATGTACTTGTCCTCTTGCTCAGTTGTGCACTGGGGCCTCCCACTCCTCTTTCTGTTCTGATTAGAGCCAGTTTGCGCTTTTCTGTGAAGGGAGTAGTACACAGCGTTGTATGAGATCTTCAGTTTCTTGAAAATTTCTTGCATGGAATAGCCTTCATTTCTCAGAACAAGAATAGACTGACGAATTTCATAATAAAGTCCTTTGTTTCTGGCCATTTTGAGCCTGTAATCGAACCCACAAATGCTGATGCTCCAGATACTCAACAAGTCTAAAGAAGGCCAGTTTGATTGCTTCTTTAATCAGGACAATAGTTTTCAGCTGTGCTGAAACATAATTGCAAATAATTGCATAATTGCAAAAGGGTTTTCTAATGATCAATGAGCCTTTTTAAATGATAAACTTGGATTAGCTAGCACAACGTGCAATTGGAACACAGGCGTGATGGTTTCTGAAAATGGGCCTCTGTACGCCTATGTAGATAATCCATAAAAAATCTGCCGCTTCCAGCTAAAATAGTAATTTACAACAGTAACAATGTCTACACTGTTCTGATCAATTTGATGTTATTTTAATGGACAAAACATTTGCTTTTCTTTCAAAAACAAGGACATTTCTAAGTGACCCCAAACTTTTGAATGGTGGTGTAGGCCTAAGGGCTCTTTGGCAGGAGGCATGGATGTTTGTCTTATCCATTGAAGATAGTTTATTAAATAGTATACAGTAATCCTATAATAGGCCTAGTTATAACAAACATGTAGCCTATCTACTTTTGTTATTGACTTCAACATGGAAATATTCCACTACACACATTGCATTCACTCTTCGAAAACGCACTGCATGTTCGAGCCATGGACAATTGGACATTGCCCAAATGTTATAATGAGATAAGCCTACCATCGCCATTGATATGGCTTGTTAGTGACTTTGCCACGTGAAAGGTAAACAAACAAACAGGCAAATAGCCTAGGCTACAAGTGGATACAGCACCAAGGACAGTAATCGGAATTCCCGAAATTTGACAGTTCAGTCCAACAGATGAAAATGGAAGATGCAATTTTTTTACAAAATGATAAAGGAAAAACAATAAGCAAGTCTATTGTGATAACTTTATGTTCCTTAACAGACTTCCTACAGTCACTAAAACCTTTCATTCAATGAGTATTGCACATATGACTAATGAAGAACAACCTGCATGGATGTCCAATATAAAGAAAGGAATGCCTGTTGACTGTTATGCTGCTCGTGAAATAATAAAACATTGGTCATAGGCTACTGATTAGGCTACTGTGCGCTTCCACTGACAAAATTGATGTCATAACCAACAGCACCAGAGTTGGAAAATAGCAGAGTGCTGGCTTTTACAAGTTAAAACTGCCGTTAAGGGGGCGCTCTTAACGCAAGCCGTAAATAGAGGCCTAAGTATCTAATGAAACCTATTATGCTTTTTGGGGCATTTCTGAGCATATTCGATGTCACAGAAATACGCAGTGTTACCAAATGGTACATTGTTTATTGTACATAAACTACCACATCATATGCAGCAGAACTGTATAAAGGCTACATAATACTCTTAAAACATAGCTCCATGAGCCTAGTTTGAGCACACTAACCAATGTTGTAGACTGATGTGATGTGTTAGTCTCTGTATCATGAATATTGGGACTCCAGTTATTGTCATCTAATGAAGCAGGTAAACAGATTAAGTTTGTCAATAATTAATCCACACACACACACACACACACACACACACACACACACACACACACACACACACACACACACACACACACACACACACACACACACACACACACACACACACACACACACACACACACACACACACACACACACACACACACACAGAGTTTTACACACTGGCACATTTGCAGCACTGTCTACTGCTGTGAACAGGCTGAAAGGCCAATATCAGGCCAGTAACCACATTCCTCTGCTACAGGTCACTGCTGAATCTCTCTGCATGAATGCCTGTCTTATGGGAAAATAGCAGAACATATCACTATCACACTGGGTGAGTGGTGAGTTCACCTTGCCCTCCAACACACACTGAGAGGAGGAGATGGAGAACTTTGGAGAGGCAGAGCCCCGTTTTACTGGTCACAATGGTGCTCAGGAAAGAGCACAGACAGCGGTGGCCCCAATCCATCAGTGACAAAGAGCCCCTTACTAGGAGAGTGAACTGAAGTCACAGCATCACTGACACCAGGCAGGGCCCTCTGAATGGTATCACTATCCCCTGGATGAGCTGGCAGAGCCCAGATAAAGTCTATACAGGGCACCAGGAGAGTGTATAGCAATACAGCTATACCAGATATCATATTCAGGTCATATTCTCCAAGCTGCTTCTCCTCCAGCTGTCTCTCATCTACCACTTACACAAGAGACAGATCACAGGCTTGGAGGCTGGAGCAGAGCATGTAAGACACAGTCCAAAAATAAAACCTATGGCCGGTTTCCTTAAATGTAGATATGTTCCAGTTGGCCACGCAGTACATAATATAACTGGACAAAAGCCCATTGTTAATTCATTATTTCCTTTGAATATACTGTGAATAAAAGATGGCTCAGAAATAGACTGGGCTGACTTTTCAGCCTGGCAGTAGTCATATTGTCTTTTATGCTGGAGTATCAGTTAATTGTGGTGTTGTGCTAGCATCTTTTTTCTGACATTCAGGACTCAGCCCACACACTGACACACAAGCAACAATTTCACAAGATTGCAGAAGCTCTTCGCCCATTCAGTGTTGGTGTATTTCTTGGTTCAACTAAAAGAGACCAATGCTATTGAGGCAGAAATGATTAAAACTGTGAAAAGATGTGTGACGCTGATGGTAAGAGTGCTTGTGTAACTGTGTGTGTGTGTGTGTGTGTGTGTGTGTGTGTGTGTGTGTGTGTGTGTGTGTGTGTGTGTGTGTGTGTGTGTGTGTGTGTGTGTGTGTGTGTGTGTGTGTGTGTGTGTGTGTGTATGCGCACACGTCCTTATCCCTTTGTTTCTGACTGAGATTCAATTAGAAAACGTTTGAAAGTCTCAAGCAGATTTCAGCTAAAGATTATTAAACATTTATTGGAATTTCTTCATACAGGGATTGAACAGAATATAATCTGTGTCTTTCTCCAGTACATAGAGTAGGGTCTGTCCATATATTGATAAAGGCGCAGGAGGGATGGCTGCCGTTTTATGGGCACCTAACCAACTGTGCTATTTTGTTCGTTTTTTCATATTGTTTGTAACTCATTTTGTACATAATGTTGCTGCTACCGTCTCTTATGACAGAAAAGAGCTTCTGGACATCAGAACGGCGATAACTCACCGTGAACTGGACAAAAAAAATACATGTAACGAGTCCGACGCAAAGGATGTACTGCTTTGTCGAGACACGGCCAAAATCCCTGTCATCCGCGTGAAGAAAAGACAGAGAAAAATGGAGAGGAGGGCGGTGCCTTGTAAGAATTCGCAGACGAGTAGGTAAACCACCACTACCCTCTGTATTATTGGCCAACGTGCAATCATTGGAAAACAAACTGGACGATCTACGATTAAGACTATCCTACCAACGGGACATTAAAAACTGGAATATCTTATGTTTCACGAGACTTGGCTAAACGACAACATGGATAATATAGAACTGGCTGGCTTCTCCATGCATCGGCAGGACAGAGCAGCTACGTCTGGTAAGACCAGGGGTGGGGGAGTGTGTCTATTTGTCAATAACAGCTGGTGTGCAATGTCTAATATTAAAGAAGTCTCAAGATATTGCTCGCCTGAGGTAGAGTACCTTATGATAAGCTGTAGACCACACTATCTACCAAGAGAGTTCTCATCTATATTATTTACCACCACAAACCGATGCTGGGACTAAGAACACACTCAACGAGCTGTATAAGGCCATAAGCAAACAAGAAACTGCTCATCCAGAAGTGGCACTCCTAGAGGCCGAGGACTTTAATGCAGGGAAACTTAAATCCGTTTTACCTCATTTCTACCAGCATGTTAAAAGTGCAACCAGAGGGGAAAAAAATCTAGACCACCTTTACCCCACACACAGAGACGCGTACAAAGCTCTCCCTCACCCTCTATTTGGCAAATCTGACCATAATTATATCCTCCTGATTCCTGGTCAGGTGACGCAGATGCTAAGCCACAGGACTGTTTTGCTAGCACAGACTGGAATATGTTCCGTGATTCTTCCGATGGCATTGAAGAGTACACCACATCAGTCTCTGGCTTCATCAATAAGTGCAACAATGACGTCGTCCCCACAGTGACCATACGTACATACCCCAACCAGAAGCCATGGATTACAGGCAACATCCGCACTGAGCTAAAGGGTAGAGCTGCCGCTTTCAAGGAGCGGGACACTAATTCGGACACTTATAAGAAATCCCGCTATGCCCTGTGATGAACCATCAAACAGGCAAAGCGTCAATACAGGACTAAAGTTGAATCCTACTACAACAACTCTGACGCTCATTGAATGTGGCAGGGTTTGAAAACTATTACAGACTACAAAGGGAAACCCAGCGGCGAGCTGCTCAGTGACGCGAGCCTACCAGATGAGCTAAATGCCTTTGATGCTCGCTTCGTGGCAAGCAACACTGAAGCACGCATGAGAGCACCAGCTGTTCTGGACGACTGCGTGATCACGTTCTCCGTAGCCAATGTGAGCAAATCCTCTAAGCAGGTCAACATTCACAAAGCCGCGGGGCCAGATGCATTACCAGGACGTGTACTCAAAGTATGCGCGGACCAACTGGCAAGTGTCTTCACTGACATTTTCAAACTCTCCCTGACCAAGTCTGTAATACTTTCAAACAGACCACTATAGTCCTTGTGCCCAAGAAAGCGAAAGTAACCTGCCTTAATAATTACCACCCCGTAGCACTCACGTTAGCCATGAAGTGCTTTGAAAGGCTGGTCATGACTCACATCAACACCATCATGCCGGAAACCCTAAACCCACTCCAATTCGCATACTGCCCCAACAGATCCACAGGTGACGCAATCTCAATCGCATACCCTACTTCCCTTTCCCACCTGGACAAAAGGAACACCTATGTGAGAATACTGTTCATTGACTACAGCTCAGCGTTCAACCCCATAGTACCCACGAAGCTCATCACTAAGCTAAGGACCCTGGGACTAAACACCTCCCTCTGCAACTGGATCCTGGACTTCCTGACAGGCCGCCCCAAGGTGGTAAAGGTAGGCAACAACACATCTGTCGTGCTGATCCTCAACACTGGGGCCCCTCAGGGGTGCATGCTTAGTCTCCTCCTGCACTCCCTGTTCACCCACGACTGCGTGGCCAACCACGACTCCAACACCATCATTAAGTTTGCTGACGACACAACAGTGGTAGGCCTGATGACCGACAACGATGAGAGAGCCTAAAGGGAAGAGGGTCAGAGACCTGGCCGTGTGGTGCCAGGACAACAACCTCTCCCTCAATGTGAGCAAGACAAAGGAGCTGATCGTGGACTATAGGAAAAGGAGGGCCGAACAGGCCCCCACTAACATCGATGGGGCTGAATTGGAGCGGGTCGTGAGTTTCAAGTTCCTTGGTGTCCACATCACCAACAAACTATCATGGTCCAAACACACCAAGACAATTGTGAAGAGGGCACGACAACACCTTTTCCCCCTCAGGAGACAAAGATTTGGCATGGGTCCCCAGATCCTCAAAAGGTTATACAGCTGCACCATCGAGAGCATCACCACCTGGTATGGCAACTGCTCGACCTCTGACCGTAAGGCGCAATAGAGGGTAGCGCGTACAGCCCAGTACATCACTGGGGCCAAACTTCCTGACATCCAGGACCTATATACAAGGCCAGGGGTGGGAAATTCCAGTCCTCGAGGGCCTGATAGCTGGGGCAAAACTGTGACACCTAACACACCTGACTCCAATAATCACCGAATCATGATCTTCAGTTTAGAATGCAATTTGATTAACCGGCTGTGTTTGGTAGGGATGGAGAAAAAGTGTGACACCAATCAGGCCCTTGAGGACTGGAGTTGCCCACCCCTGTACTAGGCGGTGTCAGAGGAAGGCCATAAAAATTGTCAAAGACTCCAGTCACCCAAGTCATAGACTGTTCTCTCTGCTACCGCATGGCAAGCGGTACCGGAGTGCCAAGTCTAGGACCATAAGGCTCCTTAACAGCTTCTACCCCCAAGCCATAAGACAACAGAATAATTAATCAAATGGCCACCCGGACTATTTACATTGATCCCCTCCCCCTTTGTTTTTACACTGCTGCTGCTCGCTGTTTAATATCTATGCATAGTCACTTTACAAATTACCTCGACTAACCTGTACACCCGACTCGGTACCGGTACCCCCGTATATAGCCTCGTTATTGTTAGGTAATCTTCTGTTACTTTTTAATTTGATTAGATTTTTTCAACTTTAGTTTATTTAGTAAATATTTTCTTAACTCTATTACTTGAACTGCACTGTTGGTTAAGGGCTTGTAAGTAAGCATTTCACAGTAAAGTCTACACCTGTCGTATTCAGTGCATGTGACAAATAAAGTTTGATTTGATTTGAAATGGCACCCTATTCTCTATATAGTGCACTTATTTTATCCCAGGTCAAAAGTAGTACTGTACACTATATAGTGAATAGGGTGCCATTTAGGACATAGCCATTGAATCCAGTGTGGGGATAAAGGTGATATTGACACTTCCTACTGAACTGTCCTTTATCTTCCATGAATAACTCATCTTGGTTTCCTCACCCTCAGTTTGACAGGCGTCCTCCTGCGAAGCCACTTCTCCCGTGGGCTAGATGGAGAGAAGGGGGCTGAGTCCTTGCTGTCAGCTTCCTGGGTCTTCACACTGTCGCATCGCATGAGCTGCATGAACACACACAAGCATGGACACACACACACGGTTCACTAATCCACCGCCTGCTTAGTCCACTCAGTATGATGGCACTTCTCAAACAGAATCCCTAGTCTACATTTAGGCACCTGATGCACATTTCTCAGTGGAGTGGCATACATACACTAGACAAAACAATTACATGGAATATTCATCCTCTGGTGCTCGAACACACTGGACAGAGAATGAAACTAGGACTGTCATTATCTTTAGTCGTACACTGTCACAGCTGCTAATAGGAGCTCATTTGTCAAGAGGAAGATTCAGGCTTATTAACAGGCTAGCCTTTGGATGATTCGTTATGAAGTGGACCACATGTACATTTCATCTCAGAAGTTGAGAGAAAATAACCTGTCTTTAGCCTAATCAATGTGCTGCCAGGCTAATGAAACAGCCAGGCTAATGATGTGTTTTCAAAGAGGAGAGGAGAGGACAGGACAGGTCGCAATGAGAGAAGGAGTTTAACTCCATGACTGCATTAACGAGATCCTAGTTTAAGGTTCAACCTCTTATTACACAGCAATGATAAGAATAGGTCATTGATTTTACTTAATTCAAACTTGACTAGGCGTTAAGTATGGTACAGTAAGTAAATGAAAAGGGCAGTAAGTTTGTGTGAACCACTGGGAGTAAGTTTGTGTGAACCACTGGGAGTAAGTTTGTGTGAACCACTGGGAGTAAGTTTGTGTGAACCACTGGGAGTAAGTTTGTGTGAACCACTGGGAGTAAGTTTGTGTGAACCACTGGGAGTAAGTTTGTGCGAACCATTTTTTATTTTTTTTAACCTTTATTTAACCAGGTAGGCCATTTGAGAACAAGTTCTCATTTACAACTGCGACCTGGCCAAGATAAAGCAAAGCAGTGCGACAAAAACAACACAGAGTTACACATGGGATAAACAAACGTACAGTCAATAACACAATAGAAAAATATGTATACAGTGTGTGCAAATGAAGTAAGGAGGTAAGGCAATAAATAGGCCATAGTGGCAAAGTAATTACAATTTAGCAATTAACACTGGAGTGATAGCTGTGCAGATGAGGATGTGCCAGTAGAAATACTGGTGTGCAAAAGAGCAGAAAGACAAAAACAAATATGGGGATGAGGTAGGTAGTTGGATGGGCTATTTAAAGATGGGCTGTGTACAGCTGCAGAAGCTGCTCTGACAGCTGACGCTTTAAGTTAGTGAGGGAGATATAGGTCTCCAACTTCAGTGATTTTTGCAATTTGTTCCAGTCATTGGCAGCAGAGAACTGGAAGGAAAGGCGGACAAATGTGGTGTTCGCTTTGGGGATGACCAGTGAAATATACCTGCTGGAGTGCGTGCTACGGGTGGGTGTTGCTATGGTGACCAGTGAGCTGAGATAAGGTGGAGCTTTACCTAGCAAAGACTTATAGATGACCTGGAGCCAGTGGGTTTGGCGCTGAATATGTAGCGAGGACCAGGCAACGAGAGCATACAGGTCGCAGTGGTGGGTAGTATATGGGGCTTTGGTGACAAATCGGATGGCACTGTGATAGACTACATCCAATTTGCTGAGTAGAGTGTTGGAGGCTATTTTGTAAATGACATCGCCGAAGACAAGGATCGGTAGGATAGTCAGTTTTACGAGGGTATGTTTGGCAGCATGAGTGAAGGATGCTTTGTTGCGAAATAGAAAGCCGATTCTAGATTTAATTTTGGATTAGAGATGCTTAATATGAGTCTGAAAGGAGAGTTTACAGTCTAGCCAGACACCTAGGTATTTATAGTTGTCCACATATTCTAAGTCAGAACCGTCCAGAGTAGTGATGCTAGTCGGGCGGGTGCGGGCAGCGATCGGTTGAAGAGCATGCATTTAGTTTTACTAGCATCTAAGAGCAGTTAGAGGCCACGGAAGGAGTGTTGTATGCCATTGAAGCTCGTTTGGAGGTTTGTTAACACAGTGTCCAAAGAAGGGCCAGATGTATACAGAATGGTGTTGTCTGCGTAGAGGTGGATCAAAGAGTCACCCGCAGCAAGAGCGACATCATTGATGTATACAGAGAAAAGAGTCGGCCCGAGAATTGAACCCTGTGGCACTCCCATAGAGACTGCAAGAGGTCTGGACAACAGGCCCTCCAATTTGACACACTGAACTCTATCTGAGAAGTAGTTAGTGAACCAGGCGAGGCAGTCATTTGAGAAACGAAGGCTTTTGAGTCTGCCGATAAGAATACGGTGATTGACAGAGTCGAAAGCCTTGGCCAGGTCAATGAAGACGGCTGCACAGTACTGTCTGGCGGTTTATGATATCGTTTAGGACCTAAAGTGTGGCTGAGGTACGGTGGGATTCGAAATGGTCGGTGATCTGTTTATTAACTTGGCTTTCGAAGATTTTAGAAAGGCAGGGCAGGATGGATATAGGTCTATAACAGTTTGGGTCTAAGGTGTCACCCCCTTTGAAGAAGGGGATGACTGCGGCAGCTTTCCAATCTTTGGGGATCTCAGACGATACTAAAGAGAGGTTGACCAGGCTAGTAATAGGGGTTGCAACAATTTCGGCAGATCATTTTAGAAAGAGAGGGTCCAGATTGTCTAGCCCAGCTGAATTGTAGGGATCCAGATTTTGCAGCTCTTTCAGAACATCAGCTGTTTGGATTTGGGTGAAGGAGAAGCAGGGGGGGGGGGGGTTGGGCAAGTTGCCGCAGGGGTGCTGAGGTGTTGGCCGGGGTAGGGGTAGCCAGGTGGAAAGCACGGCCAGCCGTGATTTTTTTTAAATTGAAAAATAGATTTATCGGTGGTGACAGTGTTTCCTATCCGCAGTGCAGTGGGCAGCTGGGAGGAGGTGCTCTTATTCTCTCTCTTATTAATCTTTTTGGAATTAGTGCTACAGGAAGTATAACCAGCCAGCTGTATGTTGATAGTGTCGTCGTTCAGCCACGACTCCGTGAAGCATAAGATATTAAAGTTTTGAATGTTCCGTTGGTAGTTTAATCTTGTGCGTAGGTCATCGATTTTATTCTCCAAAGATTGCACGTTTGCTAGCAGAATGGAAGGAAGTAGGGGTTTATTCGATCGGCTACGAATTCTCAGAAGGCAGCCTGCCTGTAACGGCTGTCAATGTCGTTCTCCTCCTCAGACGAGGAGGAGCATGGATCGGACCAAGATGCGGATTGGTAAGTATTCATGATTTAATGGCAAACCAACAAACACTACAATTTAACAAAACAACAAACGTGACTAACCTGACACAGTCCTGTGTGGCCCAAACGCTGACACAGGAACAAACACCCACAAAACACAAGTGAAACCCAGGCTGCCTTAGTATGATTCTCAATCAGGGACAACGATAGACACCTGTCTCTGATTGAGAATCATACCAGGCCGAACACAAAATCCCAACATAGAAATAGAAAACATAGACTGCCCACCCAAAACTCACGCCCTGACCAATAAACACATACAAAACAAGAGAAAACAGGTCAGGAACGTGACATAACCCCCCCCTTAAGGTGCGAACTCCGGGCGCACCAGCACAAAGTCTAGGAGAGGGTCTGGGTGGGCATCTGACCACGGTGGTGGCTCAGGCTCTGGGCGAGGTCCCCATCCCACCATAGTCACTCCCCGCTTCCGTATCCCCCTCCCAATGACCACCCTCCAACTAAACCCACCTAAATGAAGGGGCAGCACCGGGATAAGGGGCAGCAGCTCCGGGATAAGGGGCAGCAGCTCCGGGATAAGGGGCAGCGGGTCCTGGCTGAGGGACTCTGGCGGGTCCTGGCTGAGGGACTCTGGCGGGTCCTGGCTGAGGGACTCTGGCGGGTCCTGGCTGAGGGACTCTGGCGGGTCCTGGCTGAGGGACTCTGGCGGGTCCTGGCTGAGGGACTCTGGCGGGTCCTGGCTGAGGGACTCTGGCGGGTCCTGGCTGAGGGACTCTGGCGGGTCCTGGCTGGACGGCTGGCTCTGGCGGATCCTGGCTGGCGGCTGGCTCTGGCGGATCCTGGCTGGCGGCTGGCTCTGGCGGATCCTGGCTGGCGGCTGGCTCTGGCGGATCCTGGCTGGCGGCTGGCTCTGGCGGATCCTGGCTGGCGGCTGGCTCTGGCGGATCCTGGCTGGCGGCTGGCTCTGGCGGATCCTGGCTGGCGGCTGGCTCTGGCGGATCCTGGCTGGCGGCTGGCTCTGGCGGATCCTGGCTGGCGGCTGGCTCTGGCGGATCCTGGCTGGCGGAAGGCTCTGGCGGATCCTGGCTGGCGGAAGGCTCTGGCGGATCCTGGCTGGCTGGCTCCGGCAGCTCCTGACTGGCTGGCAGCTCCTGGCTGGACGGCTCTGGCTGGTCCTGGCTGGACGGCTCTGGCAGGTCCTGGCTGGACGGCTCTGGCAGGTCCTGGCTGGACGGCTCTGGCAGGTCCTGGCTGGACGGCTCTGGCTGGTCCTGGCTGGACGGCTCTGGCTGGTCCTGGCTGGACGGCTCTGGCTGGTCCTGGCTGGACGGCTCTGGCTGGTCCTGGCTGGACGGCTCTGGCTGGTCCTGGCTGGACGACGGCTCTGCAGGCTCAGTCCAGACGGGTAGTTCATGCGGCGTTGGGCAGACGGGCAGTTCAGGCGCCGCTGGGCAGACAGCCAGCTCTGACCGCTCGGGACAGACGGGCAGCTCTGACAGCTCAGGACAGACGGGCAGTTCTGGGCAGACTGGCAGACCTGTAGGGAGGAGACGGAGAGACAGCCTGGTGCGTGGTATAGGCACTGGCTGCGCTGGAGAGGAGGAAAGCTCTGACAGCGCTGGACAGGTGGGAGCAGCTGGAGAGAGAACCCGGAGAGACAGCCTGGTGCGGGGGGCTGCCACCGGTGGACTGGTACTTGGAGGTGGCACCGGGTATACCGGACCGTGAAGGAGGACACGTGCTCTTGAGCACCGAGCCTGCCCAACCCTACCAGGTTGAATGGTGCCCGTAGCCCTGCCAGTGCGGCGAGGTGGAATAGCCCGCACTGGGCTATGCTGGCGAACCGGGGACACCATCTGTAAGGCTGGTGCCATGTATGCCGGCCCGAGGAGACGCACTGGTGGCCAGATGCGTTGGGCCGGCTTCATGACATCCGGCTCGATGCCCAACCTAGCCCTCCCAGTGCGGCAAGGTGGAATAGCCCGCACTGGGCTAAGCACGCGTACTGGGGACACCGTGCGCTTTACCGCATAACACGGTGTCTGACCAGTACGACGCCCTCTCACTCCACGGTAAGCACGGGGAGTTGGCTCAGGTATCCTACCCGGCTTTGCCACACTCCTCGTGTGCCCCCCCCCCAAGAAATTTTTGGGTCTGACTCTCGGGCTCCCAACCGCGTCGCCGCGCTGCCTCCTCATACCAGCTCCTCTCTGCCTTCGCTGCCTCCAGCTCCGCCTTGGGACGGCGATATTCCCCTGGCTGAGCCCAGGGTCCTTTGCCGTCCAGGATCTCCTCCCATGTCCATTCCTCTTCTCTCCATTGCTTTTGTTCCTGCCGTCCTTCTCCAATCCGCTTGGTCCTGGTTTGGTGGGTGTTTCTGTAACGGCTGTCAATGTCGTTCTCCTCCTCAGACGAGGAGGAGCATGGATCGGACCAAGATGCGGATTGGTAAGTATTCATGATTTAATGGCAAACCAACAAACACTACAATTTAACAAAACAACAAACGTGACTAACCTGACACAGTCCTGTGTGGCCCAAACGCTGACACAGGAACAAACACCCACAAAACACAAGTGAAACCCAGGCTGCCTTAGTATGATTCTCAATCAGGGACAACGATAGACACCTGTCTCTGATTGAGAATCATACCAGGCCGAACACAAAATCCCAACATAGAAATAGAAAACATAGACTGCCCACCCAAAACTCACGCCCTGACCAATAAACACATACAAAACAAGAGAAAACAGGTCAGGAACGTGACACTGCCCTACTGCCCCTTTTTCTCTGCCTCCTCTTCACGCAAATCACGGGGATCTGGGCCTGTTCCCGATAAAGCAGTATATCGTTCGCGTCGGGCTCGTCAGACTCGTTAAAGGCAAAAAAGGATTCTGCCAGTCCGCGGTGAGTAATCGCAGTCCTGATGTCCAGAAGTTATTTTTGGTCATAAGAGACGTAGTGGACTATATAGGGAATAAGGTGCCATTTTAGACACTTTGTCACGTTCCTGACCTGTTTTCTCTTGTTTTGTATGTGTTTATTGGTCAGGGCGTGAGTTTTGGGTGGGCAGTCTATGTTTTCTATTTCTATGTTGGGATTTTGTGTTCGGCCTGGTATGATTCTCAATCAGAGACAGGTGTCTATCGTTGTCCCTGATTGAGAATCATACTAAGGCAGCCTGGGTTTCACTTGTGTTTTGTGGGTGTTTGTTTCCTGTGTCAGCGTTTGGGCCACACAGGACTGTGTCAGGTTAGTCACGTTTGTTGTTTTGTTAATTTGTAGTGTTTGTTGGTTTGCCATTAAATCATGAATACTTACCAATCCGCATCTTGGTCCGATCCATGCTCCTCCTCGTCTGAGGAGGAGAACGACATTGACAGCCGTTACAGAAACACCCACCAAACCAGGACCAAGCGGATTGGAGAAGGACGGCAGGAACAAAAGCAATGGAGAGAAGAGGAATGGACATGGGAGGAGATCCTGGACGGCAAAGGACCCTGGGCTCAGCCAGGGGAATATCGCCGTCCCAAGGCGGAGCTGGAGGCAGCGAAGGCAGAGAGGCGCTGGTATGAGGAGGCAGCGCGGCGACGCGGTTGGGAGCCCGAGAGTCAGACCCAAAAATTTCTTGGGGGGGGGGCACACGAGGAGTGTGGCAAAGCTGGGTAGGATACCTGAGCCAACTCCCCGTGCTTACCGTGGAGTGAGAGGGCGTCGTACTGGTCAGACACCGTGTTATGCGGTAAAGCGCACGGTGTCCCCAGTACGCGTGCTTAGCCCAGTGCGGGCTATTCCACCTTGCCGCACTGGGAGGGCTAGGTTGGGCATCGAGCCGGATGTCATGAAGCCGGCCCAACGCATCTGGCCACCAGTGCGTCTCCTCGGGCCGGCATACATGGCACCAGCCTTACAGATGGTGTCCCCGGTTCGCCAGCATAGCCCAGTGCGGGCTATTCCACCTCGCCGCACTGGCAGGGCTACGGGCACCATTCAACCTGGTAGGGTTGGGCAGGCTCGGTGCTCAAGAGCACGTGTCCTCCTTCACGGTCCGGTATACCCGGTGCCACCTCCAAGTACCAGTCCACCGGTGGCAGCCCCCCGCACCAGGCTGTCTCTCCGGGTTCTCTCTCCAGCTGCTCCCACCTGTCCAGCGCTGTCAGAGCTTTCCTCCTCTCCAGCGCAGCCAGTGCCTATACCACGCACCAGGCTGTCTCTCCGTCTCCTCCCTACAGGTCTGCCAGTCTGCCCAGAACTGCCCGTCTGTCCTGAGCTGTCAGAGCTGCCCGTCTGTCCCGAGCGGTCAGAGCTGGCTGTCTGCCCAGCGGCGCCTGAACTGCCCGTCTGCCCAACGCCGCATGAACTGCCCGTCTGGACTGAGCCTGCAGAGCCGTCGTCCAGCCAGGACCAGCCAGAGCCGTCCAGCCAGGACCAGCCAGAGCCGTCCAGCCAGGACCAGCCAGAGCCGTCCAGCCAGGACCAGCCAGAGCCGTCCAGCCAGGACCAGCCAGAGCCGTCCAGCCAGGACCTGCCAGAGCCGTCCAGCCAGGACCTGCCAGAGCCGTCCAGCCAGGACCAGCCAGAGCCGTCCAGCCAGGACCAGCCAGAGCCGTCCAGCCAGGACCAGCCAGAGCCGTCCAGCCAGGACCAGCCAGAGCCGTCCAGCCAGGACCTGCCAGAGCCGTCCAGCCAGGACCTGCCAGAGCCGTCCAGCCAGGACCAGCCAGAGCCGTCCAGCCAGGAGCTGCCAGCCAGTCAGGAGCTGCCGGAGCCAGCCAGCCAGGATCCGCCAGAGCCTTCCGCCAGCCAGGATCCGCCAGAGCCTTCCGCCAGCCAGGATCCGCCAGAGCCAGCCGCCAGCCAGGATCCGCCAGAGCCAGCCGCCAGCCAGGATCCGCCAGAGCCAGCCGCCAGCCAGGATCCGCCAGAGCCAGCCGCCAGCCAGGATCCGCCAGAGCCAGCCGCCAGCCAGGATCCGCCAGAGCCAGCCGCCAGCCAGGATCCGCCAGAGCCAGCCGCCAGCCAGGATCCGCCAGAGCCAGCCGCCAGCCAGGATCCGCCAGAGCCAGCCGCCAGCCAGGACCCGCCAGAGCCAGCCGCCAGCCAGGACCCGCCAGAGCCAGCCGCCAGCCAGGACCCGCCAGAGCCAGCCGCCAGCCAGGACCCGCCAGAGCCAGCCGCCAGCCAGGACCCGCCAGAGTCCCTCAGCCAGGACCCGCCAGAGTCCCTCAGCCAGGACCCGCCAGAGTCCCTCAGCCAGGACCCGCCAGAGTCCCTCAGCCAGGACCCGCCAGAGTCCCTCAGCCAGGACCCGCCAGAGTCCCTCAGCCCGGAGCTGCTGCCCCTTATCCCGGAGCTGCTGCCCCTTATCCCGGAGCTGCTGCCCCTTATCCCGATGCTGCCCCTTCATTTAGGTGGGTTTAGTTGGAGGGTGGTCATTGGGAGGGGGATACGGAAGCGGGGAGTGACTATGGTGGGGTGGGGACCTCGCCCAGAGCCTGAGCCACCACCGTGGTCAGATGCCCACCCAGACCCTCCCCTAGACTTTGTGCTGGTGCGCCCGGAGTTCGCACCTTAAGGGGGGGGTTATGTCACGTTCCTGACCTGTTTTGTATGTGTTTATTGGTCAGGGCGTGAGTTTTGGGTGGGCAGTCTATGTTTTCTATTTCTATGTTGGGATTTTGTGTTCGGCCTGGTATGATTCTCAATCAGAGACAGGTGTCTATCGTTGTCCCTGATTGAGAATCATACTAAGGCAGCCTGGGTTTCACTTGTGTTTTGTGGGTGTTTGTTTCCTGTGTCAGCGTTTGGGCCACACAGGACTGTGTCAGGTTAGTCACGTTTGTTGTTTTGTTAATTTGTAGTGTTTGTTGGTTTGCCATTAAATCATGAATACTTACCAATCCGCATCTTGGTCCGATCCATGCTCCTCCTCGTCTGAGGAGGAGAACGACATTGACAGCCGTTACACACTTACTGTACTGAGTGGCTGCTCTGGTCTCTTCTCATTGCTCTCTAATTACCAAGTTAAAAGGCTGTCAGTGGTCAGGATGGGTTTTAATAGGTAATGACACCCTGGCTAGTTTTAATCACTCTGTGAGGGTCTGAGGACACCACGAGCAGACGCACACACACCTCCTACATACACATAATACAAGCGCACACAAACACCTAGTTACATTTGACATTTTAGTAATTTAGCAGATGCTCTTATCCAGAGTGACTTACAGGAGCAATTAGGGTCAAGTGCCTTGCTCAAGGGCACATGGACAGATTTTTCACCTTGTCAGCTCGGGGATTCAAAACAGCAACCTTTCGGTTACAGGCCAAATCTTTTAACAGATAGGCTACCTGCTGCTCATATGCATGCAAGCACACATAACCACAATCCACAGCACAAATAATAGTATACAAGATCCGAATTCCAGTCTCAATAGTCAGGACACAGACACACATACATATAGTTACCTGTCGGAGCACAAACGCAGCTACATCAGTGGACTCCCAGTAGGAGGCATGGAAGAGATGAGGCAGTGCCACAGTGGGGAAGGAGGTCAGGACGTCTGGACAGTACAGAGAATAGTCCAACCTCTTAGAGCCCCACCAGCTACTGGAAACTGAGGCAGACGCGCAGAGAGAGAGAGAGAGAGAGAGAGAAACACACAGAAGGGAGATAATTAACACATGCATATCAAGATAAGGTTTTCTTGGAGTTATTTAAAGTGATTTGTGGGTACTAATTGGTATTATTCATCTGGTCTTTTAGCCACCACAATATTAGATTAGCAATAGAAGTAGGTTAATGTGAGGTAAAATCTGGAGAGGCAAAGTTGGGTCTCATGAGTCTGGCTATATCTACCCACTGTAGATAATTGATTAAATAATGTACAAAGCGTAGCCCGAATGTGACCTTTTGTTCTGATTGCTAATGAGCAGTCTCCACCCCCTTCTCTCTCTCTCTATGCCCCCCCTCTCTCTCTATGCATCTTTCTCTCTCTTTCCCTCTTGTTCTCTCTCCACCTCTTTCTCTCTCTCTATCTTTCTCCCGTGCCCTCTATCTCTTGCCTTTCTCTCCCTCTCTGCCTGTCTCTCTTTTGTTCTCTCTCCCACTCACTGTTGGTGATGATACTACTCATCCGGCCCACAGAGCAGAAGGACGTCTCACTGTCCATGCTGGACACACTGGCCCTGCGCCCACTTCCTCCCCTCCCACTGTCTGTTTCAGGGGAAGGGGGCACGGTCGGGGCACCAGGACTGGGCTCTGCCTCCAGGAACACCTCTGGGTGGCTCTGGATACCGTCAGCTAGAGAGTGAGAGGGAGAGGGGGGGAGAGAGAGAGAGAGAGAGAGAGAGAGAGAGAGGTAGGTAGAAAGAGTTAGAGAGAGGGAGAGGGAGAGGGAGAGAGAATCCAATTATATAACAATGAACTAGTAACGTTCTCTGTGAATCAATGCTGTTACATGGTCTAATAGGAGAGTATGTGGTATTGGCTTGTTCTGTGTGTCCCAGAGGAAGGCCTTGGACACACACATTGTCAGGTAATTAGGTTGGGCTTGTAGTGATCCAGGGATTGTGACCGATGGTGATGACCAATCAACACACCAACCCCAGGAGCTGAGAGAGAGAGGTCAGTGAGGGAAACTGTTAACAACTACACTACAGCCCAGATGGACCTAGTTACTCATCACCTTTAACCCTGTATGTTTGGATGGATGTGTTTGTTTTGTCCCCCCACTGTACAAGCATTATTTCCTCTGTAGACCTGTAGATGGAAGGAGGAAACTTGTATTTCCCCTGTGATATATATGGTTGTATCAGAGAACATGGAAATAAAGGATAGTCTCTAAGAGACATGGCATAGTAGTAGCAGATCACATAAATAATATAATTCTTAGAGAGACAAGTGACCACTCCTTCTGTTTAATTATACATTTATGTTGAACTTCACAGGAGCCTCTCTGGAATAAAGAAGGAGGGAGGGAGGGAGGGAGGGAGGGAGAGCAAGAGAAAGAGTGATGAAGAGAAAAGAGAGAGACAGATAGACTACAAGGGAAATGTGTCATTTCCAAGACATGTTGAGCCCAATGTATTTTCTCTTCATCCAACTCAACTCAACTGTTCATTCTACTTGTAATTGTTCCTTTCCCCTTATTTTAGCAAGAGTTGTAATCCCTTTTCTTCTATTTCCTTTCCATTCTATATGTCTGTAATAGCTTGACAATATGTTACCCGTTTCAGGAAACTAGGCGTATGTCACGATTCACTACCTCACAGGAGAACCGTTTGAACAGAAACTTTTTTTGATCAAAATGTTTTTTGGGGCAGAAATGCCTTCTCGAACACGTGAACTTTCATGTGCCTTAATAACAAACTTGCATGCCATCTGTAAATACAAATAAAATTGTTAAATAACGAGCTTAGTTGGTTAAGCCACAGAAAAAGCCAGCAAACTTCCTGCTACCCATGATTGGCTGAGATAATGAGTGGGCTGGACAAGCCGAGAGATGAGTTTGGATTGGTCTGCCATATAGCACACTTCTGTCTATTTGAGCTGGTCAGTTTGTGTAGGTAATCCTGTCTAATGCGGCTTTTTTTTAATGTATCGCATAGTAAAATTTAAGAAAAGACTCATCTATGTAAGTATCCATTTCAATAGAACGTCACTGCAACAACTGTTTCAGAGCACTCTTGTCTGAGTGTGCCAGAGCACAGAACAACTGATGAATTTACCAACACTCAACACCGGTTGAATATGGCCGGTGTCAGTAAACGTTGGCAAAAAAGCGTAATTAAATTGTTACCAGGAGCATAGTTACACTATCTATTTCTAGTCATTTGGCTGTACTTTACAATGAATATTTTTGGCAACTTTTACTTCACTACATTCCGAAAGAAAAAAAATGTAATGTACTTTTTACTCCATACATTTTCCCTGACACCCAAAAGTACTCGTTACATTTTGACAGGAAAATTGTCCAATTCACACACTTATCAAGAGAACATCCCTACTGCATCTGATCTGCTGGACTCTCTAAACACAAATGCTTCATTTGTAAATTATTGCATAATATAAGGATTTTGAAATGATGGTTTATACTTTTACTTTTGATACATAAGTACATTTTAGCAATTCCATGTACTTGTGATACCTACTTTTTAAAACCAAACACTTTAAGACTTTTACTCAAGTAGTATTTTACTAGGTGACTTTTACTTGAGTCATTTTCTATTAAGGTATCTTTACTTTTACTCAAGTATGACAATTTAGTACTTTTTCACCACTGGATGTGGCTGGGGGTTATAGCATTTCTTTGGAAAGACAGTACCGTGCAGTATCGAAGAGCCCTCACTGCTGCTCGATCATCCTACTTTTCCAACTTAATTGAGGAAAATAAGAACAATCCAAAATTTATTTTTGATACTGTTGCAAAGCTAACTAAAAAGCAGCATTCCCCAAGTGAGGATGGCTTTCACTTCAGCAGTAATAAATTCATGAACTTCTTTGAGGAAAAGATCATGATCATTAGAAAGCAAATTACGGACTCCTCTTTAAATCTGCGTATTCCTCCAAAGCTTAGCTGTCCTGAGTCTGCACAACTCTGCCAGGACCTAGGATCAAGATAGACACTTAAGTGTTTTAGTACTATATCTCTTGACACAATGATGAAAATAATCATGGCCTCTAAACCTTCAAGCTGCATACTGGAACCATAATCCAACTAAACTACTGAAAGAGCTGCTTCATGTGCTTGGCCCTCCTATGTTGAACATAATAAACGGCTCTCTATCCACCGGATGTGTACCAAACTCACTAAAAGTGGCAGTAATAAAGCCTCTCTTGAAAAGCCAAACCTTGACCCAGAAAATATAAAAAACTAATCGGCCTATATCGAATCTTCCATTCCTCTCAATTTTTTTTGAAAAAGCTGTTGTGCAGCAACTCACTGCCTTCCTGAAGACAAACAATGTATACGAAATGCTTCAGTCTGGTTTTAGACCCCATCATAGCACTGAGACTGCACTTGTGAAGGTGGTAAATTACCTTTTAATGGCGTCAGACCGAGGCTCTGCATCTGTCCTCGTGCTACTAGACCTTAGTGCTGCCTTTGACACCATCGATCAACCCATTCTTTTGGAGAGACTGGAAACCCAAATTGGTCTACACGGACAAGTTCTGGCCTGGTTTAGATCTTATCTGTCGGAAAGATATCAGTTTGTCTCTGTGAATGGTTTGTCCTCTGACAAATCAACTGTACATTTCGGTGTTCCTCAAGGTTCCGTTTTAGGACCACTATTGTTTTCACTATATATTTTACCTCTTGGGGATGTCATTCAAAAACATAATGTTAACTTTCACTGCTATGCGGATGACACAGCTGTACATTTCAATGAAACATGGTGAAGCCCCAAAATTGCCCTCGCTAGAAGCCTGTGTTTCAGACATAAGGAAGTGGATGGCTGAAAATGTCTACTTTTAAACTCGGACAAAACAGAGATGCTTGTTCTAGGTCCCAAGAAACAAAGAGGTCTTCTGTTAAATCTGACAATTAATCTTAAAGGTTGTACAGTCGTCTCAAATAAAACTGTGAAGGACCTCGGCGTTACTCTGGACCCTGATCTCTCATTTGCCGAACATATCAAGACTGTTTCAAGGACAGCTTTTTTCCATCTACGTAACATTGCAAAAATCTGAAACTTTCTGTCCAAAAATGATGCAGAAAAATGTATCCATGCTTTTGTTACTTCTAGGTTAGACTACTGCAATGCTCTACTTTCCGGCTACCCGGACAAAGCACTAAATAAACTTCATTTAGTGCTAAATACGGCTGCTAGAATCCTGACTAGAACCAAGACATTTGATCATATTACTCCAGTGCTAGCTTCCCTACACTGGCTTCCTGTTAAGGCAAGGGCTGATTTCAAGGTTTTACTGTTAACCTATAAAGCGTTACATGGGCTTGCTCCTACCTATCTTTCCGAGTTGTTCCTGCCGTACATACCTACACGTACGCTACGGTCACAAGACGCAGGCCTCCTAATTGTCCCTAGAATTTCTAAGCAAACAGCTGGAGGCAGGGCTTTCTCCTATAGATCTCCATTTTTATGGAATGGTCTGCCTACCCATGTGAGAGACGCAGACTCGGTCTCAACCTTTAACTCTTTACTGAAGACTTACCTCTTCAGTAGGTCATATGATTGAGTGTAGTCTGGCCCAGGAGTGTGAAGGTGAACGGAAAGGCTCTGGAGCAACGAACTACCCTTGCTGTCTCTGCCTGGCCGGTTCCCCTCTCTCCACTTGGATTCTCTGCCTCTAACCCTATTACAGGGGCTGAGTCACTGGCTTACTGGTGCTCTTTCATGCCGTCCCTAGGAGGGGTGCGTCACTTGAGTGGGTTGAGTTACTGACGTGATCTTCCTGTCTGGGTTGGTGCCCCCCCTTGGTTTGTGCTGTGGTGGAGATCTTTGTGGGCTATACTCGGCCTTGTCTCAGGATTGTAAGTTGGTGGTTGAAGGTATCCCTCTAGTGGTGCGGGGGCTGTGCTTTGGCAAAGTGGGTGGGGTTATATCCTTCCTATTTGGCCCGGTCCGGGGGTATCATCGGATGGGGCCACAGTGTCTCCTGACCCCTCCTGTCTCAGCCTCCAGTATTTATGCTGCAGTAGTTTATGTGTCGGGGGGTTAGGGTCAGTTGGTTATATCTGGAGTACTTCTCCTGTCTTATCCGGTGTCCTGTGTGAATTTAAGTATGCTCTCTCTAATTCTCTCCTTCTCTCTTTCTTTCTCTCTCTCGGAGGACCTGAGCCCTAGGACCATGCGTCAGGACTACCGGGCATGATGACTCCTTGCTGTCCCCAGTCCACCTGGCCTTGCTGCTGTTCCAGTTTCAACTGTTCTGCCCGCGGCTATGGAACCCTGACCTGTCCACCGGACGTGCTACCTGTCCCAGACCTGCTGTTTTCAACTCTCTAGAGACCGCAGGAGCGGTAGAGATACTCTTAATGATCGGCTATGAAAAGCCAACTGACATTTACTCCTGATTATTATTTGACCATGCTGGTCATTTATGAACATTTGAACATCTTGGCCATGTTCTGTTATAATCTCCACCCGGCACAGGCAGAAGAGAAGAAGGCCACCCCTCATAGCCTGGTTCCTCTCTAGGTTTCTTCCTAGGTTTTGGCCTTTCTAGGGAGTTTTTCCTAGCCACCGTGCTTCTACACCTGCATTGCTTGCTGTTTGGGGTTTTAGGCTGGGTTTCTGTACAGCACTTCGAGATATTAGCTGATGTACGAAGGGCTATATAAAATAAACTTGATTTGATTTGATTTCACATGACCCATCAATTTAGACAAGTGTGTCTGGGTAAGTGTCATCTAATATTTATAAAATATTTTTATCTGGACACTTTCTGTTTACCTGGAATTTTTCCTTATTGTAGGCTACTACTTTTACCACTTTTAGTCTTAATCTTTACTACACTACTCACTGTTTAGCACATGAGATGGGTGGGGCTGGCTTAAGAGGGTGTGAATAATGCTGAATGGGTGTTGACAAAGGAGAGCTCTCCAGTAGGTACCAAAACATTCAAAGGCCATTTTCTCAAAAGTGAGTTTAAAAGTTTATCAACTTTCAGAGCAGAATTACTTTCCCATTGTTCCTCAAAAATGCAGTGTATGATAACATTTTGTAGCTCTGAGTCTCTACTTTTATCCAATGTAAAAAAAAATGTGGCTACATAAGACCGATTTCAGCCGGTTGGTCACATATGCTCTCTTTCTCTGGCAGTATGATAACTAGGGCTCAGGTCTGGTTGGCATGGTTACAGTTCAGTGTTGTTGTTTATAGTCATACAATCTGTAGTATAGGCTATCTGAGTGCATCAATATTGTTCCAATCAATTCTCCAGCTCTGGCAACATTATCATTAGCCTTCTGTAACAACTATGCTATGGTGTACTGTACTGTAGACAGAAAGAGGGAGGGGAAGGACAAAGACAGTGAATTGAATGTAAAAAAATAAATAAGAAAAATAAGAAGAAAAGCATCGACATAACAATATCCATAAAAGCAAACCAATAACAATATCCAACTTTGTGTCTCCCAAATGGCACCCTATTCACTATATAGTGCACTACTTTTGATCAAGGTCGTGATCAAAAGTAATGCAATATAGGGAATAGGGTCCCATTTGAGATGCAGACACAGTCTGTTGTCGGTCTGTCCTCTGTCTCAGTTATATGTAAGACACTTGCCGTATAGCATGGTAATCTCTCTCATTACATTTAACATTGACTGACTGTTCCTCTGAAAGGAACAGACAGTCTGAGTGTCTGCCTGGGAAACATTCCATTAAGCACAGCCATATTTAAGGGCAGGTCTGTGTGTGTATAATGTATGTGTGTGTCTGTGTGTCTGTCAGAAGATGTGTGCATGCATCTGTCATGCATGTATGTGGATTTTTGTATTTGTATTTTTGTATGTGTGTGTGATTACTGGTTACCGAGCAGTGAAGTACTGGATGCCACAGATGTTGAGGGTGGACCAGACCCTGTTTGATTACATGTTCTCAGCAGGATATGTCCTCTCCGTGTTGAACCAGCGAATCCATCAGTAGTCAGGAATTTCATTTTTACATTATGACAGGGCCAGTAGAACACAAAGGCTGGATGATTTCTATTATGGGCAGCAGGGGGGAGGGGGTGAGGGGGGAACAGTTTGAGAGAGCAGCATGGATGGTAGGATATGGAGATACACAATGAGAGCATGTACCTGTATCAGAATGCTAAACAGGGAGCAGTGCATCTCCACTTCTACTGGTCATCTGTTAGAGGACCCCCGTTTGTATTCCTCTATAAACCAGCTATCTGTGGAGAGGCAATTTGTGTGTTGGATGCTTGTTTTCATGATGCTTCTGTGTTTATGTGTGTGTGTGTATGTATGTATAAGTGTGTATTTACTTTATGTAATTATATTCCTGTGTGTTTGCATGTCTGCATATCAAAATGTGTTATTGGGAGCCATCATCTATCACCTCGGTCCTTAAAGGATGTCTACTTTCAATATGCAATCCATTCCAGTGAGGTTAACTCTTTGTGTGTTGCTGCTGTTGTGATCTTTAGCGGGCGTTTAAACAAAGCATCGGATGCTTCTCCACGCTATCCGGCTGTCAGTCTAATTTCCCCTGTCTGTAAGGGACTGGCAGCCGCAGCGGAATACCAATTCCAGGCCGCTTTCCCAGGCAGGAGTGTGGGGGAATCAGGTGGAGCTAATACAGGCCTGCGGTTATGGTGGCCAAGAAAAACCAACAGTTTGGACTGGTCTTTTTAAAGGCATGGGGAAAGGTGCCATGGATGGTCAAATACATCTTGATAGTGTCACACAGGGCTAAGTAAATGTTGGAAAATAAACAATCAGCATACTAGAGTGTGTGTGTCTATGGGAGAGTGAAAATAGTGTTTTGTTGTATGGCAATTGGTGTAAAAATGTGACTGGGTGTGACAGATATTTTCTTTCATCTGTTGTATCCTTTCACGTGCGCGTACGCAAGCACATGCATGAACACACGTGCGCGCACACACACACACCAGAGTTTCCGTTACATTGTAAAAATTAAATAAAAGCTCATAAATGAAACTGCCACTGGCCAATTGCCCGGAAAAAAAAAAAATCACATTGTAAAATAATGCATTTTATCCTATTCATTGTTGGAAATACCAGTCGATGGAAATACATTTGACCAGTCATCCTTATCTATAGGTTAATTTGCATAATTTAGTAGAATTAAATTGGCGCTTGGTTATTTTTGTTAGTCGTTATGTTTATCACAGGAGCACAGCACACAGATACAGAGCCTACAGTATCCGCAGAGCTGCTGCTACAGCTTCTCAAACAGCTCATGTTGCTGCTGGAGTGAAACATATGCTTTTATAAGCCCAATCATTGCTTAACAGTTCTAAATGCAATCGCGTGTTAAAAACTGTTTCTATAGCCACGATTAAAAAGAGCTACTAAAAATAGCTTTATTTCGCAATTGGTAATTGAAGCGCACTTACCATTCTCCATTCAAGTGCATATAAGAAACGGTAGGGAGGCTTCAGTGCGTCACACACCACTTTGTATTGAGCTGGAGGCAGTTAGCATTTTGAAAACATATACTTAATTGTTTGAAACCTAAATGTTTTACTTTATATTATGAGGCATGTCTTACCTTTCTTCAAAGTTAAATAAGACCAATATGCCATTGAAACCAGGAGCATAATTCTCTCATGTTTTCAAATCATGTCACGATCGTCATCAGGGTGGAAATGACCGGACCAAGGTGCAGCGTGGTGAGCGTACATTTATTTTTATTATGAATGTCGCCAACAAAAACAAGAAACAACAAAAAACAAACGTGAAGCTGACTAGGGCTATACAGGCCACTAACACAGACAACTACCCACCACTAAGGTGGAAAAACAGGCTGCCTAAGTATGATTCCCAATCAGAGACAACGATAGACAGCTGTCCCTGATTGAGAACCATACCCGGCCAAAACATAGAAACAGAAAACATAGAAATAAAGAAACTAGAATGCCCACCCTAGTCACACCCTGGCCTAACCAAAATAGAGAATAAAAGCCTCTCTATGGCCAGGGCGTGACAAATCAACTTGTTTCTTTGTCCAGTAGCCAAAGGCACAATCCTGGTCATATTAGCAACCCATGCTAGTTGTTGCATCTTTAGATCTCCCCTTTTCTAAATTTCATTGCATTCTTGAGTTGCATGTTCTGTTATGAATAACCATAATCTAAATGTGATTTATGTCATTCTGAGCATCGTTACGCACCCAATGCATATGGTCTGGTAAATTTCTCAAATATCCTTTAAATTAAAATGCTGCAAGTAAAAATTTCGGCACCACCTTCTACTAACGCACACACAAACAAAGGGGCGGCAGGTAGCCTAGCGGTTAAAGCGTTGGACTTGTAACCGAAAGGTTGAAAGATCGAATCCCAGAGCTGACAAGGTAAAAATCTGTTGTTCTGCCCCTGAACAAGGCAGTTAACTCCCTGTTTCTAGGCCGTCATTGAAAATAAGAATTTGTTATTTAATTATTTAACTGACTTGCCTAGTTAAATAAAGGTAAACTAAATAAAAAAAAATAAAAACACACACACACAATCAATCATCTGCTATCTTTAATGAGCCCTGTTACTTCTACTCTGTGGAGCCCTCATCCTCTGTCACTTCAGTGTTGTGGGGACTTTGTCTTTCACAGCACACTGCACACAGACAGGGGACACTGACTGTGACGCACTCTCTGTCGAAGGAAAGAAACACCACCAGGATTTTAACGATGTGTGCTGGAGGAGAAACAGAGGTTGAGAGAGTGACAGAGAGAGATGGATGAGAAAGAGAGAGAAAGAGAGAATCTTCTGAATGTTGGTGACTGTCATATAATGCAAAATATAAAATAAAATATTTGAAAGAAAGTAAGACTGTGGGTGAAACAGAGAGGGATAAAGAGGGTCAGATGCTTGAGTTTTATGTTCTGAGAGAGAGAGAGCAAAAGAGATAGAGAAAGATAGAAAGAGAGAGTGAGAGAGGCAGGAGGTAGAGAGAGAGAGAGAGAGAGAGAGAGAGAGAGAGAGAGAGAGAGAAATTGGGAGAAAGATGACAAAATCTGAGGGGGAGGTAATGACAGGGAGGTAGGAGAGGGGTGAGAGGAGAGGACAAGGAGGTAGGAGAGGGGTGAAAGGGGAGGACAGGGGGGTAGGAGAAGGTGAGGGCAGAGGGCAGGGAGGTAGAAGTGGGGTCGGAGATGAGGGCAGGGGGGTAGGAGAGGGGTGAGAGAAGAGAGCAGGGGGTAGGAGAGGGGTGAGACAAGAGGGCAGGTGGTAGGAGAGGGGTGAGACAAGAGGGCAGGGGGTAGGAGAGGGGTGAGACAAGAGGGCAGGGGGTAGGAGAGGGGTGAGAGAAGAGGGCAGGGGGGTAGGAATGGGGTGAGAGAAGAGGGCAGGGGGTAAAAGAGGGGTGAGAGAAGAGGGCAGGGGGGTAGGATAGGGGTGAGAGAAGAGGGCAGGGGGTAAAAGAGGGGTGAGAGAAGAGGGCAGGGGTTTAGGAGAGGGGTGAGAGAAGAGGGCAGGGGGTAAAAGAGGGGTGAGAGAAGAGGACAGGGGATAGGAGAGGGGTGATAGAAGAGGGCAGGTGGGTAGGAGAGGGGTGAGGGCAGAGGGGTAGGAGCTACCAGGAGAACCAGGAGATAGATTAGAAACCACAACACCACTATCAGGAGGGTCTGAGCTATAAATAGGGATTAAGGAGAATGCACCAAGGTTGTGGTGGACAGCATACAGAAGGAGGAGATTTTCATGATTATACTGTGGCCTTCACTACACCCCAGCTTCAAAGGTATACTGTTCTCTCTCTCTGTGTGTGTGTGTGTGTATGTGTGTGCGTGTAACGGTGTTCCTCCTCCTCTTCATACGAAGAGGAGGAGTAGTGATTCGACCAAGGCGCAGCGTTGTGATATGACATGATATTTATTTAAACAAGACGAAAACAAACTATACTTGACTAACTAACAAAACAATAAACGATGTAGACTGACCTGAACGTAAGAACTTACATGTAACACGAAGAACGCACGAACCGGGAAAACAGACTACACAAAAACCATACGAACAAACATACCGAAAACAGTCCCGTGTGGCGCAACATACACAGACACGGAAGACAATCACCCACAAACTAACAGTGTAAAACAGCCTACCTATATATGATTCTCAATCAGAGGAAATGAATAACACCTGTCCCTGATTGAGAACCATATAAGGCTAATTAACCAACACACTCCCACATAGAACAAACAACACAGACTGCCCATCCCAACTCACGCCCTGACCAACTAAACACATACAAAACAAGAGAAAACAGGTCAGGAACGTGACAGTGCGTGTGTGTGTGTGTGTACGTGTGTGCGTGTAGAATATTGCTGCAGTGCAATGCAAGGACTGAACTGTCCCTGTGCGATATGAAAGGCATAACTCCATACAAACCCAGAAGTTGACAGTTCCAAAGCATTAGCTGTTTATCTATTACAGTACCAGATGTTCCTCATTCACATCCAGCTCTAAGCTTAGTCAACAGAAACACAACCAAACAGAAAGCATATTTTCTCTGTATTACTGCCCTTCATCACAATAAAGCCTCCACAATGTGGATGGGTATTGATGGTAGAGCCTTACCCATAGGAGTAGGATTTGATCGCTTCTCCATCTCATCATCGCTTTAACTAATTACCACATTATAGCACCAAGGGAAATGAGTGGGGTGTTTCAGTGTGTGTGTGTGTGTGTGTGTGTGTGTGTGTGTGTGTGTGTGTGTGTGTGTGTGTGTGTGTGTGTGTGTGTGTGTGTGTGTGTGTGTGTGTGTGTGTGTGTGTGTGTGTGTGTGTGTGTGTGTGTGTGTGTGTGTGTGTGTGTGTGTGTGCCTGCATGGGTGTGTTTTCATTTAACTCATAATTTGACAGCCTCTGAGCCTGATCAATAGATTTAGTGGTGTAATTAAAACTCAGTAAAGCTGTGAGAGACTGTGGCTGTGTCCCAAATGGCACCCTATTCCCTATATAGAGCACTGCTTGTGCACTGCTTGTGCTCTATATAGGGAATAGGGTACCATTTGGGAGGGAGACTGTGAGAGTGTGAAAGTGTCTCCTTGCACAACACCAGTCTCTCAAACTACTGATGCACCATGAGACTCCTCCCCTCTAATTAAACATAACGTTTTCTAACTGAGAGGGCACTTCTGAATAGGATGACACATATTGTGAGTAAGCAGTTTCCTAATATGGGGAGTTGCTAACAGCTAATTTGCTGTTGTTGATGTTGCTGTGACATTATTGTAATTATTTGCGGTTACTTCATGAAGTAGGTGTATTTGAACATTTTAAGTCTGTGGCACTCCCTTATGAACCATAAGTAAGCCGTGTCCGAGCCAGAATGTTCCATAGGGCAGGAGCCTTTCTCCTGTTTCGGTAGCGTGAAGCAGCTTGATGTACAGGTTCGCCCCCTTGACAGAACCAGAACGGCTGTAGGTTCCAGTATACTGTACAGCCTTCGTACTACTTCCTCTCAGTGATTTACCTTGAGAGAGGCAGGGGCAGAGGCAAGGTGTTTAAGTCTCAATGTCCCAAAAGGAGGCTAAAAACATTCTTTAAATAAGTCAGGGCTTTATTAGGGTGTTAAAGCCAGCCCTCCTGTCCCCGGTGGGATTATTGTGCTACCTAGAACTTACCTACCCTGACACATCTAGCCCAGTAATACCACACAAACACACACACATAGACACACACACAGGTCTGTACGTGTGCAGTCTAAGGGTAACGTACCACACCAGAGGATGAATTATAATGACTTTGAAACGCAATGCTTCTGCTATGTTTCTGTAAGGCTAACAGACAGTGAGAGCCTCAGTTCCACCACTGTGTGTGTGTGAGAGTGTGTATGTGCACGCATTTGTGTGTGTGTTTCAAAATCTAAGAAATCCTAGCATTACCCCTGCCTTCTCACTACAAAACAAATAAAATGATTCTGTCACATGCACAGAATACAGCAGGTGTACTTTCCTGTGAAATGCTTACTAACGAGCCTTTTCACAACAATGCAGAGTTAAAAAGTAAGAACATTTTGAAAAATAAAAAAAGGAAATAGTAAGACAATAAAATAACAATAACGAGGCTATATACAAGGAGTACCAGTACCGAGTCAATGTGCAGGGGTACGAGTTAGTTGAGGTAATTTAGGTAAAATGTACATGTTAGTAGGGATAAAAGTGACAAGGCAATCACAATAGATAATAAACAGAGTAGCAGCAGCGTATGTGAAGAGTGTGAAGGGAGTGTGAAAGTGTGTCTACGTGTGAGTGTGTGTGGCGTCAATATGCATGTGTGTGTTTTGTGTGTGTGTGTTTTGTGTGTGTGAGCGTATGTAGTGTGTGGGTGTGTGTCGTGTAGGTGTGTGTTGGAGTGTCAGTGTAGTATGTGTGAATGTGTGGGTAGAGTCCAGTGTAGTATGTGTGAATGCCTGGGTAGAGTCCAGTGTAGTATGTGTGAATGTGTGGGTAGAGTCCAGTGTAGTATGTGTGAATGTGTGGGTAGAGTCCAGTGTAGTATGTGTGAATGTGTGGGTAGAGTCCAGTGTAGTATGTGTGAATGTGTGGGTAGAGTTCAGTGTAGTATGTGTGAATGTGTGGGTAGAGTTCAGTGTAGTATGTGTGAATGTGTGGGTAGAGTCCAGTGTAGTATGTGTGAATGTGTGGGTTGAGTCCAGTGTAGTATGTGTGAATGTGTGGGTAGAGTCCAGTGTAGTATGTGTGAATGCCTGGGTAGAGTCCAGTGTAGTATGTGTGAATGTGTGGGTAGAGTCCAGTGTAGTATGTGTGAATGTGTGGGTAGAGTCCAGTGTAGTATGTGTGAATGTGTGGGTAGAGTCCAGTGTAGTATGTGTGAATGTGTGGGTAGTCCAGTGTAGTATGTGTGAATGTGTGGGTAGAGTCCAGTGTAGTATGTGTGAATGTGTGCGTAGAGTCCAGTGAGTGTGTGTGAATGTGTGGGTAGAGTCCAGTGAGTGTGTGTGAATGTGTGGGTAGAGTCCAGTGTAGTATATGTGAATGTGTGGGTAGAGTCCAGTGTAGTATGTGTGCATGTGTGGGTAGAGTCCAGTGTAGTATGTGTGAATGTGTGGGTAGAGTCCAGTGTAGTATGTGTGAATGTGTGCGTAGAGTCCAGTGAGTGTGTGTGAATGTGTGGGTAGAGTCCAGTGTAGTATGTGTGCATGTGTGGGTAGAGTCCAGTGTAGTATGTGTGAATGTGTGGGTAGAGTCCAGTGTAGTATGTGTGAATGTGTGCGTAGAGTCCAGTGAGTGTGTGTGAATGTGTGGGTAGAGTCCAGTGAGTGTGTGTGAATGTGTGGGTAGAGTCCAGTGTAGTATGTGTGAATGTGTGGGTAGAGTCCAGTGTAGTATGTGTGAATGTGTGGGTTGAGTTCAGTGTAGTATGTGTGAATGTGTGGGTAGAGTCCAGTGTAGTATGTGTGAATGTGTGGGTAGAGTCCAGTGTAGTATGTGTGAATGTGTGGGTAGAGTTCAGTGTAGTATGTGTGAATGTGTGGGTAGAGTCCAGTGTAGTATGTGTGAATGTGTGGGTAGAGTCCAGTGTAGTATGTGTGAATGTGTGGGTAGAGTTCAGTGTAGTATGTGTGAATGTGTGGGTAGAGTCCAGTGTAGTATGTGTGAATGTGTGGGTAGAGTCCAGTGAGTGTGTGTGAATGTGTGGGTAGAGTCCAGTGTAGTATGTGTGAATGTGTGGGTAGAGTCCAGTGAGTGTGTGTGAATGTGTGGGTAGTCCAGTGTAGTATGTGTGAATGTGTGGGTAGAGTCCAGTGTAGTATGTGTGAATGCCTGGGTAGAGTCCAGTGTAGTATGTGTGAATGTGTGGGTAGAGTCCAGTGTAGTATGTGTGAATGTGTGGGTAGAGTCCAGTGTAGTATGTGTGAATGTGTGGGTAGAGTCCAGTGTAGTATGTGTGAATGTGTGGGTAGAGTCCAGTGTAGTATGTGTGAATGTGTGGGTAGAGTCCAGTGTAGTATGTGTGAATGTGTGGGTAGAGTCCAGTGAGTGTGTGTGAATGTGTGGGTAGAGTCCAGTGTAGTATGTGTGAATGTGTGGGTAGAGTCCAGTGAGTGTGTGTGAATGTGTGGGTAGTCCAGTGTAGTATGTGTGAATGTGTGGGTAGAGTCCAGTGTAGTATGTGTGAATGCCTGGGTAGAGTCCAGTGTAGTATGTGTGAATGTGTGGGTAGAGTCCAGTGTAGTATGTGTGAATGTGTGGGTAGAGTCCAGTGAGTGTGTGTGAATGTGTGGGTAGAGTCCAGTGTAGTATGTGTGAATGTGTGGGTAGAGTCCAGTGAGTGTGTGTGAATGTGTGGGTAGAGTCCAGTGTAGTATGTGTGAATGTGTGGGTAGAGTTCAGTGTAGTATGTGTGAATGTGTGGGTAGAGTCCAGTGTAGTATGTGTGAATGTGTGGGTAGAGTCCAGTGAGTGTGTGTGAATGTGTAGGTAGAGTCCAGTGTAGTATGTGTGAATGTGTGGGTAGAGTCCAGTGTAGTATGTGTGAATGTGTGGGTAGAGTCCAGTGTAGTATGTGTGAATGTGTGGGTAGAGTCCAGTGTAGTATGTGTGAATGTGTGGGTAGAGTCCAGTGTAGTATGTGTGAATGTGTGGGTTGAGTCCAGTGTAGTATGTGTGAATGTGTGGGTAGAGTCCAGTGTAGTATGTGTGAATGTGTGGGTAGAGTCCAGTGTAGTATGTGTGAATGTGTGGGTAGAGTCCAGTGTAGTATGTGTGAATGTGTGGGTAGAGTCCAGTGTAGTATGTGTGAATGTGTGGGTAGAGTCCAGTGTAGTATGTGTGAATGTGTGGGTAGAGTTCAGTGTAGTATGTGTGAATGTGTGGGTAGAGTCCAGTGTAGTATGTGTGAATGTGTGGGTAGAGTCCAGTGAGTGTGTGTGAATGTGTAGGTAGAGTCCAGTGTAGTATGTGTGAATGTGTGGGTAGAGTCCAGTGTAGTATGTGTGAATGTGTGGGTAGAGTCCAGTGTAGTATGTGTGAATGTGTGGGTAGAGTCCAGTGTAGTATGTGTGAATGTGTGGGTAGAGTCCAGTGTAGTATGTGTGAATGTGTGGGTAGAGTCCAGTGTAGTATGTGTGAATGTGTGGGTTGAGTCCAGTGTAGTATGTGTGAATGTGTGGGTAGAGTCCAGTGTAGTATGTGTGAATGTGTGGGTAGAGTCCAGTGTAGTATGTGTGAATGTGTGGGTAGAGTCCAGTGTAGTATGTGTGAATGTGTGGGTAGAGTCCAGTGTAGTATGTGTGAATGTGTGGGTAGAGTCCAGTGTAGTATGTGTGAATGTGTGGGTAGAGTCCAGTGTAGTATGTGTGAATGTGTGGGTAGAGTCCAGTGTAGTATGTGTGAATGTGTGGGTAGAGTCCAGTGTAGTATGTGTGAATGTGTGGGTAGAGTCCAGTGTAGTATGTGTGAATGTGTGGGTAGAGTCCAGTGTAGTATGTGTGAATGTGTGGGTAGAGTCCAGTGAGTGTGTGTGAATGTGTGGGTAGAGTCCAGTGTAGTATGTGTGAATGTGTGGGTAGAGTCCAGTGAGTGTGTGTGAATGTGTGGGTAGTCCAGTGTAGTATGTGTGAATGTGTGGGTAGAGTCCAGTGTAGTATGTGTGAATGCCTGGGTAGAGTCCAGTGTAGTATGTGTGAATGTGTGGGTAGAGTCCAGTGTAGTATGTGTGAATGTGTGGGTAGAGTCCAGTGAGTGTGTGTGAATGTGTGGGTAGAGTCCAGTGTAGTATGTGTGAATGTGTGGGTAGAGTCCAGTGAGTGTGTGTGAATGTGTGGGTAGAGTCCAGTGTAGTATGTGTGAATGTGTGGGTAGAGTTCAGTGTAGTATGTGTGAATGTGTGGGTAGAGTCCAGTGTAGTATGTGTGAATGTGTGGGTAGAGTCCAGTGAGTGTGTGTGAATGTGTAGGTAGAGTCCAGTGTAGTATGTGTGAATGTGTGGGTAGAGTCCAGTGTAGTATGTGTGAATGTGTGGGTAGAGTCCAGTGTAGTATGTGTGAATGTGTGGGTAGAGTCCAGTGTAGTATGTGTGAATGTGTGGGTAGAGTTCAGTGTAGTATGTGTGAATGTGTGGGTAGAGTCCAGTGTAGTATGTGTGAATGTGTGGGTAGAGTCCAGTGTAGTATGTGTGAATGTGTGGGTAGAGTCCAGTGTAGTATGTGTGAATGTGTGGGTAGAGTCCAGTGTAGTATGTGTGAATGTGTGGGTAGAGTCCAGTGTAGTATGTGTGAATGTGTGGGTAGAGTCCAGTGTAGTATGTGTGAATGTGTGGGTAGAGTCCAGTGTAGTATGTGTGAATGTGTGGGTAGAGTCCAGTGTAGTATGTGTGAATGTGTGGGTAGAGTTCAGTGTAGTATGTGTGAATGTGTGGGTAGAGTCCAGTATAGTATGTGTGAATGTGTGGGTAGAGTCCAGTGTAGTATGTGTGAATGTGTGGGTAGAGTTCAGTGTAGTATGTGTGAATGTGTGGGTAGAGTCCAGTGTAGTATGTGTGAATGCGTGGGTAGAGTCCAGTGTAGTATGTGTGAATGTGTGGGTAGAGTCCAGTGTAGTATGTGTGAATGTGTGGGTAGAGTCCAGTGTAGTATGTGTGAATGTGTGGGTAGAGTCCAGTGTAGTATGTGTGAATGTGTGGGTAGAGTTCAGTGTAGTATGTGTGAATGTGTGGGTAGAGTCCAGTGTAGTATATGTGAATGTGTGGGTAGTCCAGTGTAGTATGTGTGCATGTGTGGGTAGAGTCCAGTGTAGTATGTGTGAATGTGTGGGTAGAGTCCAGTATAGTATGTGTGAATGTGTGGGTAGAGTCCAGTGTAGCGTGTGTGAATGTGTGGGTAGAGTCCAGTGTAGTATGTGTGAATGTGTGGGTAGAGTCCAGTGTAGTATGTGTGAATGTGTGGGTTGAGTCCAGTGTAGTATGTGTGAATGTGTGGGTAGAGTCCAGTGTAGTATGTGTGAATGTGTGGGTAGAGTCCAGTGTAGTATGTGTGAATGTGTGGGTAGAGTCCAGTGTAGTATGTGTGAATGTGTTGTGAATGTGTGGGTAGAGTTCAGTGTAGTATGTGTGAATGTGTGGGTAGAGTCCAGTGTAGTATGTGTGAATGTGTGGGTAGAGTTCAGTGTAGTATGTGTGAATGTGTGGGTAGAGTCCAGTGTAGTATGTGTGAATGTGTGGGTAGAGTCCAGTGTAGTATGTGTGAATGTGTGGGTAGAGTTCAGTGTAGTATGTGTGAATGCCTGGGTAGAGTTCAGTGTAGTATGTGTGAATGTGTGGGTAGAGTCCAGTGTAGTATGTGTGAATGTGTGGGTAGAGTTCAGTGTAGTATGTGTGAATGTGTGGGTAGAGTCCAGTGTAGTATATGTGAATGTGTGGGTAGTCCAGTGTAGTATGTGTGCATGTGTGGGTAGAGTCCAGTGTAGTATGTGTGAATGTGTGGGTAGAGTCCAGTATAGTATGTGTGAATGTGTGGGTAGAGTCCAGTGTAGCGTGTGTGAATGTGTGGGTAGAGTCCAGTGTAGTATGTGTGAATGTGTGGGTAGAGTCCAGTGTAGTATGTGTGAATGTGTGGGTTGAGTCCAGTGTAGTATGTGTGAATGTGTGGGTAGAGTCCAGTGTAGTATGTGTGAATGTGTGGGTAGAGTCCAGTGTAGTATGTGTGAATGTGTGGGTAGAGTCCAGTGTAGTATGTGTGAATGTGTTGTGAATGTGTGGGTAGAGTTCAGTGTAGTATGTGTGAATGTGTGGGTAGAGTCCAGTGTAGTATGTGTGAATGTGTGGGTAGAGTTCAGTGTAGTATGTGTGAATGTGTGGGTAGAGTCCAGTGTAGTATGTGTGAATGTGTGGGTAGAGTCCAGTGTAGTATGTGTGAATGTGTGGGTAGAGTTCAGTGTAGTATGTGTGAATGCCTGGGTAGAGTTCAGTGTAGTATGTGTGAATGTGTGGGTAGAGTCCAGTGTAGTATGTGTGAATGTGTGGGTAGAGTCCAGTGTAGTATGTGTGAATGTGTGGGTAGAGTTCAGTGTAGTATGTGTGAATGTGTGCGTAGAGTCCAGTGTAGTATGTGTGAATGTGTGGGTAGAGTTCAGTGTAGTATGTGTGAATGTGTGGGTAGAGTCCAGTGTAGTATGTGTGAATGTGTGGGTAGAGTCCAGTGTAGTATGTGTGAATGTGTGGGTAGAGTCCAGTGTAGTATGTGTGAATGTGTGGGTAGAGTTCAGTGTAGTATGTGTGAATGTGTGGGTAGAGTCCCGTGTAGTATATGTGAATGTGTGGGTAGTCCAGTGTAGTATGTGTGCATGTGTGGGTAGAGTCCAGTGTAGTATGTGTGAATGTGTGGGTAGAGTCCAGTATAGTATGTGTGAATGTGTGGGTAGAGTCCAGTGTAGCGTGTGTGAATGTGTGGGTAGAGTCCAGTGTAGTATGTGTGAATGTGTGGGTAGAGTCCAGTGTAGTATGTGTGAATGTGTGGGTTGAGTCCAGTGTAGTATGTGTGAATGTGTGGGTAGAGTCCAGTGTAGTATGTGTGAATGTGTGGGTAGAGTCCAGTGTAGTATGTGTGAATGTGTGGGTAGAGTCCAGTGTAGTATGTGTGAATGTGTTGTGAATGTGTGGGTAGAGTTCAGTGTAGTATGTGTGAATGTGTGGGTAGAGTCCAGTGTAGTATGTGTGAATGTGTGGGTAGAGTTCAGTGTAGTATGTGTGAATGTGTGGGTAGAGTCCAGTGTAGTATGTGTGAATGTGTGGGTAGAGTCCAGTGTAGTATGTGTGAATGTGTGGGTAGAGTTCAGTGTAGTATGTGTGAATGCCTGGGTAGAGTTCAGTGTAGTATGTGTGAATGTGTGGGTAGAGTCCAGTGTAGTATGTGTGAATGTGTGGGTAGAGTCCAGTGTAGTATGTGTGAATGTGTGGGTAGAGTTCAGTGTAGTATGTGTGAATGTGTGCGTAGAGTCCAGTGTAGTATGTGTGAATGTGTGGGTAGAGTTCAGTGTAGTATGTGTGAATGTGTGGGTAGAGTCCAGTGTAGTATGTGTGAATGTGTGGGTAGAGTCCAGTGTAGTATGTGTGAATGTGTGGGTAGAGTCCAGTGTAGTATGTGTGAATGTGTGGGTAGAGTCCAGTGTAGTATGTGTGAATGTGTGGGTAGAGTCCAGTGTAGTATGTGTGAATGTGTGGGTAGAGTCCAGTGTAGCGTGTGTGAATGTGTGGGTAGAGTCCAGTGTAGTATGTGTGAATGTGTGGGTAGAGTCCAGTGTAGTATGTGTGAATGTGTGGGTTGAGTCCAGTGTAGTATGTGTGAATGTGTGGGTAGAGTCCAGTGTAGTATGTGTGAATGTGTGGGTAGAGTCCAGTGTAGTATGTGTGAATGTGTGGGTAGAGTCCAGTGTAGTATGTGTGAATGTGTTGTGAATGTGTGGGTAGAGTTCAGTGTAGTATGTGTGAATGTGTGGGTAGAGTCCAGTGTAGTATGTGTGAATGTGTGGGTAGAGTTCAGTGTAGTATGTGTGAATGTGTGGGTAGAGTCCAGTGTAGTATGTGTGAATGTGTGGGTAGAGTCCAGTGTAGTATGTGTGAATGTGTGGGTAGAGTTCAGTGTAGTATGTGTGAATGCCTGGGTAGAGTTCAGTGTAGTATGTGTGAATGTGTGGGTAGAGTCCAGTGTAGTATGTGTGAATGTGTGGGTAGAGTCCAGTGTAGTATGTGTGAATGTGTGGGTAGAGTTCAGTGTAGTATGTGTGAATGTGTGCGTAGAGTCCAGTGTAGTATGTGTGAATGTGTGGGTAGAGTTCAGTGTAGTATGTGTGAATGTGTGGGTAGAGTCCAGTGTAGTATGTGTGAATGTGTGGGTAGAGTCCAGTGTAGTATGTGTGAATGTGTGGGTAGAGTCCAGTGTAGTATGTGTGAATGTGTGGGTAGAGTTCAGTGTAGTATGTGTGAATGTGTGGGTAGAGTCCAGTGTAGTATATGTGAATGTGTGGGTAGTCCAGTGTAGTATGTGTGCATGTGTGGGTAGAGTCCAGTGTAGTATGTGTGAATGTGTGGGTAGAGTCCAGTATAGTATGTGTGAATGTGTGGGTAGAGTCCAGTGTAGCGTGTGTGAATGTGTGGGTAGAGTCCAGTGTAGTATGTGTGAATGTGTGGGTAGAGTCCAGTGTAGTATGTGTGAATGTGTGGGTTGAGTCCAGTGTAGTATGTGTGAATGTGTGGGTAGAGTCCAGTGTAGTATGTGTGAATGTGTGGGTAGAGTCCAGTGTAGTATGTGTGAATGTGTGGGTAGAGTCCAGTGTAGTATGTGTGAATGTGTTGTGAATGTGTGGGTAGAGTTCAGTGTAGTATGTGTGAATGTGTGGGTAGAGTCCAGTGTAGTATGTGTGAATGTGTGGGTAGAGTTCAGTGTAGTATGTGTGAATGTGTGGGTAGAGTCCAGTGTAGTATGTGTGAATGTGTGGGTAGAGTCCAGTGTAGTATGTGTGAATGTGTGGGTAGAGTTCAGTGTAGTATGTGTGAATGCCTGGGTAGAGTTCAGTGTAGTATGTGTGAATGTGTGGGTAGAGTCCAGTGTAGTATGTGTGAATGTGTGGGTAGAGTCCAGTGTAGTATGTGTGAATGTGTGGGTAGAGTTCAGTGTAGTATGTGTGAATGTGTGCGTAGAGTCCAGTGTAGTATGTGTGAATGTGTGGGTAGAGTTCAGTGTAGTATGTGTGAATGTGTGGGTAGAGTCCAGTGTAGTATGTGTGAATGTGTGGGTAGAGTCCAGTGTAGTATGTGTGAATGTGTGGGTAGAGTCCAGTGTAGTATGTGTGAATGTGTGGGTAGAGTCCAGTGTAGTATGTGTGAATGTGTGGGTAGAGTCCAGTGTAGTATGTGTGAATGTGTGGGTAGAGTCCAGTGTAGTATGTGTGCATGTGTGGGTAGAGTCCAGTGTAGTATGTGTGAATGTGTGGGTAGAGTCCAGTGTAGTATGTGTGAATGTATGGGTAGAGTCCAGTGTAGTATGTGTGAATGTGTGGGTAGAGTCCAGTGTAGTATGTGTGCATGTGTGGGTAGAGTCCAGTGTAGTATGTGTGAATGTGTGGGTAGAGTCCAGTGTAGTATGTGTGAATGTGTGGGTTGAGTCCAGTGTAGTATGTGTGAATGTGTGGGTAGAGTCCAGTGTAGTATGTGTGAATGTGTGGGTAGAGTCCAGTGTAGTATGTGTGAATGTGTGGGTAGAGTTCAGTGTAGTATGTGTGAATGTGTGGGTAGAGTTCAGTGTAGTATGTGTGAATGTGTGGGTAGAGTCCAGTGTAGTATGTGTGAATGTGTGGGTAGAGTCCAGTGTAGTATGTGTGAATGTGTGGGTAGAGTTCAGTGTAGTATATGTGAATGTGTGGGTAGAGTCCAGTGTAGTATGTGTGAATGTGTGGGTAGAGTCCAGTGTAGTATGTGTGAATGTGTGGGTAGAGTCCAGTGTAGTATGTGTGAATGTGTGGGTAGAGTCCAGTGTAGTATGTGTGAATGTGTGGGTAGAGTCCAGTGTAGTATGTGTGAATGTGTGGGTAGAGTCCAGTGTAGTATGTGTGAATGTGTGGGTAGAGTCCAGTGTAGTATGTGTGAATGTGTGGGTAGAGTCCAGTGTAGTATGTGTGAATGTGTGGGTAGAGTCCAGTGTAGTATGTGTGAATGTGTGGGTAGAGTTCAGTGTAGTATGTGTGAATGTGTGGGTAGAGTTCAGTGTAGTATGTGTGAATGTGTGGGTAGAGTCCAGTGTAGTATGTGTGAATGTGTGGGTAGAGTCCAGTGTAGTATGTGTGAATGTGTGGGTAGAGTTCAGTGTAGTATGTGTGCATGTGTGGGTAGATTCCAGTGTAGTATGTGTGAATGTGTGGGTAGAGTCCAGTGTAGTATGTGTGAATGTGTGGGTTGAGTCCAGTGTAGTATGTGTGAATGTGTGGGTAGAGTCCAGTGTAGTATGTGTGAATGTGTGGGTAGAGTCCAGTGTAGTATGTGTGAATGTGTGGGTATAGTTCAGTGTAGTATGTGTGAATGTGTGGGTAGAGTCCAGTGTAGTATGTGTGAATGTGTGGGTAGAGTCCAGTGTAGTATGTGTGAATGTGTGGGTAGAGTTAAGTGTAGTATGTGTGAATGCGTGGGTAGAGTCCAGTGTAGTATGTGTGAATGTGTGGGTAGAGTCCAGTGTAGTATGTGTGAATGTGTGGGTAGAGTCCAGTGTAGTATGTGTGAATGTGTGGGTAGAGTCCAGTGTCGTATGGGTGAATGTGTGGGTAGAGTCCAGTGTAGTATGTGTGAATGTGTGGGTAGAGTTCAGTGTAGTTTGTGTGAATGTGTGGGTAGAGTCCAGTGTAGTATGTGTGAATGTGTGGGTAGAGTCCAGTGAGTGTGTGTGAATGTGTGGGTAGAGTCCAGTGTAGTATGTGTGAATGTGTGGGTAGAGTCCAGTGTAGTATGTGTGAATGTGTGGGTAGAGTCCAGTGTAGTATGTGTGAATGTGTGGGTAGAGTCCAGTGTAGTATGTGTGAATGTGTGGGTAGAGTCCAGTGTAGTATGTGTGAAAGTGTGGGTAGAGTCCAGTGTAGTATGTGTGAATGTGTGGGTAGAGTCCAGTGTAGTATGTGTGAATGTGTGGGTAGAGTCCAGTGTAGTATGTGTGAATGTGTGGGTAGAGTTCAGTGTAGTATGTGTGAATGTGTGGGTAGAGTTCAGTGTAGTATGTGTGAATGTGTGGGTAGAGTCCAGTGTAGTATGTGTGAATGTGTGGGTAGAGTCCAGTGTTGTATGGGTGAATGTGTGGGTAGAGTTCAGTGTAGTATGTGTGAATGTGTGGGTAGAGTCCAGTGTAGTATGTGTGAATGTGTGGGTAGAGTCCAGTGTAGTATGTGTGAATGTGTGGGTAGAGTTCAGTGTAGTATGTGTGAATGTGTGGGTAGAGTCCAGTGTAGTATGTGTGAATGTGTGGGTAGAGTCCAGTGTAGTATGTGTGAATGTGTGGGTAGAGTCCAGTGTAGTATGTGTGAATGTGTGGGTAGAGTCCAGTGTAGTATGTGTGAATGTGTGGGTAGAGTCCAGTGTAGTATGTGTGAATGTGTGGGTAGAGTCCAGTGTAGTATGTGTGAATGTGTGGGTAGAGTCCAGTGTAGTATGTGTGAATGTGTGGGTAGAGTCCAGTGTAGTATGTGTGAATGTGTGGGTAGAGTCCAGTGTAGTATGTGTGAATGTGTGGGTAGAGTCCAGTGTAGTATGTGTGAATGTGTGGGTAGAGTCCAGTGTAGTATGTGTGAATGTGTGGGTAGAGTCCAGTGAGTGTGCATAGAGGAAAAAACTAAAATGCAAATAGTCTGGGTGGCCATTTGATTAACTGTTCAGCAGTTTGGGGGTAGAAGCTGTTCAGTTTGGTCCCAGTCTTGGCGCTCCAGTACCACTTGCCGTGTGGTAGCAGAAATAACAGTCTAAGTCAAGATGCTCTCAATGGTGTAGTGTAGAACCAACCTACTTAGAATTATCCAAATATTTCACACTGGCTTTGAAATGCAAAACCCAAAAGCTGATGAATACAGTACGGCGATACAATTATAACAGAAACTACGCTGGTATCTCCTCCATAGTTGAATTGATTTTCTATTAACACTTTCCCTCTGACTCACCTATTAGTGTGCAGCGTCCGTCTCCCAGGGGGTAGCGCTGGTAGCGTGGCATGGGGAAGGGGGGCAGCTTGTGGAAGAGGGGCTCCAGCAGGGGCTCCAGTCTGGAGGCAGAGGGGTCCGAGGGATAGAACAAGTTGAAGATCTGGTTGCAGGCAGGACGGAGTTGGCTTACTGAGGGACACAGGACAGCAGACAGCAGAGATTGGTGTGTGTACAAAATGTGTAATGTGATGTGCAGTGGTGTAAAGTACTTAAGTAAAAATACTTTAAAGTAATACTTAAGACATTTTTGGGGGTATCTGTACTTTACTATTAATATTTTTGCAAACTTTACCTTTTTACTCCATTAATTTTCCTGACACCCTAAAGTACTCGTTACATTTTGACAGGAAAATTGTCCAATTCACACACTTATCAAGAAAACATCCCTGGTCATCCCTACTGCCTCTGATCTGGCGGACTCTCTAAACACAAATGCTTCATTTGTAAATGATGTCTGAGTGTTGGAGTGCCCCTGGCTATCCGCCAATAAAAAAGTAAAAAAATAAAATGATGCCCCGTCTGGTTTGCTTAATATTTTAAATGGTTTATACTTTTACTTTTGATACATAAGTACATTTTAGCAATTCTATTTACTTTTGATACTTAATTATATTTAAAACCAAATACTTTTAGACTTTCACTCAAGTAGTATTTTACTGGGTGACTTTTACTTGAGTCATTTTCTATTAAGGTATCTTTACGTTTACTCAAGTATGACAATAGAGTACTTTTTCCTCCACTGGTGATGTGTGGGAAAGGCAGCCCTCAAAATATATCTATAGTCTTAAAAGGCTCTAAAAAGCTGCATCTGACATAGTGTTATATTCAAGCAAAAGAAGTATGATGATCGATCTGGTCCATCAGCGAGGTAGCTACAAATTATGAGGAAGGTGTTGCATCAGGGTCTGCCTAGACACAGAGGTGTGTGAGAAGTGTGTGTGTGTTTCTCTAACAACACCTACCCTGGACAGCAGGCAGTACTGTACGTCTCATGGCCAGCACCAGGCCCAGTGGACAGCCCAGCAGGAAACATTCGGAGACCTCAAAGTCAAACCTCCCTGGGTTCAAAATCAGACTACTGCTGCTGCCGGGACGCAGTTCCACCCCTTCCTGCATCAGACTGGGAGAATGGGAAGGAGGGAGGGATGGAAGGAGAGAGGGAGATGAAAGAGAAGAGAGAAGTAGAGAGAATTTGTGTTTTATTTTTATAGACCAAATCTACAAATGTTGCAATCCCTGTAGAAAAAGAGGAAAATGGATGGGTATACCAAACAAGAAATATACTACCTCATTCTTAGAGAGACTGACTCAAATTCAAATACTGCATCTCCCCTACTCAGTATAATGGATTTTACTACTCAAGCCACTGTGTGTGTCCTGAGTGGGCATGTAAATAACAGGTGGATGAGCATGTGTGTGGTAAGCACATTTTATCTGGGAGACAAGACTGGGGCCTTAGTAGGCAGAGCAGAGAGATGGATGGGGCTTGTGGATGTTTGAACAGCCAAACTAGCCTTAAACCTACTGCATGGCTATAAACCTACAGACCCTGCAGCTGTAGAAGACCTCTTGACCCTGCAGTTTAACCAAAACGAACACTTCCATCACAAAGGCCAGCATGGAGAGAAGGATTATGGTCTGTGGCCAGCCTAAAAGGGAAAATCAATCTGCCTTGGATTGCCGGCTGCTCTATTTGTCTTTCATCTTCCCACTTCCTGCCTCTCTCACTTGCTCTAACTTCCAAACTACTTTCCTGTCCTCCATCAATTCACCTCTTACTGCTGGGGTCTGAACTAGTGGTGCGTGGGTCAGCTGTTTGTTCACCCACACCCAATTGCTAATAACCTATCTGCAACTGCCTGACTATATGATAAAGTAAAAACATAATTGCAAAAGTGTTTTCTAATGATCAATTAGCCTTTTAAATGATAAACTTGGATTATCTAACACAATGTGCCATTGGAACACAGGAGTGATGGGTGCTGATAATGGGCCTCTGTATGCCTATGTAGACATTCCACAAAAAATCTGCCGTTTCCAGCTACAATGCTCATTTACAATATTATCAATGTCTACACTGTATTTCTGATCAATTTGATGTTATTTTAATGGACAAAAAAAAAGTGCTTTTCTTTCAAAAACAAGGACATTTCTAAGTGACCCCAAACTTTTGAAGTAGTGCATATATAAATTGACAGTTATGACAGAATCCTGGAGGTTTTCTCCAAGGTGTGAAGATATTTCAACAAGTCCAGGCAATAACAGGCTACACTGATAACTCGAGCTTGACTCCCAAGTTTCTAAACCGTACCAAACCATATTTGGTATAGTGTCGCCATAATATTTGAATTGAGGAAGTGTGAACATAATTATATTTTAGCGATCCGCAGTAGAAGACGTCCTAAATGCCCCCAGCCTTCAGATCAGATGTGAGTTTAACAGCTAACTTGCACTTGTTATGCCTTTTTAGGCTATGGATGAGAAAGTGAACTAGTTCCAAACGCGTAGCTCAGTTGAATGCAGCTTTGCGATCTATTGACATCAAGGGTTGCATTAAATAGGCACAATGTTTTTTATGATGCATTTGGCGATGTTCAATTAATTTGCACAAAACGTATAAACAAAAGCATTCACTGTGAAAGTTGATACACGTAGGCCATTCATATATAGGCTATGCGCAGCACTACGTGTTCTTGCTCAAACCTCGAGCAACACCTGTAAAACTCAAGACATTTTCTCTCAAAACACAGGGATGTCGATTCGCACGGGACTAGTATTATCAGAAGTTTGCCAAAAAACTGTAGGTTATTCTGGTTAGATGTCCAGATTTCAGTTTTAATTTAACCCATATTAACAATAGGCTACAGTTCCCTTGACATGCCATAGGCCTATTTGAAGTCCCGTTTTCTGACTGTGGAATTTGTATAGCGACTCACAATCATCACACATAACAGCCGGTGTTGTGCCCAAAATCTCCCCCCTGACATAATCACCCCCCCCCCCCCCACCCCACCCCCCCCCCCCCCTTCGCGTTCTTCATTGCTGCGACTTGCATGCTAGTTGAGATTTCTGCTCTTCACTCCATTGACAGTTTAGCCTACATTTCCCTGATCTTAGTAACAGAAAGCATTTTTGTCTGCAGTTTTCGGTTTGGCTATTTGTTTCAATATGGTGCCCTGGGCGAACCCCCCTTCAGCGCCCGCGCCCTGTCCATGTCGCCCGTACCTAAATCCGCTACTGATTTGTATTAGTCTATAAATAAATATTTTTGTCAAAATTCGTCATCTCTCCAATGTCTTATTCGACTAGTATTTTTGAAAGTGTAAGGATAATAATTCAGCAATAGCTGTTCTGAAATGTTTATTGCTTGCCAACATTTTACTCCCTCTGTGTTTAATATAACACACATACATGAATTATTCATTTCGGTTGATTATCCTGACGTGAAGTTTGTTCTATAGAAAGTATTTGACTCTGTGTGCAACAGAAAGTATTTGAATCTAGCCACAAAAATTAAGGAAAATAGAAGGGGGGGTTCTGGCAGGGGCTGCTATCATCCTCTTTTACCACTTCACCAAATCTTTTCCAAACATGACTTTTCTGTCCCGCCCTTCTCTTTATTTTCAACTCTCCTTTCGCTGCTTTTGTCTTATTGAATTAAACTTCGACAATGTCCGTTTTTCCACCATGTATTGATGTTAACATTTTCTGTGTCACGCCCTGACCGTAGAGAGCTTTTTATGTCTCTATTTTGGTTTGGTCAGGGTGTGATTTGGGTGGGCATTCTATGTTCTTTTTTCTATGTTTTGTATTTCTTTGTTTTGGCCGGGTATGGTTCTCAATCAGGGACAGCTGTCTATCGTTGTCTCTGATTGGGAACCATACTTAGGTAGCTTTTTCCCACATGGTTTTTGTGGGTAGTTAATTTCTGTTTAGTGTTTTCACCTTACAGGACTGTTTCGGTTATTCTCTTGTTTATTTTCGTTATAGTGTTCAGTTTTATAAAACAAGCATGAACACTTACCACGCTGCGCTTTGGTCCGATGATTCCTCTTCTTCATACGACAAATACCGTTACAGAACTACCCACCACAAACGGACCAAGCAGCGTGGTAACGAGGAGCAGAGGGTTCAGGACTCCTGGACTTGGGAGGAGATATTGGACGGACAGGGACCTTGGAGACAGGCTGGGGAATATCGCCGCCCGAAGGAAGAACTAGAGGCAGCTAAAGCTGAGAGGCGGCGATATGAGGCAAGGCAGCGCAGCAGGCATGAGAGGCAGACCCCCAATTTTTTGGGGGGTGGGGGCACACGGGTAGATTGGCAGAGTCAGGCGATAGACCTGAGCCAACTCCCCATGCTTACCGGAAGCAGCGTGGTACTGGTCAGGCACCGTGTTATGCGGTGAAGCGCACGGTGTCTCCAGTGCGCGCTCATAGCCCGGAGCGCTATATGCCAGCCCCCCGCAAGTGCCATGCGAGAGTGGGCATCCAGCCAGGGCGGATTGTGCCAGCTCAGCGCGTTTGGTCTCCGGTGCGCCGTTTCGTTCCAGGGAATCCTGCGCCGGCTCTGTTTACTGTGTCTCCGGGTCGCTGGGAGGGTTCAGTTCGTCCTATGCTTGCGCTCCGCCCGTGCCGGGCAAAAGTGGGCATTGAGCCTAATGGAGAGGTGCGAGTGTTAAGCACCAGATCTCCAGTGCTCCCCCACAGCCCGGTTCGACCTGTGCCTGCACTCTGGAGGGGCCGGGCTAAAGTGGGCATTCAGCCTGGAGGAGTGGTGCCAAGGCTGCGCACCAGAGCTCCAGTGCTCCCCCACAGCCCGGTTCATCCGGTGCCTCCTCTACGCACCAGGTCTCCTGTAGGTCTCCCCAGCCTGGTGGGCCCTGTGGCAGCCCCACGCACCAGGTTGTCTCTGCGTCTTCTCCCTCCAGAGTCGCCCTCCAGTCCGGAGCCTCCAGCGACGCCCTCCAGTCCGGAGCCTCCAGCGTCGCCCTCCAGTCAGGAGCTTCCAGCGACTCCCTCCAGTCCAGAGCCTCCAGTGTTGCCCTTCAGTCCGGAGCTTCCAGAGGCACCCTTCAGTCCGGAGCTTCCAGAGGCGCCCTTCAGTCCGGAGCTTCCAGAGGCGCCCTTCAGTCCGGAGCTTCCAGAGGCGACCTTCAGTCCGGAGCTTCCAGAGGCGCCCTTCAGTCCGGAGCTTCCAGAGGCGCCCTTCAGTCCGGAGCTTCCAGAGGCGCCCTTCAGTCCGGAGCTTCCAGAGGCGCCCTTCAGTCCAGAGCTCCCAACGAGGGTCCCCAGTCCGGGGCCCGCTACGAGGGTCCCCAGTCCGGGGTCGGCGGTGGTGGAGCGGGGTCTACGTCCCTCACCAGAGCCGCCACCGCGGAGAAATGCCCACCCAGACCCTTCCCTATGGGTTCAGGTTTTGCGGCCGGAGTCCGCACCTTTGGGAGGGGGGTACTGTCACGCCCTGACCGTAGAGAGCTTTTTATGTCTCTATTTTGGTTTGGTCAGGGTGTGATTTGGGTGGGCATTCTATGTTCTTTTTTCTATGTTTTGTATTTCTTTGTTTTGGCCGGGTATGGTTCTCAGTCAGGGCAGCTGTCTATCGTTGTCTCTGATTGGGAACCATACTTAGGTAGCTTTTTCCCACATGGTTTTTGTGGGTAGTTAATTTCTGTTTAGTGTTTTCACCTTACAGGACTGTTTCGGTTATTCTCTTGTTTATTTTTGTTATAGTGTTCAGTTTTTATAAAACAAGCATGAACACTTACCACACTGTGCTTTGGTCCGATGATTCCTCTTCTTCAGACGACGAATACCGTTACATTCTGCCCCTTCTCAAAAGCATTATTTGGCGATTGTCTGTGTCGGCAATTTGGCGCGTATACATTTAAGTACTAATACCTGATAGCCTAAAATAATGAAAGAAAAACGTCAACGTAGACTATAAAAATTTCACAATAATGATACATTTACGGATTTTTTAAAGGTATTGTTTCTCTTTATTCAACCCGCCCACCAACCACCCGCCCTTCAGACACGCAATATTTAATTACCCTAAATCCACACTGCAGATATAACTGCAGGGACTGCGGGTAGAGTAAAATCCCCTGGTTTAGGTGAAAAAGGAAGCTTTTGACAGGCAGGTGACCCAGAGATAGGCAGAGGCCCCTGATGAGTGGGCTGATGCCTGGGTATCACAGCTCTAAAAACAGCCTAAACTGAACCAGAGCAGAGCCCTCCCTGTGAGGGGGTGGGGATACCCTGTGGGAAGGGCTGGGGGAACTTTCATAGGGAATAGGGTGTCATTTAGGATTCAGCCTAGGTTGCCAGGGACCTGGCTACTGTAGCCTTAGAAATAAAATGGTATTTCTCTGACTATAACTACGTGAGCCTCACTGGAACATGTGATTTGGAATGGGAACACTGGTTGCTTGGTGCTGGTTAATTGGTAGCATGGTAGTGAGCTGGGAGCTCCCCGTCCAGCCAGCTTTAGCTGCAGTAGTCAGTCTCCTACAGTATTCACACTGGCTATTTATAGCCCTCAGCAGGCCGACAGGGAGTCAGGCAGACAAGCAGACAGGCAAGAAAGCCAGGCAGAAATGCAGACAAGCAGGCAGGTAGACAGGCAGGCAGAAAGGCAGGCAGAAAGGACCATATTGCAGCAAATATTGATGACAGAGTGACACACACAGAAATAAAACATCCCATGACAACCGGGATGAGGGCCAGATAGCTACAGTACATCTGGGTTATCCCATCACACCACAGAGAACATAGCTAGATGGATAGATGTGCACTCATACACACATCATTCAAAATGTCACTAGAAATGTCTGGAATAAACATCGGGTATAGAACTATGTGATAAGAAAACATGTATTCAGATATGATTCTAATGACAGTGGTATATGGCAAGAATGTGATGGTAGGAGTATACTATTATGGGATTTTCCCTAAATCTGAGTATCTACAGTATTTAACCTTTATCTTAATTGAATCGGAATGTCAATAGAGTCCTTGCCAAGAGAGCTAAAAGGCAGAATAATCCCCACTGTGTCTATCACAGTGAGCAAAGGGAAAAGTATACTGTTACTACTGCCTCATAATCCAACCATGGTGCATGAATTGTGCTTTTGTAGGTATTGTCCCCCACTTTTGGAGGACAATAGACATTGAAATTAGAGTTAGGGTTGAGCCAGGTGTGGACATGAAGCGAGGGTTAGGGTTATGGCTAGGGTGGAACCGGGATGTGGACATGAAGCTAGGGTTAGGGTTGTGGTTAGCTTCCATCGGAGAGCTGTTCTCTGTCTACAGTACCTGCTGAAGAAGCTGTGTTGTCCTGTAGATGTGTCTCCATCGTACGAGTCACTCTGTTTCCTGCTGAGGGGCTGTCTGGCCTGGCTGTGTCCATCGCTGGGCATTGCAGAGATATCAATGTTGCTCTTACTCAGCCTCTTACTGGAGCTGAGGCCCAGGCTGGGGCTGTGACAGGGGCTGTCCTCAGGGTTATCCTGCGTGGGAGGAAGAGAGCGAGGGACACAAGCCTTCACGCTTCACTCACACTCAAATACCATAACTGTACACAAACGAGCAGCTCATTGCTAATCCCTCTCTCTCAGCACATATGAGAATGTGGGAGCTGGCTAGCTACCAGACCTGGATTTAAATACATGTGTATTTGAGTATTTCTATTTGAAATACTTATTTTCTGTGTATGAGTATTTTTGTTCAAATTCTTGTTTCTAAATACATTATTTAAAATACCCCTAGGACCAAACAGACCCGAGTTTAAATGCATGGAGTATTTAAATATTTGTATTTAAAAATACACTTGTCTGTGTTTGAGTATTTTTCAAATACAAACCAATACTTTCCATGTGTACAGTATTTCCAAATACATTCTAATATTCAACTACTTACTTTGAAATGTCTCTGAAAGTAATTGAAATACCCTCAAAAGTATTTCAACCCATGTCTGCTAACTCCAGAGAGATTTTGATCCTGTTTTATGTTTGAGGTTACAGGAGAGTAGAAGTGGGCAAAGTAGATTTGAGGTTAGAGAGAGAGAGGGGAAATAGGAGAACAGATATAGAGTGAGCGAGAGAAAGAGAGAGATAGCAGAGAGGGGAGAGAGGAGGGGCTAGGACAGAAAGAGCAGCCCAGGGGATCATGCAATGCTACTGTAACTGGGTGTAAACAAACAGGAAAAGACAGGCCAGCTCAGGATGGAGAGAGAGGACACCGAGTAATTTCAAGGTCTTGGCCGGGATAGCATGGGGTAGGAGAGATTTTCTGAGAGGAAAGCTGTCTGAACAGAGAAGAACTTACACAATTCTAGCTACACGCCATGGGGAGATAGTTGAATAGCACAGAAAGCACAAACTGATATTGTAATGCCTCAATTCAAAATTCTCTTAGGGGCATCCAAAAGTGCAGTTTTACAGAACATGTTAGAGAGCAAGTTGATTGAGTTGTAATGTGTCATGCTCCTACCTTGAGGCTCTCAGTGCTGTTGTTCCTGCTGCTGCTGTGGCTGGGGCTGCTGTGCTGCCTCTGGCTGCTACTACTGCTGCTGCTGAAACATAGGGCGTCGAAGCACAACACACCTCCCACACAGTCGCCCATCACACACACCTGGACGGGAACACACACACACACACATGCACGCACACACAGACGCACATACAGTACACACACACCGTTTTAGAAAACCTTGCTCCACTCAATCAATGTAGGCTGCCAAGCCTTCCCAGCAGGCAGATTTGGGCCCCGTGCCTGTTCAGATCCACAGTTGAATCTGAATGTCAATAGCACACTTCATTAGGACTGACTCAGTCTGAGGGAACAACACAATTTTCTCCTTAATTGGTTTGGCGTGCAACCATTGTACTTGGCTTCCTGACTAAGAATTGCGTTATGACCACAAATCTTGTCAAAGTTATGCAAGGAGAGGAAGTTCAATTTAATAGAGTTTAAACATTGTATGGTTTTGCCAATAATGCGCTCTTTAAAATTACAGTGCTTAATTAGAACACAGGTCCTTATCAGAGAGGGGATTGTCCACAGGTGTGTGAAAGTTAATGGGGTCTGCAGACGGCATGATAAAGCTGCAGGCCTCTGGCGACACTAGTCCCCACAGTGAACACAGAAGATTACCCAGCCCTCTCTATCCCAATCATCACTTCCTCTGGAAATTATTGGCTTCCATTAAATGGACTGCAGCACATTATTGGATTTGGCATGAGAGATTAGAGACAATGAGATCTTCCTTTCTCTCTCTCCTCTTCTCCTCCCTTGTTCCTTACAGTATGACTCATCTCTAGTGAGTCAGTGTGACCCTGTGGGAGCCGAGGGGACACTTTAGAGGATGGACCCACCTCGCCAGTGAAGACCTTTATGGGGGGACACTTTAGGAGGACGGACCCACCTGGCCAGTGAAGCCCTATATTGGGGGACACTTTAGAGGGGTGGACCCACCTGGCCAGTGAAGACCTATATTGGGGGACACTTTAGAGGGACAGACACACCTGGCCAGTGAAGCCCTGTCTGGGGGGGGACACTATAGGACAGACCCACCTGGCCAGTGAGGCCCTGTCTAGGTGGGACACTAGAGGACGGACCCACCTGGCCAGTGAAGCCCTGTCCGTCCTGGGACTCGAGGAAGCTGTGGTAGACCTGGTTGGTGCGGGTGATGAGAGTTGCCACGGCGTCCTGGTAGTTTGGCGCTGCGATGGCAAGGAGCGGGAGGGCAGCCAGGGGCAGGTGGTCAACGCTGCTGGATACACAGCTCTCGTCATAGCTGTACGGGTTCAGACTGGAGGGGATAGGAAGGAGGGAAACACACAACAGGAAGTGAGTCATTTGTGTGCCTTGAATAACAATCAATTCAATTCAAAATCTTATTTATCCCTGAAAAATGACTTGAGTTGCCATAGCTTTGTGTCTTACATGGAAAATGGAATGTGCCTATATGGTGAATGGAGAGCCCTCTGACATTTACAGTATTAACAGGCATTCCTTCATCAAGCGTTTCCACTGCACAAAAATGTCATGGGAAATGGAATTTGGAAAAAGTCTTGTAATTGGCTGTTTCTGATAATCCAAGGTTATTTTGGGAAAAAGAGCGAACAAAATGATTTGTTACCATGGAATGTATAAATATGATGAATGAGCCTGTGGCTATTCACCCCCCCCCCCCCCCCCCCCCACACACTATCTCTCTCACTCTCTCTCTTCCACTCACTCTCTCTTCCACTCTCTTTACAGGTGCAGGCTGGCAGACTCTCCCCTGCTGGCACAACCTCGCCTCCTCTGAATGTCTGATAGCACCCTATGCTCTGTTTATCTGATGTGTGTGCATGTGTGTGTGAATCAGAGTGACAGTGCGCACGCCAGTGTCCAAGATCCATTATCCAACAGTGTGGGGAAACAGTGAACAATAGCCTTGCCCTTGCCAGCACTCCTTGAACAGCTGTACCTATCACCATCCATCAGCAGCTCAGATTACAGGAACTGGCCAAATCTGTGCCAAGGCTGAAATATGGGTGCAGTCATGGATAGGATGGGGTCTGCGTGGTGTGAAGACTCCATCTGTAGAGGAGGTCCCTACCCAGCAGTATCCATTGATGAGACTAGCCAGGAAAGGAGCTTCCCAGGTAAATGGCAAGCTGAAGCTGTGATGTCATGCGCCATGTTCCCCACCCTCTCTCTCTCTCTGTGAACAGATCCCCTGTGTCTGTGGTGGGGAACATGGAGCAAGAAACTGTGACACCACTATAATAAGACACCTACAATATGCAGGTGATAGGAACAGTTTTCTGTTCAGTTATTTCACAGGTATAGGTAGGCAATGTGCTAGGTAAAAACTGCCATTTGACTAGAATGTATCTGACCCCAGAATGGCCGACTGTCTGCTTTTAAAGCTGAGTACTGTAAGTACTTACACTGTAACTGCATTACTGCAGTATATATCAGTGGAGGCTCCTCAGAGGAGGAAGGGGAGGACCATCCTCCTTGGTGAATTTCATAATTATTGAAATTATAAAACATTTTCTTTTTAAAGTTACCCTTTTAAGATAAAACTATACTAAATGTATTCATGTCACCAAATCATTTATTAAAACACACTGTTTTGCAATGAAGGTCTACAGTAGCCTCAGCAGCAATCTGTAGGGTAACACCATGGTGCTAGCTTATGTCTTCCTCTGGTACATTGACTTCAATACAAAACCTAGGAGGCTCATGGTTTTCACCCCCTTCCATAGACTTTCACAGTAATTATGACAACCTCTGGAGGATGTCCTCCAACCTATCAGAACTCTTGCAGCATGAACTGACATGTCTACCCATGTAAAGGTCCTGTGTGTAGCTGGTGTAGAGAATCAGGCGCAGGACAGCAGATATGAGTAATCAACGTACTTTACTGAAAATTTAAAAAATACAAAGCAACATAGCGAGCCCACGAAAACGGACCGATGTACAAAGAACAATCACTCACAAACAAAACATGGGGAACAGAGGGTTAAATAATAAACAAGTAATTGGTTGAGTGAAGCCAGGTGTGAAAGACAAAACAGACAGAACAAATGGAAAATTAAAAGTGGATCGGCGGTGGCTAGAAGGCCGGTGACGTCAACCGCCGAACGTCGCCCGAACAAGGAGAGGGACCGACTTCGGCGGAAGTCGTGACAATCCAATCAAAGGATCAGAGAATGAATCTAGTACTGAAAGCATAAGGGCCATTCCGCCAAATCGGTGCCATTTGAATGTTGAAACTTTTCGAAATTAAACTTCATTCTTTATCTTTTTTCAGCACTGTATCTAATAACACACGTTTAACTATTCAAAATGTGTAATGATCAATCTTAGACAAATGTATGATTTTTTTTTACAAGGCTTCTAAATGGAAGATGGTTGCATTTTTCTCAGTCCTGTTACCAAAACTCTGTTTAAATATCAATTAAAAGTCATGCCCACTAGTTGCTTTGTTTTCCCCTCAATAAAGTGAGTATTTTAAATAAATAATTGGTTACATGTTAAAAAAATATATATATCTGTAGCTAAAAAGTCACAACATATCTTTTTTTAACACAAAGCCATTTTTTTTTTTTAAGGGAGACCCCAACCTCAATTTTATAAAAAATCTATAATGTGATTTATCAAACAATTGTTTAAAGGATAGACCAAACATATTTGAAAAATAAGTGGTTTATCTTTATTTGTTTTAATAAAAAACAATGAAGTAACAGGAATGAGCACTGGGTCACAGGAATGAGCACCTGGTCACAGAAATGAGTGTCTGTGTGTGTGAGAATAACTGGATGTCACAGAACTTCCTTCAATTAAACAAAGATAATACAGAGGTCATTATATTTGGCAAAAAATATCTTAGTCTAAATAGCAACATAAAAGCAGTAACAATTGTGTGTGCGTGTATGTGAGCGTGTGCTTGTGTGTGTGTGTGTGTGTGTGTGTGTGTGTGTGTGTGTGTGTGTGTGTGTGTGTGTGTGTGTGTGTGTGTGTGTGTGTGTGTGTGTGTGCGGGATTGGCGGTGGAGAGAGAGAGAAGGTGTGAGTATTGCTCCTCCCCTGCAGCATGTGTGTCTGGCTCCTGCCTCTGCACAGTATGGGTTCTCCATCTTCCTCTACAAAAGGCAAGAAAGACAACAAATACAAAAAGCTGAGCATATTAAGCAGATCCTCAGATCTCTACATTGACTGCCAGTACCTAATATTAACTTGAAAATACTATTTTCTGCATATAAAACACAACATTCACTTGTAAACACGACATACAATTTTATTTCATATTGAATTGCAATAAATTAATGAACAAAAACTAGCCTTTTCTAAGAAACAATCTCTAGTTTGGCCGTTGTCAGTTTCCATGTAACGAGCTGTGACTTGCCTCGCTGGTGGGATGGTACACAGGATGTCTTGAAACGGGTACCAAAGGATGTCTTCGCGGGCTGGCCAGCAAAACCTGTTGGCCCCAATCCTTTCATACAACGAACCGTGTGTGTTTGTCTGTGATGATGCCAGGGTACAGTTGACCGTCGTACTTCAGCACACACCATTTGCCAACAACCTCAGGACTTTGACATTGATTTTCTGTGGTTGTGGTAGCCTTCTGTCAATTAAATGTGGAGCCTTCTGTCAATTAAATGTGAAATGATTTGCATTAAAGCACTCACAGTTCAGATGTTGTCTTGCTGTGCACAAGCAGCTGACATCCCTGTAGGTCAGCTCTCCATGGCTGTAGGTCACTTAAAAAGTGTTACTGCCTGATGCATCTTCATCGTAGATGGAACTAGTGGCACATCCTTGGGCATCTCTGACACTGCTCTGTCGACTGCTTCCTCTTCCACAAAAACAACTTGATTGCTGTACCTGTCTTGCTCAACACAGAAAACAGCTCTGAAGCATCAGGGATATCTGTCACCTTGCTGACAATAATGTCAGCCATCCTCTTCAGGGCCCTACCACTCCATCCGGGGCACCCTTGCCGTGGCTTGCCTCAAAGAAATTCCACGATCCAGCAGTGAATCCTCTTCTGAACAGCTTAGTACCAAAACAGGAAAATTCCCTCGCTACTTGTGCTGAGTTCAAGGGCCATCACTGTAAAAATGGATAGTGGAGACCTCTGGATGTGCACTCTACACATAATCAAGCACTGGTGACAAGTGCTGCCAGATTGCTGGTGGGCCCTTCTGTCTAGAGGGGCACACTGTGCAGAAGGACACCGGTCGGGGGATTGTATGCACATAAAGCACACCTGTGTGCAATGTTGCCTGCTGGTGTGATGCTCTGAAGTGGACCACCTGTATTTCTGTGCCGTACTTATAGAGGTAATTTTCCGGAAAAGTCAACATGAATTAAGCATTCATGTGCTTTCAAGCCTTGTTTCAGTGCCCTGTAGTGGGTAAACGGATTCTTGATATTGTAAGTGTGCCTCTTAAACTTGCGCAGCATCAGGTTCAGCTGTTCCAGCAGTTGCTCTTGGGTGGTCTGGAACTCTTTTTTGATGGTGGATGTTCTGCCATTGGGGTCATTCTTGTGCTCCTTATCTACAATTGCCCACTGGACATAAGTAACTTCATTCTTATCATTGTATATATTGGCCAGAGACGGGGCAAGAGAGGTCCTTGCACACCGCACATGCACTTCATGCACCGTGTTGCATGTGATGGATTTTAGAAGTTCATCAGGATTGAAAGTGTTGATGATCTTCAGGTGGTGCAGTTTCTGTACGATAAAACTGAGATTTTCGTGCAGCTCGCACATGCAAGTCTCCCGGTCACTTGGGTGAACAACCCAAAAGGGGTGCAGTGAGCAGAAGAGGGCGTATGAGATCGACCCATCATGTTCTGCCAAAAACTTCACATGTAGATTTTTCATTGTGTTCAAAAGGAACCTCTTCTGATTTTTGATTTTCTTCTGGGTGAGGGTCTGCCTCTTCCCAGTCGTAATTCGACTGACATCATCCCTGGTGTAAAAATCTCTTTGTTTATGAAGCCATCTACCACCCTATGGTTTCTCTTCCTTTGGAAGTTTAAGTTGAGTTCTGCATTCTTTGCATTCATCAGCCACCTTTTCTTTGAAAACCCAAATGAACCTTGGGAGAGACATTGCAACCTATATTTTTATGTTTTCCTGTCACTATCTTTGAGATTAGTTGCCTTCCCCTTTCTCCCCGTGAGTTGCTGTACCTCTGTCGGATGTCCTCCACTAAGGCCTCATGGAAGAGAGGGTATTTTGTATTGTAGCTGTCTCATTTGTTTGTCAATTTTTGTATGTGGAGATGGATTATTCTGTTTCATACGCAGAATTTTTTCCTTATACCCCTCCTTTTTTTCGGGTTTGTGTCTGTAGCTGCTTTTGTAGCTTTTCAGTTTGTTTCTGGAGCTTCTGTCTTTCACCTCCTTTTAAGCCCTTCATCTTTTTGCCTAAAACACACAAGTACATCACAATTACAATAGTTAAGCACTTAATCGATTGGCTCCCTGTAAGTAATGTGTTCACATTGTAAAACTGAAAACACCTTCAGTAATTCCAACTGTGAAACTTAAAATCAAGAGAATAGTATTATAATGAATCAATGTATATACCAGATACACATTTAAAATGTCTATTTCATTCAAACTTCTCACTCCTGTTACTCTTATTCAGTCCTGTTACCCTTCATATGAGTAACAGGACTGAAAGTAACAGGACTGAGTTTTTAGTATAGCATTTGCAAGTACATGAAATGTAGCCACATGGCATCAATGCTAATAGCACGAGAACACTTAGCACCTTCAAGTTGTTTACCAAAACTATCTTTAAAAAACAAACATTCTCAATCATACTTACAAAATGATACAAAATACAGAAAAAAGAGTGAGAAAACTTACTTTTGGTCTTCCCATGGCCTTCTGGAGACTCAAATGATGCTACTTCCGGTTGATCATGTGATTTGTCGAATGTCCCACATTTTTAGAGGGGGGAATGTGTCAGGGTAACAGGACTGAGTGAAAACCTGGGGGCATGACTAAAATGTGTATTTTAACTAACATATTATGAATTTCCGATGAGAAAATGTATTTTATGTCTAAATTGGAAATAGTCACACAATAATAAAAAAAAATACGATTTCTGAAGGGTTCTAATCATTATATTTCATGATGAAGTGTAGTGTTAGAGAGTGGGGACGGGCTCAAATCAAATTTTTTCAGTGTTCTAGGTAGTTTTTATTAGGTTTTACATTATGTATCTTCAAATTGCAATTAGGACAAAGAGCAGGACACTTTGCTTGATAATATAATGTATTATACAGATACTTTCATGCATATTTATGCATGTAATGTCCTTGGGACAGAAAAGGCATAGATTTGTTGGAATGGCCCATAAGATACAGCTAGCTAGCACTGCAGTGCATAAAATGTGTGTGAGTAGTTGATTCAAAGAGAGAGAAAGACAATAGTTGAACAGTTTTGAACAAATCAATGTTTTCCAAAATGAAGGAGAAGCAAGAGAGAGCTGGAGAGCGATTTTGTCAATTTTTTTCACTTCAGTATCACTTACTTAGCTAGCAAATTCAGCTAGCTAGTTTAGCCTACTCAAACATCCTGCTCAAACAGAGGGATGCTATGTTAGCTAGCTATGACTATCCAACACAACACTGAAACTCTTCCAAGTCAAAGTAAGCTTTTGGTTTTACAAATGTATTTCCACTGGGGCTCACCGGTGTAAATGCTAAACTGCTAACTGACTATACACTGTTAAGTTACTGCATGATTGTAGCGGGTTACTAACGGGTTACTAGTAATTCTATTAGCTTTTAAAATAGTGCCTTAGACCGCTGCTCCACTGGGGAGATTTGTTGACTATGACGTTACTTTAGTTATGGTGACAACGGCGTAGGCTGTGTGTAGCAGTTATGACATGGTGTCACGAGCGTCGTCTTGAAAATGACCGGACCAAGGTGCAGCATGGTAAGCGTACATTTTTCTTTATTTTTTAAATGTCGTCAACAAAACAATAAACAACAAAAACGAACGTGAAGCTCCGTAAGGCTATACATGCATTAAACGAAGACAACAACCCACAAATGAGAAAAGGAAAAAAGGCTGCCTAAGTATGATTCCCAATCAGAGACAACGATAGACAGCTGTCCCTGATTGAGAATCATACCCGGCCAAAAACAAAGAACCAGAAAGCGTAGACTTTCCCACCCGAGTCACACCCTGACCAAACAAACATAGAGAATAAAAGGATCTCTACGGTCAGGGCGTGACACATGGTTTGGCTTGGAAATGTTTTTTTGCCTGGTCACATACAGCTGATGTGTTGTGCATTGAAGTCCACAAACAAAGTGAAAAGGTGAGAGGAGGAGAGTGCATAGATGCGAGAAGGAATACAACATGGCTGCTTTGAATGTGAACAGTGTTAACGCGTGACCAGGGGTGTATTTATTCTGCCGATTCTGCTGAAAAACATTTCTTAAACGGAAGCAAGTGGAACGAAACAGAGATAACCATACCTGAATTTGTCCAATAGAAACTCGTTTGCAACTGTTGGACTAATGATTACACCCTATATCAGCTAGGTGCATGCAAGAGTGTGCAAGGCGGTATTGAATGTGTCGCAACCTCATGATGGGTATAGGGACAATTTGAGAATAATGTAGTAGCCTAAACCTATCGATGTTACATTGAACTGGGTGAATGAAATATGAATGACAGTCATCCAATATGCTGTAATAGAAATAAGGCCATGCTCATGAAAAAAATAAAAAAAGGTCCTCCCTCATCATAAACGGCACTGACCTCCACTGGTATGTAGGTTATCCATCGGTAGTCACTCTCAAAGGCCTGTGTAATGTACTGCTATAGCTGTACTGTGTCATGCTGTTCCTGTCGTGTTAACAGAGCCCTGTAGAGCCCCCTGCTGCTGGCCAGGACACACACATTACCATAACACACCTGGACAGGCAGTTACATGGCCAAGACCAAGGTCAAAGACCATCTAGACACAACAAGACAACACAAAGCCACCCACCCAGCTTCTCTCATCAGCATGTTCTTTATTTATTTCTAGAGATGGATAATTAGTCATCTACTTATGTTGTTGGTAATACTGTGGGATATTTATTCTTCACCTGATATAGAGTCCAGGTAATGCTTTGTTACTGAGTTTCACTGTAATTGGATGTAGAATATACAGCTCTACCAATCTAATTTCTTGGAAGAACGCAGAAGGTGCTGTTTGTTTTGTAGAGAATCAATACAACGAATTAGAAGTAGAGAGACAGCAACATGTTCTTCCAGGTGTAAAATGATTACTCAACCAGGGGCTCCTTAAGATCTTAATTGCAATAGGAATCAGGTTGGATTCTCCAGATTCTCTCCAGATTCTCAATTAAGACAACATGTTCAGCCTTAAAGATGCTCAAATGAGGCAAAAAAGCTAATGAGGTTGACATAGAACTATCTTTCTCAGTCTGCCACATCAACACCGCAGAGCCTATAGGAGCACAGTGGGTTTCAAGTCTTGACAATGGGTTTCAAGTCACTATGAGAAAGTATCTCTGGTGTGTGAGATGAGACTTTCTCACACACACACAACACACACACAGTCACACACACACGCACGTACACGCACCCACACACACATACATTCTCATTAGGAGAGTGTTCATGCTAGCCGGGGTAGAAGCTGAGGATATACTGTGGTATACCATCAAGGCAGAACAGACCTCCAGAGAGCCTATTTGTAAGAAGACAAGGGCTCCTTGGCTACTCGCTCTCTGCCTCTGTGTAACACTTCTAACAAAAGTAGGCTTACAGTTGTGTTCAACATACAGCAAGCCTGTCAGCCTATTCCTACAGTACATGAATGAACCTCTTCAATAATACAACTAAGAAAATTGTATCAAGGCCATTTACATTGAAGACTGCCGATTAAAACAAAAAACTGTTTGAATCAGATTTGGGTTCCGTCCCAAATGGCACCGTATTCCTTATATACTGCACTACTATTGACCAGAGCCCTATGGGCCCAAGCAGTGCACTACATTTGGGACACAATGTCTATCATCCTTTCTCCCATCCATTTCTGTAGTGTCTGATTCTACAGATTTACATAGTAATGTGCTGATGAAGAGATGTCACGCCCTGACCTGAGTATTCTTTGTTTTTTTTAAATATTTTGGTTAGGTCAGGGTGTGACGAGGGTGGTTTGTGTGTTTTTGTCTCGTCTAGGGTGTTTGTACTGTCTAGTTTTTTTTTTGTAGATTTATGGGGTTGTGTTCATTCTAGGTGTTTATGTAAGTCTATGGTTGCCTAGATTGGTTCTCAATTAGAGGCAGGTGTTTATCGTTATCTCTGATTGGGAACCATATTTAGGCAGCCATGTTCTTTGGGTATTTTGTGGGTGATTGTTTCCTGTGTCAGTGTTTGTGCCACACGGGACGTTTATTGTTTTTGTATTTGTGTTCATGTTCAGTTTTCCCTATAAAAACATGGACACCTACCACGCTGCGTATTGGTCCGATCCTTGCTACACCTCTTCAGAGGAAGAAGAGGAAGACAGCCGTTACAAGAGATGCCTAGCTAGCTGCCATTAACAGGATCTATCCATTAGGAGTGGCGTGGCAAGAGAGAGGAGATAGGGCTGATTGAACAGATATACCCCTAAGCCAGCATCAGCAAGCCAGCATCCCTCCTCAAAGCCAAGAAGGTTACACTATATCATATTCTCTCTCACTTCATCTGATGTCACAGAGCGGGCAAGACTGAAATACGCTCTAACTTCAGAGAGGGTTAGATTCCAGGCTGTATCACAATTGGGAGTCCTATAGGGCGGCGCACAATTGCCCCAGCGTAGTCCGGGTTAGGGTTTGGCCGGGGTAGGCCGTCATTGTAAATACGATTTTGTTCTTAACTGACTTGCCTAGTTAAATAAAAGTTAAATAAAAACAATTTAAATATAAAAAAATTACGGGGCACACAGTTTACAAAGCTAACGAGGGAGAAGCAGAGACATAGACAGAAGGAGAGGCCGAGGGAGGGGCAAATGGAGGGGCAGAGGGAGGGGCAGAGAAAGGGGCAGAGGGAGGGGGAGATGCAGAGGCAAACCACACGGTGAGCTTAATTAGGCAGAGATGTGCGGAGTAGACTGAGAGCTGCTGCTCCCTGGCTGTGTGTGCTGTGAATGAACAGAACATGAGTGGTCTCCTTGTCCTCAGGTCACTGTCAGGTCAAACTCCCTGTCTGTCTCTGTCCTCAGCTAAAGTAATACAAGACCAACACCATCAGGAAAGCCATTTTAGGACATCACATGAGATTGAGTTGTTTATTAGTTTAGCTGTAGACACTGTTTTGTATATCTTCAACTGTCACAGAGGAAATGCGTCTTGTCGCAGGAAAATAAATCAATTGAGGCACTTTATTTGTTGTCACTTGTTAATTGAATGTGAGACGGCGAGGAGTCAGTCTAACTTTCTGTGTTCCAAAAGGGTTCTTCGGCTGTCCCTATAGGATAACTCTTTTTGGGTCCAAACCAGTCACTCTGGCATTCCCTTTTGGGTTCCAGGTAAAAGAACCCTTTTGGGTTCCATGTAGAACCCTGTAGAAAGGTTCTACACGAAACCCAAATTAGTTATACCTAGAACCAAAAAGGGTTATTTTTAGGTTCTAGATAGCATCTTTCTTTCAAAGAGTGTAAATGGAGCAGCAATTGAGAAATGTGGCAATAACTCACACACACACACCCAGTAGAGACCCATAGGATGTTGTTCCTTTCAATATTTCATCCCTGGCCATTGCTGTGCCATGCAGGGAGGCAGGCAGGAAGATGTCAAGCCAGCTGCTGAGGAAACACCACAGCCCTCACATCTATTTAAGCTCTCGCCTCCAGTCATTGTCTCTCACCAACGGCAATCACTGCACCAGACAGACAGACGGATGGAAGTCTCAGGGTGCGTCCCGAACGGCACCCTATTCTCTACTGATCTAAAGTTGTGCACTATGTGGGGAATAAGGTGCCATTTGGGACTCATTCTCAGAACCCAGTCTGCCAGCTCCCAGTCAACACATACCAATTAGTGGAAATATAGACACAAACATTCTCACAGGCATATCAATGGAAAAAGAGCTGTGCAAAACAAAGTGACATTCTACCAAAGACAATATATGCAGCAGGGAGCTGAAAAATGTGTGCATTTGTCTGAAAGGATTCCCCCCGGAAAGACTGGCAGCTTTAAATGCGACATGAAAAGATTAGTCACTGCACAGCCAGCAGCCTGACACATACAGTACTGCCTACAATCACCCGAACAGAACAGAGAGATGCTGCTTCGGGCTCCTCCTCAAAATGGAGCAAAAACTCAAGATAGCCTGCAGATTCCTTTGGTCTTCACCTCGCCAAGGTCTTCATTACTTAACGGATGTGATTTAAAGAAGAGGATTCAAAGAGAGTGAAAGCTTCTTTAAGCTCATGTGTGATTGAAGACTTGCAGGCAGCCATCATCATCTGCTTTCAAGGCAGCCAGCCACAGTAACTACTGTAACTGTAGCTGATTTATTGAACGGGACAACATTGACAAGCGGGCAGCAGCTTATTCTGGAGGTAACAGCTTCCACATACGTCTCATCTTAAATTCAGTTCCCTCTATTCCACAACCAGATAAAGGCACAGAAGCCCAATAATAAACAACAGCCGTTAATTAGGTAAACAGATCATAGTGAGTCATCAAAAATAATTTTCCTTTCCACAACGGCCTGTAAATAGCACCAGAACACTAATGCAATTGAAACCAGTCACTCTGGCATTCTGTTTCATCTTTCATTCTCTGTCCCCTGAATAGAGCTAGGGTCTTCAGGGTTCTTCAGGGGGCTTCAGGGTTCTTCAGGGGGCTTCAGGGGGCTTCAGGGTTCTTCAGGGCGCTTCAGGGGTAGATCAATTAAAACAGTGAGCAGGTTATGAGTTTAGTATTCCACATGCCTCGAAAGGCTGGGAAATGTCAATGGCATGCTAATTAACATCGCAACGTCTGTTTAAAGGCTGCCTGCTCAATATATTTTCCAATTTAACCTTCAACAGAATTGGCAGCCTGGTATCTCTGGCCCGACGTCGCTGTTGATTCATTTGACTCCCGAGACCGAGATCTGTGAATTGGAAATGGTCACTTGGGTATTCTGCCATGCCTCCTTAAAAATGACAAACATGCCTAAACGGTGCACTGTCATTCTGACTGTCAGACTAAATCGCTGGGTGGTGAATTCACCTCAATAGAAATGCTATCAAATAGAGCCCACATATCACAAGCTACTATTGCTTTATAACCATCATGATTCCCCACTGTGCTTCAGCTATACATCTCAGCAACGCTGAGGCAATCTGAAAGGGGTGAAAGGCCAATACAAACTGCTCTTCAATGCCAAACAGAAAGCAAAAATCAAAATTAGAAAATTTAAGAAATGTTACGAATTTCAAGATTTTTACCCCCCTTGACGTGTCGTGTGATTGACTCACTTAGAGACAAGGGAGAAGGCCTCGGCACACACAGCTGGGCAGGCCACTAGCTTGATCATCACATGTTCTGCAGCGGCCTGGAAGTGTGCCCGAGCCACCTTCTCCAGCACAGAGGACAGCGTGGTGGCATCGCCAGCCTTGGTGCCAGGGTCTCCCCCTGCCGTATCCAGGATGTTCCCACCATGCATCACCAGCAGCAACACGTGGGTCTTACACTGGGTCTTCTGTAGAGTGGAGGAGAGGAAGAAGTAACCAATGAGGGGTAGGGAGGTAGAAAAGAGGAGGATGTGAGAGGAGAGGAGAGAGAAGTGGATTAGTGGTATAAGCCACTATAAATAACAGAGACACCTCATGAGCAGCCAGAGTAGTTATGCTGGTTATTTATATATCAGAGTTTATATTGTGATTCTCCTACCTCCATGTCCTCTAATCCATCAATGCTGCTCTGAGGGACACAGCGAGGACGCCCCAGGCGATAAAGGCTCTCTACAGATTTAAGATAGGAGAGATGGAGAGAGAGATAGAGAGAGAGCAAGAGAGGAAAAGAGAGAGAGGGAAAGAGAGAAATATAGATAAAGAAAGAGTGAGGAAGAGAGAGATAAAGATACAGAAAGGAGAGAATGAGAGAGGAAGAGAGTGAGAGCAATAAAGAAAGGAAAGACAGAGGAAGAGAGAGAGAAAGGAGTGAGAGACGATGGCGAGAGAGAGAAAAGTCATTACATAAGCCACTTCACACAGATGCACTGATAACGGAATGATTATTGATCTCAGGAGCTAACCAATTTCAGTATTACTAAAGCCTTAACTTTTCTCTTTATTCCTTCCATAACTGGGAGATGGGCCCCAAATACTGCACGCCTTTAAGCTCAACTCTCCTAAGCACATACTCCAGAAAAGTCAATACTGACTCATCACACAGAATCCTGCCATATCCAGGCATATGGTTCTGTCACGATCACCGTAACTGCCTGGCACTGTCATATTTTGGATCTTGGCTTGTCAGAAACAGTCGAAACAATGCAAATACACCTTGGGATGAGGAAGATGGAGAAAGGACGAATGAGAGTTATGGTTATTTTCCCAACCACCTGTATGGTGTCTTTCTGTGTTCCTGTGTGAAGTGTGGCAAGCCATTGGCTCCTGGCCAAACTCATTATCCTCCCTGAAGCCTCTGCATGCTCTGTCATCTTATTCCTGAGCTCCTCTCTCTCTCTCTCCCCCTCTCCCTCCCTCTCTCTCTCTCTCTCTCTCTCTCTCTTTCTCTCTCTCAGCTCTGTGATTTACTCACTGCTTGTTTATCTGTTCTCCCCCGGCTGGTAGCATCTGCCACGGGAGGCTTTCACACACTCACAGCCTGTCAGTTCCCAGCCCACAGCCTGTCAGTTCCCAGCCCACAGCATGTCAGCTCCCAGCCCACAGACTGTCAGCTCCCAGCCTGTCAGCTCCCAGCCCACAGCCTGTCAGTTCCCAGCCCACAGCCTGTCAGCTCCCAGCCCACAGCCTGTCAGCTCCCAGCCCACAGCCTGTCAGTTCCCAGCTCACAGCCTGTCAGCTCCCAGCCCACAGCCTGTCAGCTCCCAGCCCACAGCCAGTCAGCTCCCAGCCCACAGCCTGTCAGCTCCCAGCCCACAGACTGTCAGCTCCCAGCCTGTCAGCTCCCAGCCCACAGCCTGTCAGTTCCCAGCCCACAGCCTGTCAGCTCCCAGCCCACAGCCTGTCAGCTCCCAGCCCACAGCCTGTCAGTTCCCAGCTCACAGCCTGTCAGCTCCCAGCCCACAGCCTGTCAGCTCCCAGCCCACAGCCAGTCAGCTCCCAGCCCACAGCCTGTCATCTCCCAGCCTGTCAGTTCCCAGCCCACAGCCTGTCAGCTCCCAGCCTGTCAGCTCCCAGCCCACAGCCTGTCAGTTCCCAGCCCACAGCCTGTCAGCTCCCAGCCCACAGCCTGTCAGCTCCCAGCCCACAGCCTGTCAGCTCCCAGCCCACAGCCTGTCAGTTCCCAGCTCACAGCCTGTCAGCTCCCAGCCCACAGACTGTCAGCTCCCAGCCTGTCAGCTCCCAGCCCACAGCCTGTCAGTTCCCAGCCCACAGCCTGTCAGCTCCCAGCCCACAGCCTGTCAGCTCCCAGCCCACAGCCTGTCAGTTCCCAGCTCACAGCCTGTCAGCTCCCAGCCCACAGCCTGTCAGCTCCCAGCCCACAGCCAGTCAGCTCCCAGCCCACAGCCTGTCATCTCCCAGCCTGTCAGTTCCCAGCCCACAGCCTGTCAGCTCCCAGCCCACAGCCTGTCAGTTCCCAGCCCACAGCCTGTCAGCTCCCAGCCCACAGCCTGTCAGCTCCCAGCCCACAGCCTGTCAGCTCCCAGCCCACAGCCTGTCAGTTCCCAGCTCACAGCCTGTCAGCTCCCAGCCCACAGCCAGTCAGCTCCCAGCCCACAGCCTGTCATCTCACAGCCTGTCAGTTCCCAGCCCACAGCCTGTCAGTTCCCAGCCCACAGCCTGTCAGCTCCCAGCCCACAGACTGTCAGCTCCCAGCCTGTCAGCTCCCAGCCCACAGCCTGTCAGTTCCCAGCCCACAGCCTGTCAGCTCCCAGCCCACAGCCTGTCAGCTCCCAGCCCACAGCCTGTCAGTTCCCAGCTCACAGCCTGTCAGCTCCCAGCCCACAGCCTGTCAGCTCCCAGCCCACAGCCAGTCAGCTCCCAGCCCACAGCCTGTCATCTCCCAGCCTGTCAGTTCCCAGCCCACAGCCTGTCAGCTCCCAGCCTGTCAGCTCCCAGCCCACAGCCTGTCAGTTCCCAGCCCACAGCCTGTCAGCTCCCAGCCCACAGCCTGTCAGCTCCCAGCCCACAGCCTGTCAGCTCCCAGCCCACAGCCTGTCAGTTCCCAGCTCACAGCCTGTCAGCTCCCAGCCCACAGCCTGTCAGCTCCCAGCCCACAGCCTGTCAGCTCCCAGCCCACAGCCTGTCATCTCCCAGCCTGTCAGTTCCCAGCCCACAGCCTGTCAGCTCCCAGCCCACAGCCTGTCAGTTCCCAGCCCACAGCCTGTCAGTTCAAAGCCCACAGCGTGTCAGTTCCCAGCCCACAGCCTGTCAGCTCCCAGCCCACAGCCTGTCAGCTCCCAGCCCACAGCCTGTCAGTTCCCAGCCCACAGCCTGTCAGCTCCCAGCCCACAGCCTGTCAGCTCCCAGCCCACAGCCTGTCATCTCCCAGCCTGTCAGTTCCCAGCCCACAGCCTGTCAGCTCCCAGCCCACAGCCTGTCAGCTCCCAGCCCACAGCCTGTCAGCTCTCTGCCCACAGCCTGTCAGCTCTCTGCCCACAGCCTGTCAGCTCCCAGCCCACAGCCTGTCAGTTCCCAGCCCACAACCTGTTAGCTCTCTGCCCACAGCCTGTCAGTTCCCAGCCCACAGCCTGTCAGTTCCCAGCCCACAGCCTGTCAGTTCCCAGCCCACAGCCTGTCCGTTCCCAGCCCACAGCCTGTCAGCTCCCAGCCCACAGCCTGTCCGTTCCCAGCCCACAGCCTGTCAGCTCCCAGCCCACAGCCTGTCCGTTCCCAGCCCACAGCCTGTCAGCTCCCAGCCCACAGCCTGTCCTACTCTGCCTGCCTGTCTGCTTGCCTGCCAGCCACTCTGTCTCCGGCCACTTCTTGCCTCCTGCCTGCCTCCCCCATCCAATTTAACACTCAGGAGACCCACTGCACAATTTTGGTCAAAAGGTTAGCTACAGCAAATCAATTGAGAAGTTTCTTTGTAAGTGGGATGTGGAATAACATTGGACCAGTACAGGGAGCACAGTGCCAGATTAGTCATACATTTAAAATGAATGTGTCATCAGAGGTTCTCTGCATATTTACAAAGAAGTCTTTCTGCTACTTACGTAACATTAATTGCAACCAAAACAAACCTCTCAATTATTGAGTAGTTGTAACATGGAGTAACAGAATGGGTTGAGTGAACCCAACTCACAGTCCCTAGTGATCTTCAATTTGCTTTTAATTGGTGAACAGATTTTCAATTAGGTACAACCCTGAAAGCTATGCTAAAACATAGCCATGGTAGACAGGGGAGACTTTCGTGTAAGCGTCAGTGGAAGCTACATACAGTACAAGCACAGCTGGTTGTAGACAGACAGAAGCCTACTTTACTATAAATAAGACATATTTTTTTAAATGTTGAAGTGCATTGACGTAATCCTATTTGTGACAGGGAAGCGGAGTGGTGAAAAACAGTCTCCTGTGGCCCTCTGTAAGCCTCTCCTGCAGCTTGACAGCCTAGCTAACAGCAGGGGATCCATCCAGGTTACCAAGAGAGTCTAACTCTCCCTCCCTCTTTCTTATACATTTTACCTTTCTTTTTTATCTCTCCCTCACTCTCTCTCACAGCGCCGTCCCTCTCTCGTGTTGTGCCAATCAATATGTGCATTACAAGGCTCAGAGGCACATATGGTCACTGTCTGCCTCTCTCACTAAACTAATGAATTTGCCCAGAAAGCCCTCTCTAGACTCCTCCAAGTCAGGAGCTAAGGGTGCCAGAACTCAGAAGCAATGTCTGTTGTCACCACCACATCTCAACCATACTCTCAAAGCCGTCATATTCACTTCAGTTTCAGACTCTTGAGTCATTTAATAGTGCAGTAAAAAACTGGACATTTGGTTTGTTTGCTAGTACTAAATGTGGACATTTTTCATTTAGTAAAATGCTGTATAATAAATTGAATCATGGAAATTGTGTTCTGTAGGACAACCATAACCAATATTAGTTTAATATTTAATAGTGTGAACAAACTGTAAACAAATAAGAATATTCTGGATAATTGCATATCTATGACCTTTAGAGAGAGAGAGAGAGAGAGAGAGAGAGAAACAGACAGACAGACAGACAGACAGACAGACAGACAGACAGACAGACAGACAGACAGACAGACAGACAGAGACAGACAGACAGACAGACAGACAGACAGACAGACAGACAGACAGACAGACAGACGGGGAGAGGGGAGAGGGGAGAGGGGAGAGAGGAAGCAGTAGAGAAAGAGATCAGCAGGAAGAGAGAAACTGGGAGAGAGAGAAGCAACAAGGAGAAAGGATATTGGCAGTATGTCAGTGCTAGCTAGTGAAGGAAGGGTGAATTATTGATTTGCGTCCTGATCCCTCGGTGCCGTTCTGTCTTGACCACTGTGTCTTAGAATGTCATTCCTCCATAAATTCAATGAAGGCATGTTGTTGTCCTTCCATGTCTCCTGTCCCTGTCAATTGCAGAGTACTCTCTCCCTACAACTACTGCCACACTGACAGATTTCTATCAGCTTAGAGGCAGCAGAGAGAGCGAGCGAGAGAGAGAGAGAGACTCCTAACGTTGCCACGTTGCTGTGAGGCCAAAGACAGAAAGAGTGAGTTTACAGAATACAGATTTCCAATAAAAAGTTGTACACACTCCAAAATATATTTCCCAAAGTATCACCAACAGGGCTATGTAATGTCAGCTCCACTTCGACTGAGGGTTTGTGAATTGTGAGGCTAACTCTTAGAGAGGCCTCACTGGAGAGGTAGACCCTGAGAGAACCTACCCAGAACAACACTTAAAGGTGAGCCCTGTTTGACGACGAAGGCCCCGTGTACACTTAGTGCTGGAGGGAATGTATGAATTCAATGTGACAACTCACTCATCGCATGCCCCCACTGTTTTGTGTAGAGCACTAAGCACCTTAACTACATTCACCTAGCTTGGTCCAGCCAGGGAATGCTAGCTATGTACTAGCCTCCCAATACCACAATAGAATCACAATAGAATCACAATCAATTCTAACAAAGTTAGATCCCTTAACATGATTGCCAGTTTGCCACAGTCAATGAACTAGGTTACGTAATACATTTTCCAGAGCATGTCGTTGTTAATTAACCATATATTGAACGAGTACAAATCATGAAAATGAGTGATGGATAGAAATGGTTAGGAACCAGTCAGGGTCTGCATCAGAAATGGCACCCTATATGCACTGTCTACTCTTGACTATGGCTCGCATAGGACTCTGGTCAAAAGTAGTGCACTATATTGAATAGGGTGCCATTTTGGATGCTGATCCTAATGAAAGTGTCACGCCCTGACCATAGATTGCTTTGTATATTTCTATTTTTTGTTTGGTCAGGGTGTGATGTGGATGGGCATTCTATGTTTGTATGTCTATGTTTTCTATTTCTATTGTGTTTGGCCTGGTATGGTTCCCAATCAGAGGCAGCTGTCAATCGTTGTCTCTGATTGAGAACCATACTTAGGTAGCCTGTTTTCCCACATTGAGTTGTTGGTGGTTATTTTCTGTTTAGTGTTTTTGTTGTACCTTTCAGAACTGTTCGTTTTGTCGGTTTGTTGTTTTTGTACGGGTGTTCATATTTATTAAAAGTATTATGAATACTTATCACGCTGCACTTTGGTGCTCTTCTCCTTCTCCCGACGACAATCGTGACAGAAAGATTGTTTTCAGTATGATCTGACATGGAGCTGTGACCTCTGTGACCTGGCCCTGGAACAGTGGAGGTATGCTAACATCCAGCTTCGTCTGTTCATTAAGGCTGGGAATGGCCATGGACCTCACTCTATGATATTACACGATACATCAAATCAATTCAGATGGTATTGGTCACATACACATGTTTAGCAGATGTTATTGGTCACATACACATGTTTAGCAGATGTTATTGGTCACATACACATGTTTAGCAGATGTTATTGCGAGTGTAGCAAAATGCTTACCTAACTCCAACAGTGCAGTAGTATCTAATAATTCTGCCGATTTGATATACTGTATATTGCGATTCTCACGATTTGATATGTATTGCGATTCTCACGATTTGATATGTATTGCGATTCGATACTGTGATCCAATAGCCCAGATAGCCTAGGCTATAGCTGTCTCCTTCATAAACTATATCGCTTGTTATCATTATCTCTGCTCTGCTCTGCCTTTCTTTTTTGACACACTTTTATTATTCCAGACAGAGAAGGTCTTTGTCTCCCCAGCTCTCATGCTTTGGGTATTTTCTGTTTAAAGAGGGAAATAGCAATAAGGCAAAAATGGAAAAAGTAATTAAACAGGAATTAGCGTAAAAGGGAGATTGTGCCTGCTAGGGTAGCAGTGTATTGAAAACTTGGCTGGCCAGGGGCGAGAATGATGCAATGAGGAGAATACAGATGAGGATAGAGAAGATGCTATTCCCACTACATGTGTACATGTCTGAGAGCAGCTAGCTACAGAGTGTAGATAGGGATAAAGAGAGCAGCTAGCTACAGGGTGTAGGTAGGGCTAGAGAGAGCAGCTAGCTACAGGGTGTAGGTAGGGCTAGAGAGAGCAGCTAGCTACAGGGTGTAGGTAGGGCTAGAGAGAGCAGCTAGCTACAGGGTGTAGGTAGGGCTAGAGAGAGCAGCTAGCTACAGGGTGTAGGTAGGGCTAGAGAGAGCAGCTAGCTACAGGGTGTAGGTAGGGCTAGAGAGAGCAGCTAGCTACAGGGTGTAGGTAGGGCTAGAGAGAGCAGCTAGCTACAGGGTGTAGATAGGGCTAGAGAGAGCAGCTAGTTACAGGGTGTACGTAGGGCTAGAGAGAGCAGCTAGCTACAGGGTGTAGGTAGGGCTAGAGAGAGCAGCTAGCTACAGTAGACAGGGATAGAGAGAGCAGCTAGCTACAGGGTGTAGGTAGGGCTAGAGAGAGCAGCTAGCTACAGTAGACAGGGATAGAGAGAGCAGCTAGCTACAACACTCCTCTCTTTCAGTCCCATCCCAGAACCTCAAATTGGCTGGGGTGATAAATAACATGTGTGGTGCCATCATGAGAAGGGTGTGGACTCTCTGTGGACCATTCAGCTTCCATAATAGTGAAGAAATCAAAACTATGTAATAACACATATGGAATCATGTAGTAACCAGAAAAGTGTTAAACAAATCAAAATATACTTTATATTTGACATTCTTCAAAGTAACAACCCTTTGCCTGGATGACAGCTTTGCACTCTTTTGTGGAGCGATAGGTAACGATGCTTCGAGGGTGACTGTTGTTGATGTGTGCAGAGGGTCCATGGTTCGAGCCCAGGTTGGGGCGAGAGCTGTAAGCAATACTGTTACATTTAGTTATTTTACTTAGTCATCTTAAGTACTTCCTTAGTGCAGTGGTAGAAAAAGTACGCAATTGTCATACTTGAGTAAAAGTAAAGATACTTTAATAGAAAATGACTCAAGTAAAAGTGAAAGTCACCCAGTGAAATACTACGAGAGTAAAAGTAAAAGTATTTGGTTTTAAATATATTTAAGTATCAAAAGTCATTTTAAAAGTATAAATCATTTCAAATTCCTTATATTAAGCAAAGCAGATGGCACCATTTTCTAGTTTTTAACGTTTACCTATAGCCAGGGGCACACTCCAACATCATTTACAAACAATGCATTTGTGTTTAGTGAGTCTTCCAGATCAGAGGCAGTAGAGATGACCACATGTTCTCTTGGTAAGTGCTTGAAATGGACCCTTTTCCTGTCCGGCTAAACATAAAAAAATTCCTTTTGGGTCTCAGAGTAAAAAGTACATGATTTTCTTTAGGAATGTAGCGAAGTAAAAGTTAAAGTTAAAATACAGATACCCCAAACAACTACTTAAGTAGTAATTACTTTACACCACCGCCTTAGTGTTGACACAGTGATGTAAGCTAATGTTTCACAAGCCTGGCAGCACTGAGCCACTGTGACAACAGCCAAATCCCAATCCATTGTTTTCTTGTTTTCCATACACTCCATAATTCCCAAAATATCAGTTATGTAATTACGCTATTTTAGGCTGAGACTATGCATCAATCACAGAGTGAAGTGGAAAAACATAGCGATCTAATGTAGTCACAGCTGCGTTGCAGAAATATGCTGATAAGACTTTGTTTATCCAGGTGGAGAGGTGGATAGGCCTAAAGACATGAGACAGATCTATAATGTTAGAAAGATAGGAGGGCTCTGTTTGTGGCTTCGCTGGGCAGGCTGTGGAGGGGGAACAGAGGACTGCTACAGTACATTAGAAGCAGGGATGCTGCAGGGAAGCCTGTCAGTGCTGTTATCCATTGCTGTGACTCTGTCACGGTAGAGAGCTGAGTGCTGATAGTGGGGGGTTTAAGATGGCTTTATTAATGTAGGAACAGATAGAGAGAGAAAATTAAGAAATCAAGAAAGAGGGAGACTGAGAGAAAAAGACTTGAGAGAGATTAAGAGAGAAATTGAGAGACAGAAACTTTGACAGAGGGACTGAAAGAGCGATAGAGACAGAACATGACTAAGAGAGAGTGAGTTAGTGAAAGAGAAATTGAGAGATAGATACAAAGTAAAGTCAATGCCAGTGCTGGCTGCAGGGCCTGAGAATACTCTATAGCCTCTTGTTTCTCAGGGAGGTTAGTCAGGCTGAGTTTGTGTGGCATAAAGCCTCTGGACTTATATTAAGGGAATGGAGTGTATATTAGTGTAATGGAGGCTGTTGTATTGGATTTACCCTTTGTCCACCATGTCTCCTAAACGTCTGAACCAGGAGTTTGATTTCAGACCATTTCTTACATGAATATGTTACGTTGGTTTGTCTTGCCATCCAGGTCTCCACTTGGTAATATTGTACATATGCATATATTCCATTTTCTGTGAGTACTACGTGCCCATCTCATTGATTTCAATTTATTTGAGGTACGCAAGTTGTTATTGAAATAGGTCACTGTAATTATATCTACAGCCACTGCATGTCCTGGGCTTAATGGTTATATGGGTGGTATTCCAACAGCTTCCAGAGTAAGCTTTTCTACTGTTGCCTAGGTATTAACTAGGACCGATTTGTATGTAAATAATATTTTATGACCATATGTGCCTCTGTGATGAATTATGATTGACTATACGCAAAAGTTGAATATAAATGTTTTCACACCCACCATGTGTCATGTGTGTAATGGTCATGTGAGGTGAAATGTGTATATTTTGGGATGTGAGTTTGACTTGATGAAGATCTGTTTTGGATTGAAACGTTGTCAATAAAGCGGTGAATTGGGAGCAGAAACAGTGTGCGGGCCTTCCTGTTCTTTACAGGAATTGAGGCTGTGACAGATCTTAACTGTTGCACATTACTAGCCCAGGGTAACCATTGTTTTCTCCAAAAGCATACTCCAACCTAGTCCAGTGAATTCACTTAAGCACTTAGCTATCCCTGTTCAGCTCAGTTCCTCATCCCTGCATGGGTAACCAGAATGATCAGCCATTGACACCAATTAAACAGTAATCAAGTGAGTAAGTAAAAGAGCAGAGAGGAGCTGTCAGGTGCCTACCTGGCATTCCCAACATACAAATCAAATCAATTGGTCGCAAACACATATTTAGCAGATGTAATTGCAGGTGTAGCGAAATGATTGTGTTCCTAGCTCCAATAGTGCAGAAGTATCTAACAATATACAACAATACACACAAATCTAAAAGTAAAAGAATGGAATTAAGAAATATAGAAATATTAGGACGAGCAATGTCGGAGTCCGGAGTATAAATAAATAAATAAATATATATATATATATATATATACACAGTACCAGTCAAAAGTTTGTACACACCTACTCATTCAAGGGTTTTTCTTTATTTTTACAATTTTCTACACTGTAGAATAATAGTGAAGACGTCAAAACTATTAAGTAAAACATATGGAATCACGTAGTAACCAAAAAAGTGTTAAACAAATCAAAATATATTTGATATTTGAGATTCTTCAAAGTAGCCACCCTTTTCCTTGATGACAGCTTTGCACACTCTTGGCATTCTCTCAACCAGCTTCATGAGGTAGTCAGTCTTGAACTAGTTCCCACATATGCTGAGCCCTTGTTGGCTGCTTTTCCTTCAGTCTGCGGTCCAATTCATCCCAAACCATCTCAATTGGGTTGAAGTTGGGTGATTGTGGAGGCCAGGTCATCTGATGCAGCACTCCATCACTCTTCTTCTTGGTCAAATAGCCCTTACACAGCCTGGAGGTGTATTGGGTCGTTGTCCTTTTGGAAAACAAATGATAGTCCCACTAAGCGCAAACCAGATGGGATGGCGTATCGCTGCAGGATGCTGTGGTAGCCATGCTGATTAAGTGTGCCCTGAATTATAAATAAATCACTGACACGGTGGGAACCACACATGTGGAGATCATCCGTTCACCTACTCTGCGTCTCACAAAGACACGGCGGTTGGAACCAAAAATCTCAAATTTGGACTCATCAGATCAAAAGACAGATTTCAACCGGTCTAATGTCCATTGCTTGTGTTTTGAGGCTCAAACAAGTCTCTTCTTCTTATTGGTGTACTTTAGTAGTGGTTTCTTTGCAGCAATTCATCCATGAAGGCCTGATTCACACAGTCTCCTCTGAACCGTTGATGTTGAGATGTGTCTGTAACTTGAACTCTGTGAAGCATTTATTTTGGCTGCAATCTGAGGTGCAGTTAACTCTAATGAACTTATGCTCTGCAGCAGAGGTAACTCTGGGTCTTCCTTTCTTGTGGCGGTCCTGTGGTGGATGAATCAGAATTAGTTGGGTAACATAAGTAATTAAGATGTCATATCTGCATAATATTCTTATGTGATATACTTTTTATTAGAATGTATTTCTAATAGACTCTAGTGTTGGCAGTTGCATTTCTTCCCTCAGCTGGGGCTCAGTCACTTGGGGCCCAGAGAGTGGAGAGATCAGGCTTGTCTTTTACATGTCCCTGGTGCTATGCAGAATATCAGAAAGGAAAGAGGACAGGATGGAACATTGTCTTCATATGTGAATGTATCTGTTAACTTCTTAGCGCTAGGGGTCAGAATTGTTTTTAAAATTTTAAATAACGTGCCCAACGTAAACTGACATTTTCTCTGGCCCAGATCGTAGAATATGCATATAATTTACAGATTAGGATAGAAAACACTCCAAAGTTTCCAAAACTGTCAAAATATTGTCTGTGAGAAAAATAATACTTATTCTGCAAGCGAAAACCTGAGAAAAAGTAACCCGGAAGTGATATTTTTTTTTTTTTATCTGTGTTTCCTGGCCCATCTAACCTCCATTTAAAGGGGTATCAACCAGATTCATTTTCCAATGGCTTCCTTAGGCTGTGACCAGGCTTTAGACATAGTTTCAGGCTTTTATTTTGAAAAATGAATGAGTTTTTTCAAAACTAGTCAAGTGTCCTGCGAATATTTCCTGTGCGCGAGAGGGGCACCCCATTTTCCTTTTGTCTCTTAATGAATAGGTTATGCTCCAGTTGAAATATTATCGATTATGTTTGTTAAAGACAACCTGAGGATTGATTATAAAAAACATTTGAAATGTTTCTACGACCATTTCGGATACTTTTTGGGATTTGTCGAACGAAACACGGCTTTTGTTTTCTCAAAATAATGCGCAACCCAAATGGCGTTTTTTTGTGATAAAAGTAATATTTATCGAACAAAAAGAAGATTTGTTGTGTAACTGGGAGTCTCGTGAGTGGAAACACCCGAAGATTATCAAAGGTAAGCGATTCATTTTATTGCTTTTCTTACTTTCGTGACCAAGCTAACCAAGCTAATATAAGGCTAAGCTGTTGTAGCATTGAAAGCTACACTCACAAAAGCTTGGATTTCTTTTGCTGTAAAATATATTTTCAAAATCTGACACGATAGGTGGATTAACAACAAGCTAAGCTGTGTTTTGGTATATTTCACTTGTGATTGCATGATTATAAATATTTTTTGTAATATTTTTTTATCTGATACGTTTGGAAATTTTCATCTTCCTTTCAGGACCGGAACGAGGCTGTAGTTTTCTCATCATAACGCGCAACCCAAATGGCGTTTTTTTGTGATAAAAGTAATATTTATCGAACAAAAATAAGATTTGTTGTGTAACTGGGAGTCTCGTGAGTGGAAACGTCCGAAGATTATCTAAGGTAAGCGATTAATTTTATTGCTTTTCTGACTTTCGTGACCATGCTAATTTGGGGCTAGCTGTTGTAGCATTGAAAACTACACTCACAAAAGCTTGGATTTCTTTCGCTGTAAAATATAAATTCAAAATCTGACACGATAGGTGGATTAACAACAAACTAAGCTGTGTTTTGGTATATTTCACTTGTGATTGCATGATTATAAATATTTTTTGTAATATTTTTGAATTTGGCGCCCTGCAATTCAGCGGTTGTTTAGGAAAGTGAACCCGTATTCGGTATCCGTAGCGCAGTGAAGTTAAACCATGTGAAGGGATGGCGTGATTAATGGGGAACCAATTACTTGTCTCCACAATGTCTGTGTGCAAGTCACTCCCTCCTTTGGCATTGGGAGAGGATTATGGCAGTGTCTGGAACCATTATATGTCCTCTCTGATGTTGTACTTATCCTGGGATAGTGTATGACCTAGAGGCTCACTCCCCTCAGTGAGCTTGTCCAGGAGTGGAGTCAAGAGGGGGTTTACTTGAGATGGGAGTATCTAGAGTTAACATTTGTTATGCCATTGGATGAGGTAATGGTTCTGTGCTATGAAGTACCAGGAACGAGATTAGAACCTCATTTTAGGGACCAAACTGAACGATAATTTATAGTGAATGCTACCTGGATATGGGATACTCCTCTCTCTCAAGTAAAAGTCTTTCTTTGTGAACAGTTCCTAAGATCTGTGGTTCGTCATGTAAGTTGAGAGGGGTGTATCTTGGCTATAAAAGTTCATTAGAGATAGTGCATCATTGAAAGTCAAAGGCTATTGCAAAGCTCGTATTATTAAAGATGTAGTTTAAGTATAACTCTGACTGGTGTGGGAAGTTTGTAACTCTCCTCATTTGGTAAAGCAGAAATATGCCACCACATTTGGCGACGGGGATGGGATGTGAATCTTCACTCGGTGACCGCTCCCGACGATCTGGGCAAATCGTGCACGAGGGATCCCTCAAACTTGGGATCTCAGAGAAACCACACTTCGGGAACGAAGCAGATGGACCCACCTTTGATCTGAGAGGCAGCGAGCCGAGTGGATACCACATCTCGAACTTAGTTTTTTTAAGAAAGAGGTGAGCGAACCACACTTGAAGTCGAGTTTTTAAATAAGCCTCTGTTACGTAGGCTCTGAGTGTGTATTCCTTTGTGAGGGGGGCACCTTGGAGGCGTAAGCAGGGCCGAGTCAGTGGAGGATGAGTTGAGAGTCAGTCAACTCAAAGACACCTATCATTGGTCGGTTGCGGGCGACCTAGAGCCGTCCTGACACTGAATTGATCACAGTGGGTATTGGTGCGGTCTGTGGGGGTGAGGGGCCAGGGTGACTGCGCGTTCTGTGTGAAACACGGTACTTGGTGAAGCCCTATTGGAAGAAGGACCTCGTTCTGAAAGTGTCTGTGTGACTGTCTAAGTGACCCTCAGAGGTGGTGAATTCCAATTATTTTAAATGTGCTAGCCAGGTATGCCCTGGGTTACTCTGTGTGAGTATTTTGTTTTGGGACCACTAGGTATTATTTTGATTACATTATGGGTTTCCCTGTACATATAGACAGGGTGTGAAATCCTGTGTGGGTAATCTTTGAAGGAGCGTTCTGTGTGGGCGCAGTAGGTTGACTCTGTGTGGGTAACCTTTCAATTATGGTCTGATGTTCTGTGTGGACATCTGACCAATCCTGTGTGGGTGATCCTTAAAGTTCTGTGTGAGTACATAAGAATTTCTTATGTTTTATATGGATTCTGTGAATATATGGAAATATGAACAATTGTATTTGTGTATAATCGATTACTAGAGATTTGATAAAGTAATGCTGAGAATATAATTAGATACAATTTAAACCACCCATTCGTAGACGTACGTAGGTTTTGAGTTGGTATCTTTAATGGATAATTTGATAAAGATGATGTTTTAAGCACTATTAAACTGTCTACAAAATCTGGGCAATTGTGCTCTAGAAACTGATTGGAGTGTGTCCACTTTTGGTTAATTTACCGTAACGATGTAACTATAAAGTTCTTATTGGATTATCTCCGTCTGGGTACAACATTTTAAATAAAACTGCCCTTAAAGTCAGATTTTTTTTTTTTTTTTCTTCCCAGTATGAGTGGAGTTGTGGGATTTATTGAATAAACCTTTTCCCATAAAGTTAGAGCGAATTAAGATGGAATCTCGACGTAATTTATAATCTCGTTCAAAGCCTAGGGTATCCATCAAACAAATTATCATTGCGTGATTAATGTGATGTAGTAAAGTAATCAAAATACGTTGCATGAGAAAACATAATCTACTTTTATTAAAATGTGTAAGATCTGTTTCCTAGTCTATGAATGTCGATTTTACTCTTTGACTGCTAATCATTTGGCATGTGAGAATCATCGCTGGAGTAACGCTTGGACCTTTAAATTAGGGTTATTTTCTGGGAATTGTCTCGGTAGTACGTGCCGACTACAGACAATTGTAAAGTGGGTTTATTTGCGGGGAGTCTTAGTCATTTAAATAGCATTGGTGGTTCCATGGTAGAATCCTGCCATGCGGGAGGCCTGGGTTCATTTCCTGGCCAATGCACTGACTAAAATCTGAGTTTCTGATTGTAATTCAACTATTGGTATGTTATGCCTGGAAAGATACGGTCGCTCGTGTTTGTTTAAGATATAAACTGAACGTTTTAATAGCTTGTTTGGTTCAAATTGAAAGACAAATTCATTCAACTTAAATAGCGAGGCGAGTTTGATGTAATACGTTGTCTGTTGCCTGCTGAAATAACATATTGAGAAGAATAGGAGTCGTATTTAAATAACTGAATCAAGGAAGAGACAGTTACCTAAATCTAATGAATAAATTTGGCGTTTTACATGTTATTTTTAAAGTCTTGGACATTTCATAAGTGTGAAGCCGAAAGAGAAGAGAAAGTTGTAAAGTTAGCTTTTAATCTTACGATAGAGGTAAGGCAGAACGTTGTTTGAGTAGGGGTTATATTTTTACCCACTGGTAAAATATAGGAGGGTTGGTTGTGAGCGCTGGGATATGTTGGGCTGTAAGGGATTCAGGTGTGAATAAGGAAACATTTTGTGATAATGTATTCGGATGATTATTGATTCTTGGTTTGATTGTTTAGGTAACACCACTGAATTTGAGCAGGAAGTTAATGTATTCTAACATTATAATCTGTTTCCATTACGTGGAACAATGTCAGGTCATTAAAGTGGATTGCAGTTTGAGTTAATTTTTATTTTTACAGGGACAGTGCACATTAATCACAGTTGTGTGTGTCTAATGGCAGGGTATTCCAGACATGGGAAGCTCTCACACTGAAAGCAGATTGACTAAAGGTGCTTTTCCTTAAGGGAACTATACAGTCATCTCTCATGGCGGATCTTGTGGATCTGCTGCCATAAGGTTTGGGTTTTCTGCTTAACAAAAGTACTGAGTAGAGGGGGAGCCTGGACATTTAGAATCTTAAATACAAGATATGCGTCAGTGTATTGCACAAGATTTTTTCCAACTCAGGAGCATATGCTTTCTATAGCTATTGGGCTTCCTATCAAGCACTTTGAGAGCCTGTTTGTAGACAGACTGAATGGGTTTTATTGTTGAAAAGCAAGCTTGGGCCAAACTAGTCAAGTGGTATGTTAAGTGGGGGAGTATCATAGATTTGAAGTAAAGTTTTGTTACCTCTGTAGTCAAAAAATGTAATATGTTTTGGAAATTAGCTAGGTTGAATTTGATTATTTGAGTTACCTTTTTTATTTGCTTTTTAAAAGAGAGGTTGGAATCAAGTATGATGCCGTGGTACTTAAAATCAGATACCACCTGGAGCTTTTCCCCTGATACATAGACCTCTGTCTCAGGGGCATCAGATACCACCTGGAGCTTTTCCCCTGATACATAGACATCTGTCTCAGGGGCATCAGATACCACCTGGAGCTTTTCCCCTGATACATAGACATCTGTCTCAGGGGCATCAGATACCACCTGGAGCTTTTCCCCTGATACATAGACATCTGTCTCAGGGGCATCAGATACCACCTGGAGCTTTTCCCCTGATACATAGACCTCTGTCTCAGGGCATCAGATACCACCTGGAGCTTTTCCCCTGATACATAGACATCTGTCTCAGGGGCATCAGATACCACCTGGAGCTTTTCCCCTGATACATAGACATCTGTCTCAGGGCATCAGATACCACCTGGAGCTTTTCCCCTGATACATAGACATCTGTCTCAGGGGCATCAGATACCACCTGGAGCTTTTCCTCTGATACATAGACATCTGTCTCAGGGCATCAGATACCACCTGGAGCTTTTCCCCTGATACATAGACATCTGTCTCAGGGCATCAGATACCACCTGGAGCTTTTCCCCTGATACATAGACATCTGTCTCAGGGCATCAGATACCACCTGGAGCTTTTCCCCTGATACATAGACATCTGTCTCAGGGGCATCAGATCCCACCTGGAGCTTTTCCCCTGATACATAGACATCTGTCTCAGGGCATCAGATACCACCTGGAGCTTTTCCCCTGATACATAGACCTCTGTCTCAGGGCATCAGATACCACCTGGAGCTTTTCCCCTGATACATAGACCTCTGTCTCAGGGGCATCAGATACCACCTGGAGCTTTTCCCCTGATACATAGACCTCTGTCTCAGGGGCATCAGATACCACCTGGAGCTTTTCCCCTGATACATAGACCTCTGTCTCAGGGGCATCAGATACCACCTGGAGCTTTTCCCCTGATACATAGACATCTGTCTCAGGGCATCAGATACCACCTGGAGCTTTTCCCCTGATACATAGACATCTGTCTCAGGGGCATCAGATACCACCTGGAGCTTTTCCCCTGATACATAGACATCTGTCTCAGGGGCATCAGATACCACCTGGAGCTTTTCCCCTGATACATAGACATCTGTCTCCGGGCATCAGATACCACCTGGGGCTTTTCCCCTGATACATAGACATCTGTCTCAGGGGCATCAGATACCACCTGGAGCTTTTCCCCTGATACATAGACCTCTGTCTCAGGGGCATCAGTTGTTTTCTTTGAGGGACATGTAGACTGTGTATTTTTATTTTTTATTGAGATGCAAACATGAGTCTCTGAGCAACTTTGTCATCTGAACCATTACAGTAGTGGGTTCTTGTGTAGCTTGTTGTTTGTTATTTGCATGCATTTATCACTGTATCATCTGCATACATTGGAACTTCAGACCCTGTACAGACTGAAGGAAGATCATTAATGTACGAGCTGAACAGTATTGACCTTTGGGGAATGCAAACATTGTAGATATGAGTGGAAAAAAGTTAGTTTTGACTCTTACGCTGATGAGACAGCACCAACTTTTGAAAGATTTTAGATTTGTTAAAAATCAGGTTTGTTTTTACTAAACATATCAACAGGTTGAAATGATTAGATTGCTGGAAAGGGGTTATGGGTTTGTTTATTGTTTATTGTTTACTGTTTAGTGTTTAGTGTTGATTTTAGGTGTTGACTTTGCTTAATTAAACGTTTTATTATCTGATGTGTTTGAATAGGATTCTTAAAGTATGAATAAGTCACCTAAGTATGTATGTTAAAGGAGCCATGTTAGAACACATCTCAAACAACATTTTTATTAAATGCCTGGGATTAAATATCACAGATTCCTTACGCTGAGAAATTTACTACTTTTGCGATAGAGGATAATTGTATCTAAGGGTAGCGCATGTTCAATTAAGCATACATATACATTAATGTAGATTAAAACTAATGATTAATGATTTGAGGGAGTACAGTGGAATTATCATTATTATTAGGTTTTGTTTGCAATTTCCTTTGGGTTTGGTGAGTTTTCCATTTGTTTTAGTGTCTTAAAGGGGCACGCACGCACATGGAATTTTTATACGTTTTTATTTTCTGAGTTTTAATTAAACACGTGAATTCTTTAAACACGTGAACCTGGGATACAACATGTAGGAAATGTTTGGCAATATTTTTAAATTGGTCTAATATAGTAAGAAAAACTTATTTGAAGGGGTGGTGTGACTTTTGACCTCTATCATGACTTTCCGTTGTGGCTTGAAAGCCATTTGGATAATGAATTTAAGGTAATTTGTAATACTGATTTCAAGGTAATTTGTGTAATTGATAATTATTGTGGAGTTCTTTTATAGTTCTTAGCCATATGTAACGATCGTCGTAATCCTCCTCCTCGGACGAGGAGGAGAGGCGAGAAGGATCAGACCAATATGCAGAGTGGTTAGTGTCCATGATTATTTAATGAAAACAGACTGAACACTAAACATACAAAAACAATAACCGTGACAAACCGCAAACAGTCCCGTGTGGTGCGACATACACAGACACGCGATACAACCACCCACAAAACACACGTGAAACCCCGGCTGCCTTAGTATGATTCTCAATCAGGGACAAACGATCTACAGCTGCCTCTGATTGAGAATCATACCAGGCCGAACACAAAACCCCAACATAGAAAAACACACATAGACAACCCACCCCAACTCACGCCCTGACCAACTAAATAAATAAAAGGAAAAAGGAACAATAGGTCAGGAACGTGACACCATATTTGTAATTTGGACCAATGTGAAGAAGGAGAGGGCATTGCCTTTAACTAAGGTTAGGCTGCTTTAAGTCTATTTTCCTATGACCATATGGGTACAATATTTTTTCTTTGTGGAGTTTTTCAGAGTAGTGATTTTAATTTGATTAGGTTATTTGAAATGTTGTTTTATCTTTTGACCAGTAGTAGTGTTGTTTTATACATTACTCTCATGGAGAGTTATGTGCTAAAAATGGGGGAGGATTCAGTTCTTTGAGGTTTTGGATTGAAGATTACACACCTTGAGTGATATGTGAAGGAGTGTATTGTTGTGTTGTTTGTTCTGTTCTATTCCCGATGGGTTATAGGTCTAACTTCCTGATCCTGTGGCTCTGCGATGAAGTTGAAATTGTGATGGGGAGTATAAGCCAATTTGAAAGAATAGTTTCAATAGAATGTGTTGTTATTCTCTTTGAAATATGTTTAGACATTTGTATTAAGAATAATTGGTAAAAGTAATAATTTATCATGTAGTTAATGAACTGAACTAAACTGTTGTTCTGATCTGTTCTTTCGAGGTTATCATGAAAAGTGACATCCAAAGGTATCTTAATGCATGGAAGAGATAATTGGACCGAACAGTGTGTGTACCTCAAAACCCCCTCTAACTGGCTGAAGAAGAGTGACAAAGGCGTTGAATAAGGCCCTGTCTGAACCACTTCTACCGAGAGAAAGGAGCCGAGCCAGAAATCGGTGTACAGTATCCGATCTAAGCTATCAACTGCTTTTCGCTCATGTTTTTCTCAGGAGTGTGAGAGGAGTCCACGTGGAGTGAGCATGGAGAGAAATCTGTTCTAAACTTCTCTTATGTTGCTGGTATACTGGTTGACGAATGGACAAGACATAATGGGTGGTAAAGGTGATGGTGTCTAAGGTGAAACATTGAAAGTGGGACATTATCATGGGCCATCCACTATGAACTGTAAAGCTATCTGAAGAAGTACGAAAAGGACGCCAGAAGAAACAGTGCCTGAATGAGGGGGTTGGTCAACTGTGCCCAAATTCTTTTTAGACTTTTGGGGTATCAGGTTGATTGTAGAGGTCTACACCACGTAAAATTATAGTAATTTAGATTAAGAATGCATTGAGATACTGATCTGTATTATAATCGTGATGAAAATGTTAATAGTAGAATTATGGGATAATTATACTGGATGTTAATATAAATGTACATTCTGCCAATGTCGATGTGTGTTAAATTGAGTTTTTTTACTTTGAGTGATAAGACCAATTTGAATCATTGAGCAATGTCATTCTAAATTTTGGTTGGATAATTAGTTGGGTTTTTAATTATGATTTGGAATATGAATGATTTCCCTGACCTATTCTCTATTCCTGACTACATCTCTGATGGTGAGGACCCCAATTCTGAGCATGAGGACTCAGAGGGATGACTGTCCTTTCTGTTGTGATGAGGCCTGTGTTTAGACACTGGTTGTCCTGTAACTTAGGGAGCATTTATATGTTATGTTTTATTTTTTATTTTCCTCAACAATGTATTATTCTGTGTGATTAAACATGTGCAAGTCTGTCTTGTAGAATAAAGGTTGTACACTTAGTTTCCGAAGGGAGAAAGCTTACATATAAGCTAAAGTACTCGACATTGAAGGGATTTGATTCTTTATTTTATTTAAAATATTGATTATGTAATTTTTTCATTATTCATATTTTTATTTATTTATTTCACCTTTATTTAACCAGGTAGGCAAGTTGAGAACAAGTTCTCATTTACAATTGCGACCTGGCCAAGATAAAGCAAAGCAGTTCGACACATACAACAACACAGAGTTACACATGGAGTAAAACAAACATACAGTCAATAATACAGTAGAAAAATAAGTCTATATACAATGTGAGCAAATGAGGTGAGATAAGGGAGGTAAAGACAAAAAAAGGCCATGGTGGCGAAGTAAATACAATATAGCAAGTAAAACACTGGAATGGTAGATTTGCAGTGGAAGAATGTGCAAAGTAGAGATAGAAATAATGGGGTGCAAAGGAGCAAAATAAATAAATAAATACAGTAGGGGGAGAGGTAGTTGTTTGGGCTAAATTATAGATGGGCTATGTACAGGTGCAGTAATATGTGAGCTGCTCTGACAGCTGGTGCTTAAAGCTAGTGAGGGAGATAAGTGTTTCCAGTTTCAGAGATTTTTGTAGTTCGTTCCAGTCATTGGCAGCAGAGAACTGGAAGGAGAGGCGGCCAAAGGAAGAATTGGTTTTGGGGGTGACCAGAGAGATATACCTGCTGGAGCGCGTGCTACAGGTGGGTGCTGCTATGGTGACCAGCGAGCTGAGATAAGGGGGGACTTTACCTAGCAGGGTCTTGTAGATGACCTGGAGCCAGTGGGTTTGGCGACGAGTATGAAGCGAGGGCCAGCCAACGAGAGCGTACAGGTCACAGTGGTGGGTAGTATATGGGGCTTTGGTAACAAAACGGATGGCACTGTGATAGACTGCATCCAATTTATTGAGTAGGGTATTGGAGGCTATTTTGTAAATGACATCGCCGAAGTCGAGGATCAGTAGGATGGTCAGTTTTACAAGGGTATGTTTGGCAGCATGAGTGAAGGATGCTTTGTTGCGAAATAGGAAGCCGATTCTAGATTTAACTTTGGATTGGAGATGTTTGATGTGAGTCTGGAAGGAGAGTTTACAGTCTAACCAGACACCTAGGTATTTGTAGTTGTCCACATATTCTAAGTCAGAACCGTCCAGAGTAGTGATGTTGGACGGGCGGGCAGGTGCAGGCAGCGATCGGCTGAAGAGCATGCATTTAGTTTTACTTGTATTTAAGAGCAATTGGAGGCCACGGAAGGAGAGTTGTATGGCATTGAAGCTCGTCTGGAGGGTTGCTAACACAGTGTCCAAAGAAGGGCCAGAAGTATACAGAATGGTGTCGTCTGCGTAGAGGTGGATCAGAGACTCACCAGCAGCAAGAGCAACATCATTGATGTATACAGAGAAGAGAGTCGGTCCAAGAATTGAACCCTGTGGCACCCCCATAGAGACTGCCAGAGGCCCAGACAACAGGCCCTCCGATTTGACACACTGAACTCTATCAGAGAAGTAGTTGGTGAACCAGGCGAGGCAATCATTTGAGAAACCAAGGCTATCGAGTCTGCCGATGAGGATGTGGTGATTGACAGAGTCGAAAGCCTTGGCCAGGTCAATGAATACGGCTGCACAGTATTGTTTCTTATCGATGGCGGTTAAGATATCGTTTAGGACCTTGAGCGTGGCTGAGGTGCACCCATGACCAGCTCTGAAACCAGATTGCATAGCGGAGAAGGTATGGTGGGATTCGAAATGGCCGGTAATCTGTTTGTTGACTTGGCTTTCGAAGACCTTAGAAAGGCAGTGTAGGATAGATATAGGTCTGTAGCCGTTAGGGTCAAGAGTTTCCCACCCTTTGAAGAGGGGGATGACCGCAGCTGCTTTCCAATCTTTGGGAATCTCAGACGACACGAAAGAGAGGTTGACCAGGCTAGTAATAGGGGTTGCAACAATTTCGGTAGATAATTTTAGAAAGAAAGGGTCCAGATTGTCTAGCCCGGCTGATTTGTAGGGTTCCAGATTTTGCAGCTCTTTCAGAACATCAGCTGACTGGATTTGGGAGAAGGAGAAATGGGGAAGACTTGGGCGAGTTGCTGTGGGGAGTGCAGTGCTGTTGACCGGGGTAGGGGTAGCCAGGTAGAAAGCATGGCCAGCCGTAGAAAAATGCTTATTGAAATTCTCAATTATAGTGGATTTATCGGTGGTGACAGTGTTTCCTATCCTCAGTGGAGTGGGCAGCTGGGAGGAGGTGTTCTTATTCTCCATGGACTTTACAGTGTCCCAGAACTTTTTTGAGGTTGTGTTGTAGGAAGCAAATTTCTGCTTGAAAAAGCTAGCCTTGGCTTTTCTAACTGCCTGTGTATATTGGTTTCTAGCTTCCCTGAAAAGTTGCATATCACAGGGGCTGTTCGATGCTAATGCAGAAAGCCATAGGATGTTTTTGTGTTGGTTAAGGGCAGTCAGGTCTGGAGAGAAGCAAGGGCTATATCTGTTCCTGGTTCTACATTTCTTGAATGGGGGATGCTTATTTAAGATGGTGAGGAAGGCATTTAAAAAAAATAACCAGGCATCATCTACTGACGGGATGAGATGAATATCCTTCCAGGATACCCCGGCCAGGTCGATTAGAAAGGCCTGCTTGCTGAAGTGTTTCAGGGAGCGTTAGACAGTGATGAGTGGAGGTCGTTTGACCGCTGACCCATTACGGATGCAGGCAATGAGGCAGTGATCGCTGAGATCTTGGTTGAAAACAGCAGAGGTGTATTTATAAGGCAAGTTGGTTATGATGATATCTATGAGGGTGCCCGTGTTTACGGCTTTGGGGTGGTACCTGGTAGGTTCATTGATAATTTGTGTGAGATTGAGGGCATCAAGCTTAGATTGTAGGATGGCTGGGGTGTTAAGCATGTTCCAGTTTAAGTCGCCTAGCAGCACGAGCTCTGAAGATAGATGGGGGGGCAATCAATTCACATATGGTGTCCAGAGTACAGCTGGGGGCAGAGGGTGGTCTATAGCAGTTGGCAACGGTGAGAGACTTGTTTTTAGAGAGGTGGATTTTAAAAGTAGAAGTTCAAATTGTTTGGGTACAGACCTGGATAGTAGGACAGAACTCTGCAGGCTATCTTTGCAGTAGATTGCAACACCGCTCCCTTTGGCCGTTCTATCTTGTCTGAAAATGTTGTAGTTAGGGATGGAGATTTCAGAATTTTTGGTGGTTTTCCTAAGCCAGGATTCAGACACGGCTAGAACATCCGGGTTGGCAGAGTGTGCTAAAGCAGTGAATAAAACAAACTTAGGGAGGATGCTTCTAATGTTAACATGGATGAAACCAAGGCTATTACGGTTACAGAAGTCATCAAAAGAGAGTCCCTGGGGAATAGGAGTGGAGCTAGGCACTGCAGGGCTTGGATTCACCTCTACATCACCAGAGGAACAGAGGAGGAGTAGGATAAGGGTACGGCTAAAAGACGAATTGGTCGTCTAGAACGTCCGGAACAGAGAGTAAAAGGAGGTTTCTGGGGGGCGATAAAATAGCTTCAAGTTATAATGTACAGACAAAGGTATGGTAGGATGTGAATAGAGTGGAGGTAAACCTAGGTATTGAGTGATGATGAGAGAGATATTGTCTCTAGGAACATCATTGAAACCAGGTGATGTCATCGCATGTGTGGGTGGTGGAACTGAAAGGTTGGATAAGGTATAATGAGCAGGGCTAGAGGCTCTACAGTGAAATAAGCCAATAAACACTAACCAGAACAGCAATGGACAAGGCATATTGACATTAAGGAGAGGCATGCTTAGTCGAGTGATCATAAGGGTCCAGTGAGTAGTGAGGTTGGTTGGGGTAACAGCGATTCAGACAGCTAGCCGGGCCATCGGTAGCAAGCTAGCAGAGGATGGAGGTCTGTTTGTAGCCACCTCGTGCGTTTCCGTCGGTAGATTAGTGGGGTTCCGTGTGGTAGAGGGGATCAATCCAATTGGCAAAATAGATATACAGTGGGGCAAAAAATAAGTATTTAGTCAGCCACCAATTGTGCAAGTTCTCCCACTTAAAAAGATGAGAGAGGCCTGTAATTTTCATCATAGGTACACTTCAACTATGACAGACAAAAGGAGAAAGAAAAATCCAGAAAAACACATTGTAGGATTTTTTATGAATTTATTTGCAAATTATGGTGGAAAATAAGTATTTGGTCACCTACAAACAAGCAAGTTTTCTGGCTCTCACAGACCTGTAACTTCTTCTTTAAGAGGCTCCTCTGTCCTCCACTCATTAGCTGTATTAATGGCACCTGTTTGAACTTGTTATCAGTATAAAAGACACCTGTCCACAACCTCAAACAGTCACACTCCAAACTCCACTATGGCCAAGACCAAAGAGCTGTCAAAGGACACCAGAAACAAAATTGTAGACCTGCACCAGGCTGGGAAGACTGAATCTGCAATAGGTAAGCAGCTTGGTTTGAAGAAATCAACTGTAGGAGCAATTATTAGGAAATGGAAGACATACAAGACCACTGATAATCTCCCTCGATCTGGAGCTCCACGCAAGATCTCACCCCGTGGGGTCAAAATGATCACAAGAACGGTGAGCAAAAATCCCAGAACCACACGGGGGGACCTAGTGAATGACCTGCAGAGCTGGGACCAAAGTAACAAAGCCTACCATCAGTAACACACTACGCCGCCAGGGACTCAAATCCTGCAGTGCCAGACGTGTCCCCCTGCTTAAGCCAGTACATGTCCAGGCCCGTCTGAAGTTTGCTAGAGAGCATTTGGATGATCCAGAAGAAGATTGAGAGAATGTCATATGGTCAGATGAAACCAAAATATAACTTTTTGGTAAAAACTCAACTCGTCGTGTTTGGAGGACAAAGAATGCTGAGTTGCATCCAAAGAACACCATACCTACTGTGAAGCATGGGGGTGGAAACATCATGCTTTGGGGCTGTTTTTCTGCAAAGGGACCAGGACGACTGATCCGTGTAAAGGAAAGAATGAATGGGGCCATGTATCGTGAGATTTTGAGTGAAAACCTCCTTCCATCAGCAAGGGCATTGAAGATGAAACGTGGCTGGGTCTTTCAGCATGACAATGATCCCAAACACACCGCCCGGGCAACGAAGGAGTGGCTTCGTAAGAAGCATTTCAAGGTCCTGGAGTGGCCTAGCCAGTCTCCAGATCTCAACCCCATAGAAAATCTTTGGAGGGAGTTGAAAGTCCGTGTTGCCCAGCAACAGCCCCAAAACATCACTGCTCTAGAGGAGATCTGCATGGAGGAATGGGCCAAAATACCAGCAACAGTGTGTGAAAACCTTGTGAAGACTTACAGAAAACGTTTGACCTCTGTCATTGCCAACAAAGGGTATATAACAAAGTATTGAGATAAACTTTTGTTATTGACCAAATACTTATTTTCCACCATAATTTGCAAATAAATTCATAAAAAATCCTACAATGTGATTTTCTGGATTTCTTTTCTCATTTTGTCTGTCATAGTTGAAGTGTACCTATGATGAAAATTACAGGCCTCTCTCATCTTTTTAAGTGGGAGAACTTGCACAAGTGGTGGCTGACTAAATACTTTTTTGCCCCACTGTAGTTATAGTGATCCAAGAAAGATTCTCCGATAGACCTATTCAGATAGCAGCCGATAAGACAGCTAACGATTAGCGGGCCGCAGATGGGCGTTCAGGTAACGTCGCGACGGAGGGGCCAGTTGGATAACTCCCTCGGGCAGATAACGTCGGTAGTCCAGTCGTGAAGGCCCGGTGGGGCTCCGCATCGTCAGTAAAACGGGTCTGGATAGGGGATTGTAGCCCAGGAGTGGCTGATGGAACTCTTCAGCTGGCTAGCTCCCTGAATAATTGATGTTTGCTCCGGGATCGACGTAAGCCAATAGTCACACGGATAGCAGCTAGCTAGCTGTGAGATCCAGGTGTAAATGTCCAGAGCTTGCGGTTGAAATCCGTGGATATGGAGAGAAAATAGGTCCGGTATGCTCTGGTCTGAGTCGCGTTGTACAAAACTGGCGATAGCTTTTCGAGCTAAAGGATAGCTGATGACCACAAACCGTGGTTAGCTGAATACTAACGTTAGCCACTAAACTGGTTAGCTTCTGGTTAGCTTTTGGCTAGCTTCTGGTTAGCTTCTGGCTAGCTTCTGGTTAGCTTCTGGCTAGCTTCTGGCTAGCTTCTGGTTAGTTTCTGGTTAGTTTCTGGCTAACTTCTGGTTAGCTTCTGGCTTGCTTCTGGCTAGCTTCTATTGTGGATTTCAGATTTGAGGTAAATAATACTTTTTTATTTTTTATTGGTGAGGCGGGTTGCAGGAGAGTGTTTTGAAGTTGAGTTTTTGGAAAAGAAAATATATAAAAGATATGCGAAGAAATATGTAAATATATACACTGCTCAAAAAAATAAAGGGAACACTAAAATAACACATCCTAGATCTGAATGAATGAACTATTCTTATTAAATACTTTTTTCTTTACATAGTTGAATGTGCTGACAACAAAATCACACAAAAATTATCAATGGAAATCAAATTTATCAACCCATGGAGGTCTGGATTTGGAGTCACTCAAAATTAAAGTGGAAAACCACACTACAGGCTGATCCAACTTTGATGTAATGTCCTTAAACAAGTCAAAATGAGGCTCAGTAGTGTGTGTGGCCTCCACGTGCCTGTATGACCTCCCTACAACGCCTGGGCATGCTCCTGATGAGGTGGCGGATGGTCTCCTGAGGGATCTCCTCCCAGACCTGGACTAAAGCATCCGCCAACTCCTGGACAGTCTGTGGTGCAACGTGGCGTTGGTGGATGGAGCGAGACATGATGTCCCAGATGTGCTCAATTGGATTCAGGTCTGGGGAACGGGCGGGCCAGTCCATAGCATCAATGCCTTCCTCTTGCAGGAACTGCTGACACACTCCAGCCACATGAGGTTTAGCATTGTCTTGCATTAGGAGGAACCCAGGGCCAACCGCACCAGCATATGGTCTCACAAGGGGTCTGAGGATCTCATCTCGGTACCTAATGGCAGTCAGGCTACCTCTGGCAAGCCCATGGAGGGCTGTGCGGCCCCCCAAAGAAATGCCACCCCACACCATGACTGACCCACCGCCAAACCGGTCATGCTGGAGGATGTTGCAGGCAGCAGGACGTTCTCCACGGCGTCTCCAGACTGTCACGTCTGTCACATGTGCTCAGTGTGAACCTGCTTTCATCTGTGAAGATCACAGGGCGCCAGTGGCGAATTTGCCAATCTTGGTGTTCTCTGGCAAATGCCAAACGTCCTGCACGGTGTTGAGCTGTAAGCACAACCCCCACCTGTGGACGTCGGGCCCTCATACCACCCTCATGGAGTCTGTTTCTGACCGTTTGAGCAGACACATGCACATTTGTGGCCTGCTGGAGGTCATTTTGCAGGGCTCTAGCAGTGCTCCTCCTGCTCCTTCTTGCACAAAGGCGGAGGTAGCGGTCCTGCTGCTGGGTTGTTGCCCTCCTACGGCCTCCTCCACGTCTCCTGATGTACTGGCCTGTCTCCTGGTAGCGCCTCCATGCTCTGGACACTACGCTGACAGACACAGCAAACCTTCTTGCCACAGCTCGCATTGATGTGCCATCCTGGATGAGCTGCACTACCTGAGCCACTTGTGTGGGTTGTAGACTCCGTCTCATACTACCACTAGAGTGAAAGCACCGCCAGCATTCAAAAGTGACCAAAACATCAGCCAGGAAGCATAGGAACTGAGAAGTGGTCTGTGGTCACCACCTGCAGAACCACTCCTTTATTGGGGGTGTCTTGCTAATTGCCTATAATTTCCACCTGTTGTCTATTCCATTTGCACAACAGCATGTGACATTTATTGTCAATCAGTGTTGCTTCCTAAGTGGACAGTTTGATTTCACAGAAGTGTGATTGACTTGGAGTTACATTGTGTTGTTTAAGTGTTCCCTTTATTTTTTTGAGCAGTGTATATACACGGGACACGACAAGACGAGGACAAAGGACGTCTGACTGCTATGCCATCTTGATAAGAATGTACTCTGCAACTACTGTTAGTAAGGTGTAACGTTACTGTTCTGATTCTCCAGAAGGGACGGAGTCCCTTGAGAGGGGAATGTGGTGGATGAATCAGAATTAGTTGGCTAACATAAGTAATTAAGATGTCATATCTGCATAATATTCTTATGTGATAAACGTTTTATTATAATGTATTTCTAATAGACTCTAGTGTTGGCAGTTGCATTTCTTCCCTCAGCTGGGGCTCAGTCACTTGGGGCCCAGAGAGGGGAGAGGTCAGGCTTGTCTTTTACATGTCTCTGGTGCTATGCAGAATATCAGAAAGGGAAGAGGACAGGATGGAACATTGTCTTCATATGTGAATGTATCTGTTAAACCATGTGAAGGGATGGCGTGATTAATGGGGAACCAATTACTTGTCTCCACAATGTCTGTGCGCAAGTCACTCCCTCCTTTGGCATTGGGGGAGGATTATGGCAGTGTCTGGAACCATTATATGTCCTCTCTGATGTACTTATCCTGGGATAGTGTATGACCTAGAGGCTCACTCCCCTCAGTGAGCTTGTCCAGGAGTGGGGTCAACAGGGGGTTTACTTGAGATGGTAGTATCTAGAGTTAACATTTGTTATGCCATTGGATGAGGTAATGGTTCTGTGCTATGAAGTACCAGGAACAAGATTAGAACCTCGTCTTAGGGACCAAACTGAACGATAATTTATAGCGACTGCTATCTGGCTATGGGATACTCCTCTCTCTCAAGTAAAAGTCTTTCTTTGTGAACAGTTCCTAAGATCTGTGGTTCGTCATGTAAGTTGAGAGGGGTGTATCTTGGCTATAAAAGATCTTTGTACTTTTCTGTTGACACTTTCAATGGTTCATTAGAGATAGCGCATCATTGAAAGTCAAAGGCTATTGCAAAGCTCTTATTATTAAAGATGTAGTTTAAGTATAACTCTGACTGGTGTGTGAAGTTTGTAACTCTCCTCATTTGGTAAAGCAGAAATATGCCACTACAGTCCTCATGAGAGCCAGTTTCATCATAGCGCTTGATGGTTTTTGCGACTGAACTGGAAGAAACTTTCAAAGTTCTTGAAGTTTTCCAGATTGACTGACCTTCTTAAAGTAATGATGGACTGTATTTTCTCTTTGCTTATTTGAGCTGTACTTGTCATAATGTGGACTTGTTCTTTTACCAAATAGGGCTATCTTCTGTATACCACCCCTACCATGTCACAACACAACTGATTGGCTCAAACACATTAAGAAGGAAATAAATTCCACTAATTAACTATAAACAAGGCACATCTGTTAATTGAAATGCATTTCAGGTGACTACCTCATGAAGCTGGTTGAGAGAATGCCAATAGTGTGCAAAGCTGTCATCAAGGCAAAGGGTGGTTACTTTGAAGAATCCAAAATATAAAATATATTTTGAATTGTTTAACACTTTTTTGGTTAATACATGATTCCATATGTGTTATTTCATAGTTTTGACGTCTTCTACAATGCAGAAAATAGAAAAAATAAAGAAAAACCCTTGAATGAGTAGGTGTGTCCAAACTTTTGACTGGTACTGCATGTTTTCCTGCATGGTATTGCATTTTATGATGTTATAGCCAACCAAGAAATGTTCTCTGAGTACAATACAGTCAGCGAGATCAATCAGTAAACCTTGAGCTGGCAATGAAGGGTTTCTCAGTGAAGCCTTAGAGAACAGAAAACTAATGAAGAGACTGCAATATCTGTGAATGTGGACTATCTGACTTTGATCCTTCCTCAGACTTCAAAACTCACTCACTAACTTCAGCTCTGAAGTGCTGACAAGATTCACATCCTTTGATTTATCATGTATAATTCATGTGCTGTAATTAGTAATAGTGATGGTTGTATGTCTCGAAAAACCAGTGGCGACCCGTCATTCAGGGCAGGTGGGGCAGGCTTGTGTAACGACTCCCACCGAAGGTGGCTCCCCTCACCGGCCTACTAGCTGCTACTGACTTTTCCTCCCCCTCCCTTTTTGTTTAGTGGTTACACCTGTTTGTGGTTAGGGTGATTAGTGGGGCTTTATTACCCAGCAGCCCGGCCTGCTGGGTGTGCGGGATTGTTGTGTGTACAGTTAGTACATTCTTGTGTGTCACGGTTCGTGTACGTTGTGTCTTGTGATTTCGTGTTCTCACTTTATGTGGTGGAGCATTACTTTTAGAGTAGCGTCGTGTTTCACCCGTGTTGGGAATTAAATTGGAACGCTACTCTGAACTCTCTGTCTCCTGCGTCTGACTCCTTCATCCACTACACCCCGGGCATTACAGCTTGCATGTTATTTTGGCATTAATACGTGTCACATATCAGTTTGCAAACAATGTAAAATATATATATATATATATTAACATTGAGTTAATAAAGTCGCATGGTGGGGCAGCCAGTGGAAAATACGGAGCGTAGGTGTTGGTAATGTTCTCTAGTTGTGGCATGATTAGCTCAGTGTTCTGTCACTCGTGGGGACACTCGTCACCACCAAGTCTAAGGGTAGAACTTGAAAATTCAAGCCCCTTGGGTGCTGCCATAGAGTTACATTAGAAGTGCCCATCCAAGAAGGCTTCAAGGTCATTGGCCACAGATAAAATTACAGTAGCCTTGATTGGACTGATCATGTCAACATCATACTTTCAAAATCTTAGCTAGCAGTCATCTTCACGAATCAAGTTGACAATCTACTGGCAAATGCTTTTTAATCCTTTTCTTATGAAGAGAAATAATGAAGAGAAATTACAGATAAAACATATCGGCGCTCATCGGCGCTGTTGCGCCTTCGTCTGTGTGGGTGGACCATTTCAGTTTGTCCGTGATGAGTACGCTGAGGAACTTAAAACTTTCCACCTTCTCCACTGCTGTCCCGTCGATGTGGATAGGGGTGTGCTCCCTCTGCTGTTTCCTGAAGTCCACGATCATCTCCTTTGTTTTGTTGACGTTGAGTGAGAGGTTGTTTTCCTGACACCACACTCTGAGTGCCCTCACCTCTTCCCTATAGGTTGTCTCGTTATTGTTGGTGATCAAGCCTACTACTGTTGTGTTGTCAAATTTGATGATCGAGTTGGAGGCGTGCATGGCCACGCAGTCATGGGTGAACAGGGAGTACAGGAGGGGGCTGACCGCACTTGTGGGGCCCCAGTGTTGAGGATCAGCGAAGTGGAGGTGTTGTTTCCTACCTTCACCACCTGTGGGCGGCCGTTCAGGAAGTCCAGGACCTATTCGCACAGGGCAGGGTAGAGACCCAGGGCCTCAAGCTTAATTATGAGCTTGGAGGGTACTATGGTGTTGAATGCTGAGCTGTAGTCAATGAACAGCATTCTTACATTGGTATTCCTCTTGTCCAGATGGGATAGGGCAGTGTGCAGTGTGATGGCGATTGCATCATCTGTGGACCTATTGGGGGTAGTATGCAAATTGCAGTGGGTCTAGGGTGACAGGTAAGGTGGAGGTGATAGGATCCTTGACTAGCCTCTCAAAGCACTTCATGATGACAGAAGTGAGTGCTACGGGGCGATAGTCATTCAGTTGTTACCTCTGCCTTCTTGGGTACAGTAACAATAGTGGTCATCTTGAAGCATGTGGGGACAGCAGACTGGGATAGGGAGAGATTGAATATGTCCGTAAACACACCAGCCAGCTGGTCTGCGCATGCTCTGAGGCCATGGCTAGGGATGCCGTCTGGGCCGGCAGCCTTGCAAGGGTTAACACGTCTAAATGTCTTACTCACATCGGCCCCGGAGAAGGAGAGCCCACAGTCCTTGGTAGTGGGCCACGTCAGTGGCACTGTGTTATACTCAAATCGGGTGTTTAGTTTGTCTGGAAGCAAGGCGTCGGTGTCCGTGACGTGACTGATTTTCTTTTTGTATTCCGTGATTGTCTCGTGTCCGAGTCATTGAATTGTGACTCCACTTTGTCCCTACTGACATTTCGCTTGTTTGATTGCCTTGCGGAGGGAATAACTACACTGTTTGTATTCAAACATATTCCCGGTTTTCTTTTTCATGGTTAACTGCGTTGTTTCTCGTTTTCAGTTTTGCGCCAATGCCACCATCTATCCACGGTTTCTGGTTAGGGTAGGTTTTAATAGTCACAGTGGGTACAACATCTCCTATGCACTTCCTTATAAACTCACTCACCGAATCAGCGTATAAATCTATATTATTCTCTGAGGCTACCCGGAACATGTCCCAGTCTGCGTGATCAAAACAATCTTGAAGGGTGGATTCCAATTGGTCAGACCAGTGTTGAATGGTCCTTGTCACTGGTGCATCCTGTTTGAGGGTCTGCCTATAGGAGGGGAGAAGCCAAATGGAGTCGTGGTCAGATTTGCCGAAAGGAGGGCGGGGAAGGGCCTTGTATGCATCGCGGAAGTAAGAGTAGCAGTGATCCAGTATTTTGCCAGCCCGGGTACTACGATCCATATGCTGATAGAATTTAGGTAGCCTTGCTTTCAAGTTTGCTTTGTTAAAATCCCCAGCTACAATAAATGAAGCCTCAGGATATATGGTTTCCAGTTTGCATAGAGTCCAGTGGTGTTCCTTGAGTGCCGTCGTGGTATCGGCTTAAGGGGAGATATACATGGCTGTGACAATAACCGACGAGAATTCTCTTGGGAGAAAATACTATCGGCATTTGATGGTAAGGAATTCTACGTCAGGTGAACAGAAGGACTTGAGTTCCTGTATGTTGTTACAATTACACCATGAATTAATCATGAAACATACACCCCCGCCCTTCTTCTTCCCGGAGAGATGTTTATTCCCGTCGACGCGACGCACAAAGAATCCAGGTGGCTGTACCGACTCCGACTGCATGTCCCCAGAGAGCCATGTTTCCGTGAAACAGAGTATACAATCCAGGATGTCTCTTTGGAAAGCAACCCTTGCCCAAATTTCGTCTACCTTGTTATCTAGAGACTGGACATTAGCGAGTAATATACTCAGAAGCGGTGGGTGGTGTGCGCGCCCTCAAAGTCTGACCAGAAGACCGCTCCGTTTACCTCTTCTGCGTCGACATTGTTTTGGGTCAGCCTCTGGAATCAGTTTGAACGCCTTGGGTGGTTCGAACAAAGGATCCGCTTCGGGAAATTCGTATTCCTGGTCGTAGTGCTGCTGCTGCATACATTATGTAATATGCCAGGGAGGTATGTATACTGTAGCTAAGAAAGTAATACTAAGTGTATGTTGTGTAGTATGCTGTTAGTAGCCCATGTGCCTCACCCTAATAATGTGGTATATTTCCCCATCTTAATGCCGCCTACTGACTTGGTGGTGCACATTTAGCCGAAAAGCTGTTTTAGAAAAATGTAATCATTGAATATTGTAAGAGCTTTCATTGTCTGCTTATATGCCCCCTTTATTTATCCTACGGTTCTGACTTGGTGTACAGGGAGAACACTGTAAGAACGGCCCATGTTCTGAATTCTGTCCCTGTACTTTTCAAAGGCGCTAAACAAATAGTTATATTGACTACGTCCGTCCTAGCTCGCTCATTAATGTCTTGATCTAAATAACGGATTGCCTCTTATCCGCTTGTCATCCCTTTATGCCATAGTCTGTACATCTTAATTGTCATTAGAAACAACATTTGTTTAATTAAGCAAGTCAGACATGTTTTTTTAAAAGGCAGTAAATGAGGTTGAATTAACTGTTTCGCTGCCAGACAAGGCTCCGCTGATAGCCAGGTGTAGCAGTGGTAAGATGTTGAAACTGCTGTTGGGACAGCTTTATGTAAGGCCCTAACAGTTTGTGGGCACCGTTTGTCACCGTTATAGTGAAATAAATGCATTGTTTAGTGTTGTGTTGTGGCTTTGCTGGCATGCATCCCACTTTTTATTTTTTGCCCCACCAAGATTTACATGTTAAAATCGCGACTGCATAAACTCGCAGAAAGTATAATAATGTCTGTATTCAGCAGGAAAAAACAATCCCCAAATAGTTAACATTGATACCCATCTCTCCTTCATCTAACAATGTTTTGGAGATGTTTGATGTGCATATTTTGGCAAGTGAAGTCCCCCCCACCCTTCCCACCTGCACAGTGCGCACAAGGACTGGGGCCAGCCAGAAATTAGGGTATTTCTATATGGTGGCATGGGAGAAAGAGAGGGAGAAACTAGCAGGCATGATGCATGGCCCAGTGATTGCTTCTTCATCACTCTGTAAGGACTGCTTAAGACCTCATTTTCTTAATTCCCCATTGTCTTGCCCAATAGAGAAATTCTGCTGGATTTTCATTGGCTGTTGGGGTAAACACTCAAGTTCTTTCCCAAAAAGCACACTGTTCCTTATGTAATGCACTAGTTTTGACCAGGGGCAATAGGGCTCTAGTCAAAAGTAGTGTACTTCAAAGGGAATAGGGTGCCGTATGGGATGCGTCCTAAGACTATAGACAGGGCTTATTAACTGGGTGGCTCAGTGAGTCATCTGTTTTGAGCCGCTGTTTTCGTTGCAGTCTCTAAACTGAGCTGGTAAACTGGTAATTTTCAGAGAAGGTAGTTGAATTACTGTAGCTGCTTCCAGTAGGCATGCATGGATTTGCCTCTAGAAAAGGGCCTGTCAATCTTCAAAGACCAAAATATTAACCAAGAGAGGGAGTTACTTAAGACTAAATAAATCCCTGGGGTTTGCAAATCAGAGCACTGAGATTAAATAAATAAAAATAAATTAAACAAAAATCAACCATAAGAACAAACTAAATTGTTTGTGGGAGATTGTATTGACCGATAACAAGGAGGAAAATTCTAATTTTACAAATCAATACATGCAGCAGAGCATCAAGCCCTGTCTGATTTCTGTTAAACTAACCGAATGTACAAACACATAAATGGATGTTTGAATTTGTTTTAATTTGAATGATTCAAAGGCCTAATTTGTGTTTTGTTGTGTGAAATTCTTTGTTTAACTGCACAAAACAGTGTGAATGTGTACATGTGAGTTTGCGCTTTTTTGTGTTAGAGCGTGCATGTATGTCTTAGAAAGCGAGCAGCTCCGCAGTACTACAATAGGAGATGGAGAGAGTTGAAAAGATGTTCAGGGGGCATTAGAGCCCTCTCATGCCCCCAGTATACCCTGCGTGTAACATACCTTGTGATTGGTCCATGTGTCCCAGGGTCTCGATCTGCTCCACCAGGTCGTTGGAGTTCCACTGACTCATCCCCAGGAGGATGGCACTCTTCCCATCCAGGACATCTGCTGGGACACACAGACACACAGGGAGGAGGGTTACAATCTGTCTGCTGGAACACAAAGACACACAGGAAGGAGGGTTACAATCTGTCTGCTGGGACACAGACACACAGGGAGGAGGGTTACAATCTGTCTGCTGGGACACACAGACACACAGGGAGGAGGGTTACAATCTGTCTGCTGGAACACAAAGACACACAGGAAGGAGGGTTACAATCTGTCTGCTGGGACACACAGACACACAGGGAGGAGGGTTACAATCTGTCTGCTGGGACACAGACACACAGGAAGGAGGGTTACAATCTGTCTGCTGGGACACACAGACACACAGGGAGGAGGGTTACAATCTGTCTGCTGGGACACACAGACACACAGGGAGGAGGGTTACAATCTGTCTGCTGGGACACAGACACACAGGGAGGAGGGTTACAATCTGTCTGCTGGGACACACAGACACACAGGGAGGAGGGTTACAATCTGTCTGCTGGGACACAGACACACAGGGAGGAGGGTTACAATCTGTCTGCTGGGACACACAGACACACAGGGAGGAGGGTTACAATCTGTCTGCTGGGACACAGACACACAGGGAGGAGGGTTACAATCTGTCTGCTGGGACACACAGACACACAGGGAGGAGGGTTACAATCTGTCTGCTGGGACACACAGACACACAGGGAGGAGGGTTACAATCTGTCTGCTGGGACACACAGACACACAGGGAGGAGGGTTACAATCTGTCTGCTGGGACACACAGACACACAGGAAGGAGGGTTACAATCTGTCTGCTGGGACACACAGACACACAGGAAGGAGGGTTACAATCTGTCTGCTGGGACACACAGACACACAGGGAGGAGGGTTACAATCTGTCTGCTGGGACACACAGACACACAGGGAGGAGGGTTACAATCTGTCTGCTGGGACACACAGACACACAGGAAGGAGGGTTACAATCTGTCTGCTGGGACACACAGACACACAGGGAGGAGGGTTACAATCTGTCTGCTGGGACACACAGACACACAGGGAGGAGGGTTACAATCTGTCTGCTGGGACACACAGACACACAGGGAGGAGGGTTACAATCTGTCTGCTGGGACACACAGACACACAGGGAGGAGGGTTACAATCTGTCTGCTGGGACACACAGACACACAGGGAGGAGGGTTACAATCTGTCTGCTGGGACACACAGACACACAGGGAGGAGGGTTACAATCTGTCTGCTGGGACACACAGACACACAGGGAGGAGGGTTACAATCTGTCTGCTGGGACACACAGACACACAGGGAGGAGGGTTACAATCTGTCTGCTGGGACACACAGACACACAGGGAGGAGGGTTACAATCTGTCTGCTGGGACACACAGGCACACAGGGACAGCAGATAGAATCTACTGGGACACATACACACAGGGACAGCAGATAGAATCTACTGGGACACATACACACAGGGACAGCAGATAGAATCTACTGGGACACAGATACACAGAGAGTGGGGTTAGAAGAACAGTTGCCACAAAAAAATTCCATATTTGATTCTGTCAATACAGACATTTCCATACAGTTTATTTCTGTCCTTTGCTACATTTCCCCTAGTTTAACCAAACCCAGCCACAGCAGGTGTGGAAAGAGACTACATCAGTGACACACGGCGTGTAACTACCAATCAGAGGATTAACAGACTCCCATTGGACCGTCATCAGAGCCAGTTGAAGCACCAGCGTGATGTGCTAATGATGAGCATGCGCCATGGTTGCTCTGGGCTGCTGCAGTCACAGTACCATGGTCAGAGTGGTTGTCTGCTGTGATGGTCGCTACGGGCTGCTGCAGTCACAGTACCATGGTCAGAGTGGCTGTCTGCTGTGACGGTCGCTCTGGGCTGCTGCAGTCACAGTACCATGGTCAGAGTGGTTGTCTGCTGTGACGGTCGCTCTGGGCTGCTGCAGTCACAGTACCATGGTCAGAGTGGTTGTCTGCTGTGATGGTCGCTACGGGCTGCTGCAGTCACAGTACCATGGTCAGAGTGGCTGTCTGCTGTGACGGTCGCTCTGGGCTGCTGCAGTCACAGTACCATGGTCAGAGTGGTTGTCTGCTGTGACGGTCGCTCTGGGCTGCTGCAGTCACAGTACCATGGTCAGAGTGGTTGTCTGCTGTGACGGTCGCTCTGGGCTGCTGCAGTCACAGTACCATGGTCAGAGTGGTTGTCTGCTGTGACGGTCGCTCTGGGCTGCTGCAGTCACAGTACCATGGTCAGATGGTAGTCCTTCATGGGCTGGCTTATAGAGACAGAGTGACACACCATGTCCAATACACTGCTCTCTCTCTCGCTCTCTCACACACACACACTCGTACATGCTTGGCATCTCAGAGTGTCTGTGACACTGTTCTGCCAGGCCTGTCCACTACGATCACACTGGGAGGCCTACTGGTCACTGTCTGTCTCTTCAGCCCTTTATCTTCCTTCTCTTTCTTTCTCTGTCTTTCTCTGTCAACACACACATGCAAATACACAAACATGTGTAGATGCATTTCAAACAAATTTACATAGGTATGCAAATACTGTACATTAACATGTGTAGATGCAGACAACACATACACACACATTTCAGCATCCAGATCCCAACAACACCCTGCAGGAGTTGAGAAAGGCCAGAGTTAAGACAGGAAGAGTTATTTCCCAGAGAGCAGCGCTGATGAGAGCAGCTTACAGCCACAACGGAAGAACACAACTGTGAGGTGGAAACATGTTTAAAGTAGAGAGAAGAACACAACTGTGAGGTGGAAACATGTTTAAAATAGAGAGAAGAACACAACAACTGTGAGGTGGAAACATGTTTAAAATAGAGAGAAGAACACAACGACTGTGAGGTGTGAAACATGTTTAAAGTAGAGAGAAGAACACAACGACTGTGAGGTGGAATCATGTTTAAAGTAGAGAGAAGAACACAACGACTGTGAGGTGTGAAACATGTTTAAAGTAGAGAGAAAAACACAACGACTGTGAGGTGGAAACGTTTAAAGTAGAGAGAAGAACACAACAACTGTGAGGTGGAAACGTGTTTAAAGTAGAGAGAAGAACACAACGACTGTGAGGTGGAATCATGTTTAAAGTAGAGAAGAACACAACGACTGTGAGGTGTGAAACATGTTTAAAGTAGAGAGAAGAACACAATGACTGTGAGGTGGAAACATGTTCAAAGTAGAGAGAAGAACACAATGCCTGTGAGGTGTGAAACATGTTTAAAGTAGAGAGAAGAACCCAACGCCTGTGAGGTGTGAAACATGTTTAAAGTAGAGAGAAGAACACAATGCCTGTGAGGTGTGAGACATGTTTAAAGTAGAGAGAAGAACACAATGCCTGTGAGGTGTGAGACATGTTTAAAGTAGAGAGAAGAACACAACAGAAAGCGTGGTGCTCCGAGCAGAGGAAAGGAGATTTCAGCTATGCAAACAGATCAAATATACAAGCAGCCAGAACCAGATAACACAGACTAACTAAAAGCCTCCACTGCCCTAGCCCAGCACCAAGAGGACCAGAAGGAAAGCCAAAATAAAGCAACATCTGATTCAGAGAAGGAATGAATGAAGGATGAGACTACCCTACAACTGACAGCCCTAGATGAGAAAGAAGAGAGTGGGAGGGATGCAGGAATGTCCTTCAACCAGACAGCACGGAGAGTTAGGGAGAGAAGAAAAGGAAGACATTGATTGTGTAGAGCAGGAGGTATATAGTCAGAACGGATGTAAACTCTGGATGACAATGATCACTATGTCAACAACATCATCCCAACATCATCCCGATGGCTCCCGTGTAGCACAGCGGTCTAAGGCACTACATCTCAGTGCTAGAGGTGTCACTACAGACACCCTGGTTCGAATCCAGGCTGTATCACAACCGGCCGTGATTGGGAGACACATAGGGCGGCTCACAATTGGCCCGGCATCGTCCAGATTTGGCCAGTGTAGGCCGTCATTGTAAAGTTAAAGTTGCCTAGTTAAATAAAGGTTCAATTTTTTTAATATTACATTTAAAAAATCATGGTTGCAAACAGGACAGCACAAAAATACCCACTGCAGCCTAGCTACAGCGTACGATGATGGTTATTTATTTAGTGTGTTTTTTTAGGGGGCAGATAGATTGCAGACAGATTGTGGCTTCCATCAATGTAATTGTCTGCATCAGTTCCAATCCCCCATATACTTTTTTGTAAATACCGTACATACAGCATATATTGTTTTTAATATATGTTCATTTATTATGTTCCCCTACCCTACCATCCCTCCTCTGACTGGAGTAAACTAATGGACAACGACTTAGGCTTCTACTTCCAGCTTATACAGTGCATTCAGAAAGTATTCAGACCCCTTGACTTTTTCCAAATTTTGTTACGTTACAGCCTTATTCTAAAATGGATTACATTTTTTTAAATCCTCATCAATCTACACACAATACCCAATAATGACAAGGCAAAAACAGGTTTTTAGAAATGTGTGTAATGATGATGCTGTTTAATCAGCTTCTTGATATAATACACCTGTCAGGTGGATGGGTTATCTTGGCAAAGGAGAAATGCTGACTAACAGTCTCTTGACCATAGCATGGGTCAAGAGACAACAAACAATTACATGGAAAACCAGTGGCATGGTGTCTGTTGGCTGTGTTTCAATTTCAAGTAAAATATCAAAATATAGAGAGTCGCACACTCCATATATAAACTCCCAGTAATTTATTGAGTATTTACCAACGTTTCGGCATCACTGTGGCTTCTTCAAAACGTTGGTAAATACCCAATAAATTACTGGGAGTTTATATATGGAGTGTGCGACTCTCTATATTTTGATAGTTTACTTGAAATTGAAACACAGCCAACAGACACCATGCCACTGGTTTAATTGTTTGTTGTCTCTTGACCCATGCTATGGTCGAGAGACTGTCAGTCAGCGTTTCCCCTTTGCCAAGATAACCCATCCACCTGGAATGGAGAGCACTCACTCAGAATGATGGGAGATTTTCATAGCTTGTGAAATATACAGAGTCATTGGTAAAGGGGGGGGGGGGGGGGGTTGTATGAAGATGTAAGTTGTCTGGTGTGCAAAGGGTGGAAAAGGTGCATCTCTCTATCGATCAGAGCGAAGTCTATTACACCAATCCATCTTCATAAAGCTGATAGCCAAGCACTGAGCCTTTGTTTATTCCTTTAGATACATTAAAGGGATGAGGTGATGAGGTGAGACCTAGTGACAGCACGTTAAGTCAAAACAGTGGCAGACACAGCCACGCAGAGGCAAAGCATTACATGGGAGAATCCACATTCTATTGAAGGTATATCAAATGAGACAGTCCCATAATAATTTATGTATATTATAGGACAAGTTGATTTACACTATCTTGATTTGACATACTCTAACACACTGTTATTATTCAAATTCAAGTCCTATCAAAGCTGCATTATCATATGAAAAGTGAATGGAATGAGCATTAGTCAACGCTGTGCTTCAGTGAGAGTACTCAATAAACGTAGACTAAAACTGATTCATACATCATGAATAATATAAATAAATTAACTTTAATTTGTTTGGTTTCATCAGGGGTCCTATATCTACTCAGGCCTTCTCAGATAGTTGTAAATCTTGCAAAGCAGATACCAAGCCAACTGGAAAATATATCGCTCTTGCGAAACATATTGGGGAATCTACATCTTCCATTCTCATACCAATCTTCTCTCAATAGAGCAGCCTCGCCGGAGAAGACTGTGGCAGAGACATTGTTTTATGTCAGATAGCATGACGTCTCCATCTGACGTCATGTAGGAGTGACGTCATGTAGGAGTGGCGCCACCTGATTAGAAAACAATGGTGGCAGAGATTTGGGATGCACTGTAGGCATACTTTAGACAAGGGGTATTCAACTCTTACCCCAGGAGGTCCGAAGCATGCTGGGTTTCTGTTCTACATGATAATTCATTACACAAACCTGGTGTCCCAGGTCTAAATCAGTCCCTGATTAGAGAGGAACAATAAGGTCCAGAGTTGAGTTTGAGGGCTGTAAACCATTATAATCAGACACAATTGGGCCTCCTCATTCAGTCTGAAACCTCTAGATCTGAGATAGGTTTTGCTATACAAACAGAGTATGATTTTTTCAGTTTTCTAGAGACTATCATGAATATTCCTACAGGACCTTGGTGGAGCCCACTTGCATTAATTTACCACTGGGTAGAATGGAAAGAATGATATGAAAGCCAGATGAACACAGAGGAGCAGCCAAACACCTCCAGAAGAGAGCTGGCCAGGCAGCCTCTTCAGTGAGTTCACAGATGTGTTCCAAATGTCACCCTATTCCCTACATAGTGCACTACTTTTGACCAGAGCCATGTGAGCCCTGGTCAAAAGTAGTGCACTATATAGTGAATAGGGTGCCATTTTTGACATAACCTATGGGTCATCTCTTTAGCATATCAGAGAAGATATTTCTGACAGTTTAATACAATCTCATGGTATTACTGGCCTGGAGCTTTATGATGTGGGTGACGGCATTAATCATCCAGGAGCTCATCGTGATGGCTTGGGTGGTATAATCCAGTACACTCCCACTCTCTCTCTCTTACTCACTCACTCCCTCTTCATTTCACTCTCAAACATTCTCTTCCCCCATTTCTCTCTATCCTCTCTCTCTTTTTCTCTCTCTCTCTCTCTCTCTCTCTCTCTCTCTCTCTCTCTCTCTCTCTCTCTCTCTCTCTCTCACTGTGTCCCGGGGTTAGATGAACAGTTGCCACAAAAAATTCCATATTTGATTCTGTCAATACAGACATTTCCATACAGTTTATTTCTGTCCTTTGCTACATTTCCCCTAGTTTAACCAAACCCAGACACAGCAGGTGTGGAAAGAGACTACATCAGTGACACACGGCGTGTAACTACCAATCAGAGGATTAACAGACTCCCATTGGACCGTCATCAGAGCCAGTTGAAGCGACAGCGTGATGTGCTAATGATGAGCATGAGCCATGGTTGCCCTGGGCTGCTGCAGTCACAGTACCATGGTCAGAGTGGTTGTCTACTGTGACGGTCGCTCTGGGCTGCTGCAGTCACAGTACCATGGTCAGAGTGGTTGTCTGCTGTGACGGTCGCTCTGGGCTGCTGCAGTCACAGTACCATGGTCAGAGTGGTTGTCTGCTGTGACGGTCGCTCCGGGCTGCTGCAGTCACAGTACCATGGTCAGAGTGGTTGTCTGCTGTGACGGTCGCTCTGGGCTGCTGCAGTCACAGTACCATGGTCAGAGTGGTTGTCTGCTGTGATGGTCGCTCCGGGCTGCTGCAGTCACAGTACCATGGTCAGAGTGGTTGTCTGCTGTGACGGTCGCTCCGGGCTGCTGCAGTCACAGTACCATGGTCAGAGTGGTTGTCTGCTGTGATGGTCGCTCCGGGCTGCTGCAGTCACAGTACCATGGTCAGAGTGGTTGTCTGCTGTGATGGTCGCTCCGGGCTGCTGCAGTCACAGTACCATGGTCAGAGTGGTTGTCTGCTGTGACGGTCGCTCTGGGCTGCTGCAGTCACAGTACCATGGTCAGATGGTAGTCCTTCATGGGCTGGCTTATAGAGACAGAGTGACACACCATGTCCAATACACTGCTCTCTCTCTCGCTCTCTCACACACACACACTCGTACATGCTTGGCATCTCAGAGTGTCTGTGACACTGTTCTGCCAGGCCTGTCCACTACGATCACACTGGGAGGCCTACTGGTCACTGTCTGTCTCTTCAGCCCTTTATCTTCCTTCTCTTTCTTTCTCTGTCTTTCTCTGTCAACACACACATGCAAATACACAAACATGTGTAGATGCATTTCAAACAAATTTACATAGGTATGCAAATACTGTACATTAACATATGTAGATGCAGACAACACATACACACACATTTCAGCATTCAGATCCCAACAACACCCTGCAGGAGTTGAGAAAGGCCAGAGTTAAGACAGGAAGAGTTATTTCCCAGAGAGCAGCGCTGATGAGAGCAGCTTACAGCCACAACGGAAGAACACAACTGTGAGGTGGAAACATGTTTAAAGTAGAGAGAAGAACACAACTGTGAGGTGGAATCATGTTTAAAGTAGAGAGAAGAACACAACGACTGTGAGGTGTGAAACATGTTTAAAGTAGAGAGAAGAACACAACGACTGTGAGGTGGAATCATGTTTAAAGTAGAGAAGAACACAACGACTGTGAGGTGGAATCATGTTTAAAGTAGAGAGAAGAACACAACGACTGTGAGGTGTGAAACATGTTTAAAGTAGAGAGAAGAACACAACAACTGTGAGGTGGAATCATGTTTAAAGTAGAGAGAAGAACACAACGACTGTGAGGTGGAATCATGTTTAAAGTAGAGAAGAACACAACGACTGTGAGGTGTGAAACATGTTTAAAGTAGAGAGAAGAACACAACGACTGTGAGGTGGAATCATGTTTAAAGTAGAGAGAAGAACACAACGACTGTGAGGTGGAATCATGTTTAAAGTAGAGAGAAGAACACAACGACTGTGAGGTGGAAACATTTAAAGTAGAGAGAAGAACACAACAACTGTGAGGTGGAAACGTGTTTAAAATAGAAAGAAGAACACAACGACTGTGAGGTGGAATCATGTTTAAAGTAGAGAAAAGAACACAACGACTGTGAGGTGTGAAACGTTTAAAATAGAGAGAAGAACACAACGACTGTGAGGTGGAATCATGTTTAAAGTAGAGAGAAGAACACAACGCCTGTGAGGTGGAATCATGTTTAAAGTAGAGAGAAGAACACAACGACTGTGAGGTGGAATCATGTTTAAAGTAGAGAGAAGAACACAACGACTGTGAGGTGGAAACGTTTAAAGTAGAGAGAAGAACACAACGACTGTGAGGTGGAATCATGTTTAAAGTAGAGAGAAGAATACAACGCCTGTGAGGTGTGAAACATGTTTAAAATAGAGAGAAGAACACAACGACTGTGAGGTGGAATCATGTTTAAAGTAGAGAGAAGAACACAATGACTGTGAGGTGTGAAACATGTTTAAAGTAGAGAGAAGAACACAACAACTGTGAGGTGTGAAACATGTTTAAAGTAGAGAGAAGAACACAACGACTGTGAGGTGGAAACATTTAAAGTAGAGAGAAGAACACAACTCCTGTGAGGTGTGAAACATGTTTAAAGTAGAGAGAAGTACACAACGACTGTGAGGTGTGAAACATGTTTAAAGTAGAGAGAAGAACCCAACGCCTGTGAGGTGTGAAACATGTTTAAAGTAGAGAGAAGCACACAACGACTGTGAGGTGTGAAGCATGTTTAAAGTAGAGAGAAGAACACAACGACTGTGAGGTGTGAAACATGTTTAAAGTAGAGAGAAGAATACAACGCCTGTGAGGTGGAAACGTGTTTAAAATAGAGAGAAGAACACAACGACTGTGAGGTGTGAAACATGTTTAAAGTAGAGAGAAGAACACAACAACTGTGAGGTGTGAAACATGTTTAAAGTAGAGAGAAGAACACAAAGACTGTGAGGTGGAAACATTTAAAGTAGAGAGAAGAACACAACTCCTATGAGGTGTGAAACATGTTTAAAGTAGAGAGAAGAACACAACGACTGTGAGGTGTGAAACATGTTTAAAGTAGAGAGAAGAACACAACGACTGTGAGGTGTGAAGCATGTTTAAAGTAGAGAGAAGAACCCAACGCCTGTGAGGTGTGAAACATGTTTAAAGTAGAGAGAAGAACCCAACGACTGTGAGGTGTGAAGCATGTTTAAAGTAGAGAGAAGAACACAACGACTGTGAGGTGTGAAACATGTTTAAAGTAGAGAGAAGAACACAACGACTGTGAGGTGGAAACATGTTTAAAGTAGAGAGAAGAATACAACGCCTGTGAGGTGGAAACATGTTTAAAATAGAGAGAAGAACACAACGACTGTGAGGTGTGAAACATGTTTAAAGTAGAGAGAAGAACACAACAACTGTGAGGTGTGAAACATGTTTAAAGTAGAGAGAAGAACACAACGACTGTGAGGTGGAAACATTTAAAGTAGAGAGAAGAACACAACTCCTGTGAGGTGTGAAACATGTTTAAAGTAGAGAGAAGAACACAACGACTGTGAGGTGTGAAACATGTTTAAAGTAGAGAGAAGAACACAACGACTGTGAGGTGTGAAGCATGTTTAAAGTAGAGAGAAGAACCCAACGCCTGTGAGGTGTGAAACATGTTTAAAGTAGAGAGAAGAACACAACGACTGTGAGGTGTGAAGCATGTTTAAAGTAGAGAGAACACAACGACTGTGAGGTGTGAAGCATGTTTAAAGTAGAAAGAAGAACACAACGACTGTGAGGTGGAAACATGTTTAAAGTAGAGAGAAGAACCCAACGCCTGTGAGGTGTGAAACATGTTTAAAGTAGAGAGAAGAACACAACGACTGTGAGGTGTGAAGCATGTTTAAAGTAGAGAGAAGAACACAACGACTGTGAGGTGGAAACATGTTTAAAGTAGAGAGAAGAACCCAACGCCTGTGAGGTGTGAAACATGTTTAAAGTAGAGAGAAAAACCCAACGCCTGTGAGGTGTGAAACATGTTTAAAGTACAGAGAAGAACCCAACGCCTGTGAGGTGTGAAACATGTTTAAAGTAGAGAGAAGAACCCAACGCCTGTGAGGTGGAATCATGTTTAAAGTAGAGAGAAGTACCCAACGACTGTGAGGTGTGAAACATGTTTAAAGTAGAGAGAAGAACCTAACGACTGTGAGGTGTGAAACATGTTCAAAGTAGAGAGAAGAACACAAACTCTCACTGTGTCCCGTATTCACTCACTCCCTCTTTCCCTCTTAATTTCACTCTCAAATGTTCTCTTCCCCCATTTCTCTCTATCCTCTCTCTCGCTGTGTCTCTCTGTCTCTCTGTTTCTGTGTCCTCTTTCTCTCTGTGTCCTCTTTCTCTCTGTGTCCTCTTTCTCTCTGTGTCCTCTTTCTCTCTGTGTCCTCTTTCTCTCTGCCTGTCTCTTACTCCCTCCCTCCCTCCCTCTTCATTTCTCTCTCTCTCCCTCTCCCTAAAAGTAGTACTATGTCAGGAGAAAACAAGTTGTCCTGACATTTAGAAGTACCTGAACAATACCAAATTACATGCTCCAAAGAATATAACTTTTAGAGCCATCCATCCCTCCTGTTAAGAGCAAGCCCATCCCTTTAGTAGCCAGGACATTTTACCACAATTTAATTAGATTGCTCTGGTTTCTTTTTTAGAGATCGCATCCCCAAGAGGGCTTCTCTGCAGGACATCACATCTACATTCTCCAGGTCACCAGAGACTTTTTAACAATTACTCTCCCTCTTGATATTTTCATGAATATACTACACTGATAACGCTGTTATGAACATAAAATATGTTTCAAAATTGTTTTCTGCGTAAGAGGTTTTTCATTGATTGAGATAGGGAAGCTTTCATGTAAGCTTGAAAGGTTTTTCCTGTCACATTTTACTGCTTCAAAAACAACAGGCGGGCAGCCACCAAGTTATTCCAATATTATGCATCAATCAAAGACTACCGGATGAGGCGCGATTGGTGAGCCGCAATGCTGCAAAGCACAGACCAATCAAAAGACTATAATGACATCCAGAGAGGAAAAGCCTCGGAGAACAACTGGCTGGCACTTTCCCCAATTCAACTGACGGCGGGCGCTAACATCTGGACTTTTCATTTAAATCCCCTGTTGTGTGATGGGCCAGAAACCCCTAATTACATATGAATGAGAACTGTGTCTCATGAAAGATTGATGTGGAAACATGCAGGTAAATGAGTGTTACCAGTTCATTCTGCAACTACAATAACATCATACTCATTCTGTTTGCAGAGGGGAAGGGACACAACACATTTCAATAATGCACTGTGAGCGGAGGTTTGTTCAAAAACTATCATACTTCCCATGGAGACAATAATAAATACTGTGTCACTGAAAAAATACCCCCCATAATGATGAGAGAGAAAATTGCTTCAAAATACATATTGGTCCATTTTATCTGGTGCCATTTTCCAAATGGAGCCACCCCCTTCCCTCTTCCCACTGTTTACTCTCCATGTTTTGCAGTAATTAAGCGTCTCTCTAAGCATGGGTATTTCATGCTGCAGTGAGAAATAGTGGCGGGAGAGATATGGGGATGCCAGGGTAAATCTGTTACACTTTATAAGCCATGCTATCTTTACCTTGGTGACTCTGCCAGTCAGATGGAATATATTTCTCAGCCAGCTCTGCTCTGTGACACAGCACAGTGATAAGGGATGCACAGCTCAAACATGACAACCAAATATGTGTGGAGATGTGTGGGTGTGTATAAACAGGTATGTGTGTATGTATACAAGCTGTATACTCCAGTGCACTATTCATTATCGTCAGTCAGATTTGTTCACAGTTTGTCCGTGAATTTTGTTTAATTACACAGGGTGAATTCACACCGCTTAGGGGATAACACACACACACACACACACACACACACACACACACACACACACACACACACACACACACACACACACACACACACACACACACACACACACACACACACACACACAACACACACAACACAGACACAACACACACAGACACAGACACACACAACCCAGACACACACACACACAGAGAGACACACACACACACACACACACACAACACACACAACACAGACACAGACACAGACACAGACACACACAACCCAGACACACACACACACACACACACACACACACACACACACACACACACACACACACACACACACACACACACACACACACACAGACATAGACACACAGACATAGACACACACACTCGCACAAACAACCACACAGACACCCCCAGACACACACACACCCTTGCACACACATAGGCCTTCACAGACACACATGTGAAAAGTCAGTATAAATAAGCAAGCCATTAATCACGTTACCAGTCAAAACAAACATGTGATGTAGGTTGCAGCAGAGACAACATTTGTTTCTGCAACCACTGGCATTCATTAAAACTTCCACTCTCAGCAGGGGAGAACTGGGGCAAGAGAGAGGAAGACTAGGAGTTAGATATGGTCCCTGAGAAGTAGAACTAACCAACTTAAACCTGCTAAATCATGCTCCACTATTCCCTAAACGACAGATATAACCATATGAATTATTGATCAAAAACACGATATGCATGATGATGCATTTCCCTGGCTGTTATATCAACATGCAGGCGACGGCCCATACTACTGATGTGATGCCTCAGTGCTTCATGTGTGTGCATGTTATGCTCCATGAGGATTTCCCTCCCTGGAAAGCCTCTCCTCTCCACAGTGCTTATAATCCTTCACACTTTTAACTACCACCTCTAATGATGATTATCTGCTTAATCACAGGGATATTCTTAGACTACAGACACAGCAGATGGAGACTGCCAGGATGACCTCACTGGTAGAAATACCCTCTGTGCTTTAGAAATGATCAAGAAAACAAAAGGAGCACTGATTAAATTTGTCCCTAGCGTTTCCACATGAAGTATAGTGAGGGTTGTGGGTCACATCCAGGAGAGGATTTATCTTCCTCAGGTTCCATGTATGCATCCCAAATGGCACCCTGTTCCCTATATAGTGCAATACTTTTGACCAGAGCCCTATTTGCCCTGGTCCAAAAGTAGTGTACTACATACACTACCGTTCAAACGTTTGGGGTCACTAAGAAACCTCCTTGTTTTTTAAAGAAAAGCAAAAAAAAAATGTCCATTAAAATAACATCAAATTGTTCAGAAATACAGTGTAAACATTGTTAATGTTGTAAATGACTATTGTAGCTGGCAGCTTCATTAAAGAGTACCCGCAAAACACCAGTCTCAACGTCAACAGTGAAGAGGCGACTCTGGGATGCTGGCATTCCAGGCAGAGTTCCTCTGTCCAGTGTCTGTGTTCTTTTGCCCATTTTAATATTTTATTTTTATTGGCCAGTCTGAGATATGGCTTTTTCTTTGCAACTCTGCCTAGAAGACCAGCATCCCAGAGTCGCCTTTTCACTGTTGACGTTGACACTGATGTTTTGCGGGTACTATTTAATGAAGATGCCAGTTGAGGACTTGTGAGGTGTCTGTTTCTCAATCTAGACACTCTAATGTACTTGTCCTCTTGCTCAGTTATGCACCGGGGCCTCCCACTCCTATTTCTGTTCTGGTTAGAGCCAGTTTGCGCTGTTCTTTGAAGGGAGTAGTACACAGCATTGTACGAGATCTTCAGTTTCTTGGAAATTTCTCGCATGGAATAGCCTTCATTTCTCAGAACAAGAATAGACTGACAAGTTTCAGAAGAAAGTTATTTGTTTCTGGCCCTTTTGAGCCTATAATCGAACCCACAAATGCTGATGCTCCAGATTCTCAACTAGTCTAAAGAAGGCCAGTTTGATTGCTTCTTTAATCAGGACAACAGTTTTCAGCTGTGCTAACATAATTGCAAAAGGGTTTTCTAATGATCAATTAGCCTTTTAAAATGATCAACTTGAATTAGCTAACACAACGTGCCATTGGAACACAGGAGTGATGGTTGCTGATAATGGGCCTCTGTACGCCTATGTAGATATTCCATTAAAAATCATCCGTTTCCAGCTACAATAGTCCTTTACAACATGAACAATGTCTACAATGTATTTCTGATCAATTTCATTTTATTGGACAAAACATTTGCTTTTCTTTCAAAAACAAGGACATTTCAAAGTGACCCCAAACTTTTAAATGGTAGTGTAGGTACAACTAAGGCCTGGAGATGTATTGATCCAGAGAGGGAAATTAGTGAAGAAAGACCATGCAATTGGGTTGGACAAATCTGTCAGGACAGAGCATACAAGCAACATGCAACAGACAGGGTCAACATTCCAGACAGGGACAATAGTTCCAGACCACCTATGATTTTCACCATGAGCTTATTGTGTGAAAGCCTGGTGTTAAGAGCAACAACACACCTGTTACTATGGAATCCACTCTATCTTCCCACCGGGGGTCTAGCATTAGCAATCAGCCTCTCTTCTAACCTGGAGATAGACTTCTCTCCAATCAAAACAGCAATCATGGACCCACCCAATAGCTCCCCTGACCACATCCCAAAGCGCATGCAAATTCCCTGATGACGTGTGATTCTAACGTTACAGTTGGCTTCAAATTATTTCCCCTTTCACTGTTCAAAATACCTGTAAAAGAAATGTCCATGTTAGGAACCCTGAAGATATATCAGCCTGGCCTGACCCATGTGATGGGATAAGGCACTTTTCAGTGTGCTCACAAAGGAAGAGAGATCAGGGGAAGATGAGAGAGGAATAAAGACAGGAGAGAGAGAGAGAGTTGAACTAAGCTCTCTGGGTGTTATCAAAGGAAAATATGAAACTAACCTCTGGCATCGAAAAACTCCTCATCTGAGCTGTCAACGGACTCCTGTGCAATGTCCTGCATCCGCCAGTGGGAGATACTGTGCTTGCGGGAAGCGGCTGAGAGGTAGAAAGAGAAAAACACGTCAATTTCTACTTCAGGAGAAGCGTCTATGTATGTCATCATGTCATTATTCAGAGTATTCAAGGTCAAATTCATTATGTGAATCTATATTTTTTTCCTTTCAGCTTCAAGTGCATTGTCTGTCTATAAAAGGCAGTAGAATAATTGCATTGGCTTTTAGGGCCTTGAGCAGAGAGGCTCTATTGGTCTCCAGTGTCACAGAGCACAAATCAAGCAAACCAGAGCCCTAGATTGAGAAATGTAAGGAGGCACATATAAATATATATAAGGCTCTGAAGCTAACCAATTGAGCTCAGAGGTTAGCCAGCTAATCTTATCTATGAACCATGAAACATTGGAGATGAAGGCTCCATATCTAGGTAGACTACTGTCCCTCAACAACACCCATTACCTGAGATATTGAATCAATCTTTAGTATTACACAGGAGGGTTTGGCCAGGGAGTTCCTGTTACGGGATTTTTGTGTTTAATGACTAAAATATGTATACATTTGACTTAGAATTATAACTCATAAATGTTGAATGTTATGTGTTCCTTGTTAGAAAGAATGGGTTTATCTTCAGACAGGCTAGAATGATGTCTCTACCCAGGGAGGGGAAAAACCTTGAGTTGGTTGTAGATAGTTGAACAGGTGGCAGACAGTAATGAGAACTCGAACTGTATTGCCATTGTATCCGAGAGGAGGTTGGACATTAAAACCTATGACATCATCTTTATTATATAACCTGATGTAAAATGTATTATGATCAGTACTCTTGAGAATAAACGCTATTGATTGATTGATTTTAAGACTGGTATCTGTCCATTTTATGCAGATAATTATCTTACAAATTCTTATTTATGGGCAGAGTGTTTTAATTGAATTGGTTAATAAACAGGAATCAAAATTCCTTTAACAGTTCCTCAAATTCCCATTCTTCAGGACTAGAACGAGGGAGTATTTAGAGAGATCCCTCAAGCTCTGTTCCTCTAAGATCAGTGTTAATAAATTAATGCCAGATAAAGGCAATAACGTTGATTATAAATGACTTTCAGACAACCAACGAGTCTTCCTTTAAGTGCTATTGAATTTAAACAAAATCAATAACAAGTGAAAGTGACCAAGCAAATTGTTCCCTTGCTCTAACCTCCAGAGAACTGCAATTGGAGAGAAAAATATCACCTAATTGAGTTGTGTGGGCTTTCCCGTCCCTACACACAGAGAGCGAGTGTCCCAGAATCTAAGAGCCTTTACTCCACAACAACACCAGACTGCTTGTGTTTGATCTCAGCTCATTTCATCCCTCTATCCCTTCCTCCATTATCCACTTCCAGAGGCATTTGCAGAGTGCCATACTGCATGTTGAAATGCTGAGTTCATGGCTTCCATTACACCATGCCACTTTCTCTGCCCTCACTGTTTTCACTCTCTTCATCTCTTTCTTTCTCTCCTACGGCTCTGCTTCTCCTCATCGCTATACAGGAATTAATTAGCTTTTAATTTCTTACATGACTCCATCAGTTCAAATGTTTTCACTATTAATATCTCATTGAGGAATGGGTGTCTCAACCTTTGGAGTTCTCAATTAGAGTCATGAAATGGAGGATAGGATAGTCCATGAACAGCAGATGTGTTACAAGGCGTTGCTCAACCTCAGCCTGGGGTAGGCCAGCACCGTTCAGGACAGAACCCTGGTATTTCTGTTTGCTTTTTGCACTGTCTATGCACCCTACACACTCGCGCACACTGACACGCCAACACACACACACAAACACCCACTTCATAACACACACACAATATGCACATACATTTATACTGACTCTACTGTACACACACCCACTCACATTCAATCATCATATAGGCTGCTGCTACACTGTTTATCATACATCCTGATGCCTAGTCACCTTACCCCTATACATATCTACCTCGATCACTCCAGTATCCCTGCACATTGTAAATATAGTACTGGAACTGACTGACCTTGTATATAGATTACTTAATTTATTGTGTTGTTCTTATTTCTTATTTCTATGTCTCGTGTGTTTTTGTTCTACCTTATGTTATTTTTACTATGACATTGTTATTGAATACTGCATTGTTGAGTTTAGAGCTTGCAAGAAAAGCATTTCACTGTACTTGTGCACGTGACTTTAAAACTTGAAACTACGGTAAGCAGATCCTAACAGTTGTCATAATATTGAAAATGTGAACTAACACACTGATTCATGGGTTCACCCTGATTAATTTCATTGGACTAGATTTGATTACAGCCAAGTGTATGGAGACACACCATATGGCCCTGGTCAAAAGAAGTGCACAATATAGGGAATAGGGTGCCATTTGGGACACAGTCACAGTGTTCAATATACACTCTCATGATGAAAATGTGAATACTAACTATGTCTTAATGACAAATTGATGATTGCAAACAGGGGCATTAACCAATCACCTGAAATCTATACGCTATTCTGTAATGTATTCTGAGTGATTAACTTTAAATCCAATTTCTCAATACATTCAATACCTCATTTGCACATCCAATGTACACTACCATTCAAAAGTTTGGGTTCACTTAGAAATGTCCTTGTTTTTGAAAGAAAAGCACATTTTTTGTCCATTAAAATAACATGAAATTGATCAGAAATACATTGTAGACATTGTTCATATTGTAAATGACTACTGTAGCTGGAAACGGATGATTTTTAATGGAGTATCCACATAGGCGTACAGAGGCCCATTATCAGCAACCATCACTCCTGTGTTCCAATGGCACGTTGTGTTAGCAATTTATTTTTTTATTTTTTTATTTTTTTATTTCACCTTTATTTAACCAGGTAGGCTAGTTGAGAACAAGTTCTCATTTGCAACTGCGACCTGCCCAAGATAAAGCATAGCAGTGTGAACAGACAACAACACAGAGTTACACATGGAGTAAACAATAAACAAGTCAATAACATGGTAGAAAAAAGAGAATCTATATACAATGTGTGCAAAAGGCATGAGGAGGTAGGCAATAAATTACAATTAATTACAATTTAGCAGATTAACACTGGAGTGATAAATCATCAGATGATCATGTGCAAGTAGAGATACTGGTGTGCAAAAGAGCAGAAAAGTAAATAAATAAAGCAGTATGGGGGGTGAGGTAGGTAAATTGGGTGGGCTATATACTTGGACAAATTGGACAAATATAATCCAAGTTGATCATTTAAAAGGCTAACTAATTATTAGAAAACCCTTTTGCAATTATGTTAGCACAGCTGAAAACTGTTGTCCTGATTAAAGAAGCAATCAAACTGGCCTTCTTTAGACTAGTTGAGAATCTGGAACATCAGCATTTGTGGGTTCGATTATAGGCTCAAAAGGGCCAGAAACAAATAACTTTCTTCTGAAACTCGTCAGTCTATTCTTGTTCTGAGAAATGAAGGCTATTCCATGTGAGAAATTTCCAAGAAACTGAAGATCTCGTACAATGCTGTGTACAATGCTGTCCTTCACAGAACAGCGCAAACTGGCTCTAACCAGAATAGAAATAGGAGTGGGAGGCCCCGGTGCACAACTGAGCAAGAGGACAAGTACATTAGAGTGTCTAGTTTGAGAAACAGACGCCTCACAAGTCCTCAACTGGCATCTTCATTAAATAGTACCCATAAAACACCAGTCCCAACGTCAACAGTGAAGAGGCGACTCTGGGATGCTGGCCTTCTAGGCAGAGTTCCTCTGTCCAGCGTCTGTGTTCTTTTGCCCTTCTTAATCTTTATTTTTATTGGCCAGTCTGAGATATGGCTTTTTCTTTGCAACTCTGCCTAGAATGCCAGCATCCCGGAGTCGCCTCTTCACTGTTGACGTTGAGACTGGTATTTTGCGGGTACTATTTAATGAAGCTGCCAGTTGAGGACTTGTGAGGCGTCTGTATGAAAAATAATTGCCATTTAAACAGGATCTGGAGCATGCTAAAATCAAGCTGCAACAAGAGCGGCTAGAGTTGGTTAGGGAAGGAAAGCTCTAAGGGGAGAGTTTGCTCTGGGAAGGTGACCCAGATTTACCTAGGGGTCGCTCCTCTCTCGGTCATGCCCCGGACTCATTTGATATTGTTGGAAACTTATGGTTGTTGCCTAAATTTAATGTGAAGGACCCTGAGACGTTCTTTTCGTTGGAGCTTGTTGCTGACAGGCTGTCTCGTGTGCCCTATTCCTGAATGTCTACATGACTGACCGTTGTTTATTTTGTTTGGTATTGTCCTGTTCTGTCGCTCCTGTCTGTTCCCTTCTGGTCTTGTTTTCTTCTTTCCTCTTAACGGTTGCTTCCAGTGTGCAAAGGTTGCTGAGGTCTGGGGAGGACGAGGTTGGCTGGGGAACACGTACCCCCTAATGGATTTGGGACGCAGGCTGGGTCATTTGGGATGCAGTGCAGGGTCATTTGGGACACAGACTGGGTCATTTGGGACGCAGGCTGGGTCATTTGGGATGCAGTGCAGGGTCATTTGGGACACAGACTGGGTCATTTGGGACGCAGACTGGGTCATTTGGGATGCAGGGCAGTGTCACTTGGGACGCAGACTGGGTCATTTGGGATGCAGTGCAGGGTCATTTGGGACGCAGACTGGGTCATTTGGGACGCAGAATGGGTCATTGGGATGCAGTGCAGGGTCATTTGGGATGCAGACAGTGTCATTTGGGACGCAACCTGTGTCATTTGGGATGCAGTGCGGGGTCATTTGGGACGCAGGCTGGGTCATTTGCGACGCAGACTGGGTCATTTGGGATGCAGAGCAGGGTCATTTGGGATGCAGAGCAGGGTCATTTGGGACGCAGACTGGTTCATTGGGATGCAGTGCAGGGTCATTTGGGATGCAGACAGTGTCATTTGGGACGCAGAATGGGTCATTGGGATGCAGTGCAGGGTCATTTGGGATGCAGACAGTGTCATTTGGGACGCAATCTGTGTCATTTGGGATGCAGTGCAGGGTCATTTGGGACGCAGGCTGGGTCATTTGGGACACAGATCAGTATTATTTGTTGTTTGTGTGATTGGTGTGGTGTTCCGGGATCCTTGTTGGTTCCCGGTTTATGGACCAGAAATCCAACATGGATGGATAACCTAAGATGTTTCACTGTTTTCCTCTGAGGAAGCACATCAAGAATGACAGGGAGGAGAAATTGCTCAAGTAGTTTTTAAACAAAAGAAATAGCCAAAAGAGTGGCATCATTGAGTTTAAGTAGGCGATGAAGTAATCAAAAAGACTTAACAGCCATCTTAAAGCACTCTAAACATATTCCCTTATCGATAAGTAACCACCAGAATCTGTGGTCAATATTGAAGTCATTTTGAAGATATTTAAGAGAGACTAATATGGGAGTGATAAAAACCCTTCCTCTAAAATATCTCCCTCTCTCCCTACCTCTCCCTCTCTCCCTCTCGCCCACCCACCCGGCCGCCAGCCAGCCAGCCAGCCAGCCAGCTAACTAGCCAGCTTCTGGCTCCTGGTTAGGTAAATAGGCAGCACTCGCCAACCCAGTGCACCCTCATGACAAACGGCCATTCAATTCTAATTAACACTACTTTGCATGCTTGAATAAATAACTGAGGTCAGGGGCTGAATGCATTATCACACGCCTGAGTAGGGTTTAGGGAACACTGTGCTGCTGCCTGTGAAGGGCTTGGCAGCACTGCCGAATAGAGGCCAAACCTAAGATTTCACTTATGACACATAAGATTGTAACATTAGATGATACTCGTCAGTTATTGAAAAATGACAAATGTCTTCATGGCTCAAATATTCCATGGACAATAGGGCTATTTGAGGGCTTACATGAGGTTGCAAAAGATACATAAATAATACATGGAAACAATAATTGTGAAAACTTATCAAAAAGGTAACACAAACTGAAATGTGTTTGGCATTGTAATTTGTCGGTAGAAAGTCAGCCAGGCATATCTATAATTTATCTGGCAAAAATGAATGTAGTGACTGAATTAGCAAACATGAGGGGTTGTGAAACTAACTGAGCTCTCCCTCTGAGGAATGAGAAAGAGCGAGAGAGAGAAAGGCCTACAGCAGCACCTAGATCTTCTGCACAGATTCTGTCAGACAGTGAATCTCAGTAAGACAAAATTAATGGTATTCCAAAAAAGGTCCAGTTGCCAGGACCACGAATACAAATTACATCTAGACACCGTTGCCCTAGAGCACACAAAAAACTATACATACCTCGGCCTAAACATCAGCGCTACAGGTAATATCCACAAAGCTGTGAACAAGCTGAGAGACAAGGCAAGAAGGACCTTCTATGCCATCAAAAGGAACATAAAATTTGACATACCAATTAGGATCTGGCTTAAAAATACTTGAATCAGTTATAGAACCCATTGCCCTTTATGGTTGTGAGGTCTGGGGTCCGCTCACCAACCAAGAATTCACAAAATTGTACAAACACCAAATTAAGATTCTCCATGCAGAATTCTGCAAAAATATCCTCAGTGAGCAATGTAAAACACCAAATAATGCATGCAGAGCAGAATTAGGCCAACACCCGCTAATGATCAAAAACCAGAAAAGAGAGGTTAAATTCTACAACCACCTAAAAGGTAGCGATTTCCAAACCTTGGATAACAAAGCCATCACCTAAAGAGAAATGAGCCTGGAGATGAGTCCCCTAAGCAAGCTGGTCCTGGTCCAGGACAGCAACACAATTAGACCCAACCAAATCATGAGAAAACAAAAAGATAATTAGAATGTACAATAAAACTGAGCAAACTAGAATGCTATTTGGCCCTAAACAGAGAGTCCACAGTGGCAGAATACCTGACCACTGTGACTGACCCAAAATTAAGGAAATCTTTGACTCAGTGAGCATAGCCTTGCTGTTGAGAAAGGCCACCGAAGGAAGACCTGGCTCTCAAGAGAAGACAGGCTATGAGTTGAAAACTGAGCTGCACTTCCTAACCTCCTGCCAAATGTATGACCATATTAGAGACACATATTTCCCTCAGATTACACAGGCCCACAAAGAATTCGAAAACAAATCCAATTTTGATAAACTCCCATATCTACTGGGTAAAATACCACAGTGTACAATCACAGCAGCAAGATTTGTTACCTGTTGCCACAAGAAAAGGGTAACCAGTGAAGAACAAACACCATTGTAAATACAACCCATATTTATATATTTTTATTTTCCCTTTTGTACTTTAACTATTTGCACATCATTACAACACTGTATATAGACATAATATAACATTTGAAATGTCTTTATTCTTTTGGAACTTTTGTGAGTGTAATATTTAATGTTATTTTTTTATTGTTTCTATTTCACTTGCTTTGGCAATGTAAACATATGTTTCCCATGAAAATAAAGCCCTTAAATTGAAATTGAGAATTGAGAGAGAGAGAGTGAGTGTGTATCTAATGTCTGTCACTGCCTCCTCTCATACAGGGCTATTTTTAGCTCTGTGCTGAATTCCGATCATTGTGCAAATTAGGAAGGACACAATCATTTGGGCAGAAACTGAAAAACCCGATTGGAGTTGGCCAATTTGAGACTAATTCAAGTTACATGTTACAGCAACTGCACATAAATAAATAATCTATACTCAGTGAGGACATGATTCCAGCTCCAGGAATTAAGATAATTACAATACAAATATTTTTATAACATCAATTGATCAGCTGCAAGAGGTGCGCCGGCAATAGCCGACAACACCAAAAGCTTGCCTAATGTTGATGGTCATAAGCACAGCAGTGCAGGGTCATTTAATAGTCATTTACTTTCCTTGCGTCTTAGTTTCAAACGTAGTCCAAACTTAAAAGAAAGAATAACGAGGCTGCATTTTCTTCCTTGTTTCAGTTACCTATCAGCCAGTCAGGTGGCAGCTGGTAGCTGTTTGAGAAACTGAAAACAGAGGGATCTCACTAATATCATTCAGCCCATCACACAGCAAAGCTGCCAGAGAAGAATTACAAAAACTATCTACATACATTTATTAAACCGCAATCATTGGTCTTGAGTATTATTCTACAGCAGTCAATTTTGAACTTATCAACAAGCAGAGTTCATTATGTTTAGTATGCTTGAAAATAAATGAAGGAACGAAACTCAGACCATTACAGGTACAATGCCAGCCGAAGCCATTAATGCAGAAAACAATGTTGTCTAGGGAATGTGTTTGTCTGGGTTATTGATTGCACTGCTTACTTTTTCAAATGAATTCTGAGGACAAAGCTGCTTGTCTGCTCAACCCTCAAACTGTATCTGTGATAATCACCATCTCTCCTCTTTAACTTTCACTTTAATAGTGAAATGGTTATTCTGAGTAGTGTTACAAACAGGAATCACAGATGACAAGGACTGTCTGTTGTCTCTGTGCTTATTTGTCTGCAGACTGACAAAAGCCTTTGAGATCCAGACATAATAATCAAATGAAAATGTAAACAATTCAACAGTGCCAGTTCAATTTACAATATCACTTTTGAAATACAATAGATTTCGCCTATCAAAGAAAATTCCACCAAAAATGCATGCAGAGCACACAAAGAGATTGGTACAAAGCTCTCCCTTGCCCTCCATTTGGCCAATCTGACCATAATTCTATCCTCCTGATTCCTGCTTACAAGCAAAAACTAAAGTAGGAAGCACCAGTGACTCTGTGAATAAAAAAGTGGTCAGATGAAGCAGATGCTAAGCTGCAGGACTGTTTTGCTAGCACAGACTGAAATATGTTCCGGGATTCTTCCGATGGCATTGAGGAGTACACCACATCCGTCACTGGCTTCATCAATAAGTGCATCGGTGACGTCGTCCCCACAGTGACTGTACGTACATACCCCAACCAGAAGCTATGGATTACAGGCAACATCCACACTGAGCTAAAGGGTAGAGCTGCCGCTTTCAAGGAGCAGGACTATAACCCAGAAGCTTATAAGAAATCCCGCTATGGCCTCCAACGAACCATCAAACAGGCAAAGCATCAATACAGGACTAAGATCGAATCGTACTACACCGGTTCCGACACTCGTCGGATGTGGCAGGGCTTGAAAACTATTACAGACTACAAAGGGAAGCACAGCCGAGAGCTGCCCAGTGACACAAGCCTACCAGACGAGCTAAATTACTTCTATGTTCGCTTCGAGGCAAGTAACACTGAAACATGCATGAGAGCATCAGCTGTTCTGGACGACTGTGTGATCACGCTCTCCGCAGCCGATGTGAGTAAGACCTTCAAACAGGTGTGAGAAAAGGTGAGAAAAAAGACCTTTTCAACATTCACAAGGTCGCAGGGCCAGACGGATTACCAGGACGTGTACTGCGAGCATGCGCGGACCAACTGGCAAGTGTCTTCATTGAAATTTTCAGCCTCTCCCTGTCTGAGTCTGTAATACCAACATGTTTCAAGCAGACCACCATAGTGCCTGTGACCAAGAACACTAAGGTAACCTGCCTAAATGACTACCGACCCGTAGCACTCACGTCTGTAGCCATGAAGTGCTTTGAAGGCTGGTTATGGCTCACATCAACAACATTATCCCAGAAACCCTAAACCCACTCCAATTTGCATACCGCCCCAACAGATCCACAGATAATGCAATCTCTATTGCACTCCACACTGCCCTTTCACACCTGGACAAAAGGAACACCTATGTGAGAATGCTATTCATAGACTACAGCGTTCAACACCATAATGCCCTCAAAGCCCATCACTAAGCTAAGGACCCTGGGACTGAACACCTCCCTCTGCAAATGGATCCTGGATTTCCTGACGGGCCGCCCCCAGGTGGTAAGGGTAGGTAACAACACATCCGCCACTCTGATCCTCAACACGGGGGGCCCTCAGGGGTGCGCGCTCAGTCCCCTCCTGTACTCCCTGTTCACTCATGACTGCACGACCAGGCACGACTCCAACACCAATATTAAGTTTGATGATGACACAACAGTGGTAGGCCCGATCACCGACAACGACAAGACAGCCTATAGGGAGGAGGTCAGAGACCTGACCGTGTGGTGCAAGGACAACAACCTCTCCCTCAACGTGATCAAGACAAAGGAGATGATTGTGGAGAAGAGGACCGAGTGGAAAAGAGGACCAAGCACGCCCCCATTCTCATCGACGGAGCTGAGGTGGAGCAGGTTGAGAGCTTCAAGTTCCTTGGCATCCACATCACCAACAAACTAACATGGCAAGCGGTACCGAAGCGCCATGTCTAGGTCCAAGAGGCTTCTAAACAGCTTCTACACCCAAGCCATAAGACTCCTGAACATCGAATCAAATGGCTACCCAGACTATTTACACGCCCCCCACACCTTTTTTTACGCTGCTGCTACTCTCTGTTATTATCTATTCAGAGTCACTTTAATAACTCTACCTACTCTGTACCGGTACCCCCTATATATAGCTTCACTATTGTTATTTTACTGCTGCTATTTTATTATTTCTTACTTTTATTTCTAACTTTTTTTTAGGTATTTTTCTTAAACTGAATTGTTGGTTAAGGGCTTGTGAGTAAGCATTCACTGTGAAGTCTACACCTGTTGTATTGGGCACATGTGACAAATAACATCTGATTTTTTTTGAAAAACTATCTTTAGGTATTAGTTTAATTTGCCCATTGTTGATATTGTCTTAAAAAAATGTTGCATGTCAGCAATCAAGATTTGAAGATATATGACTTTCAAAATACAGAAATACAGCAAAATGCATCATACCGGCTGTATTTATATATTTTGAAAGTTATATACAGTTGAAGTCGGAAGTTTACATACACCTTAGCCAAATACAATTAAACTCAGTTTTTCCCAATTCCTGACATTTAATCCTAGTAAAAATTCCCTGTCTTAGGTCAGTTAGGATAACAACTTTATTTTAAGAATGTGAAATGTCAGAATAATAGTAGAGAGAATGATTTATTTCAGCTTTTATTTATTTCATCACATTCCCAGTGGGTCAGAAGATTACATACACTCAATTAGTATTTGATAGCATTGCCTTTAAATTGCTTAACTTGGTTCAAACATTTCGGGTAGCCTTCCACAAGCTTCCCGATTCCTCCTGACAGAGCTGGTGTAACTGAGTCAGGTTTGTAGGCCTCCTTGCTCGCACACGCTTCTTCAGTTCTGCCCACAAATTTTCTATGGGATTGAGGTCAGGGCTTTGTGATGGCCACTCCAATACCTTGACTTTGTTGTCCTCAAGCCATTTTTCCACAACTTTGGAAGTATGCTTGGGGTCATTGTCCATTTGGAAGACCCATTTGCGACCAAGCTTTAACTTCCTGAATGATGTCTTGAGATGTTGCTTCAATATATCCACATCATTTTCTTTCCTCATGATGCTATCTATTTTGTGAAGTGCACCAGTCCCTCCTGCAGCAAAGCACCCACACAACATGATGCTGCTGGTCTTCTTCGGGCTTGCAGGCCTCCCCCTTTCTCCTCCAAACATAACTATGGTCATGATGGCCAAACAGTTCTATTTTTGTTTCATCAGACCAGAGGACATTTCTCCAAAAAGTACGATCTTTGTCCCCAAGTGCAGTTGCAAGCCGTAGTCTGGCTTTTTTATGGCGGTTTTAGAGCAGTGGCTTCTTCCTTGCTGAGCGGCCTTTCAGGTTATGTCGATATAGGTCTCGTTTTACTGTGGATATAGATACTTTTGTACCTGTTTCCTCCAGCATCTTCACAAGGTCCTTTGCTGTTCTTCTGGGATTGATTTGCACTAAAGTACGTTCATCTCTAGAAGACAGAACGTGTCTCCTTCCTGAGCGGTATGACGGCTGCGTGGTCCCATGGTGTTTATACTTGCATACTATTGTTTGTACAGATGAACGTGGTACCTTCAGGCGTTTGGAAATTGCTCCCAAAAATGAACCAGACTTGTGGAGGTCTACACATTTTTTTCTGAGGTCTTGGCTGATTTCTTTTGATTTTCCCATGATGTCAAGCAAAGAGGCACTGAGTTTGAAGGTAGGCCTTGAAATACATCCACAGGTACACCTCCAATTGACTCAAATGATGTCAATTAGCCTATCAGAAGCTTCTAAAGCCATGACATCATTTTCTGGAGTTTTCCAAGCTGTTTAAAGGCACAGTCAACTTAGTGTATGTAAACGTCTGACCCACTGGAATTGTGATACAGTGAATTATAAATGAAATAATCTGCCTGTAAACAATTGTTGGAAAAATGACTTGTGTCATGCACAAAGTAGATGTCCTAACCAACCTGCCAAAACTATAGTTTGTTAACAAGAAATTTGTGGAGTGGTTGAAAAACTAGTTTTAATGACTCCAACCTAAGTGTATGTAAACTTCCGACTTTTTAATTTAATTTTACCTTTATTTAACTAGGCAAGTCAGTTAAGAACAAATTGTTATTTTCAATGACAGCCTAGGATCAGTGGGTTAACTGCCTTGTTTAGGGGCAGAACGACAGATTTTTACCTTGTCAGCTCGGAGATTCAATCTTGTAACCTTTCGGTTTCTAGTCCAACGCTCTAACCACTAGGCTACCTGCCGACTTCAACTGTATCTTGAAAACTTGATTGCTGACATACACAACATTTGTATTAAAGTAGTCAAAGTTTTAGTGTTTGGTCTCATATTCCTAGCACGCAACAATTCCATCATATTGATGACTCTACAAACATGTTGGATGCATTTGCTGTTTGTATTGGTTGTGTTTCAGATTATTCTGTAACCAAACAAAATGAATGGTAAATTATATATTGTGACATTTTGGAGTCACTTTTATTGTAAATAAGAATAGAATATGTTTCTAAACACTACGACATTAATGTGGCTGCTACTATAATTACAGAGAGTCCTGAATGAATCGTGGATAATGATGAGTGAGAAAGTTACAGACGGACAAATATCATACCCCCCAAAAAATGCTTGGGGGTTTGATTTCAAATCCAAAATGGTGGAGTACAGAGCCAAAAAAACAACTAAAAAGACACTGTACATGCCTGAGGTCTACTTCTGTCTCCAACCTAAGGTTTTGATCAAGTAGAAATTGAAGAGTGAAAGACCGCATGTCACCCCTAAACCCCTGATGTTCTTCACTTCAATGAGGAGATCATGTTTTTAGGAGAAGCTGAAACAGAAATACTGTATCATCATGTTCCAAGTACATATGATATGGCATGTTTGGTAGAGCCTCTGCTAAAATCAAAACGGATGTTCCCATCTCCTCTTATCAAAAATGCAATTTCCTTACTCCAGCTGCTTTTTGGTAATGAAATACTTTCTATAGAGAAAAGAGGAAAAGGGTATGTGGCAGAATCCTTAGAGACAAACTAAAAAAAGCTACAGATCCACTGAGAGCAGATCTCAAATAAGGATGAAGCAGATAAGAAAAACGTGTGTAATTATAAGAAAGATTACAATAAAGTCTATATCTAGGCCAAGTTGTTCTCCTGTAAAGAAAGTAAAAGGAGAAAAAATGTCCTATCTACAAACCACAATGACACAGAGATTACACACTACAGTCAAAGGTGCAACAATATTGAAAGAAAACAGATCATGGAGATATGGAAGTAGGAACAGTAACCCTTATACATATTGCAGTTTGCCATCAATCTTGTACCAGTGTGTTCAAGCATTGCAGGGTTCAAATGATCTTCATGAGCAGAACAGCGACCATGGCTGGAATGATGGCTGTGGCCATAGATTTGCCATTAGCTCAGCGAGGGATAATCACTCACATCATATTGTGACTATTATGACAAACTGAAAAAAGGACTGCAGTTACAGCTACTTACAATTCAATTAGTCTGTTAGTTTCAAGGAAATCTATTGTCGATTATAAACTGGGGAGCAATGCTTTCCTCTCAATCATATTACAGCATATCATGAATAATCTGCACTGCACAACTGGTGACAGAGTGAAAAGCTTCCTGCTACAATGTACTGAGGACTCTATTAACCCTCTAAGAACAAGTTTCCCACTGGGCACAAACGTTATTTCAACGTCTAGTTTTGATTTAATTTTGGTTGTGTTGTCAACCAGTCAATTAAACACAAAATCAACAAAACATTTCACCATGTCATTGGATTTAGGCTAAAAGTTGTGTGAAAAAAAAACTAAATTCCATTACGTTGATGGCTTGTTGCAAATTCAATCCGTTTTCCACGTTGATGCAACAACATCACATAGATTTTTTGTTGTTGAAATGACGTGGCAACAACGTCGAATCAATAAGTTTTTGCCCAGTGGGTCATGAGCTCTTGAAATAATCTATCTGTCTGTCTCTCTCTATGTCTGTCTCTCTATCTGTCTCTCTCCCTTCTGTTGCATCTCTCTTTACTCATTGAATCAACTGCTAATTGAGCTGAATCAGTAAATTAGCAGACGCAATTGCGACATGGCTGGCATGTGATCTGGATAGGTTTCTACTATACAGAGCTGAGCTCCCTCTCCTAACACCTGGGCTGGTTCAAAACATACTGCCACTGTGTGTCCCAAATGGCACCCTATTATTTTGGTCAGAGCCCTGGTCAAAGGTAGTGCACTATAAAGGGAATAGAGAGTCATTTGGGACACACTCACTGTATTTCAGTCAGCAGCCAGTGGTATAAGCGCATGTTCCTCTAGGAAAATGTTTTATTCAAGTGCATTGGGTAGTCTCCCTACATGTTTTGTTGTTGTTGGTATTTATAGGATAACATCACATAGCTGTTGTGTACTTATTGTACCCGCCAGGTAGGACATTAGCCTCCCTCCTGTAAGGCAGGTGGTGAGGGAGATTCTTAAAATTGTATTGTTTTCATTATAAAAACTAATTTCAGTTCTACCTAAATTACATTATTGGAAAGCCTGGAAAAAGTAACCTCATCCTCAGGCTCAAATGCGAGAGAGAGCCGGCTGGGTGAACGAGACTAAGTGGTAAGACCATAACTTGGCCTTATTTTATGCAATTGAATTATGTCTCTGGTGTTCAGTTCCTGAGATTATGGTCCAATCATCAGCCAACCAGCAGTGACTGTATAAGACAAATTAGACTAACCTCAATAACTTATGTGACCTTGACTTCATGGTTTTAATTACCTCCATAACAAATTATTGCACCCTATAACAAAATCATCATTGTTGGGCACTGCGAAAAGAGACATTGGGCACCACCAAGAGTCATGCATAATTTGAATACTGCTTGACTGACTGAAACTGGATAATAACGGCCTACAATGGGTATTTTATTATCATTCAGCTCACAAATATGACCAATTTACGTCACGTCTCCAGAGTCGAGTCAAGGTTAAATATATAATGGAACAGTCATGAAATATTAAATCAATTCAAAAAGCATAGCTAACGCCGTTAGAGAAAGCGTTATGATGAATACAAAACTAGGATGGGTCTGACTGGGTCACTCTAAAGAAAACTCACCAGTTGCTCATCAATCTTTTATCACTCTACTTTCAGGAAAGTTGGACAAAATCAGACAGGGTCTACATCCCAAATGGCACCCTATATTCCTTACATAGTGTACTACTTTTGACCAGATCCCCAGTGGCCCTGGTCAAACGTAGTGCACTATTTAGGGAATTGGGTGCCTTTTGTGACACACACCCATGCTGTCCAAAGCCCATTGCTTCATGTGTTGTTGTTGAGGAAGTCACTATAGCACTGGAAAGCACACAATCTGTCATGCGATCGTTATCTAATTAAATTCATTAGACCAAAGATGGGCCCAAGTATTTCACACATAGTCATGTTTTCAAGACACTTTATTGTGTATACCTCAAAAACATTCATTCAACAGCAACATTTACTTAGGATTCCACCATCTCAATCACCTTCCATTGCCCCTTGCCACCTTCTTCCTCACCTACCATAAGACTTATCAAGGTCTTATGGAAGGTATTTAGAAGGTGGAATACTGAATTTCATTATAAAGGTGAACCAAATGTAGTCTACACTGAACTTTTCATATTTCATTAAATCAAATCGAATGTATTTATATAGCCCTTTGTACATCAGCTGATATCTCAAAGTGCTGTACAGAAACCCAGCCTAAAACCCCAAACAGCAAGCAATGCAGGTGTAGAAGCACGGTGGCTAGGAAAAACTCCCTAGAAAGGCCAAAACCTAGGAAGAAACCTAGAGAGGAACCAGGCTATGAGGGGTGGCCAGTCCTCTTCTGGCTGTGCCGGGTGGAGATTATAACAGAACATGGCCAAGATGTTCAAATGTTCATAAATGACCAGCATGGTCAAATAATAATAATCACAGTAGTGATTAAATGCACTGAATCATGAAGAATAGACTATCAATTTCCATAATCAACAGAACACATCTCCCTGGGGAATGCTATATAGTGGCCTTGATACACTGTATTCATTTCAATTGTATCAATGTGTGCATTGGTGTTTTAGTAAGCAGGGGTGGACTGGCCATCTGGCAGGGTCGATGCCAGGGTCGATGTCTGGTCCCAGTCCGCCCCTGTCAGTAAGTTATTGAACCCCATGGTGATCAACTGGATATCAATCAGGTATAATGAAACTGCAGTTAAAACAGTTATAACACCTTCATTACAACATTAATTTAACTGTATCACCTGCATGTTAGCGTTTTTGATAATGAATCTTGTTCTGGAGGCAGCTCTGCAGTGGTCACTAGCTGGCACAACCATAAAGTCATAGAATCTAATTTTAAACATAACCCTAACCACAATGCTAACACTAACGCCTAACCTTAAAATAAGCCCAAAAGGCAATTTTTTTGTTTTCATACATTTTTACAATATAGCCCATTTTGACTTTGCAGCTGGCCTATCTAAGAGGAACTCGCTCAGTTCTGCCTCCAGGACAAGACTAATGACAATAAACGTCGACCTGCGTATCAACTCGTGTGTCGTTTTACTTCTGGAAAGTCCAGTTTTACTTTTATAATACACAAATTCATACGGTTAAATATTTGTGTGGACAACAATAGTCAAACTAATAGCCTACTAATAATAGCCTATCCACTAACAATGTAATTTTCCTTGAATGCATGCTTGTCAACAAAGATTGATGAGCGTTTGAGTCTCTCAGGAACTAAAAAGGGTTTACCCAAATAATTTAATATGCTCAATATATGTGATTAACGAGGCCCAAATCTAAGTTTGGCGCGCGCTTTTTCCCGTCGTTAATGGTCAGGATGACCGTATCACACCTTAAATTTGTCAAAATAATTTACAATAAACGTACTCAGACAACATCGACAAAACACGTCACACCGTTTGACAAACATCTCAGAGGACACGGGTTGCTTTTTATTCGGATAGACTACTGAACGGTAACATCACGCATTCCAACAGATTGGCAAGAGCCAGCGGGCTATTGCGCGCATGCATCGTTTTACATGATTTAGGTTGAGACGTTGACTTATGCGACCTGATAACCTCATAAGCTTTGACACCGGAGGAGACATGGTAGGCTATATACAAAATATTGAACCGAGCACCTTACCTTTCCCTCTCGTTTCCTTCGCCATCCCAACCTCTATGTCTCTACCAAGGTAGGTGCGGAGTCACCGGGGTGTAATTTTGTCAGATAGTTTTAACCGAGTGGGCGCTCCCTCCCTCGTCTCCGCACCTTGACGCCAGCCAGGCAGAAGATAGGTAGCCCTGAGGCAGTGAGGATGCGCTTTTTCTCTCGTCTTGAATTCTGCAGCTGAGATCCTCTGGCTCATCAGTGACAAGACCCACATCCAGTGGATCTGCCTCTTGTACTGAACACACTTTCAGTTTTTGTATCTGTGCAGACTTTGCTACTGCCCTCCCCCCCACTACCGTCACATCAGTAGAACTGTTTCAAGGACCAGTGTTAGACTGCCTCCAGTGGCTCGCTGGTGTGCCACCCAAGGGCGTCCGTTGTATGAATTGGCTCTGCCGCCTGCAGTTGGGATTCCAATAAGATAAATTAGTCGACAGTGACACATTGATGCAAACTGAATTGCATGGGATGCATTTCTAACCATTGACGTGAGGTCTAGAAATAAATATAGCCCAATTGGAAAACGACACATCTACAAAATCGCACTCCTGCCTATTCAATTAGGTAGTTACAACTGTTATGATTGTAGAGTAAAATAATAAAGATAAGATAACCTATAAGCCTATAAACAACAGACTGAGGTTAATGTTTCAGTATGTTGAACCATAAGTATGCTGCACGCAGCAGACATGACAAATAGCTTGACAAAGGCTCTTTATTGACCTAAAAGACATGATGATGATAATGACTGTCTCCAAGCCACAGATGGGGGCCTAAAGGGCAAGGACCGGATCTCACCTTGTCATCACGCTAGCTTTATTTCCTGCAGCCTTGGCTCCTCCACAATGTTAGGTCAGTGACCCAGCTATAAAACATACTGGAACCAGAGTTCAACAGCATAGCATCACAGCACATTCCTCATGGTCCACAGACGGCTCACATCACATCTTAGGCTTTGTGCGGAGTGGACTGTTGCTTTTGAGAGAAACTGTTATTAGCCACATGGATCAGATGCATGCATTAATGGCCTGCATGGTGAGGGATGTAGGGTGAGTCCCAAATGGCACCCTATTCCCTACAAAGTGCACCATAGTGCAATTTTGCTCTCGTCTGGTCAAAAGTAGTGCACTATAAGGGCAAAGGGTGCCATTTCGGATTCTGTCAAACTGTTATTAGACACATGGATAATCAGATAAGTTAATGGATGCATTACCATTAGGGATGTAGCCTATTGTATGTGAAGTGTAGAAACACAGCACAGGGGAGTAAGGCTGGCTGGCTTGCTTCAGACATTCAGTGCCTAATCTATGATGTTTTATAGATTTCCCTGCTCTGACATTGTCAAAAAACATGGGCTAACTCTCACAACAGGCAAACACATCTATCAAACTATACGCTATATTAATTTAGATCACTGTCATATCTATCAAATAATGAGATATGACAGTGATCTAAATGAATATATCTCATTATTTGATAGATATGACAGTGATCTAAATTATTATATCTGTCAAACCAAATCTATTCATTTAGAATAGACCATTTTGAATATGCTGAAACTATGACACCTGCTGTCTATATGTGAAGAGCCCATTCAGATAAACATAGTATCATATTCACCCCTACATGTATAGAAATCGTATTACCAAAGGACACCCATGTTCCCAACCCTTTCAACAGAAAACAAGATATTGTACTATAACACAAAAACCCAAAGTAGATTCCCAACCTGAAAATCTCATTGTAGATTCCCAACCTGAATACAACCTGAAAATCTCATTGTAGATTCCCAACCTGAATACAACCTAAAAAAATCTTTGTAGATTCCCAACCTGAATACAACCTGAAAATCTCATTGTAGATTCCCAACCTGAATACAACCTAAAAAAATCTTTGTAGATTCCCAACCTGAATACAACCTGAAAAACTCATTGTAGATTCCCAACCTGAACCATCTACCAAGCGCAGAGGGAAACATGGGAGAGCAGTGATTGTCTGTTGTTATATAGTATATATATATATAGTTATACCCTCGTTCTATCCTCTAGCTAGCACATGACCACAGAACAGGTCATAACGTGGGATCAGAGCAGCACCAACATCCCTCTATCTGCAGCTCTGCACCCTGGTGCCATTTAATGACTATCGATGGAGCCAAATGCCTGAGGCTGAGCCATCTCCCTCCATTCTGAGTACTGGCCTGGCCACAGACACACTATATTACCCAACCCCATGAGGGCCCAGGCTATTTGAACCAGTCAGGATGACCAATGACAAAATACTTCTGGCTCAAGATACTGTATTGTGATTCCAGCAGGAGAGTGAAAGAAAACAGCCTGCAGGGCCAGGAAGACAGCGAGAGATAGCATTGATTACACCCAATGGGCTCACTCACAAGAAAAAAAAGGTCATTCAATTTAGGCAGAATAACTTTTTTCTTTAGAAGCAATCTCATCCTATGCCAAGGCAGTGTGCCAAGTCTACAGCAGGCTCTACTTTGAGCTGCCCCCCCCTCCCCCACAATCATAAAAAAACAGTTAATTCAAAAACAAATATAAATACATGATAACATTAATTGCCCAACATCAGTGCCTAACCTCACTAATGCTCTTGTGGCTGAATGGAAGCAAGTCCCTGCAGCAATGTCTCAACATCTCGTGGAAAGAATTCCCAGAAGAGTGGAGGCTGTTATGACAGCAAAGGGGGGAACCAACTCCATATTAATGGCCATGATTTTGGAATGAGATGTTCGGCGAGCAGGTGTCCACATACTTTTGGTCATGTAGTGTACATTGAGCGTACAAAACATTAGGAACACCTTTCCATGACATAGACTGACCAGGTGAATCCAGATGAAAGCTATGATCCCTTATTGATGAACCTGTTAAATCCACTTCATTCAGTGTAGATGAAGGGCAGGAGACAGGTTAAAGAAGGTTTTTTAAGCCTCTAGACAACTGAGAAATGGATTGTCTATGTGTGCCATTCAGAGGGTTAACGCCTTTGAACAGGGTATGGTAGTAGGTGCCAGGCGCACCAGTTTAGGTATGTCAAGAACTGCAATGCTGCTGGGTTTTTCCCGCTCAACAGTTCAAGAATGGTCCACCACCCAAAGGACATCCAGCCAACTTGGCACAATTGTGGGAAGCAATGGAGTCAGCATGGGCCAGCATCCCTGTGGAACACTTTCACCACCTTGTACAGTATATGCTCCAACGAATTGAGGCTGTTCTGAGGGCAAAAGGGGTGCAACTCAATATTAGGAAGCTGTTCCTAATGTTATGTACACTCAGTGTATATCCACGTATCCAGATACCTGAGAAAGCACCTGATCTCAGCACTCAGAACCAATTGTCTTTCTGCACTACTGGATTTGTTCCATTTATGTACCAGTCTGTCATAAGAGACATGGGGCTGCTTCAGAGTGAGGGCCAGTGGGTTCTAGCAGAAAAGCAGCCAAGAGATGACCCCATGTGCAGATCGTCTACTAACAACAATGAACTTTGCACCTCAAGTCTGAAATAAGACTCTGGACACAAAGACTTAGCTTTCAATACATCTTAATTCTACTAACCATGAGTCATGACACAGCAAGGATAAGTGTTTCACATTTGATAGCTGCCAATGCTATAAGATTACCCACTGCGTTGTGGGGGAAACAAGTTTGTTTCTCTCTCGTTTCTGAAGCAGAGAATTTATAGGTCAGACTATCTGATGACATCAGGGAGATTACTGCCCAGGGAGGGCACATACTGTACGGATCAATTTCTTAACTGGAGCAGCTGCATTCCTCTCTCATATCCACACCCAGAGCATGGATCTAACTACTACAATCTCTTCAGTAGTTGTTCAGAGAAGGAGAATATCACTGGTTCTGTAAATAGCTAAATATGTCCATGTGGGTACTATAGAGAGAAGATTTGTCTCACTTGGTTGAAGATCATATCCAATTTTCTAAGAATTGTGAAAAGTGCCAGCCATTAGCTGAACTGTCTCTGAGTGAAACCTAAAATGATTCTATCCAGCCTGAATGGGCATCGTTGCCTCAAAATACGTCACTGTGTGTACCACATAATTCATATTACCATGACTACTAGTCAATACTCACGGTCACATGAATTCTGTCTTTGACAAGGATAATTATGCTGGCTAACATACTGTAGGAACAGGCCCTTTTCACCATTAGAACAGTGGAAAAGGAGACACAGCTCTATATCTGATGGCTGTATTGATAAAGCAAGATACATCTCATTTTTTTTAAATGATGTTATAATACTAATATCATTAAGATTATCAAGGTTATCAATACCTCATTTTGACAAAATAAAACAATCTTTACATATTGTACCAGAAAAAAGGCATTACAAAATAAACTTTGGGCATCAGTATCAAACAGTCTGCTATGAATGTGTCATAAAACATCACAAAAATAAATATATCAAAGCACCACAAAACCAATGTCATTGTGTTCTGTGTTATGTGCAAAACAGATCAGAATAGATCATAGACAGATCTTGTTGTTCTGTTTGTTAATTGTGTTGAAAATACATTTCTGTGATGAGTCTGTGTTGGCTGTCTGGGGCGGGAGGTGACACATTCAAAACCTAGGTATCAATAGACAGCATTCAGCACCATGAAAATGAAAAATAATTTGAAATTAGCCACCCTGACTCTCACAGACAAACAATATATTTTTCAATTTCAAGTATTCTTCAATTCAAAAACTCCTATTATAAGGGTGCGATGGCTCCTAGATTCCAATTTGTGCCGAACTCTGTGACGAAACAGAACTGTGAGAGTGAGTCATGTGTACGTGCATAAGCCTGTGTAAACCTGCATGTATTCTGACACCCACACAAAACACAGTTGGCAGAGAGAAAGAGGGTCTGATTCAGAGTGAGCTAATTCACTCAGTCACTCTCTGTCCCCTGTCACAGTCAGTTCCGCTCGGGGCCAACTCAACATCTGGATGTGTCTCTCTCCTCCTTCACAGCTGCTTTCAAGTCTCTCTCCAGGGCCTGAGAACATCCGCCACACCAGTAAAGGCTCCCTCATCCAATGTGCACTCATGATATATGCATTCTTATTGAATTGAAATCACTCATTTGGCAAACATACAGTATTTGGTGCATGCCATGGCAAGTCAATCACACAATTTCAATGAATGCAATATGCTATCCGGATTTCCTATTAAGCAATGAATGGTGCCCTTGGCTTGCTGTATTAATTCACCAAACAATTCATTTAATCCATGTTTCAATGTGGAAATGGAAAGCGTGAGTAATCCTGTGGGAGAGGTTTATATATGGAAAGAGAGGAGACCCTCTGTAATGTCGTAATGTTCTCTCTGAGCTTATCAAAACCAACTTTCCCAGTGAAATTCACCCATCCCTCTGGAAGAATTACAGAATTGAACCTGTGTCACGTTCTGACCATAGTTCTTATGTGTTTTGCTTGTTTTAGTGTTGGTCAGGACGTGAGCTGGGTGGGCATTCTATGTTGTGTGTCTTGTTTGTCCGTTTCTATGTTTGGCCTAATATGGTTCTCAATCAGAGGCAGATGTTTTGTGTTGTCTCTGATTGGGAATCATATATAGGTGGCTTGTTTTGTGTTGGGGATTGTGGGTGGTTGTTTCCTGTCTCTGTGTTTTCTCTGCACCAGCTAGGACTGTATCGGTTTGCCACTTTTTGTTATTTTGTATTTGTAAGTGTTCTCTGTTTATCATTTAATTAAACATGTTGAGCACTGGCTACGCTGCGTGTTGGTCCGATCCCTGCTACACCTCCTCTTCTCTTGAAGAGAAGGAAGGCTGCCGTTACAGAACCACCCACCAATCTCGGACCAAGCAGCGTAGCAACGGGCAGCAGCGACAGCAGCAGCAGCAGCGAGTTCAGGAGTGGACATGGGAGGATGAGCTGGACGGAAAAGGACCCTGGGCAGAGCCAGAGGAATGTAGCCGCCCTAAAGCAGAGCTGGAGGCAGCAAAAGCAGAGAGGCGGCATTATGAGGCGCTAGCAAGGCAGAGCGGCTGGAAGCCCGAGAGGCTCCCCCCAAAATTTCTTGGGGGGGCTAAAGGGGTGTGTAGCTGGGTCAAGTAGGAGACTTGAGCCAACTCCCCCTGCTTACCGTAAGGAGCCAAGGATGGAACCAGAGCCAGTGAGGGCGGTATTGGAGGTGAGCGAAGTAGAGACTGTGAAGGATCTAATGGGGAAATTGGAGGAGAGAGAAATGAGGGATTTGCTGGTTTGGAGCATGAGGCACGACATCCGCCTGACGGAACATGTCGGGGATTTGATGTCACCTGAGTCAGCTCTCCATACTCGTCCTGAGGTGCGGGATAGCCGTCTGGTGAAGACTGTGCCAGCCTCACGCACAAGGCCTCCTGTGCGCCTTCCTAGCCCTGCACGTCCTGTGCCAGCTCAGCGCACCAGCTCTCCTGTGGCAGCCCCATGCACCAGCTCTCCGGTGCCGGCGCCACGTACCAGGCCTCCAGTTCCAGCACCCCGCACTCCCCTTGAGGTGCGTGCCCTCAGCCCAGTACCACCAGTGCCTACACCACGCACCAGGCTTCCAGTGCGTCTCCAGAGCCCTGTTCCTCCTCCACGCACTCTCCCTGTGATGCGTGTCTCCAGCCCAGTACCTCCAGTTCCGGCACCACGCACCAAGCCTCCTGTGCGTCTCCAGACCCCTGTACGCACTGTTCCTTCTCCCCGCACTCTCCCTGAGGTGCGTGCCCTCAGCCCGGTACCACCAGTGCCGGTACCACGCACCAGGCCTATAGTGCGCCTCGAGAGTCCAGTGTGCCCTGTTCCTGCTCCTCGCACTAGCCTTGAGGTGCGTGTCTCCAGTCCGGTACCACCAGTTCCGGCACCACGCACCAAGCCTCCTGTGCGTCTCCAGAGCCCTGTACGTACTGTTCCTTCTCCCCGCACTCGCCCTGAGGTGCATGCCCTCAGCCCGGTACCACCAGTGCCGGTACCACGCACCAGGCCTATAGTGCGCCTCGAGAGTCCAGTGTGCCCTGTTCCTGCTCCCCGCACTAGCCTTGAGGTGCGTGTCTCCAGTCCGGTACCACCAGTTCTGGCACCACGCACCAGGCCTACTGTGCGCCTCAGCAGGTCAGAGCTGCCCGCCTGCCCAGCGCCATCTGAGCTGCCCGCCTGCTCAGCGCCATCTGAGCTGCCCGCCTGCTCAGCGCCATCTGAGCTGCCCGCCTGCTCAGCGCCATCTGAGCTGCCCGCCTGCCCAGCTCCATCTGAGCTGCCCGTCTGCCCAGCGCCGTCTGAGCTGCCCGCCTGCCCAGCGCCGTCTGAGCTGCCTGCCTGCCCAGCGCCGTCTGAGCCGTCCGTCTGCCCAGCGCCATCTGAGCCATCCGTCTGCCCAGCGCCATCTGAGCCATCCGTCTGCCCAGCGCCATCTGAGCCGCCCGTCTGTCCCGAGCCGTCAGAGCCGCCCATCAGTCAGGAGCCGCTAGAGCCGTCCGTCAGTCAGGAGCTGCCAGAGCCGCCAGCCAGTCAGGAGCTGCCAGAGCCGCCCGCCAGTCAGGAGCTGCCAGAGCCGCCCGCCAGTCAGGAGCTGCCAGAGCCGCCCGCCAGTCAGGAGCTGCCAGAGCCGCCCGCCAGTCAGGAGCTGCCAGAGCCGCCCGCCAGTCAGGGGCTGCCAGAGCCGCCCGCCAGTCAGGAGCTGCCAGAGCCGCCCGCCAGTCAGGAGCTGCCAGAGCCGCCCGCCAGTCAGGAGCTGCCAGAGCCGCCCGCCAGTCAGGAGCTGCCAGAGCCGCCCGCCAGTCAGGAGCTGCCCGCCAGTCATGAGCTGCCCGCCAGTCATGAGCTGCCCTCCAGTCATGAGCTGCCCTCCAGTCATGAGCTGCCCTCCAGTCATGAGCTGCCCTCCAGTCATGAGCTGCCCTCCAGTCATGAGCTGCCCTTCAGCCCGGAGCTGCCCCTCAGTCCGGAGCTGCCATTAGTCCGGAGCTGCCCCTCAGTCGGGAGCTGCCCCTCAGTCCGGAGCTGCCCCTCAGTCCGGAGCTGCCCCTCTGTCCTGAGCTGCCCCTCTGTCCTGAGCTGCCCCTCTGTCCTGAGCTACCTCTCTGTCCTGAGCTACCTCTCTGTCCTGAGCTACCTCTCTGTCCTGAGCTACCTCTCTGTCCTGAGCTACCTCTCTGTCCTGAGCTGTCTCCTCAATCTAGTGGGGACCTTGGTGAAGATTCCTAGGCCAAGGTCGGGGGCGAGGGTCGCCACTCAAAGGACGCTAAGGAGGGGGACAAAGACAATGGTGGAGTGGTGGCCTCGTCCTGCGCCGGAGCCGCCACCGCGGACAGATGCCCACCCAGACCCTCCTCTTGAGTTTTAGGGGGTGCGTTCGGAGTCCGCACCTCAGGAGGGGGGTACTGTCACGTTCTGACCATAGTTCTTATATGTTTTGCTTGTTTTAGTGTTGGTCAGGACGTGAGCTGGGTGGGCATTCTATGTTGTGTGTCTTGTTTGTCCGTTTCTATGTTTGGCCTAATATGGTTCTCAATCAGAGGCAGATGTTTTGTGTTGTCTCTGATTGGGAATCATATATAGGTGGCTTGTTTTGTGTTGGGGATTGTGGGTGGTTGTTTCCTGTCTCTGGGTTTTCTCTGCACCAGCTAGGACTGTATCGGTTTGCCACTTTTTGTTATTTTGTATTTGTAAGTGTTCTCTGTTTATCATTTAATTAAACATGTTGAGCACTGGCTACGCTGCGTGTTGGTCCGATCCCTGCTACACCTCCTCTTCTCTTGAAGAGAAGGAAGGCTGCCGTTACAACCTGCCAATTAGGAATAATCTGCATTGCTTTAGTTCCATTCTATTCTGAATCTATTCTGAATGTTGTCAGATCAATGCAATCATGTTGTTTTTCCCCCCAAAATGAACTTGTTTTACATAGTTCTTTCATCGTTTTAGTATTTAGTAAAACCGATGCATCACGCTGTATTTAACACACATAGATACATATATAAACATTAACCCAGTCAAAACTAAAATCTTAGCTGGCTAAACACTGAAGAGTAGGCAAGCTCGTTCTACATCGCCCGATGGCCCAGGTGGGTGGAGTTACCACATTGTTGACAATTCTGTTGGTGCTGAATTGAAATATCCACCTACGCAGTACACCGGGCGATGCAAACCGAACTCGCCCAATGTTCACAAAGAGGAAGAGGTCTATTGGCTGTCTAATGTTGGAACTGAAGCAGGAGGGGATGTGATTGGCTGAAGGAACTCGGAGGTGAAGACAGCCTCTGCATACTCCTCACAGACGCCCTGGAGCTCTGGTGCAACGTCAGCCAGGGCCTCGGACATAAGCTCCTCTGACAGACTGGGAGCAGAAGAAAACATGTAAGAAGTCCCTGAACCCTGTGCTTACCCAAAAAAGTATTGCAAGAGTGCACATCCAAAAAATACAAGTTTGTTCTTGTTTAGTCTTTTAAATCAGACAGAGGGAGGGAGCACACATCAGGGACAACAACACACACTGACTGGTATGGGCAGCTTATTACCAACATCTGACTGATAGACAGGTTACTCTGATGAGTGAGAATAGCAGGATAATTGACGTGACATTTCCCCCCATCTGTCCCTTGATACTGAAGCAATTGGACTGGTCCCCCTGAAACTTCCCTTCCCAAAAAACTGAAAAATATTTGGTTTTTTTCTTTCTGAACATACAAAATTCAGATGCATAGCTCAAGAGGATGGCATATGATTTTATCTCCTGTCATCTCACTCTCTAAAAGTAACGAGGCAACAATAGTAGTTCTCCCTTGGGCTGGTTTTCTTAGCTCACTTTTTTTTGCAACAATTCACACTCCCACACACAGATATGGTGAGAGGAGAGAGAGGCATCTCCAAATGCCAGACCTAAGTATCTGTCCTTTAGTACCGTTAAGAACATTTGCCGTATTATTCAATTACATCTGCTTCTCTTTGAAATGTCTGAATATGATGCGTTTCTGATCTATCACACTCAAATGCAATCAGTATGCTCATAGAGACAAGGGGGATTCTCTGCATTGCACCAAATTGAGAATTATTTTAAATATGCACTCACACGCACCCCACAACTAGTCAAACACTGGACCTAATGTTTGAATAAGCAAAGAGCACTATGTTTGAGGAAGAGTTGTGTAGCCCTGGGCAAGTGAATAATCCATCCTCCTACACACGGTGGCATTCAGGGACTAACTGGGTAGCAAATACATCTGTTGAGATGGCTTAAGGAACAACCAACCGCAGATACAGTTGAAGTCGGAAGTTTACATACACTTAGGTTGGAGTCATTAAAACTAGTTTTTCAAACACTCCACAAATTTCTTGTAAACCTGTTTGGGCTGCAGGGGCAGTATTGATTACCCGGATAAAAGGTGCCCATTTCAAATGACCTCGTACTCAATTCTTGCTCGTACAATATGCATATTATTATTACTATTGGATAGAAAACACTCTCTAGTTTCTAAAACCGTTTGAATTATATCTGTGAGTAAAACAGAACTCATTTTGCAGCAAACTTCCTGATAGGAAGTGGAAAATCTGAAATCGATGCTCTGTTCTAGGGCCTGCCTATAAATGTCCTTGATATATATCAGTATACATGCACTTCATACGTCTTCCACTAGATGTCGACAGGCAGTGAGAGAAGAAATGGAGTGTATAACTTGATCTGGGGTCGAACAAAAGCTCTTTGTATGACGTGTCACCAGTTTCCTGTTTTCTGGAGAGCGCGTGAAGGGACCTGGTTTTGCCTTCTGTACAGCTGTCGTTATAGACGACTAATATCTCCGGCTTTGATTTTATTTGATACATGTGACAATATCATCGTAAAGTATGTTTTTTCAATATAGTTTTATTAGATTATTGAAATTTTTTCGGGACGTTAGGCGTGTTGCGTTGTGTGCCTTTGTTCAGGAAGGAGAGCTTCGCGCCACTTTGCTAGCTTTCCGTGCTAATTGACTGGAGAAGAGGACATTCTAAATCCAAACAACGATTGTTCCCGACAAAGGACCCCTTGTACAACATTCTGATGAAAGATCGTCAAAAGTAGGACCCATTTTATGATGCTATTTCATATATCTGTCAAACATGTGAAATAGTCGTTTGCGCCCAGATTTTGGGTACTCTCTCGCTATACCTAAGCTGGATGTCGTAATGAAGTTATTTTTAGAATTCTAACACGGCGATTGCATTAAGAACTAGTGTATCTATCATTTCCTATACAACATGTATTTTTTAGTAACGTTTATGTATAGTTATTTGGTCAGAATAGTTGAGTGCCATAAAAATATCCGCACATTCTGGGAAAAAGCTGCTACGTTAGCACAATGTATAACCACTAATTTCAGCTCTAAATATGCACATTTTTGAACAAAACATAAGTGTATGTATAACCTGATGTTATAGGACTGTCATCTGATGAAGGTTTATGAAGGTTAGTGAAAATTAATATATTTTGCTGGTTTATTCGCTATCGCTAACGTGCCTATTGCTATCGCTAACGTGCCTTGATGAATGAATGAGGTAGTGTGGTAGGCTATTGTAGTAAGTTAATATAATGCTATATTGTGTTTTCGCTGTAAAACACTTAAAAATCGGAAATATTGGCTGGATTCACAAGATGTTTGTCTTTAATTTGCTATACACCATCGATTTTTCAGAAATGTTTTATGATGAGTATTTAGGTATTTGACGTTGGTGTCTGTAATTACTCTGGCTGCTTCGGTCCTATTTGTGACGGTAGCTGTGATGGTAGCTGCAATGTAAAACTGATTTATACCTCAAATATGCACATTTTTCGAACAAAACATAGATTTATTGTATAACATGTTATAAGACTGTCATCTGATGAAGTTGTTTCTTGGTTAGTTTGGTTGGTTCTTGGTTAGTTAGGTTGGCTTTGTGCATGCTACCTGTGCTGTGAAAAATGTCTGTCCTTTTTTGTATTTGGTGGTGAGCTAACATAAATATATGTGGTGTTTTCGCTGTAAAACATTTTAAAAATCGGACATGTTGGCTGGATTCACAAGATGTTTATCTTTCATATGCTGTATTGGACTTGTTAATGTGTGAAAGTTAAATATTTCTAAAAAATATATTTTGAATTTCGCGCCCTGCACTTGAAGTGGCTGTTGTCATATTGTGCCCGGCTTCGGGCTTGCAGCCCAAAGAAGTTAACAAACTAAAGTTTTGGTAAGTTGGTTAGGACATCTACTTCGTACATGACACAAGTCATTTTTCCAACAATTGTGTACAGACAGATTATTTCACAATTCCAGTGGGTAAGAAGTTTACATACACAAAGTTGACTGCCTTTAAAAAGCTTGGAAAATTCCAGAAAATTATGTCATGGCTTTAGAAGCTTCTGCTAGGCTAATTTACATAATTTGAGTCAATTGGAGGTGTACCTGTGGATGTATTTAAAGGCCTACCTTCAAACTCAGTGCCTCTTTGCTTGACATCATGGGACAATCCAAAGAAATCAGCCAAGACTTCAGGAAAAAAATTGTAGACCTCCACAAGTCTGGTTCATCCTTGGGAGTAATTTCCAAACACCTGAAGGTACCACGTTCATCTGTACAAACAATAGTACGCAAGTACAAACACCATGGGACCACGCAGCCATCATACCGCTCAGGAAGGAGACGCGTTCTGTCTCCTAGAGATGAAAGTACTTTAGTGCGAAAAGTGCAAATCAATCCCAGAACAACAGCAAAGTACCTTGTGAAGATGCTGGAGGAAACAGGTACAAAAGTATCTATATCCACACCAAAACAAGTCCTATATTGACATAACCTGAAAGGCCGCTCAGCAAGGAAGAAGCCACTGCTCTAAAACCTCCTTAAAAAAAGACAGACTATGGTTTGCAACTGCACATGGGGACAAAGATTGTACTTTTGGAGATATGTCCTCTGGTCTGATGAAACAAAAATAGAACTGTTTGGCCATCATGACCATCGTTATGTTTGGAGGAGAAAGGGGGACGCTTGCAAGCCGAAGAACACCATCCCAACCGTGAAGCACGGGGGTGGCAGCATCATGTTGTGGGGGTGCTTTGCTGCAGGAGGGACTGGTGCACTTCACAAAATAGATGGCATCATGAGGAAAGAAAATGATGTGGATATATTGAAGCAACATCTCAAGACATCAGTCAGGAAGTTAAAGCTTGGTCGCAAATGGGTCTTCCAAATGGACAACTACCCCAAGCAAACTTCCAAAGTTGGGGCAAAATGGCTTAAGGACAACAAAGTCAAGATATTGGAGTGGCCATCACAAAGCCCTGACCTCAATCTTATAGAAAATGTGTGGGCAGAACTGAAAAAGCGTGTGCGAGCAAGAGGCCTACAAACCTGACTCAGTTTCACCAGCTCTGTCAAGAGGAATGGGCCAAAATTCACCCAACTTATTGTGGGAAGATTGTGGAAGGCTACCAGTAACGTTTGACCCAGGTGAAACAATTGAAAGGCAATCTACCAAATACTAATTGAGTGTATGTAATCTTCTGACCCACTGGGAATGTGATGAAATAAATAAAAGCTGAAATAAATCATTCTCTCTACTATTATTCTAACATTTCACATTCTTAAAATAAAGTGGTGATCCTAACTGACCTAAGACAGGGAATTTTTACTAGGATTAAATGTCAGGAATTGTGGAAAAACTGAGTTTAAATGTATTTGGCTAAGGTGTATGTGAACTTCCGACTTCAACTGTACATTTGCATTTGGGAAAGTGAAACATTGAAAAGTACTACAGTCCCAAATGGCACTGGTAAGAGTGTACTCATAGGTCCCTGGTCAAAAGTAGTGCCATGTGTTAGTCCCTCTCACCTGTCTGCAATGGCGCAGGGGTTGAAGCTGCCCACAGCCTCGTGGGAAACCAGGCGGAGGTAAACCTCGTGGTCCTGTCTGTACTGCTGGATACTCCTCTGCATGCTGGCTGGCACAGAGAGTCACGTCCCCTCTCTCCTCCTCTCACCTGGGGCTGGGAAGGTGCTGCTGCGGCCAGGTAGACCTGGGGTGTCCTCCTCCCTGATGCTATTCCCAGACAGGACACTGTGGCGAGATGGAGAGACAGACAGGGCGTTCAGGCTGTGGAGTTAGAGAGACAGACAGACAGACAGACAGACAGACAGACAGACAGAGTATGCTTGGGTTCTGGATAGATAAAAACAGACAGACAGAGTATGCTTGGGTTCTGGATAGATAAAAACAGACAGACAGAGTATGCTTGGGTTCTGGATAGATAAAAACAGACAGACAGAGTATGCTTGGGTTCTGGATAGATAAAAACAGACAGACAGAGTATGCTTGGGTTCTGGATAGATAAAAACAGACAGACAGAGTATGCTTGGGTTCTGGATAGATAAAAACAGACAGACAGAGTATGCTTGGGTTCTGGATAGATAAAAACAGACAGACAGAGTATGCTTGGGTTCTGGATAGATAAAAACAGACAGACAGACAGGATGCTCAGGCTGAATACCAGACTGATGGCGCTTCACCCCGTCTTTTCATTACATTGTCCTCATCTCCATTCAGCCTGTTTCAATTAGGTACATATGTCAATGGAAGTGAAAAAGCAGCAGCCTGGAATATAACTGCTATTAATCAAGATAGGGGCCAGAGCGTGCACACGCGAGAGAGAGAGACAGAGAGCTGGTAGTCCCATCCACCAAACTACCAGGTGTGAAACAGGGAAGAGAATCAGGGGGTATGCTAATTTGGCATAGAGCAGACTTAACCCACTCTATTAAATTAGTTAAAACAGGAACATTTTACATTTGACTAATTAATAACGAAATTATCTCAATAGAGAAAAATGTTCTCATGTGTGCTACCTATATCCCCCCAATAGAATCCCCATACTTTAACGATGACAGCTTCTCCATCCTAGAGGGGGAGATCAACAATTTCCAGGCCCAGGGACATGTACTAACAAGTCTGTGGCGACCTAAATGCCAGAACTGGACAAGAACCTGACACCCTCAGCACAAAGGGGGACAAACACCTACCTGGAAGTGACAACATTCCCTCCCCCATATGCCCCCCTAGACACAACTGTGACAACATAACCAACAAAAACGCGTCACAACTCCTGCAGCTCTGTCGGACGCTGGGTATGTACATAGTCAATGGTAGGCTTCGAGGGGACTCCTATGGTAGGTACACCTATAGCTCATCTCTTGCCAGTAGTACTGTAACCTACTTTATCACTGACCTCAACCCAGAGTCTCTTAGAGCATCCACAGTCAGTCCACTGACACTATCAGATCACTGCACTACTTGAACAGAGCTTTGCTCAATCATGAGGCATCAAAGCCAAAGGAGCTGAATAATATTAAGAAATGCTATAGATGGAAGGAGTGTAGTGTGAAAATCTACCAAAAAACAATTACGCAACAACAAATTCAATAACTTCTAGACAATTTCTTGGACAAAATGTTTAACTGTAATAGTGAAGGTGTAAACCTGGCAGTAGAAAATCTAAACAGTATATTTGACCTCACAGCTTCCATATCAAATCTAAAAATTTCAAGCAGACAAAAAAAAGAAAATTAACAACAGTCCAATGACAAATGGTTTGATGAAGAATGCGAAAACCTAAGAAAGAAATTGAGAAACCTATCCAACCAAAAACATAGAGACCCAGAAAACCTGAGCCTACGGCTTCACTATGGTGAATCACTAAAACAATATAGAAATACACTACGGAAAAAGGATCAGCACATCAGAAATCAGCTCAATGTAATTGAAGAATCCATAGAATCTAACCACTTCTGGGAAAATTGGAAAATTCTTAACAAACAACTACACGAAGGGTTATCTATCCAAAACAGAGATGTATGGATAAACCACTTCTCCAATGTTTTTGGCTCTATAACAAAGAACAAACAGCAAAAACATATACATGATGAAATACAAATCTCAGAATCAACTATTAAAGACTACCAGAATCCACTGGATTCTCCAATAACGCTGAATGAACTACAGGACAAAACACAAACCCTCCAACCCAAAAAGGCCTGTGGTGTTGATGGTACCCTACATGAAATTATAAAATATACAGACCACAAATTCCAATTGGCTATACTTAAACTCTTTAACATCATTCTCAGCTCTGAGATCTTCCCCAATATTTGGAACCAAAGACTGATCACCCCATCCACAAAAGTGGAGACAAATTTGAACCAAATAACTACAGTGGGATACGCGTCAAAAGCAACCTTGGGAAAATCCTCTGCATTATCATTAACAGCAGACGCGTACATTTCCTCAGCGAAAACAATGTACTGAGCAAATGTCAAATTGGCTTTTTACCAAATTACTGTACAACAGACCACGTATTCACCCTGCACACCTTAATTGACAAACAAACAAACCAAAACAAAGGAAAAGCCTTTTCATGCTTTGTTGATTTCAAAAAAGCTGTTGACTCAATTTTGCACGAGGGCATGCTTTACAAATTGATGGAAAGTGGTGTTGGGAAAAACATACAACATTATAAAATCCATGTACACAAACAACAAGTGTGCGGTTAAAATTGGCAAAAAACACACACATTTCTTTCAACAGGGCCGGGAAATGAGACAGGGATGCAGCTTAAGCCCCACCCTCTTCAACATATATATCAACGAATTGGCGTGGTCACTAGAACAGTTTGCAGCACTCCTCACTCTACTAGAATCTGAAGTCAAATGCCTACTGTTTGCTGATGATCTGGTGCTTTTGTCCCCTACCAAGGAGGGCCTACAGCAGCACCTAGATCTTCTGCAGATTCTGTCAGACCTGGGCCCTGACAGTAAATCTCAGTAAGACAAAAATAATGGTGTTTCAAAAAAGGTCCAGTTCCCAGGACCACGAATACAAATTCCATCTAGACACCGTTGCCCGAGAGCACACAAAAAACAATATATACCTCGGCCTAAACATCAGCGCCACAAGTTACTTCCACAAAGCTGTGAACAATCTGAGAGACAAGGCAAGAAGGACCTTCTATGCCATCAAAAGGAACATAAAATTTGACATACCAATTAGGATCTGGCTACAAATACTTGAATCAGTTATAGAACCCATTGCACTTTATGGTTGCGAGGTCTGGGATCTGCTTACCAACCAAGAATTCACAAAATGGGACAAACACCAAATTGAGACTCTGCATGCAGAATTCTGCAAAAATATCCTCTGTGTACAACGTAAAACACCAAATAATGCATGCAGAGCAGAATTAGCCGATTCCCGCAAATGATCAAAATCCAGAAAAGAGCCATTCAATTCTACCACCACCTAAAAGGAAGCAATTCCCAAACCTTCCATAACCTACAGAGAAATAAACCTGGAGAAGAGCCCCCTAAGCAAGCTGGTCCTGGTGCTCTGTTCACAAACACAAACAGACCTCACAGAGCCCCAGGACAGCAACACAATTAGACCCAACCAAATCATGAGAAAACAACATTGGAAAGTAATAGCAAATGCTATCTGACCCCAAATGCTATCTGACCCTAAACAAAGAGTACAGTGGCAGAATACCTGACCACTGTGACTGACCCAAAATTAAGGAAATCTTTGACTATGTACAGACTTGCTATTGAGAAAGGCCGCCAAGGGAAACCTAGCTCTCAAGAGAAGACAGGCTATGCACACAGCCCACAAAATAAGTTGGAAACTGAGATGCACTTCCTAACCTCCTGCCAAATGCACACCCTGACCAAACACATATTTCCCTCAGATTACACAGACTGTCACGCCCTGACCTTAGAGAGCCTTTTTATGTCTCTATTTGGTTTAGTCAGGGTGTGATTTGGGGTGGGCATTCTATGTTTTGATTTCTATGTTTTTGTATTTCTATGTGTTGGACGGGTGTGGTTCTCAATCGGGGACAGCTGTCTGTCGTTGTCTCTGATTGGGAATCATAATTAGACAGCCTTTTTCGCTTTTGTCATTGTGGAAGTTATCTTTGTTAGTGGCACTTAGCCCTGTAAGCTTCACGGTTGTTTCTTCGTTTGTTGTTTTGTTGGCGACATTTACTAAAATAAAAGGAAAATGTACGCTCACAACGCTGCACTTTGGTCCACTTCTTTCGACGGCCGTGACACAGACCCACAAAGAATTTGAAAACAAATCCAATTTTGATAAACTCCCAAATCTATTGGGTGAAATATCACAGTGGGGATCACAGCAGCAAGATTTGTGACCTGTTGCCACAAGAAAAGGGCAACCAGTGACACCATTGTAAATACAACCTATATTTATGTTAATTTATTTTCCTTTGGTACTTTAACTATTTGCACATCATTACAACACTGTATATAGATATAATATGACATTTGAAATGTCTTTATTCTTTTATAAGTGTATGTTAACTGTTCATTTTTTTATTGTTTTTTCACTTTTGTTTATTATCTATTTCACTTGCTTTGGCAATGTAAAGATACGTTTCCCATGCCAATAAAGCCCTTAAATTGAAAATTGAATTGTGAGAGAGAGAGAGACAGAGAGAGGTGTGATGCTACATTCTAAAGTCTGTGTGCTCCCCTCACACCCCCACTCTCCTCTGCCCCAAGTGGAGGGTGTCAGCTGGGGGCTCATTTGGGCAATATTTTTTTCTGTGAGCAAATCAGTTCAGCTCTGGCAACAGCTCTGGCTGCTACTATATTTAGAGACAGACACAGCAGTTCCACAAGCAAAGTGCCTCTAATGTTCTCCCCACACACCAACCCAGGTCCAGCCCCATTTGCTCCTCCTGCTCATGGGGTCTGCACATCATGGGGCCAGGCTGTGGGCAGACAGAGACACAGCGAGAAGTGCCAGGGTGGGTATTTCACTGTTAGCCCTGCCAATCCCCTCCATCCCTGGACTACACACAGCGCCCATTTATGCTCTGATAGGTCATTTAAGGGCCATTGAGGCGATAACACAATCATTTCCCTTCTCCCCTTGTGCAAGATTTCCTTTATGTCCACACAAAATGGAATAACACACTTAGATTAAAAGCAGTGTGAAGGCGCCCAAGGGTTATGTGCAACTTTAAGAGTGTGGGCATAAGGGCACCAGTCAGGAAACACCTTTCACAAATTCAAGTGGCAGTACATTTTCACAAAAGAGAAGATTTTCACATTGGTAGGGTTTGAGCATGGTAAGGTGATGTGAATGCTGATGTATACAAGCTGCACTACTCTTTCTCCTGGCTCTACAAGGATGCTTAGAAAGCTTAGAGACACTGAGGACACACTCACTGACACGTGTTAATCGTCAGTGGTGAATATTTTGCGGTCTGTTCACTGTTGTGAGTGTGGGCAGCAGTTGCTGACAGGGGGAGAGGAGAGGGTAGCTGCAGTCTGATCATAGCCTGACAAACCCAGCCCTCTCACATCCACCTACTACAGTAAGGCCTAACACAAACAACTCAAATTGATGAGCAGCCTGAGCCATAAATCCCCACAGCGAGGTGTGTGATATCGACTTCAAATGACTTTCAAGTTAGTTTGTCGTTCTTCTCCAACAACTGCATAAGTCTATCGCCAAGGAAACAGAGAAAGCGGCAAAGCACCAGCTCCATATGTGATATATCAAACAGGAAGCAAACTGAGCTGGGCTTGATTCCGAGAGAGAGAGTGAAAGAGAGAGAGAGTGAAAGAAAGAGAGAGAGAGAGCGATAGAGAGAGAGAGACCCAAATCTGTTTCAGAGATAGTGGGGGGTGATTCAGGGAAGAGGCTGGCTACAGCTCTACCGCTAGAGAAATGGTCCTTAGGTTCTGAGAGCAGAGAAACAAATCAATGCACTAAGAAAACAGGTGGATGGAGAAAACAGTGCAGAGAAAAGAAAGTGAATCATTGCAATGTGGTAGCAACTTTTATTTTCCTTCTGCCTACAACAATAACAGATGGTTCTACCTATCAGGGCCAATCGCAGAGACAGGGGCAGCAGTGGAGTTTCTTGGGAGCTAGAGGTCATGATTAGATGGGCTGGTAACAGCCATCAGCGCACCAAATCTATTGAGAGACCAATCTCCTGTAACAAGGTTATGGCTTAGAAGAGATTGTTCTGAGAGAACAGTACAAGAGAGTGAAGGTTTGAGAGAACATTACAAGAGAGTGACGGTTTGAGAGAACAGTACAAGAGAATGATGGTTTGAGAGAACAGTACAAGAGAGTGAAGGTTTGAGAGAACAGTACAAGAGAGTAATGTTTTGAAAGAAAAAGGAACACACCAGGGACAAAAGCAGGGCTCTCCAACCCTGTTCCTAGAGAGCTATCGTCCTGTAGGCTCTCTCCAACCCTGTTCCTAGAGAGCTATCGTCCCGTAGGCTCTCTCCAACCCTGTTCCTAGAGAGCTATCGTACTGTTTGCTCTCTCCAACCCTGTTCCAAGATAACTATTGTCCTGTAGGCTCTCTCCAAACCTGTTCCTAGAGAGCTATCGTCATGTAGGCTCTCTCCAACCCTAATCTAGGACACCTGATTCTAATAATTAGCTGGTTGAAAATCTGAACCGGGTTAGTTACAACTGGGGTTGGAGCGAAAACCTACAGGAGGGTAGCTCTCCAGGAACAGGGTTGGAAAGCCCCTGACAAAAGACTGGAGATAACAGAAAAACATCAGTCTTCAGACAGTAGCAGAGTGACCAGTCTTTAATCTGACCATTGATTTGTTTGTCTTGGTGGTGGTGGAGCTGTGGTCAGTCAGCATCAGTCAGAGAGGGACCAGTAGGGCGGGTGTCAACCTCCCTCCACTAGGTCTTCTCACCATGGAGACCTCTTATCCTCCGCTCCAATGATGCATGACCTCCCCCTACCCACGTTGCTCTCACCACACACATACTGAGGATTAGACTCTCTACCCACCCATCATCTCCATCATTTTCACCCATCATAAATCACCCACCCCAATTCAACCCAGGTCACAGAGAGAGACGATGATCTACAGCTAGTCTAATGCGTGTTGAAATATTATAATTAAAAGCAATGCATTTGGACTGAGTACTGAGTGTTTCCCAGGGTGTCTGAAGTATCTCCATTAAAGCTCTAGCCTACAGCAGCTAATTCAATTTAAGTTTAACTATTAGTCTAGACTCAATAGCTACAGCGGCTTGCGAAAGTATTCACCCCGTTGGCATTTTTCCTATTTTGTTGACTTACAACCTGGAATTAAAATAGATTTTTGGGGGTTTGTATCATTTGATTTACACAACATGGCTACCACTTTGAAGATGCAAAATATTTTTAATTGTGAAACAGACAAGAAATAAGACAAAAAACTTGAGGGCATAACTATTCACCCCCCCAAAGTCAATACTTTGTAGAGGCACCTTTTGCAGCAATTACAGCTGCAAGTCTCTTGGGGTATGTCTCTATAAGCTTGGCACATCTAGCCACAGGGATTCTTGCCCATTCTTCAAGGCAAAACTGCTCCAGCTCCTTCAAGTTGGATGGGTTCCGCTGGTGTACAGCAATCTTTAAGTCATACCACAGATTCTCAATTGGATTGAGGTCTGGGCTTTGACTAGGCCATTCCAAGACATTTAAATTTTCCCCTTAAACCACTCGAGTGTTGCTTGAGCAGTACGCTTAGGGTCTGCTGGAAGGTGAACCTCCGCACCAGTCTCAAATCTCTGGAAGACAAACAGGTTTCCCTCAAGAATTTCCCTGTATTTAGCGCCATCCATCATTCCTTCAATTCTGACCAGTTTCCCAGTCCCTGCCAATGAAAAACACCCCCACAGCATGATGCTGCCACTACCATGCTTCACTGTGAGGATGGGGTTCTCGGGGTGATGAGAGGTGTTTGCCCCAGACATAGCATTTTCCTTGATGGCCAAAAATCTCAATTTTAGTCTCGTCTGACCAGAGTACCTTCTTCCATATGTTTGGGGAGTCTCCCACATGCCTTTTGGTGAACACCAAACGTGTTTGCTTATTGTTTTCTTTAAGCAATGGCTTTTTTCTGGCCACTCTTCCGTAAAGCCCAGCTCTGTGGACTGTATGGCTTAAAGTGGTCCTATAGACAGATACTCCAATCTCCACTGTGGAGCTTTGCAAGCTCCTTCAGGGTTATCTTTGGTCTATTTGTTGCCTCTCTGATTAATGCCCTCCTTGCCTGGTCCGTGAGTTTTGGTGGGCGACCCTCTCTTGGCAGGTTTGTTGTGGTGTCATATTCTTTCCATTTTTTAATAATGGATTTAATGGTGCTCAGTGGGATGTTCAAAGTTTTTTATATATTTTTTATAACCCAACCCTGATCTGTACTTCTCCACAACTTTGTCCCTGACCTGCTTGGTCTTCATGGTGCCACTTGCTTGGTGGTGCCCTTTGCTTAGTGGTGTTGCAGATTCTGGGGCCTTTCAGAACAGGTGTATATATACTGAGATCATGTGACACTTAAATTGCACACAGGTGGACATTATTTAACTAATTATGTGACTTCTGAAGGTAATTGGTTGCACCAGATCTTATTTAGGGGCTTCATAGCAAAGGGGGTGCACGCAGCAAATACATATGCACGCACCACTTTTCCGTTTTGAATTTTTTGAAACAAGTTTTTTTTTTCATTTCACTTCACCAATTTGGACTATTTTGTGTATGTCCATTACATGAAATCCAAATAAAAATCCATTTAAATTACAGGTTGTAATGCAACAAAATAGGAAAAACACCAATAGGGTGAATACTTTTGCAAGGCACTGTAAGTGGTTCATTGGAGTGAAAGGGGGCTAGATATTTGTAAATGAACTTCCTCATCATCAACTATAACCACATTTTCTAAGGAGAGCTTTGAGCAAATGATACCTTAACAGAAGTGTACATTTGTCAGCGAGATTACTTTCCAACAGCTGTTTCCAAGTGCTGCTCAAACCTACAAGACGATGTTATACCACACACATACACGTGATGATTGGAAAAGGCTGACTATTGGGGAGTGTAGGCTTTTCTCCTACTTAGGTGATCTCAACACAGCACGACACAGGCTTTGTACCTCCCAAAAATGAAAGTTACACTTGATTTAATAATGCAAATAACAAAACACCTAAAAAAAACGGAATGGGGGAGCAATGAGTTCCTATGAATTCCAGAACAAATCAGATGAGAGTTGTGCTTTGAGGATTGTGTACTATAACAACATTGTGTTCTATTCTCAACAGTGGTGGAAAAAGTACCCAATTGTCATACTTGAGTAGATGTAAAGATTCTTTATTAGAAAATGTACTCAAGTAAAAGTGAGAGTCACCCATTAAAATACTACTTGAGTAAAAGTCTAAGTATTTGGTTTTAAATATGCTGTACTTAAGTATCAAAAGTAAATGTAATTGCTAAAATATATATTAAGTAAACCAGACGGCAACATTTTCTTTTTTTCTTTTTAAGGGGCACACTCCAACACTCAGACAGCATTTACAAACGAAGCATGTGTGTTTAGTAAGTCCACCAGATCATCAGTAGGGATGACCAGGGATGTTCTCTTGAATAACTGTGTGAATTGGACCATTTTCCTGACCTGCTAAGCATTCAAAATGTAACGAGTACTTTTGGGTGTCAGGGAAAATGTATGGAGTAAAAAGTACATTATTTTATTTAGGAATGTAGTGAAGTAATAGTCAAAAATATACAGTTGAAGTCGGAAGTTTACATACATCTTAGCCAAATACATTTAAACTCAGTTTTTCACAATTCCTGACATTTAATCCTATAAAAAATTCCCTGTTTTAGGTCAGTTAGGATCACCACTTTATTTTAAGAATGTGAAATGTCAGAATAATAGTAGAGAGAATGATTTATCACATTCCCAGTGGGTCAGAAGTTTACATACACTCAATTAGTATTTGGTAGCATTGCCTTTAAATTGTTTAACTTGGGTCAAATGTTTCGGGTAGCCTTCCACAATAAGTTGGGTGAATTTTGACCCATTCCTCTTGACAGAGCTGGTGTAACTGAGTCAGGTTTGTAGGCCTCCTTGCTCGCACATGCTTTTTCAGTTCTGCCCACACGTTTTCTATAGGATTGAGGTCAGGGCTTTGTGATGGCCACTCCAATACCTTGACTTTGTTCTCCTTAAGCCATTTTGCCACAACTTTGGAAGTATGCTTGGGGTCATTGTCCATTTGGAAGACCCATTTGCGACCAAGCTTTAACTTCCTGACTGATGTCTTGAGATGTTGCTTCAATATATCCACATAATTTTATTTTCTCATGATGCCATCTATTTCGTGAAGTGCACCAGTGCCTCCTGCAGCAAAGCACCCACACAACATGATGCTGCCACCCCCGTGCTTCACGGTGGGGATGGTGTTCTTCGGGCTTGCAGGCCCCCCCCCCCCCCCTTCCCCTCCAAACATAACGATGGTCATAATGGCCAAACAGTTCTATTTTTGTTTCATCAGACCAGAGAACATTTCGCCAAAAAGTACGATCTTTGTCCCCAAGTGCAGTTGCAAACCGTAGTCTGGCTTTTTTCATGGCGGTTTTGGAGCAGTGGCTTCTTCCTTGCTGAGCGGCCTTTCAGGTTATGTCGATATAGGACTCGTTCTGCTGTGGATATAGATACTTTTGTACCTGTTTCCTCCAGCGTCTTCATCTTCACAAGGTCCTTTGCTGTTGTTCTGGGATTGATTTTCACTTTTCGCACCGAAGTACATTAATCTCTAGGAGACAGAACGCGTCTCCTTCCTGAGCCGTATGATGGCTGCGTGGTCCCATGGTGTTTATACTTGCGTACTATTGTTTGTACAGATGAAAGTGGTACCTTCAGGCGTTTGGAAATTGCTCCCAAGTATGAAACAGACTTGTGGAGGTCTACAAAAAAAATTCTGGGGTCTTGGCTGATTTCTTTGGATTTTCCCATGATGTCAAGCAAAGAGGCACTGAGTTTGAAGGTAGGCCTTGAAATACAACCACAGGTACACCTCCAATTGACTCAAATGATGTCAATTAGCCTATCAGAAGTTTCTAACGCCATGACATCATTTTCTGGAATTTTTCAAGCTGTTTAAAGGCACAGTCAACTTAGTGTATGTAAACTTCTGACCCACTGGAATTGTGATACAGTGAATTATAAGTGAAATAATCTGTCTGTAAACAATTGTTGGAAAAGTGACTTGTGTCATGCACAAAGTAGATGTCCTAACCAACTTACCAAAACTATAGTTTGTGGAGTGTTTGAAAAACGAGTTTTAATGACTCCAACCTAAGTGTATGTAAACTTTTGACTACAACTGTACATAGTAAAGTAGATACCCCCCAAAAACGACTTAAGTATACTGAATAAAAATATAAATGCAACATGCAACAATTTCAATGATTTTATTGAGTTACAGTTCATATAAGGAAATCAGTCAATTAAAATAAATAAATTAGGCTTTAATCTATGATCACGTGAATGAGGCCCCAATTCCCGACTGGGCAGGGGCGCAGCCATGGGTGGGCCTGGGAGGGCATAGGACCACCCACTTGGGAGCCAGGTCCACCCATGCATCAGCATTAGTTTTTATCCACAGAAAAACTCCTCAGTTTCATCAGCTGTCTGGGTGGCTGGTCTCAGACAATCCCGCAGGTGAAGAAGCTGGATGTGGAGGTCCTTGGCTGGCATGGTTACACGTGGTCTGCGGTTGTGAGGCCGGTTGGACGTACTACCAAATTCTCTAAAACGATATTGGAGGCAGCTAATGGTAGAGAAATGAACATTCAATTATCTGGCAACAGCACTGGTGGACATTCCTGCAGTCAGCATACCAATTGCACTCTCCCTCAAAACTTGAGACATATGTGACATTGTGTTGTGTGAGAAAACGGCACATTTTAGAATAGCCTTTTATTGGCCCCAGCACAAGGTGCACCTGTGTAATGACCATGCTGTTTAGTCAGCTTCTTGATATGCCACATCTGTCAGGTGGATGGATTATCTTGGCAAATGAGAAATGCTCACTGACAGGGATGTTAACAAATTTGTGCACAACATTTGAGCGAAATATGCCTTTTGTGCGTGAGTGATTGGCATACTGAATGATGTGTGCACTACTTTCATAAGCTATGAGATATGGCTATGCAGCCAATCCCTGGTGTGTGTTTGTGTTGTCTGCAGTGGAGGGGCCTGCTGACTCCCTCTCCCTGTGCTGAGCATTGTTGGTTGTAAACACAGGTAATCACAAGCTTAGACAACACACACAACATATTGAGCTCTCCACACTAATAGGCAGCTGTGCCCACTCTCCGCTTCCCAAACCCACAGCATTAATCACTGTTTTCATACATTCTACACTACAACAACAACTGTCCACACACACACGGATTAGCTATCACTTTCCATTCAGGCCTTATAGAATGACTAGCCCCCTCTAGTGACTGTCTGACATACTAAATGGGATTTCTTCCAAGCGCTTTAAACACACTGTAAATCATCCTGTGGTGAATTGCCCAATAAAAAGAGTGAGAACATAATTTCATTAACCTAATGATAGCAATAACGCTCTCCCTCTCTCTAGATTTATCATCAGTTTACCACTTTTACACTAACAATCCATTACGCAGAAACCTGATGGAGTTTGAACTTCATCACATTAAGTATGCATGAGTAGTAATTGAGCATAACTGTGTCTATAACTAGCCTATAGCTCTCTGCACTGTATTATACTATGGCCCAGAGCTCCACCTCTGTATTTTTTTAATCAAGGAAGTCCCATTGAGGTCAAAAGACCTCTTTTACAAGGGAGACCTGGCCAAATGAATGAATGACATGTGGAGAAGCATAAGGACAACCAGAGACAAAGCACCACAGAGCTATAGATAACTTTGATGATGCAGTACATCATCTAGTTACGTACCATCATCTGGTCCATTATTTCCTTTCACTATCGATTGTGTATTGCCTGGCATCAAAGTGGCCATTATAATATGATGGATAGGCTATATTTCAACCTATAAAATTTCAGTGGCGCTACTTCCTGGAGTTGGGAATGTAATAAAAAATAAATGAGAATACAACACTAGACATATGGGAATAATCTTCATTTTGAAGCTAGGAGCTACACTTTGGTAATAGATTTAGCCTGTGCTCCTGTTCATCTCTTCTGATCTGAGGAGGGAGGGCTGGTTGCAGACAGACAGAAAGCAATCTGAGAAATGTCATTCCTATATGAGCCATCCAACAGGCAATAGTGTGCTCTTGTTATCAGAAGGGCTTCACTTGAGACGGAATAATAATCACCTCCGCTCTGAACAACACTTCTGACATATAAAGAACGGATGTGATCTTGATGAAAAGCGACAACAGGACTACGAGGGCTGACAGAGGACCCTCCAGAGAAATACAGATCATCAAGGCCTACCTTCATTTCAAGGTCATTTGACACCTACAGATCAAATGGCAGTGGTCATTATGGCAGTGGTCACCAACCGGTCGATCGCGACTGATCGATCTTCAAGGTAGTCCTAGTCGATCACCAAACATTTCTGTAGAACAGCCAACGATAAAGGCTTGCACTCCTTTTTTATTATTATACAGGTTGCGCTGTTGGCAGTAGGTGCACTTGATTCAGAAGCCCTGTGCACCGGGTAGGCAAAGTGTTCCCATTTTGAACCATTTCATTTGTCTGAAAAGACAAACTCCGCCGAGAGAGATCTGAGGCTAAACTGGGAGATCTGTCGCTAAATCGAGTACGCCTACTGCGCTGGCCAATTGGATAGCTCAAATCACTACAGCTTCCACAACCCCGGCCACATCGAATTTGATACTAGCCTATGTGAGATTTAATAACTTTCAAAACCATGAGCAGAGACAACAAAGAGCTTCTGTTTTTATGTGCGAGTTCATGTGTTAGTTTTTATTCTGCACTATTACAAAACATAAAACGATCTACTCCCTACTTCCCCTCGCGCTTCAGCTGCAATAAATGAGTAGCTAAATACAGTATATGGATAGCCTTGCGTTTGTATTATTATTAGCAGCTCATCGTGTCTATTTTAATATCAAGGAATATTTCACTTTCTCTGATCATAGGAACAATATGAATTTGTGCACGACGCAGATACGGTTTGACTTGAATTTAGCCATCAGGTAGAAGACGTGTCCCCTCTCTCTGGTCAGTCTCCTACCGGAGGAAAGAAAGAAGAGAACAGGGACCGTGAGAGACGAACCCTCTGCTGCTCTCTACCTCCCTCCCATCGCTGAGACTAATGTGTTCAAAACAACTGGGAACTCGGAAATCTCAGACTTCCAACTTTTTAAAACAACTGGAAACTCAGGGGAAAAACGAGAATTACAAGTCGGAAACTTGGGCATCTTTTTAGAGTTCCGACTTTACGACCGGAAGATCACTGATGTCATGATTTGACCTCGTTTTTTCCAGAGTTCCCAGTTGTCTTGAAAGCACCATGACCATAAAATGCAGGTATCGTCAGTCCAGTAAAAAAAAAAAGCGAATTATTTGCTAATTATTTCAATTTATACTCAGCTGTGCCTTGCAAGTGCTACACCAACAAAAATAAATCTGAGCGGTAGATTTTGGCTTGCATTTTGACTGCGAGGAAAAGGTTGGTTACCACCGCATTATGGAGTCTTAAAGAAGGCCTGGGTTGGTGACCACTGCATTATGGAGTCTTAAAGAAGGCCTGGGTAGGTGACCACTGCATTATGGAGTCTTAAAGAAGGCCTGGGTTGGTGACCACTGCATTATGGAGTCTTAAAGAAGGCCTGGGTTGGTGACCACTGCATTATGGAGTCTTAAAGAAGGCCTAGGTAGGTGACCACTGCATTGTGGAGTCTTAAAGAAGGCCTGGGTAGGTGACCGCTGCATTATGGAGTCTTAAAGAAGGCCTGGGTAGGTGACCACTGCATTATGGAGTCTTAAAGAAGGCCTGGGTAGGTGACCGCTGCATTATGGAGTCTTAAAGAAGGTCTGGGTTGGTGACCACTGCATTATGGAGTCTTAAAAAAGGCCTGGGTTGGTGACCACTGCATTATGGAGTCTTAAAGAAGGCCTGGGTTGGTGACCACTGCATTATGGAGTCTTAAAGAAGGCCTGGGTTGTTGACCGCTGCATTATGGAGTCTTAAAGGAGGCCTGGGTTGTTGACCGCTGCATTATGGAGTCTTAAAGAAGGCCTGGGTAGGTGACCACTGCATTATGGAGTCTTAAAGAAGGCCTGGGTAGGTGACCACTGCATTACAGAGCCTTAAAGGTAAGGCCAAAATTAATTATTTCTCAATTATACTTTTAAATACAAATGTCAAATATATGTAAACAATCTTTCCTCCAAAGGACCATTCTATGGACTACATTTAGTGAAAATTCCACAAATCATAGTCTTTTTTTGTCCTGGTTTTGTATGCAATCAATCTCTATTGGCACCTGTATCTTTGTCAACCCTTTGAAGCTAGCGCTCAGAACACAGGCCTACAGGGAAACATACTGGGACGGAAGGAGGAAGAAAATACTCCCTGTGTGTTGGCACATAAAAATCTATAATTTTCAGCCCTGAGTGTTCGGCTGACTCATTTTCTCCACGTAATCAAGGATAATAGAAAGACTGGAGGGAAGAACTCCTGAACATGCTCTGTGTGTTTGTAGGGGATGAGACAATATCCATGTGGAATTTAGAATCAATCCCTATTGCTTTGCAAATGAGATAGAATGCGATGAAAACTTGCCCGGCATTCTCAGAGACACAACACACAATCATTGTATTGTGCTTTCACACGAGTGCACTCGTCGATACAAAAAAATACCTGGCTTCATATTCGGTCAGACAGTTCCACATTATCTCATTTATACAGCTACTGGGGGCAAAGCAAGGGAAAAACAAGGGAGAGAATTTTCATGACGCACTCTGCTAGCCTTTTTATCGGAATCCTGTCAGAGGCTCAGGCCATTTTCCTTGTCTAACACACCAATGAAATAACCTGCCACTCAGGCAGGGGTGAGAAGTCCCATTGGACTGTGTAATTCACTGGGCCGTGAGAGGGAGGAAGACACAGAGACAGACTTTCCTGGGTGAGTCTAATGCTATCTTCATAGAGGCAGGAGGATACAGGTAGCTAGTATCTACAACACAGGGGTAGAAGTAAAGCTATCTGGCCAATTACTACCAATACAGGAACAAGAAAGCCAAGGTCAGTTAGTTCTGCTAGTATTGTTTTACCCATAAACCATATGAAATAACTAGGCAGAGTCCTAACCTGCGCTATGAATGGAATTTGGGTTGACCACATCTTCCTCCCAACCCACAAAACAGACAGCAAAGAGTTAGTGGTGGTTTAGTTTCTGCTGGTCTTTAGAGACAGAAATAGAAGGTTACAGATGGATAGGTAAAAGCAGACGGACTGAGTGAGAGATGAGTCACAGAAGAGTTGGTCTGAGCCCCTCCAGAAGGTCCAGTTGGACCAGGAACAGTGAACTTCTGACTGTCTTTAATATGCTAATATGTTTCACTGCATCATGCTGGCATGTCCGCTCTGCTCTCAACAACTTACTTCCCCTGTCAGCCGTTGGCTCTCATCTCTCACACTCTCCCCTCCTTCTTCTTCCTTCATTCCTAAGTAATTTAAGCAATGGCAGCTACAGCTAAAGCTCTGGGCAGGGGAGGGAGGCAGAGGCACACTGATGCACTCCCTTTATGTCTTGCCAGAGGGTGGGTGGGCGGGGGGGTTGGGGTTTGAAGGGGGTTAGGTTTGGTCTCATCGCAGCCAGGAGAGATTAGGGGTGGAGAAGAACAGCCAGAATTGAGGCACAACAAAGCAGTGCATTCTGGGAAAGGCATAAACAACGTTTCACCTCTATCCGTTTTGTTGATCGTCTGGAGTGGACGTCAACTGCAAAATAAAGTAATTGACAGTTTTTGGGACAGTGGTTTTGTTGGGCACTTTCTCACCGTCTTACATTTAGGGGATCAATGTTCTGCATCAGTTTTGTCTCGTTATATTGTCCTTTATGAGTTCCTGCCTGATAAGGTGGGAGCAGGTTAAGTGATGTCATACACCATTACCCTCTGTAATTAATTCCCATTTAGTGGAGACTGCAGAGGTCCCATCACCCAGTATAGCATCTCATAACCATTAACTACAATCTGAAACATCAACAAATTATAAATGTATAATTAAGCAATAAGGCATGAGGGGTTGTGGTATATGGCCAATATACCACCGCTAAGGGCTGTTCTTATGCATGACTTAACTCAGAGTGCCTGGATACAGCCCGTAGCTGTGGTATTTTGGCCATATACCACAAACCCCTGAGGTGCCTTAATGCTATTATAAACTGGTTACCAATGTAATTAGAGCCGTAAAAATAAATGATTTGTCATACCCGTTGTATATGGTCTGATATACCACGGCTGTCAGACAAATCAGCATTCAGGGCTCGAACCACCCAGTATATAATGTAATATATTCCTTATTAATATCTATCTGTTTCTCAAACAAGCTGTCCATACATCAACCCATTAAACTCAGACAGTGCTTGAAGCTTTCTCTAAGATGGTGGCTGCAGTATTGCATGGTGATTACTACAAAACAAACACATTAACATACAGATACTGTAACAACACACAATGTTCTATTGAATTCTGTGCATAGGACTATTCACAGGAAAGAGCGCTTTGGCAACACCAGATGAAAAAACACCCGGTCTCCACAGGGCTCTCCAGGACAATGTCAGCCGTGGTGGTGTGTCTCAGTGTTGGCCTGGTGATCCTAACGGGCTGAGGAGAGACTGGCCTGGAGCAGGCCTCTGGGGCCCTGAGAGAGAGATGGGGATGGGAGAAAGAGGGGTGGAAAAGGAGAGCGGAAGAGGGATAGACTTGCTCTCAACTGGCTAAAACAGCACTAACACTATACCTCCACCTGCAGTGCACCAGAGGAACAACAATTCAAACCCTCATGCAAAACTGTGTGGAGGGTGTGTGGAGGAGTTACTTGGTCTGTTTACTCACCAGTTGTGTCCCCTTTGTCCCAGTGGTGAGGGTCTGAGTATGTGATGGTAGCAAAGCGTCTCCTCACAGCTTCCTGGTCTTTCTGCTCAGACACATAGATGATCAAATAAGTATATTATTTAAATACATTTTTCAGCCAAACAATAATACAAATCCAGACAGGACTGGACAGTGTATTCACTGTATCTCCATAGCACAGCTTGACCAAGGCTGTCAAACATCACACAGGCCTTGCATGACAAACTAACTAGCGGTGCCCTTTCAAACTCCCTGTGACCTTTGTGTGGTGGTCTTTCCTTAGGGCAATGCTCAGGGCTCACCTCCATCTCCTCCATGCGCAGCAGCATGCTCTCCAGGGTGGGGGCCTTGAGCTGGCGCTGGGCCAAACCCTCCATCTGTCTGTCTGTCTCCGCCACCCAGGTGGCCCGCACTGCATCGGCCAGCAGCTCCTCTAGCAGGGCCTCACTCAGCACCTCAGCGCATTCTGCAGCCTGGAGAGGGAGGTAGATAGGACAGAGCTCATCACATGCGTTTTATGGAATCACTTCATGGCTGTTTCCCGAAATGGCACCCTATTCCCTATATAGTGCACTACTTTTGACCAAAGCCCTATTTGCATTTGGGACTAAAATGCTGAGAAAAACATAAATATTGATAATATAAGTCAGTATCATTACAATATGACAGGGCTACTCACTCTGTCTGTAGCCTGCTCAGACAGCCGATGCCTCAGTGACGATGTGGCCTTTCTGTCCCGGGTCTGAGAGGCAGCAGCTCCCATCTGCTGGGGTACACAGGTAGGGCAAGCTCAGTACCACACCACTACTGACCTTCTCCTACCTAACACCAACCACTCCTACTCTAACCCAGTCTTTCACTCAGCACATACACAAGGCTGCAGCAGTACACCCTAGGCCTAGCTGTAAATTCCCTATTCATTTCACTGTGGTGGCACAAATCTTGTGGTAAATAGCTGTATGGATTTTTCAATTACAAATTAGTTGTATTGATTTCCCCACTCCTCTGAGGGCAGTGGAATTCCTGAGTGAGGGGAAAGCTTTCCTTGGTCCAGGCTTTTCTTCTGTAACAACAATGTGGTTATTGAGTGACAGCAAAGTTACACACTCAGTTATTTATTCCCCTCCTTGCTGAAAAGCAAGAAAAAACTCAAAAGGATTGTCTATTTTTTGTGTCCATACAACCCTTTATTTTTTTTATGGAGAGTTTAAATGTCTCTTGGGCCTGGTCCAAGAGAGGCTGAAGTCTCCCTCGGGCCTCCCTGCTCAACTCTCTCAGCCCACTGGGTTGGAGAGCCCACCTCAGACCTGACACACACACATGCACAAGCCTGGTGTGACAATATAGTCCTGAATCCTGTCTTCACTAAGTTATTCAAATCAAATCAAACTTTATTCGTCACATGCGCTGAATACAAAAGGAGTAGACCTCACGTGAAATGCTTACTTACAAGCCTTTAATCAACAATGCAGTTCAAGAAAGAGTTAAGAAAATATTTCCAAATAAACGAAAGTAAAAAATTATAAAAAGTAACACAATAAAATAACGAGGCTATATACAGGGGTACCGTACCAAGTCAATGTGCGGGGGTACAGGTTAGTCGAGGTAATTTGTACATGTAGGTAGGGGTAAAGTGACTATGCATAGAAAAAAAACAGCGAGTCCCAGCAGTGTAAAAAAAATGTGTGGGGGGGTTAATGTAAATAGTCCGGGTGGCCATTTGATTAATTGTTCTGCAGTTTTATGGCTTGGGGGTAGAAGCTGTTAAGGAGCCTTTTGGTCCTAGACTTGGCGCTCCGGTACCGCTTGTAGGTGCGGTAGCAGAGAGAACAGTCTATGACTTGGGTGACTGGAGTCTTTGACAATTTTTGGGGCTTTCCTCTGACACCGCCTAGTATATAGGTCCTGGATGGCAGGAAGCTTGGCCCCAGTGATGTACTGGGCCATACGCACAACCCTCTGTAGCGCCTTACGGTCAGAGGGCGAGCAGTTGCCATACCTAGCAGTGATGCGTGATGCAACCGGTCAGGATGCTCTCGATGGTGAAGCTGTAGAACATTTTGAGGATCTGGGGACCCATGCCAAATCTTTTCAGTTTCCTGAGGGGGAAAAGGTGTTGTCGTACCCTCTTCACGACTGTCTTGGTGTGTTTGGACCATGATAGTTTGTTGGTGATGTGGAGACCAAGGAACTTGAAACTTTCGACCCGCTCCACTACAGCCCCATCGATGTTAATGGGGGCCTGTTCGGCCCTCCTTTTCCTGTAGTCCACGATCAGCTCCTTTGTCTTGCTCACACTGAGGGAGAGGTTGTTGTCCTGGCCCAACACTGCCAGGTCTCTGACTTCCTCCCTATAAGCTGTCTCATCGTTTTCGGTGATCAGGCTTACCACTGTTCTGTCGTCAGCAAACCTAATGATGGTGTTGGAGTCGTGTTTGGCCACGCAGTCGAGGGTGAACAGGTGGTATAGGAGGTGACTAAGCACGAATTGGAGTGGGTCTAGGGTATCCGGGATGATGCTGTTGATGTGAGCCATGACCAGCCTTTCAAAGCACTTCATGGCTACCGACGTGAGTGCTACGGGGCGGTAATCATTTCGTCAGGTTACCTTCGCTTCCTTGTGCACAGGAACTATGGTGGTCTGCTTGAAACATGTAGGTATTACAGACTCGGTCAGGGAGAGGTTGAAAATGTCAGTGAAGACAGTTGCCAGTTGGTCCACGCATGCTTGGAGTACACGTCCTGGTAATCCGTCTGGCCCCGCAACTTTGTGAATGTTGACCTGTTTAAAGGTCTTGCTCATATCGTCTACCGAGAGCGTTATAACACAGTCGTCTGGAACAGCTGGTGCTCTCATGCATGCTTCAGTGTTGCTTGCCTCGAAGTGAGCAAAAAAGGCATTTAGCTCATCTGGTAGGCTCACGTCACTGGGCAGCTCTCGGCTGTGCTTCCCTTTGTAGTCTGTAATAGTTTTCAAGCCCTGCCACATCCGACGAGTGTCGGAACCGGTGTAGTACGATTCGATCTTAGTCCTGTATTGATGCTTTGCCTGTTTGATGGTTTGTTGGAGGGCATAGCGGGATTTCTTATAAGCTTCTGGGTTATAGTCCTGCTCCTTGAAAGCGGCAGCTCTACCCTTTAGCTCAGTGTGGATGTTTCCTGTAATCCATAGCTTCTGGTTGGGGTATGTACGTACAGTCACTGCGGGGACGACGTCACCGATGCACTTATTGATGAAGCCAGTGACTGATGTGGTGTACTCCTCAATGCCATCGGAAGAATCCCGGAACATATTTCAGTCTGTGCTAGCAAAACAGTCCTGCAGCTTAGCATCTGCTTCATCTGGGTTTCCCTTTGTAGTCCGTAATAGTTTTCAAGCCCTGCCACATCCGACAAGCGTCAGAGCCGGTGTAGCAGGATTCAATCTTAATCCTGTATTGACGCTTTGACCTTTTTGATGGTTCGTCTGAGGGCATAGCGGGATTTCTTATAAGCATCCGGATTAGTGTCCCGCTCATTGAAAGCGGCAGCTCTAGCCTTTAGCTCCATGCGGATGTTGCCTGTAATCCATCCAATCCGGCCACTGTGGGGACGACGTCGTCAATGCACTGGTGACTGAGGTGGTATACTCCTCAATGCCATTGGATGAATCCCAGAACATATTCCAGTCTGTGCTAACAGAACAGTCCTGTAGCGTAGCATCCGCGTCATCTGACCATTTCCGTATTGAGCGAGTCACTGGTACTTCCTGCTTTAGTTTTTGCTTGTAAGCAGGAATCAGGAGGCTGGAATTATGGTCAGATTTGCCAAATGGAGGGCGAGGGAGAGCTTTGTATGCGTCTCTGTGTGTGGAGTAAAAGTGGTCTAGAGTTTTTTTCCCCTTCTGGTTACACATGTGACATGCTGGTAGAAATGAGGTAAAACGGATTTAATTTTCCCCAAATTAACGTCCTCGGCCACTAGGATCTCCGCTTCTGGATGAGCATTTTCTTGTTTGCTTATGGCCTTATACAGCTTGTTGAGTGCAGTCTTAGTGCCAGCATCGGTTTGTGGTGGTAAATAGACGGCTACAAATAATATAGATGAGAACTCTCTTGGTAGATAGTGTGGTTGTAACGAATCTCTACTTCCTCCTCCTCCTCAGACGAGGAGAGGCGAGAAGGATCAGAGGACCAATGCGCAGCGTGATAGTTTGACATAATGAGTTTTAATAAAGTAAGACGAAACACAAACACTTGGAAAAATTACAAAACAACAAAAACGACGTAGACAGACCTGACTTGAGAACTTACAATAGACGAAGAACGCACGAACAGGAACAGACTACATACATGAACGACAAACGAAACAGTCCCGTGTGGTAGACATACGGACACGGAAGACAACCACCCACAAACAAACAGTGTGAACAACCTACCTAAATATGGTTCTCAATCAGAGGAAACGTAAAACACCTGTCCCTGATTGAGAACCATATCAGGCTAAATGACAATGAACCTAAACATAGAAACACAGAACATAGAATGCCCACCCCAACTCACGCCCTGACCAACTAAACACATACAAAACAAGAGAAAACAGGTCAGGAACGTGACATAACCCCCCCCTCAAGGTGCGAACTCCGGACGCACCACCAAAAGTCTAGGGGAGGGTCTGGGTGGGCATCTGTCCACGGTGGCGGCTCCGGCTCCGGACGCTGTCCCCACACCACCATAGTCACTCCCCGCTTCCGTATCCCCCTCCCAATGATCACCCTCCAACTAAACCCACCTAAATTAAGGGGCATCACCGGGATAAGGGGCATCACCGGGATAAGGGGCATCACCGGGATGAGAGGCAGCTCCGGACTGAGGGACGGCAGCTCCGGACTGAGGGACGGCAGCTCCGGACTGAGGGACGGCAGCTCCGGACTGAGGGACGGCAGCTCCGGACTGGCTGACGGCAGCTCCGGACTGGCTGACGGCAGTGGCTGGTCATGGCTGGCTGACGGCTCTGGCTGGTCATGGCTGGCTGACGGCTCTGGCTGGTCATGGCTGGCTGACGGCTCTGGCTGGTCATGGCTGGCTGACGGCTCTGGCTGGTCATGGCTGGCTGACGGCTCTGGCTGGTCATGGCTGGCTGACGGCTCTGGCTGGTCATGGCTGGCTGACGGCTCTGGCTGGTCATGGCTGGCTGACGGCTCTGGCTGGTCATGGCTGGCTGACGGCTCTGGCTGATCCTGTCTGGCGGAAGGCTCTGGCTGATCCTGTCTGGCGGAAGGCTCTGGCTGATCCTGTCTGGCGGAAGGCTCTGGCTGATCCTGTCTGGCGGAAGGCTCTGGCTGATCCTGTCTGGCGGAAGGCTCTGGCTGATCCTGTCTGGCGGAAGGCTCTGGCTGCTCCTGTCTGGCGGAAGGCTCTAGCGGCTCCTGTCTGGCGGAAGGCTCTAGCGGCTCCTGTCTGGCGGAAGGCTCTAGCGGCTCCTGTCTGGCGGACGGCTCTGAAGGCTCATGGCAGACGGGCGGCTTTGCAGGCTCAGTACAGACGGGCGGCTTTGAAGGCTCGGTACAGACGGGCAGTTCATGCGGCGCTTGGCAGACGGACAGTTCAGACGGCGTTGGGCAGACGGGCAGTTCAGGCGCCGCTGGGCAGACGGCCAGCTCTGACGGCTCGGGACAAACGGGCAGCTCTGACAGCTCGGGACAGACGGGCAGTTCTGGGCAGACTGGCAGTGCAGGCGGCTCTGGGCAGACTGGCACACCTGTAGGGAGGAGACGGAGAGACAGCCTGGTGCGTGGGGCTGCCACAGGACCCACCAGGCTGGAGAGACCTACAGGAGGCTTGATGTTAAAAGGCATCTGAAGGACCGGGCTGTGAGGGAGCACTGGAGCTCTGGTGCGCAGCCTTGGCACCACTCCCCCAGGCTGGAGTACTACTCCAGCCCGTACCCTCCAGAGTGCAGGCACAGGTTGAACCGGGCTCTGGATGAGCACTGGAGATCTAGTGCCTACTACGCGCACCTCTCCCTTAGGCTCCACTCCCACATTTGCCCGGTACGAGCGAAGCGTAGGCATAGGACGCACTGCACCCTCCCAGCGCCCCGGAGACACAGCACGCAGAGCCGGCGCAGGATACCCTGGACCGAAACTGCGTACCGGAGACCAGACGCGCCGAGCAGGCACAATACGCCCCGGCTGGATGCCCACACTCACACGACACTTTCGGGGGGCTGCCCTATAGCGCACCGGGCTATGGGCACGCACTGGCGACACCGTGCGCTTAACCGCATAACACGGTGCCTGACCAGTGACGCGTTGCTTATAATAAGCACGAGGAGTGCGCTCAGGTCTGCTACCTGGCTTAGCCACACTCCTCTCTAGCCACACTCCTCTCTAGCCCCCCCCCCAAAAAAAATTATGGGGCTGCCTCTCGTACCTGTCGCGCTGCCTTGCTGCCTCCTCATATCGCCGCCGCTCAGCTTTCGCTTTCTCCAGCTCAGCTTTGGGGCGGCGATACTCCCCAGCCTGTGCCCAGGGTCCTTCTCCGTTCAAGATCTCCTCCCATGTCCAGGAGTCCTGGGATTTCTGCTGTTGCTGTCGCTGCCCTTCTCCCCGCTGCTTGATCCTGGTTTGGTGGGTGGTTCTGTAACGAATCTCTACTTCGTCCTCCTCCTCAGACGAGGAGAGGCGAGAAGGATCAGAGGACCAATGCGCAGCGTGATAGTTTGACATAATGAGTTTTAATAAAGTAAGACGAAACACAAACACTTGGAAAAATTACAAAACAACAAAAACGACGTAGACAGACCTGACTTGAGAACTTACAATAGACGAAGAACGCACGAACAGGAACAGACTACATACATGAACGACTAACGAAACAGTCCCGTGTGGTAGACATACGGACACGGAAGACAACCACCCACAAACAAACAGTGTGAACAACCTACCTAAATATGGTTCTCAATCAGAGGAAACGTAAAACACCTGTCCCTGATTGAGAACCATATCAGGCTAAATGACAATGAACCTAAACATAGAAACACAGAACATAGAATGCCCACCCCAACTCACGCCCTGACCAACTAAACACATACAAAACAAGAGAAAACAGGTCAGGAACGTGACAGTGGTCTACAGCTTATAATAAGGTACTCTACCTCAGGCGAGCAATACCTCGAGAGTTCTTTAATATTAGACATTGCGCACCAGCTGTTATTGACAAATAGACGTAGCTTCTCTGTCCTGCCGATGCATGGAAAATTCAGCCAGCTCTGTATTATCCGTATCGTCGTTCAGCCACGACTCAGTGAAACATAAGATATTACAGTTTTTAATATCCCGTTGGCAGGATAGTCTTGATCGTATATCATCCATTTTGTTTTCCAATGATTGCATGACGTGAGTGCTATGGGCGGTAATCATTTCGGCAGGTTACCTTTGCTTCCTTGGGCACAGGAACTATGGTGGTGGAGGTTTACTCAGTAGCCTATGAATTCTCAGAAGGCAGCCGGACCTCCGCCCCCTTTTTCTCTGTCTTTTCTTCATGCAAATGACGGGGATTTGGGCCCGTTTTTTTGTACTTAACCTTTATTTAACTGATAAGGAAATTTTTATGTCTAAAGTAATGACTAAAGGATTACTTTGCGTAATTATTATTAAACCCAGGGTCCTACAAACCTCGGGGATTGGTCAAAGCTTAAATAATTGTTTAGTTATCATCATTTGGGATTGAAAATTCTCGTGATAGCAAGTCAGTTAAGAACAAATTCTTATTTACAATGACGGCCTACATCGGCCAAACACGGACGATGCTGGGCCAATTGTACGCCGCCCTATGGGACTCCCAATCACGGCCGGTTGTGATACAGCCTGGATTCGAACCAGGGTGTCTGTAGTGATGCCTCTAGCACTGAGATGCAGTGCCTTAGACTGCTGCGCAACACGGAAGCCCCAGTATATCCTTTGCATCAGACACGTTAAAGAAAAGTCTTTGTCCAGTTTGAGGTAAGTAATCTTTTCGGTCATCAGAGACATTAGCAGCAACATTATGTACAAAATACGTTTAAAAAAAAGTTACAAACAACGCAAAAAAAAAACGAACAAAATAGCACAGCTGGTTAGGAGCCCGTAAAACGGCAGCCATCCCTACCGGCAGCATTTCATTTGAATTTAATTGCTGCACTTCAATTCCCTCTGTCTTGGTCATATTGTTTGTCCATTGATTTCCAGACTCATACTTGTCACAAACCTGAAGGGCTTCAGGGATGTGTTAAGTTGTCATAATTTCACACTGAGGAATTAGTACCTTGACACAACTACTGAACATTTTGACCTTCCACTTTTAGCTTGACAGGGTAGACTAACAGTATATTTGTTCCCAGGCTATGATAGGGAGTGTGTACAGGACGTAGTACTACTCTAGTCTACTGGAGTCTCTGGATGCGTTCTGCTTCATCTTTACTCAGCTGAATTAGGTCCCTCAGTCACTGCATGGTCATTCTGTCAAGCCAGGCTTGGCTGTGCATTCACATAAAGACAACACAAGACAGAACTGTTTCAATTAGAGATCCACATATGTGGATGGCCGGGGTAGGCCATCATTGTAAAATAAGAATTTGTTCTTAACTGACTTGCCTAGTTAAATAAATAAAAATCCAGTGCTAATGTCAGCCACCAAAATCAGGCTGCAGGCATATGATTAATTATAGACCTCAATTGCACTAATTAAGTTTTGATTAGTGTAAAGGGTTGCTGTGCACTTAAATTTAGGGCAGGCAGGCACTGCTATCCATCACGGTGCTTTAAAAAAAAAAAGAATGTCCCCAATCTAACAAGCAAGCGCCTAGATTTAATTTTTTGGAGAAGTTAACTTTGAATTGGAATCAGAGTATTGCTTGCAGCTTTCAGCAAGTGGGGTCTGAGATCAGGGTTTAAAATGATTTAATTACTCAAAATGAGCAAACTCATTAATTAAACTGTTCCCTGGGCAGTTTCCATTGGTTCATTCATTCTGCCAGTCCACACAGCTATAACACATACACACTATTTATACAAAACACCCCTTCCAATTAGTGGATTCAGCCACACCCATTGCTGACAGGTGTATAAAATTGTGCACACAGCCATGCAATCTCCATAGACAAACATTGGCAGTAGAATGGCCTTACTGAGGAACTCAGCGACATTCAACGTGGTCCTTTCATAGGATGCCACCTTTCCAACAAGTCAGTTCGTCAAATTTCTGCCCTGCTAGAGCTGCTCCGGTCAACTGTAAGTGCTGTTATTGTGAAGTAGAAACGTCTAGGAGCAACAATGGCTCAGCCGCGAAATGGTAGGCCACACAAGCTGACAGAACCGGACCGCCGAGTGTGCGTAAAACTCCCCTGTCCTCGGTTGCAACACTCACTACCGAGTTCCAAACTGCCTCTGGAAGCAACGTCAGCACAAGAACAGTTCGCCGGGAGCTTCATGTAATGGGTTTGCATGGCCTAGCAGCCGCACACAAGCCTAAAATCCCCATGCGCAATGCCAAGCGTCGGCTGGAGTGGTGTAAAGCTCGCCTCCATTGGACTCTGGAGCAGTGGAAACGTGTTCTCTGGAGTGATGAATCACGCTTCACCATCTGGCAGTCCGATGGACGAATCTGGGTTTGGCGGCTGCCAAGAGAACTCTACCTGCCCAAATGCATAGTGCCAACTGTAAAGTTTGGTGAAGAAGGAATAGAAAAACAGCTCCGGACTGTTTTTCTTGGTTCAGGCTAGGCCTCTTAGTTCCAATGAAGGTAAATCTTAATGCTACGGCATACAATGACATTGTAGACAATTCTGTGCTTCCAACTTTGTGGCAACAGTTCAGGGAAGGCCCTTTTCTGTTTCATCATGACAATGCCCCCGAGCACAAAGCGAGGTCCATACAGAAAAGGTTTGTCGAGATCGGTGTGGAAGAACTTGATTGGCCTGCACAGAGCCCTGACATCAACCCCATTGAACACCAATGGGATGAATTGGAACGCCAACTGCAAGCCAGGCCTAACCGCCCAACATCAGTGCCCAACCTCACTAATGCTCTTGTGGCTGAATGATGGCAAGTCCCCGCAGCAATGTTTTAACATCTAGTGGAAAGCCTTCCCAGAAGAGTAGAGGCTGTTATAGCAGCGAAGGGGGGACCAACTCCATATTAATGCCCATGATTTTGGAATGAGATGTTCGACAAAGAGATGTACACATACTTTTGGTGATGTAGTGTATTATTAATCAACTAAAACCTCATAAATGAGACTAGTAAGGTACTGTGATGCTAATAAGACACAAGGTTGTTTGCCATGTCCAATGGTTTATGTTTTATGTGTTAAATGAAGATTTCTGCAAATAAAATGCATTATTGTTATTATCAGTGACCTGAAGGCTTCGTTGTGGGCATGTCTCTGTCTATCACAGGTCAGACAATAGTCCTGCTCTGCTGTCACCACACCACTCAGCTGCTGCTCTGAGGGGCCTGAGGAGGGCTTCAGAGGGGAGAAGAGACATCGAGGCTCTGGTCTCTTCTGAGGGGAGCAGGACACATAAAACAAGTGGATTAGAAAAAATGACAATCAAAAGAGAGACTGTAAGAGAGGGAGAGTATGCAGCAAGAGTAAGTTACAAAAGAGAGACTGAGGACAAGAGAGAGTGCTCTCCTCTGATCTCACCACTGTTGTTGTTGTTTAGGAGGAGAGTGAGGTGACGTGGGTATCCAGGGCACAGAGGCCTCCTTCTGTGGGTGCTGACACACTCTCAGCCTGGAAGCCACTGTGGGCTGCTGGAAACCTGCATCCCTCACATGGGCTCCCTGCTTCTGGACAAAGATAATGTTTAAGAGACACAATTGTAGTGCAAATAGTTCAGGCTAGACAGTTATTAATAGACATATTAAAATACATTTAATTGCGTCAAAAATGTACTAATTAAACTCACTGACCTTTGTCCTGTCGGGGTGCAGTGCTCCTCCTTGACTGTCGGGGACCTGTCCCCCACCTTCCCTGAGTTCTCTAAGATGGACCAGGCTCTCCAGGCCAGCCCTGAGCACCTGTCTGCGATCCAGCTGTGGAGGAGGCTCTGTGGCTCTGGGGGGCTGCTGATGCTGAGGGACCGCTCTCCTATTTGCTAACATCACAACGTTGGCTCATCATCAATTCTTATTGAATTGTTGTTTTGAAACACTTGAACAGCTAGGCTATGTGCTCAATCATTTCTATAGGCCCTTACAGATAAGTGTTACAGTGCTTGGCATGACTAATCAAACATTAGTAAAGCCTGTATGGCCCTTAACACCTGCATGCTCCTTTGACAGACTACACAATTATCTGGCCAACTAGCACACAAACAGACACCTGCCTGCTGCTTGTTTGGCAGTGTGGAGAAGGTACAGTAGGGGGTTTGTTCATTGACAGTGAGAACTGTTATTAGTTGCCAAGGAGACCTGCGCATACTATCCAGTTCAAACCCTCTCGTGGTGTGTGGTGGCTGCATCATATCTCCCACAGGGAGACTGTACACAGTAGGAGCCAACAACCCACACAATGAGCTGCCTGCAGGAGACCCATGGCCAGAGAACCGGACCCGCTCTCCCCTCTTTGTGTCAGTCAGCCAGCCCCTCATTAATCCCTGGTGCCGTGATTCAAGCTCGGTGGGAGGCCCAAACACACACAGCACTTAAACCTTCAGGTAATTTCCTGAGCCATGGGAACCATAAGAATCTGCTACCTCATTCACAATGAAAGAACAGGGTAAACAACAAAGACCCGAGACGCTCAAATTAAAAATGCAGTTTCAGGAATCGTTCCACCCACACAATAAATGTTCTATTTTTTGGATCAGATATTTTATTTTAACTGCTGTGTCTGTGTGACTGTGTGTCTGTGTGTCTGTGTGTCTGTGTGACTGTGGTTTCAACCAAAGGAGGGGATGCTGATTTGTCTGACACATTTGCTGTGTTGGTTGTTCCGGGTTTAATGAATTATGAAATTAATTTACATGAGTTATTGATGTTATGAGGATATGGAATAATGAGCCAATAAAAAAAGACTAGATAATTAGGCTATCCTTATTAAAATGCTAATAAAATAGCTTCAGCAGCACAGCTGACTGGGATAATGAGTGTCTCTGAATGCTGAGTCACTCAGCTAGAATTAGAATGAGAACACCTGCTCGTTGCTCACCAGGGAAGGACTTCTTGGGGCCTGCTGCTCTACGAGGTCCTCTGAGACCCCTGGTGGCAGGGCCCCTGGGTGCACGGGGACGGGGAGGAGACGTGCTGCGATGTGGAGACCTGCGGTAGAGTGCAGGGGAGGAACTGGGTGCTTGGGCGTGCCTCCTATGTACTGGACTCTCCTGCTTGCTGAGAGCAGTATCCAGGGTCTGAGAGACACAGAGAGAGACACGAAAATCGAATATATTCTGTATACATTCAAATTAAAGAAGCCAAATAAAATCTAAATGAAATGTACTGTATAATACTTCAGCTCTACCTATGGTTTTGTGGCTCTCCAGCACATTTATTTCCACTTTCTTTAGATTGAATAGCTTAGGTTTTTAAATAGAGTATTGCTTGTATAACCTAATATAGATGTATAAGGAAGCTAATATAGATTTATAAGGAAGCTACTTATCAAAAATGACCAATAGATGTACAGTAGTTGATTTGGGAAATGTTCTGGTGCCCATCTTCTTTGTAATAAGGTGAGAGTGACCTGTAGGTGGATTAAATATATGGATGCATCGCAAGTGGCTTTCTATCTCCTATATAGTGCATTACTTTTGACCAGAGACCTTTGCCCCTGCCCCTGATCAAAAGTACTGCACTATAAAGATAATAAGGAGCCATTTGGGACTCAGACTATGACTGACCCCTAGTTTCAGCAGGATGTCCAGGGCAGTCTCTGGGATGGCTGATCCCTGGCCCACCTCCACCTTGGCCGAGCACAGAGAGAGCTGGCGGATCAGCTGGCCCAGCTCTTTATAATAGGAGGGCATCCTGCCCTCAGACGTGTCAGACAGCTGATTAGTGAACCTCTGCATGGCCCTGATCGCCCCTCTGTGGGCAGCAGCCAACCTGTCCATCGCTCTGGACTGAGAAAAGGAGAGCGAGGGAGATGGGTGTTAGTCTTTGTCATTGTCCTCATCATGAACCTCATCAGAGTATGACAGCTTTGGTTATTAAGTGAGACTTACTTTGTTTGTGTGCTCAATCTTCTGTGAGCGCAGTTTGTCTAAATCCTCTTGGATCTCTTTCGCCTGTTGTTGTAGCATAGATGATGCGTGCAGAGTTGGCTGCCTGTTCCTGTCTGCGGACCTCCACCCTGCGCTGCTCATCAGGCTCCAAGGGCTCTGCAACCATTCGCCCTGGAATGCACAGTATGCCAACAAGGTGCCACTCCAGCTGTGTTACCCATAGAAATATAATCACTACAACAGGTCTAGACCCTCTGACCATGGCGATTTGACTGGTTAACTCATGGGTAACTTTATTTATGTGGAGTTACCTCTGTTTGTGAGCTGATCTAATCTCTGGATGTAGTTGGTCAGCTCTCTCTGCAGCCTGCGGACCTCCTGGCTGAGTGCTGTCTGGGGCTCCTGGCTGGCTGTCTGCCTTGGGCCTGGGTCTCTGGTTGGGGGGGACAGGCCATGATCAGGCCCAGGGGGTACAGAGATGTACTTCTGGGAGGTGTATACAAGCACCTTGGCTGCAGACCGAGTCACTTCTTCTTTGGGGCCGGCTGTCTTTGACCTCCCCTTAAGAAAAACCCTCTTCTGCTTGAAATTGAAAAATTATCAAGGTTGATAATCGATTATAAAGGTTGATGATCGATTAATTGTTCTTGGAGCAGAGTAAAATTGATATAAACTGTACAAGTGAAAGGGGAGTATATTGATGAGCCTTATTTACCTGCTCCACATTGCTCTTGATGGTAGTGGTCTCCTCTGGCTGTGGTCTGATGGGGGAGCTGTTCAATGACTCCTGTCGTCTCTTCCTCAGATCTCTCTTGGCCAGCCTGACTGCAGCCAGCAGACGCTCCTCAGACAGAGCAGAGAAACACAGAGAACTACAGGTGCTATCCAGGTCATCCCGCTTCTCTACCCAGGGCATCAGCTTCTCAATCACAATGGGTGCAGCTGGGCCAACTTGAGTAGCACGGTTATAGGCGTTGGCAGGCATGGCTGCATTGAAGAGTAACTGAAAGAAAACAATAGTGGCACTGGAATCATTCCTGCTGTTGCAATGACAGAGCTACCAATTTAGCTAGCTAGCTAAGTTGACGTTACATCCAGCTGTCCAACTTATGATCTGGCCACATCAACTGGCATTCACAAAGTTATAATGTTATATTTCAATATCCATCATGATGGCATGCTAGTATCATTACTAGTATAAGATGGAGAGAGAGTAGAGAGTACAGTAGTGCTTTATTAATCCCAATTTGGGAAATTGTTTCATCACTTCAGCATCATCAATCAATAAAATTACAAAGACAGGACCCATATCAGTGACAAACACATGATAAAACACATATTATAAACTGGGTGGATCGAGCCCTGAATGCTGATTGGCTGACAGCCGTGGTATACGGGTGTGACAAAACATTTATTTATACTACTCTAATTATGTTGGTAGCCATTTTATAATAGCAATAAGGCACATTGGGGGTTTGTGACATATGGCCAATATACTACGTTGCATCGTACCTAAGAACAGCCCTTAGCTGTGGTATATTGGCCATATATCACACATATATCACATGTATCATTGCTTAAATAAAACACCCACACATTAATAGCCATAAAAGATAGGTAAGAAAGTATGTTGTCTATCCTCCTGGGAAACAGCAACAACTACACAAATAAAAGGCATAACAAATTAGTCATTTGTGATGGCTGTGTGTAAAAAGGACCTTCGGGAAGCTCTCTGTGTAGTGTTTGGGCAGGATGAACCTGCTACTGTGTTGCATTAGAGTGCTGTGGAGTGGCTGTGTGGCATTGTCCATAATCATGTGTGTTTAAGCTTGCAGCCTTTTTATGAACATGTCTTGCATTGACTCGACTGCATCTGATTGTATCACTTTCTTTATGATTTGGTCCAGTCATTCTTCACGAAGTTTCCCTTCCAGCACACAATGGCATAACACAAAACACTAGCCACTACACTGCTGTAAAACATGAGAAGCATTGTGTCTCACACATTAAAATATATTAGCTTCCTTAAAAAGTAGTCTGGATTAGGCTTTTTTATAGATACTCTGGGAATTATCCTTCCGTTTATTGTACACTATAACTCTCAGGACTCTTAATTCCCTGTGATGAGCATCGTCACCTTTCATGATACAACTTGCTATAGCAGAGTCTGAGAATTTCTGCAGGTGGCGCAGTTCATTGTTGTGTGTGAAGTAATTTATGTATTGAGAGGAAACAGGAAAGGTGACAGGGCCGTCCCTTGTGGGGCTAATGTTACCGTGTTTGCGCATATCTGGTCTCATACTGCCTGGTTCAATCTTACGAACTGTGGTCTTATTGGTCAGATAGTTCACAATCCATTTGACCATATGTGGGTTTACATGAATGTCCTTTAGCTAACGTTATCTTACCTGGGTCTGAGAAAGCCGAGTGCTTCGATTTGGACCTAATGTGACCCAGCTTTTCGATTGTCCTAGGTCATCGGGGACTCTAGGTTTGCAGTCATGGCTGTTCCTAAATCCCCTAGCTAACTACCGGTGTATCTACATCAGCTGTAGCCTGTGTACCTAGCTACCTGCCTAGATAGCTAGCTAACGTTAGCTTTGATACATTTTGCAAACCCTTGCCTAACATTTCAGTACGTATCTAGCCATGCAACCAGATGGTACATTATGCTTCGAATATCATCATGTAAAGAACGTGAAAATATTTAGCTAGGATATTATTTGTACGGGATAGACTTCGACAGCTAGCTAGCATGCTAATCACAGCTAAAACTGCTTAAAATGTCGCCATGACAACAAATAATAAGCACCGCCTTCTGTAAAAACAAGTGGGTATTTTTAACCTACGGAAAGCAGAAACCGTCAAAACATAACCAGATGTAGGACATTTAAAATACTAATTTGACTAACATGTGATTACTATTATAAAATAGTTGTTTTTCTAGCTATTTGTGTCCATAATTTTCTGTTTGTTTCGATGAAACAGTCATCAAAAGCATTACACGAATAGGATGATGTTGTACTATCACTTTTATTTTTCATAGACAGGAAGAGGAAGCGTTGTCATGCGTTTTCTGTACTGATAGCAAAGATTATGGATATACTGACAAGATACTTGTTTCTCTGCCCTAACAATGGGAGTCGTTGTCCACAAAGCGGCAAGGCGGGCTGTTTAGCTCCCGCCTATCCTTTCTTTGGATTGGTGGATATCTCATATTGTATTCGATGAGGGTTGTTGACGTCAACCGTCTGTATTCAATGGAGAGATGCTACGCGTACAAGCCTCATATCATGAATATGCATAGCTATCTCGAGATGACTACGGTATAAATGTTTTTTAATCAAAGATGAGGGGATGTCATGTGTCCTACTTATATCAGTACAGTCGTAACAACCTAAACATTACGAAACTTACAGTCAATCAAATAAACCTCACGTAGCAAATAAGCCATACATTTTTGTTGTTAACAAAATTCGATACTCTCATTGACCTCCATACAAAAACTCCTTGCTTGGTGGGCGAAAAATTAAAAAAAACACCACCTGCTGGACGGAGACAAATTTTCCGCCGAGTTGGGCCTCTCTCTTTACTTCTTCCTCTCTGCTCGTAGTATTTTAGAAGCGATCATAGTCCAACTCGTTTTTATTCTTGCATGAAACGCTTCATACCTGCTTGCTTTGCCTACGATAATTGATAATACTGCTACTTATTCTATTTCATCATGTCTCATTACGAAGAAGTAAAGGTCCATGGTTATGATGAATTCTGCAAAGCAGTGTCTGAGCGAAAAGGAAAGGACATATTCGCATATTTCTCTGGTGATAAAGACGCTCAAGGGATGAGCTGGTGTCCAGATTGTGTGGAAGGTAATATAGTTATTTTATTGCTGTATTAATTTGTACTTGACACGTATAGCGGTTGGCTTTCTTTCCCAGCTGTCTTGTCATAATGCGTCAGTCTCTGCTGCATTATGGTCGGCAATTCATTGTAGCCAAGCCAACTATTCTCTGTAATGTGTTTACTGGCGATGCTCGTCTTATGCTCTATTTTCTGTATTATTTTAGGAAGTTATAGCTGTTGTGTGATTTATTGCTTGCATAAATCAAAGCCACACAGATTTGCCAGCTTTGTTCTCCTCCTTCCCCTCCAGCTGAGCCAGTTGTTAGAGGAGAGATGTCCCACCTTCCTGAGGGCTCTGTCTTCATCTACTGTCAGGTTGGAGAGAGGCCATAGTATGTACTCAACTTTTTCTTCGTATTCACTGGTGATGATAGCAGAATGATAATGCTGTGCTATCAACAGGCAATAGAAAATAAGTGTTTTTCATACCCGCAAATGCAGCCAGGAGTTTTGAAAAGCTTAGATAATTGTGCAAGTTGTAACATCATGATTTGTTGGCTCTCTCAGGCAGCATATTTGAATTGAGCAAAATACACTGAACAAAAATATAAACACAATATAATGTTTCATGAGCTGAAATAAGCACAAAAAGCATATTTCTCTCCAATTTTGTTTACATCCTTGTTATTGAGCATTTCTCCTTTGCCAAGATAATCCGTCTCCTGACAGGTGTGACATATCAAGGAACTGATTAAACAGCAAGATCATTACACAGGTGCACCTTGTGCTCGGGACAATAAAAGGCCAATCTAAAATGTGCAATTTGACACACAACACAATGCCACAGATGTATCAAGTTTTGAGGGAGCGTGCAATTGGCATGCTGACTACAGGAATGTCCACCAGAGCTGTTGCCAGAGAATTGAATGTTATCTTTTAACCATAAGCCGCCTCCAACATTGTTTTAGAGATTTTGGCAGTATGTTCAACCGGCCTCACAACCGCAGACCACGTGTATGACGTTGTGTGGGCCAGCGGTTTGCTGATGTCAACGTTGTGAACAGAGTGCCCCATGGTCCCTGTGCCCAAGAACACTAAGATAACATGCCTAAATGACTACCGACCCGTAGCACTCACGTATGTAGCCATGAAGTGCTTTGAAAGGCTGGTCATTGGTTACATCAACACCATTATCCCAGAAACCTTAGACCCACTCCAATTTGCGTACCGCCCCAACAGACCCACAGATGATGCAATCTCTACTGCACTCCACACTGCCCTTTCACACCTGAACAAAAGGAACACCTATGTGAGAATGCTTTTCATTGACTACAGCTCAGCGTTCAACACCATTGTGCCCTCAAAGCTCATCATTAAGCTAAGGACCCTGAGACTAAACACCTCCCTCTGCAACTGGATCCTGTACTTCCTGATGGGCTGCCCCCAGGTGTTAAGGGTAGGTAACAACACAACCGCCACGCTGATCCTCAACACAGGGGCCCCTCAGGGGTGCGTGCTCAGTCCCCTCCTGTACTCCCTGTTTACTCATGACTGCATGGCCAGGCACGACTCCAACACCATCATTAAGTTTTCCGATGACACAACAGTGGTAGGCCTGATTACCGACAACGACGAGACAGCCTATAGGGAGGAGGTCAGAGACCTGACCGTGTGGTGCAAGGACAACCTCTCCCTCAATGTGATCAAAACAAAGGAGATCATTGTGGACTACAGGAAAAGGAGGACCGAGCACGACCCCATTCTCATCGATGGGGCTGTAGTGGAGCAGGTTGAGAGCTTCAAGTTCCTTGGTGTCCACATCACCAACAAACTAACATGGTCCAAGCACACCAAGACAGTCGTGAAGAGGGCACGACAAAACCTATTCCCCTCAGGAGACGGAAAAGATTTGGCATGGGTCCTCAGAAGGTTCTATAGCTTCACCATTGAGAGCATCCTGATAGGTTGCATCACTGCCTGGTACGGGTTGCATCACTGCCTGGTATGGCAACTGCTCGGCCTTCAACCGCAAGGCACTACAGAGGTTAGTGCGTACGGCCCAGTACATCACTGGGGCCAAGCTTCCTACCATCCAGGACCTCTATACCAGGCGGTGTCAGAGGAAGGCCCTAAAACTTCTCAAAGACTCCAGCCACCCTAGTCATAGACTGTTCTCTCTGCTACCGCACGGCAAGTGGTACCGGAGCGCCAAGTCTAGGTCCAAGAGGCTTCTAAACAGCTTCTACCCCCAAGCCATAAGACTCCTGAACATCTAATAAAATGGCTACCCAGACTATTTGCACCCCCCCTCCTTTACGCTGCTGCTACTCTGTTATTATCTATGCATAGTCACTTTAATAACTCTATCTACATGTACATATTACCTCAATCACCTCGACTAACCGGTGTCCCCGCACATTGACTCTGTACCGGTACCCCCTGTATATAGCCTCGCTATTGTTATTTGACGGCTGCTCTTTAATTATTTGTTACTTTTATTAATTATTTTTGTGGTATTTTTCTTAAAACTGCATTGTTGGTTAAGGGCTTGTATAAGTAAGCATTTCACTGTAAGGTCTACTACACCTGTTGTTTTCGGTGCATTTGGTGGCGGTGGGGTTATGGTATGGGCAGGCATAAGCTACGGACAACGAACACAATTGTATTTTATCAAGGGCACTTTGAATGCAGAGATACCGTGACGAGATCCTGAGGCCCATTGTCGTGCCATTCATCCGCCGCCATCACCTCATGTTGCAGCATAATCATTTATGGCCCAATGTCGCAAGGATCTGTTCTGTACACAATTCCTGGAAGCTGAAAATGTTCTTCCATGGCCTGCATACTCACCAGACATGTCACCCATTGAGTATGTTTGGGATACTCTGGATAGACGTGTACGACAGCGTTTTCCAGTTCCCGCCAATATCCAGCAGCTTTGCACAGTGGAGTGGTACAACATTCCACAGGCCACAATCAACAGCCTGATCAACTCTATGCGAAGGAGATGTTGTGCTGCATGAGGCAAATGGTGTTCACAACAGATACTGACTGGTTTTCTGATCCACGCACCTACCTTTTTCAAAAGTATCTGTGATCAACAGATGCATATCTATATTCCCAGTGATGTGAAATTTATAGATTTATTTCAATTGACTGATTTCCTTATATGAACTGTAACTCAGTAAAATCTTTGAAATTGTTGCGTTTTTATATTTTTGTTCATTGTATATATGTATACAATGCACAAAATTATACGTTTGACCTAAATGTCTGACTTATGTATTTTGCTTAATTTACCTTTTCATCTTCGACCAGTTGGAAGGATCCCAATAATAAGTTCAAGAAGACTTTGAAGCTCAGTGGAGTTCCCACTCTGATCCGATATGGCACGGTGAGCATACGTGCATGGCAAGATCACAAAGAAAATAATTTCTAGTATAGTGATCGATTAGCAAATTGCATTTCAAAGGAGAATTTCTCTAATCAATTTGGGTTTTTCTTTGGATTTTGTGGCAACACTCAAAGGCTCCTAAAAGCATTGAATGTTCTTTTATAGATAGTCTGTATTAAAAAAAACTGCTATAACACATTGGTGAGGTTGTTATTAACCATTTATACACTGTATAAATTCTAGATAAAATATAGCTTCAGGGAAAGTGTTACCAAAACATGCTAAGTTCTGTCACTTTTCCTCCATCTAATTCAGCCTCAGAAGCTGGTTGAAGAGGAGTGCTTCAAAGCTGACCTGGTGAGGATGATGTTCACCGAGGACTAGAGGACCACACTCGCCCTGCACTGGGTCATCTTCCATTTCCCACTGTCCTGTCTTTTTCCTGAGATCCAGCCCCAGCCCAGGCACCTTTTCACTACACTAGATTGAACAGAAATTATTGTTTCTTTGAAATTCAAATACACACTCCTCTCCCTGCGAGGTAGTGTTAATCAGTGAATGTGTTGCTATTCTTACATGGAAATAAAAAGCAACTATAACATAACCAGAGGCCTTGGTAGAGCTAGTTGACTGGTTTTATAACTTTATGTTTAATGTAGTAAATTAAATAGAAGAGTTATAATAACATAGCCCACTTTTGACAAATATATTAGATTCCCCTAAGTGGTAGGCAGCCTACTCCTAGAATGTAATGTGCCAGATGAATTGATGATTCTTACTTATAGCAGAAATCTTTAGAGTGAAGATATCAACTGAAACATGACCTGTTATACTGTGATTGGCGTGTTGTTGTGTAGAACTTAGTCAAGTGAAATAAATGATGGTTGGATGAAAACAATTGTATGTGTAAAATGGTTTGTCTATAGTGCAGTTCACTTTGAGACGCTAGGTGGCACCCTCAGCCTGTCTAAAAACATTATTTATTTTATTTAACCTTTATTTAACTAGACATTAGGCCTAATGTGTCTTATAATAAACATTTAAGTTTGCGTTTTATCTTGATATTTAAAACTTTATGTGAAATTATAATATTAGATAATATAATTGGCACATTTAATAATAGGCTATGTTGTCTTTGGAAACCGGCTCATGAAGAAGAAAGTAACCTAGCCCTAGTTCTGTCATTCGAGTTTAATGTACACATAGGCCAAACATGCCATGTGTGTACCATGTAGGCCAAAACATGCTCAATGCTAACAACAATCAGTCTTTGAATAGTGAACTTGATCAAGTAATGCTATTCAATACAAGACCAAACAAAGGTGGTCAGATTTTATATATATATATATATATATATATATATACACACTGCTCAAAAAAATAAAGGGAACACTAAAATAACACATCCTAGATCTGAATGAATGAAATATTCTTATTAAATACTTTTTTCTTTACATAGTTGAATGTGCTGACAACAAAATCACACAAAAATTATCAATGGAAATCAAATGTATCAACCCATGGAGGTCTGGATTTGGAGTCACACTCAAAATTAAAGTGGAAAACCACACTACAGGCTGATCCAACTTTGATGTAATGTCCTTAAAACAAGTCAAAATGAGGCTCAGTAGTGTGTGTGGCCTCCACGTGCCTGTATGACCTCCCTACAACGCCTGGGCATGCTTCTGATGAGGTGGCGGATGGTCTCCTGAGGGATCTCCTCCCAGACCTGGACTAAAGCATCTGCCAACTCCTGGACAGTCTGTGGTGCAACGTGGCGTTGGTGGATGGAGCGAGACATGATGTCCCAGATGTGCTCAATTGGATTCAGGTCTGGGGAACGGGCGGGCCAGTCCATAGCATCAATACCTTCCTCTTGCAGGAACTGCTGACACACTCCAGCCACATGAGGTCTAGCATTGTCTTGCATTAGGAGGAACCCAGGGCCAACCGCACCAGCATATGGTCTCACAAGGGGTCTGAGGATCTCATCTCGGTACCTAATGGCAGTCAGGCTACCTCTGGCGAGCACATGGAGGGCTGTGCGGCCCCCCAAAGAAATGCCACCCCACACCATGACTGACCCACCGCCAAACCGGTCATGCTGGAGGATGTTGCAGGCAGCAGGACGTTCTCCACGGCGTCTCCAGACTCTGTCACGTCTGTCACATGTGCTCAGTGTGAACCTGCTTTCATCTGTGAAGAGCACAGGGCGCCAGTGGCGAATTTGCCAATCTTGGTGTTCTCTGGCAAATGCCAAACGTCCTGCACGGTGTTGGGCTGTAAGCACAACCCCCACCTGTGGACGTCGGGCCCTCATACCACCCTCATGGAGTCTGTTTCTGACCGTTTGAGCAGACACATGCACATTTGTGGCCTGCTGGAGGTCATTTTGCAGGGCTCTGGCAGTGCTCCTTCTGCTCCTCCTTGCACAAAGGCGGAGGTAGCGGTCCTGCTGCTGGGTTGTTGCCCTCCTACGGCCTCCTCCACGTCTCCTGATGTACTGGCCTGTCTCCTGGTAGCGCCTCCATGCTCTGGACACTACGCTGACAGACACAGCAAACCTTCTTGCCACAGCTCGCATTGATGTGCCATCCTGGATGAGCTGCACTACCTGAGCCACTTGTGTGGGTTGTAGACTCCGTCTCATGCTACCACTAGAGTGAAAGCACCGCCAGCATTCAAAAGTGACCAAAACATCAGCCAGGAAGCATAGGAACTGAGAAGTGGTCTGTGGTCACCACCTGCAGAACCACTCCTTTATTGGGGGTGTCTTGCTAATTGCCTATAATTTCCACCTGTTGTCTATTCCATTTGCACAACAGCATGTGAAATTTATTGTCAATCAGTGTTGCTTCCTAAGTGGACAGTTTGATTTCACAGAAGTGTGATTGACTTGGAGTTACATTGTGTTGTTTAAGTGTTCCCTTTATTTTTTTGAGCAGTGTATATACACATACATCAAAAATATTATAGAGATGCAATATCGCCATTTTATAACTAGGTGTCATGAAAGAGTTGCTTTCTTGCTTTGACGTGAAGAGTGCAACCACTTCTATGAGTATAATTGGAGCGCATTCCTGCACACCACACATTGGAGCGACTGAGCTGAGTGGATGATATCTGTAGTTGTGCACACATTTGAGCATAGGCTATACAACAAATTGAGTCTCTCTCCAAGGAAGCTAAATTGGAGGACGAGGGCGTGTTGGTTTTCATTTTCTGCAGTCTTGGTAAGAGAACGGAATATATTAGGGTCTGTTTCAAGGACTCGAGCAGCATGTCGGAGTTTCTCGTGAATCTACTCGGGGAGCGGCTCGTCAACAGCGAGAAAGCCGAGGTGGATGTACAGGCGCTGGGCAGCAAGCTGTCCCTGGTCGGGCTCTACTTCGGCTGCAGTTTAAACGGTCCCTGTAAGCAGTTCAACGCCAGTCTGTGTGAGTTTTATAGCAAGTTCAAAAAATCATCTGAACATAAAGACAAATTGGAAATCGTCTTCGTCTCATCTGATCAGGACCAGAAACATTGGCAAGACTTTTTACAGGAGATGCAATGGCCGGCATTGCCTTTCAAAGATAGACACAAAAAGGTAAGCAGTGACTAATACAAATGTGAATCTGGAATTGCGCCCTGATTTTAAAAAATAATAAAAAATGTGACACTCATATATTTAGCCTAGCCTGGTCATTTGGCCAATAAACCCTTATTTAAATAAACAGCATGCTTGGTCCAATTTTATATAGGCCTACCTTACAGTGCACAGGTGTATGCTTTTATGTGGGTCATTGGAAATAACTGACTGTGGAACCAAAAGTTGATACAGGGTCTAACATATTTAGTTTTTAATGTTGCCAGCTGACCTATTATTTTTTTCAGTAGGTAGATGAATTTGTCACTGTCTCTTATGTTATGTATATAGATTACGGTTTACAGAAGGCCCACTATTTCTTCCAGGTTCCATTGTTTGCATTGAATATATCATGTAGCCTATCTATTGTGCACTGCAGTGCCATGTGTCACAGATTATCTATAGCCTAAATATCCATATTGAAATAATAAAATGTCACACACACACACACACACAGGTAGTGGGAAGATATGCTGATGTCTACAATGCATTGTTATTCATAGTGGAATTTGTAGAAACCTTTTTAATTCAAACACTCCGGTAACAAATTACAGTGGGGGGAGAAAAAAAAAAATTTTTGGGGCAGGATAATTTACAAAAAATTGACAAAAAAATCTTGAGAAACTTTAATTATTATAGGCCATTAGAAATTGTGACAATGCTATATAAATATTGATCTAAATATAGTAAAAATGTTTTTTTTCTTCTATAATATATCTAATATATCTAAGGATTATTATAGCCCAGGTGAAATGATCGATGCTGAAAAGAGTTATTGTAAAAAAAAATGTGTAATGTATTTTTTAAAATCAGTGTTATTGAAATATGTGAAACTCGAGACAATGGCCTACTCTTTGGTTGTTAGGCTTTTGTTCGATGTATATTTAATTGTAGGGCCATTATTTAGGATCCAGAAGTCAACATCTCATAATAGGCCTACACATTACACAGCTATTTGAAAACACAAATATGTTTGAAAAAGGAGAACAGATTTAATAAAATGTCCTAGAAATATACCTGTAGGTGTCACATCAAGTCATTTTAATCATATCTGTCCATCTCTTTCATATGGGTTTAATGTAGAGGTTTCAAAAGCAGATGTTTAGCCTGTAGATGTTATGATGATTTAAGCTCATCTTTCACAGAAAATTGCTAAATCTTTTCTATGTACCCTGTCCATTTATTTATTCATTATTTTGCCTTGCACACAACAAACTAAATGTCGCTAATATATCACAATTTGTCAAGATGTGTGTGTGCAGTTTGACAAATGAGTACAGTTACTCTCCCATATAATTAATCTAGGCCTATATTGTAAATATGATTACCACAACATCTTGAATCTGTATTTTATTTTCTAGACATGGATTCAATAAACATAAAAATAGCATGTTGTGAAAGCCTTTAAAATGTTTAAGCCGATGTCAGTGTGTTTTGTATCATGTACATTTATGGGTAAAGCAATGGTTTCAGGATTAGAAATAAATTATATCTAGATGATACCTGCATCATGCTGCCGGTTCAGGATCTATTTTGGGTCCTCTGCAACTCCAGTTTCCTACATACGTCAGCATGCCTGTCTTAAAAACAAATGATGATTCATAATAACAAATTACAATTAATCCCACTGAGACTCTCGGCTAGCCGATGTGTCTCTGCTTGCAGCTGCATGCACATAATGTATATGCTATAAAGAATAACATCCAGGTGGGCGGATATAATATATGTGTACATTGTAATCGTGAGGGATAGAAGGGTAGAGGGAGCGAGCCGAGGTACTGTGAATATAAATCTAATTGTCTGCAGAGGACGGAGCTTCTCCATTCTCAGTGCCCTGCTGCTGCTACCCTGTTGGCAGTACAAGACATTATACCCAGTAATGCCTGGTAAAGACATGATCATGTCTCTAGGCCTCACAGGATAGGTAGAAACGGTATGGTATGATTTCCTGGTTCAAAGAGAATATTTCCAAATAAAAGAGTTTCCCTGGCATCTTAGGACAAGGAAATTATCACTGTCCAACTAAAAGCCAGCCTCCTTCATCACCATCTTCTGCTCCCATTATTTTTTTAAAGATAGAAATGGTATGGTATGATTTCCTGGCTTGAAAATTTAGAAATTGTATTTTTTTTTTTTAAATAATGGGAGCAGAAGATTGTGATGGAGGTTGGCTTTTAGTTGGACAGTGATAATTTCCTTGTCCTAAGATGCCAGGGAAACTCTTTAATTTGGAAATATTCTCTTTGAATTAAGAGTATATATAGCCATCTTCTGTGTCTCTTTACATTGCCACACCAGGCTAGTAAAAGGGATTTGCAGGAGATTTTCTGTAAGAATACGTATGCATATACTACTCTGTGCCAGTGGAATGATATTTTTTACAATGTGAATGTTTTGTCATGTATTTATCTGATCTAGGCCTACACAGTTTGTCCACATACTGGCAAGAAATTACTACATCACATTTGACCACCTCTTCAATGAAATGCAGACATTTAGGATGATTATCTTTCAACAGTAAGGGCACACAGGACCTTTTCAAATGAGCCTTGCCCTCTTGGCTCCACACCACCCAACCTTTCCCCATGGTCATAAAATAGCGTGCTGTATATTTTATGAACTCTTTGTGAATTTACTTAGTTTAGTATTTTCCTGTAGAACCCTAACCCTTAGTGCAACATGATTTCGATTGAATCAAGGCCCATCTAATGTGATGCAGATTGTTGGTGATGGTTTGTGTTACACTTCATTATGCAGTCCATGCGTGAAGGGGGGAATGACGGAGGGATGGCGGTTGGAGGCAGGGAAGGAGGGGTGGGGTTGTCTTGGGCCGGTCTGGGAGGAGCATATCTCCACAGTGCAGCATTATTGTGTTCTGAATGCTGCTGGTGGAAAATATTCTGCAGCATTTACATTGCCATTGTTCAAAATTCGAGTGCGGCCACGACTTGGCTAAGGCTACTTGAGAGTAGTGTACAATTTTGCATTTAACTCTGACAGTGTCACCAGTATTAATTGCAGAGGAATTGTGATCTTCAGAACAGCTGGGGCCTGAATGAGTGTGTCTGTTAGTGGTTTAACTGACCAGCTCTGTCCGCTCTGTTTTTATACTGAAGAGAGAATTCATGTTTCAGTGAGCACTCAGATGTAGGTCACACTACCATAGCCTTCTGACATGTCCTAAGACATGTACATGTTTAGTGTTTACTTAAGGCTTCATGTGGCCTATACATTTCCCCCTTCAGAATTATTATTTTGGCATGTGTGTGTGCATTGATTTGAATGTGTTTTTCTGCTCCTGTAGCTAGGCTGTATAATGCATCAGATAGCCAACCCACAAGACTGCAAAGCTATGTAGTCTCAGGCTTTGTCAGCTACATAGATAGCGGTTTTATCACCAGGATAGGTATATGACGCTCCTGGCACCTGACAAGAGAAGCTTTGCTACAGAGGAGATATCTATCTATATATATATATATATATATATATATATCAGCTGTGTCTACATGAGCTGGCTATTTCTTGCTTTCCATGTACAGTTGAAGTCGGACGTTTACATACACTTAGGTTGGAGTCATTAAAACTTGTTTTTCAACCACTCCACAAAATTCTTGTTAACAAACTATAGTTTTGGCAAGTCGGTTAGGATATCTATATATCTACAAGTCATTTTTCCAACAATTGTTTACAGACAGATTATTTCACTTATTCACTGTATCACAATTCCAGTGGGCCAGAAGTTTACATACACTAAGTTGACTGTGCCTTTAAACAGCTTGGAAAGGACCTTGTGAAGATGCTGGAGGAAACGGGTACAAAAGTACCTATATCCACAGTAAAACGAGTCCTATATTGACACAACCTGAAAGGCCGCTCAGCAAGGACTGTTTGGCCATAATGACCATTGTTATATTTGGAGGAAAAAGGGGGAGGCTTGCAAGCCGAAGAACACCATCCCAACCGTGAAGCACGGGGATGGAAGCATCATGTTGTGGGGGTGCTTTGCTGCAGGAGGGACTGGTGCACTTCACAAAATAGATGGCATCATGAGAAGGGAAATTATGTGGATATATTGAAGCAACATCTCAAGACATCAGTCAGGAAGTTAAAGCTTCCTGAAGCTTTAAGGTGATCCTAACTGACCTAAGACAGGGAATTTTTACTAGGATTAAATGTCAGGAATTGTGAAACTGAGTTTAACTGTATTTGGCCAAGGTGTATGTAAACTTCCGACTTCAACTCTATATGCTGTTTAATTTACATAAATTCTTTACAATTAATTTTAACAGGCCTTTTTGTTCATTTTAAAAGAAATAACAAGGTGGCAACCCACACCAATAGGACTTGTCAGTGCTTTTATCATACATACTATGGTTAAAGGCATATTGCAATCAGAACCTGTTTACAGTAAATGGGAGGGAAGCAAGACAAGGTAATGCTCTCGTCTAAATCAACATGTTTGTGTAGAGGAAACACATTTGAGTCCAGTCCAGCTGTGAGGTCTTCTTTGAAGAAGTGTGAAGTCAGCTATTGAGCAACTTGGCAGCATGGGACTGTGTTTACCCCCTCAGTGAAAAGACTAAGTCTGGCACTGATCTTGCCTGCATGCGAGTGTGATCATAGCAACTAGTAAAGAGTGGCTCTGTGCTGCATTGAGGTTGTGGGTCTGTGGGTAGTAAGTGGCCCTATTGCACCCTCTTTTCAGGCCTGGCTGGGCTCTGGCTGTAGGCAGGGGAGGAGAAATAGCGAGAGAGGCAGCTCTGTTGAGTTACACAGCTCATCTCCTGGCACAGCCAGCAATCTCACTCCATTGCCTCGTTCAGAGCCTCATCACCCACCTGGCCCCTCCCTCCCTCTGTCCACCCCTCCTTCAGTAGTTCCCCCTCCCCTCCCATTATTATCTAACCATGCAGAGATAAGATGGAATACTGAAGACATTGTCTTACATTTTTTACAAGCGAGGAAGTTTTGTTTTGAAAGGACCTTGGGGCCTTTAAGTTTGACTATTAGGCAGGTTTTCATTTGAAGAGTCACATTTTTTACCGCTGAATTGGTACCACTCTGATTTAACTTAAGTCATACAGTACAAGATGTCATTCACATCAGCAAAGCTGTGGTTCACAGAACATGTTTTATTACGGTTTGATATTTTGTCAGTTGGCATAATAGAAAGGTCACAGTAGCTGTGGGAGGAGAACTGTGTGTGTGTGTGGCGTTCAAGGGACCCTGTAGCAGAACGGTGGGCGGGTGCCTGTTATGGAACCAAGGCTGTGTGTGTGACCGGAGTGTCTTGGCTGGCACTGCCTTACATGGAGAGGTACAAGCAGGAGTGGGAGAGCCGCTCGTAAATCAATTACAGCCTTCACCAAGTCTCTATGAAAGCCCCACTTTGCCAACGCTGGAAAATAAACTCTGGGGCAGTGTGTTTCTGCTGAATCAAGAGAGGAGAGGGATCACATCCCAGTGAGAGAGAGCCTGCATCCCAAATGGCACCCTATTCACTACATAGTGCACTACTTTTGACCAGAGCCCAGTGGGAAAGCCTTGTGAACAGCGTGCCATTTGGGACGCACAAAAGGCCTCCTGTTTAGCCCCCTGGTCTGTCCCACTGCACTGTCGTGGACTAGAGCCACAGCTGCTAGGCGCTTCAGTGAGGGGCTAAGGGTGCCTGTCATCAGGGTGTCACTGATCTGATGAAAACCGCCCCCTGCTCATCACATATCTCAGCCCTACGTCTCCCTGCGCCTGCTGCGTGTCTTTGATTTTGGAAGGAGCAGCTGGAAAAAGCCTGCTGCATGCCTTTGATTCTGGAAGGAGCAGCTGGAAAAAGCCTGCTGCATGCCTTTGATTCTGGAAGGAGCAGCTGGAAAAAGCCTGCTGCATGCCTTTGATTCTGGAAGGAGCAGCTGGAAAAAGCCTGCTGCATGCCTTTGATTCTGGAAGGAGCAGCTGGAAAAAGCCTGCTGCATGCCTTTGATTCTGGAAGGAGCAGCTGGAAAAAGCCTGCTGCATGCCTTTGATTCTGGAAGGAGCAGCTGGAAAAAGCCTGCTGCATGCCTTTGATTCTGGAAGGAGCAGCTGGAAAAAGCCTGCTGCATGCCTTTGATTCTGGAAGGAGCAGCTGGAAAAAGCCTGCTGCATGCCCTCTTATTTGCAGGTGATAATGTGCAATTCCATATCTGTAAATGCTACATTTGGTTGGGGTTGACCTGTGTACATGATCTCTCACCTGTCAATTTCACTTGTATGTGACAGTTTGGGCTGCTATTTAGTGCTGCTAAGTGGATAACTAGGTGAACAAACACTGAGCCTTATTACACACAGGGTAAACACTTCTGATAAGCCCATGCTGAGAGGGTATAGCACCAAATGAAGCCCTGGACATAGTTTTAAACTTCTGCCCATCAGTCAGGATGAAAGGTTAGATAACCCCCTTCTGAAGGGATGGTAAGTAAGCCCACCATGCTAAGATTATGTAGTTAAATGATCCAGGCTAGTCATGCAATGGGGTGACCCCTCAGTGACTACTTCTCGCCCCTCCTGGCTAGTTATATGTAGCCTAGGTTCTGGGAAAATGTTTGCCTTTTTATGAATGCAATTCTACGTCATTTTACATGACTGGAGACCTCAGCATAATATTTTTTAACACCGCACAAATTATTGAAATGACCGGCTACTTGGACACTAACAAACTGATAATCTGAGATCATTAAAAACAACCTAGTCTTGAATCCATTCAACTAACATTTTATTTGAATACAACAGGTGTAGACCTCACCGTGAAATGCTTACTTATAAGCCTTTAACCAACAATGCAGTTCAAGAAATAGTTAAGAAAATATTTACTAAATAAACTCAAGTATTTTTTTCTTTAAGTAACACAATATTGAGGCTATATACTGGGTGTACCGGTACAGAGTCAATGTGTGGGGGTACAGGTTAGTTGAGGGAATTTGTACTTGTAGGTAGGGGTAAAGTGACTATGCATAAATAATAAACAGCGAGTAGCAGCAGTGTAAAAACAAGGGGGGGGTCAATGTAAATAGTCCGGGTGGCCTTTCGATTAATTGTTCAGCAGTCTTATGGCTTGGGGGTAGAAGCTGTTAAGGAGCCTTTTGGTCCTAGATTTGGCACTCCGGTACCGCTTGCCGTGCGGTAGCAGAGAGAACTTGGGTGACTGGAGTCATTGACAATTTTTGGGGGGGCCTTCCTCTGACATAGGTGTGTGGAGACGCACGTCTTGTACAATATGAGGAGGAAATTATAGTTCTAGAAAAGCTTTCCAGTTTCACTGATTCACCCAATGATGCGCATCTCATGTACCGGAGATGGCCGATGCACTAGTGCCAAAAGCTTCTCTCTCTCTTATTTTACTTTGTAAAACAATATTGCTCGCTCAATAGGCCTATTTGGAAGTTGATCGACTATTTTGGTAGCCTCTACAGACAGCTTAGTCTTCTCTTTTCAGCAGGAGCCATTTGCTTTCCAACCTGTGTTCCGCATTGTATTTGAAATATTGCAAAAGGCCTGTTTTGGATGCATGCACTGGCAGATTTGCCGCACATTCCGGACGGCTACACACAATCCACAGCTAGGCAATAAAAAAATATTGATCCTCTGTGATTAAAAATTATAGGCCTATAGTCCTGGTGTAGTATTCTGAATGATTTAATTTCTTTCTGAACAGCAGTAATTCTATAATTTTTCACGGCTATGATTCTATAAGGAAATAAATAATGAATTGCAACGCTGGAGATAAGATGGTTGCAGGTTCATGTCTATCAGAGCAGAGACTGGGAGAGAGGGATAATAGAAAGTGAATATCATTCTAGTTCTGTGGGAGATACAGGCATACTTTTCTCTCTCACCACAGCACCAGCCACGCGTTGGTCTCTAGGCTACAATTTTGCGCGAACTATAAACCCGGGCCACCCAACCCAAATCAATTCTTAGAATATCAGGCACGACTGAAAAATCTGTTTTCACAATAAGTTCTTTGGGGGGTCATTAAAATTAGAGGAAACTCAAATTAACTCTGACTGCTTTTATTCACATTTTTACATTGCAAACAGTGACAAGTATTTTTCATGTCACGACGTACCGGATCCTGGCAAATAGGTTCCGGAACAAAACAGTCCAAAACGAAGTGCTGGTGACCCCTCTGTGACAGTTACCTCTCGCCCAGTCTGAGGGAGAGGCTGAGTCCCAAATGATACTATTTCCTACAATGTACTTCTTTTGACAAGGGTTCATAGGGCTCTGGTCAAAAGTAGTGCACTACATAGGGAATATGGTGTCATTTGAGATGCATACAGTGTCTGAGTGAGCCTGGCTGTGGTGCTGTAATGTAAATAATAATGTATTAAACTTTTATAGTGCTTTTTATTACAGACAATCTCAAGCGCTTATGTAGTCTGTCTCCATTGTGCTGAGTGGCCTGCAGCTGTGAGTTACTGTACGCCATATTTGACAGGAGCTCATGGCAGGAGCTCGTGAGGAATGTGGGCAGACACCTGCTCTGCAGAGAGAGGCAGTAAGGCCAAGGTGCAGGGAAACAGACTGTGCTGTAGTAAAGTACTGTGGACCGATGCTGTTGCCCAAGCCAAATGTTGCCTCTCACACCAAGCTAGTGTTACTAGCTCTTTCACTGCTCTTTGTGTCATTTTACAGGGAGGACTGTAATATTGTGAGGTAACAATAGGTTGATGTTGAAGGGGAGTTTAAGTTACCCTCTGAAATTTGGTGAAAACAGTGTGGCTGGCTTGTAGACCACAACCAGAATCTCTCTGTGTGTCTCCTCTAAGCAACCTGATCTGTTTCTACATCCGTTATCTGCATGTAAATGAAAACACACAAAGACGCTGAGGCTGTGACCTTGGTCTGTGGTCCGTGAACCACTGACAGATCCACTGGGATTGGGCCTATGGCTTTGTCCCCGGTATTCTGCAGCTGGCCCATTGATACGGACTCTCTGCTCTCTTTCTGTGGTTTACGACCAGAAGTTTCCACAGGAGAGTACAAGCATGGCCATGTCTTCACCACAGTGCCTACAGTAACACTCCAATGAGAACAACCAATGATTTTCCAGCTTACGTACATTATTCCAAACCAACCCCAATTAGCACATACTAGCCTCTCCAAGAATGCCCACTTTCCTCATTTCTTTTCTCCAAATGAACCAAATACAGGAAATGGAACACCGGAGACACTGACTAGATATTAATTAAGAGTGAAAGAAATGACTTTGTTTCCTTTCCATGGAAATAAGCATATTGTTGTTATTCTATCTTGATGATCTCACCCTCGTCTGCTGTTTTCCTTGCGATGCCGCCATGTCTGTGTTAGTCTAGCGACCGTGGTTTGAGTTTTCCCCTAGTCTTGAGGACCCCCCTCTCCAGCGAACACTCGCACACACAGTCCTCCAGTCTGTAATTGCCCCCCACACCGCAGTTAATTTCTCAAATGTGTTTACATCCCTCCTATTAGTGAGCATTTCTCCTTTGCAAAGATAATCCATCCACCTGACAGGTATGGCATATCAAGAAGCTGATTAAACAGCATGATCATTACCCAGTTGCCACTTGCGCTGGTGACAAAAGGCCACTTTAAAATGTGAATATTTTGTCACACAACACAATGCCACAGATGTGTCATGTTTTGTGGGAGTGTGCAATTGGCTTGCTGACTGCAGGAATACCCACCAGAGCTGTTTCCAGAGAATTTAATGATTTAAGGTTCATTTATCTACCATAAGCTGCCTCCAATGTTGTTTTAGAGAATTTGGCAATACGCCCAACCGGCCTTACAACCGCAGACCTTGTGTAACCACGCCAGCCCAGGACCTCCACATCCGGCGGCTTCACCTGCAGGACCGTCTGGGGGGGGTGGTGCTGAGGAGTATTTCTGTCTGTAATAAAACCTTTTTGTTGGGAAAAACTGATTGGCTGGACCTGGCTCCACAGTGGGTTGGCCTATGCCTTCCCATGCCCACCCATGGCTGCACCCCTGCCCAGTCATGTGAAATCCAAAGATTAGGGCCTAATACATTTTTTTAATTGACTTTCTTATATGAACTGTAACTCAGTAAAATCCTTGAAATTGTTGCATGTTGCGTTTTTTAAAATATTTTTGTTCAATATAGCTCATCTCTCACAGTTTACTTTTTCTGCTAAGGGCAGTTTATTTTCAATGATCGTTTGTATACAATGCAAGAACGCCTTAACCTGTTTGGGGTGCAGCCCGACACCGGTACACTTATGACAACATCCAGCTCAAGTGCAGGGCGCGAAATTCAAAAGATATTTTTTTTAAATATTTAACTTTCACACATTAACAAGTCCAATACAGCATATGAAAGGTACACATCTTGTGAATCAAGCCAACATGTCCGATTTTTAAAATGTTTTACAGGGAAGACACTATGTAAATCTATTAGCTAACCACGTTAGCAAAAGACACCACTTTTCTTACTCCATCAGTAGCTATCACAAATTCGACCAAATAAAGATATAAATAGCCACTAACCAAGAAACAACTTCATCAGATGACAGTCTGATAACATATTTATTGTATAGCATATATTTTGTTAGAAAAATGTGCATATTTCAGGTATAAATCATAGTTTACATTGCAGCTACAGTCAGAAATTGCACCGAAAGCAGACAGAAAAATTACAGACACCAACGCCAAATAACTAAATACTCATCATAAAACATTTCTGAAAAATACATAGTGTACAGCAATTGAAAGACAGGCATCTTGTGATTCCAGACAATATTTCTGATTTATCAAGTGTTTTACAGCGAAAACACAATATAGCGTTATATTAGCGTAGCCACAATAGCCAGAAACACTTGGGCGCCGACGACCAGTTCACATGCACGACAGATATTAGAAATAGCATCATAAAATGTTTCTTACTTTTGGTGATCTTCCGTCAGAATGTTGGACAAGGTGTCCTTTGTCCAGAACAGTCGTTGTTTGGATCTGGAACGGCAAATTTCCCTCTTGATTTAGCATGGGCACTTGCCAAGTGGCACGGATCTCTCCAACGTCAACAAAGTCAGAGAACGGAACACGGCAAAACTCCCGAAAAAATTTCAATAATCTGATTAAACTATATTGAAAAAACATACTTTACGATGATATGGTCACATGTATCAAATAAAATCTAAACCGGAGATGTTAGTCGTCCATAACGACAGCTAAACAGAAGGCAAATCCATGTCCCCTTTCGCGCGCTCCAGAAACAGGAAATGGACGGTCACGTCATACAAAGAGCTTTAATTCCACCTCAGACCAAGATAAACACGAAATTTCTTCTCTCACCGCCTCTTGACAACCAGGGGAAGGTGTATGAAGTGTACGTAGACTCTTACGTATCATGCCCATGTATAGGCAGGAAGTTGAACAGAGCATCGATTTCTGACATTCCACTTCCTGGTCAGGAAATGTGCTGCAGAATGAGTTCTGTTTCACTCAGAGAAATAATTCAAACGGTTTTAGAAAATAGAGAGTGTTTTCTATCCAATAGTAATAATAATATGCATATTGTACGAGCAAGAATTGAGTACGAGGCCGTTTGAAATGGGCACGATTTAACTGGCTACTCAATACTGCCCCTTGCAGCCATATTAACACCTGCAAGAACGCCTACACTGAAACGTTCCCCTCAAATAACTCCTCTCCCTGTGCCATTGTCTCACCAGACTAATAGGAGATGGATGGCAGACCGTTGAATGAGAAGGGTGTGAATTCTGGTCATGTGACTGGAACTGCAGCTCTGGCTCCTGTCTGAAAGAGGCTTACTATGCAAACAGGCCTACTGTCTCAGCTTGTAGCCTGGCACACTGACACATTGGCGCCAGCACTGCTGTCTTGCCTACTATTGAGTTGTTGGGAGCAAGTGGTAGGAGTATTTATTTTTTTCAACTGGCTGACAGAATTCCACTGTGAGAACCTAAATACCGTTACATCGTATTAGAACATTGATTATTTTGGCAATGTTATATTATAATCTGTAATCCATGTATAACTACAGTGCACATTCTGTAGGAAGGCACTGAGCAGGAAAGGAATAAACTGAGGAGACTGGACTGGTAGTGTAACTGAGAGGAAGGTTTGGTCACTCCCTCAGGCTAATAGTGTGTGCTGTGGGAGACTGACTGACTGCTCTACTCTGCGGGACTTTAAAAAGCTTTGTGACAGAGGACAGCACACCATCCAATCCACCTCTGTAAAATGGGAGAGAGGGAGGTGCTGAGGGAGAGAATATGTGGTGAGGAGGGAGAGTTCATGTTAGTTAAAGAGCTGGAATCTCAAGGAGATTTCTTTATTGTGGTTGGAAACTTAGTTTTCAACAAATCCTCTCTTGAATGATAGTTTCTGTTTTAGTCCAGATTTGCAAATAACCATTGACTTTCCAAGCAGATTTTGTCTTTACCCAACTGTACTGCAAGTCTCTGTTACCTAACAGAGAGACTGGTTTGGGTAAGGTTCCTATGCAAGTCTCAGTGAGCCCCAGTGAAAGGTGAACAGTCCCGTAACCCTGAGGTACTGTTCTGTCACACCCTTTGTGACAGTTCAAAGAACTCCATTGCGCTCCAGAAGTCATCTCTCCTGGGAGGAGAGCGTTGCTTGGTTCAGGCCGTCTAATCTCCATCTCAGGAATTTTACAGCCAATTAGCACCTCCACGAAAATCACCCCAAAAACAGTTCCCCTCGCTGCTGTCTGCCGCTGTCCCGCCTTTTTGGTCAAAAACCTACCTGTTTTTGGACCGAGTTCACCCTACAAGTGTTTTTTAACTCCTCTGACGACTTGGTTAGATTAGTTTGTCTACGTCAGGCCCGGGCAATTATTTTCCATGGAGGGCCACGTTAGAATATATTTTTGCCATCGCAGGCCAGAATCATATCATCATCATCATCATCATCATCATATACATCATGTTGTATGACTGTGTTGACAGATACATCTACTGTAAATCATTTCCAGATATGCTACTCATTTTACTTTTTTAACATGCACAGAAATAAACCACATCCATGTTCTCCTTTAGATAGCTATTTTCATTATTAACATGCAATGAACTACACGGAGGGAAAAGTACACTGTACATTCAGCACCACGGACTGAACTCTTGTTAACGGGTATGCACAAAAACACAAAGAGAGAGCTCAACATTACATTTAAACTACTCAATCAGTGTGAGGAGTGAAGTCTCTGATGGGCACCCAAACAGTACAAACATCAGCATGACTCCTAATCTTAGGAAAGTTTTGTTCATTGAGAGCTGCATAGACCCTTGTCAGTGACATTGTTTTGAATAGTTCTCCAATCACTGCATCAGACTGAAGATCGATAAGCTCAAGTTGCGTGTTACGTGCATCACTGCTCTCATCCAGGGCCAAGGATAAATAAGTGAAATCGTTTACCTTGTCTTTCAACTGTCCATATTCTCTGCGATGTCCTCAACACGCCGCGTCACTGTTCGTCTTGACAGGGAAACGAAAGCCAAGTTAAACAGATTACCAACCATTTCGAATCCCACCGTACCTTCTCTGCTATGCAATCTGGTTTGAGAGCTGGTCATGAGTGCACCTCAGCCACGCTCAAGGTCCTAAACGACATCATAACCGCCATCAATAAGAGACATTACTGTGCAGCCGTATTCATCGATCTGGCCAAGGCTTTTGGCTCTGTCAATCACCACATTCTTATTGGCAGACTCGACAGCCTTGGTTTCTCAAATGACTGCATCGCCTGGTTTACCAACTACTCTGATCGATTTGACACACTGAACTTGGAGGGCCTGTTGTCCGGACCTCTGGCAGTCTATATGGGGGTGCCACAAGGTTCAATTCTCGGGCCGACTCTCTTCTCTGTATACATCAATGATGTCGCTCTTGCTGCTGGTGATTCTTTGATCCACCTCTACACAGACAACACCATTCTGTATACCTCAGGCCCTTCTTAGGACACTGTGTTAACTAACCTCCAGATGAGCTTCAATGCCATACAACTCTCCTTCCGTGGCCTCCAACTGCTCTTAAATGCAAATAAAACTAATGCATGCTCTTCAACCGATCGCTGCCCGCACCTGCCCGCCCATCCAGCATTACTACTCTGGACGGTTCTGACTTAGAATATGTGGACAACTACAAATACCTAGGTGTCTGGTTAGACTGTAAACTCTCCTTCCAGACTCACATTAAACATCTCCAATCCAAAATTAAATCTAGAATCGGCTTCCTATTACGCAACAAAGCATCCTTCACTCATGCTGCCAAACATACACTCGTAAAACCGACAATCCTACCGATCCTCGACTTCGGTGATGTCATTTACAAAATAGCCTCCAACACTCTACTCAACAAATTGAATGTAGTCTATAACAATGCCATCCGTTTTGTCACCAAAGCCCCATATACTACCCACCACTGCGACCTGTACGCTCTCGTTGGCTGGCCCTCGCTTCATACTCGTCGCCAAACCCACTGGCTCCAGGTCATCTACAAGTCTCTGCTAGGTAAAGCCCTGCCTTATCTCAGCTCACTGGTCACCATAGCAGCACCCACCCGTAGCACGCGCTCCAGCAGGTATATCTCACTGGTCACCCCCAAAGCCAATTCTTCCTTTGGCCGCCTCTCCTCCCAGTTCTCTGCTGCCAATGACTGGAACAAACTGCAAAAATCACTGAAGCTGGAGACTCATATCTCCCTCACTAGCTTTAAGCACCAGCTGTCAGAGCAGCTCACAGATCACTGCACCTGTTCATAGCCCATCTGTAAATAGCCCATCCAACTACCTCATCCCCATACTGTATTTATCTTGCTCCTTTGCACCCCAGTATCTCTACTTGCACATGCATCTTCTGCACATTCTACCAGTCCAGTGTTTAATTGCTATATTGTAATAACTTTGCCACCATGGCCTATTTATTGCCTTACCTCCCTTATCCTACCTCGTTTGCACATCCTGTATATAGACTTTTTCTACTGTATTATTGAATGTATGTTTGTTTATTCCATGTGTAACTCTGTGTTGTTGTATGTGTCGAACTGCTTTGCTTTATCTTGGTCAGCTCGCAGTTGCAAATGAGAACTTGTTCTCAACTAGCCTACCTGGTTAAATAAAGGTGAAATAAAAAATAAAAAATACTTTTTCAAACAGCTCTTTCTTGTCGGGGCATATTATTGGTGCAGAATCAATTAAACACTATTTCATAAATTCGCCCTCAACGAATAACTTGCTATGTTTAGCAATTCTGTGGGACAGTACATAGCTAGTTAGCTCTTGCAATTCCGTAGTTTGCTGAATGCAGTATTGGGAAAAGTCCTTGCTTCTTTGGCAACTGAGAAAGCAACTCTTTCGATGCATTGGCCCTCTGCTCAGAATACATATTCCTATATTTCTCTACGTGCTTCGTCTGGAAGTGTCGGGACAAGTTGTAGTCTTCCAAGACAGCGATGCTCTCTTTGCACACAGCTTTCCCTGATACCTCCAATAAAGAAATATTTCGATGTCCACTCTTGCTGGAACACCCAACATTCATTGTCTACTTTCCCTTTCTTTGGAATCTTTGAAAATCAAACTTTTGCACAATTTCTAGCTAGCTACTATTTGTAACTGTGACGTGTGTGTCCTCGTGCAGTTGTGAATTATAAGTGCCTTCAAAAACAATGTCGCACAAGCGGTGGGAGTTAAATCATTACACAAAGGTGAGTATTCATTGGGCTTTTAATTTGAATAACAAATACTTTTTTCAAAACTTTACTATCGCAAATTCTTTGATCTGAGCATGATTCTGCGGACTGTGTTGAATTAGGTCGCGGGCCGCACACAACCCCGGGCCGGCCTTTGCCCAGGCCTGGTCTACGTTGTAGTGCTGTATTCTGATCCTAGCCCCCTCTAAAGACAGATGTGATTGTAGGGAAGCCGTTCATCTCCAGCTACAAGATAATGAGGTGGTGTGTGTCTAAGGTTGGATGGCTTCCTAAAAATTCCTTTCCATAATATCGAATCAGCCTTTTTCCTGCCAATCTTTATGACAGAAAGTGAGCTTTCTATTTGAGCTGATTAGGGTTAGTGAGAAATTGTCTGGTGTCCCCTCACTGTCAATGGTTATGGCAGAACGAACCAAATCTAGCTATTTTTGCATTGCAGTGGGGCTTTGTTCTTGTTCTGCACAACCCACAGTGAAACTAGTTTATGTACTGTTTTAGTAGCGAGCCAGTGAATAGAGTGGCGGTGGGGACTGAGTTCAGAACTTTGGCAGAGCACTGCGCAAGGCAGTTTTGACATTGTCAATCGTCATAGCAGCCAGGGTGAAGTCAGAATCCAATCAGATTCAACCCTGGTTCTCATCACCTCCCTGCTGTATCTGGAGATAGCTGGCAAATACTAATGTTTACAATTTGGATTTACATAATTCTCTTCCAACCGATTTCTTGATTAGTAATCCAAATATCGAATATTGTATGCTGCCAGTAACATCAGTCAGTCCATATGTCTGTTTATCCCTACACATTACTACAGCAATATGCCCTCCATGTAATTGGACATAATATTTACTTGGCCCAATGGATATCAGGATACCTCCTGGCCTGCTTTCTCCTTGGCAGGACATTCACATCATTCCATCTGCTTTTTATTGACCTCATTAAAGATTCAGTAGTTCTATTAGTGTGTCGTATGATCCCTTGGACACTAGCACTCACTAACCATTATTCAAGGGCACTGCTTGGCAAGCTGGTCCTGAAAACAAATGAAATATGAATGGTAAAGCACCACCTCCCGCATGCTGATTTCATATCATTATAGGTTCAAATAATATATCACATATTATGGTGTCACTTCTTCTGCTTTTCAATAGAGTAAATAATTATGAAAGTAATTCCCAGAGCCACACACATGTATTAAAATTAAATCGATTTTACATTGACTGTTAAGATATATCCAATCCCACACGGTCAAGCCAGAGCCCCCAGTGCAAATTAAAGCAGAGTAGTGAGATTATGTTTGGGAAATGGTTGTCTGCTCACAGCAGCTGCAAGCTTTTTACGGGCGAAGAATGTCTTGTGATTACATTGTTGAGAAATGACATGGAATCTGTAGAATGTACAGGCAGGCCAGAGTAGAGACATGGGAGCTGATGGCAAGGCAACCAATATGGAGGAATAAGTAATGATGGTATTGCAGCGAGAAGAGAAAAGAGGTTAAAAAGAGACATAGCCAGAAACATCCAGAGTTGGCCTAGCTGTGGCGTAGAGAGAGAGGATGATGTGGGAGGTGCTGACTATCTGTTGTGTGAGAGGGATTTCTCCTGGAGACGGACTGACTGAGTGAAAATTATGTAGACTGAGTCTGCGTCCCAAATGGCACCCGATTCCCTATATAGTGCACTACTTTTGACCAGGGCCCATATCTGGTATTAGGTCTGTGACGGTACCAGTATCGTGAAAATCCACTTCATGTTTTGTTTCCTTGTCACGACACTAATGAGTACTGCAATACTGGTATCGTCCCGGCCCTATTTGGTACGCAGCCCGAGATCACTGAGGTCAGTGGAGCTGCCGCACTGGCATGAGTCTGACTAGAGCCACGTATACTGTAGCCAGTCAGGTTAACTTAGTCATTATAGCAGTGTACATTTCCACTGCCGTCACGTCCCGTTGTAAAATATATTATTGTACGTCTCGGTTACTCAATAAAACGCCCACTACACGCATTCCAAACATATTGACGGTAATAGTTACTAAAAAAGGCATACGTTCAAGTTCCCAAATATAAGTAGAATAAGCACAGGGAAATCATGAAAGGGAACGCCTGGCGATGGGTTTGGTTGGAGTGGACCCCCTGCGGGGCTGAGCCCATGCTGTGGGTTACCCTGTGCCTCTGTGTTGGGGGCTAATCGTTGTTTTGATGATTATTTTGCTGTGCATCTGTTTGGGCTTGGGGGAACCGATCCCACGGCCATGTAGCATCAAAGGCTTTACCAGCTTAAGCTGGTTGTAAGGAGCCCGCGAGGTCTTGTCTTTTTGAGAGACATTTCTCCAGCACTGCATTGTTAACACAGGCTCCATATGAAAGCCACATGATGTTTCGCTCCACAGCAACATGAAACCCTCAGCCAGTTTTACTGGATGCAGAGTGAACTGATGGATTACCTATCAGACTCGTCATATGAATGGTCCTTGCTATCGAGATACTTCCGATCGATGAGTTGAGATCCATTTTTTTATATAACTAGGCAAGTCAGTTAAGAACAAATTCTTATTTACAATGACGGCCTACCCCGGCCAAACCCTCCCTTATCCCGGACAACGCTGGGCCAATTGTGCGCCGCCCTGTGGCACTCCCGATCACGGCCGGTTGTGATACAGCCCGGGATCGAACTAGAGTTTGTAGTGATGCCTCTAGCACTGAGATGCAGTGCCTTAGACTGCTGCGCCTCTCGGGAGCCTATTAATCTATACAACTCAGAAATATACCGTGTTGGACCGGATGGAATTTACATTTATAGGACTGAAGTTGATCCCTGTCCAATAGAAAGGTTATCCCACTTCTCTCCATGTTTTCTTTGAAACATGCTTTAGGAAATGAAAAAGCAAAGTGTATGCATTCAGAGCCATTAGTGTAATGGGATTCCCAGCCTGGTGAGGTGTTAAGTCTGGGAGGAGGACAGACTAAGCGTACAGAGACAGAATGTGTCCCCCAAATGGCACCCTTTTTCCTTATACAGTGCTCCCTATGGACCCTGGTGAAAAGTAGTGCACTATATAGGGAATAGGGTGCCATTTGGGACGAAGTCGTTTCATTGGCGCATCAGCATGTTCATTTGACCGCCTCACTGCTTTCAGAACCAGCAGGTGTGTTTTTAAGTCTTTAACGGGTAGCCGGTGCATCTCGTCCTTTGCTCTGCCGCATGCAGAAAGCCTATTTACTGTTGAATTGAATGTTGTCCAGAGTAATGTTATTTAGGGGTAATTCATGTAACCTTGATAAGCTCCTCCTGTTTGTGTGCACGTGATCACCAACAGACTGGGAAAGCTGCTGAGCTGGAGCAGAGTAACGGCTTAAGGTCTGTTTAAGGAGAAGGTTTCACGTTTGAAATGTTAGTGTTTCTGACAAGCACCACCCTTTTCTCCTTTTCGTTCCCTCTAATTAGTGAGCACAGTGAGCGGTATGCAATGAAAGTGAAGCAGAATGGGAGAAAGAGGAGTAAGTGAGATGTACTAAGAGTGATGGTTGAAATGGAGCAGGGGGGTTACCAAAGGTTTATGGGAATGAAACTAAATGTTAACAGAGTATAGCCCAGTTCAAGCTGAGAAACTGTCCAAAATCAGTAGCCGAACTGCCAAAGAGGAAGTTAATCTCACTACATTGATTTAAAGACATTTGAACAGAACTGCTGTACTCTATAACTCGTCTATGGTCTATGAGATTATACCCCACCTGTAGATTCACTCCCTCCTCAACCACCCTGGCCCCTCTGAGAGAAGCTTCTGGAAGAAGAGGGACATACCCCACCATACGTCTCATTATATCCCCTCCCAGCTCTGCTAGTGACAGGTGTTCACTCTACAGCCAACATGTTCCTTTCGATGCATAGAAACCTTCTGAACATATACAGTAAGAAATAACTGTCTTTAGGGCCTTTGCCAGAACATTCTCACAAGGCTGTCAGTTCTCACTTTATGAATGCCTTGTCTCCATATCTTCACCCCAGTTGACCCTCCCAGTGTGAGTCTGAAGGAGTGTCTGAGAGGGAGTTCTCCAGCCTCTTTGTTGTGGTGACATAGCATTTAGTGCTGCGGTGCGCGGTTGGGATTTGCCAGTAGGGTGGAGAAGAGAGATGTTCATAATGTATAGTGTAATTACTCTCTCTAATTACTGGAGGAGATCTACAACATATCATAGCAGCATGTCCCATTACACTGTCCAAAAGACTAGTGGTGTTCCTGCCCCACTGTCTTTGACTGTTAGGCGGTGCAACTGTTATTAACGCCATCAATCCAAGTTTTATATTGGTGTTAGAACCAATATAAGTCAGCCAATTCCATGGTTAAGAACGACAGGCATATGTAATAGCTAAATGGCAATTATTGCAGTGTCTATTTGAATGCTTGCATGTTTCATGCTGACTATGTCAGTGTTTTTAGATGGTTTCTGGAGGAGACTCTGTTGGGGGGGAAACAAAGCAAAACAACTCTACTCTAGTGGCTTACTGGCCTCCCCAGGCCTATTCCACCATCACTTTTTTATTTCGCAGCTGAAAGCCCGGCCAAAGTAAATATCTGGCCTGGCCACAAAGCGAGGAATATTTCAGAGGAGGAAAGCGAAGGGGTTTATGTAAGTTCAGGGATAGGGATAACAGATCGCATGTATTTTGTGGCCAGTTAGTTGCCAGTTATTAGGGATGGATATACCACACACTGCACCGGAATAGAAAGTCATAATCGAAAAGGGAAAGGGGATACCTAGTCAGTTGTACAACTGAATGCATTCAACTGAAATGTTTCTTCCACATATACTGGGGGTTGTTGTGTGTGGATATTCTAACAATGTTTCTATTGGTTTGTAGATTTGCCAAAGTGGTAGAAATGGGGGGCCAGTCAAGGTTATTGTTCTGAAAATGTAAAGTCCTGTACCTCAAATACAAAGAATGTTATTGCAAGATTTACTGCTGTGTATGAGTGCATGCAAACTCTCTCTCTCACACACACACACACACACACACACACACACACACACACACACACACACACACACACACACACACACACACACAGTGACCTACCGCCCTGGCTTCCTTTACCCCTGGCTACAGTAAGTTCTATCCATTTTGTGTTTTACTTTCCAGCCGCCCGCTGTGGGTGTTCCCTTGTCTCTCTTCCCCTTCCCGTTTAGTTTCCTTTTTGAAGTGATACCCACGAGTCGCTTTGGCCTTGAAAGCCAAACTTGCTGTCCTAGAATTCTCTCTTAATTGGACTGCCATTGGGCTTCATGACGCTCAGTTTGTGGAGGCGCCCATGGGAAATCAGAATCCGAGACGGGGGTGAGGCCATTCTTCACCCTCCCATGCTTCCTTTCTTCTCTCCTTAAGGACACTGATGAAGAGAGGGAGGGAAATGATGCGTTCCTAAAGACGTGTCCCAGCTTTGATCTTTAAATTGCAGTCATTACATGTCATAATACAGCGTGTAAATTCCTCCAGATTACCATGCTATTCATTTTCCTTACCATTGTTACCAAGTGAAATATGTCTGTCACATTTCATTTTGATGTCATAATTCTATTATTATGATGATGTATGGTCAATATACTTGTTTAATTGCTATCCTTATACTAATGGATGCCAACACGTCCTATGTATTTCCCACCTTCCAAATGTAGGAAATCCGTTACACTCACAGCCAGTCCTCTGTGGATGCCAGTGAAAAGAGAGATTGGGGCTGGCTTTAGGGTTTACACTTAGTGGTGGGCCTAGGGTTACAGGCCAAGGTTGTTGTGATTTGTGTTGGCATTGTGTTAACGTAGGGATTGGGAGTCAAGCCTCCTCGACAGTAACAGGAGCTTGAGTTCCTCTAGGAGCCATGGCCTACTTTTGGCTGTGCCCTTGGGTGAAGTGTGGACAGCTGTAGTACTGTAGGATGCCAGCCGAAGGAGAGTTGGAATAATTGCTCCAGTATGTGAGCTGAGTCACTGACTACATCCTAACCACTGCAGCTGTTTCCTTTTTGGTGTTAAAATAATGTTCAAAGGCTATATGGCTAAGTATTTATTGTGAAAATGCAGCACACAGGTCGGGCGGCAGGCACTATTAGGTACTAGCTCTTGGAGGGATCGCTGTGCCGCGGTATCATTTGGAAAGTAAATACAATTCAAGTTTAATATTCAAAGGGGGCGATGCATGGAGAGAAAACAGACAAGTGCAGAACGGCTGCTTAAAGATTCATTATCCGTGTGAGGTGAGAAGGGTAGAGGGACACCTAAAGCTAAACATATAGCCCACACACACCCATGCAAAGACACACTGCCTCCCGCTATGTTGTTTCTCTTTTTGATTGACTCCACCCCCACAGCAGTGTGCCTTTCCCTCCAACACAAAGGAGAGCAGGAAGAGCAGATTGGGTCAGGTTTCCTCTCTGCTCCCTTCTGCCGTGTCGGCCTTTCCCTCCTTCTCTCCGAAGGTCCTTATTTTTGGTTTAGTTTTTCCCCCCTATGAGATGGGACTGGACCCAAAAAAACTCACTCATCAATTTAAATTCCACAACCAACGCAAAATGACAAGAATTTAGCTCTATTCCCATGCATAGTTGTGGTATGATTATGATAACAACATGTATTTATTGTTTGGGGCCCCAATTCAAGGTCTCAGTGATAATTGCATTCACAGGCTTGGTGGAGATCTCTGCCTCTCAACAACCCCTCCCAGCCATCTCCCTAATGAGCAGCACTCTGTCATTTCAGCATTTCAAAGGCTGAAACACACTCTAGCATTTAATGGATTTGGACAAAACTATACAAGAAAATCTCATATGCTGCTCCATCATGATAACTTATATATACAAAAGTATGTGGACAAGCCTTCAAGTTAGTGGATTCGGCTTTTTCAGCCATACCCATTGTTGACAGGTGTATAAAATCGAGCACACACCCATGCAGTCTCCATAGGAAACATTGGCAGTAGAATGGCCTTACTGAAGAGCTCAGTGACTTTCAACATAGCACCGTCCTAGGATGCCACCTTTCAAATTTCTGCTAGAGCTTCCCCGGTCGACTGAACGTGCTGTTATTGTGAAGTGGAAACGTTTAGGAGCAATAACGGCTCAGCTGTGAAGTGGTAGGCCACACAAGCTCACAGAACGGGACTGCCAAGTGCTGAAGCGAGTAGCGCGTAAGAATCGTCTGTCCTTGGTTGCTACTCTCACTACTGAGTTCCAAACTGCCTCTGAAAGCAGAGTAAGCGCAATAACTGTTCTTTGGAAGCTTAATGAAATGGCCGAGCAGCTGCACACAAACCTAAGATCACCATGCGCAATGCCAAGCGTCGGCTGGAGTGGCGTAAACCTCTCCGCCATTGGACTCTGGAGCAGTGGAAACGCGTTCTCTGGAGTGATGAAGCACGCTTCACCATCTGGCAGGCCGACGGACGAATCTGGGTTTGGCGGAAGCTAGGAGAAGGCTACCTGCCCGAATGCATAGTGCCAACTGTAAAGTTTGGTAGAGAAGGAATAATAGTCTGGGGCTGTTTTTTTCATTGTTCAGGCTAGGCCCCTTAATTCCAGTAAAGGGGAATCTTAATGCTACAACATACAATGACATTGTAGACAATTCTGTGCTTCCAACTTTGTGGCAACAGTTTGGGGAAGGCCCTTTCCTGTTTCAGCATGACAATGCCCCAGTGCACAAAGTGAGGTCCATACAGAAATGGTTTGTCGAGATTGATGTGGAAGAACTTGACTGGCTTGCACAGAGGCCTGACGTCAACCCCATCGAACACCTTTGAGATTTAATTGGAATCGCCCGACATCAGTGCCCGACCTACCTAATGCTCTTGTGGCTGAATGGAAGCAAGTCACTGCAATGTTGCAACATCTAGTGGAAAGCCTTCCCAGAAGAGTGGAAGCTGTTATAGCAGAAAAGGGGGGACCAACTCCATATTAATGCCCATGATTTTGGAATTAAATGGTCCACATACTTTTGGTCATGTAGTGTATTTGCGCACTAGCAGTTCAGCTTAGATTATTCTGTGAGTGGAAGTTTTTGTGGCGGCATAAATCCAATACTGTAGTCCCTATGCAGCAGGACTGGACTGTAGCTTGTCGTGCAGACCTATATCTCAGTATTTCCTGTTATTCACTAGGCCACTGTGTGCCACTCTTCCTGCTCTAACACTTTCTCAGGCTCTAACAATAGTCTGGCCCCTCACTGCTGGCCCCCCCATAATCCTCTTTACAGCCCCCCTCCCATCTCTTCTCCACTAAGCCTCCTCCATAGGCCAAGCACCCTGCTGTCTTGTCAACATCAACCAATAACCGCGAGGGTTACTGCAAATAATGAGCTGCATTCCATGTTCAGCATTTTCAAAGCCTCTTACATACCCCTGGTCTCATAACTTTTGGAGCAAACTTCAGAGATTTGACTTGACTGAGACTTGTCTATGTTAGTAAATATGTGATTGCAGATCATTTAAAGCCTTAACTCATGTGGTGAAGGTATAGAGGGAAATGGAGGGTAACTGATGCTAGCGTGGCAGTGTGCCAGCTCCTTATAGGCCAACGTCTTCAACAAGTTGACCCAGCTGACGCAGACCAAAGCTAACTCCATTCCCTCCTAGTCTAGTTTGTTTCCCAGAGTCCCTCGTCTTGCGAGGCGACACCTCGTTCAGGCTTCTGCCTCCCTCCTGATGCAATGTGCTTGTCATACTGTTGCTATGGCCTGCTAGTAGAGCAGCTTTGATATCTATCTGAGAATGGAATCCCCACCACACAGAGCAGAGACAACACTACAGGCAATGGAGCACCGCTGAGGGGAAAAGGGAAACACGGTACAGATAAGGCCCACCGTAGAGAGCTTATTTTATCTAGGCTTTTTATTCCATCTCCACATTCTCCATCTTGTGTTTTGTCTTTTTTTCCATTCACAGCAGCTCATAATCCACAACTAGCCTCTATTACTTGATGTGGTAGCTGTGTGTCCCTCCTATCTGTGATAGAGTATTGTGTGAATGTTCAACACGGACCTGAACATTCTTTCTTACTTCCTGTAGACCTCTGGTCTGTGTCTAGTTTCAGACGGCCTACATGTGTAAGATCACTTTAGCCATAGCACTGCAGCATAGTGTGTATCCCAAATGGCACCCTATTCCCTAAATAGTGCACTACTTTCCAGATCAAAAGTAGTGCACTAATAGGGAATAGGGTGCTATTTTGGATGCACACTTACTGTATATGTTACTGTATACGTGTGTGAGCCTGCGAGGGTCTGGTCCCTGAGCAGGGACACTCTCAATGCCGAAGGCACTTGTAGGGTTAAGACTCAATCGCAGCCTTTTATGAACCCCGGGGGTTGTGGAGTGTGAGTCGTTTGACAGGTGTCAAGGATTTAAAATGCTTTTTTGGAAACAAGCATATTTCCCCCTTTTTTAACTCTCCTGTTTTCAGCTGGAGATCCTTTGAGCTTGATTGAACATGTAATTATTCACCCATTTATCCGTTTATGCATTAAATTGACTTTTTTCTTGAATGGAATGGTGACTGACTGCAGATCAAGGCTGAGAACAGGTTGCAGGCTATGGTGGGATGTTAGGGGGGGACAGAGTATGGGGGCTTCTGCGATTCAGGCCTGGGCGGCTGGCTGACTGACTGGTGGAATCGTTGATGTGCTGTTAATGGTGGGAACTAAAATGGTCCCACTTATGAAGTCCACCCCGCCTCGTCTGCCTTGCCCATCATCATGAGTCTGGCAAATTGCCAACTGTACAAGGGCTGCTCCTCTCATTACAACCCTTACTGAGTGATTTCTGCACTCGACAAGCGTCAATGTCACTCAAGTTTAGTGAGCGTGATGGCTGGAAGCAGGTGGGGGTCGGTGAGAGGGTGTGATACTCCAGAAATCCACATCAAACAAAGCAATTACAGCATGCTGGTACATTGGACTAATGGGTGTTTATAAGTACAGGGAGTCTGCCATCTTAATTACATGCTATTAATTATTAGCCTGGTTCACACTGGCCCACTGTAGAGCTTTGGGCATAGCGCGACTGAGGAACAGTTAGGCTGCTGGGTGTTGGACTATACACTACGCAGGTAACGTATGAGAAGGGGCTGGCCATACCAGAGCTGTGATTGTGTGTGTTGAGAGACTGGGTATGCGAAAAGCCGATTTATTTATTTTTTATTTTTTTATTTTTTGTAGTAGTAGTGGCGCGACCCCTCGCCAGTTCTCACAATGCCACTTAATATATGCAAAGCCCTCTCTCTCTCGACGGACCTTACTAACCACCAATGCTACTCTCCTGCTCCAGAGCTTTATTTCAATAAGGAATATTACTGTTAATACAGTCCCCTCTCACCCCCTGGCTTTACTCCCTTTGTGGGAGGAACACTTTTAAAGGAGTTCTGTATTGTCTGCTGGAGTGGCTGTATAGTGGCTGTATCCTGAATAGTCCACAGCTCTCGGCTTAAAGAACCCACAGTCATTCAGTCATTCACTTCTAGATGACAGAAGAAATACAAATAATTAAATTACGTCCATTTTTCTATTTTCTTGGCATGACACTGTCATTAATCTTGTTGGATGCTGAGCGTATCCAGGAAGGAGGGAGATGTCTCTAGTGTGATGAGGCAATCTGTCTTAGTAAACACTCAGAGGTTTAATTTAAAAAAGATTGTCTTGGCTAGGGAGAGGAGAGATGTGATGGACAGAGAGGAGAATTCATATGTACAGTTTTTAGAAATGGGGTATTCAGACATTCACTGACTAAGACTGCAATTATTCTGGAAACTTTCACTGCAGAGAAATGTCATTGTTACTGCACCACATTAAAGAAGATTTACATCAGTAATGCTTTAATTACACAATGTTTACGTGGTGAAATAAAACAAAACTCATTTTTATTTTAATGAGGCTGCATTTTTGCAGCACAGGAGCTCTGCTATTTAATGAGTCCACCCATTAGTGTTTTTTAGATTCTGTATGCTCATGTACATTTTAACAAGTACAAGCAGCTAGTCCATGATACATACTTTTGTCTTACTTATGTCACATCAACAAATGTATGCATACTCAAACTTCCTCCTCTTACATTTTTTATAATCTAGGAAACATTTAGAATAATACATGTCCCATGGCTTTTAGGCTGGGGAATCATTAACACATTGCTAGGGAACTGGGACCAGGATATCCTGCTGTTTTTTTACTCCTGTAAAGAGGAGCTGTGTGCTGCTCTACTCTGCTCGCCATGGGCTAATGGAACACGCCACTGCAGCAATTAAGCGGGTATTTGGAATTAATCAAATAAACCCCCAGTCCTGATGCCTACTCTACTCTGAGCCACTGATTTTCCCACAGATTACATTAATAGATGTGTGTCCAGAATTGAACAGGCTTCACGTAGGCAACACTGATCAGGAAATAAGCCATGAGCTGTACAACCCTTATGGCTTTTCTGACATGCCGCAGTTTATTATCGACCAGCATGAGGCGTAGAAAAAAGTGTTTAGAGTTTTTGATATGACAATAATGTAATGTACTTCCGGCGCCGACAGATGGCCACTTCGCTTCGCGTTCCTAGGAAACTATGCCGTATTTTGTTTATTTATGTGTTATTTCTTACAATGTTACCCCAGAAAATCTTTGGTTTTATTACATAGTCGGGAGGAACTATTGGATATAAGAGCAACGTCAACTCACCAACATTACGACCAGGAATACGACTTTCCTGAAGCGGATCCTCTGTTTGGTCTACCACCCAGGACAATGGATCGGATCCCAGCCGGCGACCCAAAACAACGGCGCCGTAGAAGGGGCAGACGGAGCGGTCTTCTGGTCAGGCTCCGTAGACGGGCACATCGCGCACCGCTCCCGAGTATACTACTCGCCAATGTCCAGTCTCTTGACAACAATGTAGACGAAATCCGAGCAAGGGTAGCATTCCAGAGAGACATCAGAGACTAACGTTCTTTGTTTCACGGAAACATGGCTCACTCGAGACACGCTATCTGAGTCGGTACAGCCACCTGGTTTCTTCACGCATCGCGCTGACAGAAACAAGCATCTCTCTGGTAAGAAGAAGGGCGGGGGTGTATGCCTTATGATTAACGAGACGGTGTGATCATAACAACATACAGGAACTCAAGTCATTTTGTTCACCTGACTTAGAATTCCTCACAATCAAATGCCGACCACATTATCTACCAAGAGAATTCTCTTCGATCATAATCAGTCGTGTATATTCCCCCCCAAGCAGACACATCGACGGCCCTGAAAGAACTTCATTCGACTCTATGCAAACTGGAAACTACTTCTCCTGAGGCTGCATTTATTGTAGCTGGGGATTTTAACAAGGCTAATCTGAAAACAAGGCTCCCCAAATTCTATCAGCATATCGATTGTGCTACCAGGGCTGGCAAAACCCTAGACCATTGTTATTCTAACTTACGCGACTCATATAAGGCCCTCCCCTGCCCTCCCTTTTGGAAAAGCTGACCACGACTCCATTTTGTTGCTACCAGCCTATAGACAGAAACTAAAACAGGAAGCTCCCACGCTCATGTCTGTTCAACGCTGGTCCGACCAATCGGATTCCACGCTTCAAGATTGCTTCGATCACGTGGACTGGGATATGTTCCACATTGCGGCGAACAACAACATTGACGAAAACGCTGATTCGGTGAGCGAGTTTATTAGCAAGTGCATCGGTGATGTTGTACCCACAGCGTCTATTAAAACATTCCCCAACCAGAAACCGTGGATTGATGGCAGCATTCGCGCAAAACTGAAAGCGCGAACCACTGCTTTTAATCAGGGCAAGGTGACCGGAAACATGACCGAATACAAAGAGTGTAGCTATTCCCTCCGCAAGGCAGTCAAACTAGCTAAGCGTCAGTATAGAGACAAAGTAGAGTCGCAATTCAACGGCTCAGACAGGTATGTGGCAGGGTCTACAGTCAATCATGGACTACAAAAGTAAAACCATCCCCGTCGCAGACCACGATATCTTGCTCCCAGACAGACTAAACAACTTTTTTGCTCGCTTTGAGGGCAATACAGTGTCACTGACACGGCCCGCTACCAAAACCTGGGGGCTCTCCTTCACTGTAGCCAACGTGAGTAAAACATTTAAACGTGTTAACCCTCGCAAGGCCGCAGGCCCAGACGGCATCCCCGGCCGCGTCCTCAGAGCATGCGCAGACCAGCTGGCTGGTGTGTTCACAGACATATTCAATCAACCCTTATCCCAGTCTGCTGTTCCCACATGCTTCAAGAGGGCCACCATTGTTCCTGTTTCCAAGAAAGCTAAGGTAACTGAGCTAAATGACTACCGCCCTGTAGCACTCACTTCCGTCATCATGAAGTGCTTTGAGAGACTAGTCAAGGACCATATCACCTCCACCCTACCTGACACCCTAGACCCACTCCAATTTGCTTACCGCCCCAATAGGTCCACAGACGACGCAATCACCATCACACGGCACACTGCCCTAACCCATCTGGACAAGAGGAATACCTATGTAAGAATGCTGTTCATCAATTACAGCTCAGCATTTAACACCATAGTACCCTCCAAACTCGTCATTAAGCTCGAGACCCAAGGTCTCGACCCCGCCCTGTGCAACTGGGTCCTGGACTTCCTGACGGGCCGCCCCCAGGTGGTGAGGGTAGGTAACAACATCTCCACCCCGCTGATCCTCAACACTGGGTCCCCACAAGGGTGCCTTCTCAGCCCTCTCCTGTACTCCCTGTTCACCCACGTCTGCGTGGGCATGTGTGGCCGATGTGAAATGGCTAGCTAGTTAGCGGTGGTGCGCGCTAATAGTGTTTCGATCGGTGACGTCACTCGCTCTGAGACCTAGAAGTAGTTGTTCCCCTTGCTCTGCAAGGGCCGCGGCTTTTGTGGCGCGATGGGTAACGATGCTTCGTGAGTGACTGTGGTTGATGTGTGCAGAGGGTCCCTGGTTCGAGCCCAGGTTGGGGCGAGGAGAGAGACGGAAGCTATACTGTTACACATGCACGCCTCCAACTCAATCATCAAGTTTGCAGACGACACTACAGTGGTAGGCTTGATTACCAACAAAGACGAGACGGCCTACAGGAAGGAGGTGAGGGCCCTCGGAGTGTAGTGTCAGGAAAATAACCTCACACTCAATGTCAACAAAACAAAGGAGATGATCGTGGACTTCAGGAAACAGCAGAGGGAGCAGCCCCCTATCTACATTGACGGGACAGTAGTGGAGAGGGTGGACAGTTTTAAGTTCCTCGGCGTACACATCACGGACAAACTGAAATGGTCCACCCACACAGACCGCGTGGTGAAGAAGGCGCAACAGCGCCTCTTCAACCTCAGGAGCCTGAAGAAATTCGGCTTGTCACCAAAAACCCTCACAAACTTTTACAGATGCACAATCGAGAGCATCCTGTCGGGCTGTATCACCGCCTGGTACGGCAACTGCTCCGCCCATAACCGTAAGGCTCTCCAGAGGGTAGTGAGGTATGCACAACGCATCACCGGGTGCAAAACTACCTGCCCTCCAGGACACCTACACCACCCGATGTCACAGGAAGGCCAAAAAGATCATCAAGGACAACAACCACCCGAGCCACTGCCTGTTCACCCCGCTATCATCCAGAAGGCGAGGTCAGTACAGGTGCATCAAAGCGGGGACCGAGAGACTGGAAAACAGCTTCTATCTCAAGGCCATCAGACTGTTAAACAGCCATCACTAACATTGAGTGGCTGCTGCCAACATACTGACTCAACTCTAGCCACTTTAATAATGGAAAAATTGATGTAATCAATTTATCACTAGCCACTTTATATAATGCTTACATACCCTACATTACTCATCTCATATGTATATACTGTACTCTATACCATCTACTGCATCTTACCTATGCCGTTCGGGCATCACTCATTCATATATTTTTATGTACATATTCATATTCATTCCTTTACACTTGTGTGTGTGTATAAGGTAGTTGTTGTGAAATTGTTAGGTTATATTACTTGTTAGATATTACTGCATGGTCGGAACTAGAATCACAAGCATTTCGCTACACTCACATTAACATCTGCTAACCATGTGTATGTGACATACATTTGATTTGATGTAAGCGGTCTTCTCACACAAGTACTGTGTCAGCTGATACCCTGAGTCATTTTTGATCTTACTGGAGAACCATCTTATCATGTCAGTGTTTTCTATTGGTCACGTAAAGATTCCGTCTGTAATCTGCTGTAGCCTTCCCGTTTCCAAATATGTCATCACATGACATTGTTGTTGTTGTATGACAACTCACACTGTGTTAAAGCTATTGCTTGTCCTTGTTAGTTCCATAGAATCAAGACCGAGCCCTAGAATGAAATATGGAGTGTACAACAGACTCTTATCAGAGGAGGTGCATCTGCAGAAGATGGATGTTGCTATGGACCTAGCTGTGCTGTGGGAGTGATGGACAGACCAAGGCCTTTACATGGACAAGTCAACTCATGCTGCTCACTGGCATTCACAAGATCTGAGGAAGCATGAGAGAGTGGGTTGGGAATTCATTAGAGTCTTGAGTTCAAGGAGGGAAAACAAAATGGATGAGACTTGGATGTGAAGATACACTGAGTGTACAAAATATTAGGAACACCCTCCTTTTTGCCCTCCGAACAGCCTCAATTCTTTGGGGCATGGACTCTACAAGGTGACTCCAATGCTTCCCACATTTGTGTCAAGTTTGCTGGATGTCCTTTGGATGGTGGACCATTCTTGATACACACGGGAAACTGTTGAGCGCGAAAAACCCAGTTGCGTTGCAGTTCTTGACACACACAAACCGGTGCGCCTGGCACCTACTACCATAACCTGTTCACCCTGTAAATGGCAAACATACACAATCTCAATTGTCTCAAGGCTTAAACATCTCTTCCCCTTTATCCACACTGATTGGAAGTGGATTTAACAGGTGACATCAGAAAGGGATCATAGCGTTCACTGGATTCACCTGGTCAGACTGTCATGGAAAGAGCAAGCATTCCTAATGTTTTGTACACTCCGTGTATATGAAGATCTTGAGAGAGTGAGAAAGACATTGAGTCATTCTGAGACGAGGGCCCTGTTTTGAAGGAGCAATTAGCACTGATTTTGAGTTTCTGTGAGACATTGGTGTCCAGAGCAAAACACTTTAAGGGAATCAATTAAATAAAACAACATTACATTAAGATGTCCCTTTTGTATACTTCTTCCACTGTACTTCCGTCCCAGCCCTGGGATTTGTCGGTTTAGTTGTTTCTTTGTTGTGTGATGTATAAAATTCGCTGACTGATTCTTTAAATTAAACAGTCAGGCAATTCGGAGTGCTTGTGAGCTCATTAAAATAAATAATGGTGGCATTGAGCAGTTTGTTTTGTGCTGGGGGATGCCGTCGTTTTAGAGAAGCGAGAGCGGTAGCCATGATGGACAGAAAAAAAGCCAAACAAGTGTACCACACAGGGGTAGCAGTCCGATCTGGGCTGAACCGGTCCATGCTGCTCACTTGGCCGGACCACCCAGAGTGATCCGGTGGGTTACACAAGTGAACATTGTATCCCTCTGGGGAAAAAATCTTATAACAAAACTGCTTTTCAGCTTTCATACGTGCCAGAAACAAAAGGAGAGCACAACAAATGGCTGAATATGACATTTTGATACCTAATTGCTTCCCCGGCCGTTGTATTAATGCCAGCTGATTTATCTAGCAGGATGAGGTAGAGTGGTGTGACAGACAGAAGCTCTTTGTTGGGTTTTACTGTGGTACGACTGAATACAGAATGACGAACACCATGCGGTTTAGACCAACACCATGCGGTTTAGATGGTTGGGAACCATCGTTGCACAGCACACACTTCCCCTGGTGGAGGATGTTGACGAAGGTTTCAAACACCCCAAAAAATATCCAGCCTTGGTCATAGAATCAGACTCTATATGTAAATTATAGGATCTCTTTGGCCATAGAGAACAACAGATGAATGTTTACAGGGCTATTGCAGTACCCCTCCCTTTTAGCCTTGTGAATGTGAACTCACCCCGTGAGAGGCTGGGGGAGTGTTGGGTGTTTTTAAGCGGAGGAGTGATTTGAAGTAGCTTAGAATGGAAGGAAATGTGCCAGTCCCTGTAGAACAGGAGTGACACGTAGGAGCAAAGAGCAGACTGTGTGGTCTGCTTGTGGTAGGTTTTCTGTCACAAATTATAAATATTCTTTGAGCTAACGCATTCCAACCCAGCTATTGCAGTTGTGCAGGAGGACAAATGAGCAAATTGGGAGATCTTGAACAGTTGCTATGTGTTGTCTAACAAAAGTGAATTACCACACAAACAGAATGGATCAGGAGGTGGTCTAGCAGCCTCTTATTTGACCTTTTGGTTTGCCAAACGGGAACATTGGCCTACTGTTTATGTCTCAAAGCTCTTAGCTTCAATGTCCGCTAGACTGTTTGTTTTTGTCGATTTTTACCGTTTGGTTCTCCAGCTGGTTCCAAGCAAAAGACACGTAGACAGAGTGCCATGTTACACGGAACTGAATAACACACAGTTAACTGTCTTTATTCAAGCAGCCCAGTATAATGGAAGGGAGAGCTTGTGCAAAATGTATTTCATAGCGTTTTTCTCCCCTGTCAAGACATGTGGCTTATTCCCTCTCTCTCTGTTACTATCATCAGCATGACTGTCTTCAGTCCCCAGTGAGAAGGCCAAACTACAGCATGATTATCTATGGATGGAGGCAGTTTGAATCAACCAGTTTACAAACACAGTATTTTTTTACACATAGTTACGCAATGTGGTAGTAAGACTATTTGCTTGGCAGACTACTGCTTCCAGGTTGGGTTTCTGGCAGCAGCCTGCTGGTGGCAGTGGGAAAGTGAGGCTGAGATGTATGCAGCCTTATGTTTTGAAAGGTCAAACCCTGAAGCCCAATAATGACCAAATGACTGCAGACAAATAAGGAAATGAAGAGGGATATTGTGCTGTTAAAGAACAGGCTTATAAATGTAGTGTGATTAGATTGACATGATTACAGGGCATTACACACAGATCCTATTAAATTGTTATATTTAATTCCATTGCATTACACCTCCTAGTTCTACTGTAGCCCTGGGTTATGTAAAGACTCAAGCCTTTACAGCCTGTTCTTCTGTTTGCAGTGGTCTCAACACAGCTTTTGTGTGACTGTACAACACTCTCGCCATGTTTCACCACCGCAAGGCAATAATGTGAGCAGGTTTGCTGTGTGTATTGATGTCGGTTTCACTTGTGTCTGGCATTTCATCCTGTTCCTGTTTCTATGCATTAGCCCGAGAGCCACTCAAAGGCCATGGGGAACAGGGCAGGAAACGGTGAGCTCGCCCAATCCTGTTAATGTGGAACAGCATTTAATTAGATCCGCTCGACGTGGTGGACGGGACGGCCTGGGTGTCTGTAGAGTAACATCTCACTGGAACAGTGCAGGAAAAGCAATGAACATTGTGCATATAATTTTTTGGCTGATTCGCAGAAAGTACAGACCGTGCCGAAATAGGTATAAATCTGAAATGGGCTTTATCTGCTGCTTAGCGTCTCTGATTGGTCCTTTTGATCTGTGCTGATGGGAGAAAGGGATGGTGTATGTGGGCCAGGGCGTCTAGGCTATGGGTTACAGACGTGTAAGTGGATTACACAGTTCAGGCCAGCTGTGGTGGGCAGTTGAGTGGGTTTCTTGTTCGTTTGAACTCCACAACAAAGCACCTCTATGTAGGGGAAACCCCTTGCTGAGAACTGGGTGGGTATTACATAAATTACCCTTTCTGAGGTCTGATAGTGGAGGGTGAACCTGTCTGAAGCTAAAATACTTTCTCTCAGGCCTCTGTTAATCCAACTGAAGTTACAGACCGGGTGGGTGGAGTAGAGATACTTTAGCTAATCATACATGAACTCATCCATAGTTTTTCTGTCATATAACTGTCTATTTTTGATGTGTTTTGATAAAGGGATGTGTGACCTGGCTGGGGAGACAATAGAGCTGGTTGGTTGAGATGGTGGTGTTTTCTCTCCAGTCTGTGTTATGTGTGTGACTCACAGCCAAATCACATTGAGCCGCAGATCCAGCATCACAATCCAATTTGCCACACCATGAAGAATGGAACATAAATGCACATTGCACCGTCCTCTCCACACTCCCCCTAACCGTTTCACTCTGGATAGTACGAAGGCATTTACATTTGGTGTGACTGGCTATTGTGGAACCTTTTTCAGTCCTTCACCTCCTCCAATCTCCCCTCTTTCTTCCTCCCTCCCTTGGTCTTGGTGCATGTCATTACACAGCATGACAGCGCATCATTAGAAAAGGAGGGAAAGGTGGCATAAGGAATGAGAGATAAAGGAGAGCGTCGTTTCTATCTCTGCTGGTTAAGCTTCAGGTGGTGCGGCGGTCCACTCGGGCTCCTTGGAAACCAAGGGAGAGGGATGAATGCTGTAATGTGACAAAACAGATTGATTCTCATCAGAAATCTCCCGTCGGCTCTAGATCCCTGCACGGATTTGCGCTGAAACACTTGCTCTGGCTGGGTTTTCTGCTCCAAGCATATTTCAACGGGTGATTAAGTATCATACTGTTATGAATTAGCCACGTTTTGTGTTAGTCTGTGTACTATTTTAGAGACATTGTAGATGCTCTTATTGTTTTGAAATTGGAGTATTGATTTCCCCTATTAACATTCTTTGAATAATTGAAGACATTCGATACTGTTGGATTACCATCTGGTGGCGTGCTGATTATAGCTAGTCAGTCACCTCTAGACTGATGGGGAGGATAAGTGCACTGCAGTAAGCTACCTCAACATCTCTCTCACACGGGGACACACACGCCACAATAGCTCCCTTTAAACACTCCTGGGTTGCCTTGATTTCTTTTCTCCATTCAGACTAAATGGTTCTGGTGTTGCTAGCAACTGTGAGAGGGCAAGCAGGCGGGATGGAGTGGGGCTGGGGTGCTGGTGGTAACCACTCCAGAGAAAGTGAGAGAGAGTGGTAAGCTGGAGTGGACTGCAGGGCGGGCGGAGAGGAAAGGGTGCTGGCTGCCTGGGAATGGGGGGGAGAGAGAGTGGCCCTGCTCCTGCAGATTCAGAACAGCACTGCCTTTTGTGTCTCCCTTTTTCTGACAGTTATTTATAAACCCAGTAAACCCTCATCACATTCCAGCCTGCCACAGATGCAGCCAGAGTAGAGCTGCACCTCGCACATGTGTGTCCTCTTTGTCTCTCACTATAGCTCTGGGGAATTTAGTTTTATCTGAAACAACATTACTCAGGGCCATTCAGTGGTGGTTTATACTGATGTTTGCTAAAACCAGAGGCAATTCGGCAAAGGACATTTTTATACATTGTGGGCTAATTGTCATCTTTCTCGTAAAGTTGGCAGGCTATGGCATTTAACTTTGACCCTTGCTATTGGTTTATACTGTTTAATTTTATCCTAGCTGTTGTGTTTTTATGAGCTATGCTTGTGGTCTTCCGGTGACTCATATTTGGGAGTTTCTTCCTCGCTTGGCAACAGGGTCTTAAGTTTAATGTTAACGTATTACTTCAACTGAGTGCTCAGAGAGTGTAGTTCTCTCCCTCCCTTTCTTTCTGTCTGTCTCTGTCTCTCTGAGACTCCTTTATATCAGAGACTTCTCTGGCCAGCCAGGGTTTAACCCCACAATGGTTCAATCATGCATTCTGCTCTTTTTTTTTTGTTGGATATTCAACTTAGCCTAAATGGGATCGTTCTTAAGAAATGTGTGGAAAGCCTATTGGAGCAGTTAAGTTCCCACACATTTCTGTATAGTGGCAAAACATGCTTGCCATCAAATCAGTCACAATCAAACAAAGTTGGCTATTCTATTTGAGCTGCCAGTCAGGGAAGGGCAGTCAGTTTGGTCAGTTTATTTTCTGGCCATACTCTCCTCCCTCCAGCCCCTTCTCTCTCTGTCTGCTGGCTCCAGTTGTAAGCTAGTTTACTGTAGGAGTGCAGTGGAGGAAGTTCTGGAGCAGGTCCAACTGCTAAAGGACTCCACTTCCCCACCCCTCTAACCAGGCTCTGCTCTCTCGCTCCACAGATCACATGAGCTAATGGTCACTAAGGTACTACGGGACAGGATGTGAACAAAAATGAGTGTGGTTATGAGTTTGTTTGCTTGTGTTTCACTGTTCGAACTTAATGGAAGGACGATGAAAGTGCAAAGGGAAACTGCAGCAAACAACTCTGGGGCCAGTTCATTAACAACTGCAAACAAACTTGAAAAGGTAAGCTCCCAACAGTCCTCGTTCCAACTCTCATATCACTCCTCCTGCCTTCTTTTTGAGGGGGAAAAGGACTGTGGTTCTTTGGACCATGGAGTCACAGTGTGGTTTTTCTCTACCTTCTCGATTATTGGCAGGCTTTGAAAGAGTTTTCTATTTTCCTGTAAATGCTAGGCCTGATTACAAATCACTGTGACGCTCGCCTAGCCTAGACCAACTCTTCCCTTCCTCCCATGTGCAGCTTGATATGTTTTTAAAAGGCCAGTGATGGAAGAGACATACTGTCTCTCTGAACCCAGGTTAAAAGCAGGGATGCAAACTGGCGAGGGCCCAAAAAGGTGGCTTTTTTTTTTGTTGCACTGAAACATGGAAAAAATCCCTGCTAGGGGGAAATGCAGGTTTTAACTAATTAAACAACAAAGAATATGATCTACATGTTCAGTCTCTGTGTGTAAAATAAAAAGTGGTTAATGTGACGCTAACTCAGAGTTAAAAAATGTAAAGATGTTATTGTCAATGTTATTGTCTAGACTTTACTGCAAATGACAATCAAGTCTTGAGAAAAAAACAATACACTAATATTGCAGTTACCATGACAGCCTTTATAATAGAACACTTATTACCATGACAGCCTTTATAATAGAACACTTGTGACCACACATCTAAATATTGCATTTGGGGGAAAAACATCTTAAGTAGAAATAGAATGGAACAAACAGGCATTCTATTTTTGCTCTATTATAGTGGCCACTATAGTAGACATCGATCAAGTGCACAAGGCTACATGTGTGCAAAAAGGACGTTCACTGAGTAAAAAATGTAATAATGCCCCCTCACTCACACATGTTACTGTCAACACAACAAAAGGAATATCTTTGAGCTACACATTATTACATTGTACACTTTCTGCCTGTGGACATCTGTTCTACAATGTGCCAGCAGAGCATGATACCCTTTGTTGGCATAACTGATCTCTTTCAGGCAGAGGGTACACCTGGCATACCCCTTTTTATCCCTTTGTTGGCATAATTGATCTCTTTCAGTCAGAGTACACCTGGCATACGCCTTTTTATCCGCTGACTGAAAAAGTGGCCCATGTGTGTGGTGTTCCTTTCAACTCTATGGTGGCATCCAGCTTAAACCAGGCCCAGCTCCAGCTACACTTCATCCCTGAATCAACTTGTTTAACAAGCAATCCCTCATTTTCACATAATTCTCTCATTCTGGAAAATTAACCACATACTTTAGATGGAAAACATCAGTTCACAGATTAGTAGTTAGTTCGTTAGCTAGTTAACATTTCACACAGATTGCCAGGGTCCAGTGAGCAACTAATGCGTTATAACTTGAGGAACGGCAAGGAGTCGTAACGTTATACCAGTTAATACTATAGCGCGAATTGGTTAGGTGCTAACGTTAGCGCATCTGATGTTGTAACATTAGCTAGCTAATGTTAGCTGTCTGACTTTATTAGCTAGCTAATTTTCACACCATAAACTCAATTATTTGATAAGTTAAGTTGGCTAATGTTGCTCAACATTTCTCTGGCTAGCTAAGAGAGAATTTGATCCAGCTAGCAAGATACTTAACAATGCTAACAATACTTGTTCCACCACACTTTCTTCCTCACCTCAAACTTTCCAAATGCCAGTTGTTTTTCAGCTCATGAAGTACGCTTCATCACCTTCTCACCCCCGTCTCTGTGGCTCTTTGTGCGTCCACTGAACGATAACAAACTGCTTTTCCACTCTCCCGCTGTCTTTCCAGAGTGCACGCTGATGATGTAACTAGCAAATTGGTTGTCTCTTCCCTCTTCAGTCCATGCTGCATTCTGTTGTTATGGGAACGATTGGCTGAGCCTTGGATAGTGATCCAAGCCCCCCCAAAACTTTTCTCATCGGATCTACACGAATCACATAGGTCACCTATTTTGGATTCAAAATGGCGAATTTCGCCGAAAGGTGACTAGTTTGCGTCCCAGGTTAAAACGGGGAAAATCCGCTCATTACAGCCAATTCAATCATGTGTTTTAGACTATTTCTAACAGTAGTTATTACCTGACAGTTATACAGTCTGGTGGTGTTTGGAGCAGCACAGTGTCTCTGTGGGTTAACTGTGTAATGATCTGCTGCTGTGTGTGGATTGAGACGAAAGGGTGATTTGTAGGGGAAGGAGGCCAGTAAGTCAACTAAGGACTCATGAGGCAGCTTAGAACTTTACTCCACAGTTCACCACTCTACTCCACCAGTCTTAATACTGTACTGGGGGAATTTGACAAAAAAAGTAAATAAAATAATTCAGAGGTTTTATGTGCAGTTTTGCACCCCGTAGAAGTAAAGTCTAGCCCAAAGCAGTCGTTCAGTGGGTTACCAGAGGTTCTCCTTGGTTTCAACTACCTAGCCTCTCCCACACGGATCATACATGCCTATTGATCTGTATCAATGAGATTTGACTGCTATTGGCTCCAATAACCATGCAGTTAGTTACATGCGGTATTAGACCGACCGACAGACTGGATGGTAGAAATAGAATTTTAGGCTGTGTGGATTACATCATCTTGTCTAACAAACTCCTAAACTGCTGAAAGAAGACATCACAGAAGGGCTTACCGAGGGCTAGTGACCTCGCTCCCTGTTTGTGGGAGACCTCAGATCTGTGCTGTTGGGATGCTGGTGCTGAATTACAAACAGAGAACAAAGCACCACTCACTGTGTGCCTTTCACTCTTTGATGCATGGGAAGCTTGAAGAGGAGGGCTGCTCACTTTACCTCTACACATGGATCGCTCTGCTGAGGACCGCCGATTTAGCTGCTTCTCCCAGCTGTGTTTTATCCTCTGACTCACTGTCTTTATCTGTGTGTGTGCGTGCGCAAGTGTGTCTGGGAAGAGGCCTCGGAAGATGAGGTGTGTACAGGATGGGAAGGTTTTGAAGAAGCCGATTGCTGAGTGGTTATTTAAAAGGTTTTCCTTGTAAAGTTTTCATGTGACGTGGTGGGGCTGGGGCTGCTGGGTCAGAGGGGATGACGGTTGGGGGAGGTAAGTGGCCAGGGGTCTTCTTTGAGGTCATGTTTTTCCTGCTGGGGTATTAACATCCTGACCTTTGATGCCGCCCTGTCAGTCAGTCAGTCCCCTTCAGTTGGGGGATGTGACCCTGAACCAGCTCCTCAGCTGTCTGTGGGGCAGACCGCCCTCGACCTCGCTCCCTCTCCATCTCTCCTAATCTGTCTCTCTCAGGCTTTCTCTCTCTATTTGGCTCACTCTCACACATACACACACACAGAGACATGTACAGACATTCACACCCAGCAGACATACTAACTCTTGTACTGTACACATATACCCTGGTCACACCCACACTTCAGAGCTAACAACCGACTCACATAAATCTCCTGGGCTGCAGGGGGATTCATATCCGTATATGTTTTCATACATGCATTCATTCCATGCATTGCCATTTCAAATTATTTAACAAAAATTAGGTCAAGTAGTTGGAGCAAAAATTCCCCATTTTGTGGTTTGTGTAGGTTTTAAGCCGGAGCACCAATGGAAGCTGCACCCTTAAGTCTCTCTGACCGGCCGCTCTGATTTGAGAACATATTGTCAGAGCAAAGCCGATCGGAAGAAAGGGCAGGGGGGGTAGCAGAGGAGATTCTCTATACGTATTGGTGCTGCTGTGACAATGGGGTTGTAAGCTGTCACGGGGCAGGAGGGGGGTTTATTGGTGGGGGTTGCGGGGGGGGGTGTAGGCGGATGTCCAGATGTACAGCTCAGCCGTAAACTCCAGAGCCCTGCCTGCAGCAACACGAAACAGATGTGCCTTTTAATGAGCGTAAGAGGAGAGGAGGAAATGGGTTAATGAATGGAGATCAAGTATCACAATGTAACCCAATGTCACTGTAGGTTTAATCTGGTACCAGGTAATGAAGGAACGGGACGAGCTACAACTCCTCTCCCCAGAGGACAGCACAATAGATGCATGTCATTCCATTTCTGTATAAAATGAAAGGTTGGTAGGCAAAAATGCTGGTGATCTAGATCTTTTTATTCCATGTTCAGAGGTGGACAGGGCACTTTGGTCGACGTTTCAGCCGAGTGGCCTTTCTCAAGGCCATCCCATTTCATAATAACATGCATTCTGTACTGTGAATGTGATGTGGGTGTATTGAAGTAGAGGTGAGAAATTTTTCTCATATAAAGCTTTGGATCGCAGTCAGGCATCTGTCAGGCCCAGATGACGTATGTGTGTGTGTGTGTGTTGACTGTGGTCTTGTAGAGTTGGAGCCAAGTATCTGGGAGCTAGCTACCACTGGTCTATAGTTTATGATGCAGTATAGTCGCATGGCCAGTGTCACTGTGATTTACAACCCTACTCATTGGCCTCAGAACACAATGAAACCGAAAATACACCCTCACTAAAATGCACCATATATCTCTCTGAGAGGCTAGTGTGTATATAGTCACATTTTGTATTGGATAATTTCATTACATTGCTCAGGCTCATACAGGGGCCTAATAATGTGTTACAAGGACATCAGAAAAGGCTTTATTATTTTGTAAGGAGTAGTTTGGGTTTATTGCAGTAGTAGTGTCCCATTAGAAGTCCAAGCCCAGCACTAACAACACGTAGGCCTATATAAGACATACATACAGTAACTGTTATGTATCACCTAACATGATGCATGATGTCAATGGATCTAACAATCCTATTGTTTCGGTAAACTCAAAGTATAGGAAAGCAGAAATCCTCAGAAGGAGATGGTGGGTGTTTCTCAATATGCATACCTCTGTGCTCCACACTCTCATGCTCCAAGTGCATTATCCGACGACGTTCTCTTGAGAGGACGAGAGTGTGGCGAACGCATAAAACATTACATCATTTGAGAAGCACTCGCACTCCACCTACTGTATTACCTCCCGCTGCATCTCCCCCTTCACTGAGCCTTCTTCCAGCCAGGACAATGGCAACAATAGAGACAAAACAAGATATACACAAAGCAATGTGTTACTTCAGAATTATCAGCTAGCTAGTTAAATAGGCAAAAGGTACAGTAGATGTAAAATCTTTGTGGGTAGCGAGCTAACAATTCTTCGTGTCTATCCAGTTAGCCCTATTAACTTATCATTCACTGAACCTTCTTCTAGCCAGGACAATTGCAATAGAGACGAAACAAGATATACACAATGCAAACGTTTTACTTCATAACTATCAGCTAGCTATACATCAAAAATGACCTAAAACAAGTGTTGTCCAATGTAGATGTCAATTCTTCGTTGTTAGCTAACAATTATTTGTGGCTCTATGGCTAGCTAACAGTAGTAACTGGCCAGTTAACTCTATTGACTTACTAGTGGCTTGCGACCTACGCACACTACAGTTGGCAGGTAACCATGCCAAAATTAACACAGCATGTATTTGGAGAATTTGTATTTTTTTTTGCGTGGTTGCGTCATATTTCTTTGCATACTTTCCTTTTGAAGCTTACATCATGCATGCTTCAAAATATGTACAAACGGAGTATGTAGATGAGAAGTGCCCTACTTGCTCCGTTTCGCATTCTTTGATTTGGACTCATACTCTGACCCTCCTGTGCTCCAATTTGCGTGCTTGGAGCACGGTAGTATGCATTTTCAGAAACACCCTGTGTGTTCTGAAAGTTCTACTGTGATAATGTCTATGTAAAGTGTTATCAAAATGAATCCCCTGTGTTGCGATGGGAGCTGGAGGAGCACAACCAGTCTGTCTCACTGGATGCATCCCAAATGCCACCCTATTCCCTTTATATTTGTTAAAAGTAGTGCACTAAAAAGGGAAAAGGGTGCTATTTGGGATATTTGCTATTTTGTCTCTTCCAGGGAATAGAAGGAGGAGTGGGAGTTAAACGTTGGGTCAACCAGGAGTCAAAATAGGGAAGGAGCTGTGTAAATGCACCCCTCCCCCCTCCCTGTGGTACTCAAAGAAGCCAGTTGACCGAAGCCTCCAATCCAGCCTAAACATAGAACTCTGTCTCACTTTATTTATGTACTTCTATGAATCACAGCTAAAAGTATCCCTCTTGTTAATTCACTAAAACCATATAAAAGCATAGGAGGATTTTCAGGTTATTCTTAGTGGTTTCTTCACGTATGTTATAGTAGGCTATGTTATTGTATTGCTCACTAATGTTTTCTATTTGGATCATCATGGAGGCTTGGCAGGTGCCAGCAAAGGCTTAATGTGGTCTTAACAAGGTGTGTGTGGGCATGTGTTTTGAGTTGAGGAGGATGCTGAGGCTGCACTGTCTAGCCGGCCCCGTACCAGGAACCACTCCATAATGTATTAGATTACATTTTTTGCATGAGAGAGTGTGATATGAATTACCTCTGGCAGGCGCCAGGGACAACCAGGAAAAATGTGCTCTGAGGGCAGTTCTCTCTCTCCCAGTGGGTGAGGCAGGCGGGCCATGGTGATGCCAATCTCTAACAGACTGGCGGCCGTGCCCATTGGCCAGACCAGAGTAGGGCAGTTTGGTGCAGAGCCAGAACATCTCACTCTCTATCTGAGAGGCCCAGCAGGCCTTGACTTGATGAGAGGCAGGATGAGAGGAGGAAAATCCTCTCTAAAAGCTTAAACTCACCACCAGAGCTTTTATACTGGTCCACACTAAAGTGGTCAGTTTGCAGTAGGGCTGTGACAATACCAGTATCATGATATTTGTTCCATGGCATAAAAGAAAACACGAAGCAGACCAAACACTTTGGTCATTTTAAAAACATGCTGTATGTAAAATGATTGTGTGCGTTAGCTTGGTAAAAAAAACCTAATGGTGTTTGTTTCCAGCATTAGGGCTGTTTTCCTGAAGAAGTTAAATCCACTTCATGTTTTGTTTTCTTGCCACAATACTAACGAGTATCACAATACTGGTATTGTCCCGGCCATAGTTTGCAGTGCATCTTGTGAACATTGTTGAAGTAAATTCTAATTCTTCCACAGAATTGCAAGCGGTGAACTTTCTACATTTGTGGTCTACACTGGTTTAATAATTGACTCATGGGGTATGCAGGTCTAGGGTGAGATGCGTTTTGGCTTTTACACAGTTCTAAACACCAGCAGGAGTAAAGATTGCACCCCCTGCCTTTGACCTTTGACACTCCAGTATGTAGTCCTCAGGGGCGACCCACGCTTGTGGAAGACACAATGCTGCAGATAACTATTGAGTACTGTATTTCTACTCATTTACAATCCCCCTTTTACGCTGCATTCTTCACTAAATAAAAACTTGCACGGTGGTGCCCAGCCATACAGAGTCTGAGTTTAGATTAAGAGCCTGCATTCAGACAGCAGCTTTTGGTCAACACAAGAGGAGAGGAAGAAACTCCCCTCTTACGGTCTCTCTCCTCTGTCGCTCTCTCTCTCTCCCTTTCCATCCAGCTATTCCCCCTAAGCTCTCTGACATTCTGGCACCTGTTTTCCTCACAAAACCGTTAATTTATCACTGAATTATTAACTAACAGCCCACAATGTGACTGGGGGGTTGCCATGGCAACACAGGCTTCTATCGGAAGCAATTTAGCCCGTGGGTGTGTGTGCAAGGAGGTCCATAACGGCAAAATTGTTGGTCGGGCCATTGAATATTGTAAGAGATAAATATGATACAGCAATCACATGCTGCCCTGAAAAGGAGGGGGACTAATGTGCATTACTCTTGTTTATTTCAGGAGTGTTTATCCAACAGAGAAAATATTATACTGTACTGTGGTTCGGGGACCTATTTATTTATTTTTTTTGTAATGAGCTCAGTGGAACAGAGAGCGAGACCAGAGGCCTGTAATGTTAATCAGTGGTTCTGACTGGGACTGGCTGGGGAGGGTTTGAGGAGACTGGATTAATCTGTTCTGTTCCACGTCGCCTGCTCCCTCCTTCCATCCCTTACCCCTGCCTATCTAAGCACTAGAACACAGGGCTTCTATCCAATATGCCTCATATTTTACCCGGTTCTACTCCATTCCCCGATAGCCAAAGGCTGAAAGCTCCATGTAGAATGAATAAGCTCCAGACGGTTGAACACTACATCAATGTAAATGAGATGAGGTTGGGATCCAAATGTGGGATGGGATAAATTTCCCATCGTTGAGGACCGAACTCTACAGTCTAGCCGTCACCTTGGAGAATCTTCTTTTATGCTGTCGCTTTGTGAGAAACATAAAAATCTGTAAGTTATAGCATTGTCCTTTACAAAACAGCCCATGGTTGTGCCCCAAATGACACCCTATTCCCTACAGATCCTGGCCAATAGTAGTGCTCTATATAGGGAATAGGGTGCCATTTGGGAAGCGGCTCAGTTCTCCTACCTCCTCCCCTGGTCCTTCCCAGTAAACCTTCATGGCCAGGGCTCAGGCTGCCTGCAGGCAGGCTCTATAGAAATACCCAATAAAAGATGAACGCTTTGGTATGGAGTGGGCTGGACGGACAGACAGAGGATGTCTATCTATCAACCTGTTGAAAGGCCACATGAGAGACTACTAGATCTCTCAGGTCCTGAGACTGCTGTCTAACAGGCTGGCTTTACTTCAAATACCATCAACGAAGGTTTTATTGACGGAGTGACTGATCATCTGACTACTGGTGTCTTTGCCATCATGGATATTAAACGGGTCAGTGTGGATTCCTCAGCAGTGTTGGAAAACAATCTTTTTCTTGCCCCCCATGGAGACATGTCTTAGTTGAAACTATAAAACCAAATCAAAATGAGAGACAAAATGAGAGACAAAATGATTTATCAGAGCATGGCGGGCCAGACAGGCAGGGTAAACCAGTCAGGTTTACCCTGCCTGTCTGGCCCGCCATGCTCTGATAAATGTGGAACACATTATTGTTTTTTTTTATAGAACTCTCAAACCTACATACCAATCTAACAGAATGCACATGGCAATAAATTACTTTTGAAAAGAATGGGGAAGTGAGTTAATTCAGGAGCGTGTTGCTAAAGTAAAAAGACATAGCTAATGGGATTAAGGGAATACAGCCTAATTTAGGATTCTGGTTGTTCATTAGTGGAAGAGACATGAGTCCAGAGAGTGTTCTCCCCAGAATGCAAGACTAGATAAAGTACAGGAATGCCCTCTAGACCATGATAAATAAGTTAAAACACAAACTAGCTAGCTACTATCAGATGGTAAATTGTTCTGTAGGTATAGCCTACAGTACTCTGTGAAGGGCCAAAGCTTTGATTCTAGAAATAGCTACTCCGACTCCCTTCTTCCTTTTGTAGTGTGTGTTTTTTTTTAAATGCCCATCCGTGTTATTCTTAAGTATTCTATCGAGAGATAAAGAACTTTATTCCTGTCAGTATTCAGCAGGGTGGAGCACATGCACTCCTTTGTACGCTATTGAAATCCCTTTAAGTGCCATGTTTGCTAAAATGGGGCTGCAATGTGAGCGTTTGGCAAGCGCCTCAGGTCTGGACGCCTGGGCCAGTAAAAGTAGATCTGTGTGGAGTCAGGGCAGGAACAATGAGAAGTGAATAGGGATGATGACTGGAGGAATTTCTTCCACTCCAGCTCTCTCAACAGGGCTTCTCCTCTCAGCCCAGCACCACTCTCTCTCAGCCCAGCCTCCCTCCACAAAGCTGCATGGGGCTAGGGAGACCATAGGGGTCGGGGGAAGAAACGGCAGTAGGGGTTCAGATGGGAGGGAGCGGGTCAAAAGTGAAGCAGATGTGTCTGTGAGAGCTTTGGGAACGCCAGTAGGAGCTCTGTTAACTACCCCCCCCTTTAAACGCCCAGTGTTCCTACTAAAGTGCAGCAGTACAAAGAAGCATGAAAACGATTACCATCCATGACATCAAACATAGATACAGTATTGTATGTGGACAAGATGGACAACTGTGAGAATTCCCTTCTCAGAATGACATACAGACAGTGTGACATTACTTAGTGCAATCACAAGACTCATCAGTGGATTTAACAAGATCAGTTTTTGACAGGCAGTCGGAGCTTGATCATTATGATGACCTTTTCACCTCATGCTGAACATCTCCGATGTGAGCTTTATACAGAGCATTGCATTAAGCTACAGGCCTGGCCATCTGGCTCTGCTATGTCCATACAGGCAGATCTACTGCTCCCTCCTCAGCCTCCATAAGTGGAACTGCAGCCATGGGTGATCCTATTAGGGGAGGTGGGAGGGAGGGAGAGTGTGTGTCTAAATGGATTGTTAGTATGGATTTCCGGGTCTCTAGGGGGTTGGCTGGGGGTTATTGGCACATTTGATCTAGTCTAGTGTGTTGGTCTGGGTAATGAAAAGGGTAGCCCACTTAAAAACATGCAGGAGGAACTAATGCTAGGGTCTCTAGACTGGCTATGATTATGCTGATAAAATGATATGATTGTTTCCGAGAAGTTTTAAATGCTTCCTCTCATCTTCAGCTGTAAATACGTTTTCTACCATGTTCTTATTTCTTTGGGTCTTGCACAGACTTTCCTACAGTAGATGGATTAAAACGTACAGCACAATGGATTTTCAATACTTTGATTAAATCATTCCTTCAAGAGTCAAATGAAATCCAGACAAACCACAGAGATCTGGTTTGGAGACGACCATGGATGCATCCCAAATTGCACCCTATCCTCTATATAGTGCACTACTTTTGACCAGAGCCATATGGGCTGTGGTCAAAAGTAGTGCACTATAAAGGGAGTAAGGTGCCATTTGGGACATAACCAATGTGAAGTAGGTTCGAGATGAGCCCTGACTGGGGAATAAGTTTAGTTTGGACACTGATTTATGAGTGTTTGTGGCTCACGGGGTCACCAGTTCTGTCACCAGTTCTGTTCTATTTTTTTTTTTTACTTTAGTTTATTTAGTAAATATTTTCTTAACTCTTAACTGCATTGTTGGTTAAGGGCTTGTAAGTTAGCATTTTATAAAACACCTATTGTATTCGGCGCATGTGACAAATGAAATTTGATTTGTTTATTTTCTCTGCAGCTTATAATACACCCAACTCTGAACAGATGGCTTCAGACATTGACTCTCTGAATGGAGTAAGGTACTAGAGGGAGTGGCTACATTTGGGAATCTAATATTGGGACCACTATGGCATCACATTCCTCTGTCTTTAGTCCCTAAAGGCAAACCGAAGAGAGGAGTAGAAAGAAGTACAGTCTGTCACTGTGTGCAAGGCAGAAACTCTAGAGATTCTGAACAAATGTTGCTATTGTTTTCAACATTTTCTAACATACCACTCCAAAAAATGCTGTCCCTCTTGTGAACATCTGCTTTTGTTTTCAAAACTGCAAAAAACTCCCTCTGTATAGGAAAGAGGTTCTCCTTTTGGTGTTTGATTTAGCCAGCCTGAGGAAGAATCACCATGAGAACAAGCACAGCAAGGCATCTTGCCTCTAAACAGTGACATAAGTATAAATGAATGACTGTTCCATACCTCTTCCAGTATGAATCATCATGTCTCAAGGTGGTGAAATGTATGTAGCTGCCATCAATGAATGAATGTAGGTGATGTAACTGTCGTAATTACCAGGCCCATCATCTGCCCTGAAATCATGATAACAGCCCGATGGTTGTCACACACAGCCTAGCCTCCAGGCGGATCTACAGATCTACAGCTGACGTGATTTAGTGTCCTGCGGTGCCCTGAACTGCAGCCATACCGCCAGGCAGACATAATTCCGGATCATGCAGTAAATTAGCAGTAGTGAAAGGATCGAGGCTGAATCGGCTCTGAGGTCTCTGCCTCTCAGAAACAATCTCTCTTTCAGCAGTGCTCTCTATGCACCAGGCTCAGACTAGAGCAGGGTGGGGTTGAGAGAGGTTTGGCATTGGTACACACACTAATAGATAGACATATGTATGCACATTGACATTGTACACTTACTGTACACATCATAGAAGAATGATGTATATTTTAGACAAGCTGTATATAAACTCATCAACTCATACTGACCAAAAGGGTATATTATGGCAAACATCTCCTGGTATGTTTAGTTGATAACCGTACAGTATTCGAAACATGCAAATAGACCTAATGATTTGTAAATACAGACTTCCTGTATAGCCTGTCATCCATTGGCCCTATAGCATTTTTAGCTAAATATGATTTGTCTATTAGAAGGGTTTTGCATATATTTTGTTGTGACTTCAAAGTTATGTCCCTAGGGCTGTGGAGGTCACAACATTTTGTCAGCCGGTGATTGTCAAGCAAATAACTGTCGGTCTCACGGTAACTGACCGTTAATTAACATAAACACGTTTAGTATCTCCTGGCTTCCACACAAGCCACTGATGCAATACAACCATTATTTATTTTAGATGGGTCTAAAGAAACATAATATGAAAAAATTGTAATCTATTTCAGACGAACAGAATAGCATACTCTGAGTTGTCCTGATGTGGCTATGCCAAATGGCTGTGAGATACACTAGTTCATTTTACAGACAAGATTTGCTTAGAATTCCGTGGCATTATTTTATAGTATGAATACAATTGAACAAAGCTGAATAAAATGGAAAGGATATTTTCTCCAAACGATTTGAGGGAGTGCGCACTATTCCGTGTTGAGCGAAAAATGAGGTGCTCCTATATTCATTTAGAGGTATTAATTTAGTTGTTCTATCAACGTTGGGCTATATGTTTTGATTGTAAGGTTGCATGATATGAGGTTGCATGATACTCCACTCCAGAGGCCTTGGGTCTTCCACTCCCCAGGACAGGTAGGCACGCTGACCAGAGAGATGCCTGCTCATAGAGGACCTGGTGGGGGTTGAACACTCCTCTTCCAGTTCCACAGTAGAGAGGAGGTCCCTCCCTGTACAGACCCTGTCGAGGGATCCTATACCCTGTAAAACGCCAATCTCTCTGAGCAGCCTGAGCCTCCCTGAATCCGTCTGCACATCAGAACGCTAACTTGGCTCCCGAAGTGAAGTCATTGTTTTTATTAGAAACAAAAGTTTTTCATCAGCCAGGCCTGGACAGGAGCAGAACTGTAACTGAACCCAACTGGAGGCTTCCCCCACCGAGACAGACTGCAGACAGGCCTCACTCCTACATCTATCTCTCCCTTTCACTGAAATTACTAGAGACCACAGTGCTAAAATCATTATATGGTACTATGTGCCTATACCAAATTGTCTGGACTGGTGCAGTCCTTGGTGTATTGGCTTGGCTATCTCAAGGTCACTGGTACAATTCTGGCTCAGACTTGCTATCAGACTTTCAAACATCAATATTTCTATGCTTCTCAGACAACTCAGGAAATTGACCTCTGACTCTGTGCTATTCTTCAGGAGCTAGTCATTTCAAGCAACGCCCATCTTCTTCCCTCTGATATGGAAAGTGAGTTTCCACTGTGTGAGATGTGCTCTCTGTCGTCGGACTACACCGAACATATATACATATAAATAGTCCCAGTTTCAAACACGCATTTGCGGTCAAAAAGAGTCTGTTTACGATTTTATGCTGTATGTTTTATATTCATATCAAGTCACAATATACAGTCACAACAGTCATTATACACTGAACAATAATATAAACTCAACATGTAAAGTGTTGGTCCCATGTTTCATGAGCTGAAATAAAAGATCCCAGACATTTTCCATATGCACAAAAAGCGTATTTCTCTAAAATGTTTTAAACAAATTAGTTTACATCCCTGGTTGTAAGCATTTCTCCTTTGCCAAATAATCCATCCACCTGACAGATGTGGCATATCAAGAAGCTGATTAAACAACCATATTCAGCAACTTCACACAGCCATTCAAGAGGAGTGGGACAATATTCCACAGGCCACAATCAACAGCCTGATCAATTATATGTGAAGGAGATGTCGCGCTGCATGAGCGAATGGTGGTCATACCATATACTGACTGGTTTTCTGACCCACACCCCTACTTTTTTGTTAAGGTATCTGTGACCAACAGATGCATATCTCAAATCAAATAGTATTAGTCACATGCGCCGAATACAACCTTACAGTGAAATGCTTACTTACGAGCCTCTAACCAACAATGCAGTTTTAAAAAATACGGATAAGAATAAGAAATAAAAGAAACAAGTAATTAAAGAGCAGCAGTAAAATAACAATAGCGAGACTATATACAGGGGGGTACCGGTACAGAGTCAATATGCGGGGGCACCGGTTAGTTGAGGTAATATGTACATGTAGGTAGAGTTATTAAAGTGACTATGCATAGATGATAACAACCGAGAGTAGCAGCGGTGTAAAAGAGGAGGGGGCAATGCAAATAGTCTGGGTAGCCATTTGATTAGTTGTTCAGGAGTCTTATAGCTTGGGTGTAGAAGCTGTTTTAGAAGCCTCTTGGACCTAGACATGGCGCTCCGGTACCGTTTGCCGTGTGGTAGCGGAGAGAACAGTTTATGACTAGGGTGGCTGGAGTATTTGAGAATTTTTAGGGCCTTCCTCTGACACCGCCTGGTATAGAGGTCCTGGATGGCAGGAAGCTTGGCCCCAGTGATGTACTGGGCCGTTCGCACTATCCTCTGTAGTGCCTTGCGGTCGGAGGCCGAGCAGTTGCCTTACCGGGCAGTGATGCAACCAGTCAGGATGCTCTTGATGGTGCAGCTGTAGAACCCTTTGAGGATCTGAGGACCCATGCCAAATCTTTTCAGTCTCCAGAGGGGAAATAAGTTTTGTCGTGCCCTCTTCACGACTGTCTTGGTGTGCTTTGACCATAATAGTTTGTTGGTGATGTGGACACCAAGGAACTTGAAGCTCTCAACCTACTCCACTGCAGCCCCGTCGACGAGAATGAGGGTGTGCTCGGTCCTCCTTTTCCTGTAGTCCACAATCATCTCCTTTTGTCTTGATCACGTTGAGGAAGAGGTTGTTGTCCTGGCACCACATGGCCAGGTCTCTGACCTCCCTATATGCTGTCTCGTTGGTGATCATGCCTACCAATGTTGTGTCATCGGGCAAACTTAATGATGGTGTTGGAGTCGTGCTTGGCCTTGCAGTCATGAGTGAACAGGGAGTACAGGAACAGACTGAGCACGCACCCCTGAGGGGCCCCTATGTTGAGAATCAGCGTGGCCCGTCAGGAAGTCCAGGATCCAGTTGCAGAGGGAGGTGTTTAGTCTCAGGGTCCTTAGCTTATTGATGAGCTTTGAGGGCACTGGTGTTGAATGCTGAGCTGTAGTCAATGAATAGCGTTCTCACATAGGTGTTCCTTTTGTCCAGGTGGGTAAGGGCAGTGTGGAGTGCAATAGAGATTGCATCATCTGTTGGGGCTGTATGCAAATTGGAGTGGGCCCAGGGTTTCTGGGTGTTGATAATGGTGTTGATGTGAGCTATGACCAGCCTTTCGAAGGACTTCATGGTTACAGATGTGAATGCTACGGGTCGGTAGTTGTTTAAGCAGGTTACCTTAGTGTTCTTGGGCACAGGCACTATGGTGGTCTGCTTGAAACATGTTGGTATTACAGACTCGGACAGGGAGAGGTTCAAAATGTCAGTGAAGACACTTGTCAGTTGGTCAGCGCATGCTCGCAGTACACGTCCTGGTAATCCGTCTGGCCCTGCGGCCTTGTGAATGTTGACCTGTTTAAAGGTCTTACATCGGCTGCGGAGAGCGTGAACCCACAGTCTTCCGGAACAGCTGATGCTCTCATGCATGTTTCAGTGTTATTTGTCTCGAAGCGAGCATAGAAGTAGTTTAGCTCGTCTGGTAGGCTCGTGTCACTGGGCAGCTCTTTGCAGCCCTTTGCAGTCCATAATAGTTTGCAAGCCCTGCCACATCCGACGAGCATCAGAGCCGGTGTAGTACGATTCAATCTTAGTCCTGTAATGATGCTTTTCCTGTTTGATGGTTCGTCGGACGGCATAGCGAGATTTCTTATAAGCTTCCGGGTTAGAGTCCCGCTCCTTGAAAGCGGCAGCTCTAGCCTTTAGCTCAGTGCGGATGTTGCCTGTTATCCATGGCTTCTGGTTGTGGTATGTACGTACGGTTAATGTGGGGACGACGTCCTCGATGCACTTATTGATGAAACCAATGACTGATGTGGTGTACTCCTCAATGCCATTGGAGGAATCCCGGAACATATTCCAGTCTGTGCTAGCAAAACAGTCCTGTAGCTTAGCATCTGCTTCATCTGAGCACTTTTTTATTGATCTAGTCACTGGTGCTTCCTGCTTTCATTTTTGCTTATAAGCAGGAATGAGGAGGGGAGAGCTTTGTATGTGTCTCTGTGTGTGGAGTATAGGTGGTCCAGAGTTATTTTAACTCTGGTTGCACATTTAACATGCTGATAGAAATTTGGTAAAACGGATTTAAGTTTCCCTGCATTAAAGTCCCCGGCTACTAGGAGCGCCACCTCTGGGTGAGCGTTTTCTTATTTGCTTATGGCGGAATACAGCTCATTCAGTGCTGTCTTAGTGCCAGCCTCTGACTGTGGTGGTTTGTAAACAGCTATGAAAAATACAGATAAACTCTCTAGGTAGGTAGTGTGGTCTACAGTTTATCATGAGATACTCTACCTCAGGTGAGCAATAGCTCGAGACCTCCTTATATATCGTGCACCAGCTATTATATATCTGTATTCCCAGTCAGGTGAAATCCATAGATTAGGGCCTAATTTAATTAATTTCAATTGACTGATTTCCTTATATGAACTGTAACTCAGTAAAATCTTAAATTGTTGCATGATGTGTTTATATTTTTATCCAGTATAATTAGATGTTAATTCCTGTGTAGGTATGCTTGCTTCAAATACTTTATTGAATAGACAGAATCATTTACAGTTTTTTCCTCACTTGAAGAAAGGCTAAATTAAGTGATTTTGTATTTCTATGGGGTATAGTGCAGAGTCGGTGACAAAAGGTTTTTATCAAGTGTGGATTTTTCTGCTCCTTTTACATCGTGTTGCTCTTATTAGTGAAGGTGGGAAACAACATCTCCACTTCACTGATCCTCAACACTGGGGCCCCACAAGGGTGCGTGCTCAGCCCCCTCCTGTACTCCCTGTTCACCCATTACTGTGCAGCCATGCACACCTCCAACTCAGTCAGCAAGTTTGCAGACGACACAACAGAAGTGGGCTTTATTATCAACAACGACGAGACAGCCTACAGGGAGGTCACTCGGGGGCACTCGGAGTGTGGTGTCAGGAAAACAACCTCACTCAACGTCAACAAAACAAAGGAGATGATCATGGACTTCGGGAAACAGCAGAGGGAGCACCCCCCCATCCACATTGATGGGACAGCAGTGGAGAAGGTGGAAAGTTAAGTTCCTTGGCGTACACATCACAGACAAACTGAAATTGTCCACCCACACAGACAGTGTGGTGAGGAAGGCACAACAGCGCCTCTTCAACCTCAGGAGACTGAAGAAATTTGGCTTGTCACCTAAAACCCTCACAAACTTTTACAGATGCACAATTGAGAGCATCCTGTTGGGCTGTATCACCGCCTGGTACGGTAACTGCACCACCCACAACCTCAAGGCTCTCCAGAGGATGGTGCGGTCTGCACAACGCATCACCGAGGGTAAACTACCTGCCCTCCAGGACACCTACAGAATCCGATGTCACTGGAAGGCCAAAAAGTTAATCAAGGACAACAACCACCCGAGCCACTGCCTGTTCACCCCGCTACCATCTAGAAGGCGAGGTCAGTACAGGTGTATCAAAGCTGGGACCGAGAGACTGAAAAACAGCTTCTAAGGCCATCAGACTGCCTACATTCAGACTCAAAATCATCGGCCACTTTAATAAATGGATCACTAGTCACTTTAATAAATGCCACTTTAATAATGTTTACATATCTTGCATTACTCATCTCATATGTATATACTGTATTCTATACCATATATTGCATCTTGCCTATGCTGCTCGGTCATCACTCATCCATATATTTATATGTACATATTCTTATTCCATCCCTTTACTTTAGATTTGTGTGTGTTAAGTAGTTGTTGTTGAATTGTTAGATTACTTGTTAGATATTACTGCACTGTCGGAACTAGAAGCACAAGCATTTCACTACACTTGCATTAACATCTGTTAACCATGTGTATGTGATCAATAACATTTGATTTGATTCATGACACAGCAGGGGCGAAACGCTCCTTGTGAATGCCAGTTACTTTTTAAAGTTAGCTATAGTGTGATTCTAGCCTTCAGCTAATTTACCGCAGGCTGCGTCTCTGCTGCTGTTTTATTCAACCTGGCTCATTTTGTAGTCCCTTTATACTTCAGAGAAACAGCTTGCCTTAGTAAGGTAATAGATACTGGTACTTCCACACTTTTGTAATGATAGTGAAAATGGCTGTTGTCCTATAAACGTATGGATATCAATTGATGTCTGATAAATAATTATTTATCAACAGATGTTATAAACTAGTTGGAAAACAACTATAGTAAGATGTACGACATTCAATTACTTTTTTATTTGTTTGATTTTCTCTTCCTGTTGCTCGGACGATTAACCAGAGCATAGGTGTCTTATACTAACTGCATATTTCCTATTTCTCTCCTCTGTCCTCTCTGTCTGTCTAGATGAAGCTGTGGAACAAGTACAAGGTGACCAGTATTCCCTCGCTGGTGTTTGTGGATGCAGCCACAGGGAAGGTGGTGTGTCGGAACGGACTACTGGTGGTGAGAGATGACCCCAAAGGTAAATCTCCTCAGTCAGACTGAGCCTCAGCACTGAGTAACTGTACGGGCACCGGAACACAGACACACACGCGCGCAAACAAGCACACAGTTTATTACATGAAAAATGCCTCGTCAGAATTTCATATTGCGAAGTTTCTGTGCCACATCCTTCACCAGTTGGAGAGCTGGCCATATTTCTCAATTTGTGTCCTGTTCTGGTATTGCATGAATATTATAAAGTGCCCTGTCTTATTCCCACATCTGCAGACCTATAATTTCCAAGCTTTTAAGTGGGAGACTGCCTGTTCGCAAGAGCAGACTTGCATTCCTTTCTGGTACATGAGAGGATGTCCTCTCATGGCCAAAAAATCACAATATTTTGACATCCTGCTCTTTAGAGCCCTTATTGCACAACATGAGAAAGGCCCATTAGTCAGAGAGGGGGTGTTCCAAAAAAGGTCCAAATACAAATTCCATCTAGACACCGTTGCCCAAGATGACACACAAAACAATACATACCTCGGCCTAAACATCAGCGCCACAGGTAACTTCCACCAAGCTGTGAACGAGCTGAGAGACAAGGCAAGAAGGGACTTCTATACCACCAAAAGGAACATCAAATTTGACTTACCAATTAGGATCTGGCAAAAAATACTCAAATCAGTTATAGAACCCATTGCCGTTTATGGTTGTGAGGTCTGGGATCTGCCTGCCAACCCAGAATTCACAAAATGGGGCAAACACCAAATTGAGACTGCATGCAGAATTTTGCAAAAATATCCTCAATGTACAACGTAAAACACCAAATAATGCATGCAGAGCAGAATTAGTCCAATAACCCCTCATGATCAAAATCCAGAAAAGAGACGTTAAATTCTACAACCACCTAAAAGGAAGCGATTCCCAAACCTTCCATAACAAAACCATCACCTACAGAAAGATAAACCTGGAGAAGAGTCCCCTAAGCAAGCTGGTCCTCGGGCTCTGTTCAAACACACCCCACAGAGCCCCAGGACAGCAACACAATTAGACCCAACCAAATCATGAGAAAACAAAAAGTAAATTATTTCCAATGTGTCAAGTAATTTAAAAATAAAAACTGAGCAAACTAGAATGCTTTTGGCCCTAAACAGAGTATACAGTGGCAGAATACCTGACCACTGTGACTGACCCAAACTTAAGGAAAGCTTTGACTATGTACAGACTCAGTGAGCATAGCCTTGCTATTGAGAAAGGCTGCCGAATGCAGGCTATGTGCACACAGCCCACAAAATTAGGTGGAAACTGAGCTGCAATTCCTAACCTCCTGCCAAATGAATGACTATATTAGAGAGACATATTTCCCTCAGATTAACAGATCCACAAAGAATTCGAAAGCAAACCCAATTTTGATAAACTCCCATATCTACTGGGTGAAATACCACAGTGTGCAATCACAGCAGCAAGATTTGTGACCTGAAAAGAAAAGGGCAACCATTGAAGAAGAACACACCATTGTAAATACAACCCATATTTATGTTTTATTTATTTTCCCTTTTGTACTTTATCTATTTGCACATCATTACAACACAGTATATAGATGTAATATGACATTTGAAATGTCTTTATTCTTTTGGAACTTCTGTGAGTGTAATGTTTACTGTACATTTTTGTTTATTTCACTTTTGTTTATTATCTACTTCACTTGCTTTAGCAAATTTAACATATGCTTCCCATGCCAATAAAGCCCTTGAATTGAATTGAATTGCGAGAGAGAGTGGAGAGAGTAGGCATGGTGGCAGTAGAACACGTGGTGCAGGGGAATGGATTTCACGAGCTGAACTGTATGACAGATCCTCTGTCTGCATAATGAATCCCAGTCTCCATCCCAGCCCACAGTAGACTGCATACTGTATCATTCCCATGATTCATTAACACCAACTAGATGTGGTAAAGAGATTCGTCCATCCCCTCCTCTTTCAGAGCTGTTAGAGGGTAGCGGTAGCAGAAAAGGGGTGTGTTTGTGTTGTAGTGAGGAAGGGAGACGGGGGTTACAGGCGGGGTAGTAATGAGTTTGAGGTGGGCTGGGGGTGAAAGGGGGAAGGTGGTTTCAGCATTGTGAAAGGGCCTAGCTGTCTTCAGTGGTGGAGTGGAGGAGAAGTTGCCTGCAGCACCAGGAAGGAGTGCACTTTTACAGTGTGAATGGGGACAACAATAAAAGGCTACAGCGGCAGAGGCAGTGGGGATGTGTCAGCCCTGCCTAATGAAGGCCTATAGAGGAAGGCCCACATAAAGGAACCTTTACAGCCCTGCCTACAGCGCTTTATTTATGATTACACCTTATTATTTGGTCATCCCAAATGCATCTCTAGTGCTTGACACTAACAATGAAGACACCTTGAAAAAGAAACGAGAGGGAGTAAGGCTGGCAGCGCTCCCTGTATGGGAAATTGAAAAGCATGGCTTTCAATAATCATTCAAATCTAATTTTGCATCTGTGCGGTCCCATTTCCAAACGCAGATGACATGGATTACAAAAGAGCTTGTGAGTAGGAGACACACTGGGTTTAGACGTTTGTATGACAAATGCTGGGCACATGTGCATGTATTTAATATCTAATAGCTGTGCCAGGGGGATGGAGAGAGTGCTCTGGTTTTGAATGGGGAGTTTCTCACACACAGAAAAAGCTCTCTTCTCTGTTCACTAATCAGACCCTTGTCTCTCTATCCTTTTTCCCCAACACCAAACCCTCCCTCCCACCCTACTTCTCCCTCATTCCATCACCCCCTCTTCACCTCTGTCCTTTTCTCCCTCCTCCCCCTTACCCCCCCCTCTCTCAGGCCTGGAGTTCCCCTGGGGGCCCAAGCCCTTTGCGGAGGTGGTGGCCGGCCCTCTGCTCAGGAACAACAGGCAGACGACAGACATCAGCTCCCTGGAGGGCCACTATGTGGGAGTGTACTTCTCAGCACACTGGGTAAGTGGTGGGGGGGCCGGGAAGGACACACACACGCAGGGAGGGAGGGAGGGAAAGGACCCTCATTTTCTTCTCAGGCACCCAGCTGTCCTCTGATATGAGCAGTAGCCTTATGAAAACAAAGGCATCAGTGAAAGCCAGGGCGGGGCGGCAGGGCACAGCGGGAGGAAACACAGCAGCCGGTAGCCAGGAATGGACAGAGTTGTTAGGGGACTTCCATTGTCTGGAACTACAGTAGCTAGTTATTCCACTCCTTGCCGTCATCACCAACTAGTGCCCTTTTTAAAGTGGGCGTCAGATCCATTGTCTCTGTCAGTGCTGGGCTTGCCCATCCATGTGAAGGTCGTGACTTGGTGATGCATGAAAGGCTTGTGTCACTGATGAGCTCAGCTGATGACACACACACACACACAGGCCGCAGACGCCCCTCCAGCTGCCAGTGTTGCCTTCAGCTCCAGAGAACAGTCAACACCAAGCCATAACGCACTGACTGGTCCACTTTCCAAACCAATACAAATTTGTACATTTTATTTGTCACATGCTTCACAAACAACAGGTGTAGACTAACCATACATTTTTTACTTACAGGTCCTTTTCCAACGATGCAGAGTTAAAGATAAAATAGAAATAGTGACATAAGGAATAAATACACAGTGAATAACAATAACGAGTAAAAATAGCATGGCTATAGACAGGGAGTACCAGTTCCAAGTCAATGTGCAGGGGTATGAGGTAATTGAGGTAATTATGTACATATATAACTACAAAAGCTATGACAATGGAGCCGAAGGGGATGGCTGCCGTTTTACGGGCTCCTAACCAACTTTGCTATTTTGTGTGTTTTTATGCATTGTTTGTAACTTATTTAGTACATAATGTTGCTGCTACCGTCTCTTATGACCAAAAAGAGCTTCTGGATATCAGAACAGCGATTACTCACCTCGAACTGGACAAAGATTTTTTTTTTATGAGTCCGACGCGAAGGATATACTGTTTCTCCGAGACCAGGCCCAAATTCCTATCATTCGCGTGAAGAAAAGACAGAGGTACAGGGGGCGGAGATCAGGGTGCTTTGTGAGAATTCGTCAGCGAGTGCGTAACCCGCCTCTACCATCTGTTCTATTGGCAAACGTGCAATCTCTGGAGAATAAACTGGATGAGCTCCGTTCGAGACTATTCTACCAACGGGACATTAACTGAAATATGTTATGTTTCACAGAGTCGTGGCTGAACAACGACACGGATAATATACATTTGGCTGGATTTTCCGTGCATCGGCAGGACAGAACTGCTACGTCCGGTAAGACGAGTGGTAGTGGTGTGTGTCTGTCTGTCAATAACAGTTGGTGATCGATGTCTAATATTAAGGAAGTCTCGGTATTGCCCGCCTGAGGTAGTGTGGTCCACAGCTTATCATGAGGTACTCTATCTACCAAGAGTTTTCATCTATGTTTTTCGTAGCCGTCTATTTACCACCACAAACCGATGTTGGCACTAAGGCCGTACTTAACAAGCTGTGTAAGGCCATAAGAAAACAAGAAAATGCTCATTCAGAAGCAGCGCTCCTAGTGGCCGGGGACTTTAATGCGGGCAAACTTAAATCCGTTTTACCTCATTTCTCCCAGCATGTCACCTGTGCAACCAGATGGAAAAAAAACTCTAGACCACCTTTACTCCACACACAGAGATGCATACAAAGCTCTCCCTCGCCCTCTATTTGGCAAATCTGACCATAAATCTATCCTCCTGATTCCTGCTTACAAGCAAAAACTAAAGCAGGATGTACCAGTGACTCACTCAATACGGAAGTGGTCAGATGATGCAGATGCTACGCTACAGGACTGTTTTGCTAGCACAGACTGGAATATGTTCCGGGATTCATCCAATGGCATTGAGGAGTATACCACCTGAGTCACCGGCTTCATCAGTGCATCAATGACATTGTCCCCACAGTGACCGTATGTACATATCCCAACCAGAAGTCATGGATTACAGGCAACAACCGCACCGAGCTAAAGGCTAGAGCTGCCGCTGCCGTTTTCAAGTAGTGGGACACTAATCCGGACGCTTATAAGAAATGCCGCTATGCCCTCAAAAGAACCATCAAACAGGCAAAGCGTCAATACAGGACTAAGATTGAATCCTACTACACTGGCTCTGATGCTCATCAGATGTGGCAGGGCTTGCAAACTATTACGGACTGCAAAGGGAAACCCAGCCGCGAGCTGCCCAGTGACGCGAGCCTACCAGATAAGCTAAATGCCTTTTATGCTCGCTTCGAGGCAAGCAACACTGAAGCACCAGCTGTTGTGGACGGCTGTGTGATCACACTCTCCGTAGCTGATGTGAGCAAGACCTTTTAAACAGGTCAACATTAACAAGGCTGCGGGGCCAGACGGATTACCAGGATGTGTACTCCGAGCATGGTGGACCAACTGGCAAGTGTCTTCACTGACATTTTCAACCTCTCCCTGACCGACTCTGTAATACCTACATGTTTCAAGCATACCACCCTAGTCCTTGTGCCCAAGAAATCGAAGGTAACTTGCCTAAATGACTACTGCCCCCTAGCACTCATGTCGATATTCATGATGGCTGGTCATGGCTCACATCAATACCATCATCCTGGAAACCCTGGACCCACTTCAATTCGCAAACCGCCCCAAAAGATCCACAGATGACGCAATCTCAATTGCACTCCACACTGCCCTTTCCCACCTGGACAAAAGGAACACCTATGTGAGAATGCTGTTCATTGACTACAGCTTAGCGTTCAACACCATAGTGCCTACAAAGCTCATCACTAAGCTAAGGACCCTGGGACTAAACACCTCCCTCTGCAACTGGATCCTGGACTTCTTGACCAGCTGCCCCCAGGTGGTAAGGGGAGGCAACAACACATCTGCCACGCTGATCCTCAACACGGGGACCCCTCAGGGGTGCGTGCTTAGTCCCCTCCTGTACTCCCTGTTCACCCACGACTGTGTGGCCAAGCACGACTCCAACATCATCATTAAGTTTGCTGACGACACAACGGTGGTGGCCTGATCACCGACAACGATGAGACATCCTATAGGGAGGAGGTCAGAGACCTGGCAGTGTGGTGCAAGGACAACCACCTCTCCCTCAATGTGAGCAAGACAAACGAGCTGATCGTGGACAACAGGAAAAGGAGGGCCGAACAGTCCCCCATTAACATCGGGGCTGTAGTGGAGTGGGTCGAGAGTTTCAAGTTCCTTGATGTCCACATCAACAACAAACTATCATGGTCCAAAAACACCAAGAATGTTGTGAAGAGTGCACGACAATGCCTTTTCCCCCCTCTTGAGACTGAAAAGATTTGGCATGGGTCCCCAGATCCTCAAAAGGTTCTACAGCTGCACCATCGAGAGCATCCTGACCGGTTGCATCACCGTTTGGTATGGCAACTGCTCGGCATCCGACCGTTACGCGCTACAGAGGGTAATGCGTACTGCCCAGTACATCACTGGGGCCAAGCTTCCTGCCATCCCTGTTCTCTCTGCTACCGCACAACAAGAGGTACCGGAGCGCCAAGTCTCGGTTCAAAAGGCTTCTTTACAGCTTCTACCCCCAAGCCATAAGACTGCCAAACAATTCAATTGCACCCCAGACTATTTACATTGACCCCCTCCCCCCTTTGTTTGTACACTGCTGTTTGTTTATCTATGCATAGTAACTTTACCCCTACCTACATGTACAAATGACCTTGACTAACCTGTACCTCTGCACATTGACTCGGTACCAGTACCCCCTGTATATAGCCTCGTTATTGTTATTGTTACTTTTTATTTTATTCTGTGTTACATTTTATTTTTTACTTAAGAAAATATTTACTAAATAAACAAATCTCTTTCTTGAACTGCATTGTTGGTTAAGGGCTTGTAAATCAACATTTCACAGTAACACGGTAAGGTCTACACCTGTTGTATTCAGCGCATGTGACAAATACAATTTGATATAGTTATGTGTATTATTTTAAGGCTACATTCCCCTCTCTTAACAGTGTAAATCCACCCCACCATTAAGAGACAGTTCCAAGCGTGAAATGGCCAGCACTTGGCCAGGGGATTACTTTTTACCAACAACCTGAAGTGACCCTCGACAGGATAGAGTAGGCGACCCAGTTCCTCACTGACTTTACCCTCGTCACTAGCTATGTGTGTGTGAGCGCTGTGTTTGTGTCACTGAGGCTGAGAAAGAAAAAGGAGGAAATGGAGAATGGATAGAGAGACTGAGTGAGACTGGTCTGGTTTGTTTTCTTCAGCCACAGATCTGCCACCGCTGGCACTCTGATACCATCTTAATGCCAGCCGTTCTGCTCCTCCACGCTCGCACGCACTCATGGAGGGAACACAACACACACACACACACACACACACACACACACACTAGACCAGAGACTATGAAGTCATTCTCCCTGCTTGACTTGTGAGTATGTATTTTGAGAGCCCTCTCAACAACAAATGCCTCCAAGCCAAGACCATCCTGAGTTCAATCCTGAGCACTTAGGTTCTCACATTTGAATGGCCCAGGAAACAAAATTAAATGTTAGTCCTGGTTTCTGGTGAAACATTGGAGTGACGTACTGCAGAGTCAGTCAGAAAACACACCCAAGGCCATGTTGACCTCAACTACACATCCGTCATCATTATATATATATATATATATACAGTTGTATAGGTCATTCTGGAAACTGTTTGTGTTGTCCCTGCAGTGCCCTCCATGCCGCAGTCTGACCCGGGTGCTGGTAGAATCATATCGCACTGTGAAGGAATCGGGTCAGAAGTTTGAGATAGTGTTCGTCAGCGCTGACAGGTGAGACTCATGCAGTATTTCCTTCACACACGCATACACACTCTCTGTCTCGCGCTCTCTCTGTTGCTCTCTCGCTCTCTGTCATGCTCTCTCACGCGCATATATATATATATATATATATACATACACACACATTGTTTTTGTCTATTTAAAATAACATCAAATTGATCAGAAATACAGTGTAGACATTGATAATATTGTAAATTACTTTTTGAGCTGGAAACGGCTGATTTAAAAACAGAATTATAATAATAATGGAATATCTACATAGGTGTACAAAGGCCCATTTATCAGCAACCATCACTCCTGTGTTCCAATGGCATGTTGAGTGCCTAGAAGGCCAGCATCCCGGAGTCGCCTCTTCACTGTTGACATTGAGACTGGTGTTTTGTGGGTACAATTTAATGAAGCTGCCAGTTGAGGACTTGTGAGGCGTCTGTTTCTCAAACTACACACTCTAATGTACTTGTCCTCTTGCTCTGTTGTGCACCGGGGCCTCCTACTCTTTCTATTCTGGTTAGAGACAGTTTGTGCTGCTCTGTGAAGGGAGTAGTACACAGCATTGTATGAGATCTTCAGTTATATGGCAATTTCTCGCATGGAATAGCCTTCATGTCTCAGAACAAGAATAGACTGACGAGTTTCAGAAGAAAGTTCTTTGTTTCTGGCCATTTTGAGCCTGTAATCAAACCCACAAATGCTGATGCTCCAGATACTCTAGTCTAAAGAAGGCCAGGTTTATTGCTTCTTTAATCAGAACAACAGTTTTCAGCTGTGCTAACATAATTGCACGAGTATTCTAATGATCAATTAGCCTTCTTAAAATTATAAACTTGGATTAGCTAACACAACGTGGCATTAGAACACAGGAGTGATGGTTGCTGATAATGGGCCTCTGTACGCCAATGTAGATATTGCATTAAAGATCTGCCGTTTACAGCTACAATAGTCATTTACAACATTAACAATGTCTACACTGTATTTCTGATCAATTTGATGTTATTTTAATGGAGAAAATTTTGAATCGACTGAAAAAACAGAGTTGACAGTGGCTCTGAGGGTTGTTTTGTGTTTGTCAACCAACGCAGGTCGGAGGAGTCCTTTCAGCAGTACTTCAGTGAGATGCCTTGGTTGGCAGTTCCATACTCAGATGAGGCCCGACGATCACGACTCAACAGACTCTTCGGAATACAAGGTACAACCCTGTCTCTGATGTCTCCTCCTGTACTCATATACTGAAGTCCTCCTGGACATGATGCTCAGAGTGAGTATCAAACACTAACTGTCTGGCCAAATTATGTGTTGATGTGGAGAAGCGGCCTAATGGCAGCCAGCTCTACTGTGTGCTGTTCTGTGCTGGGTTAGGGTAGGGAACAGTGAACAGATAGCCCTCAAGCTAAAGGAATGTGGGCTGGTAATCAAGTTTACTGTCCCGCTCGCTGAGTAAGGGTCATTTCTCTGTCTCACTCTGCCTTTCTTTTTCCTTCTTCCCAAGGCTTTTTTTCTATAACCCACCTCCCACCCCCGTCTCTCGCTAATGCCCCACCATCATGTCTGTCCGTCTGTGTCGTCTGTCTGTCCGTCCACAGGGGAGTAGTGTGGTTGTAGTCAAGGTGCTGGGTCATTGCCTCTTCTGCCTGAATGTTAAGAATGCTTGCAGGACTGGTCGATACTGCCCCGCTTCCCCATTCAAACCCGTTATTCACACTGGCCCCCACCCATCACCACACACACACACACACACACACACACACACACACACACACCCTTCCTCCCAGCCAAACACACACTATGCACTCTGTTTCTGATAAGGCTGTTTAATACAGCAGTGAGATTGTAATCTGAAAGACTGTGGGAGAGAAAGGGGTCGGGTGTTATGAAAAATCTCCTGAACAGGGAACGCAGCGGGAGTCTGAGCAGAGAAATGGATGGAGAGAGACAGAGAGCAGAGGCAGGTCAGAGCCTCTGAGGGACTTTAAGCTCCTCCATACCACACAGATAAACAGTGGGAGAGAGACAGCCATATGTGGTGAGAGTAACTGGAAACATGGAAGAACAGAAGGGTGAGGTGGCAGAGTAGCAAGATCTTCAATTCATGATTGTTCTCCCTGTTTCCATCTTTCTCACTTTCTTTTTTCCTCTCTCCCACCCTCCCTCCCCAGGTATTCCCACCCTTATTCTGCTGGACACGGAAGGTCACATGATCACGCGACAGGGCCGTGTGGAGGTGCTGAATGACCCAGAGTGTCGGCTCTTCCCCTGGCACCCCCGGCCCGTACTGGAGCTCAGCGAGTCCAACGCCGTGCAGCTCCACGAGGGGCCCTGCCTCGTGCTCTTTGTGGGTGAGTAGATGAGTGGATGACCATTTCAATGTCAGTCCCTACCGTGCACCTCCACGAGAGGCCCTACCTCGTGCTCTTTGTGGGTGAATGGAGGAGCATTCAGTGCTGGTTTCTACCAAAACAATCCTTCAGACTATGTATAGTAGTACATTCTAAAGAATATTGTGCAAGTAGTAAAAGTGAACAGATCAGTTGTAAGGCCGCATGCTATTTTAAAGTTTGAGAACATGCAAGAGTAGGGTAGAGAGAAGGATGAGAAGAAAATGGTCTGTCTGTCTGTTAGGCTGTTAGCATTGAGAGAGATGGCAGAGATGGATGCCATGCTCTGCTAAGTGGCTCAGGCCAAAGTGGACAGGACAGCCAGCAGGCCAGACGACACAATAATAAAGCAATGTGAGAATGGAGTGACCGGGTGCACACTGATGACCTCATGATTTCAGGCCACCCTAAGATCAGATCCAAAGGGGTCAGCCACAGCTCTCCTCCATTTGCCTCCTCACTCATCTGTACATCTGTCCGTTCACTCACCCCGTCTCCTCACTCATCTGTACATCTGTCTGTTCACTCACCCCCTCTCTCCTCCCGTCCTGCACATTCTTTCTCTCCTTTTTCTCATGGCTGGTTTTCTTTCTCTCTTCATCCTGTCCCCTCTCTGGTCTTTCGCTCTTCATCCTGTCCCCTCTCTGGTCTTTCGCTCTTCATCCTGTCCCCTCTCTGGTCTTTCTCTCTTCATCCTGTCCCCTCTCTGGTCTTCATGCATTCACACCCAGTTTTCTCTCCTCTGTCTCACTCTCTCTCTCACACACACATTATCTCTCTCAACCTTCACTCTTTATACTCTTTTCATACATTTGACTCCTGTGTTTCTCTCGTTCAGATGCGGAGGAGGAGGGAGAGCTGGAGCCGGCGAAGGAGCTGATCCAGCCAATCGCAGAGAAGATCATGGCTAAGTACAAAGCCAAGGAGGAGGAGACACCACTGCTCTTCTTTGTGGCTGGAGAGGTTAGATAGTGGACACATGCACACGCATGCACACACACACACACCTCCAGCTGACCTAGATGAGAATATTCACACCTGATGAAATCTTCTTCTTCACTTTTGGTGTTTTAGTTGTTTTGCATTCTTATCTTGTGTACTGTACATCTCTACTGTGGGGGTCTGTCTCTGTGTGTGATTGCTTGTTGCTATGCTCTGGTATGATGTTCCATCTGCTTTAGTTATCACATATCATAATCATCTGGTAGAGAACACCAACCGACACACAAATGTGTGTGTGTTTGGGTGGCAGGTACCCTAGTGGTTAGAGGGTTGGGCCAGTAACTGAAAGGTTGCCAGATCGAATCCCCGAGCTGACAAGGTAAAATCTGTCGTTCTGCCCCTGAACAAGGTAGTTAACCCACTGTTCCTAGGCAGTCATTGTAAATAAGAATTTGTTCTTAACTGACTTGCCTAGTTAAATAAAGGTTAAATTTTAAAAAATATATAAAAATTAAGCTACAGTATAATATCAGAGGGGCAGTTTCTGAGGGATGAAACCCCCTTCCACACGGCCCAGAATTCAGTTGGCCGTCTGTCTGATGATAGCCGTTCTCCCTCTTTCCGCAGAACAGCTGTGCACCTCTCCCTCCCGAATCCCTCTATCTCCCCCTCGTCGATCCTTCCGCCAGCCCTCAGTGCAGGAGGGATCATGGAATTTTCTTAACTCTTGTTATCTCTTGTTTTTCCTTCTCATCCTTTCTGGAGCTTGTGGAGTTATCAGCAGGGGCAGCCATAATTACCAGATTAGCTAGCTCTCCTTCTCCTCCTCTCCCCTGCTCACAGGGCTCAGAGCTCGGGGAGGTCAGCACGCTGCCCCATGTCAGATGGTCTAGGTTTCAGCCATGGGGGACTGCACAGGTGCTCCCTCTCTGTCCTGTCTGACCATCTGCCTGGCTGCCTGAGGCCACACGGCTCTCATGACAGCCTTGAAATGCCACGGCCACAGACAGACCGAAGGACGCACGCGTTCACATGTCACAGACAGGCGCTGGGGCTAAGACAAGATACTAACACCCTCTCTCTTTACCGTTCACTTGTTTTGGGGATTTGTTGCATATTAAATGGTATTTCTGTTCATCTGGACTCGACCCATTCTAATGAATGCTTTCTAGGTGCATGTTCAATCTGGCACCCCTGGTAGTCTATAGCAGGCAGGTACAGTTTTCTTCTCATCGTCTGGGTTACATGTAGCTGGATCTGAATTCACCAGCACTGGATCTGTTCCAGACTGGGATAGTCCCAAATGGCACCCAACTCCCCATATAGTGCATTACTTTTTACCAGAGCCCTATAGGGAATAGGGTACCATTTTGGATGCAGCCTGTGTATACCCTGTTAGATATCACTCCCTGCCATGGGCCCATTGGGCTCTCTGTTATGCCAGGCAGAGGCTGGATATGCCAGGCAGAGGCTGAGGTTACATGATGGACCCCCATGCAGCCTACAGGGCCCTGGCCTGGTTGAGGCCTGCCTGCATGTGGCTAGACCAGGCCCTGTCTGCCCCACAGGGAGAGCCTGGCCTGCAGAAAATGAGAGGGGATCTCATTACCCCGCTATGTCACACGGGCTGAGAGAAACTGACTGGCAACCTACAGTAGGACAATTGGAAGACACCCTATTCACACAGAAAATGAATGGGGATTGATTGATGTGTGATTGCAATAAAGATGTCTACTGTAATTTTATAAGTGTTTCTATCAGTACACTACATGACCAAAAGTATGTGGACACCTGCTCGTCAAACATCTCATTCCAAAATCATGGGCATTAATATGGAGTTGGTCCCCCCTTTGCTGCTATAACAGCCTCCACTCTTCTGGGAAGGCTTTCCACTAGATGTTGGAACATTGCTGCGGGGACTTGCTTCAATTCAGCCACAAGAGTATTAGTGAGGTCGGGCATTGATGTTGTTCGATTAGGCCTGGCTCGCAGTCAGCGTTCCAATTCATCCCAAAGGTGTTCGATGGGGTTGAGGCCTGGGCACTAAGCAGGCCAGTCAAGTTCTCTCTTTATGTAGTGTTGTCTCTCTTGTCGTGATGTGTGTTTTGCCCTATATTTATATATTTATTTTAATCACAGCCCCCCGTCCCCGCAGGAGGTATTTTGCCTTTTGGTAGGCCGTCATTGTAAATAAGAATTTGTTCTTAACTGACTTGCCTAGTTAAATAAAGGTTAAATAAAAATTAAAAAAGTTATTCCACACTGATCTCGACAAACCATTTCTGTATGGATCTTGCTTTGTGCACTGGGGCATTGTCATGCTGAAACAGGAAAGGGCCTTCCCCAAACTGTTGCCACGAAGTTGGAAGCAGAGAATCGTCTACAATGTCATTGTATGCTGTAGCGTTAAGATTTCCCTTCACTGGAACTAAGGGGTCTAGCCCGAACCATGAAAAACAGCCCCAGACCATTATTCCTCCTTCAAATTTTTGTTGGCACTATGCATTTGGGCAGGTAGCGTTCTCCTGGCATCCACCAAACACAGATTCCAATGGCAGCGAGCTTTACAACACTCCAGCCAACACTTGGCATTGGGCATGATGATCTTAGGCTTGTCTGCGGCTGCTCGGTAATGGGAACTCATTACATGAAACTCCCGACAAACAGTTTTTGTGCTGACTTTGCTTCCAGAGACAGTTTGAAACTCGGTAGTGAGGACAGACTATTTTTACGCGCTTCAGCACTCTGCGGTCCGGTGAGCTTGTGTGGCCTACCACTTCGCAGCTGAGCCTTTGTTGCTCCTAAACGTTTCCACTTCACAATAACAGCACTTAGTTGACCGGGGCAGCTCTAGCAGGGCAGAAATTTTAGTAACTGACTTGTTGGAAAGGTGGCATCCTATGACGGTGCCACGTTGAATGTCACTGAGCTCTTCAGTAAGGCCATTCTACTGACAATGTTTGTCTACCTGTCAGCAACCAGTGTGGCTGAAATAGCCGAATCCTCTAATTTGAAGGGGTGTCCATGTAACAGTATTGCTTCCGTCCCTCTCCTCGCCCCTACCTGGGCTCGAACCAGGGATCCTCTGCACACACAGAAACGCTATTAGCGCACATCCCGCTAACTAGCTAGCCATTTCACATCAGTTACATCCACATACTTTCGTGTATATTATGTTTGTTTGTTTTTTTGACGGTATTTTCTATATAATTGACTCAATGGGATATTTAGGGTCTAGTTGTTGTCTTTGCCTTGACTCTTCCCAGGTATAACCAGGAATGGGAGATCCTGACAATAGTTTAGTCTGCCGCCAGTCTCACCTGCTAACCTCCCTGACCCCAGGGTTCAAAGGTCGAGGCCTGTGTCACACTGTGTTGTGAGCCAGACAGGTTGGCCTCCACTAGTTATTTATGTCCAAGCAGTGTGGTGTTTATAGAAACACTTGTCTCCTGTTTACCTTACTGGCAGTACAGTTCAACAGTTAGAAGAAATTAAACAATTATCAAGAAGCCAATACCCTCACAGGCAAATCGCTGTCATTTAGGACAACCATATACCTACTGATTAAATAATATGTTACATATAACACTTTTCACTAGATCTAACAGCGCTTTACAAGGGCGTTATCTTACAAAGTGTGTAAACATACAGGGTCTAGCTGGCCTATATCCTATCCTTTGATAGTGATTCTCAGTGACCATGGGTTTCCAGCCTCCCATTGATACAGACTGATAGGTCATTGTTCAGCCAATCATATCCTGAATTTTACAATGCCTGGAGAACTCTCAAGCTGACCAATCAGTAGGCTGCTGCCCAGGCCAATAGGCCAATGGGAGCTTCTTATCTTTGAAGGTCCTTGTCTGATGACCGTCGTCTACTCTGTGGAATGCCACAGTGCTACAATGGGCAGAATAAACCTGGCATTGTGCAGCAGTAGGTTCCATACGGTGAACACACACAGAAGCCTTATCATGGCAGTCAGTCAGTGACTACAGGCCAGACATAGCAGAGCGACTCTTTGTGTTCAGAACTGGGCTGGAGAGGGCGGGGGCTGGCCTCTCTCTCTGTCTCCCTCCTTCTTTCACGGCTGGACTGGTTGCTTCTTATGAAGAACAGTTTACACAGGGTTAGCAGCCACACAAAGGAAGATGCAAGACTTCCCACAGAGAAGAAGACAGCCAGGGAGATTACATCTCTTCATATCTAAGAGGCTGGGAGGCCACGCTGACAGACTCCTCTGTGGTTTCTCTTTCTGTGGTTCCTTTCTAAGGCGATGCCCGAGGATGTATCTTCAATCTGAGCTTGCAAGAAAAGCCTTTAGGGAGGATGTGTGGAGTCACAGATTTTTAAAGCTTGAGAATGTAGCTTGTGGCTACATGAATCATCCTCATAAGTGTAGCAATTACTTTCATTGGATATTTTTATGAACTTTAATAGGTTTAAGACTCAATGGTCTGCTCCTAGATCCGATTTTAGAGATTCAGAGGAATTGAGCTCTCCAGATTTTACATGCCACAAGATAACTCAACTGTTCTGCTAGCAGTTTTGCAACAAGTTGAGGTCAAACATTGTGTTGGCATACATACTTGTCCATTTTAAGTAGCAAATCAGCCAAGCTGCTCTTTGAGAGGTCTGAGAGCTGATGGTGCAGTTTAATCAATTTTTAGTTTGAATCGTTTTACTGCCATTTTGTCAGATAACAGGAGCGTTAGTCCAAAAAAGGAAAACATTTGAAAAGCTGTGATTTAATGAGTGCCAAGCTTTTGTGACAGTGCCACCCTGTGGTCGTCTAACTTCTGTATTTTTAAATAATCTTTTCCATATGAAATTGTTCTATCTTCGATCTCTTCCAAGCCTCTCTCACCCAGAGGGCTTAGTTGAGGGGAAGTCAGCTCATCCTGTCATGAGGAAGCAAGAGAACATCTCAGTCGACGTTAGATACTAGTCTGGCGGCATGTAGCCTAGCGGTTAAGAGCGTTGGGACATTAAACGAAAGGCCGCTGGTTCGAATCTCCGAGCTGACTAGGTGAAAAATCTGTCGGTGCCCTTGAGGAAGGCACTTAACACTAATTTCCTCTGTAAGTCGCTCTGGATAAGAGCATCTGCTAAATGACAGAGCTGAAATGTGCGACCTCACATAAATCAACAAAAGTCTTGACTGACTGGAACTAATGCAGCTTTGTTGATTTACTAACTGAAATGACATGCTATTGCCAAAAAGTGCCTGTTATTTTCTCTCTGAATAATTGATTGCCCCTCAAGTGAGTGGGCTGGGGAGCTGCTGCCTGTCTGCTGTGGTGTTATAGTGAGTTATTCCTGCTGTCTTATGATTCTAGGCCCTGTCTGTAATTCCCATTTGTTAAAGAGGTGAGATCAAGCCTGGAGCTGAACAAAGCTTGGATCTGTGTTTGAGGACTTGTAAAGACATTCAGGAAGTGACATAGTTCTGTCCCGACTAACTCTGTCGTCAAAGCTCCACCACACGCCTTGTTATACTATTCCTCACCAGGCATGAGGGAATACAACTCTCCTTCTTTCTCCCTCCCTCCCACGCATACACTATCCAAACACGCTGTGATGTGTGTCTGAAGCTTCCCAGCCTTGTAGTCCGTGAGTGAGGCTTTGGAGGGATGATGTTGGACCCCCCCCCCCCCCCCAAGAGTGGGGTGCATGATGGAACCCTGGCTAGCTGAGCAGATAAGAGATCCCCAGTCTTCAACACCAAGCAGACATTGAGACTACCACCTTGAGTTGTGAATTAGTAATATTAAGTGGCATAGTTCATCTTGTGTGCTGTCCCAGTTTATTACCAATATCAAGTCATAACTGATTGAAGCAATTCTGTTTTTATATTCAGTCATAAGGATGTTAGTAGTTATCTAGCAATTTCTTTTGCATGACACACAGGATAAACTGTTGTTGTTAATATGTAGGCTAGTCTACTTCACGTGTAATCATGTCATGATTTCGTCATACAACTTCTTTCCCAGGCATAATTGCTACCGCATATAGACAGGTTTGACAGTCAGCTGGTAGGCAAGATTGTCATATGATCATGACTGACCCGTCTGTGTTCCCAGGATGACATGAGTGACTCCCTGCGTGACTACACCAACCTCCCAGAGGCAGCACCCCTGCTCACCATCCTGGACATGTCTGCCCGGGCCAAGTATGTTAAGGACGTGGAGGAGATCACACCGGCCGTGGTGGAGACCTTTGTCCAAGACTTCCTGGCTGAGAAGCTCAAACCAGAGCCCATCTAGATTAGGGTGCCATTTGGGACATATTCCCTATATAGTGCACTACTTTTGAAAAGCAATGCACTATATAGGGGATAGGGTGCCATTTGGGACACACACACACCTAGAAACCTACGGGACCGAAACCCATAACCTCCATCAAACCCTGACCTCCCGGTTACCACCACCAGCCTCCTCTCCCCCTTTGTCAGAGGAAGGTCTCACTTTTTACTGACATTACCTTTTTTTAGACATGTCTTTCTCTCTTGGATTATTCTCCTTCTCCTGTGGTGCCTTGCATTGACTACAGCCCCTACAGTAATATGGAGATTCTGTTGCTTTTTGGCTTCCAATAGCTTTTATCAGTTTCATTATTAGCATTTCTTGAAACTAGAAGAAACCACACAATGTTGACCCAATGGACTTGACATTTCACCATGTCTCTTTATTACCTTTGCTGAACCCACATTGCTTTTGTTTTCCAAAATGTGCTGAGAAAGAATAAAATGATTGCAACAAATTCTCTAAGTTCTATAGTTGTAATTTACAAATATGCAGTGCAGAAAATGTCCTGAACTTCAGTTTAATGTAACTGTCTTATTGTTCTTCTGTTTAAAAGGTGCTGCATAATAGTATAGACAAATGTTAAGATTTCCCTGTTTCAAAAGGTCATTTTGTCTGTATTTTGTTTTGTATTGCATCTGGCTTTGTGTGTCATGGGATTTCAAATACTATTCACTTGTCTTATCATGAAGTGAGTGATAGTCAGCCCTACCCAATTGTTAAATGTCAGTGGTTGAGATGGAAACTTAAGAGGATTTTCTGTGAAGATCCCATCTATTGAAAAGGCCAGATATTTTTGAAGGCACAAAAATGGCATTAAAATCCACCTTAGTTGCTAAGTGTTGGAAGTATGAATTCACATTTGTCACTCCCTGGTTGTCTCTAGTCATGACTTCACAGCCATTAAAATTCACTGTTAAGCACAACTGTCTTATGTTGTCAACTTCCTCTATCCATGAGGCCATTTTTATTCCATTGGGAGCAAATGTATTTTAGACAGTATTAGCTTGGTATCACTTCTACATGTGTGCATTATTTATATATAATGACTCCAGAAATGTAGTTTACATTTATATTTCCAATTTTAAAAAACAAAATCAAGTGTACTGTTCTTTTTGATGTCAGGCATTTGTACACAGTATAAGAAAACAAAGTATTTCATACCTTTCACATGCAGTAGTTTTTTTTAACCCTACAACTTCATAACATACAGTAAATGTTCTCAGTAAGGTCTCAGTTGCTTCCTTGTGGTTACTATGACAATTGCTTTCAGGCCTGTCAGTGAAAATGTTAGATGGACAGGTTCTTTCCCTTGCTAAACAGACACACTTAGCACATGTCCAGTATAGAGATTAAGCAGTCATGTTGCACAGCAGCAGTTTACAGTCAACTGGCAGGAAATCTAGAGGCCAACTGCATGTGGAGACTAAGTGAAGCTTCTAAAGCCACACTGGCAGGAATTTTGGAAGAAATATGCATTTCACATTGTCACTCATTTTACTTCACTTATTAGCTGAGAGTTGAATATGGAAATTAAATCCATCCATATGATTCAGTCTGACATGAGGTACAGTGAAGTGGTGTCGTGCAGTCAAGAATGTATGCATGGAAAAAGTGACCAACACCAGGAATAACATATCCATTACACTCAAAATGGATTCCAATGGATGGATCATGGAAATTGCACCTTAGACTTATCTTTCCTCCCAGACGTCTCCATTAGGTTCAACAGTTGCCTTCTGCCTTCAAATAGGAGAATGCTGGCTGCCATGGCTGAGTTGAGACTGTCCACTCCAGGGACCACAGGGATAAACAGTCTTTGACCGGCAGTTCTCTCAGCCAATTGGACAGCTTCTAGACTCAGTCCATGAGTCTCTCCACCTATCACAAGACCAGTGTTCCCCTGAGCCCAGCCCTCATGGTACAACTTAGTCTCCACTCTTGGAAATGACAGTTCGGAGTCGGAATCTGATTCATATTCCTTATAGCGCATGTCTTTACAATTAGGCCTGCTACTCACCCATCCATAGTCCCCCACCTTTGAAGGTTTGTTGGACTGGTTTGCTTCCTCAGCTACTTCTCTCTCAGAGCCACTGCAGTTATCTGCCACATGGACAGTCACCAACTTTGGCAGCTGGTTTTGAATGTCGTCCCAGTCCAAGCTGGGGAAGATGGGAAGGCGGAAATGGGCACCCATCGCTGCTCGCAGCACTTTAGGTTCCCAAGCGTCCACACAACCTGTGAAAATAAACATACACAAGATACTTAGTGAGAGAACCATTCAGAGTAATGCACAGGTTTATACACAGCAATTCCTCACCATCAGCTCCACTCGAAATGGCATCATTGACTTGGATTATGCCCATTCCCAGCTTATCATCATGACATACCCTTGGTGAGCAGGACATTGTGGCAGCCTGCAGCAACAGCACAGCGCAAGATGGTGCCCAGGTTCCCAGGGTCCCGCACGTTGTCGCAGATCAGGGACAGCGGCACAGACTGACCACGCTGGTCCTGAGGGAATGTCAGCCGGGATGGGTCTGGCCGAGAGAATATGGCTACAAGGGGTAAGCGTTGTCAATATACAGTACTTATTCTCAACAATATACAGTAGTATGTAGAACAACTTCAAAAGCATTCTGAAAATGAAAACATGCAGCCCATCATACCTATCACTCCTTGTGGAGCTACCAGGTCAGACCAGATCTTGATGTCCTCAAACTTGACTTTGACCAGAGTGGCCCTCTTCAGTTTGTCCAAGGGGAGATCACACAGTCTGTCCACAGAACTGAAGAACACCATCTGAGGGTTGGCTCCAGCAGCCAGGGCATCGCAGATCAGGCGTCTCCCCTCCAACAGGATCTTACCCTGGTGCTCCCGAAACGTCCTGGAACAAGCCACACTCACCACCCTCCTGGGAGATGGAGAGAGAAAAGGTAATGATATCTCGGCTGAACATCAGCTAGCAAACAAAGCCTACATGCAAACATATATAACAGTCCCGTAGTTACTAGACCTCTACTAGCCACTATAATTAAATAGGATATATTCACTCAACTATCATATAACATAGGGTCGATAGCCAACATGCACTGAGACTTACGCCAATCTTTTGTCACCAGGTAAGGCCCTTTCGAATTTGAGGCCACCTAGTTGGTCCTTCAGATTGGTTGTATGTTCCGACGTTGAGGATGCATTGCCATTTCTGTCACTCCATGACATGCTGCCAACACGTTTATTAGTGGTCTCATTTTTTAAAATGGCGTTGGACTCCCTCACTTTGGACGCAACTTTCTGAGACTGCTTGTTGACTATTTGATCTGACCTCTGTTTCGATGTCGTCTCACTATCAGGATACAACACCTTCACAGGCCTCCTTTTCAATGCTCGCACGTATCTCTTTGAATCTACGATACAGTCGTTACTTTTTTTCAGAATATTACTTCGTTCCGCTACAAGAAGATGCCAAAACATGCCTCTCACGAACGCCGCCATCTTTGCTACAACAGCAAGAAGAGAGCGTGGTAACTTTCGACAGTGGCATGAAGATTGGATGGTTTATACCATTATAAAAGGGGGGGGGGGGTAATCCAAGTAAAACATATTTTATGTTGGTAATACTGATTTGTAAAACAATATTAGATGCTTAACTTTTAATTTAAATACTCCTCGTTATCTTGAGATAGATTTTGGATCTGCGATTGAGTTGCAAATAATTTTAAGTGTACCGAAAATGTTGTCTTCCATAGAATCGATACCAGAGCAATCGATTGCAAGGCTCCTCAATCGACGTAGACAAACTGAGTGTGATATATAATCGTATAGTACATAGCAAACTCACCGGGTGAACATGCCTTTGAGGCGAGCCTTGCATTTTGTTTTCAAAGTGGGTGACAGAAGCAAAACGGCCACCTTTTACCGAGATGTGCTCGGCATGAAGGTACATGTTCAGCTCTTTCGTAGAACATCCTCAAACATGTGCGCAATGGACTTCCCTTGCACAGAGTGTACCACTGTTGCATTATTTTGTTATGATTGTTCTTCAATGTTGTTCATTGTGCTGTAAAAACGTGATGTTGGGGACTAGATTACTGTTTTGCCAAAATGTCAAAATCACCGATTTGATTTCAGATTTTGCGTCACGAAGAGTTTGAAGAAGGATGTAAGGCCACTTGTAATGGGTAGGCAGGCTGTCAACTTTACTGTTCAAACCTCACCTTGAAACGGACTTTGGTCTGCAAACACCTCTTGTGAAAATGGATTGTTTGAATTACTTGTTGTGTAACAATACGGTCACTCTTTCTCTCTTGATGCCCTACTTGCTTGTGTGAGTTAAGCCCTTATGATGGAAAATGGAGCAAGACAATGGTCGGCTTTGGTCCAGAAGATGATTACTTTGCGGCTGAGCTGACCTACAATTATGGAGTGGGAGAATATCGCCTTGGCAATGACTTCTTGGTAAGTGAATGGTTGTACTTGAACAACCATATGTGTATATTTTTTTTAACCCAATCCTAACTAAATTTCAGGGTCTGACTCTGCAGTCTAGCCAGGCTGTCAGTAATGCTAAGCGGCTTGGCTGGCCCCTCACTGAGGTTGGAAAGGCCCTCTATCTGGCTGAGGCTCCAGGAGGTTATCGCTTCTACCTGGTGGACAAAGAACAGCCTCCTAATGGTGGGTCAACAGTGCTTTGCACAGAAGATCATTGCATGTCTGTAGTATACTGTAAAGTAGAGCAGTAGACTATAGTCTACCATGTTTATTTTAAAGTCCAGGAGGACTCTGGTAGCCCTCTTTCAAAGTCACAGATCTCTTCTGCTAGCCATGGTAGCCAGAATAATGGGCAACTGAGCATTTTTATACATGACCCTAAGCATGATGGGCTGTTAATTGCTTAATTAACTCAGGAACCCCACCTGTTTGCAAGCACCTGCTTTCAGAATACTTTGTGTCCCTCGTTTCCTTTAAATTGGCATGTACCTATATATTGTGAATGTGTATCTGTTTTTCACTTGGTTAAAGATCCTGTACAGAAGGTGTGTCTGGCAGTGTCTGACCTGCAGAAATCAACACACTACTGGTCCTCCCTTTTGGGGATGAAGGTGATAGAGAGACATGAGGAGAAGACTGTGCTGATGGGATTCGCAGACACTCAGGTCCGTGGTGGCACCTTAATTGGGGAGGACGGACTCGTGGTAATGGCTGGAGTGGAATTAGTGGAATGGTATCAAATACATCAAACAAAAGGTTTCCATGTGGTTGATGCCATGTGGTTGATGCCCTCTTGTATTCTACACTTAGAACGCGACTGTGTTTTTGCATGAATTGATAAGATGGTGCTAATGCTAGGTGTGTGTTTTTCTCTATATTTGCAGTGTAAACTAGAGCTTCACGACATTGGTGGGACAGTAGATCATGGGACAGCCTTCGGACGCATAGCATTCTCTTGTCCACGTGAGAAGGTGAAGTAATAGATCCTTTTCCAGTACATGACACACTGACGTCACACGCAGATGCGCCCAACTCTTGGCTGCAGTAAGAAAGCTATCACCATCTGCGCCCATTCAACAAAGCCTTTTTTGGGTTCTCATACGCATACAATTATGTTTTGATTCTTGCTTGAACAGTCACTAAGATTATACACTGCTCAAAAAAATAAAGGGAACACTTAAACAACACAATGTAACTCCAAGTCAATCACACTTCTGTGAAATCAAACTGTCCACTTAGGAAGCAACACTGATTGACAATAAATTTCACATGCTGTTGTGCACATGGAATAGACAAAAGGTGGAAATTATAGGCAATTAGCAAGACACCCCCAATAAAGGAGTGGTTCTGCAGGTGGTGACCACAGACCACTTCTCAGTTCCTATGCTTCCTGGCTGATGTTTTGGTCACTTTTGAATGCTGGCGGTGCTTTCACTCTAGTGGTAGCATGAGACGGAGTCTACAACCCACACAAGTGGCTCAGGTAGTGCAGCTCATCCAGGATGGCACATCAATGCGAGCTGTGGCAAGAAGGTTTGCTGTGTCTGTCAGCGTAGTGTCCAGAGCATGGAGGCGCTACCAGGAGACAGGCCAGTACATCAGGAGACGTGGAGGAGGCCGTAGGAGGGCAACAACCCAGCAGCAGGACCGCTACCTCCGCCTTTGTGCAAGGAGGAGCACTGCCAGAGCCCTGCAAAATGACCTCCAGCAGGCCACAAATGTGCATGTGTCAGCATATGGTCTCACAAGGGGTCTGAGGATCTCATCTCGGTACCTAATGGCAGTCAGGCTACCTCTGGCGAGCACATGGAGGGCTGTGCGGCCCCACAAAGAAATGCCACCTCACACCATGACTGACCCACCGCCAAACTGGTCATGCTGGAGGATGTTGCAGGCAGCAGAACGTTCTCCACGGCATCTCCAGACTCTGTCACATGTGCTCATGTGCTCAGTGTGAACCTGCTTTCATCTGTGAAGAGCACAGGGCGCCAGTGGCGAATTTGCCAATCTTGGTGTTCTCTGGCAAATGCCAAACGTCCTGCACGGTGTTGGGCTGTAAGCACAACCCCCACCTGTGGACGTCAGGCCCTCATACCACCCTCATGGAGTCTGTTTCTGACCGTTTGAGCAGAATAGTTATGCACGCTCACGTTTTCAGAATTGTTTTGTCTTATTTCTTGTTTATTTCACAAATATTTTGCATCTTCACAGTGGTAGGCATGCTGTGTAAATCAAATGATACAAACCCCCCAAAATCTATTTTATTTCCAGGTTGTAATGCAACAAAATAGGAAAAATGCCAAGGGGGGTGAATACTTTCGTAAGCCACTGTAAATAGAGGCAAATTTTTTCTGACGTTCTATAAAACTCCCCTTTGTTCTGCCACCAACTTGTGCACATCGCCCTTGTGCGGCAAAGTTAGTATAACAGAAAGTGGTCTATACAATGCTTTCAATTCTTAAATGGTTTGCCCCGCTGACTCTTTACATAAAGAGAGAAAGCAATATTCAACTATTTGTTTTATTATTTTTAGTTGACAGAAAGCAATATTCAACTATTTGTTTTATTATTTTTAGTTGGCAGATCTTGAAGCCCTGATGATAAAAGAAAACCAGAAAATCCTTACTCCCTTGGTTAGCCTGGACACCCCTGGGAAGGCAACAGTAGAAGTGGTCATTTTGGCTGATCCAGTGAGTGCCTTGCCAAATTATTAACATGGGTAGACTTGATTCGTTATAAATTCTCACATAATAACTGTGGTCATCTGTCTTCTAGGATGCCCATGAGATCTGCTTTGTGGGAGATGAGGCATTCAGACAACTCTCCCAGATGGACCCCAGTGGAAATGCATTGCTGGATAAGGTTGTTATTTAGAAATCTTATACAAATGAAACAATACTTTGCATTATCACAGAGTACATGCTCTTAATCTTTTACTCTAATTTATTTTCAGGCTATGGCTGAAGATAAAAGCGATGACTGGTTTGCCAAGCACAACAAGCAGAAGGCTTCAGCATAAGTGCGAAGAACATAGCTTAGCCATCATGGGTCTACTGGACATTTCCAACCTTTTGCCTTTTTCCCCATATATGGCATTACCCTTCCAGCGGCACAATGTCAGTAGATTTTACTCAACCAGAAGTATTATTTTGAGATGCTTAGAATGAGACTGAAAGTGTAGCTGTATTTGAGTCATACTGTGGCAGAAGCTTGATGAACATCGACCACTTATATTAACCTTGTTTGTGTATGCATTGAAAAGAATTGTACCTCTTCAGCTCAATTAAATGAGTAAAACACTAATACTTGTGACTTCATGAGAACAGTGCATTTATGGTGAAGAGTAATATCCATGTGAAGTCCTCACACTGCCAAATTGTAGGTCAAGTTTTGTGAAATGTGCAGACACTGGTGGGCGGCCCTTGGTTGAAAAATCAATGAAACGAGGGGGTATATGCAGATCTCTTGTGATGTAGAAGCTGTGTCATGCTCATTGAACTATCAAATGGGAAAATCAAACTGGGCAATATCAAAAGGGGATGGCATGAACATTTTCTTGAAGATAGGAGAATTGCCTAACCTTTGCTAACAACTAACAACTCACTCCCAACTACCATTTTCTAGTGATCCCCTTTCATTGGCATTAATAAATGACACTGAATAAGAAAGTGTCTAGTTCATTTTTAAACTAGCTGTTCTTGAGTAGATATGCTGCATAATAAAGGGAGAAGTATATTAAATAATTGTTCAATAAACTTGTTTGTTCACTGATTGAAAAAGATTAAGTGCAATGTGGCTAGGTGAAAGGTGGGCTGAGTGTGAGGCGTTTCGAACTCCGGGTTACAAATTAGTCGGCCATTGACTTTTTGGTAGTTTTTTTCTCATCGCTCCTCTGTTTACAGTGTAGACAACACACCTAGAAGATGATGCTGCTGCTGCTGCTTTGCCACTGAAAATGTAATGAAGATGAGAACCCTCCGGGCGGGATAAGAACATTTGAGACATTCAGATTTTCGACAAGCTGAAAAGGGGATTATACTTGTTAGCTAGCCCCCTAACTACCAAATTTGCCAACATTTGTTTCAATTGACGTGGTAGCTAGCTACGTGGCTATTTACCTAGCCAGCTAACGTTACTAGTTAGCTTGTAAATGACTACTGTTAGTGATGTGAGTATAGTTAGCTAACTCGAAACTGTGAACCATTGCTAGCGTTCCATCTTTCTTAGCCAGCTAGCTAACGTTATATCGTTTCCTTCAAACTTTTTTTGTGACAGGTACTGAAGCCAGTTAGCGAACGTTAGCATAACACAGTCTGGCCCTATAAATTCATTATAAATCCTACAATGTGATTTTCTGGATTTTTTTTTCTCATTTTGTCTGTCATAGTTGAAGTGTACCTATGATGAAAATTACAGGCCTCTCTCCATCTTTTTAAGTGGGAGAACTTGCACAATTGGTGGCTGACTAAATACTTTTTTTGCCCCACTGTATATACTGTACTTGATACCATCTACTGCATCTTGCCTATACCGTTCTGTACCATCACTCATTCATATATTGTTATGTACATATTCTTCATTCCTTTACAATTGTGTGTATAAGGTAGTTGTTGTGAAATTGATAGGTTAGATTACTCGTTGGTTATTAATGCATTGTCGGAACTAGAAGCACAAGCATTTCGCTACACTCACATTAACATCTGCTAACCATGTGTATGTGACAAATAAAATTTCATTTTAAGTGCAAACATTTCTATAAACCAGTTTTTGCTTTGACATTATGGGGTGTGTGTGTAGATTGAAGGGAGGGGGAAATTTAATCCATTTTAGAATAAGGCTTAAACGTAACAAAATGTGGAAAAAGTGAAGGGGTCTGAATACTTTCTGAATGCACTGTATTTTTGGAAAGTAGTAATAATGTAATATGAGCAAAACATTTGTGAACCGGCAACTTGTAACTTTTGAATCGATTTTCTGACTGATGCATGCTTCATTTGCGTCGGTTTGTGGTTCGCGCACTTGCATCTTGAACATTTTAATCGGTTACCGATGCGTGTCGGTGAATCGTTATATCCCTAGAAATCATGTTTCTCTGTCTTCATTGGGAAGGGTATTTATTTGTGTATTGTTTCTAGGTCAAACATTGTAGATTAAATAACAACCAGGTGCATTTCTCTGTGTTAATTTCAGGAAATAGACAGGATATGGATTTCAAGCAAACTTTTAAACCAGAACCTGCCGTGAGTGTTTTGAAGACATGTTTATACAATCTTATGACCTCATATCTCATAACATAATTGCATATCTCTCAGCTTTCTTGCCCTTTTAAGGGAAAGGGCCCGTGAATCATTCAACAGTACAAGGTTGCGAACTATGTGTTTGTTTCTCAGGAGGTGCCTGGCGTTGTGTGTGGGTGATACCAGAGTGAGAGTGGTCCTCCAACAGCTTCTGAGACCTCGGGCGCCTAAGAGCTGTGATGGAGGAGAGTCAGGGAAGGTTCCTCTTAGCCATGCAACCCTGCGGTTTATCTCCCAGGTAGGGAATAACACACAACTGTTTATATAAGAATGCTACTCACAAAATATTTCATGAAAAAAGTGTTCTCAGTTCACTCAGCTGCTGTCTGTCTCTGCTCTCAGCTGCTGTCCTTCCACATTGACTCCATCAACGTGATGGTGTTAAACCTAGCCCTGTCAGAGTCTCTATGGTACATGACCACCTCAAGTATTGACCTACTGCTCAACCATCAGGGCAAAAGGTATTAAACCTCCACACACTCTAACGTCATCTAAACAGATCATTCTTATCTTAGCCTGACTGTTTAAATGTTCATGATTTTTCATAACAATTTCTCAAACTTTCATAACAGGTTGACCTGGGACTTTTCTGTGGAGCAGCTAAGCAGTAAAGTGCTTAAAATCAGTCAATTGGTAAGTGGAGTTTCTTCCCATGTAAACATAGAAGTCTTTTGAGTGTCTCTCTTTAAAGAAGTGTTACTTAATAGAATGTATTTCACTGCATTGTCTCAACTCACTGCTCAGCAGGATACATGTCTGGTGTAGACGTCCCTGAGCCTGGTGCTGTCTGGGGATGTCAACCTACCAGAGCTGCATCCAGGCCGACTGGCACTGTGTGTGAGAACACTGCTGACTGAGCTGCACGAGGGCCTGTTCCTCAGCCAGCTACTGCTTCTACCTCCTCCCCTGGAAAGCACTCTCTCTGCAGACGGTGAGAAAGGGCAATGGGCTGCATCCCAATGGCACCTTATTCCCTATGTAGTGCACTACTTTTTAATAAGGATGGCACCCTATTCCCTACATAGTCCACTACTTTAGGGAGAAATGTGCCATTTGAGACGCAAACATGGTGTTATTGTATGGTTGCTGTGAGGTAATTTTGAGAACCATTCGGAGATGCATCACAACCATTTCTGTCTGTCATTTTCTTTTAGAATGTGAAAAGGACGAGTTTTTCCAGACTGAAGCAGTGGAGCAGTTTCATCAGCTGGTGCCCCAGAAGGTCAGTGTGGAGTTTGAGAATACTAGTATAACCCTGTCCATGCACAGCCAGAAAAGGTGAGTCATAGGGCATGGAGTTAGTATGAATTATATTTTATGTGTTGGTTTGTGTTTGTGTTTTTCCATTTTCTTCTTCCTTTGACTGTATATCTGAATCATCCAGACACTTGAACTGGACACTAAAGTCTCTGAAGGTGGGATACGGACGTGAGGACGAGCAGCTGTCGCTCAGGAGCTTCACTCCTGAGATGAGCTTCCCTCAGAGCAGCCTGGAGCTACTTCTGGAGGGTGAGTGGAGAGCTTGGCACCAGAAAGAAGTGTGTCACAAATGGCAATCTATTCCTTACATAGTGCACTATATAGGGAATTGGTTGCCATTTGGGATGTAGCCATAGAGGAGGGGATGAGAGGGTCTGGGAGGGTGGGGAAAATATCCATTCCTTGTTTGTGTATCATCAGATGGGCTTCTCCTCTCCCAGAGCAGACAGAGAATCCTTTGCCTTAACACCCTCAGGACTGTCTTGCAAGTGAGTGGTGTGGATTTGATTGATATGGTTACTAGTTTTCATAGTTGCATTGCATCATCATAGCTTTTTGCAAATATGTTTGACATATAAGCAGGAAACTTCAGAACAAACTTATCTCCCACTCATGTCCCCAGGTGACATCAGTGGACATTTCAGGGTCAGTCACAGTCAACACCTGCATCATCCACTACCATCACCAGGAGTTCTCCCATTGGCTAGACCTGTTTCCATGGGAACAGCTTGTTCATAGGAAAACAGCTCATAGAAAGAGGTATGAGCGTTTTCAACTGACAAACCAGACTGGAGAATGTCAAGCACACCAGTTGATTGCTTGAAACGGATGTAAAGACAATATCCAACAGCATACATTACTAACCTGGCCCTGTAACATGGTTTCTTTTTGATATTGATTAACACTCTAATCCTCTCCTGTCTGCATCCTCGTGTTTCTGTTGTGTCTGGTGGTATATTGTGGTGTGTAGTCCAGTGGACTATTTGCATACCCTCCCGTCCACCAGGAACTTCCCCCACCTGGACGCCCCAGTGATGATCAGCTCCTCAGTGTCCAATGTCAATGTGTCTGTCCAGCTGGGAGACACTCCTCCCTTCGCCCTGCGCTTCATCTCAGTCAGCACAGGTACAGCACAACACACACTCGCACAGGGCATGGTCAAATTATACTCCCGTTGCATATAAGGTCAAGAATATGTTGTTGTGGGAACACAAAGTTTAGTCTTGCCTGGAGAGGAATGGCAGGAATGCTAATGAACAGCAGTGGGTGTTTTTCTTCAGTTCATTCTGCTTTCAACATTGCAGTGGTTTCAGGAAGTCATGGTGCTGGAGCTGTTGAATCAACCCTTTCCAAACATACCCAGCCCTGATAGATTAAATAAGTAATCAGAAGTGTTTTTGTAAGGCACAGTCAGCTTTTTACCATTCTGTAACACATGAACTACTATTACTTTATGCCTCTATATATGGTAATCAAATGCAATATCCTTTTAAATCACAGAATCATCACACACCTACACATAGTGAGTAGAGTTAGAGTTGCAAAGTGTAGTAATGTGACTTGTGATCTTCAGTAGATCTGAATATGTCATGTATAATGTAGAGATGCAGCACGTTCTGGACATCAGCACAAACGCAGAGAGCCTCAATTTCCAGAATGTTCACCGCCATCTCTCTCTGTCCCTGGAACACTTCTGGTGGAGGGTGGGCCAGGACTCCCACATCCAGCAGGCCCCTCACCCCCCTGGCAAACACGTGTGGGGGGAAGCCCGCATCCTCGACCCCCTTACACTGCAGGTAAGGCAGGCATACAAGGTAGGCAATAACTATTTAGGGTTACTCACTCACTACTACTCACCAAGGTTTCAGCTGGGTTCCAATGATGTGATGAAGAACACCAAAATAAGGCTACTGGAATTCCTATTTTTCTGAAATTACCATCTATTCATAAATCGTTGAAGTTGACCTCTAAACCACAGGTCAAACTCATTCCACAGAGTGCAGAGTGTCTGCGGGTTTTCACTACTCCCTTATACTTGATTGATGACATAAGGTCACTAATAGTAAGGGACTCTCCTCACCTGGTTGTGTAGGTCTTCATCGAAATGAAAAACCTAAAACCCCCAGACACTAGGCTCTCCATGGAATGAGTTTGACACCCCCGCTCTAAAAACACCCTTCTTTTCCTGTATTGACCTGATGATCACAGCCCTGATTTAGTATTTGACCAATACTACACCAGCCATTGTTGTTATCTTTGTTGTCTCTGTCACCCCAGGGGAGCTTCAACAAGCCCCAGAGTGAGTCCAGTAGCCATTCTGAGAGTGTGAGTGTGGAGTCCAGTGTGAGGGGCCTACAGCTGGAGGTGTCAGAGACCTGTGCCCTGTGCCTGTCCCGCCTACTGTCCCTCTGTAACCTGGACAGCTGCAGGAAGCTGGAGGCCTCAGAGCAGCCAGATGTGGTGCCTGTACCTGTCCTTGTTGATGGGACAACCTCCCCCAGTCATATTTTAAGATTGAGTGTAACCTGGAGGATGTCAACGTGTTCACACTCTCCAATGTAGCAGGTAAGTTAAATGGGAAGTGCTGTTTAGGGTGCATCCAAATGGCACCCTATCCCCTATATAGTTCACTACTTTTGACCACAGCCCTATGGCCCCTGGTAAAAAATTTGTGCACTATATAGGGCAGGGGTACTCAACTCTTACCATACGAGGTCCGGAGCCTGCAGGTTTTCTGCACCTGGTGTCCAAGTTCTAAATCATTCTCTGATTTAGAGGGGATCAATGGGAAAAAATGCAGTGGCACTGGCTTCCAGAGTTGAGTTTGAGGGATATAAGAAATAAGGTGCATTTTGGATGGACCTTTTAATATCCATCTCTGACTAGGCCTACATTGAGTATGGTAATTGGCTCTTGTGTTGTACTAGGAGCTGTGTCTTTGCGGGTGGACACAGTGAAGGCCCAAGACTCGGCGGAAAGCTCCACGGTGTCTGTCCAGGGTGTGTGCGTTGAGCCCCATTGAGCCCTGCTGTCCCTCAGCCCAAACCCCCAACCCTATCCTCAGCCTCTCCATCCTGGCCGTCTGCTACCACGTCACCACTGGGAACGTGGAGGTAGCTTAAGGTTTACTCATCCTACCGTCAGTCCATCAGGCTTATCAGTCCTATTCCTTCTTCTTGATTGACAGTGTTATTCAGATAAGTTCGCATGCATCGTTCTCTTCCTTTGTGCAGGTCCAGTGTCAAGAGGAGCTGGCACTGCAGTGGACGCCATCAGACCACATGTTTTTGTATCACCACGTGACAGAGAGCCAGGGTTGCTGGGATACTCTGTGTGACCTGACAGAAAATCCACCAGAGAGTGGATCTACTAAGACTTCTCCAGCCCACAGCAGGGTCAAGGACCTGTATGTGTGTGTAGAACTGGGCAGAACCCGCTTCACAGCCCAGGTGACGGAGCACAACTACCTTCTGCTGCACACAGACGCCCTGTCCCTCTCCACTCACTCCGGCTCCATGAACGTCCGCTCGCCCCACATGTTTCTCAACTTCGACGGCAACAACATATTCTCCAGACGCACCCTGATCAGGCCCTGGACCAACGCCACCTCTTTCCCTTCCTCTCCACCCGACACAACCGTGTCTGGGTGTTCACCTGCCTCTGCCTGGCTGTGGAGTTCCCCTACCAGTACAACTTCTCCAACTCCTTTGACAAGTTCATCAGCGTTCAGAAGTGGCTCAAGTCCCTGCACAGCAGCCCCAGCCAGACCCCAGGCCTCCAGCGTCTGCCCCCAGATCTGGTCTTCAAGATCAGACAGTTCTCCTTCGTCTTCCTGGATGACGTGTTTGAGATCAAGCTGAGGGACAACTACGAGCTGATGAAGGACGAGAGCAAGGAGAGCTCCAAGAGGCTCCAGCTGCTGGACAAGAAGGTGGCTGACCTACGGAAGCAGCACGGAGAACTGCTGCCTGCCAGGAAGATAGAAGAGCTGTATATGTCTCTAGAGCGCAAACACATAGAGATCTACATCCAGCGCTCCCGTCGCCTCTACTCCAACACGCCCATGAGGAAGTCTCTTCTGACCTGGACAGTGTCCGACCTGGAGCTGGTGGCCCTGGCCGACCAGTCCTTCCACGGGCCTGAGCGCGTCCGCGAGCAGCTGAGGGACATCGACGGAGTCAGCCCCTTCCCCAGAGACTGGCTCCCCCTTGTGGTCCAATGGTGCCAGGCAATCAAGTTCAACCTCACTGCCTTCTTGGGTGAGTGATGGGATTGTGTCCCAAATGGAACCCAATTACCTTTTATAGTGCACTACATTTGACCATTGCTCCATACCTTAATTATTTATATTAATATTGATAATATTATCTTCATATTTATACTAAATTATTTTCCCCCCTGTGCCAGTGAGAATCCAGGACTATCCTCGTTACCTGTTTGAGATCCGGGACTGGGAGCTGTCAGGCCGTCTGATCAGGACCGAGCAGGATGGGCAGGGCCGGGCTCGCCGCAGGCAGATGCTGCCACTAGGCCAGCCATGGGGAGATGTAACCATCCACAGGAACATGCCACCACTCAAGTTCTACTGCGATTTCAAATGTGAGTCAAGTGTTTCAATGAAACACGAACCTCAAGGCGATCCTCATTATTTGTGATCAACACTTGTATTTTCAACAGTCGGCAATAGACACACACCGGACGATCACATACAGTGCATTTGGAAAGTATTCAGACCCCCTCACTTTTTCCACATTTTGTTGCGTTAAAGTGTTATTCTAAAATGTATTCAAATAAAAAAAAATCCTCATCAATCTACACACAATACCCCATAATGACAAAATGAAAACAGGTTTTTACAAATGCCTTTTTTTACAAGTATTCTGGCCCTTTGCTATGAGACTCAATTGAGGTCAGGTGCATTCTGTTTCCATTGATCATCCTTGATATGTTTCTACAACTTGATTGGAGTCCACCTGATTGAACATGGTTTGGAAAGGCACCCACCTGTCCTATATAAGGATGACAGTTGACAGTGCATGTCAGAGCAAAAAACAAACCATGAGGTCGAAGGAATTGTCCGTAGTGCTCCGAGACAGGATTGTGTTGAGGCACAGATTTGGGGAAGGGTAACAAAACATTTCTGCAGCACTGAAGTTCCCCAAGAACACAGTGGCCTTCATCATTCTTAAATGGAAGAAGTTTGGAACCCCCAAGACTCTTCCTAGAGCTGGCCTCCCGGCCAAACTGAGAGAAGGGCCTTGGTCAGGGCGGTGACCAAAAACCCAATGGTCACTCTGACAGAGCTCCAGAGTTCCTCTGTGGAGATAAGAGAAACTTCCAGATGGACAACCATCTCTGCAACACTTCACCAATCAGGCCTGAGTGGTAGAGTGGCCAGATGGAAGCCACTCCTCAGTAAAAGGCACATGACCGCCCACTTGGATTTTGCCAAAAGGCACCTAAAGGACTCTGACCAAGAGAAACAAGATTATCTGGTCTAATGAAACCAAGATTGAACTCTTTGGCCTGAATGCCAAGTGTCACGTCTGGAGGAAACCTGGCACCATCCCTACGATGAAGCATGGTGGTGGCAGCATCATGCTGTGGGGATGTTTTTTCAGCAATAGCCTGAGACTAGTCAGGATTGAGGGAAAGTTAAACTGTCCAAAGTACAGAGAGATCCTTGAAGACCTGCTCCCGAGCTCTCAGGACAACGACCCTAAGCACACAGCCAAGACAACGCAGGAGTAGCTTCGGGACAAGTCTCTGAATGTCCTTGAGTGGCCCAGCCACAGCCCGGACTTGAACCCGATCGAACATCTCTGGAGAGACCTGAAAATAGCTGTGCAGCGACGCTCCCCATCCAACCTGACAGCTTGAGAGGATGTGCAGAGAAGAATGGGACAAACTCCCCAAATACAGGTGTGCCAAGCTTGTAGCATCATACCCAAGAAGACTTGAGGCTGTAATCGCTGCTAAAGGTGCTGAGTAAGGGGTCTGAATACCTATGTATATTTTATTTTTATAAATTAGGGTTTTGCTTTGTCATTATGGGGCATTGTGTGTAGATTGGTGGGGGGGGTTATTTAATCAATTTTAGAATAAGGCTGTAACGTAACAATGTGGAAAAGGTAAAGAGGTCTGAATACTTTCCGAATGCCCTTTAACTTTATGTGAATCTGGATTTGTTAGTTTGATGACATCTAATCTCTTAACATATACTGGCAGTTGTGCTAATTCAACTCTTAACTATTATTTTCCCATCTCCTTCTCTCCATGCAGCCAATATATCCTTGTACACTATAGTGTGGGGGCCTTGCTGGGACCCAGCCTGGACCCTGATTGGCCAGGTGGTTGATCTGCTGACCAAACCCACGGATGACCCCTCCCCGCCTCTGGCCTGGTGGGACAAGAGTCGTCTGCTGGTACATGGACGCTGAATCACGGACATAGAACAGGCCAACCTCCATCAGCTGGCCACGGAGGTTAACACACAGTCTGATCAACACTTAGCTACTTACTGACTCAGGAAAATGTGTAGACCTGAAAATTAGGATTAGCAGCAATTGTGTTTGACATTTTGCTCTTTTGTAGGACCCCTATAACACTACAGAGAACATGCACTGAGAATGGAACAAAGTCAACTACGAGTGGAACCCTGGGCAGTTTGTCTTCAAAGGTGACATGGATGTCAACGTCAGGACAGCCTCCAAGTAGGTGGCAGACCGAAATCTGGCTTTCAAATATCAGAGATTTGGGGGGGCGGGTAATTTTTGGGGGAGCTTTTTTTTCTTGTTCTCAGGTATGATGACATCTGTTTCCTGTACCTGCCAAATCTGTGCATGATCCTTGACCTCCAGTGGCTTTGTCCTGGCAACCCCCATGACCATCACGCTGTAATGCTCTGCTGTGCGGAGAACATAGCTGATGTGACGTCAGGACAACCTCTCGACTCCTTCAGAGCCTTCCGCTCAGGGATCCTCAACCTCTCCATCACCATGGACCTCAACCAACACTGTGGCACAGGTGAGGCGGTTGAGCAGTTACCTTGTGATAGCTGTGTGGGTTGACTTTTTCCAGGTTCAATGAGGAATTCTCCAGAGGCTCCATCCCAAATGGCACCCTCTTCCCTATATAGTGCATTAATTATGATCAGCGCCCATAGGTTCCCTCAGTCAGGCTCTCAGTCAAGTAAGTCATGTAGCTAATAGGTTATCATTTGGGACACTGTACACTTGTTAAATCAAGTCTATGTATTTAGCTTGGATGCAGTAGTCAAGATGAATAATCAAACAATCATTAGCTCTGATGTTGACTGTCTGTTTATTGAAGGCCTGTTTCTGTCTCTCAGAGCCGTGCCAGCCCAGAATCCTCCTATACAGCAGTACCCTGCGCTGGATGCAGAACTTCTGGACCAGCATTTCCAGACCCAACTGCAGAGGCAAGCTCTTCCACAGCCGCAGACCCATCCATAAGAAGCTGGGCCAGCACTACAAACAGATGTCCTATACAGCAGCCTTCCCTCAACTACAAGTGAGTAAATCACCAACACTATGGCTGTCCCAAATGGAACCCTATTCCCTTTTATAGTGCAATACTTTTGTAGTAGTGCACTATATAGGGAATAGGGTGCTATTTGGGACGCATCCACTCAATGCTTATGTTCAGCGTACATCCCTAAAGCAAAGCATACAGTTTTATTGTCAATTTAGGATCAAATGGAAATGAAGACTCCTGTCTTTCTGCTTATTTGATCTCTTACTACTGATTCCATGTTTTCAGAGCACACTGTCCCTTGCATTGTCTTGTTACCTCCTATGAGTGCTGACATTTGGGATTTGGCCTGTGTCTTTGTCTCTTCCCCAGGTGCATTACTGGGCCTCCTTCACTCAGCAGAGGGGCATCCAGGTGGAGTGCAGCAAAGGCCACGTCTTCACCTGAGGGGCTCAGAGACTCATCCCACAGGGTAAAAAGAGCTGGCACAACACAGGTATAGTAATGCCACACCCTATTTATACACTCACGCAATGTTTTTAGGCCAAATGTTTTATTACATCTTCCCATATACATTAGTGCACTACTTGAGATCTGTTCAAAAGTAGTGCACTATATTTGGAATTTGGTATAATTTGAGACTGAGTTGTTGAGCAGCCTACCTGTTGGTCTAACTCGTGCGTGTGTGTGTGTGTGTGTGCGCGCGTCGTCTGTCCTCTCAGTAGGCACGGTGATGAGGAGGCTGATCTCTGAGTGGAACATGACCCAGATGGTGTCAGAGCTGTCCCTGATGACGGTGCACCTCATGGCCTCCACCTGGGACGAGACGGCCGACCACCAGATCAACACCCAGGTGAAGAAGACCCACCTGCTCGGCCTGTCCTCCCTCAGTTACCAGCGCCAGAGCAACCGCATGGAGGAGGTAAGACAACGGGGAGGGGATGGTAGACATCCCAAAGTTGATGGCACAGACTGCGTCTCCATTTGCACCCTATTCCCTATGTCGTTCACTACTTTTGACCAGGGACATTGGGGTGCCAGTTGGGACACAAATACAGTAGCTTTAAATGAATGATATTTGTTCTGTGTCTCAACCCTTCATTTGTAGTTCTCCAGTCAAAAGGCGTAGCTAGATCTCTTGTAAAAATGTGAAGCGTATAAATGGTGTTTCTCATTGTGGCAGGAGGTGAACCCAAAAGATGAGGTGAATGCCCCGTACACCCACAAGCTGTGCCTGGTTGACCTGCGAGCCTCCTGGACCACCACTAACAGGAACATAGCGTTCGGTCTGTACGATGGCTACAAGAAGGCAGCTGTTCTCAAGAGGAACCTCTCCACAGAGGCTCTGTAGGGCCTGAGGATAGACACTACGCTGCAAGCTGCCAAGAAGCTCAAGCGCTCTTTGTCCAACTACTCCAGCGGCCACAGCACAGCCCCCTCCACCCCAACCATGCCCAGCACTAGCCGCCCTGAAAAGAGCCAGCACGAAGGTAGGATGTTTCCCCTGGAGTAACAGAAGTGCAGCCTAATTCCTTGTGAATGAATGGTCTTTCATGTGATTTTCTTTTAAGGGATTTTCAGATTTTATTGAACAGATAGTGAGAGAGGATGACAGTGGAGAAAGAAAGAGAGATGTGCAATAGGCCGGTTTCGAACCTATGTCAACACTAGATATGTATGCCAGATGCTGCAGCATTACTGCTAGACCAGCCAGGCCACATGAATGGTCTTTCAATGTGATAAGTTACTACCTCTGTTTCTTCAACTCTTCCTTCCTCCTCTCTCTGCAGTGACATCCATGCTGCAGAAGCTAATTGAAGAGACTGATAAGTTTGTGGTGTTCTCAGAGGACTCTGGTGTGAGTGATCAGCTGTGTGGCATCGCTGCCTGCCAGACAGACGACGTCTACAACCGCAACTGGTTCATCGAGCTGGTCAACTGTCAGGTACAACTAGTCTGGGACTTTAGGTTCATGGCAAATCAGATTAAGGTTGTAAAGAGCAGTGGGCCAATCACACTTTTAATGCCCCAGAAGTTAACAATTATGTTTGCTAACAGGACCTTATTGGACAAAGACAAATATGGAAAGAATGTTCTGCGTCTCAGTCATTTCGGATCCTTAGCGATACTGAAAACAGAACCTGTTCTATTTTTAGCAACATTCTAATATAAAAGGTTCTGCCAATCTAGCATTTTATTTAGCATGTGACACTCCAGTCTCCAGGGTTATAATCCTGCTCTGGTGTCTGTCTGTAGATGATGTTGCGTGGCACAGAAACAGCTGGCTGCGTGCTGGTGTCTGCTGCCAAGGCCCAGCTGCTGCAGTGTGAGCACCACCCGGCCTGGTACAGCGACACCCTCAAGCAGAAGACCACCTGGACCTGTCTGCTGGACGGCATGTAATACTTGGAGCCCAACCCCTCAGAGCAGGAGGACTGGCAGCTGTGGCTTGAGGTGGGCCAGTGAAACCATTATTAACACGCTCTTAAAGATGCACTATGCAGAAATCGCTCCGCTATTTCCTGGTTTCGAAAATTCTAATAGTTTGCCTAGTTTCAGTTTGCGACAAAGCAAGCAAGTGTAGTGTTGAGAATCATTGTACCATTAAAACCACTGTGAAATATATTTTCCATAACCAAAAATTTTTAATTTTCAGCTGTAAAAGAAAAAAGTTAAACGCAAAAACAGAACTTAAGGGGAAGCATAGAAATAGCGCACGTAGAACAGATCTAACGGTTCAATGAGTGACAGATCTGACTCACATTTCTATGTAAATTTGGTCAGGTTGCCCAAAAAGTTACATTTTGCCACTTTAACAGGAACTACCATAAATTATCATCTGTAGCATTGAATGGTGATGTGTTGCATATGGCTCATGATGGCTTACATTCAGGCTCAAGTCCAAGTTGCATGACAGAGTATTTCTGTATTAGGTCCATAACAAAGAGCGTATTTGTGCAGTTAGTCTTTCAGATTCAGGGTGCTGTCATAGCTTTGACCGTGTGTCTTTGCCTTGGTTGTGTGTGGTGCGTCTGCAGGTGAAAAACATTGAGGAGCACAGGAAGCGTCACCTGGACTCAGTGCTGGAGCTGATGGAGAATGGTCAGGCTGTTGGAGGCATGGTCAGCACCACCACAGGTACTGCTGCTCCTCACACATCCACTCTACTTCATAGAATGCACTCTGTTTAAACCATGGCCCTGCAAAACTGAACATCTCAACTTGATCTGAATCTTTCCTAAAAGGGGGAATTCCCCAAAAATGTAAATTTATATTCACCATCTCCAGCACCATAAGTGTCTACATATTTGTAAACTGCACATTTTATATGTTCTGTAGTTTAAAAGTTCCACATGATGATGATAAGGTTAAAAAGTGGTGGAATTACCCTTTAACTTGTGTCAAGGTAAATGTAACACTTCCTCTCTGTTCTGTGTATCCAGACTGGAACCAGCCGGCCCAGGTGAATGACACCCAGCAGGTCCAGCGTATCATCTCTCGTTGCAGCTGTCGCATGTACTACATCGGCTACAGCCACGACATCGACCCTGAGCTGGCCACGCAGATCAAACCCCCAGAGATACGGCGCAACGAGAAGGAAGACCTGCTGAAAAAACAAGCTGGTAAGGCAACCCATAGAGATCATAAACTCAGCAAAAAAAGAAACGTCCTCACTGTCAACTGTGTTTATTTTCAGCAAACTTAACAGGTGTAAATATTTGTATGAACATAACAGGATTCAACAACTGAGACATAAACTGAACAAGTTCCACAGACATGTGACTAATAGAAATGGAATAATGTGTCCCTGAACAAAGGGGGGGTCAAAATCAAAAGTAACAGTCAGTATCTTGTGTGGCCACCGGCAGGATTAAGTACTGCAGTGCGTCTCCTCATGGACTGCACCAGATTTGCCAGTTCTTGCTGTGAGATGTTACCCCACTCTTCCACCAAGGCACCTGCAAGTTCCCGGAAATTTCTAGGGGAATAGCCCTAGTCCTCACCCTCCCATCAAACAGTTCCCAGACGTGCTCAATGGGATTGAGATCCGGGCTCTTCGCTGGCCATTGCAGAACACTGACATTCCTGTCTTGCAGGAAATCACGCACAGAATGAGCAGCATGGCTGGTGGCATTGTCATGCTAGAGGGTCATGTCAGGATGAGCCTGCAGGAAGGGTACCACATGAGGGAGGAGGATGTCTTCCCTGTAACGCACAGCGTTGAGTTTTCATAACTGTGACCTTAATTGCCTACCGTCTGTAAGCTGTTAGTGTCTTAACTACCGTTCCACAGGTGCATGTTCATTAATTGTTTATGGTTCATTGAACAAGCATGGGAAACAGTGTTTAAATCCTTTACAATGAAGATCTGTGAAGTTATTTGGATTTTTACGAATTATCTTTGAAAGACAGGGTCCTGAAAAAGCGACGTTTCTTTTTTTGCTGAGTTTATAATGCACTGTTTTATACAATATTATTATCATTTTAATTTTTTTATCAATTTCTAGGATGAAAAATGTCCTGAATTTGTTTGTCCTATTTGAATGCCAAAATCCATTCTGGTGTTCTATTTCATTCTGAGGCAACCTACATCCTCAAATACAGTGTTGGAACATGCAGACAGTTTTTTGCTGTGTTATTGAGTGTAAAGGCTTGAGCCCTTGGTATCTTTCCCCCCACTGTACTATCAGGGGCTGTGGACACCTTCACCCTCATTCACCATGACCTGGAGATCTCCACCAACCCTGTGCAGTATGCTATAATCCTGGACATCGTCAACAACCTACTGCTGCACGTTGAGCCCAAACGCAAGGTAACATCTGACTAGGCCGTGTTTTGTCCTATAGCATTTGCAACTGTGTAAGGGGCGAATCCTACCTCCCACTTAAGTCGAATTTTCACTTAGCCATGCATTGAGGTCAATGGGAGACTAAGTGACATTTTTACATGAGTGGAAGTTGGATTCACCCTTACTGTATGATAGCTGAAGTCTCTCTGAACTTTACAAGTCCCTTTGCATCCCAAATGGCATGGTATTCTCTATGTAGTGCATGACTTTTGACCAGGGCTTTAAATAAGGTGTCATTTGGGATGCCTCCTGTCCTACCCTCTGACCATGTTGTGTGTGGGCTCTGTCCCCAGGAGCATAGTGAGAAGAAGCAGCGAGTGCGTTTCCAACTGGAGATCTCCAGTAACCCAGAGGAGCAGCGCAGCAGCATTCTATACCTGCAGGAGGCCGTCAGGCAGCACGTGGCCCAGATCAGACTCCTGGAGAAACAGATCTACTCCAATATCAGGGTGAGCCTTGTGAGGTGAAAACCAAAGTTGAAGGTAATTCCGATGGGAGGGACGATACAGTTGTATTCGATCTAGTTTACTTTATTCAATTATAATCTAGAGTGGGAATAAACACATCCCTAAGCTCTGAAATATCTACTTGGTGAGTGTGTATTTGACCTGTGTGGTGTGTGTGACCTCCCTCAGGCCCAGCCTGAGGAGCTGAGAGGAGATGAGCTGTCAGAGATCAACGTGAGGCTGTAGAACCAGCTCAACCAGGAGAAGACTGACATGCAGATGAAGAGTGAGGAGCTCAACATCCTCATCAGGTCAGCCCAACACCGCCACACACACCATCATTTCAAGGACTAGGAAACTACTCAGCCAACCATGGGAAGTCTCCTGTGTTCTTCTCTGGATGTCTCGCTCTGCTCCCAGATGTTTTAAAGACTTCCAGCTGTAGAGGGCCAATAAGCTGGAGCTGCGTAAGCCCCCGGAGGACGTGAGTGTGGTTCACAGGACAGAGATCTGCTCTGCCCAGGCCCGCTGGTGTCTCACTGAGGAGGATGGACAGCTGGGCATCGCTGAGCTGGAGCTGCAGAGGTTCATGTACAGCAAGGTGGGTGGGCATGGGGCAGGGAGGACACTGCTCTGTCCTTACAAGGAGATGACCCTAACTCTTTTCATGCTGTGCTTCGGCAAGAGAGCTGGGCCCATATTCACCAAAAGTCTCAAATTAGGAGTGCTGAAATTAGGATCAGTTTTGCCTTCTAGATAGTAATGAATGAGATGATATAGACAGGGGGTACCTGATCCTAGATTAGTACTCCTACTCTGAGACGCTTTATGAATGCGGGCCCTGATGTTGACGCTAAACGTCTGTTAAACTGACTCCTCCCACAGCTGAACAAGTCAGACGACACAGCAGAGCATCTCCTGGAACTGGGCTGGTTTACCATGAACAACCTGCTCCCCAACGCTGCATTCAAGGTCAGGAAATAGTGCTAATCTGACCTTTTCTTTGGTAAGGGCAGTCTGCAGCTCAATCCGTGTATCGTTTTGGATACATTTTTACAACATGAGCTATGAACCTGTGAAGCTTACAAATATGTCCTCTAAAAGGGAACTTTGATAGGGCAAGCCTTTTTGTTTTTTCAATATTTTGTCAGAAGTTTTAATCTCCTGCTGTGACTGATCCAATGATTCCAGGCCATGCTGCACCCAACATGTAGTGCTCGCAAATAACTCTAATGCAGTGTTTGCTTGTGTTGTTAACTCTCCTTGGTTTCCCCTGTGCAGCACGTGAGGGTATGTATGGTGCTGGTACAGTAACTGGGAGTTCATGTCACTGTTGTTGACACCATACTGTTCATCATCCAGTCAGCATCACGGAAATCCCACTCAGAATATTATGTCTGTCTCCCAAATGGCACCCTATTCCCTATATAGTGCACTACTTTTGACCTGGGTCCTGGCCAATAGTAGTGCTCTATTAATGGAATACGGTGCCATTTGGGACTCAGACTTTGTTATTCAGCATTGCATGTCCATCATGGGACTGGGTCACTAGAATGCCCAGCTACACAGTCCTTCGTCTTATTGCGTGCCCCTCGTTGCATTTGCACCGTCATCTGAGTGCTGTATGGTACCATGCCTTGCGTCGCTGTATGAGTCATGTTTGTTTTGCAGATTTTTCCCCGCTCATATGGGATATTTAGAAGGTAAAATCCATATAGTTGTGAATTGATTCATTTATCCTCCTGCTCACAATTCATGCTGTATAGACAGACACATGTTCAGATTCATTGTATTATCTTTACAAAATATTCTGAATTTAAATTGGTTTCCTACATTACAGGAAACATATTTTGGGGTTGCTTCATGAGTCAGCGGTTAGGAGCATGGCATTATTCAAGTAATTATTTTGTTTACGTCCCGAATGACACCATATTCCCTATATAGTGCACTACTTTTGGTGCCATTTGGAATGCAACCTCTGTGACTTAACTTCATGAAACGTGTCTCCTAGGTGGTGTTGCATCCTCAGATCCCGTGTCAGTCTGGCCGTCAGTTTGCCCTGCGCATCTTCAGTAAGGTCCACCCCCCAGTGGGAGGTATCTCAGTCAAGGAGCACTTTGAGGTGAGGAGGAAGCATGTGATCATAACATTAGAGATGTCATAAGGTATGTATGTGGTCATAACATTGAAGATGTCGTAACATGATCATAACATTTAATTATGAAAGCATTGGGAGCATACAGTTAAACGTGTTTCTCTGTTGTAATGTGTTTGTGTCACCAGGTGAATGTGTTTCCTCTCACCATCCAGCTCATGTACCAGTTCTTCAAAAGGATGATGGGATTATTTTTCCCAGGAAGGAACGTGGAGGAGGAGGAAGTTGCTGATGAGGAAGACAAGTCCCGAATGGTCACTACTGGTGTGTATTGCCTCTACCTGCTAGCATCCTGTCCAGGGGGTGTACTTGTACATCAAGCTACAGAAGCTGGGTGCCTGCCCTATGGGCCATTCTGACTCGGACAAGGCTAACTTACTTACCAGTTATTGATGTGCAACAGTTATGCTTTACTATATATACATTCACTTGCCCTCAAGTCTCCATCCATCCTCTACATGTTGACCAGCCTGAAATCCACACCTGTCTCCACCCAACCAATCAATATTAGTTTCCATTGTCTGCCAACTCTTGTGTGGTATTCGATAGGTAGTTGCTGTGTCACCCCTGGTGTCTATTAAAAGCCTGGGTCTAGTGTGACCTTGAGGGCTGTGTGAGAGGGTGCATCCCACATGGCACCCTATTCCCTAAATTGTGCACTATGGGCCCTGGTCAAAAGTAGTGCACAATAAAGGGGATAGGGTGCCATTTTGGAAAGTCAGGAGTGTAGGGTGTGGACTCTAGAGTGGTAGTCGTTCAGAGGCCGTGGTGGTGCTGCTGCTGTCTTTCTTGAACTCACATCCACACTATTTTTTCTTCCTGGCACTGGTTCTACTGATTGAAGCTATTTCAAAGAAGGGTGTAATAACTTGCAATTACTGTGATATGTGGTTGTTTTTCCTACTAAACTTAGTTGAGTGCACTGACTGTAATCGCTCTGGATAAAAGCATCTTCTACATCAGGGGTGTCAAATTCAATTAGGGCCATATTGAAAAAACAACACATTTGCAGCCAGACATTGTCTACTATGTTTTTTTATACAAAAAATAAAACGTGCGTACAACTGCGACTCAAACTGGCCATTGTTTTTATTTGGAAAAAAAAACATATGTGCCTGATGGCCCTTTTTATAATGTCCACTTATGTATACATAGGATGCCTTATACAGTGGTTTGCGAAAGTATTCACCCCCTGTCATTTTTCCTATTTTGTTGCCTTACAACCTGGAATTCAAATGGATTTTGGGGGGGGGGGGTTGTATCATTTGATTTACACAACATGCCTACCACTTTGAAGATGCAAAATACGTTTACGTATTGTTAGTGTATAGCTTACCACTGTGACTCTGTTTGCATGTTAGTGTATAGCTTACCACTGTGACTCTGCGTGTTAGTGTATAGCTTACCACTGTGACTCTGTTTGCGTGTTAGTGTATAGCTTACCACTGTGACTCTGTTTGCGTGTTAGTGTATAGCTTACCACTGTGACTCTGTTTGCGTGTTAGTGTATAGCTTACCACTGTGACTCTGTTTGCGTGTTAGTGTATAGCTTACCACTGTGACTCTGTTTGCGTGTTAGTGTATAGCTTACCACTGTGACTCTGTTTGCGTGTTAGTGTATAGCTTACCACTGTGACTCTGTTTGCGTGTTAGTGTATAGCTTACCACTGTGACTCTGTTTGCGTGTTAGTGTATAGCTTACCACTGTGACTCTGTTTGCGTGTTAGTGTATAGCTTACCACTGTGACTCTGTTTGCGTGTTAGTGTATAGCTTACCACTGTGACTCTGTTTGCGTGTTAGTGTATAGATTACCACTGTGACTCTGTTTGCGTGTTAGTGTATAGCTTACCACTGTGACTCTGTTTGCGTGTTAGTGTATAGCTTACCACTGTGACTCTGTTTGCGTGTTAGTGTATAGATTACCACTGTGACTCTGCGTGTTAGTGTATAGATTACCACTGTGACTCTGTTTGCGTGTTAGTGTATAGATTACCACTGTGACTCTGCGTGTTAGTGTATAGATTACCACTGTGACTCTGTTTGCGTGTTAGTGTATAGCTTACCACTGTGACTCTGTTTGCGTGTTAGTGTATAGCTTACCACTGTGACTCTGTTTGCGTGTTACTGTATAGCTTACCACTGTGACTCTGTTTGCGTGTTAGTGTATACTTTTTGTTGTGACACAAACAAGAAATAAGACAAAAAACAGAACTTGAGCGTGCATAACTATTCACCCCCCACAAAGTCAATACTTTGTAGAACCACCTTTTGCAGCAATTACAGCTTCAAGTCTGTTGGGGTATGTCTCTATAAGCTTGGCACATTTAGCCACTGGGATTTTTGCCCATTCTTCAAGGCAAAACTGCTCCAGCTCCTTCAGGTTGGATGGGTTCCACTGGCGTACAGCAATATTTAAGTCATACCACAGATTCTCAATTGGATTGAGGTCTGGGCTTTGACTAGGCCATTCTGAGACATTTAAATGTTTCCCCTTAAACCACTCGAGTGTTGCTTTAGCAGTATGCTTAGGGTCATTGTCCTGCTGGAAGGTGAACCTCGGTCCCAGTCTCGAATCTCTGGAAGACTGAAACAGGTTTCCCTCAAGAATTTCCCTGTATTTAGCACCATCGATCATTCCTTCAATTCTGACCAGTTTTCCAGTCTCTGCTGATGAAAAACATCCCCACAGCATGATGCTGCCACCACCACCATGCTTCACTGTGGGGATTGTGTTCTCGGGGTGATGAGAGTTGTTGGGTAAGGCGCCAGACAAAGCTCAGTTTAAGTCTCATCTGACCAGAGTACCTCCTTCCGTATGTTTGGGGAGTCTCCCGCATGCCTTTTGGCGAACTCCAAATGTGTTTGCTTATTTTTTTCTTTAAGCAATGGCTTTTTTCTGGCCACTCTTCCGTAAAGCCCAGCTCTGTGGAGTGTATGGCTTAAAGTGGTCCTATGGACAGATACTCCAATCTCTACTGTGGCGCTTTGCAGCTCCTTCAGGGGTCTCTTTGTTGCCTCTCTGATTAATGCCCTCCTTGCCTGGTCTGTGAGTTTTGGTGGGCAGACCTCTCTTGACAGGTTTGTTGTGCTGCCATATTCTTGCCATTTTTTAAAATAATGGATTTAATGGTGCTCCGTGGGACGTTCAAAGTTTCGGATATTTTTTATAACCCAACCCTGATCTGTACTTCTCCACAACTTTGTCCCTGACCTGTTTGTAGAGCTGCTTGGTCTTAATGGTGCCGCTTGCTTGGTGGTGCCCCTTGCTTAATGGTGTTGCAGACTCTGGGGCCTTTCAGAACAGGTGTGTGTGTATATATTTATTTTATATTATATATATATATATATATATTACTGAAATCATGTGACACTTAAATAAAGTCTACCTGTTTGCAATCTAACTAATTGGTTGCACCAGATCTTATCTTTGGACAGATAGATAAGCCCTTATCTAAGGGCTTCATAGCAAAGGGGGTGAATACATATGCATGCACCACTTTTCCGTTTTTTTTCGTTTTTCTTTCACTGCACCCAATTTGGACTATTTTGTGTATGTCAATTACATAAAATCAAAATCTAATTAAATTACAGATTGTAATGCAACAAAATACGAAAAATGCCAAGGGGGATGAATACTTTTGCAAGGCACTGTGTATGTCTATCGTCAGCCAATCTTTCTCAAATCCTTTCGGGTTAAACTTGGAGAGGAAAGTTAGGTCTCATAACTACCTACAGAAAGGATGCTTCTAATGAAGAGTTACAAATAGCCATATTAGACTGAAAGATGTATGGTCATTTCGTCAGACTTGTGAGGCTCACTGGTTGCTCATTCAACATATTTGCTGCTACTTCACTCAATCCCATTTTAAGTCTCCCATCCTAACTGTTTTACATTTCCTGAGACCAACCAGAAATGTTTCCTTTGACAGATTTTCATAAAACAGCAACACATGTGGTGTCGTTTCTGCATTACCAAATGTTACGCAAGGCAAAAGAGTTGGCTACGCTTCAATTGCTAGTTTGGTGCTTCGGACTGCAGGGTTGTAGGCACTGCCGGAGCGCACTGGTGCGTCGCTCTGCCACTTCTCACAATGGTGCTCGTTTAGTAAAGTTAGATTAAAGATGAATCAATGTCTTGAAATATCACATAATGATTCATTAGTATTCTACATAATCAAATATAATCGCATAGTATGTTACTATTATACCAACAACACCACCTTCACATTTTAGGATGGTTAGGTGAATGGTAGAAAGAAATTATCGTGCGACCAAAACTCAACAACGCGCCTCTAGGCAGAAGGTACTCACGAAACAGTAATTCAAGAAGATCTAAATGCATATGCTGCCATTTTTTTGTATTAATGTAGGCTACACTGTCCCGCAGAATCATCCTGTTGTCTCGCATTTGGGTATTTTAAATGTGGTCACCCTATGCATGTGTCTGTACACTTTCCCTCCGCTGTAAACCGAACACACGAAAGCAGCGCAATTGACTTTGAATTCACGGATGTACGCGCATCATGCTGTAATTTCATAAAGTAGATCACTCAGCTGTCGAGTAATTTTATACTCCCTTGCGTGTCCTATTGTTCTTAGTAGTAATGTATACCCGCTTGTAAATCCTTTATCTTTGAACTTTTTGACAACCAAGATGTCAGTTTCCGTAGGCTACAGCAATGACCCTTCGGAACCGAAACTTGGCATGGACATTTAGTCTACAACACATTTAAACTTTCGGTCTGGTAGAAGATTCGGTCAGTGCCATTAGTGACGATATGAAACAGTGCATTCCCAGGTTTATGCCTCGTGTGTGGGTCTGGGAAGAGTGGTGTTTGTGGCAATGCACTGCAGTTGGAGGTGAGACAAGTTGGCAGTGGCGTGTAGTGCAGCGCATTGCGGGCTGTATGGAACCGGGCCAAAATGAATTGACAACCCAAATCATTGCGTGGGCTGGATAGAAATGTGTCATGGTCCGAATTCGGCCCAAGGGCCTTGTGTTTGACACATCTGTTCTAAGTTATTTTATTTTATTGTAAATTGTGTCACAGGCATGCCTGTCACCAAGCCTAGGCAGCTCTCAGAGGACACCATGGGGATCATGGGCCCCAGCAAAGGGGTCACCCAAGGCTTGAACTGCACATCAGGGGTCAGGAGGTCCTTCCGAAAGGCTGTTGAGGTATCTTTTATTTTAAATGAGATATGAGCGATTCATCTTTGTGTTTATGTATCCCCAAATGTTCATACTTCCGTACTACATTGCAGGGGCGCAACTTTGGTTTTAGAAGTGGGGGGGGGACATAATTAAATATGCATGCATGCATGCACACTTTCAAAAGTTTGGGGTCACTTAGAAATGTCCTTGATTTTGAAAGAAAATCACTTTTTACAAAACCAGAATAGAAAGAGTGGGAGGCCCCAGTGCACAACTGAGCAAGAGGACAAACAGGTTGACCTTTGCCTCACATGTCCTTAAAGTCCAGCATCCCGTAGTCGCCTCTTCACTGTTGACGTTGAGACTGGTGTTTTGCGGTTACCATTTAATGAAGCTGCCCGTTGAGGACTTGTGAGGCATCTGTTTCTCAAACTACACACTCTAATGTACTTGTCCTCTTGCTCAGTTGTGCACTGGGGCCTCCCACTCTTTCTATTCTGGTTAGAGACGGTTTGTGCTGTTCTGTGAAGGGAGTAGTACACAGCGTTGTATGAGCTCTTCAGTTTCTTGGCAATTTCTCGCATGGAATAGCCTTCATTTCTCAGATCAAGAATTAAATGACGAGTTTCAGAAGAAAGTTCTTTGTTCCTAGCCATTTTGAGCCTGTAATTGAACCCACAAATCCTGTTGCTCCAGATACTCAACTAGTCTAAAGAAGGCCAGTTTTATTCCTTCTTTAAATCAGCACAACAGTTTTCAGCTGTGCTAACATAATAACATAATTGCAAAAGGGTTTTGTAATAATCAATTAGCCTGTTAAAATGATCAACTTGGATTAGCTAACACAACATGCCATTGGAACACAGGAGTGATGGTTGCTGATAATAGGCCTCTGTACGCCTATGTAGATATTGCATTAAAAATCTGCCGTTTCCAGCTACAATAGTCATTTACAACATTAACAATGTCTGCACTGTATTTCTGATCAGTTTTATTTTAATGGACAAAAAGTTTACTTTTCTTTCAAAATCAAGGACATTTCTAAGTGACCCCAAACGTACATGTGTGTGTAAGTAATTATCCAGTCTGATAAACAATCTACCCGACCGCTCGGAGGCGTCCTCTTGTTTCTAAAGCACACCGTTGCCTCGTTTTGTATTACATTCCAATGATAAAACTGGGGGGGACAAAAATGCAATTTCAGAATGTGGGGGGGACATGTCCCCAGTGAAAGTTGTGTCCCTGCTACTTTGCCAACTAGCTACATCTGCTGGTGGAATTGGCTTGTTGTTTCACAAGTACTTCCCAACTTTCTCGCTTAATTTATGCTGCTTCAGATATGGCATCCTATACCTTATATTGTGCACTACTTTTGACCAGAGCTCTATGGACCCTGGTCAAAAGAAGTGCACTATGATGAGGATTAGGGTGCCATTTCAGACACAGCCTTAGGTTTTTCATACCGTATTGAAACTGAAGTATGTCTTATTTCCCTGTCTAGCATCCTGTTGATGACATCGACAAGATGGAGAGAGCAGCCATGAATAACTCCTTCATCTACATCAAGATCCCCCACGTTCCCCTCTGTGTCAGCTACAATGTAGGTATCACCATGTGCTAAAGTCAAGAGTAGCAAAATTCCAGTAATTTTCCAGGAATCCCAGTTGGATGATTCCCGGATTTCCTCCGCATTCCCTCCTGATTCCAGGGATCGTCCAACCAGGATTTCAGGCAATTCCCAGATTTTCCAGGATAGCTAAAGTACAACGGTACTCAATACTTGGATTCCAGCCAGTTATTGATTCTATATACATGTCCTTGTGTCTTTGAGTTTATAAATAAACATTCCCCTCGAAGGGAGACATTTAATCTCACTCGGCCATTATTAGATACAGAGAGGTGGCATCAGGTCACATGTTTTGTTCTCAGACTGAAAAAAAATACCTCAACATCTGCTGTGTTGTCATGTGTTTTGTCTGTTTGTATATGTAAACCATCTCACACTGTTGGCTTGTTTGTGACATGCATGTCATTTCTAATCCATCTCAGATTTTCAATTTCATATCTTCAGGGATTTGCAAAAGAATCGTTATTGTCCAATGACAGCATTATCTTGCCTTCCAGATTGCATAATGCTTGGTATTATCAACCATGGGGTTTCAATCCTTTTTCATAGTTGATTTGAGTAAATGTTTAATAAATTAAAATGTAATATTCGTATATGAATATGTAATATCATTAAACAGGAGATCAATGAACAAACACAGACATGTCATGAAGGCATGATTATTGAATCCAATTTTCTCATCAGAATTGTATGAACAACGGTTGTACTTTTTAACTCCCAGTCAATGTAGTTTCATTATGTATTGTGTCCACCATAGGGAGAGAAAAGCAGTGTTGACTGGAAAGATCTGAACCTGGTTCTGCCTTGTCTGGAGTACCACAACAACACGTGGACCTGGCTGGACTTTGCCATGGCTGTGAAGAGGGACAGCAGGAAAGCCCTGGTAGCACAGGTACTGTATGTGGAGGATGAGGGCTGCAGTAGATATCTCAGATAGGGGGGAGTGAGGCCTCAGAGGGTTTTATAAATAAGCATCAACCAGTGGGTCTTGCGACGGGTATACAGAGATGACCAGTTTACAGAGATGTATAGAGTGCAGTGATGTGTTCTATAAGGAGCATTGGTGGCAAATCTGATGGCCGAATGGTAAAGAACATCTAGCCGCTCGAGAGCACCCTTACCTGCCAATCTATAAATTATGTCTCCGTCATCTAGCATGGGTAGGATGGTCATCTGAATCAGGGTTAGTTTGGCAGCTGGGGTGAAAGAGGAGCGATTACGATAGAGGAAACCAAGTGTAGATTTAACCTTAGCTTGCAGCTTTGATATGTGCTGAGAGAAGGACAGTGTACCATCTAGCCATACTCCCAAGTACTTGTATGAAGTGACTACCTCAAGCTCTAAACCCTCAGAGGTTTTAATCACACCGGTGGGTTGAGGGGCATTTTTCTTAGCAAACCACATGACCTTTTGTTTTGAGGTATTCAGAACAAGGTTAAGGGCAGAGAAAGCTTGTTGGACACTAAGAAAGTTTAACACAAAATCTGGGGAAAGGAGTTCTTGAACCATATGTTATTTCATATTTTCTGAAGTGACCTATGATATCTGCCCCCCCCCCCCCCCTCTGTGTAGATGATAAAGGAGAAGCTGCGTCTGAAGCCGGCGTCAGGCTCTGACTCAAGGGGCAAGGCATTTGAGGGGAAGTCAGACAGTAGCATTCAGCAGCAGGAGGAGGATGAGAAGGCCTGATTCCTCATCGGTCTCACCTGCTCAGACAAGAGCTCCAGCAAGAAGAGCATCTTCAGCCGGCGCAAGTGACCCATAGGCCTACATACACTGAACCAGTACTGCACTGAACCACTGCGCTCTAGTCTATGGCAGTGTCCCAAATGGCACCCAATACCCTACATGGTGAACTACTTTCGACCAGGGCCCTATGGTTCCTGGTCAGAAGTAGTGCACTGTATAGAGAATAGGGTGCCATTTTGGGACGGAGACTATGGCTGCTACAGTAGCACACTCCCCAGCCCAGGGAATCATGGAGAGGTCAGACTGCCTTTTACTAGCGTGTTATCTGATGACACTTGACAGTCAAATACTGTATGCTCTGGTGTGGAGATGGAGCTGGCAGGTCATTATGGGGCAGAGAGACTGATGACAAAGCAGTGTCAAGGACTGACCCTGACCCTCCTTTGTATTTATGATCGAAAAGTCACAACTGACCCTAGATCAGCACTCTTATTCTAAGAGGCTTTATGGAGATGGGGCCCAGTTATCTGCTAAAAACAAATACCATGGTCTTATTGACCAAATGTATCTTTGTTTTCTTGTTTTTTCATGCCATACAGTAAACATTTAATTTTCATTCAATGCATCACGCATGGTCCTTAACTTTCAGAATGAGCAGCTTATACTTGTTGAGTTAATAGTATGACTGGGGTGATGGCTATTTTTTTAAGTTTCACTGTCCATTTCCCCATTAAATCAATTAGAACATTTCATAGTTTATATGTTGACTATGGTTGTGTCTCAAATGGATCCCTATATAGTTCACTAGGGGATAGGATGCCAAAGTAGTGCACTATATATGGGATAGGATGCTGTTTTAAGATGCAAATAATGTGACTTGTTCAGAGCATCATTTACTGCTGGTTCAGGAATACTGTATCCTCAAACAAATGTATATCCGGTAGATTGTAAAACATTTTCATCTCAAATTAAAGTACCTTGACAACCATAGAAATGCTGTCTGTTGCAACAGTTAGAAATACCTGATTCACTAGTACTGTAATGATATATTATAGCCTTGTGCTTTTATTATAGCGTTGGGATTTTAATGATACTGTCACACTGACTGGAAAGTGCATTTCTGTAAATAACACGAAAATATATCATTTTGTACCCTGCATGAGACTTCCCCGACAACATATATGCCACAGCAGACTTCTGTTTTACACTGTAGTTCCTCAGCATATCTGTGCAATATATCACAACCAAGCCGCAAAAATATGTCCTTGTTGTTTTATATTTGATGGCACTTACAGCTTTGATAGCCTCTGCAAAAGTAATGTTGTTGCGCTTGTCTCCGTAATGTTTTGTAATTTTAACACTACAGCTCTTTTAAAGCAAAGGTGTACCAACACCATAGTTTGTTATTCAATTACATCTTCCTCGAAGTGCAAGATGTCAATTACTTCTGTCTAAATATTTCAAGAAACGTTTATTATAGCTCAATGAAGTGAGTTGTTTCTTTAACGCTTTTTCTTATCACCATGTTTGTCAATAAAATGTTCTAATGTCTCTTATAGCTGAATGTGTCATGTATGTTCTCAAAAGTTCACTACACCGTCAACTTATAATTGATTTCGTAATTATTAATAGATGTGTGACAGAAATGTGGAGTTTTGGTTTTAGCTGTTATTTCCAGTGGAGTGTGAGTGGCTAATTGATCATTCATATGACAGGCTCAACTGGAGCGGAACTTCGCCTTCTGCAGAATAACATCGAATGGGAGGTTATCATTCGTTGCTATAGATGATGATCAAACCTCGCGCGCCGCTCGGTCATGGCGGGTCAGCAACGTGCACTCAATGTTTTACACCGCAGTGTAAAAGAGAATAGAAACAATAATGTGGGGTTGATCGAGGTTTACCAAATAATGTGATGGGCAGCGACTCAAGTAAACAAAAGGTAAGATATCTTCAGACGTAGCCTACACCTATGAAGTTATTACATTTTATCACATTTTTAGACAGTTTGCGCAGTATACTGCTTTAGCCTACTAATTAATCTACATTCTGATCTACATAAGTGATACATTTATATAGGAGGCTCGCAACAATATTGACATATGGATACATGTACGTCTCTGCGTGCAGCGAATAGAAACAGGTGATGAGCGCCTATATATTTGAACAGTTTTAAATGTATGGATATGTATTTTATTAACAGATTAATGAAATGTACGTAAACAGGAAAATGTGTTTTTAAATACAATTTAAAGTAAGTCTTACAATGAAATTTCAGAGGCACATGGAACTGGCCAATATGTTATGAGTGAGCTGTTTTTAATGCAAGGCGACTACTGGTCTGTGGGGAGTTCTATTAAAAGGGACGGGGGAGTGGCTCACTGTGGCTGCTGTGAACTTCTCTTGTTGTTGTGCCTGGAGTAGAATGTACTAGAAGCAATTCAAACAGACTGGACTCTGAGATCATCTACATGAAAATATCATTCATGAATGTCTTCAATATTCGTTTGTTTATTTGGCATGTTGGCACATTTTCGGTTTCATATGATACAGTATCTCCTCTATCCAATGCTGATTTATTCCTGCATGATTCTAGTGTGGCATATGCCAGTAAGTAACCTCGAGATGTTTGACATTTAATTGTAGTTACTTGCTGCACACAGCAAAACGTATAATTAAAGCCATCACTAATTAGAAAGCCGCTGTCCTCAATGTAGAGACAGGCACCAAGCCAAGAGTATAGAATAACTATCTTCAAAGTAATGACTCGGGACGTCGGGTTTGATATGAAAGCTTCTTTTAGTAATAATTCTTGATCACGTTACATTTAACAATTTTAGATTCTACAGAGCAATGCCAGTAAGATGCTAGCGTAAAGTGGCCAAATAATCACCTGTTAATTGCACTTAACTAGCGCGTTCACTCTCTACTTCCTGTCGCAAGGCATTCTGGAACTTGCAGTCAAAAGCGTAATTCAATACTAACCAATACAATTACATACGTAAATAACTGTAAAGAAATATCTTTAGATACAGCTCAATGAATTAACTTAAACATTAACTCTGTAACACATTAAAGTTACAACATCCTCCCCCCCCGATGAACAACTGTGTTCATCTAGATCTCTAGGCAGTATATCAACTGAATAGGTCTCCTCAACAAAGTCCCTGAAGCAGTACGAACTGAACATGATCTAACTAGGCCATCTCGGCCTGGAAACAGTTCCTCAATCTTTCCTAGTTTCCAGGTTTGTCTGGGTGTGTTATCTTCTCCTATGAGTACAACGTCACCCGCTTTCAGTGGGGTGGGCTGTGGTGTATCACAGCGGTGTGCTGACTTTAGATCCAGCAAGTAGTCTCTTCGCCAACTGTTCCAGAAGCTGGTCACAAGTCTCTGCCTGTACTTCCATCTGCGTGTCATGTCCTCCTTGTTTAGCGTTGGGTGCTGAGTGTCAGCTGGAAATGGCTTTGGAGGCAAAGAGATTAGTCGTTTACCCACCAGGAAGTGTGCTGGGGTCAGGGGTTGTGGTTCATCCACTTCATTGTGCACGAAGGTCAGAGGCCTAGAATTTAGAATTGCTTCAACCTCTGTCAGGACTGTGCACATCTCTTCAAAGTTGAGTGAAGCTCTCCCAAGAACCTTTCGCAGACATGTTTTCACTGACCTGACAAGTCTTTCCCAGAATCCGCCCCACCAGGCTGCTCGCTCGGCGATGAACCTCCAGGTGATGCCCCTTTCTGAGAAAAAAGCCAAGAGTTGGGGCTCTTCGATTACCTTCCACAGCTCTTTCAAGTCCTGATCAGCTCTCTTGAACGTTTTTGCATTGTCTGAGTAGATTACCTTGCATAATCCTCTCCTTGAGATGAATCTTTTTAGAGCTAACAGGAATTTCTCTGTGGACTGATCTGAGACCAGTTCCAAATGCACTGCTCTGGTTACCGCACAAGTGAACAGTGCAATGTATGACTTCTTCACAGACCCATTTTCTTTCACATAGAGCGGTCCTGCAAAATCCACACCTGTGACTTCAAATGGTGGCGATTCAGTTATTCTGTCTTTTGGTAAAGGCGCAGTGACCTGCTGTCCGGCTCTTGCCTTGAATCTTTTGCACACTATACATCTTGCCACTGTGCTCTTGACTAGCTGCCTAGCACGCAAGATCCAGTATCGCTCTCTGATTTGTACTAGAGTGTCTCTTGCTCCAGAATGCATCACCTTCTCATGGTGGTACTGTATCAGCATTTCTGAGTATCTGTACTTGTTGGGCAGAACCCATGGGTGCTGCTCTCTGAATGTGAAGCTGGACTGTTGCAGTCTTCCTCCTACACTGAGTAGTTCGTGTTCGTCCAGGAACGGTTTCAGTTCTCTGATTTTACAGTCATTGTTTAGGCTTTTTCCTGCCTTCAGTAGTTTGATCTCCTGTCCAAAACTCTGTTGTTGTGTTACCTTAATCCAGTACCTTTCTGCATCGAACAGTTCGTCAGCAGTCAGTTCACCTTGCATCTTTATGGTTGTACGAGCATTGGCTATGAATCTCTTTATCCAGGCGGTGACTCTGAACACTCTTTTCAGTTTGCTGTACCTTTCTAGCTCCAACACAGGTTCAGTGATTGCTGTGCTGTTTGCTGCGAGTTGTACAGTAACCTGGCCGCTGGACTTGAGTTCTATATTCACCTCTTCCGGAACCTTGTTATCATCAGTCTCTTCGGACTGATTGGGTGATATCAGAATTCTGGGTCCATTCCACCATAGCTCGCTCTGTGTCAAGTTTCGAACAGTTTGTCCTCTTGTAGGGAGGTCAGCTGGATTAGTTTTCCCTTCAATATGTGACCATGACTCTGGATTGGTCAAGGACTGGATCTCCGTCACTCTGTTCGCAACAAACTGTTTCCATTTCTGAACTGAGCTGCAAATCCAATGCAGCACGATCATCGAGTCTGTCCACATTTGGATCTGTTTTTCTTCCAATTTCAGTGTGGTCATCAAGTTGTTTGCGAGTCTCGCTCCAATCACAGCTCCCATGAGCTCCAGGCGTGGCAGCGTCATTTTCTTGAGTGGGGCTACCCTGGACTTGGATGCGACTAGACTTGTTGTTTCCCTGTCTTGTGACTCACCTTGCAAGTAAGCTACTGCACTGTAAGCCCTTTCACTTGCATCACAGAACACGTGTAGTTTCAGAGTGTGGCTATTCTGTGGCCGCATGTCTGTTCTGTACCACCTTGGTATGGTGAGCTGGTGTAACTGGGGTAGTTCTGAACACCACTGTTGCCATTCTCGTGTCAGATCAGGTGGTAATTCTTCGTCCCAGCTGAGTCCCCTCTCCCACATTTCCTGGAACATGCACTTGATCCTGATGGTGAAGGGAGTTAAGAAACCAAGAGGGTCGAAGATACGTGCAGACGACTGCAGAACACTTCTCTTTGTGTTTTCCTTTTGCTTTAGAATGCTCAGTAGCGGCCTGAGATCAAACACAAAGTCATCTGTTTCCGGTCTCCATACTAAACCTAAAACCTTCAGCACTAATCCTTGTGTTTCTAGCGTCAACGGGTGGTCAGTTGTCGTACTCTCCTCCCATTTTGTTTTCAATTCAGGAGAATTGGTCATCCACTTGCAGAGGTCCATGCCTGCAATCGACAGCATTCGCTTTGCAATTGTTGTCACAAGGTAAGCCTCTTCAACATTGCGTGAACTTGCAATGAAATCATCTACATAGAGTGACTCTCTCAGTATCTCTACAACTTCTGGTTGTTCTGTTTCATATTGTTTCAGGTGCTTCCTGATTGTAGCTGCCAGCAAAAATGGACTTGGGGAAGCTCCAAATACCACTCTTTTCATCCTCAGCACACGCAGCTCCTCTTCATTTTCTCCCCTTGGTGGGCCTGTGAGCCATAGAAATCTCACGGCGTCTCTGTCTCTCTCTGCTAGGGATATCTGCAGGAAAGCTTTCTTGATGTCTGCCATGAATGCGATCTCATGTAGTCTGAACTTTATCAGAACGCTAAGCAGATTCGGATTCAGGTTCGGTCCTGTGAGTAGACAGTCATTGAGGGATGGAGCCATCTTCATGGGACGAGGCATCAAACACCACTCTCAGTTTTGTTGTCACCTTATCTTCTCGGAGTACTGCATGGTGAGGTAAGTAGTATTTTACGTTGTCTGCACTTGATGCGTTGTCCTTGGGCACGTCCTCTGCCATATCCTGTTGTAAGTAGTCCTCTACCACTTCATTGTATCTGCTGTACAACGTCACATCCTTCTTCAGTCTTTTCTTCAGACCTTCAAACCGTTTCTTGGCGATTCTATAGTTGTCTTTGAGTTCTGGCATTTCTCGTTTCCATGGCAACTCCACGTGGTATCGCCCATCTTTGAAGGTGGTTGTTTCCTCGAACCTCTGTAGAGCCTCGGTTTCCTCTGGGTTCTGTGTTTTCTCGCTTATAATACCCAGAGACTCAAGCTCCCAGAATGCATGCAGTTGTTTGGAGACTAGTGTGTCTTCATCAAGTGGGATGAACATGCAAGTTGCCTCGGCGACACTTGACATGAACACGGGTCCCTGCACCGACCATCCAAAGGTGCTCTCTAAAGCAACCAGCGTCTCCGTCAGTCGCTCCACTCTGCCTGATACTATCTGCCAGTAGTAGTCTGCTCCTATCAGGACAGAGAGTTCAGGATCATTGTCATCTCCTGGAAAGTCTGCGAGCTGCAGTCCCTTTCTATTGAGCTCATGTCGAATCTGTTCACCAGGAACCTTCATCACAGCTGTGCACACTTGTGGGGTTTCAATTGCCTCTATCTCTATTCTCTGCTGTTTGTCCCAGACATTCTCCAAGATGACTTTCACTGTGTTGCGTTGGGATGTTGCTGGGGCAGAGGAGCCAAACGTGTGAAGAGTGAGTGCCTCTTGTCTGATTACTGGTAGCTTCAAGCCCTTCACAAGGTTTTCATGTATGAAGCTTCTCTGACTGCCTCCATCTAGTAAGCAACGAGCTATCTTCCTGCCCGATGGGCCTTCTACCCATGCCTTTGCCGTTTGTAGCAACACAGTGTTCTGTCCATCTGGTTTCATCTTCACTGAATGGGGAATAACTGAGGAAACAACAGCATCTGCAGAAACAGTAGGGGGTTGCACCTCACTCCTCTTACCAGCACACACAGCAATGTGATGTCTGCTTCCACATGTTGCACATGACACATCTTTGACTTTACAGAATTTTGCTATGTGTCTCTGTCCTAAACATACAAAGCATCTTCCCATTTTCTTTAGTTTCTCTTTGCGTGCAGCAATATTGTGGTCAGGGCAGTTTTCTGATTTGTGGTCTGCACTGTCACAGAATAGGCAGTTTTGTTCCTTCTGGCTGGCTGTATGCAGTGCTGCAGCAGAGGGCATGTTGGGTCTTTTTGTTTTCATTTCATTGGAGAAGCATGACTTGTTCCATGGTTTGCTCTCTTTCTGTTGGTTGCATGATCTTGTCATTTGTAGCGCTCTCTCCCTGCTCTGAACCTCCTTCTGTAGGAAACTGACAATCTCAGACACTTTCCATTCATCATCTACTCCCCTCTGACGACTATAGTCAAGAGCTATGTCCTCTGGAATCATCTGCAGTAAGATTGGGCATAGTAGGCTTCCATAGGTTTCTGACACTACACCCAGTGATTCCAGGCTCCTAATCTGAATTTCACATTCATCATATAGCTGCCTCAATGCATTTAGATCAGAGGATTTCTTCACAGGGGTGAGATTCAGCAGCTTTGACATATGAGCACTAATCACAAGATCTTTTCTTCCAAATCTGCTCTTGAGTAGAGCGATTGCATCATCATAGTTACTGTCTTAACATCAGTCCTGCTACTGCCTTTGCAGCTGGTCCAGTGAGATATGTTTTCAGATAGGTAAACTTCTCTTTATTACACAGTGAATCATTGTTGTGAATAGCAGTCTCATACTGACTCAAACTCCTGCCACATACTGACATCTCCATAGAATGTCTCAATAATCAACTTTGGTAGCCTTTCTGATTGTCTCTGTGATCTGTTTGAGTTAGCGTCACTCACCCGTGCTGCTAGTGGATTGAGATCCTGGTTTTTCTGTATCACTCGTTGTGCACGGCTCTTCAGCATGATAACGCGCTCTTTGTAATCCTCCGTGCATGCAATCTCTGCCTCCAATCCGTCCAATGGGGTTAACTGTTCAATTCCACGATCAAATTCAAACAAACTGTTCTCCTTAGCTAACAGCAATTCCAACAATGTACTCAAGTGATCGGTATCCGGATTTGACTGGGTTATTTCCACGTCAATCTGATTCAAAATCCGTGTTGTGGCACCTCGAATGGTACCCCGCTTTCGTCTCATTCTTTCGGTTTCATGCCAACGTTCCTCCTCAGCCATTTCAGCTGCTTCTTCGTCGCAGCTCATATCCCGGGTTTCGGCACCAAAATATAGAATAACTATCTTCAAAGTAATGACTCGGGACGTCGGGTTTGATATGAAAGCTTCTTTTAGTAATAATACTTGATCACGTTACATTTAACAACTTTAGATTCTACAGAGCAATGCAAGTAAGATGCTAGCGCAAAGGAGCCAAAATAATCACCTGTTAATTGCACTTAACTAGCGCGTTCACTCTCTACTTCCTGTCGCAAGGCATTCTGGAACTTGCAGTCAAAAGCATAATTCAATACTAACCAATACAATTACATACGTAAATAACTGTAAAGAAATATCTTTAGATACAGCTCAATGAATTAACTTAAACATTAACTCTGTAACACATTAAAGTTACAACAAAGAGAGACGACGCTATCAAGCCTGGCATGGCCTTCTCTCCAATATGGGAATATCCTTTACTGACGGAATTCGCCACATTGGCCCACCTGGTCTGGCCACACAGTGCATGGTGCTCGGCGGTGGAGCCCCAATCCCTGAGGACCTCCTCCTCCCAGGAGACAGCCCTCAGAAGCCTGTCATGGAGTGGACTCTCCCTGGCTTAATCTCAATCTTTCTGCCTGAGTTCCCACACCCTAAATTCCCTGGGCAAGACAATTTCCAGGTAGTCCTCCTTAACTTAATTTGCATTGAGCACTTGGTCCACAGATGTTATCAATGTTTTCAGCAGATCTAATGAAATCATAAATTGATAGGGACACAACAGATAAATCACAAACGTATTACTTCTATATGGGGGGAATAAATTATGTGATGGTCTGTCTGATGTAAAAAAAAAATATTTAAAAAAATAGAAAAAAAATATGTGTAACCTACCTGTGATGATACTAACATTTAATAATATTGCAACATTTGAATCTCTCTTTCTCTCCATGACATTCAGATCCTGGGCTTCATAGCCAAAGGCTCCTTTGGTCCTATCTTGAAAGTAAAGGACAGGTCGAAGGAGAAGACTTATGCCGTTAAGGTGAATCTCTCCTCAGCCTCCTGCCACATCACATTTAACCAGCACTATATTTCATGTGACATCTACACACATCTAGTTTATTCTATGTCCACTGTATTTAATGTTCTTATATTGTGTTGCTCTACAGGTTTTATCCTGAGATACTGAAGCATGGGGTCCTGGAACAGTCAAAGGAGGAGGTCATCATTCAGGTAGGTCACACTGCAGGATGACCTGTGAAGCTGCTATCCTGAGCAGGCTTTAGCTTAGGGCCTGACTTAGTTTAGGGGATAACATGCTGGAAACAATGACTCACTGAGCTCTAATAATGACTATGCCAATTATCCCTATGAGCTCCTGTGCAACAAGAAGCATGGTCCCATGGAGCTTTTGCTGTAAGAAAAACAACCTTTACCATCATTCAAGATATCTGGTTGCATTCAGATCCCTCCTAAATCACATTGTTCTACTGAGTGTCTTTGCTGACATCCACACTTGTTGCTGCTGTTGTGTGTTGCCTGTTGCGTTGCAGCGGCAGGTCAGCCACCCATTCCTCCACAATCTGCAGGATTGCTGGCAGACCCAGCGTCACCTCTTCATTAGTGAGTGACTAATGTGATATAACTAGATCCCTCCTTCCCCTTTGTTTTATCCTCTCCTCTATTTACCCTCCCTGTGTCTCACATAGGAGCTTCCCACTGGGAACAGACGTCAATTCAACATCTATTCCACATTGGTTCAACGTAGTTTCATTGAAATGTCGTGGAAACAACTGTAATTCAACCAGTGGGTTGTCTCACTCTCCCTAGCAGGAGCGTCTACTATGGCATTGACTGGCCTTGCTGCTATTTAGTGTTGTCTCCCTCAGTTTGAGCCCCATGACTCAAACTGAGGGAGACAACATAATTATACTGCCATCTGCTGAGATGTCAGGGTGTAGCATACAGTCCTGTGGCCTCTGAACTGGTTTCCCCTTCCTTTGATTTATTAATAACACCCTTATTAGTGGATAAAGGCATGTTTGAGTTAATTTTTGTCTCTGACTGACACACATCTCCTTACCCAACATAACCCCTTTCCCTTCCCACGCTTCCCCCAGCCTTAAAAAACTAGCCACTGTGTGACTTCCGACAATTTAGTTTTATTCCTGTTGATTCTCTCCTCCATTGCTCCTTCCTTTTCAAGTGCTTGTGTTTTAGCAGGGGTCATCTAGTCCCAGCCCTGGATCAGTGTACTGTACATAGCCTTGTTATGTACTAAGATGGATCATTGTATGTGATTGTGTCTGTCTTCCCACAGTGTGTGAATACTGCAGTACTGGAGACCTGTATACCTACTGGTTACTGAAGGGCCAGTTTGGGGAGGATGAGGCTCGGGTGTTCGCTGCAGAGCTAGGCTGTGCTTTGGGTGAGTATCCCTCAAGTGTATATGCACAATATAGTTCTGCAAAATGTGTATGAAATCCTTGTTTAAGTTTCACCTTTACTTGGATTATAATGTGTGTCCGATCGGTAGGTTTCCTTCACAACTTTGGGATCATGCATAGGGATGTGAAGGTAGGAACGTTTCTTTTGATAATGAACATTATACTTTATACATAACTTATGCATTTTTTAATCTAAATAACTTATATTCATAACTTAACAGAAAAGATTATAATCATCTGATTATTCTGGATTTTTTAGATGGAGAATGTCCTTCTGTCTGACCAAGGTAATGCTGGCTAAAATAATATACTTATATATATAATATATGCCATTTAGCAGACACTTTTATCCAAAGCGACCTAGTCATGCATGTGTAGCACATAGTGATGTGTGAAACGTACTCCTCAGCCTTAAGTGTCCCGCTTGCACCACCTCAATAGCTATCATTTGAGGTGGCGCGATTGGCTAAGACGCTTTAGGGAGGACGGTCACGTGTTTGTGAGGCAGAGATCCTGAGTTGGCGCCAGGTATGGGCCAAATCGGGAGCAAGTGGTCCCCGCTAAGCAAGTAGTGTGATGTCTTTTACACATGCATACATTTTACTTAGGGTTTAGTTTACTTTCTACTACTATAAAATATAAGAGAACACTAGAGGCCCTTATAATAAAGTGGACACTTTAGGATTGTTGTTGTATGGAAGATATAGTTCTATAGTGAAACTAATTTAAACTGCATATTAGTCAGGTAGAATAACCAGAATTGGATTTGTGAAGTACTGTATGTAAAATACTACTGTATCTATTTGATGCAGGTCATCTGCGTTTAACTGACTTTGGACTCTCTCGCCGTCTTGAGCGGGGCTCAAGAGCATTTACAATTTGTGGGACAATCCAATACATGGGTGAGATGCATGGGATCAGGAAAAGTTAATGATTACAACACATTAAGCACATATTATAATCTCACTGTGATGGTCCTCTCTCTGAACAGCTCCTGAAGTCCTGAGTGGGGGTCCCTACAGCCATGCTGCTGATTGGTGGTCTCTCGGCGTTCTGTTGTTCTCATTGGTGGCCGGAAAGGTGCAGTCACCACCACAGTTCATCATCTTAACTGAATATGTGATGATTTAATAGTTGTTAGAAAGGTTGTTTTTCTTCTTTTTTGAGCTCAGTCCTGTCTAAATCTAGAGATGTTGTTGATGCTAATTCTGTCCTTGTCACCTCCATAGTTCCCTGTGCCTCCAGAGCCAGACCACTCCAACATGCTGAGAAAGGTCAGAGATTGCCCATACTCCATGCCCAAGACCTTCAACCCTGCACTGACCCTTCTGCTCACAGAGGTCAGAGGTCATATGTAGTTGGATTGTCTCAGATTAGGAAACACATTTACCTTTTAAACAGAATATAAACAAATTCTCAATGCTCTTATTTCTTTCTCTATCCTATTTGTGACTAGCTCCTATGCAAGAACCCAGCTCATCGCCTGCGTAGCCTGGAGCGCTTCAAAAGGCAGACGTTTTTCCGTGGCACTTCCTTTGACTCTCAACTGCTACAGAAGAGACCCGTTGAACTAATTCTAGAACTGAAGAACCATCCTGATCGTCCAGCCATAGCCATGCGAGGCCTGTCTATGGACTACTTCCAGAACTTTGACATACTCCACTCCCCTACCAGCTCCACTGACATGTCACCTACTTTGGCCAACATTGACCTGAGCCAGACCCTGGCTACAGCTCAGGGTTTTAGCACATGAGATGTGCATGTGCTACTGTGACTCAATACTGACTGTAGTGGAAACAAGTATGGACATGTATTTGATATATACATTTTGTACCACATGGATACATGGTTGTGAAAAAGCTCCTGTATGTTTTCTTTATTTACATGGCCTATTTGGCTCCCTCTTTTCCTCTGTATACCTCTTTGTATACCCATTTAATGGAGTGATAATTATAGATGAGCTTTAATGGACTGAAAACCACCACTTACCAAAAAAGGTTTAGAACATTTCTATTTCCCATTGAGTACTGCAACTCAAAGCCTCAAGGCTCTGCCAAATGGCACTTTCCAAATGTGGATCAACCACCTGCATGTTTGACCTTTTACCTTTGTTATTACATTTGTATAAGAAGATCTCTATTTTCCTGAAAATCCTTTCACATATATTTTTTTTAACAAAGTATTTATTTAATTCTGTGTAATTTTAGGTTTGATTGCTTAGGCCATCTGATTATTTGATTGACTGTTGTGTGTGATCACAATGCCTTTGACTGTTCAAAGTCCTGCTCTATACCCATTTCTCATTAGATTTCACTAACTGTTGTTGTGTTTTACCCAACCACAGTAACATCTGAAAAATGAAAGCCCCTATGAACTCATGATGGAGTTGTCTCCTGTCATGATATACTAGGAGAAATATCAAAGGAAATAGGTACCTTTATGCATAGGCTCTATTTGGAGCCACTTGAAGTGTTAAAAATAGTTGATAAGTTCCACAGGTTTTTTAGGTTAGGTGTTTTTAGCTGTTCCAGATAGAGCCTGAGTCACTTCAGGCACCTGATCATCAGTCATGACAGCAGAGAACATACACACATTTGAGCCAGTACAATACAAGAGGTGGCTTTCAGTTTAAGTGTTGTAACCAACAGAAAAGTATACATCTTACAGAGTATTATTCATTTGGAATCTCAAATGTTTTTTCACCTGAAATCTGTGTGGTTCAGTTGGTAGAGCATGGAGGTTGCAACGTCCCGTCATGGGTTCGAGTCCTGTGGGGCCCTGGACACCCATATGAAAATGTATGGATGATGCACTACTGCAAGTCCTTTTGGATAAACGCATCTGCTAAATGGCATATATAATATATTATGTTAACACATACTGTACATTATTTGTATTGCACTACAACTGGATACATAAAGACAACTTTTTCCTCAGACTTTAGTGTGATGGTGACCTATTTGGTAAAACACCAAGAAACCCTTAAGGGAGCAACATTAATAGGACAGAAAATTAAAGAACAGATAAAGCATAATCATTAAATGTTTTAATTAGGTTCAAACAGAAAAAAATAGCTACTGCCCCAATGGAGATGGCTAAATATAATCTAAGCACAAGACCCAGTCATCTTCCTAAAATGTCTCCTGAATAGGAAGGTCTAGTGGTTTTCTCTCTCTCTGCGGTCTGACACTGAATTCCCCTTTAGGCCCTTGTCTTAGATAGGTCTGGTATAGTATGTCTGTGGCGTTAGTCCAGTGACCCACATCTTTACATTGGTGGACACCTCTAGCACACTGACTCAATTATAGAGAGGGGGATGAAGAAGTCCCATAAAATAACTAGAACAAGTGAGATGTCCTAGAAAAGTGGAAAACATATTTTCTAATTTCTATACAGAAAAGGGGCAGAGGGAGATATTAAACTTCCCAAATAAAGGATCAAATACTTGATGAGAATTAAGTATTTACTGTCAAATACAAGTCATTCTTGGTAGAATTATCTACACATTTTATCCAACGACATCGAGTGAAAATGTAACAACTGAATATGCCACCATAAAGCCAATGTAGCATATCACTGTTGATCTTCATGTGATGAACCTGATCTCGAGTATCAACCTATGTAAAGTACTCAAACATTGATTGTTATATCTTGTTCACAGAAAATAAATACATTCTGACCCCATTTCTCTCGAATCTATGTCACAGTTCTATATTCGGTCATGTATATACACTGGAAACACCATTTCTGAACCTATTAATACCCATGATTTACTACTAATGCATAATGCAGAAATGTATAGGAGTGTTTGAATTGCTCTGAGACTGAGCTTTTCCTCTGGGTCTTAGGGGATGTCCGAATTGCCAAGAGATTCAGAAATGTGCCCAAGGCATAGTTCAACCCAATTACATAAGTCTATGATTTCAACTAATTAGCAGAAATTAGTGAGCAAAGGGGTTGTGGTTTAACCCTTAAATGAGGTTTCGCTGAAGGGTTATTATAGCTTCAGAAAAAGTTATTGGGCCAACATACTGTAATAAACCTGGGTGTACACAATAGTGCTGTTTAAAGTAGCCAGACTTCATGAAATCTAACTTCTATGTATATAAAATTAAGAGAAAAACAAAACTGTCATTTGGAATGATTAATTAGGTCAATGTTTCATCCACTGAATTATTGATTGAACTGCCATTGGGCCAACTTCTCAGAACAAGACAACTTGTACTCGCAAGACAAGTGTATTGTTATTATTGTAATGACTTGGAATGATGGATTAGTTTTAGTTGAATACAGAGGCTGGTGGAGGGAACTATAGGAGGACAAGCTCATTGTAATGACTGGAATGGAATCAATGGAATGGTACCAAACACATCAAACATATGGAAACAACGTGTTTGAGCCCGTTCCATTGATACCATTCCAGCCATTACAATGAGCCTGTTCTCCTATAGCTCCTCCCACCAGCCTCCTCTGGTTGAATGCATTTGTCCATATTTATTTATTATCCATCAACAAGCCCCACCCCATCGTTAAGCCCCGCCCTAGAGGTATTGAGTGGGATACAAGGGAGCAGCAGTCTGTCAGACATCGCAGTGGCCATCACTTCTCCAGTGAACAACTGAATTCTGAATTAGCATCCTGTCAGGTAAGGTTCTCAAGTTTTCTTGACATTCACTTTTCATTTCAGCAAGCTTTAGTAAACATGATAGATAATATGATATTTAGAAATGTTCAACTATATGTAATGAGTGGGACCCAGATATGCTGATGATGCGATTAAATTAATGATTTTTATGTTTTATTTGGAAAACTAAAGATTTTTTAAATTTACTAAACCAATATAAAGGAGTGGATTCGAGTTACATGATAAGTCAATGCATGGTAGATAAATATTTTTACTGGCTACTGTCGTATTTTTCCTCGGTTATTGCAGACAGTGGAGTGCAAAAGCTGAGCGTCTGTGTTGACATGGTGATTTGCCATACCCACTATCAAGGGATGTGATATGAACGCATGAATCAACAAGTGCATTGTGCGACCCCACAGATCACTGTAGTCAGCGCTGCTGCATCAGCAAGTGGGAAGTGTGATTAGTGGCCTTCTGCTTTCAATAAACAGTACTCATACAGTAGAAATATATAGCCTCTATGTGAATGATAAAGTTGAAGTTGGAAGTTCACATACACCTTAGCCAAATACATTTAAACTCAGTTTCGCACAATTCCTGACATTTAATCAGAGTAAAAATGTCCTGTCTTAGATCAGTTAGGATCACTACTTAATTTTAAGAATGTGAAATGTCAGAATAATAGTAGAGAGAACGATATATTTCAGCTTTTATTTATTTCACATTCCCAGTGGGTCAGAAGTTTACATACACTCAATTCGTTTTTGGTAGCATTGCCTTTAAATTGTTTAACTTGGATCAAACGTTTCGGTTAGCCTTCCACAAGCTTCCCACAATAAGTTAGGTGAATTTTGGCCCATTCCTCCTGACAGAGCTGGTGTAACTGAGTCAGGTTTGTAGGCCTCCTTGCTCACAAGCGCTTTTTCAGTTCTGCCCACAAATTTTCTATAGGATTGAGGTCAGGGCTTTGTGATGGCCACTCCAATACCTTGACTTTGTTGTACTTAAGCCATTTTGCCACAACTTTGGAAGTATGCTTTTGGTCAATGTCCATCTGGAAGACCCATTTGCGACCAAGCTTTAACTTCCTGACTGATGTCTTGAGATGTTTCTTCAATATAGCCACATAATTTTCCTCCCTCATGATGCCATCTATTTTGTGAAGTGCACCAGTCCCTTCTGCAGCAAAGCACCCCCACAACATGATGCTGCCACCCCCATGCTTCACAGTTGGGATGGTGTTCTTTGGCTTGCAAGCATCCCCCTTTTTCCTCCAAACATAACGATGGTCATTATGGCCAAGCAGTTCTATTTTTGTTCCATCAGACCAGAGGACATTTCTACAAAAAGTATGATCTTTGTCCCCATGTGCAGTTGCAAACCGTAGTCTGGCTTTTTTATGGCGGTTTTGGAGCAGTGATTTCTTCCTTGCTGAGCGGCCTCGCCGAAACAGATGAACGTGGTACCTTCAGGTGTTTGGAAATTGCTCCCCAGGATGAACCAGACTTGTGGAGGTCTACAATTTATTTTCTGAGGTCTTGGCTGATTTCTTTTGATTTTCCCAAGGAGGCACTGAGTTTGAAGGTAGGCCTTGAAATACATCCACAGGTACACTTCCAATTGACTCAAATTATGTCAATTAGCCTATCAGAAGCTTCTAAAGCCATGGCATCATTTTCTGGAATTTTCCAAGCTGTTTAAAGGCACAGTCAACTTAGTGTATGTAAACTTCTGACCCACTGGAATTGTGATACAGGCAATTATAAGTGAAATAATCTGTCTGTAAACAATTGTTGGAAAAATTACTTGTGTCATGCACAAAGTAGATGTCCTAACTGACTTCCCAAAACTATAGTTTGTTAACAAGAAATTTGTGGAGTGGTTGAAAAATTAGTTTTAATGACTCCAAATGTATGTAAACTTCCGACTTCAACTGTATGTATTACTACATCATCATTTTTTTATTTCACTTACCAATTTGATATTGCTACTACAGCTACACAGAACCAGGGTAATATTTCTGAAAAAGCTCTGGTTTGGACTGACAAAATTCCCTCACCTTTCTTGTGCCTCCTGGGATATTTGTCAGTAGCGCCCACCTCAACAGTGACAACATGCCGAAGGTTGTCTGGATTACTGAGTTGTTGGCTGAGAGTTTTATATTTCAGCTCTGACTGTGCCTCTTAGCTGTACTTTAGAGTGTGGGAAAGAGAGAGGGAGTTGAGAGGAATACATTTTGGGGGAATGAAAATGCTTGAAGAGATTGAAAACAAGCAAGCAACAATCAATGAGGGAAATGTGTTGGGGTATATATTTTGGACAAAGAAGCTGGACATATTTCTCCATTGGTTGTCATCATTGGCATCAAGCCATTCTTATATTTTAAATTTTTTATTTAACCTTCATTTAACTAGGCAAGTCAGTTAAAAACAAATTCTTATTTACAATATCAGCCAAACCCGGACGATGCTGGGCCAATTGTGCACCGCCCTATGGGACTCCTAATCACGGCCGGTTGTGATACAGCCTGTGTAGTCCTTGACTTTTTCTTATTAAATAGCTATTTTTGGTTGTTTATGAGACCCCAACAGAGAAAATGTATTGTATTGTATTGTATTGTTTGGTGAGTGAATATTGATCAATATAGACCAGAAAAGATGTGCACAATCTGATATCCCTATGCAGGTTGTGTGATCGACCCTCTCAGGATGACGCACCAATTCCCAGCCCTCTCCAGTGGTCAGAAGCAGGAGCTCCAAGAGATTGCCCTTCGTATCGTCACTCCAGGGAAGGGCATCCTGGCTGCTGATGAGTCTGTTGGTTAGTAGGGAGCTCTGTATGTTCTCTCTGCACTGGAAAACAGTTGGAATGAAAATGATTACGTAACAATCTACATGTATGTATGGTATTAACAATAACAGTGGGACCTACTTTCAAGAAATCAGACAAATGTTAATTTCCAGTGGTGCTTGCCAGAACCCTCTACAAAGCAGTGGTACAGGATGGTATCCAATAGATTATTCCGTTTTTATAAATGTAGGTTTACCAGACTGTGAACATGTTTGTTTCTAATGTTCCTGGAAACAGGCAGCATGGCAAAGCGCCTTAACCAGATAGGGGTTGAGAACACTGAGGAGAACCGCCGGCAGTACCGCCAGATCCTCTTCAGGGCTGATGACCGCATCAACAGCTGCATCGGAGGAGTCATCTTCTTCCATGAGACGCTGTACCAGCACGCTGATGATGGCACGCCCTTTGTCAAGATAATCAAGGACAGGGGCATCACTGTGGGAATCAAGGTACTGTACGAGCAAAGCGGTCGAAGGGGCCAATGGTGATATCTGAAGTATGTTTTATGTCTCTGGTCTTTAGCTTGGGCAAGAATACCTCTTGACCCTACTTCTACTGTATATAACATTATCGAGGGAAGGAATGAGAATGTAGAACATAAGGCTACTTGATATGCCTCAATAGACAGTTCCAGGAAGGGAACAGGTTTCAACATTATGGAGGCCAAAAGGTAGCACAGATACACTCGGATCAGGAGTTCTACCCCTGATGGGGTAGATGGGACAGTGCTATGGGTAGAATGGCTGCTATTAATATCAACACCATCTGGATGAAAATAAGCTGGCTTTAAGACATGGAGAAGATCAGTGTGAAGGGGAGGGAGGACCGTTGTCATTCTTATTTTTGATCTGCTTTATCTCTTTCTTCAGGTTGACAAGGGTGTTGTCCCCTTGGCAGGAACCAATGGAGAATCTACCACTCAGGGTAGGGCTAAGACCTCTTGGGTTCTAGTCAATCTGATCATCATAACTATCTGAATTTGACAGTTACAAAATGTAGTCTGCCACTCATTGGTGAATCGCAATCCTTACCAGCCTTGTTAATTTATTTTTCATCCTAAAGGACTGGATGGGCTCTCAGAACGCTGTGTTCAGTATAAGAAGGATGGGGCAAACTTTGCTAAGTGGCGCTGTGTGTTCAAGATCAGTGAGACCACCCCCTCTAAACTGTCCATTGAAGAGAATGCAAATGTCCTGGCTCGGTATTCAAGCATTTGCCAGCAGGTAAGGACTCCACAAATGCAGTTTAATAAAGGCACAATATCAGGTATGATGAAATATCATAATTGCAGGAGGTAACATCAGCAACGCCTTCTAATCATGCGGATTATGTCATTTTTCTTTCACCCAGCATGGGATTGTGCCTATTGTGGAGCCAGAGATTTTGTCTGATGGAGATCATGATCTGAGGCGTTGTCAGTATGTCACAGAGAAGGTGGGACCGTACCCCAACTCTTAACCTATTAGTGTGTAATATGTATTTCTAACATTGCCAGTTTATCATGTTCCATGTGTTCCCCGTGTTGTGCAGGTGCTAGCTGCATTGTACAAGGCCATGTCTGACCATCATGTGTACCTGGAGGGCACTCTGCTCAAGCCCAATATGGCCACTCCTGGCCACAGCTGCCCCACCAAATACAGCGCAGAGGAGGTCGCCATGGCAACGGTTACAGCCTTGCGCCGCACCGTCCCTCCTGCTGTCACGGGTAAGGTCATAGGCCATTGACCAGTTATATTGCCTCTCACTCTCAATGAAGCTCAGAAAGAGAGTACACACAATACCAGTGTCAGATTCAGTCACTATACCAGTGATTTGGCATTATGAACATATATTCATTTATTGGCAGTTTGTAAAGCACTTATGGTGCTGATAGAAATCCATTAACTGTTCACTCACAGCAATTTCTAATTATTTTCTGTGTGTGCAGGAGTAACGTTCCTTTCTGGGGGTCAGAGTGAAGAGGAGGCCTCTGTCCACCTGAATGCCATCAACAACTGCTCCCTGGTGAAGCCCTGGGCCCTCAGCTTCTCGTACGGCCGAGCCCTGCAGATCTCCGCACTCAAAACCTGGCGTGGACATAAAGAGAATGAGAGTGCTGCCACTGAGCAGTTTATCAAGAGAGCAGAGGCATGTACATCACTTTGTTTTCAGCCTCTTGATCAACCTGGCTTTCATCTTTTAGCACTTAGTGTTGTTGAGGAACATATTTCTTTTTTTTTAGCATTTCACCATTTTCCGAGTGGAACGGTCATCTGAGGAAGTGATCTATGTATTCAGCTGACATGAAGTGAGTTTCACCCCTAACAGTGTTTGTCCCTCATACCCCCACCCCCTTTCTCTCACTATCAGGTGAATGGCTTGGCCTGTCAGGGGAAGTACACTGGTGGCGGGGACAGTGAATCTGATCAGATCTTTGTGGCCAATCATGCATACTGAAGAGCCAGTGATGCCTCACATTATAGCTTTGGCTAACCAATAGCATCGTCCACTGTCACTGCTATAGCAATGGCCAATCGCAGGCATGTGCTGTCTACAATCTGTATTCTAGGAGTTATAATATAGTTACTTGAGTGTACACACTTGTTATTAAAAGAAATTGCACATTGGTGGACACACTAGATGTAAGGGTCTAATGAAATTAGTCATTGACGGATGGCCTTTGATTAGACACTTTCAACAATATTATTGTAACCTCTGAGATGACAACATGTTCTTGTGGTAGTATCTCGCAAAATGAAACCTAACTGATGTTTGGTTGATTCATTATTTATTTTGATGAGATCCAGAATCAACTTCTGCCATGTAAAGCCACTTTCCAAACTGCTGCACTAAGCATTAGATAGGGTGCGTGGTGTAGGCCTATTGTGTGTGACGAGAATGGAGAACTCTAGCTTTCTTGAAGAGACCATATTGCCATTCTAAATTCTGGATTTATGATGGGATATGTGTGTCTACACAAAATAGCTGTGTGAAGATTCTATTTTGTAGAAATTGTGTGTGTGTTCTAGCATAGAGGCAGAAAGTTCCAAAGACGTGGTTTTGGATGAACTAATGGACAGCTGGACTTAACAGTAAATAGTGTTGGTGGAAAAATGTTATTTTTGTGACTTAGCTAAGTATTGTTCTCTATGCAACTGATTATCAAATACTGTAGTGCAAAAGTAATAACAATAAATTGTGTTGAGTTGAAACAATCTGGGAATTCTGGTTTTATTTCTCATAAATTAATCTTGGTTAAACCAGAATTAAAAGATCCCATAATTTGGTCAGATGCTCATGCTCCATAGTCTGTCCATGAGAGACTAGGCCTAGTCACAAATAAAACAAATTGTAACTGCACCAAAGAGTAGGCCTACCTACACATTGCATGATTTTTACATTATTTTCTACAGTAGAGTCAAACTGAGAATGTTATACAGTTCTTGATTTTAACAGAATTCTTAGTTAATTTATCCTCACCCATAAACTAGTAGTCTACTTGTAGCTTGTCATCTGATTTGCTTTCCCATACCATGGTCCATGGCACCATCTACTGGCTTAAGAGTAGTTGACGATGATATATTAGGGTGTTTTCACATAGTCCTCTTTAAAAATAACCCATCTCAGTCCTCTTTAGGGTGAACAAAAAAAAGCTAAAGAACTATTTAATTTTTGTATTCACACTGCCCTTGCCTCTGAATGAGGACTAAACTATTTTGCCAGTTCACTTCACCTATGTTGTGGACTGAGTCCTCTTTGCATTCACATTGATATGTTTAGAAAGGAACCAAAATCTTTTTCCAACATGCACTCTGGGTTTTTACAAAGTGCAGGACAAGCCATTCAATCAGAATGTGTTATCGGACAGCTAGATATACCTACTTACATTTTGGAAGCTAATAGATTGCATTTCATTAAAATATCAGACATAATAATTTAATCAGAATATACTATTAACACGTACAACAGAATAACTGCAGAATAAATAATGCTGTAATTGAAAATTGTACACCCAATGTAGGCTACTGCCCCTTTAAGAGCTAGAATACTGTATATAAACTTTCTTTTTCCTACTGTGTTATTGACTTGTTTATTGTGTTATTGGCTTGTTTATTGTTTACTCCATGTGTAACTCTGTGTTGTCTGTGTCACACTGCTTTGCTTTATCTTGGCCAGGTCGCAGTTGTAAATGAGAACTTGTTCTCAACTAGCCTACCTGGTTAAATAAAGGTGAAATAAAAAAATAGATTTTGTACCCAACGTTGTGATTCTCACCAAATAGATTGTCTTCTCACACTATTCAAACCCCACAATCAATAAACAGTTGATTAAGCTCTCTTAGACTATAGATCAAATATTGCAAACAAATAATATTAACTAAAAACTCCACACATTCATCATCTTCTCTCTTGTGGCACCAATGTGAGTGTTTAGGGAAAGGGAAACTGTCGCAGTAGTCTAGTGTGTGGTGCGGGAATAATGACAAACTAACCTGAGGAGCTTCGCGTTCACATTGCCCTAAAAAAATTGGAACCCGACCGCAGAATTCAAGCGAACTCTCAGTTCGTTTCGCTTTTGGGCCCCTTGAGGGGTCAGAGTTCCTTTGGAGTGTTCACACCGCACAGAAAATTAAGCGCACCGCACTGGGTTCACAAACATTCGCTGAAAGGGTCGGGACCAAGCGTGAAACATTAGGCTCCAAGAAGGTCCTCATTCATAAACAGTGCATGTGTGTATATACTTTGTAAATTCAATACTATTGGTGTAGGCCAGCCTATAATAATAGGTTGCTGGCCACTACTCATAAGGCCAATTGATAAATTATGACGATTTAAAATTGCAAGGCGATAATGGCCAAACAATTATAATCGAATAATCTGCTCACCTGAAACCTTCTTAGCTGAAATTATTCGCGTAATTATACCAATATCACACACCTGTGTTTATTGATTTAACATTTATTCTATCAGGGAGGCATACTGACACCCAGGTCTCTTTAACAGATGAGCCCTGTACAACTGTGGACTATTTTGTTTGGCGGAGGTAGGCATTTCTAGAGTTCTCTACTGGGTACATTTCCGGTATTCATGAATGCCCTCGCGAAGAAGCGCGGTTCTGCACCGGGAGAAGTGTAGCTAGCAGACAACTTTAAGCGCGATTGATACCTTATTTTGTGTTTATGCACTATACTCATATGGTTTTCTAATCGGTTGTGATCTACTTGAATAACGTTTTGCGAACTCGCTTTTTATTTCAACCTAACGCTAAAATAAAATAGCTAACGTTAGCTACTATGTCGGGAGGCGTCGTGCGAGGCCCTGCAGGAAACAACGATTGTCGTATTTACGTCGGAAATCTACCCCCTGATATTCGCACCAAAGATGTCGAGGACGTGTTTTACAAATATGGAGCTATTCGCGACATCGACTTGAAAAATCGAAGAGGAGGACCTCCCTTTGCCTTTATCGAATTTGAAGATCCCAGGTAGCTAAAGGCTAGCTTGTTAGCAACTTGTGCACTGCTCTAACGTTACTAGTTAGCCAGCTAACGTTACTATACTGTAACTTGAATATCTATGCTCATGCGACGTCGTTGTAAATCGACTTAGTTTGCAGATGTAACTAACGTTAACGTAACTAGCTATTTTCGTTTTAAGAATGTAACGTTAATTGGCTTGATAGCTAGTTTCTTCTCTTTCTGCAGTGGCACATTGTGAAGGTGTCTTTGTTTGTGGCTAGCCGACTAAACGCCACGAGTTATCGTAAACTGTTTAGTTTAGCCGGCTAATGAGGTACACCACAGGGTGCTGTGTGGTCGATTGTTTAACTAACATTTTCTATTATCACTTTTTCAGGGATGCCGACGATGCAGTGTACGGACGAGACGGCTATGACTACGACGGTTATCGGCTGCGAGTTGAATTCCCTCGGAGCGGCAGGGGTGGGGGGAGAGGCGGCTTTGGTGGTGGTGGGGGTGTTGGTGGGGCCCCTAGAGGCAGATACGGGCCGCCATCCAGACGCTCCGAGTACAGGGTCATTGTCTCAGGTGAGTTGGAGACTTACCATTGCTGAGGTCTCATTTTCAAGTGTACTGAAAGGGTCGCTACTGGTCAATGATGGCACAGAATCATTTGTCTGGAGTCTTAATTTCAACACGTTCTGTCCAATATCTCAAGATAGGGTTGTCATATTCTAATGACATTTTCAGGGCTGATGTAGAACAGAGTAGATTCAAATAAACTGATCTTATGCAAATGAGACAGTACTGAACACATCATTACAATAATTTAAGACTAATAGTTTTACGGTAGGGTCCTCATCTTCGTGCTTTGTGAAAAGCAGACTATGTAAATTAGCTACTTAATATGATAATTCCTATGTACGGAAGAAAATGACAGCATAGCATGTTAAACCCATTAATTTAAAGTACCAGTCTTATGTAACAATACCAAATGTAACATACTAATTTGAGTGTTCCAGATTTACGTCTAGTCAGGGCATTCTGGAACATAGGAGGTGAAGGAAAGACGTACCTTTACTTCCGTCCAAGGACGTCTGATGACCGTAAAACACCCTCAGGACTTTCCCATACTTGTTTGCAATACAATGTCACATCAATCTTACTCAGGTAGAATGAGGAATACTCCTCGCAAATATGAACACCAATTTTGCAGGTTTCATAAATTCTGTCCCACAGAATTGGACATTCTAAGCATGGTACTTACTTTAGATTTGGGCTCATATCATGTAAATATCACAACTTACAGTATTGTGATTTTTATTGTTTTAGACATGGTTCAAATCAAGTTTATTTTATATAGCCCTTCGTACATCAGCTAATATCTCGAAGTGCTGTACAGCAATGCAGGTGTAGAAGCACGGCGGCTAGGAAAAACTCCCTAGAAAGGCCAAAACCTAGGAAAAAACCTAGAGAGGAACCAGGCTGAGGGGTGGCCAGTCCTCTTCTGGCTGTGCCGGGTGGAGATTATAACAGAACATGGCCAAGATGTTCAAATGTTCATAAATGACCAGCATGGTCAAATAATAATCAGGAGTAAATGTCAGTTGGCTTTTCATAGCCGATCATTAAGAGTATCTCTACCGCTCCTGCGGTCTGTAGAGAGTTGAAAACAGCAGGTCTGGGACAGGTAGCACGTCCGGTGGACAGGTCAGGGTTCCATAGCCACAGGCAGAACAGTTGAAACTGGAACAGCGGCAAGGCCAGGTGGACTGGGGACAGCAAGGAGTCATCATGCCCGGTAGTCCTGACGTATGGTCCTAGGGCTCAGGTCCTCAGAGGGAGAAGGAGAGATCCGATGATACCCCCGGACAGGGCCAAACAGGAAGGATATAACCCCACCCACTTTGCCAAAGCACAGCCCCCACACCACTAGAGGGATATCTTCTGGTTAACTTCCACGTTCAGGTTTTCAAATGATTTATTAATTTTTGATGACCATTGACGTTTAGTGATTTACTTGATCACCTCTGTTTTTTGTAGAATTCTCGCATAGGTGATGCGACAAACAATGGACTCTAACACCCTTGTGTAATGTGGGTTGGGTTTATATTAGAGGTCAACAGATTATGATTTTAACACCGATTTATCGGAGGACCAAAAAAGCCGATACCGATTTAAATCGGTCAATTTTTATTTATATATATATTTGTAATAATGACAATTGCCACAATACTAAATGAAAGCTTAACTTAATATAATACAAAATCAATTTAGTTTCAAGTAAATAATGAAACATGTTCAATTTGGTTAAAATAATGCAAAAACAGTGTTGGAGAAGAAAGTAAAACAAGTCCAATACAGCAAATGAAGGATAAACATCTTGTTAATCTACCCATCGTGTCCGATTTTCAAAAAGGCTTTACAGCGAAAGCACAACATATGATTATGTTAGTTCAGAGCCAAGTCAAAAAAAAACACAGCCATTTTTCCAGCCAAAGATAGGAGTCACAAAAAGCAGAAATATAGATAAAATTAATCACTAACTAACCTTTGATCTTCAGAGGACACTCATAGGACATCATGTTACACAATACATGTATGTTTTGTTCGATAATGTGCATATTTATATCCAAAAATCTCAGTTTGCATTGGCGCGTTACGTGCAGTAATGTTTTGATTCCAGATGTTTTTGCAGATAGCCACAGAAATACTCATAATAAACATTGATAAAAAATACACGTAATATTCACAGAATTAAAGATAGACTTCTCCTTAATGCATCCGCTGTGTCAGATTTCAAAAAAAACTTTACGGAAAAAGCATAATGTGAGTACGGCGCTAAGAGCCCAATCCAGCCAAAGAAATAGTCGCCATGTTGGAGTCAACAGAAGTTACAAATAACATGATAAATATTCACTTTGATCTTCATCAGAATGCACTCCCAGGAATCCCAGTTCGACAAAATGACTGTTTTGTTCCATAAAGTCCATCATTTATGTCCAAATAGCCACTAGTTGTTAGCGTATTCTGCCCAGTAATCCATCTTCATGAGCACTGCGTCCAGACAAGAACTCAAAGTTCCGTTACAGGTCGTAGAAACATATCAAACGATGTATGGAATTAATCTTTAGGATGTTTTTAACATAAATCATCAATAATGTTCCAACCGGAGAATTCCATTGTCTGCGCAAAGCATTGGAACGAGAGCCAACTCTGTCGGGAGTGCACGTCACGAGCCTGAGACACTCTGCCAGACCCATGACTCATTCAGCTCCCATTCCCCCCTCCTTTATAGCAGAAGCCAGAAACAAGTTTCTAAAGACGGTTGACATCTAGTGGAAGCCTTAGGAAGTGCAACTTAACCCCATAGACACTGTATTCGGTAGGCCAAGCTTTGAAAAACTACAAACCTCAGATTTCCCACTTCCTGGTTGTATTTCTCAGGTTTTCACCTGCCATATGAGTTCTGTTATACTCAGACATCATTCAAACAGTTTTAGAAACTTCAGTGTTTTTTATCCAATATTACTAATAATATGCATATATTAGCATCTGGGACAGAGTAGCAGGCAGTTTAATCTGGTCACGCATTTCATGCAAAAGTGAAAATGCTGCCCCCTATCCCAAACAGGTTAAGAAGTTTTAGGTTGTAGTTATTATAGGGCTCTCTCTATCATTTGTATTTCATATACCTTTGACTATTGGATGTTCTTATAGGCACTATAGTATTGCCAGCCTAATCTTGGGAGTTGATAAGCTTGAAGTAATAAACGGCGCTGTGATTCAAGCATTGCGAAGAGCTTCTGGCGAATGCAGGAAAGTGCTGTTTGAATGAATGCTTACGATCCTGCTGCTGCCTACCACCTCTCAGACTGCTATGTCAAATCATAGACTTAATTATAATAAACACACAGAAATACGAGCCTCCGGTCATTAATATGGTCAAATCCGGAAACTATCATTTTGAAAACCAAATATTTATTATTTCAGTTAATTACGGAACTGTTCTGTATTTTATCCAACGGGTGGCAACCCTAAGTCTAAATATTGCTGTTACATTGCACAACCTTCAATGTTATGTAAAATTATGGCAAATTAATTACGGCCTTTGTTAGGAAGAAATGGTCTGAACACAGTTCGCAACGAGCCAGGCGGCCTAAACTGCTGCATATACCTTGACGCGAATGTGCTTTTGTTAAAACACCACCCGTTTGGCGACGTAAGCTGTGATTCGACGATAAATTAACAGGCACCGCATTGATTATATGCAACGCGGGACAAGCTAGTTTTAAACTAGTAATATCATCAACCATGTGTAGTTAACTAGTGATTATGTTTAGATGGATTGTTTTTTATAAGATAAGTTTAATGCAAGCTAGCTACTTATCTTGGCTCCTTGCTGCACTCGCGTAACAGGTGGTCAGCCTGCCACGCACTCTCCTTGTGGATTGCAATAGGTTACCGATTATGAACACTTGAAATCGGCCCTAATTAATCGGCATGGCGATTTAATCGATCAACCTCTAGTTGATATACATAATTTGTTGCACTGCATGCCACCACGTTGACCTACTGTACAAACGGTAACTTAACAGTCTTTAATATTTCAACAACACTGTGCTGGTGGTCTTCTGTATTTCACTAACAAATGGACTCCCTGTGTTAACATAGCAGGTGTAAAGTAATCGCCTGAAACTAGGTCCCCTACATACTGGGCTGCATTCAGTATGACCAGTTGAAAAACTGGGAGGGGTTGGGGAACGCTGTCAACATGGCCACTGCCCTTTATATACTCGTCATACCCAGCGACCGTAACTTAGTTCAAGAATGTATCAAACGTCGAAGTGAACTGAACGCACCTCGGGTCTTGGCGAGAAGGAAAATAAACTGTTGGGCAGACCTCTTCTGCACTGTTCAACCAATCCAGTAAATGTGGAGGAGGAGTTAAGATGGAGTATCGCTGGAACATCTGGTTTTTGGGTACTCGGCAGAGGCTACCCACTGATTGGCTAGTTTTTCGCCAGATGGAAGCGGTGGTCTTTTGGTCAACTAAATATTGATAGTTATTTCATATCCATGTCTTCTACATTAGTTCATTGTTTCTGGTGGGGTAGAACCAGCCTGGTTTAGTTATTCTCTGTGCCGATTCTGAATTATACTGCTATGCCACAGATCTATTGAGCAAGTTTGTACTATTGAGCAAAGTGTTGAAAGTTATCACTTTGAGTAAAACATATCTAATTTATATGCTCTTCTCTCCAAAGGGCTTCCTCAGAGTGGCAGCTGGCAGGACCTCAAGGATCACATGCGTGAGGCTGGGGATGTATGTTATGCTGACGTTTTCAGAGATGGAACTGGAGTTGTGGAGTTTGTGCGCAAAGAAGACATGACCTACGCCGTTCGAAAGCTGGATAACACCAAATTCCGATCACACGAGGTATGCTTTCAGGTTTGATTGGTTGTTCATGGATTTGATTGTAAGGATATGATTCTATTTTTGTTAAAGATAACTAAAGTGACTAATAACACTTGAATCTTTCCCCTCAACCTTTCCCCACTTTCAATCCAGTGACTACTTGTGCAGCCTTTCAAGAACTGAAGGCTTGTTTTGATGCAATGGAAGGAACCGTTTGAGGTGGAAATACTTTTCGTTTCAACGTCCAGTTCTTTTTGTGTGTGTCTACCAGGGAGAGACCGCTTACGTTCGCGTGAAAGTAGATGGTCCCCGCAGCCCGAGCTATGGAAGATCACGTTCCAGGAGCCGCAGTCGAAGCAGGAGCCGCAGCGCAGCCAGTCGCAGCCGCAGCAACTCTCGCGGTGGTGGTACCCGTGGTGGCAGAGGATCTCCTCGCTACTCTCCTCGCCATAGCCGCTCTCGCTCCCGTTCCTAAACTCTGTGTTGCCCTTTTGGTGGATCCCCTGTAAACAGTTCCCCTCTCCACTTGTTTTTACCCCCTTTTGAGTTTTTCCAGAAGTCAACTATAGATTTGAATTTTTGCATTGCATCTCCTGATGTCCTAGTGGAAGGTCTTGGTATGTAGGTGTATCCCCTCCTGTCACCTTTCCTCCCTCCCCTGACCCTCCCTACTTTAGTCCTTTTGTTTTGATCCCTTTCAATTCATTTTGATTTACCTATTGTCTGTCCTCAATTTTTGCAACACTTGAAACCCGGTTGTTCTTTTTAATGAGATCAATGTTTTTGTAAGTGTTGGAAAATTGAGATGTACTTTTTCATGGGATGTCGGGAGTCTCATTGCTAAACTGTTTTACCCTTGTGTCTTCCTTTAGACATCTGAAGATAAGGATTAAAGAGTGATTTGGAATAAAAGTTGTGGAGCACATTTCATTTGTTTGATCAGGATAGGACATCTTAGGAGGAGTCAGGTCGAGGCAATGGTATGGTTTAGTATTGATTATTTGCATCTATCGATAAAATGGTTGCTACAGGATGCATGATTCTCTTGAATGTGGCACAATTTTCTATCATATATATATATATACTTATTGTTTGGCAACCTTTTTTAAGCGCTGATAAACAGTGCATGTATTTGGTTTTGTGCCAGGACCAATGTCCTTAGGTGTACCTTTTCGACTTTAATGTTACATAAGAACCCTTTATCTTTTCTTCTATAGATGCTGGTTTAATTTGACAGGGGCTCTGGGCTTGTTTCAGCTCAAACATTGAGAAATATATATATATTTTAATTCAACTGAATTTGATGATTTTGGTGCTCAGACATTTTTTAAATTGATCATTAGTAGTGACATGTCATGAGTGCACAATATAAGAAGTGGGCTGGGCCCAAATCAGACATGATTCTAATGGTTTCCCTCTGATTTTTTCCTGGTATTTCAAGGTTTTGATTGGAGGAGTGGCTCAGTGGATCCCAATCCTTGGAGCCGGATCAGAGGAGCGTTTAGGAAAGGGATAGGCAAGGATGGATGCTTGGAGACGGATCAGAGGAGCGTTTAGGGAAGGGATAGGCAAGAATGGATGCTTGGAACGGGATCCATTTTCCAGGAATCAAATCAATTGAACTAATTAAGGAATCGTAGATGCAACTTTTTGAATGGCCCAGTTTATTTCAATTTTTGAGTGGTAAATATGCGCAGAGTCTTAAGGATTATTTACGTTTTTGGAGTAAGAGAAGGAAACTGAGGACCAGGAAGTTGGATCAAAGGATGCAAGGAGTCTGGTAATTAAGGCATTAAAATGTGGGATGGTTGGGGATTATATTTAGTATAGTTAGTCTGTCTTTATTACTTAAATTTACTTTACTCTTTCAGTTTAGCATTTTCAATAAAATCCTGAAAAAACATACCTGGTTTTTATTTTTATTTTGAATGATTGTTAAAGCTGATCTTCATGGTCCTATGATGTAATAAGATAAGATAAATGCTTATTTGTAGTCCTAATTGAAAACCCCAGTAAACCATCTACTCCAATGTATTACATTTTACACCATGGGGTGGTTTTCCGGACACAGATTAATTTTAGTCCTGGACTAAACTATTTCAAAGGAGATTCATAATTTACGTTTATGTTTTAGTCCAGGACTAGGCTTAATCAAGAAATGACTGAATATAAACTGAAATAAGTGATAACACAGCCTGTTAAGAGTTGTATGCGGTAGTGAGGAAATGTCATTCCAAGCAGATGTTTATATACATCTCACACAGACAATATAAAGTCCAGTAAAAACGGATTATATTTCTATTAAATTAATATAAGCCTATATAATCTCTCATACATTCATTGGTGTTGATATCAATAAACTAACACATCGAGCATAATTAAATACTCCGTACAGCCGAGTTTGCCAGGAGGCCTTCTCTACTTACCTCACCATGTATTGTTAACGATGCATTGTGGGATGAAATAAGATGCTGGCAGAGAGGAGCTGCTAGAAAATGCTCAAAACACAAGAAGAGGTGGCAGCTCAGCCAATGGCAGGGTAAATTGTGTAGGGCGGGGGAGGTATTTTACGAGGGCAGTTTCCCCACATATTTGCTTTGAGTAAATCTTATAAAATAATTTGTCGCAGCACGATCCAGCAAGTAAGCAACGCTTGATATCCACTAAGGGGAATTACCTGATTACGAAGGGGATAGTATCAGCATCTCCTAAATAAGGTGAGTGACAATGTTTGGTAGCCTGCACGCACTCACACTTGACTTGCATGGATGCTGGTGATTCAGGTTGTCTAATTGAAGCGAAGTTTCTCGTACAAGGTAGCCTACTTTCTATTGTGAATTTAAATCGAAAAAATTAACTAATGCGCAATCACTACCACCTGCAGGCTATTGGCACGAATCCGATCACCCTCGGACCTGTAAAATCATCCATAATTTAAAGGAATTATATGTAGAAATTAAACTAATAGTAAATGTATATTGACGTTTGAACTAGACTAGAATTGTGCATTTCAGTGGACAGATTCCTAATTGTATAAATGTAATGTCGCCATGTGGTTTTTAATTTTACCTGTATCGCGTTTCTTCCGTAACCTATTCGTATTGTACCTAACCAGCACAGGGTCGTAGTCACTCAACGTAATCTGGAGCCGAAATACAGACCAGCTATTCAGTACATTCGGAAACACTGATAGAACCGCGTTGATTGCAACATTGTATCATATATCTGCACTTGATTGGTTCATCCTTTGATTTTCATCGTAAACCGCACTGTACGGTGAAGACTGGGTAAGCCAATCATGGCTGCACGTGTTACCTGTGAATTCCGGCTTTATCACCTCACTAGACTTGTCATTTTGTATCTGTAATTACGTTAGTTTAGACTTTCTTTTTTTTTGTCCTTGTTTGCAGGCATGACTGACAGGAAGGCAGTAATCAAGAATGCTGACATGTCTGAGGACATGCAGCAGGATGCAGTGGACTGTGCTACCCAGGCCATGGAGAAGTATAATATAGAAAAGGACATTGCAGCCTACATAAAGAAGGTGAGATGTGAATACTGTAGTGTCAGCCCTTTGGCCTATGTATTCCAATTAGTGACGTCTTCCATGGTGCAAGCTGTTTAAATACGATGACCAGGCTGCAAGATGTGCATGCCATGAGGTCATTTTCTTCCTCATGCAGTCATTGATTACTAAAGCCCTGCTTTTAAATCCCTGTAGGAATTTGACAAGAAGTATAACCCTACATGGCATTGCATTGTTGGAAGGAACTTCGGCAGCTACGTCACTCATGAGACAAAGCATTTCATCTACTTCTACTTAGGGCAGGTGGCCATCCTCCTCTTCAAGTCTGGCTGAGTTCTCTTTGAGGCCTGGAGTGCCTCTCTTCCCAACCTGGACTGTAATGCACTGGTGGCTGATGTCACAACTTCCCATACACTTCAAATATTAAAATATAAACATACCATGATGATACACAACTGGCTGTGCACAACTGCATGGATTAAGATGTACCATATTTAATGTGTATATGTTACAGTAAAAAAATATGACTTTTCACTAGTTTCCATAAAATGCAACTGGAAGAGATTTTTGTTAATGCTACATTTTGTTATAATTAATTTGTAAATGCTTTAACAGTGGCCTTTGATTGTATAATAAAGGAAAGCTAGAGATTGTAGTTGTGCATCTGCTTTCCCCCAGAGCTGTTTTGTTTTCAGTGACTTTTGTGCTGTCATTTATAAATGTGTTTAGTTGCTCCAGACGTTGACGTACTACAGCAGTTTGTAATGCCTGTATATTGCCAGAGGTACAAGTGAGCCTAGCGCAGTGTGTTTGGACATGTCGTCCCAGATTTGCAACGGCTGTTATCTATCCCATTTTCCCACAATCTTAATTCATGAGCTGGAATGTCTCATCTGGCATTTTTCTATTGCTATTTGTATTCCAAGTCAGTAGAGTTCCAATGCTGACTTGTTTAGATGCTTGGAGGTTCCATTTGCAGAGGGTTGACACCATCGACACTTGAACCTATTCTGGCTGTGCAACAAAGGACTGAATGTTGGTGTTCAGGTCCTTTTGTAGACTTTCAAATTGTAAGAAAATATTAATCTTCAGTGGTTACTTTTTTTACTTTATTTGCTATGTTGGCTGTTTCTGTTTATAGTTTAATGCAAATTGCTGTATGATTTGCACAGACGTACCTCTTATTCTCAGTTCATGGGCACCTGAAATCAATTGCACTTCACTAAAGGGATATTCTGTCAGAGGCCCTAGATCTACTTTCCCAGAGTAAGATTAACTTGATACCATTTTTTTATGTCTGAAGTGTGAAGGAAGTTGGAGGTTGTTTCGTGAGCTAATGCTAACTAGCATTGTTGTAATGACTCGAAGTTGCTAGTAGATAGCGCAAGGACTGGAAGTCTATGGTTAACGGATCAAAGTTATAATTGACTCCTGGCAAGTAGCTAAAGGGCCTCATTACCAAAATGCTGAAGTGTCCCTTTTAAAGGTGTCCAGTAAACTTGGAAACTTTAATTTAGTCAATCTATAATCAAGTCAATGATTAAACATTTCATTGTATCCTGTTCACGTTCAATAGTTTTGTGATTACTTAACCATGTCTTTGACGATGCAGTAAAATGTGTAGTCATTGTTTCAAAACCATGGACAGTTACAGTGGGTGGAGCCCACCACACATTATTTGGGCAATTGGCCATTAATTTTCAGTAAGGTTGTTCCTGTTTGGAGGTGTAGCAATGTAGGAACAGATCCGGACAGATATTGGCTGGCAAATTGATTAACCTCGGAGGTAGCATGTTATATACAGTATGTGCTGCTTGGGATCTTTTTAGTACTCGAGTGCAAACACTACAAGGCAACCTGAGTGTAGTGTAGTTTATTTCAGCAACTGAGCAGTAATTTTGATTAGGGGAAATATTGATGCAACCAATTAGCAGTATGTTACCCTTACTAGTTCCGAAGACATTCGTTTTGCATAGAGGTCAATTGGAGGCGAGACTACAGAAGACAAAGTGAAGGACAAGTGACTGATAAATGATTTGTGGGGACAGACCGTGATCGGACCACAAATACTACCCTAGGCTTCACAGGGAAACGTACACTGACTGAATCAATGTTCTCGGTTTTTATAGTAGAATTATAGACACGCATGTGGTTATAAAAATGATGTGCTTTTTGATTCTCAGCGTGGTAACCATTCTCCACTCCAGTGGCACATCCTGTTCACTGCACCTCTGAATGTGTGGTCCGTTACCTGACAGCCAGGTGAGGGAAGCATTCAGTAAGGATCTGTCCTTCCACTGCTAATCTATCCAAGGCTTGAATGACAAAAGAGCTAGATGATGGATGAGATACAGTACATTGAAGTGGGTTGCACCAGACTCAATAGCCTGTGGTTGTACAGGTCTGGAATGCTTTGTACTTTAGATCAGGGTTTCCCAAACTCAGTCCTGGGGCCCACACCCACCTGGGTGCATGTTTTTGCCCCAGCACTACACAGCTGATTCAAATGAATAAATTGTAAATATTCAAGGAACAGTCCTGAACAGCAGACAGCCGATAGAGCTAGTTATTCGTCACGTTTTAAGCTCAGTCGAATCATAGTGCCATATGCAATATGCAGTACCAGTCAAAAGTTTGGACCCTCATTCAAGGGTTTTTCTTTATTTTTACTTTTTTTCTACATTGTAGAATAATAGTGAAGACATCAAAACTATGAAATAACATATGGAATCATGTACTAACCAAAAAAGTGTTCAACAAATCAAAATATATTTTATATTTGACATTCTTCAAAGTAGCCACCCTTTGCCTTGATGAAAGCTTTGCACACTCTTGGCATTCTCTCAACCAGCTTCATGAGGTAGCCACCTGGAATGCATTTCAATGAACATGTGTGCCTTGCTAAAAGTTCATTTGTGGAATTTCTTTCCTTCTTAATGCATTTGAGCCAATCAGTTGTGTTGTGACAAGGTAGGATTGGTATACAGAAGAAATCCCTATTTGGTAAAAGACCAAGTCCATATTATGGCAAGAACAGTTCAAATAAGCAAAAAGAAACAAAAGACCATCATTATTTTAAGACATGAAGGTCAATCAATCAGGAAAATTCCAAGTTTCTTGAAGTGCAGTCGCAAAAACCATCAAGTACTATGATGAAACTGGCTCTCATGAGGACCGTCACAGGAAAGTAAGACCCAGAGTTACCTCTGCTTCAGAGGATACCTTTATTAGAGTTACCAGCCTCAGAAATTGCAGCCCAAATAAATGCTTCCCAGAGTTCAAGTAACAAACACATCTCAACGTCAACAGTTCGGAGACTGTGTGAATCAGGCCTTCATGGTCAAATTGCTACAAAGAAACAACTAGTAAAGGACACCAATAAGAAGAAGAGACTTGCTTGGGCCAAGAAGCACGAGCAATGGACATTAGACCGGTGGAAATATTTCCTTTGGTCTGATTAGTCCAAATTTGAGATTTTTGGTTCCAACCGCCGTGTCTTTGTGAGACGCAGAGTAGGTGAACGGATGATCTCCGCATGTGTGGTTCCCACCGTGTCAGTGATTTATTTGTAATTCAGGGCACACTTAACCAGCATGGCTACCACAGCATCCTGCAGCGATACGCCATCCCATCTGGTTTGCGCTTAGTGGGACTATCATTTGTTTTTCAACAGGACAATGACCCAACACACCTCCGGGCTGTGTAAGGGCTATTTGACCAAGAAGGAGAGTGATGGAGTGCTGCATCAGATGACCTGACCTCCACAATCACCCAACCTAAACCCAATTGAGATGGTTTGGGTGCTCAGCATATGTGGGAACTCCTTCAAGACTATTGGAAAAGCATTCCAGGTGAAGCTGGTTGAGAGAATGCCAAGAGTGTGCAAAGCTGTCATCAAGACAAAGGGTGGCTACTTTGAAGAATTTAAAATAGAAAATATATTTAGATTTGTTTACCACTTTTTTGGTTAATACATGACTCCATATGGGTTATTTCATAGGTTTGATGTCTTCACTATTATTCTACAATGTAGAAAATAGTAAAAATAAAGAAAAACCTTTGAATCAATAGGTGTGTCCAAACTTTTGACTGGTACTGTATATCTGTGCAATTTCTATCCTGTTGCCTAGTCACTTAACTTCTACCTATATTTAGATATCGATCTCAGCTACCTCGTACCCCTGCACATCAGTTCGGTGTACTGGTACCCCATTTACAGTATATAGCCAAGTACACGTTACTCGTGTTATACATTTTTCAATATATATTTTTTATTTGTATCTCTGCATTATTGGGAAGGGCCCGTAAGTAAGCATTTCACTGTAAGTCTACACCTGTTGTTTACGAAGCATGTGACAAATACAATTTGATTTGATGCCACGTGATATGGGTCAGATATACGTGAAATTGTTCTCATACAAATGATGTATGTGAAAAGGCTGTTAAAAATGTATACATGCTAATGTCCTTGGTCCCAGGCTGCTTGTTATGTACTGGACGCTATGCCCCAATGGGCAGTTTATTAGGTAGACCACCGTGTTCACGAAAATGGTGTGCTCCTACAGGCAGTGAGTCATATGGCCGTGTCTTGCTATGTAAAGCAGGCAGACAGAGATCGAGGCTAGTGATGGGCATTCCGGCTCTTTTCAGTGAACCGGCTCGTTCGCCTCAGCTCACCAAAAACAGCCTGCTCTTTTGGCTCCCAAACGGCTCTTTAAAAATAATATGTTTTGTATTTTTTCAAGTCAAACAGTTTGCGATAGTTTGACTATGATTGGTGTTAAAACAATTATAATTAAATTATTAAATTAAATCATACTCTACCTTAACTACAATGTATTTAAATATGCATTGGTTTGTTATGTAAAAGAATGCTATTAAACATTTGCTTTTTAATGTATATAAACAAAGTGCATATAAATCTAACCATTCAAAACGAATTCAATCTGAACAGCATTATGGAATATTGCACCATATCAAAGAAAAATAAATAACAATTTGCAAAACTGCAGCATCCCACAAATTGAAATAAATGTAAAAAATAAGGATGTTATTACACATGTGCATTTCAAGTATAACTTTTTTAATGTATATAAACAAAGTGCATATAAATGTAACAATTCAAAACGAATACAATCTGAACAACATAATAATAGAATATTGCACCATATCAAAGAAAAATAAATAACAATGTGCAAAACTGCAGCATCCCACTTAAAACATTAAACTGGTCCCTCTTTTCTCTCTCTTCTTTATTGCCATGTTATAACCAGCAGCACACAGCAATGCTGACCATATTTGATTTTATGAGAGATTTGCATTCAGAAATACAAGCTGCCTCACTTTCGAGGGGCTGATGTGGTTTCTTCTCTCAGTAATTATTTGTCCCGTTTTCGAGAAGAACCTCTCAGAGGGAATGGATTTGGCCACTATGCAGAGTCTCCCTGTCATGACTTTAATAAGCCGTGGGTAGACAGAGGTGTTGTTCTTCCACCAGCTCAGAGGATCTGCAGATCTTTGGAGGAGGGGCTCCTCCAAATAGGATCGGACCTCCATTATGGCATCTGCTGAGAGATTCCTTCGTGCTGCATCCCCAGTAGCTCTCTCGTCAAACAGCATCCAAACAGCAGACGTTTGTGGCACTACTGCTTGTGCTTATGCTCCATCTGATCCCTCTTCTTCCTGTTGCCCTGGTGCTGGCATCACTGAAGGCTAACTTCTTAAACCTGAGGTCAAGTGCAGCTGTTTTGTCTACTGATACTACATTCTCATCTACTGCTCATATACATATATAATACTGGATTAAATAATGATGTAGTAATAAGTGCTTACTGTAGCTCTCTCCACTGATCTCCACAGTGACCTGCTCAAAGGGTTCCAGGACTCTGTACACCTCCTCCACCACCTCCCATTCCTCTTGGGTCAGAGCATCAACAGGTGCATTGACAATAGCCAGGGTAGAGATGATGGCATCCTTTTACTCAAGAAACCGCTTCAACATATAAAATGTTGAATTCCACCATGTAGTGCAGTCTTGTTAAGGTCTCAGCTCAGGCATCCCCATCTGGCGTTGTGTAGACTTTAGTTTTTCAGCACTTACTATGCTCCTGTGAAAGTATTCGACAGCTGCTTTCACTTTGTCCACAGTGGGCTTCATCACCTTCAGAGCATCTCTTACTATCAGGTTGATTGTGTGGGCAAGACATGGATGATGGGTCCATTTGAACATTTTCATGGCTTTGGTTATGTTAGCTGCATTGTCGCTAACAAAACAGACCACTTTTCCATCTACTTGCCATTCTCTGGCCACTCTCAACAGTTCCTCTGCCAAGTTCTCTGACATGTGTCTGTCGCTGAACTCAAAGCAGTCCAGAAGACAGCTAGACATCGAAAAATCTTTAATGAAGTGACATGTAACCGACATGTAAGAAGTGGTTACCCTTGATATCCTGAAGTCAATGGTAAGGCAAACTGCAGTAGCTTTTTGGACTCTTTCCCGCACTGAAGCCTGTGTGCTCTCGTACAGTTGTAGAATAAGTGATTTTGAAAGGGGTTTCCTGCATGGAATTGTGTACATTGGATTTAGACTATTGCTATTATTTCTAAAACCTCTGTCCTCCACGATCGAAAATGACTGGAAATCGGTGGCAATCATTTTAGCCAATGCAATATCAATTTGACCTTGTTTTGCTACAGACATAGACTTTGGCATAAACTGGTCCATAGAAGACTGCGTTGCTGTGGGTCGCGGAGTAGGCCTACTTGACTGAGTGGATACATCCCCACGTGTGGAGGTGCTGGCTCCACCACTATCACTAGCAGGCCCGCTAGTTTCTCGAAGCTCCGCTACAACTAGCTTCACAGTTGGGTGCACAGTTCGCATATGATTCCAACTCATTTTCCAGCTGTTGTTTTCACAGCTGTCCTTCCTCTGTCCTCGACTGCTAAGTATGTGACTGTGAGTGTGTTTGCTCGGCCCTCCCTCACGCATCTTTGGTTCATTGGTTGACACTGCCTGTCTGATTGACAGGAACAACAGGTGAGGCTGTTAGTCGGACCAGACAGTCAGAACGAATGTGTGTACGCTTGAGCATTTAGGCCTATATTATAGATTTATTTTTTTCGTTCTTTGAATTAGTTAATTCTGTTCATTTAAATCTTTTGATTATTTATAATCTTCATTTAAAAAATATTTTTATAAATAGATTCGGCTCTTCTGATATGCGACCTAGCTCCCAACGTTCACCTACAAGAGCCGCTTAGAGCCGACTCGTTCGCGAACAACCCATCACTAATCGAGGCACTCAGTTACTGTTCGATTGAACATTAGAATGGGAAAAACAAGTGACCAAAGCGACTGAGCGCTGTATGATCGTCGGTGCCAGATGAGCCGGTTCCAGTATCTCAGAAACGGCTGGCCTGGGCTTTTGACGCATGATTGTGTCCAGACTTTACCGATAATGGTGCGACAAACAAAAAACATCCAGTCAGCGGCAGTCCTGTAGGCAAAAACAGCTTGTGGATGAGAATGGCAAGAGTTGTGCAAGCTAACAGGCAGGCCACAAACAGGCATATAACGGCACAGTTCAACAGTGGTGTGCAGAACGCACAACTCGTCAGTCCTTGTCACGAATGGGCTATTGCAGCAGACGACCTCACCGGGTTCCACTCCTATCAACTAAAAACAAGAAGAAACGGCGAACGTCATAGGCGGCCAGTGGCACCTTCATTTGGGAGAACAGGCTCATAGTAATGGCTTGAACGGAATAAATGGAATGGTATCAAACACATCAAGCACATGGTTTCCATTCATTCCATTCCAACCATTATCATGAGACATCTTCCCCTCAGCAGCCTCTTGTGGCGATCACCAATACTGGACAATTGAGGAGTGGAAACACATTGCCTGGTCTGACGAATGCCGGTTCCTGTTGTGTCATGTTGATGGCAGAGTCCGGATTTGTTATAAGGAGCATGAGTCCATTGCCCCATCCTGCTTGCTGTCAATGGTACATGCTGGTGGCGGTGATGTCATGGTGTGGGAAATGTTTTCCTGGCACACGTTAGGTCCTTTGATATTAATTGAGCAACGTTTCCATGCCCCGAGGATTTCAGGCTGTTATGAGGCAAAGGGGATCCAACTCAGTACTTGATGGGTGTACCTAATACATTGGGTGTACTGAGTGTACATGGCAACATTTCATAAAAAATGGCATCTCTTTTAACACACTCTTTCTCCCTCATAGGCACGTGCACGTGCACACACAGACCTGACACACACACAGAGTAAGACTTTGATGTTAGTAAATGTGATCCTCCAGGACTGGCCTATCACAGAGGATGCTAATGTTCTTCCTCCTATCTTGCGCTCCAGTGACATGAGGATGTTGAACGTTTGGGGAGAATCAGCATTTTATTCACCTCTCACCAGGTAGCAGGAATGTACACTGGGTATACAAAACATTAAGAATACCTGCTCTGTGGCCTCCCAAGTGGCGCAGTGGTCTAGCTATGCCAGTAGAGATTCTGGGTTTGAGTCCAGGCTCTGTCGCAGCCGGCCGCACAATTGGCCCAGGGCCGTCCGGGTTAGGGGAGGGTTTGTCCGGCAGGGATGTCCTTGTCCCATCGAGTACTAGTGACGCCTGTGGCGGGCCGGGCGCAGTGCACGCTGACACGGTCGCCAGGTGTACGGTGTTTGGTGTGGTTGGCTTCCGGGTTAAGTGGGCATTGTGTCAAGAAACAGTGCGGCTTGGTTGGGTTGTGTTTCGGAGGATGCACGGCTCTTGACTTTCGCCTCTCCCGAGTCTGTACGGGAGTTGCAGAGATGAGACAAGACTGTAACTACCAATTGGATACCACGAAATTGGGGAGAAAAAGGGGTAAAAAAGAATACCTGCTCTTTCCATGAAATAGACAGACCATGTGAATCCAGGTGAAAGCTATGATCCCTTATCAGTGGTGTAAAGTACTTGTAAAAAATAATTTAAAGTACTAATTACGTTTTTTGAGGGGGTGTCTGTACTTAACTATTAATATTTTTGACTACTTTTACTTTTACTTCACTACATTCCTAAAAAAAATAATGTACTTTTAACTCCATACATTTTCCCTGACACCCAACAGTACTAGTTGCATTTTGAATGCTTAGCAGGACAGGAAAATGGTCTAATTCCGACACATATCTAGAGAACATTCCTGGTCATCCCTACTGCCTCTGATCTGGTGGACTCACTAAACACATGCCTTATTTGTAAATTATGTACGAGTTGGAGCGTACCCTTGGCTATCCGTAAATAAATAAAAAACTTGAAAATGTTGCCAGCTGCTTTGCTAAGGAATTTGAAATTATTTATACTTTTACTTTTGATACTTAAGTACGTTTTAGCAATTGCATTTACTTTTGATACTTAAGTATATTTAAAACCAAATACTTTTAGACTTTCACTCAAGTAGTATTTTACTGGGTGCCTTTCACTTAAGTCATTTTCTATTAAGGTATCTTTACTTTTACTCAAGTATGACAATTGGGTACTTTTTCCACCACTGTCCCTTATTGATGTCACTTGTTAAATCCACTGCAATCAGTGTAGATGAAGGGGGGGGGGGGGAGACAGGTTAAAGAAGGATTTTTAAACATTGAGACATGGGTTGTGTAATGTGTATGCTTGCCATTCGGAGGGTGAGTGGGCAAGACAAAAGATTAAAGTGACTTTGAACGGGGTACGGTGCCAGGCGCACCAGTTTGTGTCTAGAACTCCAATGCTGCTGGGTTTTTCACGCTTAACAGTCTCCCGTGTGTATCAACAAGTGTCCACCACCCAATCGACATCCATCAATATTAGGAAGGTATATGCTGTGCAGGTAGCATAGTCTACAGTACATGATGAGATTATGGATAAGAGCAGTGGCGATGTTAGCATGTAAATCTTGGTGGGGCAAAGCCACTACACTACACAACACAACACTAAACAATACATTAATTGCAGTTTAATGGTGACACTCAGTGCCCACAAACTGTTAGGGCCTACATAAAGCTGTCCCAACAACAGAGCTTTCTTTTCAACACAATGGAGTGAATCGTTACCACTGCTACACCTGGCTATCAGCAGAGCCTTGTCTGGTGGTAAAAAAAGTTGATTCAGCCTCATTTACTGCCTTTAAAAAACACATCGCTGATATGGCTGACCTGCTTAAAGAAATGGGGTTTCTACATTTGAGATGTACAAACTATGGTATAAGGGGTTGACGAGCGGATAAGAGGAAATCCATAATTTCGATTAAGACATTAACGAGCGAGCTAGGACGGACGTAGTCAATATAACTATTTGTTCAGCACTTTTGAAATGTACGACGACAGAATTCAGAACATGGGTTGTTCTTACAGTATTCTCCCTGTACACCAAGTCAGAACCGTAGGATAAATAAAGGTGGCATATAGCAGACAATGAAAGCTATTACAATATTCAATGATTACATTTCTCTAAAACAGGCTATAGGCTACATGTGCACCACCAAGTCAGTACAGTACGCTAAATTATGAGGGCAAAATGGACCAAACTATTAGGGTGAGGCACATGGGCTACTAACAGCATACTACACAACATACATGTAGTATTACTTTCTTAGCTACAGTTTACATATCTCCCTGGCATAAATGCAGCAGCATACAATACATTTTTGGACTCACCTGGTTGTGCTGTGCTCACTTGAACAGGAAGGTCGCACGACTGACCTTCTTGTGGGCTAATTTTGTCATCAAACTTTGTCATCAACCTTTAGCATTCTCTGGATTTATGGTGCTTTCAACACAACTGGGAACTCTGAAAAAAAACAAGGTAGAATCATGACGTCAGCGATCTTCAGGTCGGAATTCTAGAAAGAGCCCCGAGTTCCCGACCTGGAATTCCGAGTTGGATGACCGTTCAAAATAGAGGTCGACCGATTAATCGGAATGGCCGATTAATCGGGGCCGATTTCAAGTTTTCATAACAATCGGAAATCTGTATTTTTGGGCGCCGATTTGCCGATTAATTTTTTTTTTTTTTACACCTTTATTTAATCTTTATTTAACTAGGCAAGTCAGTTAAGAACACATTCTTATTTTCAATGACGGCCTAGGAACGTTCTGCCTCGACAGATTTTTTAACCTTGTCAGCTCGGGGGATCCAATCTTGCAACCTTACAGTTAACTAGTCCAATGCTCTAACACCTGATTACATTGCACTCCACGAGGAGCCTGCCTGTTACGCAAATGCAGTAAGCTAAGGTAAATTGCTAGCTAGCATTAAACTTATCTTATAAAAAACAATCAATCAATGACTGTCATTGCTCCAATGTGTACATAACCATAAACATCAATGCCTTTCTTAAAATCAATACACAAGTATATATTTTTAAACCTGCATATTTAGCTAAAAGAAATCCAGGTTAGCAGGCAATATTAACCAGGTGAAATTGTGTCATTTCTCTTGCGTTCATTGCACGCAGAGTCAGGGTATATGCAACAGTTTGGGCCGCCTGGCTCTTTGCAAACTAATTTGCCAGAATTTTACGTAACTATGACATAACATTGAAGGTTGTGCAATGTAACAGGAATATTTAGACTCATGGATGCCACCTGCTAGACGAAATACGGAACGGAATAAACGTTTTGTTTTCGAGGTGATAGTTTCCGGATTAGTCAAAGGTATATGGTTTAGAGAGAAATAGTCGACGCGTTATAATTCCTGTAATAACTTGCGGCTGAACTTGAAAGGGGTTCCTTCGTTATTTTACCGTTCATGTCTTCCATAGAGAATGTCTTGATCTACTTCAAATAAGGTCTGTGTTTCGTGCAGGCTTAAACCGCCTCGACGTTTTGATACCCGTGTAAATCTCACTAGGATAAGGTAACGTTTGTCAACATATTTTCATAAATCCACTCTACAAAAAAAATGATCTTCGCTTATATTTAGCCATTATTGATCAGAGTTACCTTGTCCTATGGATATCTACACAGTTATAAAATTGGCAAGGTGGTGTAAGCCTACACGAAACACAGACCTTATTTTAAGTGAATCTAAAAATATCCTATGGAATAAATGAAGGAACCGCTTTTCAGATTTTGCTAGAAGGTGTCATGGGAATTATGACTCGCACTTTGGTCGTCAATTCTTACCATGCCCATTATTAAAATAGGATTTCCTGCATATAGAAATGACAGTTTTTGTTTTCAACATTCATCACAGGTAACCTAAACTCTATTTTTATTCAAACAGTTGAGAGTATTTGTCTACTAAGCAGACTCTTCAGTATCATTGTCACTTCAGAGCTCTGTGTGTGTGTGTATTTATGTATTATATTAAGTTAAAATAAAAGTGTTCATTGTTCATTCAGTATTGTTGCAATTGTCATTATTACAAAAGTGTGTGTGTGTGTGTATGATATATATATATAGAGGTCGACTGATTATGATTTTTCAACGCCGATACCTATACCGATTATTGGAGGACAAAAAAAGCCGATACCGATTAATCGGCCGATTTATAAAAAATAAAAAATGTTTTATATATATATATATATATATATTTTTATTTTTATTTTTTACAAATATATATATATATATATAAAACATTTTTTTTATTTTTATAAATCGGCCGATTAATCGGTATCGGCTTTTTTGTCCTCCAATAATCGGTATCGGTATCGGCGTTGAAAAATCATAATCGGTCGACCTCTAGTTCAAAACATATTTTCCCAGTCTGAGCTATTTTTTTTCAGAGTTCCCAGTTGTCTTGAACTCACTGAAGTCTGAGATTTCCTCAGTTCCTACTTTCCAGTTGTTTTGAACATGGCAGAAGTCATGCTGGATTGACAGCATTGCCAATGTATTCAACCTTTTCTGGCCCATGGTGTTGAATGTTTATAATTTTACGCTTGGAAAAGAGACCCTTAAACCCAGACTTGAACCACACACCCACTCATCTGAATAGCAGGATAGTGATTTATTTGTAATGCTTGCAGTTAGCCACTGATTTCTTCCAAACCACTTATTGTTGAATTTGCGATTTCCAACTTGTTGTGTAATGTTTATGTCCAATGGCCGATGAGCATTGATACATTTTATCAATAATTAATTTTAATATTGAAAAGGATTTGCCAGTAGATTGTCAACGTGATTCATGATGGTGACTGCTTGTCTAGGTTGCTAAGTATGTATGATGTTGACGCGATCCGTCCAATCAAAGCTGCGGTAGCTATAACATGATTTGAGGTCATTTTATCTGTGGCCAATGACCTTGGATGGGCACTTCTAATGTAACTCAATGGCAGCACCCAAGGGGCTTGGATTTTCGAGCTCTCCCCATAGATTTGTGGTGAGTAGTGTCCCCATGAGTGACAGAACACTGAGCCAATCACGGCTTAACTAGAGAACATTACCAACTCCTACGCTCTGTATTTTTCGCTGGCTGCCCCAACATCACAAAAAGCACTGAGCTGGGCCGAAACACTTCCATTTTGGAGCTGTCTTATTCAAGAAAGCAAAAAAGATACCATGTTTGTATGCAGATTTTTATTTATTTTTTACAATGTTTGCAAACTGATATGTGACATGTATTAATGCCAAAACAACATGCAAAACAGGCTCTGCCCCACCTGCCCTGAATGACATGTCGCCACTGCTCAGTTTACTTAACTCAACTAGCTAGCTTAATAGCTAAAATTATCCATAAGCGAAGGACCAAATGTCCATCCAGGCCCAACTGTCCTGTGCACGTTCCCTGTCTTAACCAGTTAGCCACACATTTATGTTGATCATGATCCTTTTGATACTTAGATTATTATATTTTATATTACATCAAATAATTCTGGCTCTACTCTAGAAACGGCATACACTAAATAGCCACTAGATGGTGGTAGAAGAAAATAAATCATATGGACTGGGAGAGTGGGAGTGAGACTGATCTGTTTCAGCTGTCACTCATGGGTGCTGTATGATGCTTAGCTCATATTTTACAATGAAAACCCTCTGCTCCAGCTCTGTTCACCATGCTGATTTAGGAGGACACAATATGGAGAATGTATCCTTCCTGTATCAGATTTGTCCTTTTTTTGCACAACCCCCAAAATGATGTGCACATGACTGAGACATAATCTATAGAATATTTATTATAATCATACGCTGGGTGTATTGTGTGATTAATGGTGTTGCTATGGGTCACTAACCTCAGTATTGCCATCTGTACATTATTAACGAGAAATACGAGGTGGGGTGTTTGTGTGTGTGTGATACATACGGCAGCCAAGCAGAAATAGATTCATGGAAATATTACCGCAACCTCAAACAAATGATCAGAGGAAATGGCAGCATCTAAAATGATCTGTAAATGTAATAATCACAGTCATTTTTGTCATGGAGAGAGTGCAAGGACTGTGAGTAATAGCAGGGATATGTGTGAAATGCTGGATAGAGTTCTGAATTCAGCGTGTTAGTATGTGTGAAATGCCCCTAATTTCCGGGTGTGAAATTGTAAATACAGGATGTTTACTGTACAGCAGACTACTGGGTCTAAAATGCTGCCTGTAAAAATTCTGCATGTACTGTAATTCACTTATTATTGTCTGTGTGTGTGTGTGTGTGTGTGTGTGTGTGTGTGTGTGTGTGTGTGTGTGTGTGTGTGTGTGTGTGTTAAAAGCTGTCAGGGTAGATCACTAGTCTATGGTGCTCCTGCAGAGTGTGTTTACATCTTTAGGGCTCTATTTAGAGAGGGAGAGATCTGATGTACAGTCACCTCACAGTCACCTGATTTGGTGCATTATTCGTAAACACCATGTATTCTGTCCAAACTGATCTGTAGAAGCTCAGTGATTGACGTGTCCTCCTCTTTTCTCCTTCTTCCAGGATCTCAGCTGATGAGGCCAGGGACCTGATCCAGAGGTACCTAACGGAGCACCCTGACCCCAACAATGAGAACATAGGCCCAGAGATGCCAGGATGAGACTGATATAGCACAGTCAACCTGTGAGTTCCCTTCCCCCTGTTGCTTGATCTTTAAGATGGTGTTCATATGGAAAAGTCATGAAATAGTTGAGAAAATAATTAAATACTTATGTGAGATGTACTCATGAGACCTGCACATTTGTAATTTTCCCTGCTTCACCGATGTTGGGATTCTGGTTATTGCAGCTATGTTTACACCTCAGAAGTCAGCATTGTGTCAGTTGAGCTCTGCAGAATCACTGCATTTTCAACTTATCTATGTTTCTACCAGCTTGAATGGGAGGAACAGCGATATTCATATCTTGTGAATTAATAGTTGACCCTCCATCTCTGTAACCGTCCGGGGTGTTCTAGTAGCCCTTTCCTGCAGTCAAATGTCCTAGTGGCCTCATGGATGGAACGTTTTTAATATTTTTCATAATTAATATTGTTGTAATTCATTTTTTGCTTTTTTTGCATAACATCCAGTGTTTCTATGTCAAACATTACAGGCTTCTGTGATGTACAGTATATAAAACGTAATATTGGGATGCAAACTCAACATTTAATACATTTCAACTCTATATCTGACATAGTACAGGTGTCTTCTTCTTTTTTAGCCCATAACCATGTGTGTGAGGTGTATACTTTTGTTTCAAAGTAGATTTGTTAAAGACTACCAAAAAACACTCTGTGTGACCCTGATTTAGCTGCAGTAAAAGGTTAAGAACCTCCTGCTTCGCTCTGTGACCATGCATGGTCCTGTGGTAGAACAGCTTTGTCTCCGTCCGCAACAAAGACAACCATAACCTGCTCTTCAACATGTGTGCTTTCAAATGCCACATCCTGCCCAAGTGTCACACCAGCTACGAGGAGTTCACCCACAAGGACGGAGTCTGGAACCTGCAGAACGAGGGCAGAGGGGAAACGGAGGGATGAAGGGATGAAGGGATGGAGAGAAAAGGGTCTGAGGAAGAGGGATGTTACATGGTTAAAACTTGGTTTTTCAGTTGGCCCTGTCCTGCGTCTCCATGGCAATACAGGGAGACAGTGATGTGCTAAATGATCATGGCAGCCGTCACCAGAAACAGTCAGACCTTCATCACTGTGGCTGACTGGAACTGATATGCTGCTACACTGTTGTCCGTTGTACTAACTTGTTGTGAATCACTAGGTGCTTGATAACAACAGAAGTCATTCATTTTCATTTTTAGGAAACTATCCCTTTAACTGTATAATAAATGCGGTGAGAACACTGTGCTTACTGTTTGTTTGTGTGTGTGTGTGTCAGTGTGTTTCCGTGTGTGTGTTTGTGTGTGCTTAGGTGACCAAGGAGCGTACTGCCCAGTGTTTCCTGCGTGTGGATGATGAGTCCATGCAGCGGCTCCACAGCAGAGTCAGACGAATCCTCATGGCCTCAGGATCCACCACCTTTACCAAGGTAAACAACAGCTCTTTTACAAAACAGCACTGTTCCTTTCTTAAATGTGGTTGCATCAAACATATCAATTTCAGTTTTGTTCCAACAAATGTGGCTCTAACTTTGAAACGGTTGCTTTTAGCTATCAGCTATTGTGACACCATCCCTGAAAGACACGACTCTCAGTAACATGCACATGTCTTCTGTTTCCCTCTGGGCCTAACAAGCTATGCAGGACGTGTTAGAAGGGACTGTGACAAAATTGCATTTGAAAGCAATGCAGATCTTCTTTTCCACACACCCACTCATATACACACCTAAACACACCATAAACCTGGAAGACATTTGAAAATGGTCAATAACTTTGGCCATACACACACACAGACAGACACGCACGCACGCACACACTCACACACACACTTCCAGATGATTATCAGACACATGTCAGTCTCTACAAACCATAAATACTTTAGATGTATATCAAACCAGGGCTACCTGACATACAGTATCTTTTTGTGTTATTTAGTGGTTTTATTGACATAATGGCAGTAATGCCAAATTCAAAGGTTTCATCAAATTATTTTCACACATTTGTTTCTTATACCTCCTGAATCAAAAAGCTTAAATGTTCATGTAATACTATCTTAACACAATTATATGTGGTCCCCAGAGGAAGAAAGCCATGCTTGCCGGTCCCAAGCACAAAAATAGTTTGAGAAATGCTGAAAGAAACCATGTTTCCTTACTGTGAAAGATGTCTAAGAAGACAGAGGCCAGTAATGGACCTAAACTCAAACACTCATAAAAACATGAAAACATTTGTCTATATCAAAGAATGTCCTTTAGGCCATAAAAATGGTTTCATATAAGTTATAGAAATATAAACATTTTACACAATATGGCATTTTAGAGATTTTTTTTTTTTTACACATAAACGTCACCTGGAACCAAATCAGTGGCCTTGTGATTAAAAGTCTCGCCCCTGAGATTGGAAGGATGGGAGTTCGATCCCCGGTTGAGTCCTACCAAAGACTTAAAATGGGAGCTGATGTCTCTCTGCTTGCCACTGAGGAGCATTAAGAAGATTGATTTGGGGGGGTAAGGCCCTTTGACAGACTAGTGTCCTGTCCAGGAGATGTACTTGCACATCAAGCTACTTCACGCTACAGAAACAGAATATTGGCTCTCGTCCCTATGGGCCGTTCTAGCTCTACTTACTTACGCCTGGGCCATGTTATGGTGAAAGCCTATACAGACCGATTTGTATATAAAATGTAATATTTTGATGTAAACACAAACTTAAATACATTTCATCTCAATATGACATGATATAGGTGTCTTCTTCAATTTGAATAACTATGTGTGTGAAGTGTATACTTTTATACCATTAAGATATGTTAGACTACAAAAAACACCCTGTGAAACCCTGTTTTAGCCCATTGTGATGCAGGGGGTGAACACACTTTTCGGCATGACCGGAACCTGGCACATCAAAATCTGTGGGTGGCAAGCCAACCCAATGAAGGCACTTTTAAAAGCTCTCTGAAATTTTGTAAGTTAACATTTTCAGACCCATTGTCTTTTCTATATTGTCCTTAAAGGAGAATTATTATTTTTACAATCCCCCCCAACCAGTGATTCATTTCCTCATCCTCGTTGTGCACTATGGGGGCTCTGAAAAAACATGAACAAACGCTCCAAAAACACCCAGATACATCATTTTAGAAACGGAAAAGCTCCCAGTATAGTGATGCAGGTCTTTACATGTTGTACACATGAAATTGTCTCATTTCGAACTTTATCTGCTACGTTATATTCCATTTTTTAGCGACTCTTGTGATACCTCTCCTTCCATTCTACAGGTTACTGTTAAAATACAGGAAACACTTGAGTAAATGAAGGATACTAAGTATAAAGCAGGTGCTTCCACACAAGAAGTTCGAGACACTTGTAGAATCTATGCCAAGGCGTATTAAAGCTGATCTGGCTCGTGGTGGCCCAACGCCCAATTAAGACACTTTATGTTGGGGATTCTTTTATTTTGGGAGTTACCTGTAGCAGTAGGCTACACTGAGAATGGAACAGCTGGATAGGGGAAACGGCTCGAGTCGCACAGAATGTGGTGCATGCGATGGTCTCAGATATGCAGTGAATGGCAATATCACGACCGTAGCATGCTTCGTGCAGTTGGGGAATGTTTTTCCTTTGACCCTAGGGATAGTCTATCAGCAGAAGCCTCCACAATGGGGGCCACTGCGTCATCACCCCTGAACTGAATGCTCTCCTGTTGGCTGAATACAACGGCAAAACCAGCCATATCCTTCAGAACATTCTGTATGTTGATGAAGAGCATCGATTGGAGCTAGAAAGGGGTGATTACCTTCACCCTTCCAGCTTGGAGTGAATGTCAGGTGACCCATGACTAGAGATGTGGTGGTCACAACATTTCGTCTGCAGTTATTTGCTTGACAATCACCAGCTATCAAATAACTGTCGGTCTCACGGTAATTGAACGTTAATTAACATAAACACGTTTAGCATTTCCTGGCTTCCACACATAGCCTACAAGCCACTGATGCAAACCTTTGGAACATTTTAAAAAGTCTAATAAATCCATGTAATATAGCCTACACCGTCACAATAAATCCATTATTTATTTATTATTTAGGTCTAAAGAAACATGATATGAAGAAAATGTAGTGTATTTCAGAAGAACAGAATAGCATACTCTGAGCTCTCCTTATGTTAGGTCCTGATCTGGCTATGTCAAATGGCTGTGGGCTACAGTAGTTCATTTAGCAGACAAGATTTGGTTAGAATTCTGTGGCATTATTTTATTGTATGAAGAATACTATTGAACAAAGCTGAAAAAAATAGAAAGGGTATTTTCTCCAAACGATTTGAGGGCGGCTATTTCGTGTTGAGAAGTTAACAAAGAAATTAGGTACTCCTATATTAATTTAGAGTTATTAATGTAACTTTAGTTGTTCTACTAACGTTTAGCTATATGTTTGAATTTTTAATACATTGTAAGGCTGCATGACACGACTCTAATGACGATTTGAAAAAAGTCGCTTGAAAGGCATGAGCTCTGCTTAGTTTTTTTGCGCAGGCTGTACACACTTCATCAGTCTCTCATTCACAACTTGACAAGCACTTTTTATATATTTTTTTTTAATATATATATATATATTTTTTTTTATTATTATTATTATTTTTTTTTTTGGGGGGGTGGATCAGCTTAATATTGCGGAAAGAATGTTGCTTCCAATGTAATTGTCTGCATCATTTCCAATCCCCCATATTTTTTGGGGTAAATATATATATATCCATTCACGTATACATATACACATATATACATACATACACATACCTACATACTTTTTTAAAGAGTATACCTTTATTATTATTCCCCGCAAACCCTACCACCGATCCCCCAATTGGAGTAAACTGATAAACATTTCTGTTTTTACCTTCAATTTATACATCTTATACACATTTTACAGACACAGTCTACTTTATAATAGTTCTCTCTTGTTTGTTCTTAGTCCTTCCTCTATTTCTGTTGTCCATCCAGTTTGATTTCCACTTGTAACTGTGCTATTTCACAATAGCTCCGCACCTATACACATTTCACAGATCCCGTATGCCCTACATTGTTTATCTTGTTATTAGTCCCACCCTTCAGCTCCACTCAACCTTTCCCATCTATCTTCCAACATCATCCATTTCGGATTTTTATTTGCCATATATTTTTCAACTGTGCTGTGATGCTTCACAAAAGATTTGAATCTTCCTATTCTCATAGCTTCCACGGATTGTAAATTAAAAATAAACATTTTTGCTAAAATAATTATTATATTATTGATTGATTGACTATGGCTTTTCAAATCCCCCAGTATTGCTATCTGTAGCGTTAGTTCTACGCAAATGTTGCAATTCTTCAACCATTCCTGGACCTGTGACCAAAAACGAGCTACATGCGGACAATACCAAAATAAATGGTCTAATGACTCTGCCTCCTCACAGCAGAATCTACAGAGCTGGGAAGATTGTATCCCCCATATATATAACATTCTATTAGTTGCAAGAATTTTGTACAATAATTTAAATTGAAAAATTCGAAGTTTTGAATCCGGCGTTGTTTTGCGTATCAATTCATACACCATGTGCCATGGAATGGGTACATCGAAAATCTCTTCCCAACTATTTTGCAATTTATATGGCACAGCTGTAAGTTTTTTGGTCCTTAAATGAAATTGGTATATGTTTTTATTTATCACACTTTTCTTTAACCATTTATGTTCTTTAATATAAGGCCGACATACAAGTTCCTTACTTTTATCCCCTTCCACCTGCCTCTTCCATTTTTGTGGTAATGCTGCAATTAATTCGTTGTAATTTTGGGTAGAGCAGACATTTCCATATGTCTGTGTTAGCTGCATGTGTGACATTACTCCACCAGTCCTATTTATGATATCATTCACAAAAATTATACCTTTTTTAAACATTTCTTCGATAAATACAGTTTTTTTATCAATTACTATATTTGAATTTAACCACAAGATTTGTTGTACTATTTGTTCCGTCCTTTCAGGTGGATTAAACTGAAATTGCAACCAACTTTCTAAGGCTTGCTTAAAAAATAAAGATATTTTGGAGATTATTTCCTTTTCAAGCAACCGAAAGTGAGCAGGTGTAATCTGAATAAAGGGAAAAAGGCCCTTCTTGAACATAGGATGAGACATTCGTACCAATCTACTAGAGAACCAGTTTGGATTTAAGTATAACTTTTGTATGACTGATGCCTTTAGTGAGAGGTCTAATGCTTTAATATTTAATAATTTCTGCCCTCCGAATTCATATTCGTTATATAAATAGGCCCTTTTAATTTTATCTGGCTTGCCGTTCCAAATAAAATTGAATATTTTTTGTTCATATAATTTAAAAAGCAGGTCACTAGGTGTAGGCAAAACCATAAGCAAATAGGTAAACTGTGATATGATTAAAGAGTTAATCAGGGTGATTTTCCCACAAATAGACAGGTATTTTCCTTTCCATGGTAGCAAGATCTTATCTATTTTTGCTAACTTTCTATAAAAATTTATTGGAGTGAGATCATTTCTTTCTTTTGGGATTTGTATACCGAGTATGTCCACATCACCGTCAGACCATTTAATTGGTAAACTACATGGCAATGTAAAATGTGTATTTTTTAGTGATCCAATACGTAATATGGTACATTTATCATAATTTGGTTTTAATCCAGAGAGGATAGCAAATGTATCTAGATCCTCTAAGAGGCCGTGGAGAGATTCTAGTTGTGGTTTTAAAAGAAAACATGAATCATCAGCGTACAATGACACCTTAGTTTTTAGGCCCTGGATTTCTAATCCCTTAATATTAATGTTTGATCTAATTTTAACAGCTAACATTTCGATGGCAATAATAAATAGATATGCCGATAGTGGACAACCTTGTTTTACTCCTCTAGATAGTTTAAAACTTTCTGAGATGTAGCCATTATTTACTATTTTACACCTAGGGTTACTATACATAATTTTTACCCATTTTATAAGAGATTCCCCAAAATTGAAATATTCTAGGCATTTATATATAAACTCCAGTCGTACTTTATCAAAAGCCTTTTCAAAATCAGCTATGAAAACCAGGCCTGGTGTCCCCGATATTTCATAGTGTTCTATTGTTTTGACAAGCACTTGATAATGCCTTGAATTTCCCGGCGGTATCCCCTTTGTGTGGCCGTAATACACTCTAAACAAATCCATGCCTTTTGCGGCCACTGGCCGCTGTTCCCTTCTCGTGCTCTGAATCACCTCTCACTCACATGGCTCTCCATCACGTGATCTGGTCTTTCTCACAGGCTACAAGTGAATACAGACACTTTGGGGACACAACTGCTTGTATCCTTATCCAATTCCGAGGTGCGTGTTGAAGATTTTGGAAGAACTGTCCACATTTACTTTTCATCAGCCAACAAGATGAGTAGGCCTAACGAACAGCAAAGGCACTAGCCTATGTCAATCTACTCTCCCCCATAGTACAAAAGTTGACCTATTCTGTGAAAGAAAGAAATATTCCAAACATACTCTGGGACAGTTGTGGGATGCGATAGATCCCAAATTAATACAACCACTCTCACGCCCTGACCTTAGAGAGCCGTTTTATTTCTCTATTTGGTTAGGTCAGGGTGTGATTTGGGGTGGGCATTCTATGTTGTCTATTTCTTTGTTTTTGGCCGAGTATGGTTCCCAATCAGAGGCAGCTGTCTATCGTTGTCTCTGATTGGGGATCATACTTAGGCAGCCCTTTTTCCAACTTTCTGTTGTGGGATCTTGTCTATGTTTTGTTGCCTGTCAGCGCTAGTTATATAGCTTCACGTTTCGTTTGTTCGTTTTGTTGGTTTTGTTCGGTGTTCATTTATTAAAGAAAAATGTACGCCTACCACGCTGCACCTTGGTCTCATTCTAACGATGGACGTGACAACCACAAGCATCAACAAATTATTTTTTACGCAATGAGGCTGATGCAACAGATCAGAACATTTAGCTTAAAATGTGATAAACTATTAGGCTACTTCTTCACATTATAAATGCAGCAATGCGCACACGGCAGTAGGCTATAAGCTCAAATGTTCCATTAGCGGGAAAACACCATTATCATAAGATAGAATTTGTAGATAATTGGCCCTCTTTCTGGGACTCACCCACAAACAGGACCAAGCCTGGCCTGCTGAGGAGTGACGGACTCCATCCTAGCTGTAGGGGTGCTCTCATCTTATCTACCAACATAGACAGGGCTCTAACTCCCCTAGCTCCACAATGAGATAGGGTGCAGGCAGCAGGCTGTTAGCCAGCCTGCCAGCTTAGTGGAGTCTGCCACTAGCACAGTCAGTGTAGTCAGCTCAGCTATCCCCATTGAGACCGTGTCTGTGCCTCGACCTAGGTTGGGCAAAACTAAACATGGCGGTGTTCGCCTTAGCAATCTCACTAGGATAAGGACCTCCTCCATTCCTGCCATTGTTGAAAGAGATTGTGATACCTCACATCTCAAAATAGGCCTACTTAATGTTAGATCCCTCACTTCAAAGGCAGTTATAGTCAATTAACTAATCACTGATCATAATCTTGATGTGATTGGCCTGACTGAAACATGGCTTAAGCCTGATGATTTTACTGTGTTAAATGAGGCCTCACCTCCTGGTTACACTAGTGACCATATCCCCCGTGCATCCCGTAAAGGCGGAGGTGTTGCTAACATTTACGATAGCAAATTTCAATTTACAACAAAAAAAAAATGACGTTTTCATCTTTTGAGCTTCTAGTCATGAAATCTATGCAGCCTACTCAATCACTTTTTATAGCTACTGTTTACAGGCCTCCTGGGCCATATACAGCGTTCCTCACTGAGTTCCCTGAATTCCTATCGGACCTTGTAGTCATAGCAGATAATATTCTAATATTTGGTGATTTTAATATTCACATGGAAAAGTCCACAGACCCACTCCAAAAGGCTTTCGGAGCCATCATCGACTCAGTGGGTTTTGTCCAACATGTCTCTGGACCTACTCACTGCCACAGTCATACTCTGGACCTAGTTTTGTCCCATGGAATAAATGTTGTAGATCTTAATGTTTTTCCTCATAATCCTGGACTATCGGACCACCATTTTATTACGTTTGCAATCGCAACAAATAATCTGCTCAGACCCTAACCAAGGAGCATCAAAAGTTGTGCTATAAATTCTCAGACAACAAAGATTCCTTGATGCCCTTCCAGACACCTTCTGCCTACCCAAGGACGTCAGAGGACAAAAATCAGTTAACCACCTAACTGAGGAACTCAATTTAACCTTGCGCAATACCTTAGATGCAGTTGCACCCCTAAAAACTAAAAACATTTGTCATAAGAAACTAGCTCCCTGGTATACAGAAAATACCCGAGCTCTGAAGCAAGCTTCCAGAAAATTGGAAAATTTATTTTTGATACTGTCGCAAAGCTAACTAAAAAGCAGCATTCCCCAAGTGAGGATGGCTGTCACACCCTGGCCTTTGTTATATTGATTTTCTTTATTAGTTTAGTTAGGTCAGGGTGTGACATGGGGGATGTTTGTGTGTTTTGTCTAGTTTAGGGTGTGTATTGTTTAGGGGGTTTTGTAGAATGTATGGGGTTGTGTTCAGTGTAGGTGTTTAGGAAAGTCTATGGTTGCCTGGTTTGGTTCTCAATCAGAGACAGCTGTTTATTGTTGTCTCTGATTGGGAGCCATATTTAAGGCAGCCATAGGCTTTAGGTGTTTGTGGGTAATTGTCTGTTCTATGTTGCATGTGTGGACTTAGTCTTTCATAGCTTCACGTTCGTCTGTTTGTTGTTTTCGTTCGTTTTTCGTCTTCCAATAAAAGAGGATGTATTTTTCACACGCTGCGCCTTGGTCCACTCATTATCCTCAAGACGATCGTGACAATGGCTTTCACTTCAGCAGTAATAAATTCATGAACTTCTTTGAGGAAAAGATCATGATCATTAGAAAGCAAATTACAGACTCCTCTTTAAATCGGCGTATTCCTCCAAAGCTCAGCTGTCCTGAGTCTGCACAACTCTGCCAGGACCTAGGATCAAGAGAGACACTCAAGTGTTTTAGTACTATAGCTCTTGACACAATGATGAAAATAATCATGGCCTCTAAACCTTCAAGCTGCATACTGGACCCTATTCCAACTAAACTACTGAAAGAGCTGCTTCCTGTGCTTGGCCCTCCTATGTTGAACATAATAAACGGCTCTCTATCCACCGGATATGTACCAAACTCACTAAAAGTGGCAGTAATAAAGCCTCTCTTGAAAAAGCCAAACCTTGACTATCGGCCTATATCGACTCTTCCATTCCTCTCAAAAATTAGAAAAAGCTGTTGCGCAGCAACTCACTGCCTTCCTGAAGACAAACAATGTATACGAAATGCTTCAGTCTGGTTTTAGACCCCATCATAGCACTGAGACTGCACTTGTGAAGGTGGTAAATGACCTTTTAATGGCGTCAGACTGAGGCTCTGCATCTGTCCTCGTGCTCCTAGACCTTACTGCTGCCTTTGATACCATCGATCACCACATTCTTTTGGAGAGATTGGAAACTGAAATTGGTCTACATGGACAAGTTCTGGCCTGGTTTAGATCTTATCTGTCGGAAAGATATCAGTTTGTCTCTGTGAATGATTTGTCCTCTGACAAATCAACTGTACATTTCGGTGTTCCTCAAGGTTCCGTTTTAGAACCACTATTTTCACTATATATTTTACCTCTTGGGGATGTCATTCGAAAACATGTCAACTTTCACTGCTATGCGGATGACACACAGCTGTACATTTCAATGAAACATGGTGAAGCCCCAAAATTGCCCTCGCTAGAAGCCTGTGTTTCAGACATAAGGAAGTGGATGGCTGAAAACTTTCTACTTTTAAACTCGGACAAAACAGAGATGATTGTTCTAGGTCCCAAGAAACAAAGATCTTCTGTTGAATCTGACAATTAATCTTGATGGTTGTAAAGTCGTCTCAAAACTGTGAAGGACCTCGGCGTTACTCTGGACCCTGATCTCTCTTTTGACGAACATATCAAGTCTGTTTCAAGGACAGCTTTTTTCCATCTACGTAACATTGCAAAAATCAGAAACTTTCTGTCCAAAAATGATGCAGAAAAATTTATCCATGCTTTTCTTACTTCTAAGTTAGACTACTGCAATGCTCTACTTTCCGGCTACCCGGATAAAGCACTAAATAAACTTCAGTTAGTGCTAAATACGGCTGCTAGAATCCTGACTAGAACCAAAAAATGTGATCATATTACTCCAGTGCTAGCCTCCCTACACTGGCTTCCTGTTAAGGCATGGGCTGATTTCAAGGTTTTACTGCTAACCTACAAAGCATTACATGGGCTTGCTCCTACCTATCTTTCCGATTTGGTCCTGCCGTACATACCTACACGTACGCTACGGTCACAAGACGCAGGCCTCCTAATTATCCCTAGAATTTCTAAGCAAACAGCTGGAGGCAGGGCTTTCTCCTATAGATCTCCATTTTTATGGAATGGTCTGCCTACCCATGTGAGAGATGCAGACTCGGTCTCAACTTTTAAGTCTTTACTGAAGACTCATCTCTTCAGTAGGTCATATGATTGAGTGTTGTCTGGCCCAGGAGTGTGAAGGTGAACAGAAAGGCTCTAGAGCAACGAACCGCCCTTGCTGTCTCTGCCTGGCCGGATCCCCTCTCTCCACTGGGATTCTCTGCCTCTAACCCTATTACAGGGGCTGAGTCACTGGCTTACTGGTGCTCTTTCATGCCGTCCCTAGGAGGGATGCGTCACTTGAGTGGGTTGAGTCACTGATGTGATCTTCCTGTCTGGGTTGGCGCCCCCCCTTGGGTTGTGCCGTGGCGGAGATCTTTGTGGGCTATACTCGGCCTTGTCTCAGGATGGTAAGTTGGTGGTTGAAGATATCCCTCTAGTGGTGTGGGGGCTGTGCTTTGGCAAAGTGGGTGGGGTTATATCTTTCCTGTTTGGCCCTGTCCGGGGGTATCATCGGATGGGGCCACAGTGTCTCTTGACCCCTCCTGTCTCAGCCTCCAGTATTTATGCTGCATTAGTTTATGTGTCGGGGGGCTAGGGTCAGTTTGTTATATCTGGAGTACTTCTCCTGTCTTATCCAGTGTCCTGTGTGAATTTAAGTATGCTCTCTCTAATTCTCTCTTTCTTTCTCTCTCTCGGAGGACCTGAGCCCTAGGACCATGCCTCAGGACTACCTGGCATGATGACTCCTTGCTGTCCCCAGTCCACCTGGCCGTGCTGCTGCTCCAGTTTCAACTGTTCTGCCTGCGGCTATGGAACCTTGACCTGTTTACCGGACGTGCTACCTGTCCCAGACCTACTGTTTTCAACTCTCTAGAGACCGCAGGAGCGGTAGAGATACTCTTAATGATCGGCTATGAAAAGCCAACTGACATTTACTCCTGAGGTGCTGACTTGCTGCACCCTCGACAACTACTGTGATTATTATTATTTGACCATGCTGGTCATTTATGAACATTTGAACATCTTGGCCATGTTCTGTTATAATCTCCACCCGGCACAGCCAGAAGAGGACTGGCCACCCCTCATAGCTTGGTTCCTCTCTAGGTTTTGGCCTTTCTAGGGAGTTTTTCCTAGCCACCGTGCTTCTACACCTGCATTGCTTGCTGTTTGGGGTTTTAGGCTGGGTTTCTGTACAGCACTTTGAGATATCAGCTGATGTAAGAAGGGCTATATAAATACATTTGATTTGATTTGATCAAAAGTGACCACAAATGTGATTATGCATTTTTATGGTGAAAATTATCTTCCCCAAACTTGAAACTCACGCGATGCTTATGTATGCCAGTTAGGCTCTACACCCCTTGTAAAGCAGATTAATGTGCTTAATTTTAAGAAGTTATTTGGCCACTTTACTTGTGATACAAACGTTATCAAAACATACAGTTTAGGCCTACGGGCTAGGCTACATTGTCACGCCCTGACCGTAGAGAGCCTTTTTATTTCTCTATTTGGTTAGGTCGGGGTGTGATTTGGGTGGGCATTCTAGTTTTTCTATTTCTTTGTTGGCCGGATATGGTTCCCAATCAGAGGCAGCTGTCTATCGTTGTCTCTGATTGGGGATCATACTTAGGCAGCCTTTTTTCCACCTTTAGTTTGTGGGATCTTGTTTGTGTGTAGTTGCTTTCTGCACTGCATGTAGTTTTACGTTCGTTTTTTTGTATTTTGTTGTTTTTTCGGTGTCATTTAAATAAAAGAAAAATGTACGCCCACCACGCTGCACCTTGGTCCAATCCATCTCTAAACGAACGTGACATACATGAGGTGTGCGACTATCATTCAAACAAGTCGCAAATAAAAGGCATTGTTTCTTGCCTTAAGCTGGGCATCATTCACAAGTGATAATATATCATTCACAAGTGATAGGCTAATATTGTCACACATCAGACTGTTCTTGATTTAGTCTGTCTTTACATATACTAAATAATATATGTATGAAATTTCTTTTGATTTAGAATGGACCTGTCACGACTTCTGTCGAAGTCGTTGCCTCTCCTTGTTCGGGCGGTGTTCGGCGGTCGACGTCACCGGCCTTCTAGCCATCATCGATCCATTTTTCATTTTCCATTGGTTTTGTCTTGTCTTCCCACACACCTGTTTTCAATCCCATTCATTACCTATTGTGTATTTAACCCTCTGTTTCCCCTCATGTGTTTGTCAGAGATTGTTTTATGTCAAGTATTGTTTTCTTGTTGTATAGGTGTGCGACGGGTCCTCGTACCCATGTTTATTTGATATATGTATATTTTCGTGCTTGGAGCATATTGAGTGGACATTTAGTAAAAGTCTACATTTACACTCCGTCTTACTCTCCTGCGTCTGACTTCCATGCCACCTATACACACTATTATGACAGGACCATTGTCATGCACCTGTCTCGAAACAGGGGCAGGGGAAAAAATACATGTCATCTATGCACTTAAATAGCGAATGGAGGACGCTTTTCCTGTGGTTCCTTTTCATGCCAGCCAGGTAGGCTGTACTCCTGTTGTAAAGGTAAGCAATGTGCTTAATATTAGGAAAGTTGAGAAATAAATATAGTAGGCCTCGCTTATAGAAAGATGATGGGTTTTGTGGAATTTGACTGCCTTCATGACTCGTGACCGCCGGTGTGGCGGTAATACAGTCACTGCAAACCATGACCCCCTAGATGATGTCTCTGAGAGTCTCTAAGTTGATGACAGTCACCCTGTGGGCGCTGTGAGGCTGGATGTCTTCCTCAGCCAGGATCTCTCCCTGCAGGATGGAAGGAGCCATCTCCAGCAGGTCCTGCCTGGCCTCTTGGCCATATGAAGAAGCAACTCTCACCTCCACCACCTTTTGGGCAGGGGCTACAAATCCTGCCATTGCTGAGGTAGAGGGCCCAGCCAGTATGGAGTGGCCGAAGATCCTCTCCAGCTTATGCAAGGATTGGTCCAGCACCTGAGTGGGACTCCCTACATGGCCCTCCTCATTGGTGACCTCAGGGACATAGGATTGGATTCTGGGACTAGGGCCTAAGAAAACATAGTCACACTTAACTCGGTGTCCCGTCCACGGGACTGTTGAGCTAACGTAGGCTAATGCGATTAGCATGAGGTTGTAAATAACAAGAAAATGTCCCAGGACATAGACATATCTGATATTGGCAGAAAGCTTAAATTCTTGTTAATCTAACTGTACTGTCCAATTTACAGTAGCTATTACAGTGATAATAATAAAATGCTATTGTTTGAGGAGAGTGCACAGTTTAACATGAAAAGTTATTAATAAACAAATTAGGCACATTTGGGCAGTCTTGATACAACATTTTGAACATAAATGCAATGGTTCATTGGATCAGTCTACAACTTTGCACATACACTGCTGCAATACTATGGCCTTTCTCTTGCATTTAAACAAAATACAAAAGAACGTTTATTTATTTATTTGTATTATCTTTTACCAGATCTATTGTGTTATATTCTCCTACATTCCTTTCACATTTCCACAAACTTCAAAGTGTTTCCTATAGAATGGTACCAATAATATGCATATCCTTGCTTCAGGTCCTGAGATACAGGTAGTTAGATTTGGGTATGTCATTTTAGGCAAAAATTGAAAAAAAGGGGCGGATCCTTAAGAGGTTGTTTTGAACCTAAAACTTTCTTTGTTTACTGCTTAGCACTATGGAGTATTTGACCAGACAGCAAATGTATTATGACCCACCTACATCTCCAATGTTACAACTTCATATTACAGTCCTGAAGTGGGCCATCTAGTGTGTGAAACAGCTTATAAATGTAGCCTACCTTTATGGACAATATCCGTGGCCTTTTCAGGGTTGTTGCAGGTCTTCTGGAAGATGTCTTGCTGCCTGGTGCTCAGGACCTGGCAGATGGCCCTTAACGCCTCCCGGTGGTCCTGGTTTAGGGATGTCCAGGGAACTGTCCCTCACCAGAGCGCCCCACACCCCACGAGGTGTCACCCCACACGACCAGGGGGGGTTTCATTATGCTGATCTGTTGCAAAAGGTTTCACCTGTTGAAAAACGTTATGCAACAGAAACGGTTTACTCCAAAAGCTGTTGAGTTATGTTTTGTCCTTAAAAGAAAGTTGTAGTTCAGTCGTCTCTCTTAAAAAAATAATAAGCAGCTGGAAGAAGTTGGAAGGAACACTGTAGAATGGCAATGCATTGAAAACATACAATTAAGACAAACTAACATTTTGCAACAGACAAAATGTTTTGCAACATAATCGTCATAATGAATACACCCCAGGTGTTGTCGCTGTGCAGTGACTCATTACTGGATCTGGTGGATGCCCAATCGTCTTTCAAAATCAAGTTGTCATTCAACCAGGGTGCTTCTCCTGGCGCGGTGTGTAGCAGGCCCAAGTTGTTTTCCACAAGATTCTTCATTGCTCTATGATGATACAGATCAGGTCTGTGAAGAGCTCTTTGGATAGTCTGCAGTTGGCCGCCATGTTTTTGAGAACAGGTTCCGACTTGCTCTTGGCACCCGGCCCATCTTGGTGTCCAGGAGCAACTGGTACACCCGCCACTGTTGTTACTGTCAAGATCAGACCTGGCTGAAATAGGACTGATGGGAGTCCATCTCCCTAACAGGGCTGCTGGCCTGCTGCACCTCCAAAGGCATTGGTGCAAAGACAAGGAGGGACCCCTCACTGAAGGCTTGATAGGCGTCCCTTAGCCCGCCCCCCCCCCCCCCCCCCAACACTGCCTCACTAATGGTGGACCGGAATGGGGTTACCCGAGGATGAACTCTCATGACCTCCAGCTCGCTGGCCACATCCTCCACCAAGGTGTGGTTCAGGCACCGTACCAGCAGGGGGTAGCCTCCATGCCTACCTCTTCCTCCTCAATAATTGTTTTCTGCACTGTATAATAATTTATAAGCATAACCATGACAATGTTACAGGCCACTATCACTTTGTCAACCAACGATTCTGCAGAGATGCTGGTCACAGCCGGGCGGAAGCAACCAGGCTGGTCAACGAAAATTCCAATGACCACCCTGACCAGCTCCAGTTTCTCCTCTGTGGAGAGAAGCTCACTTTGGATCTCCGATCCAGATGTGAAGAGGGTATGGTCCATGACCGCAACAGAAATGGTCCCCTGGAGAGTGTGCTGGGTTGTCTAAGACGAATGGGTGGAGGCCCTTCCCTCTGAGGGCGTGGTAGCCGGGTTGTACTCCATGTTCTGATCCAGAACTTCCGCTGTCACTGCAGTCTAGGCACCAAGTCATCTGTGACAGAAGTGTAGAGGCCTTGAAGGGATAAAGCCCCAGGGGAGGACGGTCCTGCTTCGATGCTGTCCACGAAGAGCTGGATGTTGTGCAGAATCACAGCTACAGTCATAGAAGCCCTGTTCTGGATTTCATCATCCATGTCGGAGGGGAAAACACAAGGATTATGTTTATTCTATTGGACAATTACACAGCCAGAATTACAGAATTACATAGCCAGAACAGGACTCATAGTTGTGACATCAGGTATTCAGCTACCGGTAACACGTCCTCTATGTCCTCTACGAGCAATGCACGTGATACAGCCATGTGACATCATTCTTCTCCGTGCTCACTGGGTTACCCTGGGATGAAGGGGAATAACCCCTTTCCCCACCTTCAGGTGTCAGCTGGCGGCTTGGTGGCTCTGAAACAGAACAAGGTAATAATCATTAACAGTGTCTGATACCACCAGGGGGAAAGAGAAAGAGAGCGAGAGAGAGTGAGGGAGAACAGAATGGATGCGTGTGGTTGAGAGACAGGAAGTGTATGTAAAGGGAATCGGGAAAGTTTCTGTTTCAAAGTGAATGTTGGCTTTCTTCCTCAAGAGTTCTCATTGTCTCATCTCTCATTCTAGACCTACAATGCCTTCGGAAAGTATTCAGACCCCTTGACTTTTTCCACATTTTGTTACATTACAGCCTTATTCTAACATGGATTAAACATCAATCTACACACAATAACCCATAATGACAAAGCCAAACTGGTTTATAGAAACGTTTGCAAAAAACAGAAATACCTTATTTACGTAAGTATTCAGACCCTTTGCTATGAAACTCAAAAATGAGCTCAGGTGCATCCTGTTTCCATTAATCATCCTTGAGATATTTCTACAACTTGATTGGAATCCACCTGTGGTAAATTCAATTGATTTGACATGATTTGGAAAGGCACACCTGTCTATATAAGGTCCCACAGTTGACAGTGCATGTCAGATCAAAAACCAAGCCATGAGGTCGAAGAAATTGTCCGTAGAGCTCTGAGACAGGATTGTGTCGAGGCACAGATCTGGGTAAGGGTACCAAAACATTTCTGCATCATTGAAGGTCCCCAAGAACACAATGGCCACCATCATTCTTAAATGGAAGAAGTTTGGAACCATCAAGACTCTTCCTAGAGCTGGCCATCTGGCCAAACTGAGCAATCGAGGGAGAAGGGCCTTATTCAGGGAGGTCTGATGAAACCAAGATTGAACTCTGACCTGAATGCCAAGCGTCACATCTGGAGGAAACCTGGCACCATCCCTACGTGGAAGCATGGTGGTGGCAACATCATGCTGTGGAATGTTTTTCAGCTGCAGGGACTGGGAGACGTCAAGATCCTGATGAAACCCTACTCCAGAGCGCTCAGGACCTCATACTGGGACGAAGGTTCACCTTCGAAACAGGACAACGACCCTAAGCACACAGCCAAAACAATGCAGGAGCGACTTCGGGACAAGTCTCTGAATGTCCTTGAGTGGCCCAGCCAGAGCCTGGACTTGAACCCGATCTAACATCTTTGGAGAGACCTGAAAATAGCTGTGCAGCAACGCCCCCCGTCCAACCTGACAGAGCTTGAGAGGATCTGCAGAGAAGAATGGGAGAAACTCACCAATACAGGTGTGTCAAGCTTGTAGCGTCATACCCAAGAAGACTCGAGGCTGTAATCGCAGCCAAAGGTGCATCTACAAAGTACTGAGTAAAGGGTCTGGATGCTTATGTAAATGTGATATTTCAGTTTTAGCAAACATTTCTACGAACCTGTTTTTGCTTTGTCATTATAGGGTATTGCGTGTAGATTGATGAGAGAAAAAAATATTTAATTAATTTAAGAATAAGGCTGTAACCTAACAAAATGTGGGAAAAGTCAAGGGGTCTGAATACCTTCCGAAGGCACTGTATGTCCAGCAGCCTTGTGGATAAAACAAGGACCTTGCATGGGGATATTAGTAGAAGTCCCTCACCTCTCCTTGCCTTCATTGTGTTTGTATGCAGACAGTCTGTGTGGTTTGTCCTTGCATAGGAGACTGGGAGGTGATTAGGTTTCTAAATGTCATGCCCGGTCTGCTTTGCTGCCCCCGAGAGTCGTTTGTTCTAATGGCTTCCTCTGAATGGATTGGGCAGCCAACAGCCATGAGGCTCTTTGCAAAGCAATGCAGGAAGTAGTCTGAGGCAGTCACGCTATGCAGTTTCTCTCTGGTCCAGTATCACTCATGTGTTATGAACTCATTAATAAACCCATTTAGACTAATGAAAAAACAAAACGTTAGTCATCTTTGTGGGGACTTTCTGGTCATGCTAATGATGGTGTGAAGGGTGAGAGGAATTTCAGAACAACACTGACATGTTGTGCATCACTATGGAACAGTCTGTGATTGTACAGTGCGATATTTTCCCATATATTGTCTTTAGCAGTTTCAGCTGTTTTTCTTACCCCTGGATCCAAGCAGTTCTCCCACTGATATGGTTGTTATAGTACAAAGGTGATCATAAAATGAATCTATAAAGGAGAAAGCAAACAACTTTAAAACACTTGAGAAAAGAAGCTCCTATCTGATTTCTGTCTTGACGGGATTAGCCAACATGGGGTTGCATGACGAGGTGGGAAGCAGGTTAAAGGTTGAAAAGGCTGTCTTTCATGGGGCCGCAACACTTGAATTTGATAGATATGTGCACTTTTATTATCTTGGCCACACACACACACAAAGCGAGGGAGAGAGAGAGAGAGAGACAGAGAAAGAAAAGCAGAGAAAGAAAGAGGGAGCGGGAGAGAGAAAGAGGGAGAAAGAGAGAGAGACTAACAGAGACAGAAAGGGATATTTTTACTTTTCCTTAAAATTATGATTATCAATGTGGTGACATTGAAAATTTGAATAGTTCACAGTGATACAGTAAGTATCTTCCTGTTTCAGATTATCCATAAGAAAACAGTTGTTATTGACCTAAAGCCAGTCCCCATTCCTCCCTCTCCCTCCCACACACCCAATTACAATCTGAGCCAAACTCTTTATGGGCCATCGTCTTGTAATACTGCCCCTTTTACTGCCCTCAGTGCAAGCTGCTGTCAAGGATAAGGCAATTAGCTAATCATAAAGACAGAATTTATAGAATCTGCAAGAAACAAGGGCATTTCAGTGCTTTACTGTCCCCCTTACATTGAAGTGCAATTTTCCGAATGGCAATGGGTCAGTATAGTGGGATATTGGTTGACCTGTCCTCTGATAAAGAAATGTAAGTAGGCCATGGTATTAAATAGACTGCTGCTGTTATGAGCCAGGATCGGACAAGCCTCATTCAGTGGGCTTTTTTTGGTGTAGTTGCCAGTAGAAAAATAAATACTTGGCTGTCACTGCATCTTTTTTTGTCTCTCCTTTCTCTGATCTAATTGAGTTGTGAGACTGTGAGTAGTGGGACTGTGAGTAGTGTGACTGAGTAGCCAGAGAGCTCAGAACATGGCTCATTCTCTCCTCAGCCTTATCTCGGGCCACATCCAGGTAGTGGAGGCATGTGATGTTGAGCAACGGGGTCATAAAACCATGCAACTCTTTATGAGTGGGACAGACTGTAAAACTGTGGCTCCGCTCGATGTCCTCTGCCTCCCAGGCTGCAGGGCCTACACTGCACTGCTCTGAAGTGGAGGCAGAGGCACTGAAGCAGTCCGCCAGCCAAGCCATCAGTGCTGTTCACCCTCAGCCCATTTGGCTGCCCTTTCTTTCTTGGTTAAAGTTTCCAAGACTGAAGATTTATGTAAATGATTCCTGAATAGGACACATCCTCAAATACACAGTAAATTTTCCTATAGCGTTGGAAGAATCTAACACTGTATACCTTGAGGGAAATGGTTAATAACATTTAAATACGTAATGCTGGACAAGTCAGTCAAGAACAAATTCTTATTTACAATGACGGCCTACCGGGGAACAGTGGGTTAACTGCCTTGTTCAGGGGCAGAATGACATTTTTACCTTGTCAGCTCAGGGATTCGATCCAGTAACCTTTCGGTTACTGGCACAACGCTCTAACCACTAGGCTACCTGCCACCCCAAAATACTGACGAATGGAATATATGTTTAGTTACAAGACAATACAAGTGTTGACAAAGATAATGTGGGGTCTAGATTGCTCTCCTACAATTATAAATGTGTCATAAAAGTGATATTTTATCTCATTAAGTTGTTACTTAACCATATTGTCCTCAAGGTTTGTTTGACCGTCTGTGCGTATGTGTATGTTGTGAGACTGAAGGGGTCATGTGGGGGTTTGGGGGAGCCAGGGGGCTGGGGAGTCACACAGGTTGGGGGTACTGACGCAGCTGGTGGGACTGTGCAGTCACCATGTCTCAATCTACGAGCCAATACTGCATGACTAGTCCTGGGTCATCGTTAATGGCACCCCAATTACACCCTCTCTGTTCTCCAGATAGCAGCCAGTGTAGCATGACCTAGCTCAATGACTCCATCCCTCTCCATGGAAATAGAGATATTTTGTCATTAGACAACAGCAAGGTTTTGTGAATGTATTTTCTTGAGCTTGGGGGGTTGAAATGATGGTGCACAGTGACACAAAGCCCCCCATCCCAAAACCCCTGTTTCCCATTGCTCATACACCTGGTCCCTGTAAAATGTTAGCGAGCAGGGAGTGATGAGCAGGTGGTTGGGTATGTTGTGTTGGCCCTGTGTTGAAATGCAGATGAAACAAGCCTATAGCCAGGGGTGGGGGGGCTGAGGGTAGAGTTGGTAAGGTCAAACTGATGTGGCCACATAGGGACATTTCTTTCCGCCAGGATGCCTCCCGTGGCCGGGGTTAATGTGATGTTAGAGGGACAGATGTGTGGATGAATTCATTTAAGGGATGAGCAGAGAAGCGTTGAGACAGAGCGGGCAGAGTCCATGGAGGTGGGGTGAGCAGAGGGGGGTTAGGGGGCGGTTATGGGAGGGGGCTGATCTGGGCACTTCCATTGGCACCCATCCCCATCCTGATCACCGTCAGGTGGATCTGCCTACATGCTCCCTGACCCCCAGTGATCATCATGGCACTACACGCTTCACTCGGTAAGATAGTGATGCCAACAATAACACACAAAAAACATATCCATTAAAATGAATCAGTTACCAACAGAAATGTGTCAGAGATGGGTACACATTATCCTGGCATAATTCTGCACATGGCACCATGGTACATGATGGAGAATATTGTAAAGTGTTTTCACCAGGCTAACCCAAAAGACCACTGGCCAAGACCTTTAAGATGCTTTCCCATTGATAGAGACTGTCGTTGACCTAATCAGGTGTTTGTCATAGTCAACTGTAAGTTATGACGAAGCGGTTTTCATGTGACGCTGTTGAAATACTTCAGTATTGACATTATTCAAACAAGTCTTTCTTGAGTCAATATTTAATGATATTGTGTGTTATTTGAAATCAAGAAATAACTTTTATTTCCTCTTGTGCAAGATCATTGGTATTTGGCACAAGGTACAGGAAAGACTGAGCCTTATCTTAACAAAGAGTGATGTCCGGTGACAACACACACTCAGAGTGGAAGGTAACTGTAGGTAACTGTAGGTGCTTCAAGCCGTCGGAGAAGGACACGACAGACAACATGGTTGATTGAGCTTTTCCATTTACTCATGTTACAATAGATAACTTGGGTTTCACATTAGGTGGCAAAGGGCCAGATAGGTATTTGTTCAAGTTCTTAACCAACTTAAACAAGCAAAGTAGACCCAAGGGGGCTCTTGAAGTATTTGTTTCTTGTGATCAACATTAGAGCTTTGTAAATAGTAGGCCTATAGTATCCTACATTTATAGAGAACAGTAGCTTCTCATTTCCTTTATTTCCATAAGAGGGGTCATGGATTTGTATTGAATTTAGGGTTCTCGATGTACTGCAGGCTTTAGAGGATTACATAGCCGGCGGCTGCTGGTGTAGTGTACAGTAGACTTCTTATGTTTACTTGCTCCATGTGGTCCTCTGTTTATCTTCTGATTGGAACAACACATTTATCTGACCTGTCCTTATTCCATCTGGAGTTATCACTTGGATGGTAGGCAGGAAACAGTACACTGCCAACTGCGTTTTATGGTTAGATATTGTATTTGTGCACATATGATTACATATAAATGTAATTTGTTCTTCTACATGTGAGATACATCTTTTGCATTCATTTTCTCATGTATAAAATACTTCTTAAGTCCTCATCGCACCAAAGGTGATTGTGGTCTACTATGTCTGGATGAGGATTAGGTACCAGTACAGTAAGTGAGTTCAACAATGCTCCCATTTAGTCCTCCTCTCTTTGTGGGGCCACGCCAGCATTGATTGGTGTCTGAGGTAAAAGGAAATGTGCTGATTCCTCACACATTTAGTGATTCATTAACATTGAGCAGAAAAACTAAATAAAAACAGCTTATAGACAGGGATAGATAACCTGCTACTGTGGCTGTCAGACCAGGCAAATAAATTACTGACAGAAAAAAAACATAACATAAAGGAACATAAAGGTCATTCTTGCTACTGTCATGTTTTCAGCTTATATTGTCCCGGTTTATAGCCAAAGTAAAAATCTCCTTTAAGAGCTCGAGTTCCAAGAGGTCTTGCTGTCGAGATTGATGGTTTGGAAATCAAATAAAACAATTACATGCAATATAGGAACAGTCCTAAGTAGCATTCAAACATTGTTTATTTTAGCGAATCAGTGACAATTTGAAAATACACACTATATATTCAAAGTATTTGGCTATTTCAGCCACACCCGTTGCTGACAGGTGTATAAAATCGAGCACACAGCCATGCAATCTCCATATACAAACATTGGCAGTAGAATGGCCTTACTGAAGAGCTCAGTCTTTCATCATGACACCATCATAGGATGCCACCTTTCCAACAAGTCAGTTCATCAAATTTTTGGCCCTGCTAGAACTGCCCCAGTCAACTGTAAGTGCTGTTATTGTGAATTGGAAATGTCTAGGAGCAACAACGGCTCAGCCGCGAAATGGTAGTCCACACAAGCTCACAGAACAGGACCGCCGTGTGCTGAAGCGCACAGCACGTAAAACTCCTGTCCTCGGTTGCAACCCTCACTACCGTGTTTCAAACTGCCTCTGGAAGCAACTTCAGCACAATAACCATTCGTCAGGGGCTTCATGAAATGGGTTTCCATGGCCAAGCAGCTGCACACAAGCCTAAGATCACCAAGAACCAGACCAAGCGTCGGCTGGAGTGGTGTAAAGCTCGCCGCCCTTGGACTCTGGAGCGTTCTCTGGAGTGATGAATCACGCTTCACCATCTGGCAGTTCGACGGACTAATCTGGATTTGGCGGATGCCAGGAGAACGCTACCTGCCAGAATGTATAGTGCTGACTAAGGTTTGGTGGAGGAGGAATAATGGTCTGGGGCTGTTTTTCATGGTTCAGGCTCTGAGGGAAATCTTAACACTACAGCATACAATTACATTCTAGACGATTCTGTGCTTCCAACTTTGTGGCAACCGTTTGGGGAAGGCCCTTTCCTGTTTCAGCATGACAATGCCCTCGAGCACAAAGCGAGGTCCATACAGAAATTATTTGTCGAGATCGGTGTGGAAGAACTTGATTGGCCTGCACAGAGCCCTGACCTCAACCCCATCGAACACCTTTGGGATGAATTGGAATGCTGACTGTGAGCCAGGCCTAATCGCCCAACATCAGTGCCCGACCTCACTGATGCTCTTGTGGCTGGATGTAAGCAAGTCCCTGCAGCAAGGTTCCAACATCTAGTGGAAAGCCTTCCCAGAAGAGTGGAGGCTGTTATAGCAGCAAAGGGGGGAGCAACTCCATATTAATGCTCATGATTTTGGAATGAGATGTTCGACAAGCAGGTGTACACATACTTTTGGTCATGTAGTGTATCTTATAAAGAATCTAGAGCGTGTTGCTTGGTGGCAATTCACAAGTAAAATGGGTACATTTTCCTTATATTGACAAGTTTAGAGTTTGTATTATATATATATATATGGATGGATCCGTTGTCTTTTATGAATATCTTGAAGGTGAACAAGGGCAAGCTATAGCCTTGGACAGACCAGATAGCAGATAAGACATGAGGCTTATACAGTAGGCCCATCATTTTGTCATTTACGTTCATGACATATTCAAATGGTTAACAATGTCATAAAGATAGTGTCTTTATTGCACCAGAAAAACATGCTTCTTAATGTTGATGTCCAAGAGCTACCTCAACACATATACAGAATATACAAAACATTAAGAACACCTGTTCTTTCCATGACATAGACTGACCAGGTGAATCTTAATATTTTTTATACTCAGTGTACCCTCTATCCTATCACATATAGGCCAATGTTGGCTGTTCTGGGGAATGTTGAATCTGTGGCTGCATCTGAAAAGCACCATATTTCCTTATACACTGAGTATACCCCCCCACCCCCCTTTGCCCTCAGAACAGCCTCAATTCGTCAAGGGATGGATTCTACAAGGTGTCGAAAGCGTTCCACAGGGATGATTGCCCACGTTGACCCCAATGCTTCCCACAATTGTGTCAAGTTGGTTGGATGTCCTATGGGTGGTGGACCATTCTTGTGCGTGTGTCGGTGTCTGTATGTGTGTGTGTACATGCTTGTGTGCGTGCATGCGTGTGTCACAGAGTGTGTGTGTGTGTGTGCACATGTTTGCTCTGCAGGGTCTCAGTCAGAACATTCCACTTCTCATGGCTGCTAATGGCAGTGGTGTGTGCCTCTGCATTAATAAAGGGGCAGTGAACCCGGCTATAATCGCAGAGGAAGCCAAGCAGTTAGTAACCTCTGAATCTTTCATTGTGGAGAGGAGGAGGAGGAGAAAGGGAAACATTGGGCTGGAGGGGGAGGGAGGGAGGGAGGAGGCGTAGGAGGAGGAGGGTGACAAATCACATGCACTCCTGATTCCTAGCCAGACCTCACCCTAACATGCATCAGTGGTCTGGTCAAGAGCATTGTGGGTCCTTCCTAAGTCGCTGGAACAAGCCCGGGCACAGACCAACCAATGAGATTGCAAGTGTGCGTGTGCACTTGTGCGCATATGTTTGTGTGTGGGTGTGTGCGTGTGCGTGTGCGTGTGTATGCGAGTGCGTGCATGGAGATGAGGGAGGATTCTGTCTCAGTGTATCCACCTGTTAGAATCAGTTCTGGGAGAATAAACTCTGCCCTGTCCCATTTATCTTCCACTCTCTCCCACCTCTTCCTCTGATTGCATTATGCAAATCCACAACAACAGGAAATTGGATTACATTACATTAAGTACTGAGACTATTTCTCAAGAAAGCAAGAAAACGTTTCACCTAACTGTCTCAGAAATAAACCAGATAGATTTTAGACTAGTTTGAGAATGAGATATCTTTTGGGGAACAATTGTATGGTATTTTCGCTGTGGCCATTGTGTCAATTTGTCAAATGGAGTGGATAATAACATAACACATCTACTTTAATTGTATCATTAAATAAAGAGCGCTTTTAATGTGCTATACATTTTGTAACGGAACGTTTGCCTAACCATTGACAACAGGAGTTAATGGATTGGATCTGATTTGAATTCCTTTCATCTAACAACTCAAGTCAGAATTTTTGTTTTTTCTGAGGCGATTTTTAACAACCAACTGCCACACCTAGCTTGGTCTTGGCACACTGCTTTCAGTCTAATCTGATTGGGGTCAATGGAGATACTGTATGTATTTATACGTGGTTGTGTGTGTGAATCAGGGTTTGGATTAGCTTGTTGTGATACTTTAGCTGTGGCCTTACACACCTGGTTTTAGTGCAGCTATTTGGCTCATTCCTCAGTATATGGCAGCAGTGAGGCCATATGTAGTTTCAGTAGTACTCTGCCTGATACCCTTTTGTGACATCATATGTAGTACAAAAGGAGCCCTATAGACTACAGTTGTTCAAGTGACCTATGAGGAATGGCCGTTGATTTGAACCCTGCATATTCCATCAAAGCACTGAAGAGCATTTTAATTAGAGGCAGAATCATGCAAATGCCTTCAGAGTTGACTAGTTCAGCGTCACCAATGGCTAACTCACAAATAAAAAAAACAAAGGTCGCCTTTTTTACCACAGGCTCAGGGATGTGGGTCTTCCTCATTCTTTGCGTGGTGTGTGAGCACAGCACAGCTCGCTGCAGGACACAGGTGCAGACTAATATCTACCATAGTAAGCAGTTTCAAAATATGCTCTGCATAAGAGCGTCTGCTAAATGACTAAAATGTAAAAGGTAATATAATTTTGCTATCAAAGGATGTAGACCTGACAATCTTATAGACCATGTCTCCTTTTGGAATAATGGAGGTCCAGTGTGTAATTGAGGCCTTAGGCTGGGATGGATAGGAACTGTTCTGAAACAAAGAGAAATGTGCAGCTTGCAGCTTTGTAGTGTAGTGCTGTAGTGGGTGATTTCTGCTTTGATGGATGAGGAAGGAGAAGAGCGTAGGTAGGCCTTGAGTAGGAGTTTGCACCAGGAGAGGTGTGATGTGGCCTCTATGGCTGTCTGCACAAGTCATCCATGGCAAACAGTGGACAAGATCCAAACTCAGACATTTATCTCCTGGGACCTTTCAGTAAATGTTGGTGAACGAACACATTGTTTTTCACATGAAGAAGAAAAAGGGCTTTGGTTGTCCTGGATGGTGGTGGTCCACACACTTACATTGATGTTTTTTCTCATGCCTCAATGTGCCTGTGTGTTTTTGGTCTCATTTGTTTTCCCTGAGTCACTCTGTTGGAGACTGAGGTTGCGTCTCAAATGGCATCCTATATAGTGCACTTCTTTTGACCTGGGCCTATACGGCTCTGGTCAAAAGTAGTGCACGATAGGGAAAAGGGTGCCATTTGGGATGGAACCTGACTGTTATTAACTTCTGTGCCAGGACCCTGATTAATTGGGCAGCATTAGTTGAAGGTGTTCCTTTCTGCAGACCTGAAAGTGTTACACAGCACCAACTTTGACAATTACAGTTGAAGTATGATAACTTTGTGTGTGTGAGTACTTCCTGTGAAGTGTGCGTACAATCTTTGCAATTAAATGCTTGGTCTAGGTCTCAATTTGATTGTAGAAATATTTGATTGCAGATATTTGTTTCTTAGTCACTGTTGACTAGTTCTGGTGAATCAGTTGTTTGGAATTATAATGTTCATTGATGACCTACCTAGCAACTACTTTACTCTATTCTGATTGGTCAGATGTTTGTAATTGTGGGGAGAGAGCAGGGCTGCGTTCACTACGTTTTTACATTCTGAAACGTTGAATTGAATGGAAACAGTGCTGTACTGAATGACCAGTTGAAAAACGGGGTGGAGTTGAGTTGTGGAACACTGTCAGCATGGCCACTGCCCTTTAAATACCTCACTTATTGCTTCAAGCCAGACCTCGCCACACCGACCAAAAGGGAGGAAAAGTACCTCAAAGTCTGTTCAAGAACGTACAAGAACGTTTTGGTGAAATGTGTCGTTCAGTACAAACCGTTCCGCAACGTAGCAAACATTCAAGCAAACTCAACGCACCTCAGGAAGAAGTAGTTGAATTGATGCCATAGAGAATAATAGAGGCCAACTTCATTGGTTGATCCCTCCTGGTGACCCTGTTGGAATCATGTTCAAACGGTTCATCAGGAAGGATCAGCGAATCATGAAGAAAATAAATGTACTACTTCAAAATGGAGATAGCCTCAATGGCGCTGTCCATGCTGTCACAGACGCTATAATGGCTCAGATACAAAGTCCTCTATCTCTATGGTTGATGCATGGCTGTAATTGTGGTCAGTTCATCAGTAAACCTGAAAAAGAGTAATCATTCTCTGTCTAGTTTCTCTACATGAAGGCCCAATCCCAAATGGACCCTTAAGCCCTACACCCCATGCACTTGTGGAGATCTGATAGGATTTGATTGGTAGTAGTAGTATGGTGAAACTTCCACTTAGTCTATTAGAGGGTAAGGGGGAGCTATTACCATATTGCTTACAACTGTCAAATCCTCAGTTCTCCACAAGTGCACAGGGTGTAGGGCATTTGGGATTGAGCCAGAGTCATCCATCCACCATCTAAAGAACCCTGTAACTACATGAGCTTGGTCCCAGTCCCAGTGAAGGGTCATGAAATCAAACTCATCTCTTTGTAAGTTGTGCAAGCCACCATTGTGTTTCTCTCACTACCTTATGCCATGCTAACCCCAAATGAGTCAGTTCACTACCCAAAGGAGTCAGTTCACCACCATGCTAACCCCAAAGGAGTCAGTTCACTACCCAAAGGAGTCAGTTCACCACCATGCTAACCCCAAAGGAGTCAGTTCACTACCCAAAGGAGTCAGTTCACCACCATGCTAACCCCAAAGGAGTCAGTTCACTACCCAAAGGAGTCAGTTCACCACCATGCTAACCCCAAAGGAGTCAGTTCACTACCCAAAGGAGTCAGTTCACCACCATGCTAACCCCAAAGGAGTCAGTCCACTACCCAAAGGAGTCAGTCCACTACCCAAAGGAGTCAGTTCACTACCCAAAGGAGTCAGTTCACCACCATGCTAACCCCAAAGGAGTCAGTTCACTACCCAAAGGAGTCAGTCCACTACCCAAAGGAGTCAGTCCACTACCCAAAGGAGTCAGTCCACTACCCAAAGGAGTCAGTCCACTACCCAAAGGAGTCAGTTCACTACCCAAAGGAGTCAGTTCACTACCCAAAGGAGTCAGTTCACTACCCAAAGGAGTCAGTCCACTACCCAAAGGAGTCCGTTCACTACCATGCTAACCCCAAAGGAGTCAGTTCACTACCCAAAGGAGTCAGTTCACCCCCATGCTAACCCCAAAGGAGTCAGTTCACTACCCAAAGGAGTCAGTTCACTACCATGCTAACCCCAAAGGAGTCAGTTCACTACCCAAAGGAGTCAGTTCACCCCCATGCTAACCCCAAAGGAGTCAGTTCACTACCCAAAGGAGTCAGTTCACTACCATGCTAACCCCAAAGGAGTCAATTCACTACCCAAAGGAGTCAGTCCACTACCCAAAGGAGTCAGTCCACTACCCAAAGGAGTCAGTCCACTACCCAAAGGAGTCAGTCCACTACCCAAAGGAGTCAGTTGCCTATCTGGGAGGAAATTGTTGCAGCTGTCTGGAAGGGGGTAACAGAGTTAAAGGGGAATCATTGTGCGTTTTAGATTGTATTACATGTTGTGCTTGTTGCCATCCCTGACTTCCAGCCGTAGGATAGCCAGCCATATTGTGTTTACACCTGGAGAGTCATAGAGATACTGTCTCCGGCTCCCTATACTCTGACAAAGTGGCTGTTGCTTCAATCCCTGAATCAATATTGACCACCGGCAGACCGGCCTGCTTTCCAGAGAAACAGCAGCAGGTTGATTGCAGCTGGAGGCTAGAGAAGATGAATGCAACAGCAGGGAAGGGGAAGGTGCTGTAGGCCCTGTAGCTTCTACTGAGTGTACCATGTATGTTACACACAGACAGACAGAGGTGTTCCTCAAAAAACTCCCCCTCACTGTGCATGGTGAATTTAAGATGTTATCTACTCAAATCTGTTTTGTATATTGGACCGTTATTTATTGTGCTGATGCTAACTCCTTTAGAAAGTATTAAGGATACCATTCAAACTGAGGAATTGATTATGCTGTGTAGCCCCGGCCCTATACAATAACACCAGCCCCCCTGAGATTCAGTATGAGGGGCCAAGTTTGAGCAGGGCTGCCCCAGCCAGCCCCAAGGCCCAGTCTGACAGCAGGATGAATCAGTGCCTTGGTGTGGTGGTGTGTTGTACTGTAGTGTGCAGCCTGCCTGTCTTAGCTGGTGCCGGGAGCAACCTGCTCCTGACTGTCGGGAAGGGAAGAGGGGGTGTACCGAATGATGCAAGGGTTCACACTGCCCCGATGGGCATGCTAACGTTACTGCACACATCTAACTCATGTTCTGGTCTTGGTTGCCAGTCATATGATTGAAGATGACTCTAGTCTACACAGTAAGAAATATATACTTAGAGAGAAATACTTAGAGGGATAAGAAGTCAGTTAGAGAGAGAAAGAGGGATAAGAAGTCAGTTAGAGAGAGAAAGAGGGATAAGAAGTCAGTTAGAGAGAGAAAGAGGGATAAGAAGTCAGTTAGAGAGAGAAAGAGGGATAAGAAGTCAGTTAGAGAGAGAAAGAGGGATAAGAAGTCAGTTAGAGAGAGAAAGAGGGATAAGAAGTCAGTTAGAGAGAGAAAGAGGGATAAGAAGTCAGTTAGAGAGAGAAAGAGGGATAAGAAGTCAGTTAGAGAGAGAAAGAGGGATAAGAAGTCAGTTAGAGAGAGAAAGAGGGATAAGAAGTCAGTTAGAGAGAGAAAGAGGGATAAGAAGTCAGTTAGAGAGAGAAAGAGGGATAAGAAGTCAGTTAGAGAGAGAAAGAGGGATAAGAAGTCAGTTAGAGAGAGAAAGAGGGATAAGAAGTCAGTTAGAGAGAGAAAGAGGGATAAGAAGTCAGTTAGAGAGAGAAAGAGGGATAAGAAGTCAGTTAGAGAGAGAAAGAGGGATAAGAAGTCAGTTAGAGAGAGAAAGAGGGATAAGAAGTCAGTTAGAGAGAGAAAGAGGGATAAGAAGTCAGTTAGAGAGAGAAAGAGGGATAAGAAGTCAGTTAGAGAGAGAAAGAGGGATAAGAAGTCAGTTAGAGAGAGAAAGAGGGATAAGAAGTCAGTTAGAGAGAGAAAGAGGGATAAGAAGTCAGTTAGAGAGAGAAAGAGGGATAAGAAGTCAGTTAGAGAGAGAAAGAGGGATAAGAAGTCAGTTAGAGAGAGAAAGAGGGATAAGAAGTCAGTTAGAGAGAGAAAGAGGGATAAGAAGTCAGTTAGAGAGAGAAAGAGGGATAAGAAGTCAGTTAGAGAGAGAAAGAGGGATAAGAAGTCAGTTAGAGAGAGAAAGAGGGATAAGAAGTCAGTTAGAGAGAGAAAGAGGGATAAGAAGTCAGTTAGAGAGAGAAAGAGGGATAAGAAGTCAGTTAGAGAGAGAAAGAGGGATAAGAAGTCAGTTAGAGAGAGAAAGAGGGATAAGAAGTCAGTTAGAGAGAGAAAGAGGGATAAGAAGTCAGTTAGAGAGAGAAAGAGGGATAAGAAGTCAGTTAGAGAGAGAAAGAGGGATAAGAAGTCAGTTAGAGAGAGAAAGAGGGATAAGAAGTCAGTTAGAGAGAGAAAGAGGGATAAGAAGTCAGTTAGAGAGAGAAAGAGGGATAAGAAGTCAGTTAGAGAGAGAAAGAGGGATAAGAAGTCAGTTAGAGAGAGAAAGAGGGATAAGAAGTCAGTTAGAGAGAGAAAGAGGGATAAGAAGTCAGTTAGAGAGAGAAAGAGGGATAAGAAGTCAGTTAGAGAGAGCAAGAGGGATAAGAAGTCAGTTAGAGAGAGCAAGAGGGATAAGAAGTCAGTTAGAGAGAGCAAGAGGGATAAGAAGTCAGTTAGAGAGAGCAAGAGGGATAAGAAGTCAGTTAGAGAGAGCAAGAGGGATAAGAAGTCAGTTAGAGAGAGCAAGAGGGATAAGAAGTCAGAGAGAGAGAGCAAGAGGGATAAGAAGTCAGAGAGAGAGAGCGAGGGATAAGAAGTCAGAGAGAGAGAGCGAGGGATAAGAAGTCAGAGAGAGAGAGCGAGGGATAAGAAGTCAGAGAGAGAGAGCGAGGGATAAGAAGTCAGAGAGAGAGAGCGAGGGATAAGAAGTCAGAGAGAGAGAGCGAGGGATAAGAAGTCAGAGAGAGAGAGCGAGGGATAAGAAGTCAGAGAGAGAGAGCGAGGGATAAGAAGTCAGAGAGAGAGAGCGAGGGATAAGAAGTCAGAGAGAGAGAGCGAGGGATAAGAAGTCAGAGAGAGAGAGCGAGGGATAAGAAGTCAGAGAGAGAGAGCGAGGGATAAGAAGTCAGAGAGAGAGAGCGAGGGATAAGAAGTCAGAGAGAGAGAGCGAGGGATAAGAAGTCAGAGAGAGAGAGCGAGGGATAAGAAGTCAGAGAGAGAGAGCGAGGGATAAGAAGTCAGAGAGAGAGAGCGAGGGATAAGAAGTCAGAGAGAGAGAGCGAGGGATAAGAAGTCAGAGAGAGAGAGCGAGGGATAAGAAGTCAGAGAGAGAGAGCGAGGGATAAGAAGTCAGAGAGAGAGAGCGAGGGATAAGAAGTCAGAGAGAGAGAGAGAGGGATAAGAAGTCAGAGAGAGAGAGAGGGATAAGAAGTCAGTTAGAGGGAGAGAGAGAGGGATAAGAAGTCAGTTAGAGGGAGAGAGAGAGGGATAAGAAGTCAGTTAGAGGGAGAGAGAGAGGGATAAGAAGTCAGTTAGAGGGAGAGAGAGAGGGATAAGAAGTCAGTTAGAGAAAGAGGGATAAGAAGTCAGTTAGAGAAAGAGGGATAAGAAGTTAGAGAGAGAAAGAGGGATAAGAAGTCAGAGAGAGAGAGCGAGGGATAAGAAGTCAGAGAGAGAGAGCGAGGGATAAGAAGTCAGAGAGAGAGAGCGAGGGATAAGAAGTCAGAGAGAGAGAGGGATAAGAAGTCAGAGAGAGAGAGGGATAAGAAGTCAGTTAGAGAGAGGGATAAGAAGTCAGTTAGAGAGAAAGAGGGATAAGAAGTCAGTTAGAGAGAAAGAGGGATAAGAAGTCAGAGAGAGAGAGCGAGGGATAAGAAGTCAGAGAGAGAGAGCGAGGGATAAGAAGTCAGAGAGAGCGAGGGATAAGAAGTCAGAGAGAGCGAGGGATAAGAAGTCAGAGAGAGAGGGATAAGTCAGTTAGAGGGAGAGAGAGAGGGATAAGAAGTCAGAGAGAGAGAGGGATAAGAAGTCAGTTAGAGGGAGAGAGAGAGGGATAAAAAGTCAGTTAGAGAGGGATAAGAAGTCAGTTAGAGAAAGAGGGATAAGAAGTCAGTTAGAGAAAGAGGGATAAGAAGTCAGTTAGAGAGAGAAAGAGGGATAAGAAGTCAGAGAGAGAAAGAGGGATAAGAAGTCAGTTAGAGGGAGAGAGCGAGGGATAAGAAGTCAGAGAGAGAGCGAGGGATAAGAAGTCAGAGAGAGAGAGCGAGGGATAAGAAGTCAGAGAGAGAGAGCGAGGGATAAGAAGTCAGAGAGAGAGAGGGATAAGAAGTCAGAGAGAGAGGGATAAGAAGTCAGTTAGAGAGAGGGATAAGAAGTCAGTTAGAGAGAGAAAGAGGGATAATAAGTCAGAGAGAGAAAGAGGGATAAGAAGTCAGAGAGAAAGAGGGATAAGAAGTCAGTTAGAGGGAGAGAGCGAGGGATAAGAAGTCAGAGAGAGAGCGAGGGATAAGAAGTCAGAGAGAGAGAGCGAGGGATAAGAAGTCAGAGAGAGCGAGGGATAAGAAGTCAGAGAGAGAGGGATAAGTCAGTTAGAGGGAGAGAGAGAGGGATAAGAAGTCAGAGAGAGAGAGGGATAAGAAGTCAGTTAGAGGGAGAGAGAGAGGGATAAAAAGTCAGTTAGAGGGGCAGAGAGAGTGGTGAGTGAGTAATAGAAGAAAAAAGAAACCGTTTTCCCTGCATCTCTCTGATGAATGACAGTGTGACCTCAAAACCTCCTTGCTCTGACTGGATGTAACAAAGAGAAACAGTTCTCTGCAGCTGTCACGTTGTATAAAAGATTGGAGACAGGCGCAGGAATTCGTAATAGTTTTTTTTTAAACTCCACCCAAAATATACAACATGCCATGAAAAGGCATGGGGACAAAGCCCAAAACAAACACGTATACAGAAACACAGGGATGTAACCCAAACAAGAGGGAGGTTAAACCTCTAATAAATACACGGGACGAGACCTGCAATACACTACACGGGACGAGACCCGTAATAACAAGTGCACAATACACGCAGCACGAAAGAACAAAGCACAGGTACTCACAGACCAATGGACATGGGAACAATAACCGACAAGACAATGGTTAAAAGAGGGCACATATATACAATTACTAATCAGGGGAATTGGAATCAGGTGTGCGTAATGAGTCTGTTCAGTGACGCCTAGAGGCCGGTGACGTAGACCTCCGAAACTGGTGCATGGAATGAGCAGCAGTACTGGGGTAACCCATGACAGCAGCTCTCTGATGAATGACGGTGTGATCTCAAAACCTCCTTGATCTGACTGGATATAACAAAGAGAAAAAAAGGAGGAAAATAAGCAATACCTGACCACAAACACCTCTTGCGCTCCATAAGAGCAAACATGGCATAGAGACTTTCATGTCTTGGGCCTGATTCAAGAAAATCCAAAAGAATTGCACACCCTCTCCAGTGGGTGTTGACAGAGCTAACATTGTCCCTAGCTGACAGACAGTCAGGGCCTCAGTCAGGCCAGGATCATCCACAGGTCATGTTTAACAATAGGGAGGAGGGCCTGCCTAGATAACAGTAGCATTTTTCATCACTTTCCTCTTCGGTGTCCTACTGTATCACTTTATCAGGAAGTCAATAAGTAGTAGGCTACGCTGGTGTGTGTTGGTATCAGCCACATCACTGGCTGAACTCTCCCTGTGATTTACAGGGACAGTGATGAAATCCCAGTCAGAGATCAAAGCTGCTAATGTTTCCAATGGAAACCAAATGTTATGCATTTAAAGCCCTTCTGCCTCTCTAATCAATCAAATAACTGATTGATTTATCATTAGCATGAGATTGTCCCAGTTATTGATTGATTAATGACATTTTTGGTTTTATCAGGTCCCAACATCAGGAAAACTGGTAATTGTGTTATAAAGCCACAACTCCTCTTACTATCTTGAAAAGGTGATTTTTTTTTATCTCAAAGGGATCATTCTAGTTTAAATTAGGTAAATGTAGGTCATATTTTTGTTAATCATGCGATAAGCTGCAGTGATCTTTTTATGTGACAGATATAGATCCTATCATACTGTGCCAAAGCAGACGAAACACACCTTATGCAACTGAAACAGACTCTTTGTTATGTAGGTGTGGATGATTGCCCCTTCGATCTGTCCCATGCCAAGGTAAGACAACACCTATCTCCACATTTCCTTATACAAGGGGCATGGGTAAGAATAGTTGGTCATAGGTAAAACACGGTCAACGTACTCGTAAAACACAAAGATTTTTTTACAAAAGATTCTGTGTGAATTTTGTAACAGTGTCTAATGCAGAAAGTCATTTGAACATACAATGAAAGACCAGTGCTGAGTGTGTATAGAATAATATTGCAAAAGAGAGAGGCAGTGAACAAATGACAAGAGACTCAAGCCGTCTTCAGGAGGGAGAGATGAGCAGAGAGCGGTCAGGGAGTGCAGTGTGAGGAGGGTAAGGTCCAGGTTAGTCTGTGGAACGGGACATGGTCTCTGGTTCCTGGATCTCACGCACACGACATGCAGCCCTTGCCCTTTTCAGTCTGAGTTTCCAAACGTTCCGCTTTCTGCCCCAAACCCATCATAAAAGTTAGCGGGAGGAGGGTTGGGGGGAAGAGGTCACTGAAGACTGAAATGGCAGCCAAGCGAAGTTTGGGTCACCACCTGTACTCAGAGTTCATCTCAGAACCTTTGGACTCATCACACTTCCATTAAAACTGTAGATACCAAACTTACCTACACCGGATGGGTCCAGATCCCATACTAACTGTCATATCCTGGCTTGGCCCTTTTATACTCAGTCCCACTTCTACACCAGGTGTTGATCCATTACATGATATTGTTGGTTGAATATATCTCAATTAGAATGTCTGTGATTTGTCAGTTGTATTGTCATTCCAGTTTTAGGGATTATTTCCTTATCAGCCCATGTTGAGTGATTCACTGGTCTTCTCCCATCCTCTCAACAGTGAATCCCATCCTCCCAACTGTCAGGGAACAATACGGAGACTACACGTCTATCAATGTAGACTCTCTCTTATGGTTTTAATTAAGGTGAAAACCACATACAGTATGTGTTGACATGTGTAAACTATGTGGATGAATGTGCTACTGTTGTTCTATCTATGTTGTTTCATACAACTCCCAAGAGTTATGGAAGCAGTCCTGAATAATGTCACTGTTTTTAATTTGCATCCCAGTTTGTTAGGCCCCGTTGATATATATTTTGGGTAATGATTTGCATGACCTTCGGTGTGGTGGTCCTTTTATTTCAGCTGAATCTGATTTCAATATTCTAATGAATACTGTAACAGTGGTCAGTGGTACAGTCCATAACAGTCCAAAGTACAACCAAATATAGATAGTTATACTGAAGTGGTTTGAAGACCAAACTCCGAGGCCACTGCACTGCATATGACTGAAGTTGTAATAGGACTACTGCTGACCTCCTCTGATGGTCTTCATCCCAAATGACACCCTATTCCCTATAGAGTGCACTACTTTTGGCCTCATAGTAGTGCAGTGTAGTAAAAAGTAGTGCACTATATAGGGAATACAGTGCCATTTGGGACACAGACATGGTCCCTGTCTCTGTTGCCCAACTGTCCCTGCCTGTGTCACTAACTCATATGAGAATCCTGTGTCCGTCACTGTTATCCGCTATGCTCCAACACACAGTCTGCTTCTTTCACAACAGCCAAGCCAGATGATGCACTGTGTTTTGGATAAACAGTTTTTGCTGCTTATTATTATTTGTTGTTAATAGTTGACAGATCTTTTGGAGGCATGTGAAAATAACAGGAACCTGCACCTTAGTCATTTCCAGCATCTACAAACATGAATCACTTCACTAATGACCTTCAGGAAATGTTGCAATCATACCTGTTTTTATTTTCCTATTGAGTTATTTTTTACACTAATAATAATAAAAATGTATTCAACTTTTATAGCACTTTTCATTACATAAAGAATCTCAAAGCACTTTAAAGCAGAAAAAAGACATGCAATTTTGAAAAACAAAGACAAATCATGAATGGATGATAATGTCAAAATAGAAAGTCTCAAAACACCATGATTGTGTAATGAAACCATGAAGTAGTGCACCTAAGCTGAGATCTGATGTTTGGATAGTGTTTAAACGTAAACCCAATGTAAGTGTTTTAATGCACAGAATGTGTTTTAAAACTGAAGTTAAATGTTTTAAAACTGAAACACCCAAACGTGGTTTTTCAACCTTAATATTGGTGTCTTTAAGAGAGTGTCATGAAACACTTTTTGAGGGTTTCAGTACAAATAAATGGCAGCACCAAAACACAAAAACTGTGTTTCCCATACAATCAATGGTTTAGAAATGCAAATGGTTTATTGCCTAAATATTGATTCATGATAAGGGTCAATGGAGAATATTTTTTGTGGAATTTCACCTTAATTTTTTCAATGCTTTATTTAGACAGATTAAGATTTAGGCAGTAAAATGGCACATTTCTGTGGAATTTTACCCAGTTAACCACACTGTTAGAAATTATTCAGGGGTGAATTAAATTTACAACAAAAAAAACAACAACCAACATATACTTAATAAAAATGAACGCAGGTCGTGCAGAGCCCTTGGTCTAGTGATAACGCACCCGGATTAGACACGTTACCCCTCTCCCCACCGAAGACCGTGGTTAAATTCCCCGCTCCAACCCTCCAACCCAGCCTGTTTCTCCCACCTATCTCTTTGTCATTTCATAATTGTCTCAATAAAGTGTCAAGATACCCCCAAAATAGATATTTTTTTTAATGTATGCAAATTGTTTAAATTATTTGTTAATTTCATTTTACCCAAAACTATTTTAGAATAAATCGATCTAAATATGTTGCTCAAAATGTAAGTATCTTTCATGTGGATAACCAAAGAGAGAGACAATGGAGTGATTGAACTCATTTGAAATCTTTGGTTTTAATCATCTTTAATTTCATATCTTGGCACGTGACTCTGATTTTAGAGGATTGTGGGTAATTAAAACAATAATACTTATATTCTTTCACATGACATATCCATGTTTGAAGAAACAAAAGTATATTTCTATATTGGTATTACGTTTGTTGTAATGGTGTAATGGATCATGATGAACAGATATCAAAACCGTGAGACAAATGACATTCAATGAGGACATGACCCATTCCCACATTCCCACCTATCTACAGTATATATCATAATATTACAATATAAAATGGTAAATTATAAAATACTCTACATGTCCAAAAGTATGTGGACATTGTGAATTGCCCCCAAACAACATGATCTAGATTCTTTATAAGATACACAACATGACCAAAAGTATGTGGACACCTGCTTGTTGAACATCTCATTCAGAAATCATGAGCATTAATATGGAGTTGCTCCCCCCTTTGCTGCTATAACAGCCTCCACTCTTCTGGGAAGGCTTTCCACTAGATGTTGGAACATTGCTGCAGGGACTTGTTTCAATTCAGCCACAAGAGCATTAGTGAGGTTGGGTACTGATCTTGGGCGATTAGGCCTGGCTCTCAGTCTGCGTTCCAATTCATCCCAAAGGTGTTCGATAGGGTTGAGGTTAGGGCTCTGTGCAGGCCAGTCAAGTTCTTCCACACCGATCTCAACAAACCATTTCTGTATGCATGGGGTCATTGTTATGCTGAAACAGGAAAGGGCCTTCCCCAAACTGTTGCCACAAAGTTGGAAGCACAGAATAATCTAGAATGTCATTGTATGCTATAGCGTTACGATTTCCATTCACTGGAAAAAAGGGGCGTAGTGCGAACCATGAAAAACAGCTCCAGTCCATTATTCCTCCTCCACCAAACGTTACAGTTGGCACTATGCATTCGGGCAGGCAGCGTTTTCTCCTGGCATCCGCCAAACTCAGATTTATCCATTGGAAGCAAGATTCAACGCTTTTCCCCTGCTCCGGAGTCCATTGGCGGCATGCTTTACACCACTCCAGCAGACACTTGACATTGCGCATGGTGATCTTAGGCTTGTGTGTGGATGCTTGGCCATGGAAACCCATTTCATGAAGCTCCCGATGAACATTTCTGTTACTGACGTTGCTTCAAGAGGCAGTTTAGAACTAGGTAGTGAGTGTTGCAACCAAGCACAGACAATTTGTATGCCCTATGTGCTTCAGCACTTGGTGGTCCTGTTCTGTGAGCTTGTGTGGCTTACCACTTCATGGCTGAGCTGTTGTTGCTCCTAGATGTTTCCACTTAACAATAGCAGCACTTACAGTTGACTGGGGCAGTTCTATCAGGGCAAAAATGTTATGAACTGACTTGTTGGAAAGATGGCATCCTATGACTGTGCCACGTTGAAAGTCACTGACCTCTTCAGTAAGGCCATTCTACTGCCAATGTTTGTCTATGGAGAGTGCATGGCTGTGTGCTCAACCTGCCAGCAACAGCTGTGTCAACTGAAAAAGCTGAATCCACTCATTTGAAGTGGTGTCCACATACTTGTGTATATATAGTGTATAGGCCTAGTACTACAATAATGAATTTATATTTATAAAGAAAACGTGTATACATTTAGGAATTGCCTAAATAATACAATTCAATACAGTCTTAGTTTATGAGCGTTATCCTGACATGACATGGGGCATAACATAGGCATAATGTAAACATTATTTGCTGACAAAATCCTGTAGATTAGCTCTGTTCTCTGGTCATATAATGATCAACCACGAGTATTGATACTACACTGACAGTAAGGGCTATATAATTATTGTCAGGTAATACCACTGTATCAGATATGATAAAATGCACATATTGTTAACCAATTTGTTGAACAATGTTAATGCATTTATTAATATTACATTAAAAATAATATCATATCAGGCGACATTTTGGTCTTATGACTGTACCGACCAACTCTTCCCTAGTAGCCTACTTACTTTGTTAAGCTCTCCCCGTCCTACAGGTCAGCGAACCTGCCCCATGATGTAGGCCCACTATGATAATCAGCAGCACCTGCTTGTTCGCCCCGTGAATCTCGTGCGTCCCCCAGCGTGCCATTGTGCTTCTGGAGCGTTTGAACTATGTCCATGATCACAGCGCTGATCTGTTCACGGAAGGGCTACTCCTCCTCTAATGTTTATTCTGATATATATGAAAAAAACTCACTGTAATAGGGGTTTAAAGGGTCAGATATTATTAGAGACTATAAAGTGTACGAGAAAGATATAGAAAACAAAAACACAAGCCCAAGACTGACAGACCTTTTATACAGTAGGTGAATAATTTAGAATTTGTCACGTTGCATGTTTTTCTGTGGAATTTAAAGAGAACCACTAAAATAAACAAAGTTGATAAGATAAATGCTATAATTAATAATATCTTATATTGACTATACAATATTATTATAATTACAATGTATTATTATTATCATTATTAGTATTATTAGTATTATTATTATCACAAGTATACCATCCCTCCTCTTTCACCAAAGTCTTTATACAACAGTCCGAAGTTCATGAAAGTTTTGCTGCTGATAAGCAGAGCCAATAAAAGCAACAGCTCTGCAGTGTAAACACTGTCAGGTCTACCTGCTTCAGTTAGTCAGTGCAGCCTTCTTCTTATGATTTGCATAAAGGCCCCGTCAGCCAGCCCACAAATTACCATGTTTTATATTCCTTGCCCTCCGAAAGCATCATGGCAAATTATATCACTCTTCTCAACTGGGAAGTGAACCAGATTCTCCGAGCAGGTGTCAGGAGTAGGGAATTCACATAAACACTGGAGCAGGAGAGGGAGGGGAGAACGGACATTTTTTTGTACTTTCTAGATCTTTCTTCTCCCCAACCTTCCTTTCCCTTTTAGTTCAGAATCTAACTTTTTTTAATGTTCTCGAAAATGGTGTCCAAGTTGACATCTCTCCAACAGGAGCTCTTGAGCGCCTTGTTAGATTCCGGAGTTACCAAAGATGTTCTGATCCAAGCGTTGGACGATATGGACCCTAGCCCGAATGGCTTTGGAGTTAAGATGGAGAATCTACAGATGTCTCCGCCAAGTTCTAAAATCAACGGAAATGATTCGAAGCCGGTATTTCTTACGTTGACCAATGGGCACAGTAAGGGCAAACTGTCGGGAGATGAGGGGTCCGAGGACGGGGACGATTTCGATACCCCACCGATACTGAAAGAACTCCAGTCACTTAACACCGAGGAAGCAGCGGAACAGAGGGAAGAAGTTGACCGAATATTAGCGTAAGTGAATAGAACTTTAAATGTTTAATTTCACACATTTAGGGATGTTCATTACCGAATGAATGTGTAGGGTATAGGCGCATAACCCAAATAATATTGTATTATTTATTTGGCTACTTATTTTAGATGTAGGAGTCATTTCAGTGCATTTAAAGCGTTTTATATTTAACATTGTCTAGCAAATTAGGACAACAATTAGGGCAAATTAGGACAACAATTAGGGCAAATTAGGACAACAATTAGGGTTATCTGCCTGTTAAAGTTATTTCTTCCAGAAATAATTTTCAGACGTGTGGCCCATGAAAACTATAGCCTACTTGCCTGACCGCAATACTCAGAAGTGTATCTGCATTGTGTCTGTATTTTAGAATGATGACAAAATTATTGTAAAAACTAATTTTAATTTACATGTCAAGCGCTTGGCAATAGGTCTCAATGTTCCTTGTGTTAACAAATGAAAATAACGCGCCAATAGCACTTTACGCGTTTTAGTTACTAATTATCCACACGGGTTATTATTTTTTTCCCTTAGCAAAATATAAACTTAACGAGAACTATTTATATTTAACTTACTCGATCTCTCTCACTTAGATTATATCTGGCAATGCAAGAAGAGAAAGTTAATTCACATCAACGTATTTGTTTATTACGTAGGATTCAATGTTGCACTAGATATAGGCTCTAATAATAATAATAATAATAATAATAATAATGTTCTGGCGAAATATTGCAACATTTCTTAAAGCAAATATTGTTTTGTTTTATGAATGTAGTCTATAAAGGCCTTACTCTTTGTAAATGTTGTTATTGTCTTAATTTATCTTCTAAAAGCCATTTATAAATGTTCATTCATTACGCTAGTAACATGATCAACTGGCCAGCAGAAAATCAAAACTAACCCACGTGTAGTTAAGTTATTATTAATTGTATTCTATAAATCATCAACTGAAAGATACACAGTGTCGTATGATTAGAGTGAATGGAGATCTGGTTATTCATTGTCGAATGTTATAAACCAACATCTAAACCAACGTATAAACCCGCAGACTTAATTCTCCAAAACAAACAGTTGTGTGTAGATTTGCAACAATTACCCATGTGAAGTCCATACTTAATCTGAGATGACTGTGATGGTATAGGCTAAGTAAGTGTAGTTTTACTGTAATATTTTAGAGCACGCTGCGCATATAGGCTAGGCCTTTTAAATCGTTTGAAATACATTTTCTTTATCGACATAAAGCGTCCTATTGCGTTGTCATCGATGGGTGCAATTCAATTGTGTTTATTATTGATATAATTGAAGAATTGGAATAATTCAGATGATTTTACCCCATGGGCAAATGTATTCTTCGATAATTGAATGCAATTTTGGATGGAAGCCTTGAACTGATCAATTTCTTTAATTTCTTATCAATGTATTATCAATTTCCTACATTTAACCAAACAACATGATTTTATTCTACCAAATTACTTATTTATTTTATATGATTCATACTCGATTCTGGGATTATTTAGTCTGAATTGAATTAGGCCTATGGGCATATTGTCCAAATAGGAAAATGTAGGCTATAACGTCAGTGTGTGTCAGACTCAGCTGACATAAAATTCTGCACTTCTAAACCAATGTACTCTAGGCCTATCCAATTCGTGGAGTTTAGATTATTTGATAGCCTAATTTGGTAACATTTGTAATATATTTCTGTATCCTATATCCTTGATATCTCACATTCGCTATGAAATATTGACGTTTCAAAAACTGTGGATCAGTTATAGGCCAAGGTCTAGGATTTAGATTTTCTAATTTCTCAGTTTTGCCTCTTAGCTACAGTCAAAACACTGAATTGAAAATAGGCCTGATTCTGAGTATTTTCAGGTTATTGAATGTATTATGAAACCAAGTGCCCAATTGTCATACTTGAGTAACAGTAAAGATACCTTAATAAAAAATGACTCAAGTAAAAGTGAAAGTCACCCAGTAAAATACTACTTGAGTAAACATCTTAAAGTATTTGGTTGTAAATATACTTAAGTATCAAAAGTAAATATAATTGCTCAAATATACTTAAGAGTAAAAGTACAAGTATAAATTGTTTCAAATTTCTTATTAAGCAAACCTTATTATTTATTTTTATTTTTATGGATAGCCAGGGGCACACTCCAACACTCAGACATCATTTACAAACAAAGTATGTGTGTTTAGTGAGTCCTCCAGATCAGAGGCAGTATAGGGATGACCATGGATGTTCTCTTTATAATTGCGTGAATTGGACCATTTCCCTGTCCTGCTAAGCATTCAAAATGCATTCGAGAGTACTTTTGGGTATAAGGGAAAATGTATGGAGTAAAAAGTACATTATTTTATAATGATTAACAGTCATTTATTAGGGTACTTAACAATTGTCCCAACCCCCCAAAACTTGGGGATAACATGGATAGCATCAGGCAAATAAATAAACAAAGTGAAATAAATGCTTGTGCTGTAGCTAGGTGCTGTAGCTAGGTGCTGTAGTTAGGTGCTGTAGCTAGGTGCTGTAGCTAGGTGCTGTAGCTAGGTCCTGTAGCTAGATGCTGTAGATAGGTGCTGTAGCTAGGCGCTGTAGCTAGGCGCTGTAGCTAGGTCCTGTAGCTAGGTGCTGTAGCTAGGTGCTGTAGATAGGTGCTGTAGCTAGGTGCTGTAGCTAGGTGCTGTAGGCAGGTGCTGTAGGCAGGTGCTGTAGATAGGTTAGGAACTTATTTGGCCGATGAATAACACATTAGATAAGTAGTGCTGTTAGTGTGATTGCTAACGTAGCACCACAACCTATATGCCATTATACACATCACACTATTAGGGTTCTAATTGAACGAATAACATATATTTAGCAAGGTGAAGTTAATATTGTTGTATGTGTTTTATGTAACTGCAGTGAGGACCCCTGGCGTGCCGCCCGCATGATCAAAGGCTACATGCAACAGCACAACATACCACAACGTGAGGTGGTGGATGTAACGGGGCTAAATCAGTCTCACCTCTCACAGCACCTCAACAAAGGCACGCCCATGAAAACTCAGAAGCGAGCGGCGCTCTACACCTGGTATGTCAGGAAACAGCGGGAAGTTCTCAGACGTAAGTTAATATTTGAGTTTCTCACACAGCCTTCGATACAGTTAGAGGCACAGAGGTGTGTTGGCCTGGGCGTCTTAATTCTAATGGCCATCCACAACACAATGTTCATGAACATAAATGTCATATCTCGGCTATGCATATGGTCAGAAACATATTGCAGTAAGCCTATGCCTCAAATGTGTCTGATTTATCATTATGGCCTAGGCTACATACTGTATTGAGCAATTGTCCCTTATTCAATTATGTCTTATTTCTTCTTATTGTGTTATTGGTTTATTTTGTCTCCATTCCCCCCAATACAATGTTTTATGTGACATGAGATGTATCAATGTACCTTGTTCTTATTTTTCAGAATTCAACCAGGCAGTGCAAGGTTCTGACAGCAATATGACTGACAAAGGCAGTCAGGATCAGGTGCTGTTTTTCTTCCCAGAGTTCAACCCTCCTGGTCAGGGTATGGGGCAACAAGGGGAGGAGGTGGGCTCTGAACCCTCCTGCAAGAAAATGAGACGGAACCGTTTTAAATGGGGCCCTGCATCCCAACAGATCCTCTACCAGGCCTATGAAAGACAGAAGAACCCCAGCAAAGAGGAGCGGGAGGCGCTGGTGGAGGAGTGCAACAGGTGAGGGGAGGAGGCTTTGGAGAATGAGAAAGGGGCACCTTTTTGACTGTGTCCCAAATGCCACCCTATTCCCTATTTAGTGCACTGGTGCCAATATGGCTCTGGTCAAAAGTAGTGCACTATATAGGGAATAGGCTTCTATTTGGGATACAATTTTGTTCTCTCATTGAATAATTTAATGTTTGGCACATCTTATTTGATACTAACGCTATCATTACTGCAGCACATGGCCTTAGCTTAGAATGATTTTGACAGGTTTTAATGTCTCTCTTTGTTTACACTATCCAACTATCATTCCAATGCAACTATCATTATGTTTTCCCTTTGTTCTTTTCCATTGTATTCCATTGATACTATTTCAATCTCTCCTCCTATAGGGCTGAGTGTCTTCAGAGAGGGGTGTCCCCGTCTAAAGCTCATGGGCTGGGCTCTAACCTGGTCACTGAGGTACGGGTCTATAACTGGTTTGCCAACCGTCGTAAGGAGGAGGCCTTCCGTCAGAAGCTGGCGATGGACGCCTACCCCATACCCACCCACAGCATGAACCCTCTCCTGTCTCACAGCCACAGCTCCCCACACCACCACAGCTCCCAGATCAGCGCATCCCCCCCTAGTAAGATGCAAGGTAGCGTCTCCACACCACATGCATACCACAGTACATTACTCTGCTATTATATCTAATATAATACTACACAACAATGGAATCATTCAAATGTGGTCTTTCATCTTGCTGTACCTGTCTCAGCCATGATCTGAGTGCATGTAATCACTATGGCATCTTGATCAGGGACATGCCTTTGACAGTTAAAGAACAATGGTTGGCAAAAGATTTGGATGATTTTATTTCCATCCCCAAGCGAGAGTGAAAAGTGGCGAGAAAAACGGTTGATGACATCAGGGAGAGAGAAGAGAGAGGGCAAGTGATCAATAAGAGTGACTTAGGGAGCTGAGCAAATGTCATTGTTATTATGATCTTTAAAAACACACTGAGAACAATTCACATTGTACCTGCAATCTCCACTCCAAAGTCAGCAGGCAGGCAGGCAGGAGCAGGAGAGTGGCACAAAGAGCAGCAGTCCTGTGACAGGCCAGGGTCAGGGCAGGGTCACGGAGGGATTCAGCTGTAGCTGAAACTACAACCACTACTTCCACATTCATAAAAGCATGTCGGTCGGTCGGTTGCTTGTGACTTTTTGGGGGATCAACAAAGTTCCTGAAGTTGTAAATGGGAAATCTGAAATTTGATATCATAATGCTGTTTGCACTCAGTGCAATTTAGCCGTCTACCTCGGCCTCTATAAGACATAAAATGGAGCTGATATCTTGGCATAGCATTATCCTCAGTGCCATCGCTCACCACCATAAAAGCAATGATTGGAGAAACTCAATCAAAGCCTCGTGTTGTTCTTTCATGTTAGAACACGAGGTAAACTCTCTAGCAAAACAAGCCGTTTGCCTCGGGTTGCTCTTTTACCTTTGGTTATACTGGGCCCATTGGCCCATGCTTTGTTTGCTTGTGGTTTTTCCCAGCACACCTGACCAAGCATTGACCTCAGGTTGCAAAGTAAGGAGGTAGGTTCAGTGGTAGGCTTGTGTGGAGGTGAGGGAGAAGGGGCTGGTTGTAGAGAGGGAGAGGGTAAGGGTCAGAAGCAGAAGGTACTTTGCTCCCCCTAGTTCTCGGTTGCTTGCTTACAAGGTGTCCTGCCGGCGTCCTGCCGACAGCATCAGCTGTTTTTCACTGTCAGCCCCTGGCCTGACAATAGCACCCCAGCAGGTTGCCTCATCGTGTTGCTAGGCCACGGCCTGTATTATGCATGCTTGATGGACAATTAAAATCCTTGGCTACTACATCTCCCAGGCCTTCGATAAGGGGCTCCCCTGACTCTCTATACCCCAGCCTGGCAGGGGTCCCTATTGTCTGTGGTGTATTAGAAGACTGCAGTGACTGTAACCTAGGTTATTTTATCTAAGCTGGGCCTTGGGGAGGGCCTGTTTTAAAGCCCTCCTTACCTTTATGGGGCGTCAGTATGTTGTTCCTTGGGAGGCTGGGCGTTCTGCAGACCAGAGTAGCAGGAGCTGTCCTCTGGGGTATTGGCTCTTTTCTGGCCAGACAGGACTGATGACCCCTTGTGCTCCAGCCTATAGAGAGGTGTGTGTGGGTAACCCCCTCCTTCAGCTATCACCACTACAATAGTTATGTGTGGGAGATCACTAAAGTGTCACATCAAAGAAAACCTTTTACTCCTGGAGTTTTCATTGATTCTCTTACCTCTGTTGATAAAGGTGAGGTAACTTGATTGGCCAAAACGGGATACCAAGTCAAATAATATTTTTTGGGGACAGACGAGGTTATTCTACCGTCAGTGTTTGGCAAAAGACCAAACAAAACAAATGTATAGATATCTTCTGTTACTAGTCACGTCTCAATATGTAAATAGGTGATGCACACACACTGTTGGTCTAATCGAACTGTTTCATCAGCTGAATGATCCATTGTGTCTGAAGCCATGATACTTTTAGGGCCGTAGTTTCCCCTTGGATCATTCACTTAACCATACAACCTGTGCTTTTATAGAAAATATGAGAACAGGCAATTGGAATTCAACCCTGTTCTAATACAAATAGATGCCAATACGTGTCGGTCTGTGTGTTTTACCATACTTAATGAGAAAAGGATGTCGTGACCATACTGTTGTGGTGTTTATAGTTGTCACGTTCATTTCTTTGAAAGAAGTGGAGGGTGCTCAACCAACGTGAGTCGAGGTGCAACCTAAAAATGTGATTATCATTGAAAAGGAAAAGGCGTAACGCTCGGTGTTAAAAAGTAATTGTTTTATTTTAAGTTAAAAGATTAACGTTTCGGCCACTTTGAGGGTGAATCTGAAAGCTGAGCATGGGGAGCAAGTTTCATACATCTCTCAACAAAGTATAGAGGGGGGAGGCTTTTCTTTTTTGTTGCTTCTGTTTAGGGTTCTAAATAGGACTTCCCTTTATGTTGATCTGCATCGAAGCTGAGATAGAAACGTTGACGGGCCAATCAGCACAGATAATTCAGCAACAGTAGCATCTTTTTCACCAGAATGTGCTAAGAGATTGAGTTGAACGCCTGATAACCTGCTGATATCTCATTTTTCTGAAGACTATTCCCTCCTCCCACACGGCAAAGCCTGCTGATTCATGAATCTCCCACCTAATCTGACACACTGGAAAGGTTTTAGCTGTAAGATTAAGACGGCAGTGAGGGGAGTCTGGTTCAATACCTGGTAGACTGGTGTGATGGGCACGCTCCGTTCATTTGGTAATCCTCTGAAAACAGTGTGATTTGATTTAACAACAGAGTTAAACACCATATATTATAGGAGGGAAAAACAGTGAGCAGGTTGTGTTGCCTCAATGCCTTGTGTCACCCCAGGCTATGTGGGAGTTGGCCTGGCCGAGGGATAGAGAGGCAAGGCCTGCCCTATGCCTGGCCCTGCTCTGTCCACTGGGAGCCCCAGCCTGGTCAGAGAGGTACAAAGGCCTGCTACGTCCTGCAGAGACCCGGGAGGTCTCTCATATGCACTGGAGCTACAATTACCAGTGCCTGGGGATGAGGAGAGAGGCTTTGATATTACATGGGTCACACAGAGCACTGAAGCCTTTTAAACCTTCTGCAACTCCCTGCTGCCTACGCTATCACTCCCCTTCACAGGGTTCTCCCCCTCCCCCTGGTCTACTTCTAGTCTCCCCTGGTCCAATACTCAGAGTGCTTGGGTATTGGGGTTGATTTAGCTCAAACAATATTTAAGATGACAATTTAGAGAGTGATAGAGGGGAGATAGCTACCTTTTTTAGAATGTAAATAAGAGCAGATGTGGGACACAGTCTGAAACTGGTCAAATGTCTTGCAGCCAGAAAGTACAGTAGTTGTTTCAATTTTTAGTTGCTTTTTTCTGCAATATAATGTTATCCTGAGGAAGAAAGATTTCTTAATCTCAAGCTATATTGACAGCATCTTTATAATATCCCAATAACACTGCTGGCCGCCCCACTGGTGTCCCAGAAATGGAGCCCTTCTCCTCCTTCCAAATTACCAATAGCCTCACACCAACTAGACGACGGAAGCCTTCCTTAATTGGGATTAGGGTTCTCTGCAGCCAGAATTACTGCCTGACACAGGGAGACAAAACTGGCTTGAATAGCACCTCACTCCCTTGACACTTTACAGGTTGCCCAGCTTGGAGATAAATGCCTGTTTATGAGTCCTCTGCCATTGTGAGGCTATGGTGGTTAAGGGCCCAATGGAGTGCATTATTGTCCTGTAGCAGTGTTAATAAGACACAGTGGAGTGCTGTGGGGTTGCTAGTGTGTTGTTCAGGACAATATGAGGTCTGTCTGTGGTTCTCTTGTGGTCTGCCTGGACAGACTAGACAACATGTTAGTTGTTAGTGGATGAAATACAGTCAAGATGAAAATGATCAATTCTTTGGTCTGATTTAGTTGTATTCCCCAGGCAGTAGATCATGTTTTTGCTAAGGATACATTTTATTTTGGGTGAGATACGATCTTCCATTATTTTATGGCAGACATATGATGCTTGGTGTCCCCGGTCTGTGACTGTCTGTGACTGTCTGTGACTATCTGGGACAGTGGCAGCCAGGGCGCTCAGTGTGACATGCGTGGGTCAGGGACAGAGGGCCCAGGGAAGATCTGGGATCTGAGAGTAAACACTGTCCTAAATGGCACCCTATTCCCTACATAGTGCACTACTATGGGCCCTGGTCTAAAACAGTGCACTATATAGGGAATAGGGTGCCATTTGGGACTGGCCCAGTGTCACAGCCCACTGCTCTGCTCTGCAGGGGGGAGGGAGGGAGACTCTGTGTGAGACTGAGACTACAGGATAAGAATGTGTTTGACATTGGTTGTAATTGTGTAATGTTTGCTCTGTTGGTATCAAAGGGGGCCAGGATTGGCAAACATCCATTTGACAGGAGGAGAGCAGCATTCCTTTGGCCCCCGGTGGAGAATGGAGGTGGGAGACAACAAGGGGTCTAGACATGGGATTAAGAGATGGGTCATTCAGTGATGTCACAGAATTCAGTGACTAAGTGTTTGGAGAGTGGAAGGATAGGTGAGAACATAACAGGGTTCCCTATTGATGACATACTGTACGTAGAAGGCATTTCTTCACTTCCATACCTTTACCTGGGCACAGAGAGATCCTTTCCATGCTGGGTAGGAATCACTGTGCTGCCATATTTATAGACCTATCCAAGGCCTTTGATACTGTCGACCATCCCCTACTTATTTAAAGGTTGTCTGAAATGGGCCTCGACTAGGTGTCTTGCAAGTGGTTTGGGAACTATCTGCCAGACAGAACACAATGTGTGCTTTCTGATGATGTCAAGGTATCTCGATATTACTAAAGGTGTCCGTCATGGGTCGATTTTGGGACCTGTCCTCTTTACTATTTATATAAATAATATTGGTCTATCTGAAAAACCTGTAACATTGATCTGTATGCAGATGACACTGTTATGTACGCTATTGCCCCTACAGTTGACTAGGCTGTTGGAGCTGCAATCTGATTTTGTTGCCTTGCACAAAGCCCTTGATGGTTTCAAATTTGTACTTAATGCAGGAAAAACTAAATGTTTGCTACTTTCTAATTCTCATAGAAGTACTTCAGATGGCTTACACATTTATGCATTGGCTGGTTCGTTCATCGAGCAGGTTCCCGCCTATAAATATATGGCCTTTTGGATTGACAATAATTTGACATTTAAAAACATACAGATGAGCTAGTTAAGAAGCCGAGGTGTAAAGTAAGCTTCTTTTAAAGAAACAGATCATACCTCTCCCTAAACAGCAGGAAGCAGATTGTAGTCAACTTTCCTGACAGTTCTTGACTATGGTGACACCATTTATCAGAATGCAACAGCCACTACTCTTCAACTTTTGGAGGCCATCTACCATAGTGCCCTTTGCTTTATCACATGACAGTTTTAACACGCATTACTGCATCCTGTATCAAAAGGTTGACTGGTCCTCATTAAAGTTCATTACACCCTTTTTGTTTAAAGATCTACTACACAAGCTTCCAACCTAGCTCACTTCACTGTTAAAATAAAAAACACGAGACACCAAACCCGTTCACAGGGATGGGTACCTTTCAAGGTTCCTCTAGTACGCACCGATCTAGGTACATCTGCTTTCAGTTTTAGTGCCCCCCATTTTTTGGTATAGCCTACAAAACTCCCTACATTTTGACTCTGGTGCCTCTAGGGCAGTTTAGGACTTGAATGTTGAATGAATTTAATGAGAATTGCAACTGTTTGGATTGTATTTGTGATGTTTGAAGCTGTAGTGTTGATTCTCTAATTTGTAGTTTATTTTGTTTTTATTGATGATGTTTTGTTTATTGTATTGTTGTCCTCCGGGTACCATTGTAAATGGGTTCCCCTGAATAAAAAGATGGTGCATGAGTTCATAAAGTCTAGGACTGGGGTTATGGGGGGCTGGTGTATTGTAAACACTGAATGGCCTTGGCTGAGCTGGGTTGATAGCACCAGTGGAGGGGTCAGTGTGTTTGTTTGCTCTGCTCTCCCTGTCTGAGTCAAAGAGCAGGTGAGTCTGGTGTGTTGGAGCGACTGCTTGGACACAGCACACTTAGTCATACTGAGAGGCCCGCTACCGTAAATCTCTGCCCTATATACTGTTATCCTGTGTGACACAGATGTTGTTAGGTCAAGAAACAAACTCTCAATCTAACAATCTCTCAATTTCTCTCACTCTTTCTCTCCGTCTCCTTCTCTCCCTCCCTCTCTCTCTTCCCCTCTATCCCTCTCTCTCCCTCCCTCTCTCTCTTCCCCACCATCCACCTCCCTCCCTCCCTCCCTCCCTCCCTCCCTCCCTCCCTCCCTCCCTCCCTCCCTCCCTCCCTCCAGTGCGGTACAGCCAACAGGGACCCGGTGAGGTCAGCTCCTCAACGACTATCAGTCACCACGGCAGCATGGCGACCAGCCAGTCGGTGTTACAGCAGGTGTCTCCGGGAGGCTTGGACCCCAGCCACAGTCTGCTGTCACCTGACGCCAAGATGGTGAGTAACACACCTGGGCCCTCCTAGCCTCTGATTAGATAAGGACCAGGGCTGCGTTTAACATGAGGTGCTTTCCAAATGGCACCCTATTCCCTCTGTACTGCATTACTTTTGACCAGAGTCCTATGGGCCCTGGTCAAAAGTAGTGCATTATATAAGGCAATGGGGTGACATTTGGAACGCAGCCATAGACATATAAAGCAGGTCCCTGAGCCAGACTCCCATGGAACAGTTTGTAGGGAACAACAGTTAGAACATTGTGCTGCTCTCAGTGGAAAGTGGAGACAGGTGGCAGGCCATGGCTGAGGCCTAACATACAGTACAGCCTTCACCACCATAGTGAACTGGGCAGGTCCAGAGCTGAGCCAATAAACTTGACAAAGAAACATTCTGAGCTTATTGATTAAATGCCCTGTAAAGAGAAGTGGAGGGTGGAGCGGTCAGCACTGCTTGCTTTGTCAGGGAAATGACGACAGCACTCGATTATGCTCAATGTTTTTTCTACCTTCAGAAAAGGGAGCTAGAGGGGAGAAACTCAGCCCTCTGTCCTATTCCAATATTTGATTGGTGAAAGCGAAACTTGGGCAGTACCGTACATGCAGACATTTCTAACTCTTGAACGCTGGTCCCAAAAAACAATGATATCGTATTCTTAGGATCAGAATAATAACGATATTATGGCACTAACCAGATTTGTGTTGTTTAAATCCAACAAAGTTGAACATCACAATCTTTATTTAGTGAGAATATCCCTTATGATTCATAGTGCATTTATCATCATCTCCTGTCAGTAGGAAGTTAGATTTTCGTAGGGAGGGCCGGTCAGTATACTGTGGAAAAGGTCAGAGCAGACAGGTTGTTATCTATGGGTACCGTACAGATGACTGTCTAAGTGTCACGCTCGTCCTCCTCCTCGTCTGAGGATGAGCATGGATCGGACCAAAACGCAGCGTGGTTTGAATACATACTTGTTTTATTAAAGAAAGACGAACACGAAAAAACACTTGATAAACTACAAAACAATAAACGACGTTAACAGACCTGAACTTGTGAACATATAACATGAACGCACAAACAGGAAGGAACACACGAATGAAATGAACGAAACGAACGAAAACAGTCCCGTGTGGCACAAACACTGACACAGGAACAATCACCCACAAACAAACAGTGAGAACAGCCTACCTTAATATGGTTCTCAATCAGAGGAAACGTAAAACACCTGCCCCTGATTGAGAACCATATCAGGCTAATTGAACATGAACCCAACATAGAAACACATAACATAAAATGCCCACCCAGCTCACGTCCTGACCAACTAAACAAAGACAAAACAAAGGAAATAAGGTCAAGAGCGTGACAGTACCCCCCCCCCCCCCCAAGGTGCCGCAAAACCTGAACCTATAGGGGAGGGTTTGGGTGGGCATCTGTCCACGGTGGCGGGCAGCACCGGACTGAGGGGCAGCTCCGGACTGAGGGGCAGCTCCGGACTGAGGGGCAGCTCCGGACTGAGGGGCAGCTCCGGACTGAGGGGCAGCTCCGGACTGAGGGGCAGCACCGGACTGAGGGGCAGCACCGGACTGAGGGGCAGCACCGGACTGAGGGGCAGCACCGGACTGAGGGGCAGCTCCGGACTGAGGGGCAGCTCCGGACTGAGTGACGGCTCTGGCAGGTCACGGCTGGCTGACGGCTCTGGCAGGTCACGGCTGGCTGACGGCACTGGCAGGTCACGGCTGGCTGACGGCACTGGCCGGTCACGGCTGGCTGACGGCACTGGCAGGTCACGGCTGGCTGACGGCTCTGGCTGCTCCTGTCTGGCGGGCGGCTCTGGCTGCTCCTGTCTGGCGGGCGGCTCTGGCTGCTCCTGTCTGGCGGGCGGCTCTGGCTGCTCCTGTCTGGCGGACGGCTCTAGCGGCTCCTGTCTGACGGACGGCTCTAGCGGCTTCTGACTGACGGACGGCTCTGAAGGCTCAGGACAGACGGGCGGCTTTGAAGGCTCAGGACAGACGGGCGGCTTTGAAGGCTCAGGACAGACGGCCGGCTTTGAAGGCTCAGGACAGACGGGCAGTTCAGACGGCGCTGGGCAGACGGATAGCGCAGACGGATAGCGCAGACGACACTGGGCAGACGGGCAGTGCAGGCGGCTCTGGGCAGACGGGCAGTGCAGGCTGCTCTGGGCAGACGGGCAGTGCAGGCTGCTCTGGGCAGACGGGCAGTGCAGGTGGCACTGGGCAGACGGGCACACCTGTAGAGAGGAGACGGAGAGACAGCCTGGTGCGTGGGGCTGCCACAGGACCCACCAGGCTGGAGAGACCTACAGGAAGCTTGGTGTTAAGAGGAGGCACCTGAAGGACCGGGCTGTGGGGGAGCACTGGAGCTCTGGTGCGCAGCCTTGGTACCACTCCCCCAGGATGGAATACTACTCCAGCCCGGACCCTCCAGAGTGCAGGCACAGGTTGAACCGGGCTGTGGGTGAGCACTGGAGATCTAGTGCCTACTACGCGCACCTCTCCCTTAGGCTCCACTCCCACATTTGCCCGGTACGAGCGGAGCGTAGGCATAGGACGCACTGCACCCTCCCAGCGCCCCGGAGACACAGCACGCAGAGCCGGCGCAGGATACCCTGGACCGAAACTGCGTACCGGAGACCAGACGCGCTGAGCAGGCACAATACGCCCTGGCTGGATGCCCACACTCACATCAAATCAAATCAAATCAAGTTTATTTTATATTGGCCTTTGTACATCAGCTAATATCTCGAAGTGCTGTACAGAAACCCAGCCTAAAACCCCAAACAGCAAGCAATGCAGGTGTAGAAGCTGGGGGGCTGCCCTATAGCGCACCGGGCTATGAGCACACACTGGCGACACCGTGCGCTTAACCGCATAACACGGTGCCTGACCAGTAACGCGCTGCTTATGATAAGCACGAGGAGTGAGCTCAGGTCTGCTACCTGGCTTAGCCACACTCCTCTTTAGCCCCCCCCCCAAAAAAAAATTCTGGGGCTGCCTCTCGTACCTGTCGCGCTGCCGTGCTGCCTCCTCATATCGCCGCCGCTCAGCTTTCGCTCCCTCCAGCTCAGCTTTGGGGCGGCGATATTCCCCAGCCTGTGCCCAGGGTCCTTCTCCGTTTAAAATCTCCTCCCATGTCCAGGAGTCCTGAGATTTCTGCCGCTGCTGCTGCTGTTGCTGCCCGTTCCCACGCTGCTTGGTCCATGGTTGGTGGGTGATTCTGTCACGCTCGTCCTCCTCCTCGTCTGAGGATGAGCATGGATCGGACCAATATGCAGCGTGGTTTGAATACATACTTGTTGTTTATTAAACGAAGACGGAAAAACACTTAAACAAACTACAAAACAATAAACGACGTTAACAGACCTGAACTTGTGAACATATAACATGAATGCACGAACAGGTCTGTTAACGTTGTTTATTGTTTTGTAGTTTGTTTAAGTGTTTTTCCGTCTTCGTTTAATAAACAACAAGTATGTATTCAAACCACGCTGCATATTGGTCCGATCCATGCTCATCCTCAGACGAGGAGGAGGACGAGCGTGACACTAAGTCCCAAATGGAACCCTAATCCCTATATAGTGCACTACTTTTAACCAAGGCCCATAGGGCTCTGGTCAAAAGTAGTGGACTATATAGGGAATATAGTGCCATTTGAGATGAATCCACTGTCCGACCATCCCCTCCTCTCAGAGCAACTGGCAGGAAATGTGAAAACAGTTGCGTGCATGAACACACACACCCACACGCGCACACACACACATGCATACACACTACTACTTTCAATCTGTGCTTTTACCCTTCATTATTGGATTATTTTGTATTTATTTTCTCCTCATTATTTGCTCGGTGTAGATGACTGGAGCACAGTGTTAGACAAAAGCAGCAGAACTAACTCAACATTTATCTTTGTGAGCTGCATTGCTGAGAACATCTGGTTTCACTTCTAAAGTGATTGCCATGCTTTACTCTATACCCTGATTTAACCATCCTTATATCCAGTTAGCATGTTAGATTTAGGATATTGTCAGTACATGACTTCATTCTTGGTCCAGAATGGTATCACTAAGTTTCTTAGTGTGTCTCTCTCTCTAGATGTCTGCGTCAGGTGGAGGCCTGCCACCTGTGAGCACGCTGACCAACATCCACAACTCCCACCACACACACCAGCAGACACAGAACCTCATCATGCCTCTCTCTGGAGTCATGACCATCGCACAGAGTGAGTCAACCAATCAACCAACCAGCCAGTGCTCTGTATTCCCCATGTCTCCACAAATGATTCTCTTAATGCCTTTATGCCTTTATGCATATATTCTCACATGACCTCTATGTTCGTATGTACACAATGGTTGAGCTCCAATTGGCACCTGAATCACTATATAGTGCAATGCTTTTAACCAGGCCCCATAGTGGTCAAAGTAATGCACTACATTGCGAATATAGTCATGCTTGTATTGTCATGCTTTTGATATGAGCCAAATAACTTAAGTTCTATGTGGTTGTAGGTCTGAACACGTCGCAGTCCCAGTCAGTGCCGGTGATCAACAGCGTGGCGGGGAGCCTTGCAGCGCTGCAGCCGGTGCAATTCTCCCAGCAGCTCCACAGTCCCCACCAGCATGGCCTGATGCAGCAGTCCCCCAGCCACATGAACCAGCAGCCCTTCATGGCCACCGTGACTCATTCACACAGTCAGTACCTGCCTCTTAGTAAGCACTAAACGGTTGCTAATGCCATGTCATAGATGAGATATAATGCCAATATAGCCTTGTCCCAGATATTTGTCGGCTGTCTTGCCAACACCTTTTCACTCATTGACACGTCATGTTTAGCGTGACAATTCCATAAGGAGTTGACAAGAGATAAAGGTGAATCTATTGGGGTAAAATTAACATTGAGACGTTCTCTCTATGTCTTTGGCAGTGTACCCTCATAAGCAGGAGCCACCGCAGTATTCCCATCAGTCACGGTTTCCCTCAGCCATGGTGGTGACAGACGCCAACAGCCTCAGTACTCTTAGCTCCATGTCATCCAGCAAACAGGTCAGTCAATAACATGACTCAGTCTCACCTAACACAGGCCACAATCAGGCCCCTCCCCCACGGCCCTGGCCCTGACTCAGTCAATATAGTCTCCCCTCTCTGTCTGTCCTCAGTGTCTGTCCTCAGTGTCTGTCCTCTCTGTCTGTCCTCAGTGTCTGTCCTCGGTGTCTGTACATCTGCGATATTTGACCTCTCTGTGTATTAGAGCATGTGCATGTATAATGTTAGTAATAATCCCTTTTGCTGCTCTCTGGGAGATGTTTGCATAAATTGCGGTCATAAACTGCATTTAAACTAAGATAGTTTGTTGTAAATGTAAGTTGGAAAGATTTAAAATGAATTCCCAGCTTGCTGAGGCTTTGTACTGTATCTTGTGCAAGCCTCCCATTAGAGATTTGATTGATCCATTTCTTTATCTACTAACACACCAAATCTTCCTCACAACCGACACACAACCCTCTCCCCAAACTGAGCACTCACTAACAGTAGGCTGATAGACTAGGATAGATATGGTAGGCTGATAGACTAGGATAGATACGGTAGGCTGATAGACTAGGATAGATACAGTAGGCTGATAGACTAGGATAGATACAGTAGGCTGATAGACTAGGATAGATACAGTAGGCTGATAAACTAGGATAGATACAGTAGGCTGACAGACTAGGATAGATACATTAGGCTGATAGACTAGGATAGATACGGTAGGCTGATAGACTAGGATAGATACGGTAGGCTGATAGACTAGGATAGATACGGTAGGCTGATAGACTAGGATAGATACAGTAGGCTGATAGACTAGGATAGATACGTTAGGCTGATAGACTAGGATAGATACGGTAGTGCCCATAGGGCTCATGGCAAAAGTTGTGCAATATTTTGGGAATAGGGTTCCTTTTGGAACGCACACTAGGTGTGTGAGTTGTGATTGTGTGTTGACTTGTTTAATCCCTCTTACATTAGGATTCTACCGTAAACAAGATGGTGCAACTGGGGGGTCTCTCCTGGGTAAATACTATTTTCTTAGTACGGTCACTTAATAAAATCACTTAGTTTTAGCCTGAGTGCCAGTCTGTTTGTGCCATCATGCCAACTATGTTTGTCTTGAAAATGACAGCAATGGAGTTGGCAAGAGCACAAACTGATCTGGGACCAGGCTAACTTAGTTTAACTGGACTGGCTCAGTGATTCGTCCAAATGGGATGTGTTGTTGTCCCAAAGCCAAGAACATTCGAATGAATATTTGTGTGCAATATACCATATTTTGTGTAGTAAATGTGTGTGCTTTTCATAACTTTATAGGCATAAATTAATGTTTATACAGACTGATACAGGAACCTTAACTCACATAATCAAGACACACTACCCTTCTTATGCATGTAAAGTCAATGAATGGCAATATGAGATCAGACCAATGAGATTTGGATTAATGCAACTTTTATTTATTTACTTAACGGTTTCACAGCTAATGTTTTTGCCTGGCCCTGCCTTTGATGCTGGGTTTGACGCTAGTACTCAGTTCACTCTGATTTTGTCAGAGCATGTGGACCACAAATCTCAATCATTGGACCAAGGAGTCGGGTGTGTGGATACTCCTCAGAATTCCTATTTCCTTTGAAAGGCTGAACCAATCAATCACCTGTGCCCTCATCCTGAACTTAAATTGATTAACGATGCCTCCTTTCGCTTTCCTCTCCATTGAGGAGAGAGAAGGCTGGTCGATCCCTGGCCAGACCTAGTCCCCTGATCAGGAAATGAACCCCACTGGTAATCAAAGTTCAGGAGGCTTGTGTCCTGCTACTTACTTCCCTGCTATTGTGGAGGGGGGGGGGGGGTCTATTATGGGGGGGGGGGGGGGGGGGGGGTCTTTTTTTGTAATTACAGCTCTTCCTCTTTCCTACTTCTCCCTGGTCTCAGTGATCGCTCTAGCCTGAAATGCCTTCCTCGGTGCTTTGCTTTCACACGCTCAATTTCCCACGCTGCCTGAGACAGAGCACTCTACGTCGTTCGGCCACAGCACTGTCACTGCTCATTGGGTTGATGGGCTGAGATGTGGCAGATGCTCCGATTGGCTTGAAACCTACCTGTCCCCTTGATAGAGTGGTTTAACTAGATACTGACTGGCTGCCTTTGATTTGATATATGTAGGACCCATTGTTCTACATTGACCCTGTGTAATGTGTTGAGTAACGAGACCTAAGACGGCCATCAGTAATGTTTTTTCAGAGCAATGCAAATTAACCTCAACATATTGGTTTCTAGTTTTGAGCTATGCTTTGATGGTATCATGGTATACGTGTAGCTTTATAAGTGGACCAGCATTTAAACCAGACAGTGTTTAGACAGCTATTAGCTAGCAGGCTCTTCCAGGCTGCCTCTCCTCTTATCAGGCCTTTATTTGGACTGGGTGGTGCAGAGAGACCAGTAGGCTCTTCTCATGACATGACCAACATGCTGAGGCTTTATAACTCTCGTATTTGCTGAGGACCCCCCTCTCCTCCCACCCCATGTTAAACTCACCTCCACTTAGAGCACAGTGTCTAAAGACTGTGGTCTGAGCAGCTGTCCACCTTTATCAGGTAGGGCTGTTTGCTGGTCAACTGCCTCCACCCCTTGAGAGAAAGGAAAAAATAAATTACACAAACAATCTCCAAAAGGCCATTTGAATGTAAACAAGGCTTTTCAGAGTGAAGCGGAAGAAGAATGTGGAATGTATTTGGTCAGGTGTGGTGTAGGTAGGCCGTTTACATCCAATCTGAATCTGATACCCAGGGGACTTTAGAAATGGGACCTATTATCATGACACCACATATTATAAACATCCTCACCAGAAAATGGTTATTGTGTTTTTGAATAGATTTTCTTTCTTTATTTGTGTGATGTACTCACTCTGACGTTTGTTTCCCCTTTCTCTCGCTCTCTCTTTTTGCAGTGTCCTCTTCAAGCCTGGTGAGAGTACGCACCTGACTTCCTTGGTGCCTAGCAACAGGAGCACATTTTTCCATCCTCTCACTGTGGTAACTGTGACAACTCCTAATAACTGTCAACAGCGCACTGGACAATGAGTCAGTCAATAAATCCAGAGTGGCGGCGGTGGAGGGCGGGAGGAGTGAGAGATGGGGAGAGAAACGAACACTGCAGGTTTGCATTAATAGACACCTAAATGAAGGGAGGAGAAACTGAATTTCCTCTGACATACAGAGGATCAACAAGGATGTATGATTTTTCACTGCAACCAATTTTGTGAAAACAGTATTCATTTCTCTAACAAAACAAATGGATCTTCACATTATGCCTGACACACTGTGGTATGTAAGAATAAGACTGGTGGAGTGGATGTCCATGAAGAACTAACATGATACTGTGATCTGATGTGGAAAGATGAAGACATATGGATGCTGAGTTGAGAGGACACAATCAGCCTCAGTCAGCACAGCTATGTTGGGCTGTGGTGGGGAAGGAGTGTATGGGGGACTGAGTGATTCCATCTAGCCAAGTGCCCACTCATAATGGCAGATCTGAATAATCTGATCCCCACTATACTGTATATTATCAACGTCCATGGACAACTATCAGAACTACTGGATGACAATCATATTAACCTTGTCCTGAGCAACTGTATAGGTTTTTGTAGATAGATATTTCATATACATACATACCTGTTCTGTTTGAAGGAGTCTTCCATGTTGGTTTTTCATAATGTGATTTTCTGTACTGAACAGTCAATAGTGCCAATAATTAGAACTTTGTTTATTTGTCTAAAGGATTTCAACATTTGTTATTTCCCAACACGGGGGAAATATAATAGACAATATATTGGTATTTTTTATTTGGTTCCATTTTTAAACTGTGATTGAAAGATATGACAATCTTTAGAAATTTTAAGGACTATGCAATGTGCATATGAAGTGCATATGAAGCCTCAGAAGACTGAAACGTGTAGAGTACTCCACACTTAGACAGAGGAATTTATGAGACGCATCCTTACTCTATGAACTTAGTGACCCTCATGTTGTTTCTGTTGTCAGAGCTGCCCGCAACACGACACAACCTTACACCAAAGTTTTATTTTGTTTTTATATACATGTACAGTAGACCCTGTATATACAGTAGCCAGAAATTCAGTTGGACACTTTGGGTGTTTTCTTTCACCCATTTCCCATGTTTCGTTCTGAAGAGAGAGTCAGCGTGCCATGACATCATAAACAAAGTCTGCCTTGTGGAGAGGCTTGACTCAAATATTCACTGTATGCCTTCAAACCTAGTTATAGCTTTGTCCCAAAACCCTATTCCCTATATAATCCACTATTTTCGGTAAAAAAAGTTTTGCACAAAATAGGAATAGGGTGCCATTTAGGATGCACACATAGTCCCAATCCCTTGCCTGCCTGCCTGCCTTCCTGGGAGACCTCTCTCTGACTGATGTTTGCTCATAGGGTTCAGGTGAACTTCAGGAATGGGACTTTAGCCTTCCCAGGCTCCATCCCCTCTCCTTCCACTTCCTCATTCCCAACGTTTCCTCATTTAAAGACACATATGGAATTGGAGCGTTTTAAAAACATATATTCTCCGTCATAAATCATAACAGGGACTCCCCCCTGTGATAATGACAATATTTACAAGTATTTGCAAGCAAAACAGTGATATGGGTCTTGTAATTTGTGAAGGGGTGGAAGATGAAAGCATCTCTTGTTGTGACAGCAACCGTTGTAATCAGGCTGGATTCCACAGAGGTTAAGGAATGTTATGGAGAGTTGGACAGCCAGCCACACAAACAATATTAGTTACTTTTGCAATCCCAATCCACCAGGGGGGTCCAGGAAAAGAACCACAGGTTACAAACAATCAGGTTTTTATCATGAGTATTTGTGTAGCCTGCATTTGACTGTCTGTTTGTTTTCTGAATAATTATTTTTATATAATATTTTCTAAATGGAAGTCATACCCTCTCCACCTCCATATTCTGGTGTAGGCACATACAGACTCCCTTTCAATAGGTCACTACCTTGTTATTATTGTACTACCTTGTTTCAATCTGTTCTAAACATACCCACTGCCATCTAACCAGAGGGCATGCAGGGCCGCTTTCAACTGTAGATGACAGACAAAGTGATTTTCTCTTTGATGTATTATTTTTGTATTAAATGGAAATCAATCTTTTAAAATCACTATTTATACTTTCTGAGAAAATGTCGATATTCAAGTAAAGCTTTTTTTCAAAATGAATGAATCAGTGTTGGTCAGTGTTTTCTGTTTTCGTGTGTATTTACAGAAAGGTTATATTTTTTGATGACATAATAACCCACTGGACACAGACATCAGTTCAACATCTAGTTTTGATTTACATTTGGTTGAGTTGTCAACTAACCTGAATTCAACGTGAAATCAACAAACAATTTCACCGATGTCATTGGATTTAGGTTAAAAGTTGTGTGAAAAAAAGACTACATTACCTTAAATTGATTACTTTTTTCTAATCCAATCAGTTTTCCACAATGATTCAATATCATCACATTTCATTTTTTTGTTAAAATGATGTGGAAACAACGTTGATTCGACCAGTTTTTGCCCAGTGGGAAGAGTGGTTGACAGATTTTGCAATACATTGATTCTTCCTCCCTTGCTAAATGTATACTTAGTCATGACTCATGAGGGACCTTGAGGGAAATGGTTATCACCCTAACCTTAGCCAAAACTTTCATGGCATTTGACAACATTAGCCTTCCCTAGTGTTACCTTTTCACCTGACCGTTTCCTTATGAGAAGTGTGAAAGGAATGTATTCCTATCGACCAGATCACCCCACACACCTCATGCCTTTGCAAATCATGTTTATTCAAGATATCTGATCGACACACTGAATTCCCAGGAGTACACATTGTCACATTGTCCCTGTGTGTGTGTGTGTGTGCGTGTGTGTGTGTGTGTGTGTGTGTCCCTTGCCAGTTGGAGCAATGTGTAACACAATACACATAACCCTTGAAGCAGTGAGCCCTGTTGGTTAATTTCTATGTTTATGGCCCTCTACAAAGATCTGTAGTATTTAGATGTGATAAGATGACAGCACCCTCTACAAAGATCTGTAATATTTAGATGTGATAAGACGACAGCGCCCTCTACAAAGATCTGTAATATTTAGATGTGATAAGACGACAGCGCCCTCTACAAAGATCTGTAATATTTAGATGTGATAAGACGACAGCGCCCTCTACAAAGATCTGTAATATTTAGATGTGATAAGACGACAGCGCCCTCTACAAAGATCTGTAGTATTTAGATGTGATAAGACGACAGCACCCTCTACAAAGATCTGTAATATTTAGATGTGATAAGACGACAGCACCCTCTACAAAGATCTGTAATATTTAGATGTGATAAGACGACAACGCCCTCTACAAAGATCTGTAGTATTTAGATGTGATAAGACGACAGCGCCCTCTACAAAGATCTGTAGTATTTAGATGTGATAAGACGACAGCGCCATCTACAAAGATCTGTAATATTTAGATGTGATAAGACGACAGCGCCCTCTACAAAGATCTGTAATATTTAGATGTGATAAGACGACAGCGCCCTCTAGAAAGATCTGTAGTATTTAGATGTGATAAGACGACAGCGCCCTCTACAAAGATCTGTAGTATTTAGATGTGATAAGACGACAGCGCCCTCTATAAAGATCTGTAATATTTAGATGTGATAAGACGACAGCGCCCTCTCCAAAGATCTGTAATATTTAGATGTGATAAGACGACAGCGCCCTCTACAAAGATCTGTAGTATTTAGATACGATAAGACGACAGCGCCCTCTACAAAGATCTGTAGTATTTAGATGTGATAAGACGACAGCGCCCTCGACAAAGATCTGTAATATTTAGATGTGATAAGACGACAGCACCCTCTACAAAGATCTGTAGTATTTAGATGTGATAAGATGACAACGCCCTCTACAAAGATCTGTAATATTTAGATGTGATAAGACGACAGCACCCTCTACAAAGATCTGTAATATTTAGATGTGATAAGACGACAGCGCCATCTACAAAGATCTGTAGTATTTAGATGTGATAAGACGACAGCGCCCTCTACAAAGATCTGTAGTATTTAGATGTGATAAGACGACAGCGCCATCTACAAAGATCTGTAATATTTAGATGTGATAAGACGACAGCGCCCTCTACAAAGATCTGTAATATTTAGATGTGATAAGACGACAGCGCCCTCTAGAAAGATCTGTAGTATTTAGATGTGATAAGACGACAGCGCCCTCTACAAAGATCTGTAGTATTTAGATGTGATAAGACGACAGCGCCATCTACAAAGATCTGTAATATTTAGATGTGATAAGACGACAGCACCCTCTACAAAGATCTGTAATATTTAGATGTGATAAGACGACAGCACCCTCTACAAAGATCTGTAATATTTAGATGTGATAAGACGACAGCGCCCTCTACAAAGATCTGTAGTATTTAGATGTGATAAGACGACAGCACCCTCTACAAAGATCTGTAGTATTTAGATGTGATAAGACGACAGCACCCTCTACAAAGATCTGTAATATTTAGATGTGATAAGACGATAGCACCCTCTACAAAGATATGTAGTATTTAGATGTGATAAGACGACAGCGTCCTCTACAAAGATCTATAATATTTAGATGTGATAAGACGACAGCACCCTCTACAAAGATCTGTAATATTTAGATGTGATAAGACGACAACGCCCTCTACAAAGATCTGTAATATTTAGATGTGATAAGACGACAGCGCCCTCTACAAAGATCTGTAATATTTAGATGTGATAAGACGACAGCGCCCTCTACAAAGATCTGTAGTATTTAGATGCGATAAGACGACAGCGCCCTCTACAAAGATCTGTAGTATTTAGATGTGATAAGACGACAGCGCCCTCGACAAAGATCTGTAATATTTAGATGTGATAAGACGACAGCACCCTCTACAAAGATCTGTAGTATTTAGATGTGATAAGACGACAGCGCCCTCTACAAAGATCTGTAATATTTAGATGTGATAAGACGACAGCGCCATCTACAAAAATCTGTAGTATTTAGATGTGATAAGACGACAGCGCCCTCTACAAAGATCTGTAGTATTTAGATGTGATAAGACGACAGCGCCATCTACAAAGATCTGTAATATTTAGATGTGATAAGACGACAGCGCCCTCTACAAAGATCTGTAGTATTTAGATGTGATAAGACGACAGCGCCCTCTAGAAAGATCTGTAGTATTTAGATGTGATAAGACGACAGCGCCCTCTACAAAGATCTGTAATATTTAGATGTGATAAGACGACAGCACCCTCTACAAAGATCTGTAATATTTAGATGTGATAAGACGACAGCGCCCTCTACAAAGATCTGTAGTATTTAGATGTGATAAGACGACAGCACCCTCTACAAAGATATGTAGTATTTAGATGTGATAAGACGACAGCGTCCTCTACAAAGATCTGTAATATTTAGATGTGATAAGACGACAGCACCCTCTACAAAGATCTGTAATATTTAGATGTGATAAGACGACAACGCCCTCTACAAAGATCTGTAGTATTTAGATGTGATAAGATGACAGCGCCCTCTACAAAGATCTGTAATATTTAGATGTGATAAGACGACAGCGCCCTCTACAAAGATCTGTAGTATTTAGATGTGATAAGACGACAGCACCCTCTACAAAGATCTGTAGTATTTAGATGTGATAAGATGACAGCACCCTCTACAAAGATCTGTAATATTTAGATGTGATAAGACGACAGCGCCCTCTACAAAGATCTGTAATATTTAGATGTGATAAGACGACAGCGCCCTCTACAAAGATCTGTAATATTTAGATGTGATAAGACGACAGCGCCCTCTACAAAGATCTGTAATATTTAGATGTGATAAGACGACAGCGCCCGCTACAAAATCTGTAATATTTAGATGTGATAAGACGACAGCACCCTCTACAAAGATCTGTAATATTTAGATGTGATAAGACGACAGCGCCCTCTACAAAGATCTGTAATATTTAGATGTGATAAGACGACAGCGCCCTCTACAAAGATCTGTAGTGTTTAGATGTGATAAGACGACAGCGTCCTCTACAAAGTTCTGTAGTATTTAGATGTGATAAGACGACAGCGTCCTCTACAAAGATCTGTAGTATTTAGATGTGATAAGACGACAGCGCCCTCTACAAAGATCTGTAATATTTAGATGTGATAAGACGACAGCGCCCTCTATAAAGATCTGTAATATTTAGATGTGATAAGACGACAGCGCCCTCTCCAAAGATCTGTAATATTTAGATGTGATAAGACGACAGCGCCCTCTACAAAGATCTGTAGTATTTAGATGCGATAAGACGACAGCGCCCTCTACAAAGATCTGTAGTATTTAGATGTGATAAGACGACAGCGCCCTCTACAAAGATCTGTAATATTTAGATGTAATAAGACGACAGCGCCCTCTACAAAGATCTGTAATATTTAGATGTGATAAGATGACAGCACCCTCTACAAAGATCTGTAGTGTTTAGATGTGATAAGACGACAGCGTCCTCTACAAAGATCTGTAGTATTTAGATGTGATAAGACGACAGCGCCCTCTACAAAGATCTGTAATATTTAGATGTGATAAGACGACAGCGCCCTCTATAAAGATCTGTAATATTTAGATGTGATAAGACGACAGCGCCCTCTCCAAAGATCTGTAATATTTAGATGTGATAAGACGACAGCGCCCTCTACAAAGATCTGTAGTATTTAGATACGATAAGACTACAGCGCCCTCTACAAAGATCTGTAGTATTTAGATGTGATAAGACGACAGCGCCCTCTACAAAGATCTGTAATATTTAGATGTGATAAGACGACAGCACCCTCTACAAAGATCTGTAGTATTTAGATGTGATAAGACGACAGCGCCCTCTACAAAGATCTGTAATATTTAGATGTGATAAGACGACAGCACCCTCTACAAAGATCTGTAATATTTAGATGTGATAAGACGACAGCGCCATCTACAAAGATCTGTAGTATTTAGATGTGATAAGACGACAGCGCCCTCTACAAAGATCTGTAGTATTTAGATGTGATAAGACGACAGCGCCATCTACAAAGATCTGTAATATTTAGATGTGATAAGACGACAGCGCCCTCTACAAAGATCTGTAATATTTAGATGTGATAAGACGACAGCGCCCTCTAGAAAGATCTGTAGTATTTAGATGTGATAAGACGACAGCGCCCTCTACAAAGATCTGTAGTATTTAGATGTGATAAGACGACAGCGCCCTCTATAAAGATCTGTAATATTTAGATGTGATAAGACGACAGCGCCCTCTCCAAAGATCTGTAATATTTAGATGTGATAAGACGACAGCGCCCTCTACAAAGATCTGTAGAATTTAGATACGATAAGACGACAGCGCCCTCTACAAAGATCTGTAGTATTTAGATGTGATAAGACGACAGCGCCCTCGACAAAGATCTGTAATATTTAGATGTGATAAGACGACAGCACCCTCTACAAAGATCTGTAGTATTTAGATGTGATAAGACGACAGCGCCCTATACAAAGATCTGTAATATTTAGATGTGATAAGACGACAGCACCCTCTACAACGATCTGTAATATTTAGATGTGATAAGACGACAGCGCCATCTACAAAGATCTGTAGTATTTAGATGTGATAAGACGACAGCGCCCTCTACAAAGATCTGTAGTATTTAGATGTGATAAGACGACAGCGCCATCTACAAAGATCTGTAATATTTAGATGTGATAAGACGACAGCGCCCTCTACAAAGATCTGTAATATTTAGATGTGATAAGACGACAGCGCCCTCTAGAAAGATCTGTAGTATTTAGATGTGATAAGACGACAGCGCCCTCTAAAAAGATCTGTAGTATTTAGATGTGATAAGACGACAGCGCCATCTACAAAGATCTGTAATATTTAGATGTGATAAGACGACAGCACCCTCTACAAAGATCTGTAATATTTAGATGTGATAAGACGACAGCACCCTCTACAAAGATCTGTAATATTTAGATGTGATAAGACGACAGCGCCCTCTACAAAGATCTGTAGTATTTAGATGTGATAAGACGACAGCACCCTCTACAAAGATCTGTAGTATTTAGATGTGATAAGACTACAGCACCCTCTACAAAGGTCTGTAATATTTAGATGTGATAAGACGATAGCACCCTCTACAAAGATATGTAGTATTTAGATGTGATAAGACGACAGCGTCCTCTACAAAGATCTGTAATATTTAGATGTGATAAGACGACAGCACCCTCTACAAAGATCTGTAATATTTAGATGTGATAAGACGACAACGCCCTCTACAAAGATCTGTAATATTTAGATGTGATAAGACGACAGCGCCCTCGACAAAGATCTGTAATATTTAGATGTGATAAGACGACAGCACCCTCTACAAAGATCTGTAGTATTTAGATGTGATAAGACGACAGCGCCCTCTACAAAGATCTGTAATATTTAGATGTGATAAGACGACAGCACCCTCTACAACGATCTGTAATATTTAGATGTGATAAGACGACAGCGCCATCTACAAAGATCTGTAGTATTTAGATGTGATAAGACGACAGCGCCCTCTACAAAGATCTGTAGTATTTAGATGTGATAAGACGACAGCGCCATCTACAAAGATCTGTAATATTTAGATGTGATAAGACGACAGCGCCCTCTACAAAGATCTGTAATATTTAGATGTGATAAGACGACAGCGCCCTCTAGAAAGATCTGTAGTATTTAGATGTGATAAGACGACAGCGCCCTCTAAAAAGATCTGTAGTATTTAGATGTGATAAGACGACAGCGCCATCTACAAAGATCTGTAATATTTAGATGTGATAAGACGACAGCACCCTCTACAAAGATCTGTAATATTTAGATGTGATAAGACGACAGCACCCTCTACAAAGATCTGTAATATTTAGATGTGATAAGACGACAGCGCCCTCTACAAAGATCTGTAGTATTTAGATGTGATAAGACGACAGCACCCTCTACAAAGATCTGTAGTATTTAGATGTGATAAGACGACAGCACCCTCTACAAAGGTCTGTAATATTTAGATGTGATAAGACGATAGCACCCTCTACAAAGATCTGTAGTATTTAGATGTGATAAGACGACAGCGTCCTCTACAAAGATCTGTAATATTTAGATGTGATAAGACGACAGCACCCTCTACAAAGATCTGTAATATTTAGATGTGATAAGACGACAACGCCCTCTACAAAGATCTGTAATATTTAGATGTGATAAGACGACAGCGCCCTCTACAAAGATCTGTAATATTTAGATGTGATAAGACGACAGCGCCCTCTACAAAGATCTGTAATATTTAGATGTGATAAGACGACAGCACCCTCTACAAAGATCTGTAGTATTTAGATGTGATAAGACGACAGCGCCCTCTACAAAGATCTGTAATATTTAGATGTGATAAGACGACAGCGCCATCTACAAAGATCTGTAGTATTTAGATGTGATAAGACGACAGCGCCCTCTACAAAGATCTGTAGTATTTAGATGTGATAAGACGACAGCGCCATCTACAAAGATCTGTAATATTTAGATGTGATAAGACGACAGCACCCTCTACAAAGATCTGTAATATTTAGATGTGATAAGACGACAGCACCCTCTACAAAGATCTGTAATATTTAGATGTGATAAGACGACAGCGCCCTCTACAAAGATCTGTAGTATTTAGATGTGATAAGACGACAGCACCCTCTACAAAGATCTGTAGTATTTAGATGTGATAAGACGACAGCACCCTCTACAAAGGTCTGTAATATTTAGATGTGATAAGACGATAGCACCCTCTACAAAGATCTGTAGTATTTAGATGTGATAAGACGACAGCGTCCTCTACAAAGATCTGTAATATTTAGATGTGATAAGACGACAGCACCCTCTACAAAGATCTGTAATATTTAGATGTGATAAGACGACAACGCCCTCTACAAAGATCTGTAATATTTAGATGTGATAAGACGACAGCGCCCTCTACAAAGATCTGTAATATTTAGATGTGATAAGACGACAGCGCCCTCTACAAAGATCTGTAATATTTAGATGTGATAAGACGACAGCACCCTCTACAAAGATCTGTAGTATTTAGATGTGATAAGACGACAGCGCCCTCTACAAAGATCTGTAATATTTAGATGTGATAAGACGACAGCGCCATCTACAAAGATCTGTAGTATTTAGATGTGATAAGACGACAGCGCCCTCTACAAAGATCTGTAGTATTTAGATGTGATAAGACGACAGCGCCATCTACAAAGATCTGTAATATTTAGATGTGATAAGACGACAGCGCCCTCTACAAAGATCTGTAGTATTTAGATGTGATAAGACGACAGCGCCCTCTAGAAAGATCTGTAGTATTTAGATGTGATAAGACGACAGCGCCCTCTACAAAGATCTGTAATATTTAGATGTGATAAGACGACAGCACCCTCTACAAAGATCTGTAATATTTAGATGTGATAAGACGACAGCGCCCTCTACAAAGATATGTAGTATTTAGATGTGATAAGACGACAGCACCCTCTACAAAGATCTGTAGTATTTAGATGTGATAAGACGACAGCACCCTCTACAAAGAACTGTAATATTTAGATGTGATAAGACGACAGCACCCTCTACAAAGATATGTAGTATTTAGATGTGATAAGACGACAGCGTCCTCTACAAAGATCTGTAATATTTAGATGTGATAAGACGACAGCACCCTCTACAAAGATCTGTAATATTTAGATGTGATAAGACGACAACGCCCTCTACAAAGATCTGTAGTATTTAGATGTGATAAGATGACAGCGCCCTCTACAAAGATCTGTAATATTTAGATGTGATAAGACGACAGCGCCCTCTACAAAGATCTGTAGTATTTAGATGTGATAAGACGACAGCACCCTCTACAAAGATCTGTAATATTTAGATGTGATAAGACGACAACGCCCTCTACAAAGATCTGTAGTATTTAGATGTGATAAGATGACAGCACCCTCTACAAAGATCTGTAATATTTAGATGTGATAAGACGACAGCGCCCTCTACAAAGATCTGTAATATTTAGATGTGATAAGACGACAGCGCCCTCTACAAAGATCTGTAATATTTAGATGTGATAAGACGACAGCGCCCTCTACAAAGATCTGTAATATTTAGATGTGATAAGACGACAGCGCCCTCTACAAAGATCTGTAATATTTAGATGTGATAAGACGACAGCGCCCTCTACAAAGATCTGTAGTATTTAGATGTGATAAGACGACAGCACCCTCTACAAAGATCTGTAATATTTAGATGTGATAAGACGACAGCGCCCTCTACAAAGATCTGTAATATTTAGATGTGATAAGACGACAGCGCCCTCTACAAAGATCTGTAATATTTAGATGTGATAAGACGACAGCGCCCTCTACAAAGATCTGTAATATTTAGATGTGATAAGACGACAGCGCCCTCTACAAAATCTGTAATATTTAGATGTGATAAGACGACAGCGCCCTCTACAAAGATCTGTAATATTTAGATGTGATAAGACGACAGCGCCCTCTACAAAGATCTGTAATATTTAGATGTGATAAGACGACAGCGCCCTCTACAAAGATCTGTAGTGTTTAGATGTGATAAGACGACAGCGTCCTCTACAAAGTTCTGTAGTATTTAGATGTGATAAGACGACAGCGTCCTCTACAAAGATCTGTAGTATTTAGATGTGATAAGACGACAGCGCCCTCTACAAAGATCTGTAATATTTAGATGTGATAAGACGACAGCGCCCTCTACAAAGATCTGTAATATTTAGATGTGATAAGACGACAGCGCCCTCTACAAAGATCTGTAGTGTTTAGATGTGATAAGACGACAGCGTCCTCTACAAAGTTCTGTAGTATTTAGATGTGATAAGACGACAGCGTCCTCTACAAAGATCTGTAGTATTTAGATGTGATAAGACGACAGCGCCCTCTACAAAGATCTGTAATATTTAGATGTGATAAGACGACAGCGCCCTCTATAAAGATCTGTAATATTTAGATGTGATAAGACGACAGCGCCCTCTCCAAAGATCTGTAATATTTAGATGTGATAAGACGACAGCGCCCTCTACAAAGATCTGTAGTATTTAGATGCGATAAGACGACAGCGCCCTCTACAAAGATCTGTAGTATTTAGATGTGATAAGATGACAGCGCCCTCTACAAAGATCTGTAATATTTAGATGTGATAAGACGACAGCACCCTCTACAAAGATCTGTAGTATTTAGATGTGATAAGACGACAGCGCCCTCTACAAAGATCTGTAATATTTAGATGTGATAAGACGACAGCACCCTCTACAAAGATCTGTAATATTTAGATGTGATAAGACGACAGCGCCATCTACAAAGATCTGTAGTATTTAGATGTGATAAGACGACAGCGCCCTCTACAAAGATCTGTAGTATTTAGATGTGATAAGACGACAGCGCCATCTACAAAGATCTGTAATATTTAGATGTGATAAGACGACAGCGCCCTCTACAAAGATCTGTAATATTTAGATGTGATAAGACGACAGCGCCCTCTACAAAGATCTGTAATATTTAGATGTGATAAGACGACAGCGCCCTCTAGAAAGATCTGTAGTATTTAGATGTGATAAGACGACAGCGCCCTCTACAAAGATCTGTAGTATTTAGATGTGATAAGACGACAGCGCCATCTACAAAGATCTGTAATATTTAGATGTGATAAGACGACAGCACCCTCTACAAAGATCTGTAATATTTAGATGTGATAAGACGACAGCACCCTCTACAAAGATCTGTAATATTTAGATGTGATAAGACGATAGCACCCTCTACAAAGATATGTAGTATTTAGATGTGATAAGACGACAGCGTCCTCTACAAAGATCTGTAATATTTAGATGTGATAAGACGACAGCACCCTCTACAAAGATCTGTAATATTTAGATGTGATAAGACGACAACGCCCTCTACAAAGATCTGTAGTATTTAGATGTGATAAGATGACAGCACCCTCTACAAAGATCTGTAATATTTAGATGTGATAAGACGACAGCGCCCTCTACAAAGATCTGTAATATTTAGATGTGATAAGACGACAGCGTCCTCTACAAAGATCTGTAGTATTTAGATGTGATAAGACGACAGCGCCCTCTACAAAGATCTGTAGTATTTCGATGTGATAAGACGACAGCGCCATCTACAAAGATCTGTAGTATTTAGATGTGATAAGATGACAGCACCCTCTACAAAGATCTGTAATATTTAGATGTGATAAGACGACAGCGCCCTCTACAAAGATCTGTAATATTTAGATGTGATAAGACGACAGCGCCCTCTACAAAGATCTGTAATATTTAGATGTGATAAGACGACAGCGCCCTCTACAAAGATCTGTAATATTTAGATGTGATAAGACGACAGCGCCCTCTACAAAGATCTGTAGTATTTAGATGTGATAAGACGACAGCACCCTCTACAAAGATCTGTAATATTTAGATGTGATAAGACGACAGCGCCCTCTACAAAGATCTGTAGTATTTAGATGTGATAAGATGACAGCACCCTCTACAAAGATCTGTAATATTTAGATGTGATAAGATGACAGCACCCTCTACAAAGATCTGTAATATTTAGATGTGATAAGACGACAGCGCCCTCTACAAAGATCTGTAATATTTAGATGTGATAAGACGACAGCGCCCTCTACAAAGATCTGTAATATTTAGATGTGATAAGACGACAGCGCCCTCTACAAAGATCTGTAATATTTAGATGTGATAAGACGACAGCGCCCTCTACAAAGATCTGTAATATTTAGATGTGATAAGACGACAGCGCCCTCTACAAAGATCTGTAATATTTAGATGTGATAAGACGACAGCGCCCTCTACAAAGATCTGTAATATTTAGATGTGATAAGACGACAGCGCCCTCTACAAAGATCTGTAATATTTAGATGTGATAAGACGACAGCGCCCTCTACAAAGATCTGTAGTATTTCGATGTGATAAGACGACAGCGCCATCTACAAAGATCTATTGTATTTCTATGTGATAAGACGACAGCGACAACCTTTGAAGTTTGTAAATCTAAAGTGCACCTACCATGGTGTGCTCTAAGCATCATCAGTACATTTCTTATGATCTGAGCAAAGACATGAAAACGTCCCCATATTAAACCATAATATTGTCACTGCAGAGAATTCTTTTCATTCCTTCCCTGTGCGACAGACAGACCAACAGTACAGGGAGTCAGTGGAAGACCTCTCCTACTTGTCTGGAATAACAACTGAAATATCCCTCAGAAAGAACAACTTGAAAGGCCCAGTCTGGTGTCTCGGTAAGCACCATATTGGGAGTCTCACATTGTTATTATGTGTGGGCTAGGTCTTTAGAGGGCACACAGAGGGGAAGCCACCGCTAACAACATGAATGGCGTGTAATTCATACACGGACCCTGGACACCGTCTCTCACATTGCTCAGCTGAGGTTAAGCATGATTGTGTTGCTATGTGAGAGGCTATGTGAGAGGCCATGTGAGAGGCCATGTGAGAGGCCATGTGAGAGGTCATGTGAGAGGCCATGTGAGAGGCCATGTGAGAGGCCATGTGAGAGGCCATGTGAGAGGCCATGTGAGAGGCCATGTGAGAGGCCATGTGAGAGGCCATGTGAGAGGCTATGTGAGAGGCTGCCCAGGGCCCTCTTGGGTGTCTCTGTCCAGAACTATACAGTATATCTCTATAGCTCTGCCTCTGACATTCCTCTGCTGCTAAGTCATAAGTATACATTTAGTCCCATATCAATTGATGACCTATGCTGTCTACAGAAGAGGACAGTGGAGGGGTGGTGGGTATATACAGTTGAAGTCGGAAGTTTACATACACCTTAGCCAAATACATTTAAACTCAGTTTTTCACAATTCCTGACATTTAATCCCAGTAAAAGTTCCCTGTCTTAGTTCAGTTAGGATCACCACTTTATTTTAAGAATGTGAAATGTCAGAATAATAGTAGAGAGAATGATTTATTTCAGCTTTTTTTTCTTTCACATTCCCAGTGGGTCAGAAGTTTACATATGTAACAGTATAACTTTACGTCCGTCTCCTCGCCCCGACCCGGGCGCGAACCAGCGACCCTCTGCATACATCAACAACTGACACCCACGAAGCGTCGTTACCCATCGCTCCACAAAAGCCGCAGCCCTTGCATAGCAAGGGGAACCACTACTTCAAGGTTTCAGAGCAAGTGACGTAACCGATTGAAAGGCTACTAGCGTGCACCACCGCTAACTAGCTAGCCATTTCACATCCGTTACACATACACTCAATTAGTATTTGGTAGCATTGCCTTTAAATTGTTTAACTTGGGTCAAACGTTTTGGGTAGCCTTCCACAAGCTTCCCACAATAACTTGGGTGAGTTTTGGCCCATTCCTCCTGACAGCGCTGGTGTAACTGAGTCAGGTTTGTAGGACTCCTTGCTCGCACACACTTTCAGTGCTGCTCACAAATGTTCTATAGGATTGAGGTCAGGGCTTTGTGATGGCCACTCCAATACCTTGACTTTGTTGTCCTTAAGCCATTTTGCCACAACTTTGGAAATATTCTTGGGGTCATTGTCCATTTGGAAGACCCATTTGCGACCAAGCTTTAACTTCCTGACTGATGTCTTGAGATGTTGCTTCAATATATCCACATAATTTTCCTCTCATGATGCCATCTATTTTGTGAAGTGCACCAGTCCCTCCTGCAGCAAAGCACCCCCACAACATGATGCTGCCACCCCCGTGCTTCACGGTTAGGATGGTGTTCTTCGGCTTGCAAGCCTCCCCCTTTTTCCTCCAAACATAACGATGGTGATTATGGCCAAACAGTTCTATTTTTGTTTCATCAGACCAGAGGACTTTTCTCCAAAAAGTACGATCTTTGTTCCCATGTGCAGTTGCAAACCGTAGTCTGTTTTATTTATTATTATTTTTTTTTTAAACATTTAACCCCCTTTCTCCCCAATTTTCGTGGTATCCAATCGCTAGTAATTACTATCTTGTCTCATCGCTACAACTCCTGTACGGGCTCGGGAGAGACGAAGGTCGAAAGCCACGCGTCCTCCGAAGCACAACCCAACCAAGCCGCACTGCTTCTTAACACAGCGCGCCTCCAACCCGGAAGCCAGCCGCACCAATGTGTCGGAGGAAACACCGTGCACCTGGCCCCCTTGGTTAGCGCGCACTGCGCCCGGCCCGCCACAGGAGTCGCTGGAGCGCGATGAGACAAGGATATCCCTACCGGCCAAACCCTCCCTAACCCGGACGACGCTAGGCCAATTGTGCGTCGCCCCACGGACCTCCCGGTCGCGGCCGGCTGCGACAGAGCCTGGGCGCGAACCCAGAGACTCTGGTGGCGCCCTAGACCACTGCGCCACCCGGGAGCGTAGTCTGTTTTTTTATGGCAGTTTTGGAGCAGTGGCTTTTTCCTTGCTGAGCGGCCTCTCAGGTTATGTCGATATAGGACTCGTTTTACTGTGGATATAGATACTTTTGTACCTATTTCCTCCAGCATCTTCACAAGGTCCTTTGCTGTTGCTCTGGGATTGATTTGCACGTTTCGCACCAAAGTACATTCATCTCTAGGAGACAGAACGCGTCTCCTTCCTGAGCGGTATGACGGCTGCGTGGTCCCATGGTGTTTATACTTGCGTACTATTGTTTGTACAGATCAACGTGGTACCTTCAGGTGTTTGGAAGTTGCTCCCAAGGATGAACCAGACTTGTGGAGGTCTACAATTTCTTTTCTGAGGTCTTGGCTGATTTCTTTAGATTTTCCCATAATGTCAAGCAAAGAGGCACTGAGTTTGAAGGTAGGCCTTGAAATACATCCACAGGTACACCTCCAATTGACTCAAATTATGTCAATTAGCCTATCAGAAGCTTCTAAAGCCATGACATCATTTTCTGGAGTTTTCCAAGCTGTTTAAAGGCACAGTCAACTAAGTGTATGTAAACTTCTAATCCCTGGAATTGTGATACAATGAATTATAAGTGAAATAATCTGTCTGTAAACAATTGTTGGAAAAATGACTTGTGTCATGCACAAAGTAGATGTCCTAACCGACTTCCCAAAACTATAGTTTGTTAACAAGAAATTTGTGGTGGTTGAAAAACAAGTTTTAATGACTCCAACCTAAGTGTGTGTGTGTAAAGTTCCGACTTCTACTGTATGTGGATATTTTGAAGAAAATGTATGATTATTTATAGATCCTTTATTGCCTTCAGGTCTCCAGGTAAGAGTTCAGATGTTTTATGATGGGTGAATGAATGAGGACCTGACTGCTGTTGAGCAATTTGTGTGTGTATTTGAATGTGAAAACGTTTGACTTGCACATACTGTAATATCCTGACATTCCAGGGGGCCTCATTCCAAAAACTTTCATATGTGCAGTGCAGATTTGCTTGTAATTGAGCCATTAAAAAAAAAACAAGGCCCCTGATAACTTGATCGTTACTTGATTATACTTACAAATATAAAACCAATTGGTATACACTATTTCCTTATCAAAGTAATAATAAATTTTACTTGCTATGGTTGAGAAATAAATTATTTGGAAATGTATTGCATTTCAAATGAGTGAATCATTAACAGGTTAGTTTATCGTTTCTTTGCTTGAATACCCAAGGGTCTTTCCTTCATGCAAACTTTATTACAAAAGTTGAAAATGGGGAGGATGACACATGGGGAGGATGGAAATATTCATATGTAGAAACTGTTTTGAAAACAGTTATAGTGGGAGTCAGAGTTAGACAGAACTAATTCACCTGTACAACACTACACCATTCTCTCAAAACTAATTCACCTGTACAACACTACACCATTCTCTCAAAACTAATTCACCTGTACAACACTACACCATTCTCTCAAAACTAATTCACCTGTACAACACTACACCATTCTCTCAAAACTAATTCACCTGTACAACACTACACCATTCTCTCAAAACTAATTCACCTGTACAACACTACACCATTCTCTCAAAACTAATTCACCTGTACAACACTACACCATTCTCTCAAAACTAATTCACCTGTACAACACTACACCATTCTCTCAAAACTAATTCACCTGTACAACACTACACCATTCTCTCAAAACTAATTCACCTGTACAACACTACACCATTCTCTCAAAACTAATTCACCTGTACAACACTACACCATTCTCTCAAAACTACAGCAAACATATAGTGTCTCAAGTCTGAACTTAAACTGCATCCTCTGTGGAGTAATATGGTATGGTTTTAGTATAGCATTCATCCAGTTTATAGTGTCCAACTCTCAAGGTCGGCTCTCCCCCACTGACACCAGTGAGTGCTTTGCATATTATTTGTTTATGACAGGATCTCATCTCAGCCATACAAAAAGCAACGTTCAAGATTAGCCCCCATGTTTTTTTGTTCTCTGGAAGGGGACAACTTTGATAAATTAATCTGTGAGTCAGTGAGCATGTTATTTTACGAAGTGTTACAATGTAATTTATTGTGTGCTGTCCAAGAAAACCTGAATACACAATGAGGGACAGCAATATACAGGAGGGTAATTGGATATTTCTTGTAAGAGTTCATGTAATGTGACGGAAAATTACTCTAGTAATACTCTGTCTGAGCTATTCTATCCTGAGTTTAAAGAGAACTGAAAGACCCTGAAAGAGACTGTCCTCCATAGTTCTAAGAGCAGGAGTCATGCTGGGGAAACCCTTGTAATCCAATGATGTTGCTTTGTTTGGTTATCAATGAGCCCTTTGATTTTAGGCCCAGGGAGCCACTAAAGATCTGACTACTGCTCTTTTACTACTTTTCACTGAAAGAAACACAGGTTATAGAAGAAAGAGAACTATACTCATTTGCATCCTTTTGGAAAAGGCAGTTTACAATGCTATATTATACAGCACTAAAGTCACCCAATAGCCTATTGGCTAACACAACTATTTCAATAAAATTATAATTCAATAAATAGTTAAATTTTTCTGGGGCTCATCTGATTTACAATTGAAATCACAGATTATGTTTTGCTCATGTGAGCACATATTGACAATAGCATTGGACTGAATATGTAATGTTGTACATTGTCATTGTGTGTTTTATTGCATCATTTTGGCAACGTTTGCATTTTGGCTCTGTGAGAGGAAATATTTGACTGTCTATCTTTAAATACTATATCCTAACTAAAATTGGTGGGCAATCTAAATGCTAGGCAGCTTGTAATATCTGAACATAGAATCTAGTGATTCTACTTGTGCATTTATTTTAGTCTTACATCATTGTTTTTATTTCAATAGTATTTGGTGTGATGTTGATCCATCAACCATTGTTAAACAAATTGACCTACAGTCTCTTCCCCGACTTCTGTCCCCATTTGTCATCCAGTCGGTCTCTGTTATGGAATCTCTAGCGAGAGAGCTCAAGTTAATCACCGACATGGTGTTGTCATCATTCATGTCATTGACTACAATGTGAAAAAGAAAGAAGACAGAAAAAGGAAGATGTAGAGTTGGTGATAAAGGGAGGTAGAGGAGAAAGTTAAGCCGGAAAGAGAAAAGCCATGAAGATACCAATTACAACATGGCTAAATTGTAATAAGAGAGTAGAACATGTAAGGATAGGTTTCACCACCCGGAGAGTTTACATTTGTTCACTGGTGTATTGCCAAGAGAGAGGAGTGAATCTTCATTTCCAGTGGGGACCCAGAGGTCAACGCAAGGAGCGAGATGGACACGTGGGGAACAGAGGGATTGGACAAAAGGACGGAAAGTGGAAGCGGCAGGGCGAATGTGGCCGTGTGTTTAGCAGTCCCAAAAGAATGGGTACTACATCAACTCCAGCTGGGGCCCAAGAGGTTAATGGATAAGACTGCCCAGCAGGGGTCATGGGTCAGGAGGCCACTCTCCACCAGGGCTAATTGGCCACAGCGAACAGAGTTCAGGCCCACCGGCCGGCCCTCCATGGAGAAATACATACACATGTATACAGCAGCTTTGATGGAGGCGTCTTCCATCAAGGCCCTTGATCTGACTGAGAGAGAGAGCTCCTCTGTTGTGCTTCTGTTCTCAGACAGGCCTGAATTAGAACAATCACAGCCCTTCACCGTACATCGCCCTCACTACCACCTACAGTGATGCAGTTTGACAAGTATAGACAGTATAGGAGGCCTTTGGTTCTTTCTTACAGACGCATTTCAATGCAATTCTTTGTTGTTGTAGGTTCAGATTACATATGAAAACTCTTTTGCTTTTGTGATATTTTTAAACCATTTTATCCCCTTTTTTCCTCGGCATATAATTAATATGCAGTAATTTTTCTTAGCAATTAACCTGACAGAAATTCCTATGTCAAGTAAAAATGTCTAGTACTGTAAGTAGATGTAACCTGCTCAGTCATTGTTGTGGAATTACTTTATTGCCTTCAGCGCGCAAGTATATAACCCATACTGAATGAAAAAGTAGTTGTCCAGGTCAACACAAAGGGATCAATTAACATGGAAAAAGTGGGACAAATCCTCCTGGAAGATGGTCTATCTATTACAAGCCATAGTTTAGTTGAGAGCCTGACAGTTGTGTATCATAAACACAGGAGACAACACAACTGAAGTGGAGAAACAAACAGTCAATAGAGCTACGTAAGTGCTATACTTCTGAGAGTTATTGTCACAGTAGCTTATACTAAACTTTCTGACAGAAACAACCATTCCCAGGATACAAATTGCTCCAAGTAAATTACTGCCCTACAAATATCAACAAATTATCTTATCCAGTAGGCCATAAACCATCAGATGTGATACATTACATTGTTAAAGGATACATGAGTCGAATAGGGAGTCCTTTCACAGCCTGAGGGAATCAATCTTACTAGCAGGCCATCAGAGGAATAAGGCAGAATAAGAATGAGGGCTCTTTTTGGCCCATTGTTCCTAAATGGATAGTAAATGAGATGTGTCTCATCTTGTCTTCTCCTGTCAGAGACAGATCATATACAGTACAGAAGGATCCTGACAGATTGCAGTTGTCATGCTGATGCTGTCACTGGCCTGGTGCTGAAGAGGTTAATGATTTATGGAGAATGGTGGGATGCCCAGAGTGGGCCTTGGTTAATTTCCACCTCTCTCACAGGGCTACTTCTTTGGGTCTGCCTGCCCACAGCCTGCCTAGGCAGCTCCACAGTAGGGGGACCTGCCTGACTCTGCTGGCCTCCAGCTAAACTCTGTGCTCCCAGCAGGGTAGGAGACCCATGCTCTCTTCAAGGCCTGTGAATGGATTCAAAGAGCTGTGTAGGAGGGACTGAGGAGACTGATGAGGAGCTGCTGAGGAGATTCACAAGGAGCAAAAAGTAGCAAACAAAGTTAAATTACTTCAAAAGATATTGTATAAATCAGCACTTCACAATCAAACAAATCACAGGATAGGACAACTGCTAATAAGTGTATCTGTAATGAGAGTTTAGTAAAGAGTAGTTAGTATTTTATTTCAAAGAATGTATTGCACCAAGTATCAGTTAAATTTGTGTCATTAGCCATGTGTCAGTGTACTAATATGGATTCAATGTGGACTGAGGGGTTAAGTCATTTGTTTATATTTGTAGTGCAGTCATTTACCTGTAGAAATTTGTATCCTGGCAATGGTAGTTTCTGTCAGAAAGTACAGTATACCAATGTGGATGCACACTGGTACACACAAAGGTATAAATATGCAATATCTTTCTTTGCATATTTGGATATTATTCTACACAATCAGGATCTACCCTGAACTGTGAACTACTGAAAGCATCAGATGCATTCAGAGTAAAAATGATATAAATGCAGTCAATCCTAGCTGGTGGCTTTGCTCTTTCTGTTGTGGATATGACTGTGAACGTGTCTATTGAATAGATCCGGGGCAGAGGCTGGGTGTGAGGCAGACCGGGTGATGGATAGCAGAGGGGCCTGTCATCCTATGTCTCACCCTACCCTCATTAAACTGTAAATCTTTCACAACAACTTGTAACTCTACCTGGTGCAACAATGAAGATGCTTGCTGAAAACATTTATGTGAGGGGCCACAAAATAGCCTCAATACCTCATTCATCCTGTATAAATGTTAGACAAATCCTTCATGGGACAAATGCAGGTGCCATGAAATACAACAATCTGTAAAGAATATCTGTTTATTTGACATGCTGATAACAGTTATACAGATGTAGGATATTAATTTGAGCCAGTTTGCTACATCAAAAAAAAAATAATGCAGCAACAGGAAATGTTCATTATTATGTGGATTATATTTAATGAACATTTTTTGTAGGGGTTGATAAAACATTTCGTAAGGGAAAATAAAGTATGAAATGTCAAAGTGGAAATTACAAACTTCAGAAGCCTTTTTAAACCTCAAATACACTAAATGTTTAAAATGTCCTCCATGGCAGGAAAGTTCTCCTGCAACAGGTTGATCAAATTAAGATCCTACATCTGTATTAGGGAAATGTAATCTTATCAATTAGTAAGACTGAGGGGTCAAGTCAATTGAACTCATGTTGCAGTAGGCCTACCCATGAAGAGAACTTTCCCATGTAATCAAATAAAATCAGTGTTTGAGCAACTGAAAAAACACCATGATTGATGCATGTGTTGAACTGACAGTATTTATGTAAAACACACATATTGCAAACCTTGCAGAGGCAGGTTTAATCCAATCCAGCCCAGCATAGGGTTATAATGTCAGTGATACAGAACAGACCTAGGACAATTAATCATCAACAGTGACTTAGTGAAATGAATTTATCTCAAATCTAAAATAACTGAGAAATGCGGGACTATTTGAAAAGGTTTGTCTCGTGATTTGAATTGTTTCTACAAGACCTTTCATGATATGAGAAGCATCTTCTCCATATAATGAAGACAGGTACACAATTGACATACTTACTGTAAACCTGCCAAGAGCCTTGGCATCATGTTCCATGGATGCAAGGCTAAACATTTTGAGTTTGACAGAATTACAACAGCGACATCTTGTGGAGAAGAAAAAACGGTGACCCGGAAGATCCGTCACACACCGTCACTGCCGACGATTTTGTTTGTCACAGACCACTGTTATCAAGATGGCGTTACGGCCAGGATCTGGGGGAGGTGGCAGGTACTTCTTTTATGTGTGTAAAAAAATATAAGAAACGAGTCAATTATTTGTTTGACGGTATTCTGCACTTGACCGTTGCGGTTTAAATTGTTCGAAAATGCTATTTACACACGGAATAGCGAGTGAAGAATGAGCGTTTCTGGTAGGCGAGACAGGCTAGCAAGACAGCTAATAATGTTACCTTACCTAAATTAGCTAACTATCATAGGAATGTAGCTTTGGTGAAGTGCTAACGGTAGCTGTACTGTGTCATATTTTTGCTGGCTGTCGAATAATAATAGCCAATAATATTAACAATGTGTTATAGCTGATATAAGGCGTATTTGCAGCACGGTAATGTAGTTTTCTAACTAGCCATCCAGCTAACGTTAGCTAGTAGCCAGGTCAGCTGAGTTGTCAGATGTTGTTTGCTAGCTAACGTTACTGTAACGCTAACTAGCTTGTGCAAACAGCCTGCCAATCCATACCTGTGTTAAGATGATTCGATACCTAAACACACTGTCATTTTCAGATTGTTGGATTCAGCTGACAAGCTAGCGAGATAACACATAGCCCGAGCTAATAAGGTAGCAGCTAACGTTACATCAGAGCATCCACACATTCTTCCCAACCTCCTTCAATGGTGATGGTGCTTTCAAGACAACTGGGAACTCGTAAAAAAACGAGGTCAAATCCCATAAGATGTTATCCCCTAAATGTTCAAGCACTAAAGCAGCTAACCTGTGCTGCCATGGTGAATCTTCCTGGACAAAGTTGATGTCTGATCAGATGTGGGATGACATCATGACGTGCAAGCTGCCATGGCCTTATACTTTCAGTGGCCAAATCTAGGCTTTGTCATGATCTCCTCACACCTGCTTATAGCCTAGATCTCCCCCATGAAAGATAAATCCTCTATGCTCAGACTAAAAACGTTGCTTATCTGATCTTTGCTTCTGGTCTGATCTTATTATAATACATCTATTGTAGTTCAGTCAGTCAGCTCTATCAGTCATGTCTTAACACTAGAACCACCATAGGCCAACAAACATTGACATTTGATTTTGTACCAACAAAAATTGCCCCCCCCAAAAAGCAAGGTATTGAGCCTGCCCTAACTTTTCCTAAATGTTTTTAACTGTTTTCTCACACCTATTCCCAACTTAACACGCCGAGACAATGCACTGTAGAATGTTGGTACCCACCCAGGCGCCAATGCGTCTCTCTCTCCTTACTGGATGAATGGGTGATAATTACTTCACAATTTAATTAACATTAGGCCTAACTGAATGATAAGGAGGGTGAAGAGGTTGATTTAATTTAGAAAGACAATATTGTAATGATGAGTTTGTGTTATGCCTATTTATCAGCGTTGGCGCTCATGTTTATGGCAAATAATTTGACCGGGCACAGCAGGTTAATATAATTTTATTTTGATGTTTTACTTTGCTAAAAATAAGCTGTTACAGTACTGATTTATTTATTTAACTATATTATTAATCACATTTATTGTAAGGGAAACGAAAACATGCTATGTGCTGCACTAGGCCTTTAGAATAATGCAAAACTTGTCCTTGACTATCCAAGTTGACGAGCAAGGGGAAACAAACGATGCCAGTCAGCCCGCGTAGCCGGCCCATCGAAACTACACCTAAACTATACCAAAACTAATTTCACGCATAATAAGAGTTAGCCTATAGACAAGAGACTATTGTCAATAGTCTGAGTGATAATATTATCAGTTGTCAAATTGTACAATGAAGAGATGGGTGCATCTTCAGAGTCACATGCGTCTACATTTTTTTGCTTTCTATATAGTATCAGAAAGACATATTCTGCAGTTTCTATGAAACTTACCTTTGTCAAATAACTCTCAATTCAAGAGGTGCAGCTCTATTTTCAAATGTCACTTTTTCCAAGAATATTTGTGTTGTCCATGCGTTCAGCACATGACCACTCGCGTGGCAACATTGCTCTGGCAACTAAGCAAAGACTAGTAACATAATACATGTAAAATATGCCATTCTGTTTTCTTTTAAATACTTTTTCTTATTTCTGCAATGTTTCTTTAGACCTACCAAAACAAAATTATAATAGACTTCTTTGTGATGGACTTACTTATAGTCTAGAATAACAAACTAATGAAAATGCTATTTTGTTCTTTGAAATAATTGTTTTTTAGTTTTCTAATGTTACCTAAGACCTTTAAAAGCACAACCAAATTATTATTCTTCCGATAGCATATATGAAATGTATTTATTAGACTTTTAAAATGTTAATGTGGCATTGGCTGGAAGTGTCAAATTACTTTTTTTACTTTAGGCCTACGTTTTTTTATTGTTATATTTGGTCATATATTTTCACCAATATTTATTCATGCAATTCATGCTTTACAAATGTTTATGCGCTATTTATCAAGTCTAGGTGTTTGCGCACCTTGCGGGTTGATATGAATCTGATGAGTATGCTAAAAGGGATGCCCAGTTACGTTCTCAACGTTCTCTAGCGTGTTTTTTGTATATTGTTTTTATTTCACCTTTATTTAACCAGGTAGGCCAGTTGAGAACAAGTTCTCATTTACAACTGCGACCTGGCTAAGATAAAGCAAAGCAGTGCGACAAAGACAACAACACAGAGTTACACATAAACAAACGTACAGTCAATAACACAATAGAAAAATCTATGTACGGTGTGTGCAAATGTAGACGAGTTGGGAGGTAAGGCAATAAATAGGCCATAGAGGTGAAATAATTACAATTTAGCGTTAACACTGGAGTGATAGATGTGCAGATGATGATGTGCAGGTAGAGATTCTGGGGTGCAAAAGAGCAAGAGGATAAATAACAATATGGGGATGAGGTAGTTGGGTGTGCTATTTACAGATTGGCTGTGTACAAGTACAGTGATCGGTAAGCTGCTCTGACAGCTGATGCTTAAAGTTAGAGAGGGAGATATAAGGCTTCAGTGATTTTTGCAATTCGTTTCAGTCATTGGCAGCAGAGAACTGGAAGGAAAGGCGGCCAAAGGAAGTGTTGGCTTTGGGGATGACCAGTGGAGTACCTGGAGGTACCTTGGGGGTACCTAGAGTACCAGTACCTGCTGGAGCGCGTGCTACGGGTGGGTGTTGCTATGGTGACCAGTGAGCTGAGATAAGGTGGGGCTTTACCTAGCAAAGACTTATAGATTACCTGGAGCCAGTGGGTTTGGCGACTAATATGTAGTGAGGACCAGCCAACGAGACCATACAGGTCGCAGTGGTGGGTAGTATATTGGGCTTTGGTGACAAAACGGATGGCACTGTGATAGACTACTTCCAGTTTGCTGAGTAGAGTGTGGGGGGCTATTTTGTAAATGACATCGCGAAGTCAAGGATCGGTAGGATAGTCAGTTTTACGAGGGTATGTTTGGCAGCATGAGTGAAGGAGGTTTTGTTGCGAAATAGGACGCTGATTCTAGATTTAATTTTGGATTGGAGATGCTTAATGTGAGTCTGGAAGGAGAGTTTACAGTCTAAACAGACACCTAGGTATTTGTAGTTGTCCACATATTCTAAGTCAGAACTGGCCAGAGTAGTGATGCTGGTCGGGCGGGCAGGTGTGGGCAGCAATCGGTTGAAGAGCATGCACTTAGTTTTAGTAGCATTTAAGAGCAGTTGGAGGCCACGGAAGGAGTGTTGTATGGCATTGAAGCTCGTTTGGAGGTTTGTTAACAGAGTGTCCAAAGAAGGGCCAGATGTATACAGAATGGTGTTTTCTGCATAGAGGTGGATCAGCGAATCACCAGCGTACTTCTAGGCTGAAAGGCCAGGCAGTTCAAGTGTTAAACCTGAGCTGTTGTATTGAAATAAAGCCTTGGTTTTAAATCTCCTCTCAGTTATTAGTGATTGGTGTAGAGGTCTATGATAAATGGTAAATATTTAGTTAAATCTTGAGTCCTGCTGACTCCTGCATGAGCCTGTTGATATTGGTGAAGCAGCAGCTCGTCCTACAGTGGAGATGAAAAGGCTAGCCTCATTACTTTTTCATCAGCAGCTTGGGCCTGAGCTGAGCAGTGTGAATAATGAATGTCTGCCTGCTACATGCCTCTGAACCCGACCAGCCAGGTGATACAGATACTGCAGCTGAGGAAACCAAATAGTTTAAGATTAGGTTTACAGATTAGGCTGGCCAGAGTAGCCTATCTCACATATGGTCTCATAGAAAATAACAGGTGATGTTTGTCTCTGGCTAACAAATGTTCTGGAGACATTTCTTGTCCTGGCATTGGTGTACTTTAAGACCGTTGGTGGGGGTCAGATATAGGTGAAGTGCTGATTTAGAGTGCTGAGCAGCTGAACTCATCCATATTGAAATCTAAGATCTGTAGAGAAGACTGTTTCTCTGGTTCTATAGGTATTATTCAGGCCTCTCCCCCTTCCCTATTAGTCAGGAGTCTATAAAATCAAATCAAACTTTATTTGTCACATGCGCCGAATACAACAAGTGTTGACTTTACCATGAAATTCTTACTTACAAGCCCTTAACCAACAGTGCAGTTCAAGAAGAGTGGTCTCAGATCAGCGAACGTGACCGGGGCTAGCTGTGCATAGCTCTGCTGTGTTGTGTGTGACTGTGATAGTGTGTGGTGTGGGCATGCTACTTGATGACAGAATGTGGCACACTGAGCCAGGGAAGAGGAGCAGGCAGGCGATGTGCTGGCAGCAAGCCTGGAAATAATGAAACCCATCCTGATACCAGGCTGTCAACAGGAGCCAGAGGCATGAGTCTACTCTTTACTGGCCCTGCTGTCTGGCATAGCACTGATGTTATGTCCCAAATGGCACCCTATTATCTATGCAGTGCACTACTTTTGACCAGAAAGTCTGACAAATCATGGGACTAAGAAAATAAAAGATGGCGCCGAAGAACATGGCTGACGTTTTACATTCTCCCAACCAATTGTGCAATTTTGTTATTTTTTTGGTGTTTTGTGTAACTTATTTTTTAACTTATTGTGTACATAATGTTGCTGCTACCGTCTCTTATGACCGAAAATAGCTTCTGGACATCAGAAAAGCGATTTCTCACTGCGGACTGGAAGAAACTTTTTCCTTTAACAAGTCCGATGAGGAGGATATCATGCTTTCACTGGAACGGGCCCAGATCCACGCCTTTTTCGTGAAGAAAAGACGCCGGGAAAGGAGACGCAGATCGGGGATCCTTCTGAGAAGCCTGAGGCAAGCGAATAAGCTCCCAATGCCTTCCATTCTCCTTGCTAACGTGCAATCGTTAGAAAATAAAATTGATGACCTACTACGGTCCCGTGTGGCTCAGTTGGTAGAGCATGGCGCTTGCAACGCCAGGGTTGTGGGTTCATTCCCCACGGGGGGACCAGGATGAATATGTATGAACTTTCCAATTTGTAAGTCGCTCTGGATAAGAGCGTCTGCTAAATGACTTAAATGTACTATTAAGATTATCCTACCAACGGGACATTAAAAACTGTAACATCTTATGTTTCGCGGAGACGTGGCTGAACGAAGAAGCAGACAATATAGAGCTGGCGGGATTTTCCATGCACCGGCAGAACAGAGACGCTACCTCTGGTAAGACGAGGGGTAGGAGGGTGTATCTTTTTGTCAATAACAGCTGGAGCGTGATTTCATAATAATAAGGCAAGTCTCGTGGTATTGCTCGCCTGAGGTAGAGTACCTTATGTTAAGTTGTCGACCACACTATCTACCAAGAGAGTTCTCATCTGTATTATTCGTAGCTACAGGACTGTTTTGCTAGCAATTGTTAGAAAACAGACTGGAATATGTTCCGGGATTCATCCAATGGCATTGAGGAATACACCACCTCAGTCATCGGCTTCATCAATAAGTGCATCAATGACGTCAATACATTTCCCAACCAGAAGCCATGGATTACAGGCAACATCTGCATCAAGCTAAAGTCTAGAGCTGCCGCTTTCAAGGAGCGGGAGACTAATCCGGACGCTTATAAGGAATCCCGCTATGCCCTCAGACGAACAATCAAACAAGCAAAGTGTCAATACAGGATTAAGATTGAATCCTACTACACCAGCTCTGACGCTCGTCGGATGTGACAGGGCTTGAAAACTATTACAGACTACAAAGGGAAACCCAGAGCTGCCCAGTGACACAAGCCTACCAGACAGGCTAAATGCCTTTTATGCTCACTTCGAGGCAAGCAACACTGAAGCATGCACGAGAGCACTTTCTGTTCTGGATACATTTACATTACATTTAAGTCATTTAGCAGACGCTCTTATCCAGAGCGACTTACAAATTGGTGCATTCACCTTATGATATCCAGTGGAACAGCCACTTTACAATAGTGCATCTAAATCTTTTAAGGGGGGGGGGGGGGGGGGGGGGGGTTAGAAGGATTACTTTATCCTATCCTAGGTATTCCTTAAAGAGGTGGGGTTTCAGGTGTCTCCGGAAGGTGGTGATTGACTCCGCTGACCTGGCGTCGTGAGGGAGTTTGTTCCACCATTGGGGTGCCAGAGCAGCGAACAGTTTTGACTGGGCTGAGCGGGAACTGTACTTCCTCAGAGGTAGGGAGGCGAGCAGGCCAGAGGTGGATGAACGCAGTGCCCTTGTTTGGGTGTAGGGCCTGATCAGAGCCTGAAGGTATGGAGGTGCCGTTCCCCTCACAGCTCCGTAGGCAAGCACCATGGTCTTGTAGCGGATGCGAGCTTCAACTGGAAGCCAGTGGAGAGAGCGGAGGAGCGGGGTGACGTGAGAGAACTTGGGAAGGTTGAACACCAGACGGGCTGCGGCGTTCTGGATGAGTTGTAGGGGTTTAATGGCACAGGCAGGGAGCCCAGCCAACAGCGAGTTGCAGTAATCCAGACGGGAGATGACAAGTGCCTGGATTAGGACCTGCGCCGCTTCCTGTGTGAGGCAGGGTCGTACTCTGCGAATGTTGTAGAGCATGAACCTACAGGAACGGGCCACCGCCTTGATGTTAGTTGAGAACGACAGGGTGTTGTCCAGGATCACGCCAAGGTTCTTAGCGCTCTGGGAGGAGGACACAATGGAGTTGTCAACCGTGATGGCGAGATCATGGAACGGGCAGTCCTTCCCCGGGAGGAAGAGCAGCTCCGTCTTGCCGAGGTTCAGCTTGAGGTGGTGATCCGTCATCCACACTGATATGTCTGCCAGACAGAGATGCGATTCGCCACCTGGTTATCAGAAGGGGGAAAGGAGAAGATTAATTGTGTGTCGTCTGCATAGCAATGATAGGAGAGACCATGTGAGGTTATGACAGAGCCAAGTGACTTGGTGTATAGCGAGAATAGGAGAGGGCCTAGAACAGAGCCCTGGGGGACACCAGTGGTGAGAGCACGTGGTGAGGAGACAGATTCTCGCCACACCACCTGGTAGGAGCGACCTGTCAGGTAGGACGCAATCCAAGCGTGGGCCGCGCCGGAGATGCCCAACTCGGAGAGGGTGGAGAGGAGGATCTGATGGTTCACAGTATCAAAGGCAGCCGATAGGTCTAGAAGGATGAGAGCAGAGGAGAGAGAGTTAGCTTTAGCAGTGCGGAGCGCCTCCGTGACACAGAGAAGAGCAGTCTCAGTTGAATGACTAGTCTTGAAACCTGACTGATTTGGATCAAGAAGGTCATTCTGAGAGAGATAGCAGGAGAGCTGGCCAAGGACGGCACGTTCAAGAGTTTTGGAGAGAAAAGAAAGAAGGGATACTGGTCTGTAGTTGTTGACATCGGAGGGATCGAGTGTAGGTTTTTTCAGAAGGGGTGCAACTCTCGCTCTCTTGAAGACGGAAGGGACGTAGCCAGCGGTCAAGGATGAGTTGATGAGCGAGGTGAGGTAAGGGAGAAGGTCTCCGGAAATGGTCTGGAGAAGAGAGGAGGGGATAGGGTCAAGCGGGCAGGTTGTTGGGCGGCCGGCCGTCACAAGACGCGAGATTTCATCTGGGGAGAGAGGGGAGAAAGAGGTCAAAGCACAGGGTAGGGCAGTGTGAGCAGAACCAGCGGTGTCGTTTGACTTAGCAAACGAGGATCGGATGTCGTCAACCTTCTTTTCAAAATGGTTGACGAAGTCATCCGCAGAGAGGGAGGAGGGGGGGGGAGGGGGAGGAGGATTCAGGAGGGAGGAGAAGGTGGCAAAGAGCTTCCTAGGGTTAGAGGCAGATGCTTGGAATTTAGAGTGGTAGAAAGTGGCTTTAGCAGCAGAGACAGAAGAGGAAAATGTAGAGAGGAGGGAGTGAAAGGATGCCAGGTCCGCAGGGAGGCGAGTTCTCCTCCATTTCCGCTCGGCTGCCCGGAGCCCTGTTCTGTGAGCTCGCAATGAGTCGTCGAGCCACGGAGCAGGAGGGGAGGACCGAGCCGGCCTGGAGGATAGGGGACATAGAGAGTCAAAGGATGCAGAAAGGGAGGAGAGGAGGGTTGAGGAGGCAGAATCAGGAGATAGGTTGGAGAAGGTTTGAGCAGAGGGAAGAGATGATAGGATGGAAGAGGAGAGAGTAGCGGGGGAGAGAGAGCGAAGGTTGGGACGGCGCGATACCATCCGAGTAGGGGCAGAGTGGGAAGTGTTGGATGAGAGCGAGAGGGAAAAGGATACAAGGTAGTGGTCGGAGACTTGGAGGGGAGTTGCAATGAGATTAGTGGAAGAACAGCATCTAGTAAAGATGAGGTCAAGCGTATTGCCTGCCTTGTGAGTAGGGGGGGAAGGTGAGAGGGTGAGGTCAAAAGAGGAGAGGAGTGGAAAGAGGGAGGCAGAGAGGAATGAGTCAAAGGTAGACGTGGGGAGGTTAAAGTCACCCAGAACTGTGAGAGGTGAGCCATGCTCAGGGAAGGAACTTATCAAGGCTGTCTGATAATGTCTGATAATGCTCTCGGTAGCCGATGTGAACAAAACCTTTAAACAGGTCAACATTCACAAAGCCACTGGGCCAGACGGATTACCAGGACGTGTACTCAAAGCATGCGTGGACCAACTGTCATGGGTTTTCACTGATATTTTCAACCTCTCCCTGACTGAGTCTGTAATACCTACATGTTTCAAGCAGACCACCATAGTCCCTGTGCCCAAGGAAGCAAAGGTAACCTGCCTGAATGGTTACCGCCCCGTGGCACTCACGTCGGTAGCCATGAAGTGATTTGAAAGGCTGGTCATGGCTCACATCAACAGCATCCTCCCGGACACCCTAGACCCACTCCAATTCGCATACCGCCCCAACAGATCCACAGATGACGCAATCTCAATGGCACTCAACACTGCCCTTTCTCACCTGGACAAAAGGAACAGCTATGTGAGAATGCTGGTCATCGACTACAGCTCAGCGTTCAACACCATAGTGCCCACGAAGCTCATCACTAAGCTAAGGACTCTGGGACTGAATACCTCCCTCTGCATCTGGATCCTGGACTTCCTGACTGGCTGCCCCCAGGTGGTAAGAGTAGGCAACAACACGTCTGCCACGCTGATCCTTAACACTGGGGCCCCTCAGGGTTGTGTACTTAGTCCCCTCCTGTATTCCCTGTTCACCCACGACTGCGTGGCCAAACACGGCTCCAACACCATCATTACGTTTTCTGACGACACAACAGTGGTAGGCCTGATCACCGACAACGATGAAACGGCCTATAGGGAGGAGGTCAGAGAACTGGCAGTATGGTGCCAGGACAACAACCTCTCCCTCAATGTGAGCAAGACAACGGAGCTAATCGTAGACTACAGGAAAAGACGGGCCGAACAGGCCCCCATTAACATCGACGGGGATGTAGTGGAGCGGGTCGAGAGTTTCAAGTTCCTTGGTGTCCACATTATGGTCCAAATATAGTCAAGACAGTTGTGAAGAGGGCACGACAAAACCATTTCCCCCTCAGGAGACTGAAAAGATTTGGCATCGGCCCCCAGATCCTCAAAAGGTTCTACAGCTGCACCATCGAGAGCATCCTGACCGGTTGCATCATCGCCTGGTATGGCAACTGCTCGGCATCTGACTGTAAGGCGCTAGAGGGGAGTGCGAACGGCCCAGTACATCACTGGGGCCAAGCTTCCTGCCATCCAGGACCCCTATATAATAGGCAGTGTCAGAGGAAAGCCCATAAAATTGTCAACCAAGTCTAGGACCAAAAGGCTCCTCAACAGCTTCTACCCCAAGCCATTAGACTGCTGAACAACTCATAAAAATCGCCACCGGACAATTTACATTGACCCCCCCCTTGTACACTGTTGCTACTCACTGTTTGTTTGTTACCTATGCTGCATAGTCACTTCGCCCCCACCTACATGTACAGATTACCTCAACTAGCCTGTACCCCTGTATATATAGCCTCGTTATTGTTACTTTTTATTTTAGCCTACTAGGTAAATATTGTCTTCTTCTTGAACTGCACTGTTGGTTAAAGGCTTGTAAGTAAGCATTTCACGGTAAAGTCTACACTTGTTGTATTCGGCGCATGTGGCAAATAAAGTTTGATTTGACTAGCACACCACTAGGCCTATAGGAGTTGCGATAGGAGAGCTGTACTATAGCAACAGGTATTAGCTAACTTTTTGAGTTCTGTTGAGCTTGTGGGAAAACCTCAGCTATATGTAGCATTAATCTTCATTCAAAGTGGTTGGATGAGTGAGACTGAGAAATTGTACTTGGATGAATTGCTCAAGACAGGTTAAATTGTTATTTAATAGGTTCATAGTTAAGTATCATATTAATGTTTTAAATCCGAGCTGTTTAATCTGATTTTGGGAGGGTACATGACTAAGATGTAGGACAACAACCTAGCTAATAGGCCAATTGGTGCTTCCAGAACTTTCAGTATGCACATTATTCATTAATTGTGTCCAAAATGCCAAGAGAATTCAAAGTATGAAAGACTGGTGGTTTACATTAGGTTACAGTGCAGTGAGTGCACATTGCAATAGATAGATGCACTACATAATTTAAGGCTCATATGAGATGTTCATTAATGTTGAATGATCAGTGCTTTTTTTATTATTTTATTATTATTATTATTTATTTTTTAATTTTACCCCCTTTTCTCCCCAATTTCGTGGTATCCAATTGTTAGTAATTACTATCTTGTCTCATCGCTACAACTCCCGTACGGGCTCGGGAGAGACGAAGGTCGAAAGCCATGCGTCCTCCGAAACACAACCCAACCAAGCCGCACTGCTTCTTAACACAGCGCGCCTCCAACCCGGAAGCCAGCCGCACCAATGTGTCGGAGGAAACACCGTGCACCTGGCTCCCTTGATTAGCGCACACTGCGCCCGGCCCACCACAGGAGTCGCTGGTGTGCGATGAGACAAGGATATCCCTACCGGCCAAACCCTCCCTAACCCGGACAACGCTAGGCCAATTGTGCGTCGCCCCACGGACCTCCCGGTCGCGGCCGGCTGCGACAGAGCCTGGGCGCGAACCCAGAGTCTCTGGTGGCGCAGCTAGCGCTGCGATGCAGTGCCCTAGACCACTGCACCACCCGGGAGGCAGAATGATCAGTGCTTTTGTTGAAATATGTTACCAGAGTGAAAAGGAGTAAGCACATTAGGCCTAATGATAGACAAGGATCTGGTACGCTAGTTACTGTGGTAGAAGCACCTGGTGGCATGGCTCAAGCCGTAAATTAGTCCTACGATGTTGTATCAATGAACACAGGCCTTGTACATTGCGCTGGCCTATACAGAGCCCACAGCTCGCATCACTGGCACTGCTGATCTCACTCTGGGTTAATCTGCACTGTTATTCCAGGGGGTTTCATTTGCTGTGGTTGCGTAGCATAGCACTGCTATTAAAGCTCTGTAAAGCTACAGGCTAAATCTGAGGGAGAACAGATGTGAGCCAGAATCTTTCACTCCACATCAAGCCCAGGTCAAGGGAAAGCATCCTTGTATTGTTATTGCATTTGTAAACAAAGGAATATTACGTTTTTTCGAATGATCATTTCATGATTTTGGGATTCTAAAATAGAAAAACTAAGTTTTCTGTCTCATGACACTTTGGTACCATTGGGAAAGGATTATTTTTGACAAGATGGCGAAAAGAGCCGAGCTAGCAAGTGCCATTTGGATGGATTAATGTATTTGCCTGAAATGGCAGTTGTGAAGTGAAGCCTCCTTGTCCGGTGTACTGCTCTGTAGGATGGACTGGGCTAGTGGGCTTAGCTGGGTATTGGTAGTCTCAGGTGTTATGATGGGCGCAGGTAGGCTAGTGCTGTCTGCTTGTATCCTCATCCATCTCTTTTCTCCTCCAGCATCAGTGTGACCACAGAGCCAGTGAGAGTAGGCGTCAGATAAGAAGCAGACTGCGTCATAGTGCCAAGATGGCCTTGTTCACTCTTTATCCCTCTGCCTCATTCTCTTACACTGTCTGCTCTCAGAATCTAGCCTACATTTTGTGTTTCTATAGATAAAAAAGTTTCTATAGATTCCTGTCTTTTCAATTTCCCTGCCGCATCATGATCTAGACATATTCACCATCAATTACCGCACATGAAACAACCACTGATGTGCATCCCATTAAAACCATATGTCTGGCTGTTATTACTTAACCATTATGGCAAATTAGAGCACGGATACACTAGGAGAAGTATTCCGTAATGGCTGTTGTCAGAGGAGCTCATTCCCTGATCGATAAATGTTGTTCTGTGCAACAGCAAAGTGTTATTTGATACATTTTTCTTCCTGCCTGTCAAGTTTGTCCTCGCGATCAATGCAATATTCATTCATGCATTCCCTGGAAAGCGGTGAGCTAGAACAGTAAGGGCCACCCTGAATTCAAGTCCAGGCTGCCTAGCCGAACAGAAAAGTGCCCGGAATAAAAAGACGGAACAGAGAAAGGGAGGCTAGGTGCTGCCACATCACCATACAGTTGCATGTTTATTATTTTACTTCCTTACAATGGTCACGGTGCCATTGTAAGGAAATCATATCCAATCTCCAGTTTTGGTAACGCTTTGTGACGTGAATGATGACTCCATTGTTAAAATGATAGCTATTGTGTCACATTGCCCAAAGTCTGACAAATGATTGGCGTGTGAACTGATAATGATCCATTTGCTAAATGATGTTCGATGAATAGCTCAATCTTTCCTATCTTTATGCCATAGTCTATTATGAGAGACAGTTTTTGTTTATTTATCGTTTTTTAGGGGGTGGATCAGCTTTAATGTTGGGGATAGATTGTTGCTTCCATTCCCCCATATATTTTTGGGGGTAAATATATATATATCCAGATACATACATATATATATACAGTTGAAGTCGGGCGTTTACATACATCTTAGCCAAATACATTTAAACTCAGTTTTTCACAATTCCTGACATTTAATCCAAGTAAAAATTCCCTGTCTTAGGTCAGTTAGGATCACCACTTCATTTTAAGAATGTGAAATGTCAAAATAATAGTAGAGAGAATTATTTATTTCAGCTTTTATTTCATCACATTCCCAGTGGGTCAGAAGTTTACATACACTCAATTAGTATTTGGTAGCATTGCCTTATAAATTATTTAACTTTGGTTAAACGTTTTGGGTAGCCTTCCACAAGCTTCCCACAATAAGTTGGGTGAATTTTGGCTCATTCCTCCTGACAGAGCTGGTGTAGCTGAGTCAGGTTTGTAAGGCCTCCTTGCTCGCACACGCTTTTTCAGTTCTGCCCACAAATTTTCTATGGGATTGACTTTGTTATCCTTAAGTCGTTTTGCCACAACTTTGGAAGTATGCTTGGGGTCATTGTCCATTTGGAAGACCCATTTACAACCAAGCTATAACTTCCTGACTGATGTCTTGAGATGTTGCTTCAATATATCCACATCATTTTCCCCCAAAATGCCATCTATTTTGTGAAGTGCACCAGTCCCTCCTGCAGCAAAGCAAAAGGTGGCAGCACATGATGCTGCCACCCCCGTGCTTCACGGTTAGGATGGTGTTCTTCGGCTTGCAAGCCTCCCCCTTTTTCCTCCAAACATAACGATGGTCATTATGGCCAAACAGTTCTATTTTTGTTTCATCAGACCAGAGGACATTTCTCCAAAAAGTACGATCTTTGTCCCCATGTGCAGTTGCAAACCGTAGTCTGTTTTTTTACGGCGGTTTTGGAACAGTGGCTTTTTCCTTGCTGAGCGGCCTTTCAGGTTATGTCAATATAGGACTCGTTTTACTGTGGATATAGATACTTTTGTACCTGTATCCTCCGGCATCTTCACAAGGTCCTTTGCTGTTGTTCTGGGATTGATTTGAACTTTTCGCATCAAAGCACGTTCATCTCTAGGAGACAGAACGTGTCTCCTTCCTGAGCGGTATGACGGCTGCGTGGTCCCATGGTGTTTATACTTGCGTACTATTGTTTGTACAGATGAACGTGGTACCTTCAGGCGTTTGGAAATTTCTCCCAAGGATGAACCAGACTTGTGGAGGTCTACCATTTTTTTCTGATGTCTTGGCTGATTTCTTTTGATTTTCCCATAATGTCAAGCAAAGAGGCACTGAGTTTGAAGGTAGGCCTTGAAATACATCCACAGGTACACCTCCAATTGACTCAAATTATGTCAGTTAGCCTAGCAGAAGCTTCTAAAGCCATGACATCATTTTCTGGAGTTTTCCAAGCTGTTTAAAGGCACAGTCAACTAAGTGTATGTAAACTTCTGACCCACTGGAATTGTGATACAGTGAATTATAAGTGAAATAATCTGTCTGTAAACAATTGTTGGACAAATTACTTGTGTCATGCACAAAGTAGATGTCCTAACCGACTTGCCAAAACTATAGTTTGTTAACTAGAAATTTGTAGAGTGGTTGAAAAACGAGTTTTAATGACTCCAACCTGCATGTAAACTTCCGACTTCCAACTATATGTATGTGTATATATATAATAAGAATAATAATATACACTGCTCAAAAAAATAAAGGGAACACTTAAACAACACAATGTAACTCCAAGTCAATCACACTTCTGTGAAATCAAACTGTCCACTTAGGAAGCAACACTGATTGACAATAAATTTCACATGCTGTTGTGCAAATGGAATAGACAACAGGTGGAAATTATAGGCAATTAGCAAGACACCTCCAATAAAGGAGTGGTTCTGCAGGTGGTGACCACAGACCACTTCTCAGTTCCTATGCTTCCTGGCTGATGTTTTGGTCACTTTTGAATGCTGGCGGTGCTTTCACTCTAGTGGTAGCATGAGACGGAGTCTACAACCCACACAAGTAGCTCAGGTAGTGCAGCTCATCCAGGATGGCACATCAATGCGAGCTGTGGCAAGAAGGTTTGCTGTGTCTGTCAGCGTAGTGTCCAGAGCATGGAGGCGCTACCAGGAGACAGGCCAGTACATCAGGAGACGTGGAGGAGGCCGTAGGAGGGCAACAACCCAGCAGCAGGACCGCTACCTCCGCCTTTGTGAAAGGAGGAGCAGGAGGAGCACTGCCAGAGCCCTGCAAAATGAACTCCAGCAGGCCACAAATGTGCATGTGTCTGCTCAAACGGTCAGAAACAGACTCCATGAGGGTGGTATGAGGGCCCGACGTCCACAGGTGGGGGTTGTGCTTACAGCCCAACACCGTGCAGGACGTTTGGCATTTGCCAGAGAACACCAAGATTGGCAAATTCGCCACTGGCGCCCTGTGCTCTTCACAGATGAAAGCAGGTTCACACTGAGCACATGTGACAGACGTGACAGAGTCTGGAGACGCCGTGGAGAACGTTCTGCTGCCTGCAACATCCTCCAGCATGACCGGTTTGGCTGTGGGTCAGTCATGGTGTGGGGTGGCATTTCTTTGGGGGGCCGCACAGCCCTCCATGTGCTCGCCAGAGGTAGCCTGACTGCCATTAGGTACCGAGATGAGATCCTCAGACCCCTTGTGAGACCATATGCTGGTGCGGTTGGCCCTGGGTTCCTCCTAATGCAAGACAATGCTAGACCTCATGTGGCTGGAGTGTGTCAGCAGTTCCTGCAAGAGGAAGGCATTGATGCTATGGACTGGCCCGCCCGTTCCCCAGACCTGAATCCAATTGAGCACATCTGGGACATCATGTCTCGCTCCATCCACCAACGCCACGTTGCACCACAGATTGTCCAGGAGTTGGCGGATGCTTTAGTCCAGGTCTGGGAGGAGATCCCTCAGGAGAACATCCGCCACCTCATCAGGAGCATGCCCAGGCGTTGTAGGGAGGTCATACAGGCACGTGGAGGCCACACACACTACTGAGCCTCATTTTGACTTGTTTTAAGGACATTACATCAAAGTTGGATCAGCCTGTAGTGTGGTTTTCCACTTTAATTTTGAATGTGACTCCAAATCCAGACCTCCATGGGTTGATAAATTTGATTTCCATTGATAATTTTTGTGTGATTTTGTTGTCAGCACATTCAACTATGTAAAGAAAAAAGTATTTAATAAGAATATTTCATTCATTCAGATCTAGGATGTGTTATTTTAGTGTTCCCTTTATTTTTTTGAGCAGTGTATATATATATACACACATAAACATACATACAAACAATTGTTTTTGAATATACATTTATTATTCCCGCAAACCCTACCACCCCTCCCCCAATTGGAGTAAACTAATAAACAATAACACTACCTTCAGTTTATACATATTATACACATTTTACAGACACAATCCATTTTACAATAGTTATATTTAGTATGTTTTCAGTCCTTCCTCTATTTCTGTTGTCCATCCAGTTTGATTTCTAACATCTCTGAACCTATATGAGTGACAGTTGAATGATTTCAGCCTAGATGTTCTCCAGTAGTCTTCCCTTTAGGCATGTCTCTAGCTGTGTTATTGACCTGTGTTTTTCCTTCTCTCCTGCAGTTTTATTTATCCTGTTGGAGGGGGCCTGGGACCGCCACAAGGTGAGTCATCCTACACTCTACAACCCAAATGGCTCCCTATTTAGTGCAGTACTTTTGACCAGTTGTGCACTAAATAGGGAATAGTGTGCCATTTGTGACGCGTCCTGTCAGTCAGCGCTACTTTTCCAAATCTCCCCGGGCACTTCACTCTCCTATGTGCCCTGGTTTCTTGAGAAGTTTTTGAATTCAGTAAATAGACCTAACCAATAACTCATATTGATGTTTATCTATCAGAGTGAAGTCAGTTCAGATGTGCATTGTGCACTATCAACAACAACATCAGTCAAATACAATACATAGGGCCTAGGCTTATGTCCTATCTGTTCCTGATAGTTTATTAGGTAAACAAACACACCCTTGTGGCTGTGTTGGGGGTCGTTAGATGTTTCAGCAAATACGCATCAGAATGCATGCAGCACTTTGTTTGGATGAGCCATAACCCATTATTCAGCCTGGTTGGGGCGTTATATGGTAAATCATGTGGAGGCTCCAGGAGGACTGTCAGCCAGAGCATCTGTGCAAACAAACACACTCTCTAATTCTATTCCCCAGTACTCCTCTGTTTTACTCTGAGCTGTCACAGCACTCCACTCACACAGGCAAAACAGATTGGGTTGTTGCTGAGCTTCTGTTTACTCTTCACTGTCCAGGAAATGTGCTTGCAATAATAATTCACTGCACAATGCTCATCTAGCCTATGTCTGGGGGAGTTCCAATAGCACACTCCAGTCCAGTTGGGCCAACTCTACTTATATAGTACATGTTCACGCTTTAATGACTACAGGTTATCTTTACGGTTTGCAACAACCCTTTGTCAGTATAGCCATTGCAGAGCTTATGATTGACTGGACATTTGTTGTGTGTTTTTGTCCAGGTATGATGCCCATGCAGCAACAGCAGCAACAACAGGGATTCCCTGGTATGGTTCAAGTCCAAATGCAGCCCAACATGCAAGGAATGATGGGAATGAACTTCGGAGGCCAGATGCCTCCTGGTGCCATGCCTATGCAGGTGGGTTGTGTGTGTGTGTATCTGAAGGCAATGGCCACAACATATTCCTCTCATTACTCTAGAGCACGAAACTCATTCAACTGAGGGCCGAGTGTCTGTGGGTTTTCACTCCTCCCTTGTACTTGATTGATTAATTAAGTTCACTAATTAGGAAAGAACTCCCCTCACCTGGTTGTCTAGGTCTTAATTGAAAGAAAAAAACAAAAACCTGCAGACACTCGGCCCTCCGTGGAATGAGTTTGACCCCCCTACTCTAGAGTGAAAGGTACTCTGTTTTACATTACTGGCAATGTGGTTCTCTGAGGTTTTAAATAAGCCAAAAGAAGAAGGGCAAGACCATCTCTCCTGTAATGCTGCTCTTTATAAGAGAGCAGACTGCCTCAAGCTACCTCTCTCATTCAGGCTAGACATTTAGAAGAAGGAGCCCTTTGCAGGGCATTGCTTCATCCTTACAAAATCCTCTGCCTTTATCTCTGTCTCTTTGCTCTTTCTTTTATCAAATGACAACTTTTCCTCCATTCACTGCTGCCATGTTAGGACATCTCTGCATTGCATAGTGTTAATAGCACACATTATTCCCAGTCTAAGTGGTTGTAGTTATGCAGTGATTGCTGTATGACAACCACTTTAGAAATGCATTGGTTTCCTGCTACTGCTGGGATAATATTGAATGAAAGGAATGCTATGATTGCTAACGAGACCTCCGCTTTGTGTGTGTGTGTGTGTGTGTGTGTGTGTGTGTGTGTGTGTGTGTGTGTGTGTGTGTGTGTGTGTGTGTGTGTGTGTGTGTGTGTGTGTGTGTGTGTGTGTGTGTGTGTGTGTGTGTGTGTTCGTTCGTTCGTTCGTTCGTTCTATGCAGGGTGGGATGGCCATGGGAATGCAGGCCCCTGGGATGCAGTTCATGGGCCAGCCACAGTTCATGAGCATGAGGGGCCCCGGGCCCCAGTACACTGCCGACATGCAGAAACAGATGGCCGAGGAACACCAGTAAGAGCCTTTCTCTCTCTGTCTGTCTTGCTCTCCCTTACTCGCTCTCTCTCTCTTTCCCCTCTCTGTTTTTCTCTACATGTTGTTCTGTCTGTCTATGTGGTCAGTGTGTGTGTTAGCTGTATGCTCTCTGTGTTGTTGTGTAGGAAGCGTCTGGAGCAGCAGCAGCGGATGCTGGAGGAGGACAGGAAGAGGAGGCAGTTTGAGGAGCAGAAACAGAAGCTGAGGCTGCTGAGCAGCGTCAAACCCAAGGTGAGCCACATCATCATCATGCCTGGCTACTGCCTCAGTACTGCCCTCGTTCGGTCCTAGTTCCCACAGTGTGATAAAGACACATGGGGTGCAATGTAGGACGCATCCATGCTGTCAGTCTAGACACATTCCCCTCCTGAGCCCTGCTTTGTCCCATCCACAGGGACAGATGGGGGCGAGTCGGGACGACGCGCTGGAGGCCATCAAAGGCAACCTGGACGGGTTCAGCAGAGACGCCAAGATGCACCCCACGCCATCCTCACACCCCAAGAAGCCAGGTACACTCCTCAGTACAGTCATTGTCCTTCACTCTGTGTTTCCTCCTTATCTGTCCTCCAGGAGTCAGGACACAGCTCCACTCCCCTGCTGCCTGACTGAACAGCCTCCCCTGAGAATGATAAGGCTGCCTCTGGGGTGTAGGCACACAGACAGACAGATGAGACAGACAGGCTGGTGACTGCCAGACTATGTGACAGCAGCTGTTGCAATGGACAGAGCAGTCTGTATCTGCCTCTGTCTCTCACAAAGATTATTTCATACTTAGTAGGAGACCAACATAATCTTCTGTTTTTCTGTCACGTTTCACTTTGTTTTAAATCTTCAACTTGACCTACTGTGTCTCTCACTGTCATTACCTTGTGCGTTACAGAAAGTTGTCTATTAGCAAACATCAAACTAACCACCTTATTTATTTAGTATTAACTGATCTGACATCCTTAGTTCATACTAACTATGGACATTATCATATTTATTATTTCATATGATAAACATATTCAAAAATAATTTTCTTAAAAATGCGTGATACATTTTCTGATCCTGCACAAACTAGCCTTTGTTTTACTACTATAGCACTGTGCACCGTGTACACCTCCTGTCATCGTAGCCTGTGTTGTCTTGTTCTGCCATTATCATTATTTCTCCATTTTTACAGACTCATCGCCATCCCACTCTTCTGTCACCTCTCACTCCCTCCCCCCTGCTTTCCCCGATGACGAGTTTAGTGACTTTATGCAGGGTCCCTTAGATGCCTGTTCCTCCTTCCCCCCCTCCTCCCAGGCCCATCCCCATTCTTTAGACCCAGGTCCTGGTCAGAGACCCTCCTCTGCCCCCTTCCCACAGTCCCTCCCTGCCTCTATGTCCATTCTTACTGCCACCCAACACTCTACTGTCAACTCCAGCTCCCCATCTGCATTTCAAGGTAACTGTTTTTTGTTCACATCAACTTCTTAAGTCAGTGTTTAGTGTTCATAAGCAACCAATAACACAGTTTGGAAATTGTGACCAGTGCTGCTGATGCGACAATAAGCCGTACCGCATCGTGGTGTTGAAGACTCTCTAGCGTCAGACTCGGTTTGTAGTCAGTTTACTGTGTGTAAGCATACAGACGGCACGACAGATGGTCAGATCGCTTCAGCCTTTAAGATAACGCACACTACAAAGTAAACCGTGTGAGTGCTGTACCCAACAACCAGTTCTGCCTCCATTAAAATCAGTACTGACATTTAGTAGAATACTCCCAGTAACACATGACTGTCACTGCTCACTCTGGCTGGCAGAGGCCCTGATAAGCCAGTTCTAGTGAGGAAGAGATGGAAGACTCTGACAGACAGTAAACACATCAGGAGGACAGGAGACAGAGCTGGTACTTGTCTCCCATCTGTCATGAGCCAATTAGATGGCGCAAACCTGCTCTACCACAGGGGTGTCAAACATACGGCTGGATCCGGCCTGCGAGGGGGTCCAATCCTGTCCGCGGGTGGTCATTTTTAAATGACTAAAACCATATATAAACTGCAGAAATGATAATGGACCTATATTCCTACAGTTTCTTGACTGTTTCCAGCTCGCTTATAATCCCGTGAATGATAGCTAAACAGACACGGACCATCGAAAATTCCAACCAATTTTCAGTGCGGCCCTCCGGACCTCGCTGAAGGCCGAATGCGGCCTCTGGGGCAAAATGAGTTTGACACCTCTGCTCTAGCTCTTTGATATGCTGCCAGTGCCACCGACCTGGAAAGTGATAGCCTAGTCTATCAGTAGCATTCAATAAGTAGCCAGTAGCTCCACCTAGGTGCAAAAGTTGAACATATTTGTCATGTAATGTGTGAAGCTGCTGAAGCACTACATTTCTACACTCTTAAAGTGTCCCTGAGTTGAGATTTGCACACTGACTGACAGCTGTAAAGTAATGATGGACAGTTTCTGTTAAATCCAAATTCGCTCTACCCTCATTACTGAGGAAGGGCCAATAGAACTAAGAAACAGGCATTATGAATGGTTGTGATATCAATCAGCTGTGTTCCTCCTCACCCACCTCTCTAGGCCCGTCCCTGGAAGAGAAACTGTTCTCCTCGTGTGATTTAACGGCTGAAAAGAAGGCCCAGGTTAGCTTTAAGTCCCAGAGGACCCTGGCCCCTAACCGAGCTACAGTCTCGGCCCAGTTTCATTCCAGCACCAAGGCCCGGAACTGGGCTGAGGCTCCTGGGGACCTGAGTTCTGCTTTCACTATAGAAACACCACAACCAGAGGCACCAGCACCGGGGCCCACAGCCCCCTCACCAACAGCCGACCCCCCTCCTCCCCAAACCAGTAGTGACAGTGGTGAGAAAAGAAACAATTTATTAACAGTCTCTTTCTCTGCCTTTGATCACTGCAGAATGAACACACAATCAGCGCGGAGCATGGGGCCTGTTTTTTCAAGCTAATGGTCGAATGCCCCCAATTCCTCTCTTATTTTGCAGCAAACACTTCAACGTTGACTAATAAGACTTCAGATAATGCGATTTTACTGTCTATACCCCTGATGCTTCTCTTGATTGTCCTATCTGTAATGGAAATCATATTAACCAACCCTAAAAGCTCTTGATGTCATTCATCCTGTTTTGTTGGGTAACTGCTTCGGGACTCTCCTATATAGCTGAGGAATCTTTCTGCCTGGCCCCTATTCCCTAAATAGAGCTCTGTAGGGAATAGGTGTCATTTGACGCCGTCAGAGAGAGACTGACGCATGCTGCTGACTGCTTGGGTTTAACACGGATGAGATGCTACGCTTGGATTGACCCGTACCTACTGGAGTCCCGTGGGTCTAGAGCTGGTGCCTCAGTCGGATTCTGCATGCCGCTCTGCCACTCAGCCACTCTGCCTTTTTGCTGCTCTGCCACTTAGCCGCTCTGCGTTTCTGCTGCTCTGCCACTCAGCCGCCCTGCGTTTCTGCTGCTCTGCCACTCAGCCGCCCTGCGTTTCTGCTGCTCTGCCACTCAGCCGCCCTGCGTTTCTGCTGCTCTGCCACTCAGCCGCCCTGCGTTTCTGCTGCTCTGCCACTCAGCCGCCCTGCGTTTCTGCTGCTCAGCCGCCCTGCGTTTCTGCTGCTCAGCCGCCCTGCGTTTCTGCTGCTCTGCCACTCAGCCGCCCTGCCTTTCTGCTGCTCTGACACTATGCCTTTCTGCTGCTCTGCCGCTCAGCCCCTCTGCCGCTCAGCCTTTCTGCAGCTCAGCCGCTCTGCCACTCAGCCGCCCTGCCTTTCTGCTGCTCTGACGCCCTGCCTTTCTGCTGCTCTGACGCTCTGCCTTTCTGCTGCTTTGCCACTCAGCCTTTCTGCCTTTCTGCCGCTCAGCCTTTCTCCCGCTCAGCCACTCAGCCACTCTGCTGCTCTGAAACTCTGCTACTATCTATTTGCTCTCGTTTGTTTGTCTTTCTCCTCAGTCGCTCGCTGTCTGTCCCAGGGAAATGTGGAGGTTACTCATCATAGAGGTTTGATGAGAGGATTTGCTGCTTGAGTCAACATTTGTCATTTCAACGTACTAGTCTGAGGCTTCCATTGAGGCATCTTCCTCTCCAAATGCACCTTGTTAAGTGTATTTTAGGAGCTGCTTTTACACCTGCTGTAACACTAACTCCACCCTAGTACAGTAATGAAAAAATGACCTCATGGTTGCACAGAAGATTTAGATCAATGTTAGTATGAATTGAAAAGAGAGGCTCATTTATTTGTTTGACAACCCAAATCCAACCCTATCTTCCCTCTCAGGAGCTGTTGGAGTAGTTGGTTCTGGTTCAAGGACAGATGAATAGTTGTATGAAGCACCAGGAAGCTTAGGATGTGGCATCCCAAATGGCACCCGATTCCCGTTATAGTGCACTACTTTTGACCAGATCCATATGGGCTCTGGTCAAAGGTAATGCACTAGGGTGCCATTTGGGATGCATCCTTAGTGAATCAGTGCAGAGCAGCGTTACACTTCTACTCAGATCTCTAGACAGGTGGAGAATACTATACAGGCAGGCTCTGGTCTGGTGAGATGCTGAGCAGAGCAGGTCGTACACCCAGCCCTAAGTCTCTGCTTCAGCTCCTAACCTAACTGTCCCTGTGTTGCTGACAGCAGGTGTTGGTGGTTACCCTCAACAAGAGCACATCCAGCCCATGGTACCAGGCTGGCTCTACAACGACAGCCTCATCCCAGGTAAACGCCTACGTTTTGGAACAGGTTTCTACCAATGATGTATTATGGTCTATCGTATCTACTCAGATCCTTTCCAACAAGTCAATCAGAGAAAACTTCCTAGTTCTACCCAGTCTTTCTGTAATATGTTTGACCTGTTGCTATGCCTTCTCTTTCTCCCTTCCAGAGATGTTCAAAAAGGTCCTGCAGTTCACCATGACTCCGGGGGGCATCGACACAGCCAAGCTCTACCCCATCCTGATGTCATCAGGCCTGCCCAGGGAAGCACTGGGCCAGATCTGGGCCTCAGCCAATCGCACCACGCCTGGCATGCTGACCAAGGAGGAGCTCTACACAGTCCTGGCTCTGATTGGTGTGGCACAGGTAGGCATTTGCATCACCTTATGTTTTTTTAAAGGGTCTGAGTTATTAACAACAGAAAGATTTGAGGGTTTTTTCTGTCAATGGGGACATAAGACCATCCTTCACTGTGATCTTTTCTTCATGTAAAGGACAGTCCCTAATATTATGTTTCATTGCACCTTACTTCACTTCAGTAGTTAGGCCTACTGCATGCTATGACGTGTGCAGTTGAGACATGCTATGACGTGTGCAGTTGAGCCATGCTATGACGTGTGCAAAAGGAGACTGATAGTGAGTGACTGTGCTGAATCTATGATCTGGGAGGGTGGTGGTGGTGGTGTGACTGAGCTCAGGCAGCCAGGTGAAGGTGACTGAATCTCCTCCCAGCCTAGTGTGACAGCAGACCTCTTATCTCCCCCGGCCTGGCCCGGCCCTGCCTCTCACCAGCACCCCTGGGAGACTGACAATCCCAGGCACCTCACAACTCACTCTGCATGCCACTGCCACAGCGAGAATAATAACACTTATTTAGTTATGTAAATGTAAGAGCCTTGAGGGAGTGCCGCCATGAGCTGCATCCTTTGTAGAGTGATGAAAAGGTTTGAGAAGCCGGCGCCAGTGGAGGCTGTTAAAATGGAACTTGACTTTAATGAATTATTTATTTCAGCAAAACATCTGTCTGGCTCCTGCTGGATGGAATAGAATGTTAATAGATGATTGGGGAGGATGAAAGATAAATCACAATGTTCCAGCATCACTGCTTTATAATAACGATGCACTCATACTGACAGTATTGTCTGTTCAATATATGATGACGGTGCCTTTGCGATGTTTAATGCCCCCGTTTAAGTAACTTTCTAAATGTCTAACATATGAAAATCCACATTAACGCATTAAGCAGTTACTCAACTTGGACTTTCAGTGATGTCACACTAACAGTCCATCATTCTGGAGACGCAGCCTCATCTGAACCTGACCACTGATCCCTGTTGATCCCGCCCCTGCAGAGTGGTCTTCCAGCCATGAATGTGGAGATCCTGAGCCAGTTCCCCTCTCCCCCGGTGCCCAACCTGCCTGCCCTGGCCATGGCTATGGCCCCTGTCATCCAGCACCAACACCAGCAGCCCATGATGACTCAGCCCCCTGTCCCTGTGTCCATGGCCATGCCTACACCAGCACCAGCAGTCATGGGCAGGGCTCCTCCTGCTGCTCCTTTACCCTCCGCCCAACCACCCACCAACTTCATCACCAACTTCCCACATGTGCAGGTAACACATCCAGCCAATGGGCCAACCAAGCCTCTCCATAGTACATACAGATACATGTGGTTTCATTCCACATTATGTATAATAGTATGTTTAATTTATGCCATTTAGTAGACGCTTTTATTCAAAGCGACTTAGAGTAGTGTGTGCCTTCATTCTGTGCTGTTTACTTTGGTCACTCATGTGTCCATCGTCTTGGTGGTGTGTTTAGGGGAAAGCAGACGATGATGACTTCCAGGACTTCCAGGAGGCCCCCAGGGCAGGAGGAGGGGATCAGTCCTTCACTGAATTCCAGGGGGAAACCTTCCCCACCACCACATCCTCTCTGCACCAGAACAGGTACAGTGCTGACTGACTGACTGACTGACTGGAGTGACTGACTGACTGGAGTGACTGACTGACTGGAGTGACTGACTGACTGGAGTGACTGACTGACTGACTGACTGGAGTGACTGACTGACTGGCGTGACTGACTGACTGGAGTGAGTGAGTGACTGACTGACTGACTGACTGACTGACTGACTGACAGCCTTCCTTCCTTCCTTCCTTCCTTCCTTCCTTCCTTCCTTCCTTCCTTCCTTCCTTCCTTCCTTCCTTCCTTCCTTCCTTCCTTCCTTCCTTCAGTGGCTGGATCAGTGTTTGGTATTACTTTAAATCAGATTACACATTCTGTATGGAAGTAAAGCTGAATGCTACATGTTATACAGGTGTTGTGGGTAACAAGTACATGGTCACTTAGTTGCTTGTAGTAGTTTCTCGAGCATAACAATTGCACCTCGCCATCTCTTAATGAATCCATTTCAATGGACAGTAGAGTTGCTTTATATTACTTTTCAAACCCTGCGTGGGGAGTCTGTCTCTCATTGTTTCCTCCTGCGTATCTCCAATCCCCCGGTTTCAGATCCCTTTCTAATTTAAAGGAAGCCCCATGCTGAATCTTCAGCCAGTCAGGATAGACAGGTGTACTCTGACAGCAGCAGTACAGTGGCTCTTAACGAGATGATGTTCAGTGGAAGGCTTCAGGAGAGATCCCTCATTCCCTCCAGGCTTTTGATTCCCGGGTCTTATCTACAGTCCAGTATGGTGTACAACTGCAGTGGAATTTCACCATTGTATGTGTCCAATCAGCTCAGGCAGCTTAAGGGGATTAAGGTAGAGGAGATGGGCGCAGCATTGACCCCCAGAGTGTGTCCCCAATCGCACCCTATTCCCAGACTCCCCTGTAGACTGAGCATGGTGTGTTGTCTGTCTGCAGTGCTCCTGCCATTCTGACTCCGGTCTCTGGCTCCTCCTCGTCATCCTCTGATAAGTATGCTGTCTTCAAGCAGCTCTCTGTGGAGGAGCCTCCAGAGCCCACTCAGCCTGCCGCAGGTACACACCCTCCTGGCCCTACAACACGCACACACACACACACACACCTCAACAACTAATCACTACTGATACACATCCTCCACCACAACTAACAGATGTGTAGAAAATAGAAGACATTTCTGATGATGTTTATCGTAGAATACTTGCCTAATAGTATTTGAGTGGTATTGTAGTACAGTACATTTGCCTGCCTGCCAAATATGCTGTCATTTATCATTCAGTTGAACGCGTACCTGTTTTGTTTATCTCGTTTGACCCAGATTTTGACGGAGACAAATACAGTGTGTTCCGACAGCTGGAGCCACCAGGTGACAGGAAACCAGTAGGTAAGTAGAGCTCTCCCTCCCTGGCTCTGGGCTGGGTCACGCTTATGCAGTTCCCAAGCCAAACCCCACAGCTTCCAGGCCTTTTGACAGAGAGTGCGTAGTGGGACTGGGCTCTGAGATGGTCCCTGTACTCAACAGATGGCTAGAGGAAGAAACTGACAGACCTTCAAACACAAAGTCACAGCAGCCTTGGAGGAGAAAATACTTTGGATGACTGACTTGTTTTTGTAGGTAGACAGAAATAGGTTGGAGAGAGACTGTGTACCAAGAAGAATGCTGTTTGTATAATATCTGAGTGGTCTGTATGCTTTTATGTTGCACACATTTCCAGAGTACTCAGTACATTCAGCAGTATCCCTGATGTCGGTCTGTTTCCTGCTGTTCCCTGTTTCACTAGGACAGTTTCCGATGGGGACAGCAGTTCCCACGACTCCAGTAAGTCCTGCCTGAGTCTGATTGCAGTGACCTTTCCTGTGTGTTGCCTGCCAGGCTCACTCTCCATAGTGAGCCCATTAGTTAAATCTTTCCCACAAAACAGCAGTGGTGTGAACACCATTTCATGCTTCTGTCATTGCAGTGGTGTGAACAGCCCCTAAAACAACAACTCTCTCTACCCACTTTTCCTTTGTGGGTTTTCTTATAGCCCTCCTGTCATGATTGTGGTTTTAAAAACATGGCACTACTGAGGAAGTCTTTGTAGATTGTAGTAAGGGAGTTCTTTCCTCTGAAGTCGCAGCTTAATCATGTGCTGTTCCAGTTAGGGACTGACAGATGGCAAGTGCTTGTGGTGGTGGTGTGTCTCTGTAGACAGCCCAGCCTGGTTTGTGCACTGCTGTCTGCTGCTGCTGTTCTCTCATAGCAGTGTCTCGGACTACAGCCCAGCGCAGTTCTCTCCACAGCTTGAAATTCACCACGAGCCTCCGCTATGTGACAGAGCTGTAACTAATCCCCTCTCTTTCTTGTAGGATTGTGAAATTAGAAAAAAATCCGGAACTGAGGCGACTGATGTTACTTTGTGTTATGCCAATGTCCTCTCTGTCTGGCTGCTGTATTAAATGCTTTTGCAATGCCTTTCAATTGTTCTGTTTGTTTCGCAGGGGAAGGATTTGCCGATTTCAAGTCTGTCAGTGTGGATGATGGCTTCACAGACTTTAAAACCGCCGACAGCATCTCTCCACTAGAACCTCCAGACCAGGCCAAGATGTTTCAGCCAGCCTTCCCTCCTGCTTTCCCTAACTCTCAGTCTCTACCGCAACTACAACACCAGCTACATCAACAACAACAACCAGCAGTCTCTCTCTCTCAGCCTAAAAGCCCTCTCAACATGGCTGACCTGGATCTCTTCTCCTCTATGGCTCCCTCAGTCCCCACCCCTGCTGAGATCAAGCCCAGTCCCTTCCCCTCTGTGCCCCCCTCTCTAGTGCTCCCACCAGGCAGGGCCAAGCCCCCCGGGGGCGGGGCCGAGGACTTTGGTGACTTTTCCCTTTTTGGCCCCACCTCCTCTTCTGAGGCTGCTCCTATTGGCCCTGATGTGGGAGGGGGTGTGGCAGCGTCTCATGATGACTTTGCAGACTTCATGGCTTTCGGCAGCTCTGGGGGGGAGGCCAAGGGTGAGGGGTTGAGGTCTGGAGAGGGGAGGGCACGGGGGAGAGGAGAGACCATCACCACTCCACAGCGCCCCCAGCAGGGCTCTGACAAGTATGACGTGTTCAAGCAGCTGTCTCAGGAAGGAGGCCTGGCATATGACGACAACAAGCACAGCGCCGGCGGCTCGTTCTCTTCCCTCAGGAGCGAAGCAGATGACTTCACCGACTTCCAGTCGTCCAAGTTTTGCACAGCGCTGGGGGCCTCGGAGAAGAGCCTAGTGGATAAGGTGGCAGCCTTCAAACAAGGAGGCAAGGAGGACTCGGCTTCAGTCAAGTCCCTAGACCTCCCATCCATCGGGGGCAGCAGCGTGGGCAAGGAGGACTCTGAGGACGCTCTGTCAGTGCAGCTGGACATGAAGCTGTCAGACATGGGCGGAGACCTGAAGCACGTGATGTCAGACAGCTCTCTGGATCTGCCGGGCCTCTCGACCCACCATACCCCTGCCGCAGGTGAGGAACTAGTGCGCCTCCTCTGGTGAGGCCCCGCCCAGTCACACATAAAGAACCAATCGTAGGCCTGGCGGTGGCCCCTCTGTCTCCACCCCCCTCAGTGCCCCTTAGCTCCCACTAAACCAGGAGTTAGACTAGAGGGCAAAGCAGTGAGCTAGCTCATCCACATCACTGCTGAATCATGATGAGACAGTCAAACGCCACACACTATTATCATATCATCTCATCACACCCACCAGTCATTCATTCCCAAACCCATCATTACCTGGTATTCATTTCAGCGTATTTATTCACTTAATATTTATTTATTATTTATTAAACATATTAAGGTACTTTAGATGAATTTATTTATTTTTAATTTGTTTAGCATTTGTAGCACAGACAAAAAGCAAAGTCCTCTCCGCCTCCTCTTAGCTCCATTCATATAGAGTTGATGAGAGACAGTCAGGTTGATGTGATGTAGTCAGTCTGCTCTATGCTACCACTGGCCTTCATTCCCTGTCTGTGCTGTCATAGCCCACATCGCTCATCACCTCAATGCACCTTTTGTCTCCCCAGTCGTGATTGTGTGTGTGTTGACGTGTTGAGGGATGTGACTAAAATAGCTGAATGCAGATGAACACAGGGACATGTAATGGTGATGGGCCTTTGTACCAGGAGATGTTATTTATTCTCATCACTTTCAGAATGGCCAGTTCCTGTATGCTGCAATCGGCTTTCATTTTACTCACAGCAAGCCAAATTCTTCCTCAGATTGATTATATTATGTTGACGCTTAATGCTCAGCTATCAAATCAAGCATGATGATAATAAGAGGCGTACAAGAAAAATGTGTAAAGATGTTCCCTGATAGTGGACATACTTATTATGTGAAAAGAAAGTATTTATGAAAAGACAGAACGTATTTATGAATGGCAGAAATCACCTCAACCTCTACAGTTTATAATATTGCATTGAGTAAATTGTTTTGATTGCTCATTGTGTGTTGGTATGTGTGAGTGTGATTGGTTGATTGTGTTTTGTATGTGTACGAGTGAGTTTTCCTACGGTGTGTGAGAGTACCCATATAGTATTCCTTGGCACTCCCAGTATTGGGTATCAATCTCCCATAGTGCTTTTGTTCCAACTCCCTAAACCTAAGTGGTCTCACACAGCCCACATCACTACAAAGAGGTCAGAGGTTGGCATAGCAGACAGTAGAGGCACAAAGGCACTGCTCTCAGGGTCTGCCCTGCCCTGAACCTCTAAATGGAAACACTCTCATGGAATCTAATTAGCCTTAATGTCCAGATCAGCACCCTCTCCTCTCCCTTCCCATGATTATAATTCATTTACCAAGCATCTCATCTTCCATGTCATGTCTCATATATTCCTTCAAGTACAAGGTCTCTCCTTACAGCCTCTGTGTGTGAGCAGCACACTCCTTTTAGCACCCAGTTTGCAGTGAGATGTCCTTATATAGACTATAATATTTCAACACTAGCCAACATATCAGTTCATTGGTTTTAGCAGTTTGGGCAAGGGGCATCTCAATCAAATTCCATCTAGGAATTGACCATATGAGTTATTCTAAATCGGAAATGATCGATGTAATGATGCCAATTTATTTGTTTAAGTTTTATTGCACATCGGAATAAATCAACTTTCAGTTGAACTGAAATGGTTAGGCTACTCTCGAAGGAGAGAGTAAGACAATAACCAATGGCAACTGATCCCGGAGCTGCAGCAAAATGGTTGCCATTAATATGATGAAGATAGTGTAGTGGAGTATTGAAAACATTCCCCAGAACCTGTTAATTGCTTCTCCTTTTATTCTGACCCACGTTCAACCAATCAGTATTGCTGTTCTTGTACAGCACCAATCAAATCTCATCGCTGAGAAAGCGTATAGTAGCAGGCCTTGGAGTGTGAAACCCTGTTCAAGCCTGGAGAAAATGTAACCAACCTTAAAGAGACAGTATCTATTTTTCCCAACCGGTGCTCCTTTGGGTCAGAGCTGCTCAAAAGGAAGCCTTTTCATTTGTCTTTGATATTCAGGTATGTTTTGTAATGTGTGGGTCCATGAACAGGCTCTCTGAGAACACACTGAAGTTAGTGATACCCTCCCTGCCTTGCTTTTTTTGCTGCAGTGTGCCTGCCTGTTCAATTTGTGAAATTGACAAGAACATATTATAGGATTACATTTTTCTGCATAACAGTATTACTAGTTGTTTTTATTAAAGGAAAGAAAAAAAGACAATGTATACAGATTTAATAGTGTATTTTTATTACAGGAAAATTCGTATTTATTTTCAGACTAGATAGACTTCCTGATATTATTTTAAACAATGTGTTGTGTAAACTATTTGAAGATGAAATGTATATATGAGGATAGGCAAGTTATGGAAAATATTTTAGATTGGTTCAGAATCAAAGATTGATTGTTGTCTTGAGAAACCCTATCTTGCTGTTAGTTATTGAATGGCCACTAAGAGCTTGTACAGAGGAGCCTAGAACTAACAGGTAGCGAGAGAAAAATGATACTGTCTCTTTAAATCTATTTTGTCACATGTGATTGGACAAGATGAAGACCCTCTCTAAGGTCTTGTGGTAGGATAGTCCACTTGTTTTATTTAACCCTTTGAGAGCTTGAGCAGAATGGTTTTACAAAGAATCATGCAAAAAACACAAATGGAGAGAAATGTAGCTGGGTCACTTGACAAGTTTACATGTGCTAAATAATGGATTTGGAGATCCATACCTCTCCTCCAAATTCTCAGCAATAGAATGTATTAGACCATTGAAATATATCCTATGTATATGATGTTGACGTTATGTAATTGTAGTAAGACACAAACAGTTGTGATTTGAAAATGACAAAACCCTTATTTATTTTATCTCAAAAGTCTGCTGTTGACATTTGAGTTACTATCATGGCGAGAACAGTAGAGAAGCATTCAGGTCCTCAAAGGGTTAATCACTCTCCTGCCTTGAACTTGTCCTTTAAATCACCTTGGCTTTTCAAGTGTTCTGTATTCAATTATCTTTCTATCAATCAACCTGTTGCTTTCCACCCTATTAGTACAACTACAGTGTGTCGTCTTCTACCGAGATTTGCTCATTTTAGTCTGTGAATGTGCCTTCTCATTCTGCATCTATATTCTTCTGGGGCTTTTCTTTCTTTTACCGTTTGTTTTTCTTCTTTTCTGACTCTGCATACCGTAGTATTCTAAATGATTCAAATATACTTTTACAGGTGTTAGTTTGACAAACCTCTTGTAACAATAGACCTCTCTCAGAGTATTTTGTGATCTTTCTCTCTTTACCCATGTTGTCGTAATAAATATTACTATTGGTATTGCTGAAATGCGTACCGTCTTATTTTCTCCCTTCCCTATCCTGAGGGCAGATTATGATCTAGCTACACTAGGCTTACTACTACACTAGTTCCTTGTCAATTTCACAAATTGCTTTTTTGTGTGCAAGGGTTGTGTCACGCATTAGGCTACGCTGACTGGGGTCCACACGTGCCTGCAGGTTATACTGTATCTTAGAAGGAGTGTGTATCTCTGAGTGTGTGACTGTGAGCACTTGTAAGAATGTGTGCTTGTTTGTGTTGCCAGTAATTATATGATTCCTGCCTGATATGTTACGAATTGAACAGTGTTCTGCTTGTACAACACAGTTTGTGGGGTAGATAATCAATACAGACACAGAGCTGCTCCACTCCACGACTGACGTTGCCATGGCAATCTCATGAAATGGATATCATTTTGTATTGTCATGTTAGCAGAACTGTCTGTTCCTAATAGTTTGTGCTACAGTATTGTCACACACCTAGAGAAAACCATAGAGAGGTGTTCTACAGCAGGGCCTCATGTCCTGTCCTGTCTTATCTGCCTCAGAACTGTCTGATCTCCAATCTACCTCAGCAGCAGCCAACCCTCTCAGGGCATCTATTTCATTTGTATCAGAGGACAGCTAACTCAACCCTTGGTTAATTTACATGTGACACATCAAATGAATAGAGGTCAATGCTATGTTCTCCTTTTCAGTAGCAATTAAAGGGATACTTCGGGAGTTTGGCAATGATGCCTTTTATCTACTTCCCCAGAGTCAGATGAACTTGTGAATACCATTTTTATGTCTAGGCATACGGTTTGAAGGAAGTTGCTAACTAGTGCTAGTGCAATTGCTAACTAGTGTTAGCGCAATGACTGGGGGTCTATGGGTATCTGCATGCTAGCAGATACCCATGGACTTCCAGTCATTGTGCTAACGCTAGTCAGCATTGGCTCACCAAACTACCTCTAACATCCTTCATACTGGACACAGAAACATAAAAATGGTATCCACAAGTTCATCTGATTCTGGGGAAGTAGATAAAGTGCCTCGTTGCCAAAATACCGAAGTATCACTTTAGCCTAAACCTATTGGTATTATCAAAACAAATATTCCACTGTCACAACTACAGTCGTGGCCAAAAGTTTTGAGAATGACACAAATATTAATTTTCAGTCTGCTGCCTCAGTTTGTATGATTGCAATTTGCATATACTCCAGAATGTTATGAAGAGTGATCAGATGAATTGCAATTAATTGAAACTGAATCCCCTAAAAACATTTCCACTGCATTTCAGCCCTGCCAAAAATGGACCAGCTCACATCATGTCAGTGATTCTCTCGTTAACACAGGTGTGAGTGTTGACGAGGACAAGGCTGGAGATCACTCTGTCATGCTGATTGAGTTCGAATAACAGACTGGAAGCTTCAAAAGGAGGGCGGTGCTTGGAATCATTGTTCTTCCTCTGTCAACCATGGTTACCTGGAAGGAAACACGTGGCGTCATCATTGCTTTGCACAAAAGGGCTTCACAGGCAAGGATATTGCTGCCAGTAAGATTGCACCTAAATCAACCATTTATCGGATCATCAAGAACTTCAAAGAGAGCGGTTCAATTGCTGTGAAGAAGGCTTCAGGGCGTCCAAGAAAGTCCAGCAAGCGCCAGGACCATCTCCTAAAGTTGATTCAGCTGCGGGATTGGGGCACCACCAGTACAGAGCTTGCTCAGGAATGGCAGCAGGCAGGTGTGAGTGCATCTGCACGCACAGTGAGGCAAAGACTTTTGGAGGATGGCCTGGTGTCAAGAAGGGCAGCAAAGAAGCCACTTCTCTCCAGGAAAAACATCAGGGACAGACTGATATTCTACAAAAGGTACAGGGATTGGACTACTGAGGACTGGGGTAAAGTCATTTTCTCTGATGAATCCCCTTTCCGATTGTTTGGGGCATCCGGAAAAAAGCTTGTCCGGAGAAGACAAGGTGAGCGCTACCATCAGTCCTGTGTCATGCCAACAGTAAAGCATCCTGAGACCATTCATGTGTGGGATTGCTTCTCAGCCAAGGGAGTGAGCTCACTCACAATTTTGCCTAAGAACACAGCCATGAATAAAGAATGGTACCAACACATCCTCCGAGAGCAACTTCTCCCAACCATCCAGGAACAGTTTGGTGACGAACAATGCCTTTTCCAGCATAATGGAGCACCTTGCCATAAGGCAAAAGTGATAACTAAGTGTCTCGGGGAACAAAACATCGATATTTTGTGTCCATGGCCAGGAAACTCCCCAGACCTTAATCCCATTGAGAACTTGTGGTCAATCCTCAAGAGGCGGGTGGACAAAGAAAACCACAAATTCTGATAAACTCCAAGTATTGATTATGCAAGAATGGGCTGCCATCAGTCAGGATGTGGCCCAGAAGTTAATTGATAGCATGCCAGCCAGGGCAGATTGCAGAGGTCTTGATAAAGAAGGGTCAACACTGCAAATATTGACTCTTTGCATCAACTTCATGTAATTGTCAATAAAAGCCTTTGACACTTATGAAATGCTTGTAATTATACTTCAGTATTCCATAGTAACATCTGACAAAAATATCTAAAGACACTGAAGCAGCAAACTTTGTGAAAATTAATATTTGTGTCATTCTCAAAACTTTTGGCCACTACTGTACAGATCAAGTGAGTCTGTATCTGTATGTGAGCGAATTATGTTGTACCCCTATATTTTCTGTCATCTATGTCACCAATTGGAAATAGACATTTTTAGAACACAGTCAATTTCAGCTTTTTATCCCTCCTTTAAGCTGGTGATCACATCCTAGTAAGTGAACCCTTACACACACTATAGTGCAGCACTAGATTAAATGCAGTGCATATGATCTCACTGTCACAATGTAGGGAAGATGGGGTGTTACTCTGACCAAAGTAAAGCTGCTTGTTGTAAGTCAACACAAATTCAGCATCAGAAACAGAATATGGCTTCCACAGTAAGTATGTTTCGTATAACATATCAAAACTTCGCCAGATGCCTTGTCACTTTATCATGGCTGACTGACTGGTTGCTATCATTTCAGCACCCTATGCTTTTCCCACTTAGAGCCACCAGTGTGTATTTTGTGTTGTCATTACAGAAGGAGACGACATGAAGTTTGACCCCTTCGGAACGTCAGCAGTCAGCAGGCTGGCCAGCTATGATTGGTCAGAAAGAGAGGAATGCCTGTCTGCTCAGGGTCAGGCCAAGAAGCATCTGGTCCTGGACAGTGTTGGTGTTTCCTCCTCTTTCCCTTCCTCAGACATAGTCCACAGGAAGGAGACGCCGTTCGGCAGCACAGAAAACATCCCCATCACACACACCTGCCAGACGAAGATCACCACCTTCTCAACAGAGGATAGTGTGTCGACCGACAGCAAGTTTGAGGCCTTTGCTGACTTTGGATCTTGTGAGCCGGTAGGTTTGGGTGGGGACGAGGATGATGACTTTGGGGACTTTGCCAGCACGGTGTCGGAGAAGTCAGACTCCCCCGCGGCCGAGCCGGGCTCCGAGGGGAACCTGAACGAGGCCTCAGATGAGTTCGGGGCCTTTCAGGGGGACAAGGCCAAGTTTGGGAAGTCAGACTTTCTGAAGGCCAGCTCTCAGACCAAGGTCAAGTCCAGTGAAGAGATGATCAAGAGTGAACTCGCCACCTTTGACCTCTCTGTACAAGGTGAGTCATCTGACCTGTACTCTCTCTCTCTTGATTTATTTTCAGAAGTCAACTGATAAGTAGATATACATTCATTTTCTGATCCTCAGTCAGTAGATGCTGGTTTCAAAATGTAAATTGCATCCAGTTACACCATGCCTTATATTTCTGATGTAGTGGTGTGAATCAGATCAGCTGGCCCTGATGTCAGGACTTTCATCACCTCATATTGGAGCATCTGTGGCCCCTCCGGCAGCTCAGTGCAGTTCCACTGTCAGACAATAGATGGCAGTGTTGTGCACATCCTTGGTACACAACACAGGCAGATGAAATGAATTAACAACACAGCCCAGAAATCCGTGCCTATACGAAATTAACTGTATTCACTCCTTGGGTGTTCATTTTTTACTGTCGTTTTCCGGTGTTATGTTTCATGCATAGCTCATTAGCTTTTCCTACCTCCAAAGTGATGAAAGCTAATTTGCCTCATTGATTTCTCTCCCAGTGTTAAACGTAATTAGTTTTCAGTTGTTATTCCACTGTCCTTATTGAATGGTTATCTGATCGGTGTGTGGTAGTGGGGGAATGTATTAGTGCTGTCATATTGTGGGGAAGATGATGCATGTCTCTGCAGGAGGTGATTACCCGGTTCTCTCTCTCTCTCTCTCTCTCACACACACACACACACACACAGACAGACAGACAGACAGACAGACAGACAGACAGACAGACAGACAGACAGACAGACAGACGGGGAGACAGACAGACGGGGAGACAGACAGACGGGGAGACAGACAGACGGGGAGACAGACAGACGGGGAGACAGACAGACGGGGAGACAGACAGACGGGGAGACAGACAGACGGGGAGACAGACAGACGGGGAGACAGACGGGGAGACAGACAGACAGACAGACGGGGAGACAGACAGACAGACGGGGAGACAGACAGACAGACAGACGGGGAGACAGACAGACAGACAGACAGACAGACAGACGGGGAGACAGACAGACGGGGAGACAGACAGACAGACAGACAGACAGACAGACAGACAGACAGACAGACAGACAGACAGACAGACAGAGCCCATGTTGAATAGTTTGGGCTCAGCATGTGACTGTGTGTTTGTGTGTCTTTTTTCGTGTGCCTGTCTATTTTCGTGTTTGTGTGTATGTATCTATCCATTTTTTCTGTGTGTGTGAGCGAGTGAGCCCTTATGAATTATTCATACTTGCGTTGGTTGCCGTGGCGCTGTTTTGTACATAATTATCATTTGTTGTAAATGAAGTGTTTGTCGTCTGTGTCCTTGTCCGGAAGTAATGAGCCACAACAGAATATGAGCTCGGGTAAAAAGTCACAATTATGCCATAGTAAACAAACAGGTGCATATCTGGAATTAGCCAACATCTCTGGGTTGGTATAAGTGACCATTTAAAAGGGCATTTGTATGTACTGTATGTATGCCAGACATTGCCTGTATATACTATATATGTACGATCAAGACACTCTCCTCTTGTCCTTGCCTCAGGCTCCCACAAGCGTAGCCACAGTTTGGGGGAGAAGGAGATTGGGCGCTCGCCCCCCTCCCCGGCCCCGGAGCAGCCCTTCAGAGACCGCTCCAGCACCCTGAGTGAGAAGAAGCCTGCCCTGCCCGTCATCAGAGACAAGTACAAGGACCTGACTGGGGAGGTGGAGGTGAGACCCACACACAGTCACGCTATCCCAGACATGTTAACCTGTCTGGCTCTGGCGTTCCGCTAGCGGAACTCCTCCCACATTCCACTGAAAAGGCAGAGCGCGAAATTCAAAAGATATTTTTTAGAAATATTTAACTTTCACACATTAACAAGTCCAATACAGCAAATGAAAGATACACATCTTGTGAATCCAGTCAACATGTCCGATTTTTAAAATGTTTTACAGCGAAAACACCACATATATTTATGTTAGCTCACCACCAAATACAAAAAGGAACAGACATTTTTCACAGCACAGGTAGCATGCACAAAGCCAACCTAACTAACCAAGAACCAACCAAACTAACCAAGAAACAACTTCATCAGATGACAGTCTTATAACATGTTATACAATAAATCTATGTTTTGTTCGAAAAATGTGCATATTTGAGGTATAAATCAGTTTTACATTGCAGCTACCATCACAGCTACCGTCAGAAATAGAACCGAAGCAGCCAGAGTAATTACAGACACCAACGTCAAATACCTAAATACTCATCATAAAACATTTCTGAAAAATCGATGGTGTACAGCAAATTAAAGACAAACATCTTGTGAATCCAGCCAATATTTCAGATTTTTTTAAAGTGTTTTACAGCGAAAACACAATATAGCATTATATTAGCTTACTACAATAGCCTACCACACTACCGCATTCATTCATCAAGGCACGTTAGCGATAGCAATAGGCACGTTAGCGATAGGGAATAAACCAGCAAAATATATTAATTTTCACTAACCTTCATAAACCTTCATCAGATGACAGTCCTATAACATCAGGTTATACATACACTTATGTTTTGTTCGAAAATGTGCATATTTAGAGCTGAAATCAGTGGTTATACATTGTGCTAATGTAGCATCTTTTTCCCAGAATGTGCGGATATTTTTATGACACTCCAACTATTCTGACCAAATAACTATTCATAAACGTTACTAGAAAATACATGTTGTATAGGAAATGATAGATACACTAGTTCTTAATGCAATCGCCGTGTTAGAATTCTAAAAATAACTTCATTACGACATCCAGCTTAGGTATAGCGAGAGAGTACCCAAAATCTGGGCGCAAACGACTAGTACAACATGTTCGACAGATATATGAAATAGCATCATAAAATGGGTCCTACTTTTGATGATCTTTCATCAGAATGTTGTACAAGGGGTCCTTTGTCGGGAACAATTGTTGTTTGGATTTAGAATGTCCTTTTCTCCAGTCAATTAGCACGGAAAGCTAGCAAAGTGGCGCTAAGCTCTCCTTCCTGAACAAAGGCACACAACGCAACACGCCTAACGTCCCGAATAAATTTCAATAATCTAATAAAACTATATTGAAAAAACATACTTTACGATGATATTGTCACATGTATCAAATAAAATCAAAGCCGGAGATATTAGTCGTCCATAACGACAGTTTATCAGAAGGCAAATCCAGGTCCCTTCACGCGCTCTCCAGAAAACAGGAAACTGGTGACACGTCATGCCGAAAGCTATTATTCGACCCCAGATCAAGTTACACACTCCATTTCTTCTCTCACTGCCTGTCGACATCTAGTGGAAGACGTATGAAGTGCATCTATACTAATAAATATCAAAGACATTAATAGGCAGGCCCTAGAACAGTGCATCGATTTCAGATTTTCCACTTCCTGTCAGGAAGTTTGCTGCAAAAGGAGTTCTGTTTTACTCACAGATATAATTCAAACGGTTTTAGAAACTAGAGAGTGTTTTCTATCCAATAGTAATAATAATATGCATATTGTACGAGCAAGAATTGAGTACGAGGCCGTTTAAATTGGGCACGATTTTCCCCCAAAGTGAAAACAGCGCCCTCTGTCCTCAACAGGTTAACTACATTTGCCAATTATCCAGATGCTCTGTGGAGGGTTTACAAATTCAGTAGACATTTATTTCAGGAGCAAACCACAGAGGCGTTGGCCTTAATAAGTTTGTTTTTTTGTATTTTTTTATGGAAATGTATAAATGTCTTCTCATATATCTGAACTCATTCTAACAACTATAGCATGTTGTTTCAGGAGAGTGAGCGCTATGCATATGAGTGGCAGAGGTGTCTGGTGAGTGCTCTACAGGTAAGATATTGTACAGGACTGTTCCCCCTCCTTTTTTGCTATATCCGCACATGTGTTTGTGGGTGTGTGTAACCCTAACCCACTCTGCTGTCCGTCTCTGTCCTCAGGTCATCACTAAAGCCAACAACACCCTGAACAGCATCAGCAGCTCTACTGTTTGCACTGAGGTCATCCAGTCTGCTCAGGGCATGGAGTACCTGCTGGGTGAGACACACACACACCACACTGACACGCACACACACACACCACACTGACACACACACACCACACTGACAAACTCACAACACTGACACACATACATCACTGACACACACACCGACACCCGCCGAGAGGGAGGTCCTGAGCTTTAAAAAGGCCCAACAGTCTTCAGCTAGAACCCCAAACTCTGCCTGATCCCCTCTGACAGATTTGTCCAGCACTACAGAGTTGCCTGTGGATCCTTGTGGGGGCTTATCTTCGCTGGCCTGACAGACTGTGGATCCTTGTGGGGATTATCTTCGCTGGCCTGACAGACTGTGGATCCTTGTGGGGGCTTGTCTTCGCTGGCCTGACAGACAGTGGATCCTTGTGGGGGCTTATCTTCGCTGGCCTGACAGACTGTGGATCCTTGTGGGGGCTTATCTTCGCTGGCCTGACAGACTGTGGATCCTTGTGGGGGCTTATCTTCGCTGGCCTGACAGACTGTGGATCCTTGTGGGGGCTTATCTTCGCTGGCCTGACAGACTGTGGATCCTTGTGGGGGCTTATCTTCGCTGGCCTGACAGACTGTGGATCCTTGTGGGGGCTTATCTTCGCTGGCCTGACAGACTGTGGATCCTTGTGGGGGCTTATCTTCGCTGGCCTGACAGACTGTGGATCCTTGTGGGGGCTTATCTTCGCTGGCCTGACAGACTGTGGATCCTTGTGGGGGCTTATCTTCGCTGGCCTGACAGACTGTGGATCCTTGTGGGGGCTTATCTTCGCTGGCCTGACAGACTGTGGATCCTTGTGGGGGCTTATCTTCGCTGGCCTGACAGACTGTGGATCCTTGTGGGGGCTTATCTTTGCTCGGCCTGACTGTGGATGCGTCCCAAATGGCACCTTATTCATTTTGACCGGTTCCCATAGGGCTCTGGTCAAAGGTAGTGCACTATGTAGCGAATAGGGTGTCATTTGGTACGCACACAGGCAGACAGTGGTGTCTCTTTTTAATGAGCTGTGAGATTGGTACAGGCACACATACCATTGTGAGGGGCTGAGAACAGAACACAGTGTACCACCACTGCTGTGAGTCTTCTTCCAAAAACACACCATTATAAACCTCTGAGCTGTCCCCCTCTCAACGGAGAACAACAACTCTGTCAATCACCGTTCCACGTTAACCCTTAGAGAGAGCGTAGTGTAGTGTTACAGCCAACATTATGTCAGGTTGATCCAGCTTCAGAGGGCTATTTTACATAAGGAGTCTTAATATGTTTGCTGCTGTTATCCTCCAGGTATTTCTCGTGGCACTGCCAAAAGTATCCCAGCTTGGTCTAATGATCCAACTTCAGAGGAGGTTTCAACATAGGGGACTGTAGACCTGTTAGCTGTTTTCCTGGAAGCGTTTTTTATTGTCCTTGTTATATTTCTCACTGTCTAACCTTGGCTTATGTTGGAGCTGGCTGTGGTAGAGAACTGGGAGCAGGTGTGTTAAGGTTGTGTGTTAATGTCGAAGTGTGTTTATGTGGCAGGTGTGGTGGAGGTGTACCGCGTGACCAAGCGTGTGGAGCTGGGTATCAAGGCCACAGCCGTGTGTTCTGAGAAGCTGCAGCAGCTGCTGAAGGACATCAGCCGCGTCTGGAACAACCTCATGGGCTTCATGTCCCTGGCCAACCTGGCGGTAAGAAACACAGTCAACATACACACGCACACGCACACACACACATAGACCTCCCTTCCTCCAATGCAGTGGGTTAGCCTACACATAGACCTCCCTTCCTCCAATGCAGTGGGTTAGCCTACACATAGACCTCCCTTCCTCCAATGCAGTGGGTTAGGCTACACATAGACCTCCCTTCCTCCAATGCAGTGGGTTAGCCTACACATAGACCTCCCTTCCTCCAATGCAGTGGGTTAGCCTACACATAGACCTCCCTTCCTCCAATGCAGTGGGTTAGGCTACACATAGACCTCCCTTCCTCCAATGCAGTGGGTTAGCCTACACATAGACCTCCCTTCCTCCAATGCAGTGGGTTAGCCTACACATAGACCTCCCTTCCTCCAATGCAGTGGGTTAGCCTACACATAGACCTCCCTTCCTCCAATGCAGTGGGTTAGCCTACACATAGACCTCCCTTCCTCCAATGCAGTGGGTTAGCCTACACATAGACCTCCCTTCCTCCAATGCAGTGGGTTAGGCTACACATAGACCTCCCTTCCTCCAATGCAGTGGGTTAGCCTACACATAGACCTCCCTTCCTCCAATGCAGTGGGTTAGCCTACACATAGACCCCCCTTCCTCCAATGCAGTGGGTTAGCCTACACATAGACCTCCCTTCCTCCAATGCAGTGGGTTAGCCTACACATAGGCCTCCCTTCCTCCAATGCAGTGGGTTAGCCTACACATAGACCTCCCTTCCTCCAATGCAGTGGGTTAGCCTACACATAGACCTCCCTTCCTCCAATGCAGTGGGTTAGCCTACACATAGACCTCCCTTCCTCCAATGCAGTGGGTTAGCCTACACATAGACCTCCCTTCCTCCAATGCAGTGGGTTAGCCTACACATAGACCTCCCTTCCTCCAATGCAGTGGGTTAGCCTACACATAGACCTCCCTTCCTCCAATGCAGTGGGTTAGGCTACACATAGACCTCCCTTCCTCCAATGCAGTGGGTTAGGCTACACATAGACCTGAGAAATTGACACTTGATTGTAACTAACTGTTTTGTCTAGAAAATATTCCTGATGAAATGTTGAGTGGATTATCAATGACTCATGCCAAGTAGGATTATCAATGAAACCTTGATTGTGTGACAGTGTACTAAACCAAGCCTTATGGTGGTATCTGTTAGTGTGTGTAGCTGTGGGGATGGGGAGTATAGAGCAGTCTGTTGTAGGCTGTAGTGATGTGTGGAGAACAGAGGCAGTGAGATTCAGTTGACAGTTCACTGCCTCAGTCAGCCTCACAAAGAACATTGCTTTTCAAATGCCAGCAGATAAAACAGACCGGCCATCTCCTGACTCGAAATAATGTCAGTACAGAAAGAGAGAGAATTAGTGAAGCAGAGAGGGACAGGGGGAGGCAGAGGGGGGCAGAGGGAGATGGAGTGAGTGAGTAGTAATCGGAGTTATCTCAGACCGTAGACCCGCAGCTGCTTTCTGATTCTGCAGCCTCTGCCCTCAGAGAGAGAGAGAGAGAGGAGCTGTCTGGGCACACTCACCTGTTCACACAGCTCTGCTGCCAGCAGACTAATGGACTGTATTTACTTTCATTTCCCAGATTAAAGACATATTTCTACTTTAGTTTATTAAGCTGGTTAATGAATAAATGAATAGAGAAATGTGTATTTCTTAGAGCAGTGTTCTGCCAAGGCAGCAGCTCCTCTTCCTGGGGTCCAGCAAAATGAAGGCAGTTATGCAATTTAAAAAAATATATATAATACATTCACAACAGATTTCACAACACATGAAGTGTGTGCCCTCAGGCCACCACTCTACTACCACATATCTACAACACAAAATCCATGTGTACAGTGGTCTGTATCCAGGTATTATAAACCGGGTCCCTCATTTCATGCAGTATTTTGTGAAGTAGCAAATGGTTCTTGATCTGAGGCATAGCAACATAGTGTGCCCCACAGCGGAGTCCTATGATCAGGTGACCAATCTGACACCAACCTGTGTGTGTGTCTCAATCACAAACATAGGCTTACAGTACGTGACCTCCAGATTGCAGATCCAGATTAGGCCTGCCTAAAGCAAAAAAATTGACTAGGTACTGCTCTGTTATTCAGCTGTCCTCAAGTGTCCATGCATACAAAGACCTTTGAAATGTTTTGAATCCTTCTTGAATGTAATTTGATTTGTGGATTCAAATAAAGTATTTAATATGTGTGTGCGTGTGCATCTGTGTGTTTCTCTGTACAGCCTGATGAGAGCTCGCTGGACTTCTCCTCCTGTATCCTGAGACACGGCATCAAGAACGCCAAGGAGCTGGCCTGTGGGGTGTGCCTACTCAACGTGGACTCACGCAGCAAGGTCTGCACACACACACACACACACTCATGTACAGACACACACTTGTGTCAAGTCAACACATATACTGTAAACATACACTAATTCTCAGTCAACACACAATCACGATTGCCAACCAACACACCCTCAATCCCTCAACAGATGGACCCAATAACTGTTGAAACATTTGATTACAAATATGTTCTAACACATTTCTCAAGCTGAATAAACCATGAATCATAATGCCATTTGAGAGTTGTTTTTAAACTAGTGGTTGACGCATAATAATTAAATGATCGTTTCTTTGACTTTGAACATTTTGCAGAGCAAAGAAGAGACAACTATTGGACGTCTGTTTAAAAGAGTATGATGCAGTGAACTGTCAACTGAATCTCACTTCACTCTCCTATTGGGGGCCTGGGGGCCAAATTTTCCACTGAAAGACAGGCGATGGGGTGCCAAAATGACAGCACATTCTTCTTCTCACAGCTCCCTCCCTTCACACTGTCTGCATCCCAAATGGCACCATATTCCCTATGGGCCCTGGTCAAAAGTAGTGCACTGTTTAGAGAATAGAGTGCCATTTGAGACGTTACCAGTGCCGACAGCTGTAGCACTGTGTTCATGCACAGATGCAGCACTGTGTTCATGCACAGATGCAGCACTGTGTTCATGCACAGATGCGTTAGAAATGACCAGGCTATCCTATTACACCAAATTCCCCTCCACAATAATTTCAGGTCATCTTAATTTCTGAACCTTATTAGAGATGATGATAACTGTTAAGATGATAACTCTGCTGGAAGGGAGAGAAGGAGAAAAAGAGGGAGGTAAAAATAGAGTTGGAGACAGACAGGACGTGATAAGAGTAAAGTTGTACTTTTGGCACCTCTGGTTGGGCTGAGGGAATTGTGGGAAGGTTTCTGGAGGGTCAGTGAAGCATTCAACTTTACAACTTTTCAACTTTATCAGGCTTGTAGCGCTGATGCCTTCATCTGACGGCCACCTTTCACTTCACCTCTTACCAGCTACTAACAGCAAGTCTATGCCATACACATCCATATCTGTGTGTTCTAACTACTCATCTCATCATTTGAGTTCTACTATGGCTTAAAATGTGTTTATTGTGACACTTTCTTTTCCACTTGTCAAAACCTGATCATCAGTAACTAGGTGTCAAATTGGGGACCATTTCTAATATAGTTTGACTGTACGGTCTGCAGGGCAAGATTGCTTTGATTGTTTCTTGCGTTGTTCCACTGCATCATTTAGCCAGATAGATTGATGAGGTTAGGCAGAGGGAGGATGGCTGAGAGGGATGTGACTCTGGAGTCTGGACTGAGTTTAGACAGCAGATGTGGCTCACAGCCTCACGCATCAGACCAGGCAGGAGCTGGGAGCACAGGTGCTAAGAAATCTGCTGAGGGTTAGGGTCTGTCTCTGTCTCCTGTCTGTCTGTCTGTCTGTCTGTCTGTCTGTCTGTCTGTCTGTCTGTCTGTCTGTCTGTCTGTCTGTCTGTCTGTCTGTCTGTAAGTAATGCAATTTCTCTTATCTTATCTCTCTCTCACACTGTGCTTTTCTCGCTCTCTCGTGTGGAGTGAGTCAGGCTAAATAATAGTTGTTGTTTTTTTGTATTCCCCTGACATCAGATTAATAACTCACCTTTTAATTACGTTTTTGCCTAGAGGAGCATTTGTAAGAAAGCATAAAAGCCAAACAGAGAATAGCATCCCCTCTGAGAATAATGAAATCACAGAAAGCATTTTAATACAGAAGCCGATAATATTATTGTCCTTCAGAGTACAGGTAGGTTCTGTTTGTCTACCAACTAGAGGTAGGCATGTGGTGGTGATGGCATCACTGGCATAATATTATGTTGGGCACCATTGAGAGACTGGAGCTAGGTTGTTGGTCTTTGATACTGCTGACTCGGGTCTGGGTTTTATCTTATCCAATGGAGGCCTGTCTTCATGTTCTTCGTCCAATCATCCTCATATGTTGAGTCAGGGATGGGCAACAGCAACACATGTAGCCTGTTAGCAGATCAGTCTGGGTTTTAGCTAAGTCATGTTGGATGTCATGTCAAACATGTATGGCATGACAACGAATGACAAGGGGGTTGGCTAAAGCACATAAATACACTATATATACAAAAGCATGTGGACACCCCTTCAAATGAGTGGATTTGGCTATTTCAGCCACACACGTTGCTGACAGGTGTATAAAATCGAGCACACATCCATGCAATCTCCATAGACAAACATTGGCAGTAGAATGACCTTACTGAAGAACTCAGAGACTTTCAATGTGGCACCGTCAACTGTAAGTGCCGTTATTGTGAGGTAGAAACATCTAGGAGTAACAACGGCTAGGCCGTGAAGTGGTAGGCGCCACACAAGCTCTGAATGGGAGCGCCGAGTGCTGAAGCTCGTAGCGCGTAAAAATCGTCTGTCCTCGGTTGCAACAATCACTACTGAGTTCCAAACTGCCTCTGGAAGCAACGTCAGCACAAGAACTGTTCGTCAGGACCTTCATGAAATAGGTTTCCATGGCCAAGCAGCTGCACACAAGCCTAAGATCACCATGCACAATGCCAAGCGTCGGCTGGAGTGGACTCTGGAGGAGTGGAAACGCGTTCTCTGGAGTGATGAATCATGCTTTACCGTTTGGCTGTCCGACGGACTAATCTGGATTTGGCGGATGCCAGGAGAACGCTACCTGCCCCAATGCGTAGTGCCAACTGTAAAGTTTGGTGGGTGAGGAATAATGGTCTGGGGCTGTTTTTCATGGTTCGGGCTAGGCCCCTTAGTTCCAGTGAAGGGAATCTTAACGCTATAGCATACAATGACATTCTAGACAATTCTGTGCTTCCAACTTTGTGGCAACAGTTCGGGGAAGGCCCTTTCCTGTTCCAGCATGACAATGCCCCCGAGCACAAAGCGAGGTCCATACAGAAATGGTTTGTCGAGATCGATGTGGAAGAACTTGACTGGCCTGCACAGAGCCCTAACCTCAACCCCATCGAACACCTTTGGGATGAGTTGGAACGCTGACTGCGAGCCAGGCCTAATCGCCCAACATCAGTGCCCGACCTCACTAATACTCTTGTGGCTGGATGGAAGCAAGTCCCTGCAGAAATGTTCCAACATCTAGTGGAAAGCCTTCCCAGAAGAGTGGAGGCTGTTATAGCAGCAAAGGGGGGACCAACTTAATATTAATGCCCATGATTTTGGAATGAGATGTTTGATGAGTAGGTGTCCACATACTTTTGAACATGTAGTGTATCTGCTATCTGGCTAAGCAACAGATAGCATCTGGATCTAAACATAGTTTGTTACTTGGGCTCCCGAGTGGCGCAGCGGTCTAAGGCACTGCATCTCAGTGCAAGAGGCGTCGAATCCAGGTTCTATCATATCCGGCCGTGATTGGGAGTCCCATAGGCCGTCATTGTAAATAAGAATTTGTTCTTAACTGACTTGCCTAGTTAAATAAAGGTTAAATAAATACATTAAGAATAAACTTGGAGACTGCAACAAGCTATAAAACTCTGTGATAATTTGAGTTTAATGAAGTATTGCTATTTTCTCCCAATGATAAATGCTAATGAATGCAATTATTCCCAAAAGTAGAAGTGACGTTTTTTTCCGAATAATAATTTATGCATTATTATTCATAAATGTCAGATTCTGAAATATCTCGATGATTTGAAGTGATTTTTCGGTTTAATTTGGTTATGACTTTCTCTGGAAAAGGCCAATAACATTAAATGAAGTTTACTTGGCAGTGGGCGCCTAATTCAATGGGTTTGCAGACTGCACAGTATTTCTCTCAAATCTATTGCAGAGTCTGGAATGCCCATCCCTGTTTGATGTTTATTGGAAAATGAGATGGATGATCGTAGGGTGGTACTTTAGATTCTTTCACTTTGGGGCTCTTGGAATGTTCCTGAGACGGGTTGCTCTTTCAGTTCCTTTGGTGTACCAACGTTCCGTTCATACTGACGGACTGATCCTCAGTTACTGTACAGTTTCACTTTGCTTACTCAGGACAATGCATGAAACCAGGAAAATGCTGACACCTCTTGTGCTACTTACAGGCACTGGCTAAAGACCATGACAGGAGGTTAAGGGTAAGGGTATGCTTCACTTATTTCCGCCTCTTAAGCAGCAGTAGACTGTAGCCTCCACCTTTATGCATGATGCCCCTTGCATTAACAGGTGGTGTTTCTCGTCTGGAGCCCTGTAGCACCATGAGCAGCACTGTCCTCTTGGTTTCCTAATGGAGGGTCATTAACCTTTAGATTACAGTTAGAATTAACACCTAGGATTAATCATGCTGACCTTTCATTTTGGTTTTTTTCTACCATCCAATGGTCTAACTCTCCCAAGTATATCCTCTCTGCAGCACTTTCTACTTCTGTTATGTCTCTCCCACATTACATATCTGTTGGCACAATCATGTTTGATGGGTAAATTGCACATAATCCCGGTTATGCAGGCAAGGACTGGGGAGGTGGAGGTGAGGGAGAGGGGGTGGGATTGAAGAAGAGAGAGGAGGAGGAGACAAGGGTTTATGCCTTTGTGTTCTGTTCTCTTTTTTTCACTCCCTCTCCAACAGTCCAGGCTTTGGCAGGCGGGCTAAATAAAGGTTGGAGGAAAGAAGTTGGATGAGGCAGATGGAACGAGAATACATTGTGAAACCTGAGTGTGTGTCGGTGTATGTGAGAAAGGCAACAGGTGTGCGCAGCATAGTAAATGTACTGTAAATGGTTTGTGAGCATGTGGACAGGTATGAGTATACTATATGGTGTGTGTGTGTTCCCAGGTTGTTGTATATGCAGTCTGTCTGTGGGAGGATATGATTCACCACATTCTCTTTCATGCTTTAGCTCAGATATGTCATCAGGGATGCAAACTCTTAAACTGCACAACACCAACATTAGCATCTCCTCCTTATCACCAACCTGCTGCTACTGCTGGGCTCAGCTAACTAAATGCAAGCTCACATAACAGCACTCTGCCCCTCTCAGTTCACTAAGTTTATTTTCTCAACGGCTATATTCAGATGTTATATGGGAGTGCCATTCAGCTATCTCGATAGATTCAACTAACTGTCAGGAGATTGAGCAACACTCTTATTGATCAGTAGACAGAGCATTGTGCCAAACATGAGTCATATTTTCAAAGGGTCCGTTTTTGTTGACCTCTTGTTTGTGTGCCACAGTGGAGATATGCAGGTTAAGCTGCCCACAAGTCCCTGCTTCTAGCGTTACTCTCATAGATGAATTACTTAGTTCCTGTTGATTTATCTTTACCACTGCTTTCTATTTGTTAGCCAGAGCTCCTGCCAGGTTCATCTGTTTATTAACTATTCAGTTGAACCTTGTTGTCCTAACCATCACCCCCATTTTGCCCTTATTTGACCCTTCCGCCAGGCTTTCAACTCAGAGACAGACAACTTCAAACTGCTGTACGGGGGCCACCAGTACCACGCCAGCTGTGCCAATTTTTGGATTAACTGCGTGGAGCCCAAACCGCCGGGCCTCATTCTGCCCGACCTGCTCTGAGCGCCAGACATCGTTGCCATGGCAACGGCCACCGGGTAATCAACACCGGCGAGGTGCAGCAGCCGGGTTCTCCCTGCACACCGCACAGCCTCTCACCTTGGGCTGCGAGCGCAGAGATCACAGAGCGAGAGAGACCTCAGAAGTCACTGGAATTCTCTTTATTTATTAGCCTTCTATTCTCTCCTTTTCCTTCTCTCTCTGAGGTAGTCTCCATGCTCTTTGCAGTGGTGAAGAAGTGCAAATCTGCTAGTTTGTACAAATTCAAGGCTTGACACAGTAAAGCCTATTATGTATCATAATGTATTGTAAAATTGTACTTTATTAATGGTGTCATTGTTACTTTTTTCCTTTGTCTGGTCTCATATACAGTATAATGCAATATAAGTTACAGGATGCCTTTAAGCATTGATGTTTATGTGACCTCTCTGGCAGGCTTGATTTATTTCGGCAAACAGTATTCAGATAATTAACCAATCTTGTGCTATGTTAACCCAATGGAGGTCTAGTCCCTATGTCAGCAGGACAAAGTATGGACAGTTATATGAATAGGGTTGTGGGTCTCTCAACACTTTCTGTAATGCACTCTTTCTGTTCTCAACAAGTCCATAACAAACTATTAAAACTGCAATATACTGACATTGAAGGCTGAAGGAACTTGGAGACAAACTGAGATGTAAAGCTATCTGTTGTTTCCCTTGATGTCACTTGTATCATTACACTGCTGGTACTGAATCACTTTGACGGTCGGGTCTCTAAAAGCATAGTCCATGGCTGTTAACATTTTAATTTATATTTACCATTTTAAGTATTGTGTGACATTAACTTCTTTTTAATGTCTTTGTATTGTTGGATAGGGACTGCTATTTCTAAATTAATGTTAATGTGCTGTTTGAACATTTTTGTGACACTGGGACTTGAAAGGGAGTCTTAACTCTTAAAGATTGTTGGCTGTAGGTTTTGTTTTTCTGTCTTGCTGTGCCAGTGTATATATATACTTGCACTGATGATGGGGATGTTTTTGCAGATCTAATTCTTGAATGAAGTCAACTGTGATTATGGACTACTATTGCAGCTGCACTTTGTGTGGATTACAGTATCATAATATTGTAATTACAATGACTAACTGTAATGTGAAGTGATGATATTTACATAAATAATACATTGATGCATAAATTCAATACTTTTCATGGTCATTGATCAAGTCATCAATTAATGTATTACCTGGAAGCCTATTACCATACTAATCAATTTACAGAGTATTACACAATTCTGCTGAATTGTTTTTTGTTTTTAATCTTTTCTGATATAATTGAGAAGGTTGGTTTGAATGTCAACATGAATCCTGAAGGCATTCTATTGTCCCAATAGCACCAGTCGTTTAATCTGGACCAATTATGTTCAGAGTCTATTGCAGCAATATATAAGCAGTACTTCTCCTAAAATGCCAAATGGATTGAGATTCTCACCTTTTCTATTTCACTCAGTAGCATGCTTTTTCTCAGACCAGAGAGACTTCATCTCTATCACTTTGTGACCAAATGAAATACATTATCCTCAGACAAGCCTGCCGGGCCATTGCTGGAGGACAGCGCGCTAAAACAATCAAATGAAAAAGATGCCTATAGTGGCACCATGCATGGAACCAGTCTCATTATCATTCTGTCTCATGTGTCCAGGACAGGTGTGTGTGTGTTCTCCAACATACATTTTATCTCTCACCATTCCCTAATTGAACATCCTGCTGAAAATGAATTCCTCTCTCTGTCGTGTCCTCTACTCACTGTGAGCTGCCGGATTACAGAAAATTACAAATCAATTATTGAATAATAAGGCTGTGTAAATTTGAAATGCATATCCACCCGTCTCTCCCCATGTTCTGTCTTCTTCATGCCTAGTATTGTCTGCAGGGATGTGCCTCAGAGGATCACCTCCGGAGAATGGGTCTTGAGAGATGGGAGTGCTACCCTACTGTATTGACTGCTATTCTTCAGCCGCAGGCTCTTTCATATTTTCTGCCCATTGTCAGTCACCTGATATAAATAATTGCCTTTACCCTTAATTCTCTAGTGAGGATTTTTATTACTTTGATGTCCCTAGATAATTTTTTTGTCTTTGTAATCCTATTGGCCATAAAAGCTAGTGTTCACAGCCTAATCTGGGTGATATTTCAGACTAAACTGTAGTTTTGCAGATGTTCAAAGGCTTGAGGCTTAAAGGGCTCGAGATCTGTGAAGATTTTCACTTGAGTGTCCAAGATCTTGTACTTTGAAATGAATGATTTGAAACCCCTGTTCAGTTGACCAAGTCTGCTCAAATATGGGTATTTGAAGAAAGCACTGTCATATCTCCTATAGACACTTTCAATTGCTCAGTTTAACAATGACAAGATGGAACAATTAGAATTCCTTACTATGTATTAATCATTAATTATAAATGTTTTCTTTCAAATAGATAGCAGTATTCAGCATCTATGTCATTTCTATAAACAGATCCAGACAACCCAGTGAGGTAGGGCCATGGATTTAGAGCTCCTCGGTGTTCATTCTAAAAGGGAATGGATAGATGAGTGAATGGCAGTCTCGAAGAGAGGCTAGAATCACAGTCAAACGCTGACTGATAAAGAATGACTTTATCCAACCCTGCTTAAATTGAATTACTTAGTCAATCTCTCTCTCTCGATTGAACTTCAATCTTTAACTATATGACTAGGAGAAGGAGCAAGAATTCTGTGATCGGTTCCCGAAACATCCATGATTGTCGTTGTACCAAATGGTTTTGGAATGAACACAGAGAGTGTTTCGTAATGGACAAAATATATCAAATTGTATTTGTCACAGTGCTTTGATGATACTTGGGCTATTCCTCACCCATCACATTCTGTCTCCATTTTTTATTGAGTTTCCATTTCAAATGGACATGACCTCAGTCTATCATTCATACAATACACTCTCTTTCTCTCTCTCTTCCTCTTCCACCATTTTTTCCTCCACAATGCCCGCTTGCCACAGCAATTGATTACTGTGCCCAGGCATTGATTCAGTGTTAATATTCATCACTAACAGCACCGTTGCCATTGGTGATGGTTACCAAGGTTACTGTAGTTTTAATTCGCTGTCAAGGTATTGTCACACAAAGTGACCCCCTGTGTGAGGATTGATTGCTGCTTTTGAAAATCATGTCCCTTTTAGGCAGTCTTCTCTTATGCCATCAATGGTGTGACAAGCGTGATTATTATTTGTCCGAATATTGTGGCTATGCTCTCGTCTGTACCTGGTTATTAAATAGAAAAGCATGATATATACCAGGAAAAAAACAGTATGAGATGCTTTAATTAAAATGAATTAAAAGACAAAATCGAACCGCACCTGTTATACAGATGTAGGATCACTATTTTGAGAATTTACTTGCACAGCAGGAAATGCAAACTTGTAGTGAAATCAAGGTTTAAAAAGGCTTCTAGAGTTTGTAATTTACACTTTAACATTTGAGACCTGATTTTCCCTAATGTAAAATGTATCAACCTCTACAAAAAATATCCATTAATTATAATGCACATAATTAATTAATTCACATTTCCTGTTGCTGCATGATTATTTTCCTGCTGTAACAAACTGGCTCAAATTAAGATTCTACATCTGTAGTGTTCAGGGCATCAATTCAAGTTCAAGGCTGATGGAATAGGAACGCTTTCCTTTTTTACAGAGTGGCGATGCAACATAACATAACATTACTACTATTACTGCTATGTTAGTGTCATGATAAATATTATTTGCTTGTTCACATCATTTGCATTTAATCATATTGTAATTTAAAATGGAGGATCTTCTAAGAGACAAATTTGGTATGGGTGCAACCTTCCAAGCTCTGCGGAGCATAATAATCTGCAGGCAGGCAGGTTGTTGTGAGCTCATTTGCCAGTCACATCTCCTTCCTACAGCCTAATGACATCTCATCCAAGTTCATCACAGCAGTTTGTTCCGCATGGCCTGCACTATGGCACTGTTGCCCAGTCTACTGCCTTTGATGTTCAGGGTGACGTAGATCGCTCTGCTTACTGGTTTCCTGATTAATAGTCATATTCTGCTGCTGCTAATGAAAGATGTGTTTACTCTAGGATAGCTAACTATTCCCTGAGAATCAGAGACATACACATACACACACACACACAGAGCGTCATTCCATTGGAGAAAGCAAGCTGGTACAGAAATGTATAATTTGGGCCCATCCCTCCTGCATCTTCATCATGCCTGGCCTGTCATCTGATGGAGCCAGTGTCTGTGTGGTTAATGGTGTTTATTGTGTTGGCCATTCTGGAGATCCCTCAGTAGAATGGGCCACAAGACAGTCCCCATCACTGTCTGTCTGGTTCTCTGTGGCCATGCCAAATGAAAATTAATAAAACGTTTCTGTGACATCTGAAGACTTCTCTGGGGCAAATGGTTGTGAGTAACATCAATAGTTTGCATCCCAAATCAAATGACACCCTATTCTCTTTCTAGAGCACTACTTGCGAACAGACACCATCGGACCCTGGTCAAACAAAGTGCACTATATAGGGAAAAGGGTGCCATTTGGGATGCACACATGGTCTTCTGTTGAAGGAGCCGGTGTACAGAGTACTTTTATATCAACCTCTCTATTAAAGACGTTTAAAGTCACAGAAACACAGAGAGCACACGTTGTAGGAATGTGTATTTTGAAATTAGCTATGAAATTCAATCATGTTTTACAGCAAATTCTTGTTGCTATAGAGAGCCACGTTATAATCATTCCAACCTCACTGTTGGCACGGCTGGATAGCAGGACTTTAACAGGATCTATCAAAAGTGAAAAATGCTGCAATTATTCTAAACTGATTGTCCTGTTAACCTCACTACGTCTTTATTTGCCACTGGTCTGAATAATAAACCTGACAAACAATGTTTCTTACAAATGAACGTGAGTATCACTATGAATATTACAATGAGTATCTACATGGTCAGTTACAATTAACTGATTAGCTCTCAAACTGACGATGACTTTACCAACACCAAGGATAAATATTGACCATTATCAATCAAATAAAAAAATAAGAGTACCCAAAACACGCTTCAGCTCAGCTAAAACAAAAAAGGAATCAGGTGCTTGAGTGAGGGACTTGAAAATCTCCCCCAAATTCTTACCGAAACATTCCATATACAGAACATTAGGAACACCTGCTCTTTCCATGACACAGACTGAGCAGGTGAATCCAGGTGAAAGTTATGATCCCTTGTTAAATCCACTTCAATCAGTGTAAATGAAGGGGGGGAGGTTAAAGAAGGATTTTTAAGCCTTGAGACTATTGAGACATTGATTGTGTATGTGTTCCATTCAGAGGTTGAATGGGCAAGACAAAAGATTGAAGTGCCTTTGAACGGGGTATGGTAGTAGGTGCCAGGCGTACCAGTTTGTGTCATGAACTGCAACGCTGCTGGGTTTCCCATGTGTCAAGAATGATCCACCGCCCAAAGGACATCCAGCCAATTTGACACAACTATGGGAAGCATTGCAGTCAACATGGGCCAGCATCCCTGTGGAACGCTTTCGACACCTTGTAGAGTCCAGCCCCGACGAATTGAGGCTGTTCTGAGGGCAAAAGGCAACTCAATATTAGTTCCTAATGTTTGGTATACTCAGTGTATATATTATATTTTGTATATACACTAGTGCAGTCACGCTGTATCTGGATCCATTATGTTACTCTGCTTCAGTACTATTCCATATTTACAAGGCAAAGTATAAACTGACAATAATGCATATCAGTAATTTATTTTATTTTGTCATAAATTTCGAACACAAACAGTTACATTAGCTTGTTAATCATTCAATGCCTTAGGGTATGAAACTAAGGGCTCTATTCAATCCGTATCGTGGAATTTCAGAGTTACAGCGTAATACAAATTTAAAGGCAATGTTCGCAGAGACTGCATTCACGGTAAACGCTGCATAATCGGAAATTACCTTTATATTTCTATTGCACAATCTGTAACGCTTCAGTGATAGATTGAATAGAGCACTAAATTCATGTAAACGTTGCTTTCTGGTTACGCCTGTGACAAGGGCATTGTTCACTTGCTACAGTAATATTAGTATTTTATTTAAAAGCTTTGCGTGTATAGAGTATAGACTTCTTCCAAACCCCAAAAAAGAGGAAGGTTTATCAATGACAGTACACCAGTTAAGCCCAGGACTGTCTGGTTGTATTCTTTCTAGAACCTCTTTTCACTTAAACATCAATATCTGGCAAAAAGAGGGAAATAGAAAGTGTTTCTCCCAAGCCCCTAACACAGTACTGTCTTCCTCTTACCATAGGGTGGTGACATTCTAAAACAGCATAATATTGTACAATATTAGTACCAGTACAGTATATTCTGCAATATCATCCCCATAGTAAATAGGGACCATTAAGTGTACACACTAAACCTTAGATGTCTTGATTAAAAATGTGTATACACTAACAGCTTTAAATATTCATTGGGCACCATATATTTTCTTTTCTTGATTTCAAATATCTCCCAAGAGCATAATTCAATTTGTCAAAACATTTCTGTACAGTTTTAAACTGAGAACAGGACTGCTGCTAGTTCTCACATTAAAGACAACAGCAAAACTGGCACAAAACTATCACATGACTTTACGTCGGGACTGGACTTCAGTGAGTCACACCGCTGCCTGTCAGAATTGCTGAGTCTAAAGCACCACCTACACCTTCCCAGAATGCTCCTGTTCTTTGGAGTCTGGGGAGTCAAGCTAGACTCCAAAGTCACAGTCTGGGTCTGGCCATTTCAGCTGATCTGGGGTCTGGCTTGGTCGTGGATCTGTTACTGCTTTGGTCCTGAGGATTCTAGACTTGCTCCCTCTCAGAGACAGACAGACGGGGGTTGATGCAGTGTAGTGTAGCATCACCCACCAGTAACCAGTCTGCAGTGTAGTGACTGATTACTAAGACTCCCTCCATCCCAATTAATTAAGCTTCACATAGACAGACAGTCACACGCTTCATATCACTCTGCATCTCTGGCTGGGGGAACATGCATGAGCTGGCAGCCCTGGAGGACTGGAGGGGAGAAGGACTGGAATGCAACAGAGTCGGTCATCCGCCCTGCTCACTCTAATCTCCGTCTCCTTCCCTCCCATTGGCGAGGCCCCAGCCCTCCTCTACAGGCCCCAGTAGGGTGCCAGATTCCTGCGCTCCCGCTCGTAGACGTCAGGTATCAGCCCGTAGGGTGTCTGTACCATTTTCACAGAGTTCCTGCCAAACAGCTTCCTCTCGTAGTCGATGAGCTGACGCCAGAAGCCCCCGTTGGGCCGGATGACTGGCCGGCGGGACTTGACCCAAGCGTGGGCCTCGGCCAGAGACACACGGTGGTACTTCATCAGGTAGGCCAGGCACAGGGAGGCTGAGCGGCTCACCCCTGCAGCACAATGCACCAGCACGGCCCCCCGCTTTCTCCCCACACTGTGGATCTTATCAGCTATGCTGTCAAAGTACAGGGAGAGGGGGGAGTGGGGCATGTCCGCCAGGGGTACCTTTACATACTCCACGTGGGGCCAGTTGAAGTTGGGCAGCTCGATAGTGGCGTTGACCACGCAGGTGATGCCCTTGGACAGCAGTAGGCTGCGGTTGGACGCCACATTGCCCCGGCTCAGGAAGAGGTTGGGGGTGATCTGGGCGATGCCCCCTAGCAGACTGCTGTTCTCTGTGAGAAGCCTTGGCACGGCCGTAGGCACCACCGAGCTGTGGTGGTGGTGGTGGTGATGGTGGAAAAAGCTGCCTTGACTGCGAGAACCCATTGGAGAATAGAGTAAGAGTGACAGGAGAGTGGTACAGAGAGAGCAGGAGGATGAATAACAGAAATGTCTTCAGTAGCCTGAGGTCATGTTGGAACAGCAGAATCAGACAGCAGGAGATTGACCTGAAACAACAAAGGCACACATCCCAATTTCAGACCAAATTGGGTATCAGTTTTTTCCATTTATATATATAAAAAAAATGCTTTCATTCAACTGGCAAACATACAGGTAACTGTCAAAATAAAGGAAACACCAACATATAGTGTCTTAATAGGGCGTTGGGCCACCATGAGCCAGAACAGCTTCAATGCACTTTGGCATAGATTCTACAAGTGTCTGGAACTCTATTGGAGGGATGCGACACCATTCATGACTTGGTGTTTTGTTGATGATGGAAAAACGCTGTCTCAGGCGCCACTCCAGAATCTCTCATAAGTGTTCAATTGGGTTGAGAACTGGTGACTGAGACGGCCATGGCATATGGTTGACATTTTTATGCTCCTCAAACCATTCAGTGACCATTTGTGCCCTGTGAATGGGGGCATTGTCATCCTATGGGGGCATATCCATGGTAATCAAAATAATGGCCTGCCCAGCATGTTTTATACATGACCCTAAGCATGATGGGATGTTAATTTCTTAATTAACTCAGGTACCACACATGTGTGGAAGCACCTGCTTTCAATATACTTGGTATCCCTCATTTACTCAAGTGTTTCCATTATTTTGGAAGTTACCTACACAATTACATCGGATGGTGCCATTAAAGCTATTTGCAATGACTCATCAAATTTGGTATATTGATCTTTTTGGATGACCTTGTGCTGTGACCGGACAGCTCTGTGTATGGCAAATGTTGCGCCAAGTCATCCATCGCTTTTCCAGTAGTGAGAGATGGGTGTGTGGCCTGCAGTGCCAGTACCAGCCAGGGTCTTTTTACCCCCTCAGGGAAGGTATGGTGGTGGGTCAGTAGTTGTAAAATGCCTCGAAGGCATATATGGATGGGAGCCAGAGAGCCAGATGCCCCATCACAGCACAGGAGAGGCTAACAAGAACAAACTGAACAACACAGCAAACTAAAAAAATACACTGGGCTGGGGACTTATTCCTGTAACAGGTCACACAGTGGCTTCCAGTAAGTGGAACCAGAATGGTTGTCTGAAATGTGCCAACCTGCTCAATGTGACTTCCTCCCTTCACTGCACTGGAGCTCCAGAGAGAGACAACACTGTTCCCCTGCACAGTAAGAACTGTTACTGAAGCTACTGTCTTACGGTGCCAATCTGGGTAATGCGTCACTCCTGCTGTCCCTCCCCACCCCACCTAAGCACCCTCCTTGGACCCACAGCATGCTGAGTCTGTCTCCCCCTGTCTCACTCTTGTCTCTCCCTGACTCCCTCTGTCTCCCTGTGTCTTCCCCTTTCTCTCCCTGTCTCCCTCTGTTTCTCCCTGTCTTCCTCTGTCTCTCCCTGTCTCCCTATGTCTCTCCCTGTCTCCCTATGTCTCTCCCTGTCTCCCTCTGTCTCCCTATATCTCCCCCTCCCTATGTCTTCCTGTCTCCCCCCTGTCTCTCCCTGTCTTCCTGTCTCTCCTTATCTCCCTCTGTCTCCCTCTGTCTCACTCTGTCTCCTGCTGTCTCCCTATGTCTTCCTGTCTCCTTCGGCCTCTCTGTCTCCCTCTGTCTCTCCCTGTCTCCCTCTGTCTCCCTATGTCTTCCTGTCTCCCTATGTCTTCCTGTCTCCCTATGGTGTACACAGGTGTTATTACTACCTCTGAGGGTTTAGAGCTTGAGGTAGTCACCTCACACAAGTACTTGGGAGTATGGCTAGATGGTGCACTGTCCTTCTCTCAGCACATATCAAAGCTGCAGGCTAAAGTTAAATCTAGACTTGGTTTCCTCTATCGTAATCGCTCCTCTTTCACCCCAGCTGCCAAACTAACCCTGATTCAGATGACCATCCTACCCATGCTAGATTACAGAGACATAATTTATAGATTGACAGGTAAGGGTGCTCTCGAGCGGCTACATGTTCTTTACCATTCGGCCATCAGATTTACCACCAATGCTCATTATAGGACACATCACTGCCCTCTATACTCCTCTGTAAACTGGTCATCTCTGTATATACCCGTCGCAAGCCCCACTGGTTGATGCTTATTTATAAAACCCTCTTAGGCCTCACTCCCCCCTATCAGAGATATCTACTGCAGCCCTCATCCTCCACATACAACACCCGTTCTGCCAGTCACATTCTGTTAAAGGTCCCCAAAGCACACACATCCCTGGGTCACTCCTCTTTTCAGTTCGCTGCAGCTAGCGACTGGAACGAGCTGCAACAAACACTCAAACTGGACAGTTTTATCTCAATCTCTTCATTCAAAGACTCAATCATGGACACTTACTGACAGTTGTGGCTGCTTTGTGTGATGTATTGTTGTCTCTCTACCTTCTTGACCTTTGTGCTGTTGACTGTACCCAATAATGTTTGTACCATGTTTTGTGCTGCTACCATGTTGTGTTGCTACCATGTTGTTGTCATGTTGTGTTGCTACCATGCTGTGTTGTCATGTGTTGCTGCCTTGCTATGTTGTTGTCGAAGGTCTCTCTTTATGTAGAGTTGTGTTGTCTCTCTTGTTGTGATGTGTGTTTTGTCCTATATTTATATTGTATTTATTTAAAAAAATTCAATCCCAGGCCCCCGTCCCCACAGGATGCTTTTTGCCTTTTGGTAGGCCGTCATTGTAAATAAGAATTTGTTCTTAACTGACTTGCCTAGTTAAATACAGATAAACTAAAAATAGAAAATAAAGTCTCCCTATGTCTCCCTATCTCCTTATGTCTCCCTTTGTATTCCTGTCTCCCTATCTCCCTCTGAATCCCTATGTCTTCTTGTCTCCCTCTGACTCCCTGTCTCCCTCTGACTCCGTATGTCTTCCTGTCTCCCTCTGACTCCCTATCTCCCTTTGAATCCCTATGTCTCCCTATGTCTTCCTGTCTCCCTCTGACTCCCTATGTCTTCCTGTCTCCCTCTGACTCCCTGTCTCCCTCTGACTCGCTGTCTCCCTCTGACTCCCTGTCTCCCTCTGACTCCCTGTCTCCCTCTGACTCCCTGTCTCCCTCTGACTCCCTGTCTCCCTCTGACTCCCTGTCTCCCTCTGACTCCCTATGTCTTCCTGTCTCCCTCTGACTCCGTTGGCCTCCCTCTTCCTTCCTTTGTTTCTCTCCGCCTCTCCCTGTCTTTCTCTGACTCACCCTGTTTCTCTCTGACCCTCTATATCTCCCTATGTCTGTCTCTCTCTGCCCCTGCCTCCATCTACCATATGGACATTAGTCCTCTGGAGGCAGATACACAACACCAGCTCCTCCAGATCTCCTACATACAGATCACATCGCTCCAGTCTCTGATGAGTAGGACCCTTCATCCATCTGCATTTAAATTGAAGTTAGTTATCTGGAGGGAGCACAGAGCTTAAGGCACTACTTCACACACTGTTGCACCCGTCGTGCGTCATCCCATCCACACCTTGCACACTAGCCGGGGGAGCTGTCTCTCTCCCTCTCTGCCACAGTCTGGTTAACAAGCCACACGGATCAAATCAAACACATTAAATAGGAATTAAATCTGCCGTCTGTGCTGAAAGCACCTGCACACCCCATGTTACCCTCCACCTCAATGTGGTTGTTCTCTGAGGCTCTCTCTGTATGACACACACATATCATAATGCCACTAACCAGGACAGATAGCGCCTGCTGTCTACCAGAGAGCTTCGTTTTAATGGTAGTAACAGGAATATCCTTCTGCTTTAGTGCACAGCACAGGAATGTCATTCTGCCTGGGGGCTGAGGATGCATTCCCATCAATGAACCTATATGGCCCAGTTTGAGCAAGTTGTTTGTCTCCCTTATCCCCCTGCCTTCCCTCCCTCCCCAGGACTAATACACATCCTGCTATCCTATTCCTCTCCGATGCTAACTGCAAAGAAATCTATCTTCTCAGCCCGGTCACCGAATCCCTTGTTCCCGAGCTACCATTCACTCTGGTCTGCACCTTGACTGTTCCCACATGCAGTGGTTGCCATGGAACACTTAGGTGCAGCTGACCACAATCTTTCTCACTGTTGCCGCTGGTGATAAACCAAAAATACCTGTAGTGACAGCAATACTAGGAGCAGTTTATGACTGTGTATAGACAGATAGTGACTGATTCAAAATTACATTTAATGGGAGAAAGTGGACAGGATATGCCAGAGGCGTCATGCCCATAGGGGGCACAGAGGCAGGTGTCGCCTCAGATTTGTCCTCTTCTTTTTATTTATTTCATCTTTATGAACCAAAGAAATGTTGTTTCTCTGTAATACTTCTATCCACCGAGCAATTTTATGAAGTTGGCTTTAGCTAACCCAGATAGGTTGCCAATCTCCCAACCTTTCAGGCTGTCAATCAAGTTAGAGTAGCTAGCTTGTCTAGCTATCTTGTCTGGCATGCCTGCTGGCAAGGCTGGTAGACTTTTGAAGCAATTACTGAATGTACTGAATAAGACTCACATTCCTTTCAATCTTTTACCAGATTTTAGAAGAGATGGACAGAAGCATAATAAGCACCAGTCAGGAGGATACAAACAGCTCAAGAGGTATGCTTAGATATGCAGAAAAATAAATTTTTGACATAGTATGATAATGAGTATGGCTCTAGATTGCAGGAAAAAGCTGTTTCAGGTGTTTGAAAAAGCAAAATTATCCAACCCCCCCCCCCCCCCCCCCCCCTCGGCATGCTTACGTTATGTGCCCTCAGATTTTGGGGGTACATGACTCCCCTGGGACATACCACATACACCGAATGGCCTGAGATTCTGAGATTCATTTTGTGCGTCTTTTTTAAGGCTAAGTTTAGTCCATAGTCAGGATAAAGGCAAAATGTTTTGCTGCAGTGACCTAAGCCCTGTTTATACCTGCAGTTAACATGCGTCCTTTGTCATGAACTGATCTTGTCTGTTTACACTTATAAGATCTCATCACAATCAGATCGAAATGCATCTTTTAATCATCAACACTTGAAGATCAGGACAAAGGCTGCATGTTAGAATTAGGTATAAACAGAGCTCATGTGACCAGCGTGAGGCAGTACCTGCTGGCCAAAACAGCAGGGCAATGGAGGGAATGAAAAAACAGGAAATAAGCACAAAACTCCTGCCTGGCTCTTCCAAAGTGCTGATGTGCCATGGCACTGGCTTTGCTGACATTCTCTCCCTCCATCCACATGGCTATTTATATCTGGTTTGGCCTGGGCAGAGGGGCTGAGGAAGCAGAGAGTGGAGAAGAGGAGCAGAGGAGGGAAGGAGACTATGCAGGGGCTATCACAGAGATTGACCTACTATATGTTGGCAAAGAGATGTCTCTCTGTCAATAGAATCTGCTCTGCCGTTTAATTCTCCAGAATAAATATGTCAGCGGAAAATAAAGCTGAGAGAGGGAGCAGCTTGAGACACATTTACAGGACGCTTATAAAAGTGGTTAGCACCTTCCACAGTGTTAACACTAATATCCATCTGTCCATCTGCTTTCAGGGCCCGTTCTCACCACACCTGAGGCCTGCCATGTGGCTGGTGCTTGACTTTACTTGGCTCTCCTACATCTGCATTGCAAGCGCAAGCACACAACCCATCACTCAGTGTGCGTTTCAGGGCCTGTCAACACAGGGCCCATCACAGATTATCTGATGCACATCTCGACTCTCTCGCTCTGCATGGGGAGATTCCGCGCCGGTCTGGTTCCACCAGCACGAATGGGGAATGTGAGCGACATTGCAGAGAAAATGGAGCCTCATAAATTGGCTCTTCTCCCACACCAAATGTGGACATTCGAAACCAGATCTGAACTGGGCATGTGCAGCTAGCTTAGCAGCTCAATGACAATCACACCCGCCGGACAAGACGTGTTTGAAAACACTGAAAATTCCTGAATCAACAAGTGGCTGTCTGAATGGAACAGAGAGGGATGTAAGCAGCAGTGTGCTGTTTTCCCACAATGCAATCCATATTAATTCACCCGCATAGACAGTGTTCCCACAGAGTTACTCTTTATTCTATCGCTAAATGGGAGCTGTGAGAAACAGTACACCTACCCAGAGCCTTCTATGTACAATAAAGTTCTCTGCACCTATACGCTTAGCTGATTCTGATATTTTTGAAAGATGATATATTGTTACTTACACCAGATAGATGCATAGAAATGTGTTGTTTTACCGGGTCAGCCATAGATTAGTGAACCTCTTCAGCCTAACTTGAAGTGCTAGATGAGAATCTGGTCTGGTTGGTTATGTATGTTTTCCAGTATATCAGAGATGACACCTCCCTGTGACACCAGGGACCAGGGTCTAGGCTGTCCTGGCACCTGTCTGAGCAGAGTACCACCTCCCTGTGACACCAGGGACCAGGGTTAGGCTGTCCTGTCACCTGTCTGAGCAGAGTACCACCTCCCTGTGACACCAGGGACCAGGGTTAGGCTGTCCTGGCACCTGTCTGAGCAGAGTACCACCTCCCTGTGACACCAGGGACCAGGGTTAGGCTGTCCTGGCACCTGTCTGAGCAGAGTACCACCTCCCTGTGACACCAGCGACTGGGTGCTGCTCATTCACACCACCAATTTGTCGCCTGTCTGTGGAAGCTGCCGTGTAACTGGCTACACAGGGAGTCCAGCCCTGGGGGTTTAAAGTCCCTCTCTCTCCCAGGTAGAGACGTTGACCCCAGCCACCTGCAGCACCAGCTCATTTAATGACAGGACATTATGGAGGAATGACCATAAGATAAGGCTATGTTTAAATGTTGTTGTTTTTTTGCCTATGCTGTTTGATTTGTTCAATGTATATCATTTGATCCCTCTCTCTCTAGTCGATACAGACACAAAGAATGAACACATCCGTTGGTTGTTGTGGCAGAATACACAGTATAAATTATATGATAGGTATCACTGTATTTATAATGCATTTACTAACATGGAGAGCCTTTGTTGCTGCCCTATGGCCAGCTGGCACGATGGGGGTGAGTGAGTGAGTGAGTGAGTGAGTGAGTGAGTGAGTGAGTGAGTGAGTGAGTGAGTGAGTGAGTGAGTGAGTGAGTGAGTGAGTGAGTGAGTGAGTGAGTGAGTGAGTGAGTGAGTATTGTACAATCTCCTACTATTTTTATGTCACAGGTATAGTATTACCTGTGATGATCAGACTATGGCATTGTACAGTATTAAAAAAGAGGTTGGAGATACATGGAAAAGAGGATACTTTATTTCATATGGAAGGTTGTTTAATTGAGTAGTCATCTCCTTTTCATCCCTGCTACTTTCATAGAGAGTGGAAACCTCAACCTGTTACAGTGTGTGTGTGTGTGTGTGTGTGTGTGTGTGTGTGTGTGTGTGTGTGTGTGTGTGTGTGTGTGTGTGTGTGTGTGTGTGTGTGTGTGTGTGTGTGTGTGTGTGTGTGTGTGTATGTGTATGTGTATGTGTATGTGTACTTGCGCGCGTGTGTGCACACTCGTGTGTGTGCGCAAAGTGAATAGGTGTGCATGTATGCCATGTGTTGAACAGTATTCCAGTAGACAACAAGAATACAAGGACTTGTGAATTCTGTAATGTCTTGTAAAACACACAGTAGTCTATTTGATTGTAGGGCAAACACATTATTCCCCTTTTAGTCACACACCAAATGAGCAGGGTATGATAAAATAACTACAAATTATGCAAATGAATTGCGAATATATATAGAGCGATATAGGCTTGATAACGTGTTTTGGTCTCTTGACTAATAGGCTACTGTCAGGCTTTGATAAGCAGTATATCTTACCTTCTCTGCTTCCTATAAGATATTGTAGAAAAATCATTCAGAAAGACATGCATAGGCTATGCTTTGTATAATATGTGAGTTTTACATAAAATATTATCTTCACAAGAATAAAACAAAATCTAGATATTTGATCTGTAGGCTAGCATAGAGTATAAAACCAACTTACCAAACCACTTTACTTTGCCTGAGGCGGTGATTTTCCAAGCGCGTTGCTAACACACCACTCCAGGCATGCGGTTGCAGATGATTAAAACTCTGAACATTAGGTAAAGCAGAGAATTCACACAGTCGTAGCCTTGTGGGAAATAAAATAGAATATTAATGAATAATTATGTAACAATATCACTAAAATGTCAAAGTGAGCAAAGAGAGAACTCCATGCGAATGAAATGTTTTCCGCCAGCTCTCCAACGTTCGCGCAGCAACGGTGTCGCGCAGGAAAACATTCGGTACTGAAGCAAAAACCTAGGTGGTAGATTGAAGCGCCTCCCCTCTGAACAACGCAGTAGAAGAAGCTGTCAGACAGCTAGAAAGAGATGTTTACACTCCCAAACTGATCTCGGACTCGGAGGCATGATTGTGAATTAGGCTACAGTAAGGAAACGTTGAGTTTGGACCACTGAAATACATGCTTTGGTTGTGGGCATAATGCTGAAATGTTATTCTTGTCTATTGCAAAAACATAAATTTTTCCATCAGAAATGTGTTCATTGAGATGGGGCAAATGTCCTCACTCAGTCTGATCAGCTTTAGGAAAAACAAAATGGCTGGCTAGTTCCAGATGATTGCCTTTGATGCAGGCAGAGATAATCTAGTGCAGTGTAACCTGCAAGGGATAGGGTACAATAGGTTGGTAGTACCATACATTATTTTTCATTAAATGGTGGTGAAATCTGACTTGCTACTAGGTAGTCTACAGAACTTCACCTACATTGCATCACATAGCTGGTCACATGCGACATCTCTCCAAAAGGAAGTTCTCTTTGAAAACATAGACAGGAACAACTGCATCTTTTAAAAAATGTCACAGCCACAGGTCAAAGTAGGGCCATGCGTTAAGAGCAACCGAAAGCAATAAAATGTTCTGCCATACTCTTTCATGCCTGTGGCTGCCATATTTGACCAATGTCTACTAATATAACTGCAAGGAAGCATACTTGAACTTGAAACTTTCCAAACCAAGACACAATGCCACAATGCCAGTGTTTGTTGTTTGTCAGAACAGCCAGTGGCCCTCATGGTCGGAGTTTGAAGGAGTCAAAGAAAACAAAGAGAGAAAAGGTCAGAGGAAAACCTGATACCTTTAGCAGGAATCAGATCTGTGATGTCTATGTTATATCCCAAATGGCACTCTATTCCCTACATAGTGCACTACTTTTGATCAGAGTCTTGTGGGTCCTGGTCAAAAGTAGTGCACTACATTAGGAAACGAGTGCTATTTGGAATGCACACAACCATAGACATCCCAGTTCTGTTGGACAGTTACCAAGCCCTTGTGAAGGTCTGGCTGGTCTCATTAGGGGATTGAAGGAAAGGCTCAGAGATAGAACACAGGATGGAGAACTCCATGCACTACAGTGTACAACTTGACCTTTTTCTACCTTTGGGTATCCTTTCATTCTTACCATTACATTTGAATTATGTGATTCAGGAAATGTAACAACAAACACACAATAACTGCAAGCAATGAGGTACATTTATTTCACAAAGACTGGACTCCATAGGCCTGTTACTATAGGCCCTATCCTGTGAGTAATCTGTTTGATTTCCTTGTAGAGCGGAGCAGACGGAGGCAGCCCAAGCTGTGAGCTGTGCTGAGGCAGTCTGCTGGCTGGGTGAGATGACCATACATGACCCATGGCACAGCTCAGAGACCAGGCAGAAATGCTGCCCCTGTAGGGCTATCCATAAAGCCATTGCGATATACACTGTCTTCACTACATCCATACACAGCCTATATCAGGGCTGCTGCATGCCAAAGTATGCGTCCCATGTGGTACCGTAATTCCTATAAAGTGCACTACTTTTGACCAGAGCCTTATTGGTGAAGTAGTGTACTATGTATGGTATAGGGTGCCATTTGGGATGCAGACAAAGTTAATGTTATTTAAAGAGATCCTGAGAGGGGTTTTATCCTAGCCATAAACCCAAGCATGGTCCCTGCTCTGAGTCACTCCTAATTACCTTCAATGCTGATAATCACCAAAGTCAATCAACTGTGAAACAAACAGTGGTCTACCTGACTGTGCAGCAACAACACAACACAACACTGGTAATTTAGAGCTGGCTGCCTGGCTAGATTGGATGGGCAGGACGGCAAAGAAACAAGGGGGAGGGAGGAGGGGGTAGGGAAAAGCTTTGTGCGTCCCATATGGTGCCCTATTCCCTATGGGCCCTGGTCAAAAGTATTGCACTATATAAGGAATAGGGTTCCATTAGGGATGTATTCCCTGTCACTCTCCCTCTATCTTTTTTCAGTGTTGTCCTCCCCCTCTGTCCAAACACTCCTTATTAAATCTTACTGCTGGCTTGTATATCTCCTTCATTCTATTGGCAGACATTACTATTTGCTCTGCTATCCCAATTTTCTCCTTTCCCAATGCATTTCTCTTGTGATTCTTTGATACGCACTGACATGTAGCATGAGTTAATATCTGTCTCCTGCACCTCGTCATGTCCTGTTCAATGAAATATGACATGACAATATAGAAAGAGGAACAATGTATGACTACCTTTCCGCTCCCTGTGTGTGTCCCAAATTGCACCCTATTCCTTATTTAGTGCACTATATCAGGCACAGAGGAAAGCATGTATGAGTGCTGGAGGCTGCAGAGAGGGGAAGAGAGACTCGATTGAGACAGAAATGTCAGATGTGTCACAAGCATTGCGGTGAGATGGTGAGGTGGTTTAATATGGTTCCAGAGCCTTCTGCAATGGAGGCGAAGAATGTACACTCACTGTCACCCCAAAACAACAAGCACCTGCAACCTAATTTCAATGGAGCTGTCTGGTCCAAATGGGTGAGCGGTACCACTGCCCGCTACTCAGAGAGGTGCTCAGATGAGTCGTAGGGTTCAGGTTGCACTAGGGCCACAATGACTTGACTACGGCTGCCTACTGTATATAACAGAGTTTGTTTGTAGCAGACTTGTTAAGCATGCACAGTGACGTCTGTCACACCTGCTGGAGTGTCAAACATTTCACACACAGGCATCTTTTCACATAACATTGTAGTATGTAACCACATAAATAATGAAGACTGCTGGGGTATAACTACTAGATAACAATGCAGTTTGTTTCTCTATGGCTTATCAATGGCTCCTATAGAGAACCTTGAATCCCACTAATAAATTAAGAACATTAAAACATGGCACGATAGCCAGGTTAAATTTAATCATTTAGGAAGAATTTTGGACGTGATAGCTAACCCATTTTAGTGTCCCAGTGAGAGAGAGCGCTACAGAAGAAATAGAAGTGTTATTCCAGAAGCATTGGCAGGAGCTGAGAGAGATCTGCCCCTTAAGAGACGTTAGTACACTCTTAGAAAAAAGCGTTATTTGGCTGTCCCCATAGGAGCACCTGTTTTGTTTACAGGTAGAACCCTTTTGGGTTCCATGTAGAAACATCTGTTGAAATGGTTCTACTTGGAACCCAAAAAGGTTCTACCTAGAACCAAAAAGGGTTCTTCAAAGGGTTCTCCTATGGGGACAGCCAAGGAACCCTTTTAGGTTCTACATAGCACCTTTCTTTTCTAAGAGTGTACTGCTCTCTCCCAGAACCCTCCACACCCTCCATGCCAGGAGGCCACTTCAGCTGAGTGGCTTTCCCAGAAAGAGAGACTTCCAGATGGGTTAGAGTGAGATGAGACTGGCTTTGGGTATGGGGGGGAGCTTAAATGGTTTAGGTGGGCATGTCTCTAGACAGCATGGCATCTTTCCACAGAATTTAACGTCGGTACAGTACAGTCTCTATAGTGGAATTAAAGGCCTGTGTAAAGACGGTTTAGTAGGACAAAGTTCAGACAGCACCTGATACTCTGATAATACTATGATATCTGAGAAAATACAGTCTGATCCACCCTGATGCTCTGCTCTGTCACATAGCCTTGCTGCAACACTATCTCAAGGGAAGAGCCACTTGCGGATTGTTCTGTCATTTATTTTGGGACTGCCATTAACGCATTCTCTTCCTTGGCAGAGAGGTGGTAAGACGAGGCGTGTGGAAAGTGTTTTGTGGTCAGTGATGGAGAGTAGATGTGCTGGACTTGGCTGGCAGGCTAAATTAAGCCCTGGCTGCTGCCATTGATCCCGCAGGCGCCTCCCTCCCTGCATCGCTCCAGCTGTAACCGCAGTAAATAGACCTGGGATCGTAAGTGTTTGCATTGGCAACAGAGCAGGAGAGTCTGGGCTCAGCATGGTGTCTCCCTGTCACTGTGACCAGGACTACTCCCACATCAAACAAGACATTTAGCTGCTGCTAGCTACTGCAAAGAAAACCATGCAGAACCTGTGATGCCAGAGCATCAAAGAGCTCTAAAGGAGGGAGGTTGCAAGCTTCGTTGTTGCTCTTTGTCCTAATAGGATAAGGATTTGACTGATTGATAATTAATATGCTTGGGAGTAAATGTCTTCAATAAGCGTGCCACATTGAGTGTAAAAACATTGTGTTGTGTGTTTAATGGAATGCAGCTGCTTGCTCTTCGGCTTTGGTTACAGAGACTCAGTCAGTGAGGAGAAACACGTACAGGGATGTGGGGAGAAGGGGGGGGGGGGGGGGGGGGGGTGGAAGTGGGGGGGCAGTGCTACAGCAGACTCCAATTCTGAGTTCTGCTCTGGTTAGTCACGACTCTTTTGCCAAGCAGATGAGCGTGAGCAACAGGGCAAGAGAGAGAGTGTGTGTGTGGCTGTGCATATACGAGTGTGTGGCTGTCGACACAGCTCCCCTCATTGCTCCTCCTTCCCCGAGTCAATCCTCTTTTTAGACTTCAACTCTAGAATGCCTGAGACCTGGTTGCCAAGGGAACCCAGCGTTTTGACAATGGCAGACATGTTCACCTCTGTGTTAATCACTGCCTAGTAATAATGGCGGAAAGGGTCCAGGCAGAAGGGAGCAGGGAGGTTTTCCTTTCAGCAGGAACAGAAGCAGGGTTACAGTGCATTCGGAAACTATTCAGACGCCTTGACTTTTTACACATTTTATTACATTACAGCCTTATTCTAAAATGTATTTTTTCCCTCATCAATCTACACACAATACCCTATAATGACAAAGCAAAAACATCACATTTACATAAGTATACAGACCCTTTACTCAGTACTTTGTTGAAGCACCTTTAGCAGCGATTACAGCCTCAAGTCTTCTTGGATATGATGCTACAAGCTTGGCACACCTGTATTCGGGGAGTTTCTCCCATTATTCTCTGCAGATCCTCTCAAACTCTGTCAGGTTGGATGAGAAGCGTCCTGCACATCTATTTTCAGGTCTCTCCAGAGATGTTCGATCAGGTTCAAGTCCAGGCTCTGGCTGGGCCACTTGTCCTGTTGTCCTGTTGGAAGGTGAACCTTCGCCCCAGTCTGAGGTTCTGAGTGCTCTGGAGCAGGTTTTCATCAAGGATCTCTCTGTACTTTGCTCTGTTCATCTTTCCCTCGATCCTGACTAGTCTCCCAGTTCCTGCCGCTGAAAAACATCCCCACAGCATGCTGCCACCACCATGCTTCATCGTAGGTATGGTGCCAGGTTTCCTCCAGATGTGACGCTTGGCATTCATACCAAAGAGTTCAATATTGTTTTCATCAGACCAAAGAATGTTGTTTCTCATGGTCTGAGAGTCCTTTAGGTGCCTTTTGGCAAACCCCAAGCGGGCTGTCATGTGCCTTTTACTGAGGAGTGGCTTCCGTCTGTCCACTCTACCATAAAGGCCTAGATTGGTGGAGTGCTGCGGAGATGGTTGTCCTGGAAGGTTATTCTATCTCCACAGGAACTGGAGCTCAGTCAGAGTGACAATTGGCCTCTTGGTCATCTCACTGACCAAGGCCCTTCTCCCCAGATTGCTCAGTTTGGCCGGGCGGCCAGCTCTAGGAAGAATCTTGGTGGTTCCAAACTTCTTCCATTTAAGAATGATGGAGGCCACTGTGTTCTTGGGGACCTTCATTGCTGCAGACATTTTTTGGTACCCTTCCCCAGGTCTGTGCCTCGACACAATCCTGTCTCGGAGCTCTGAGGACAATTCCTTCGACCTCATGGCTTGGTTTATGCTCTGACATGCACTGTCAACTGTGGGACCTTACATAGACAGGTGTGTGCCTTTCCAATTCATGTCAAATCAACTGAATTTACCACAGGTGGACTCCAGTCATGTTGTAGAAACATCTCAAGGATGATCAATGGAAACAGGATGCACCTGAGCTCAATTTCGAGTCTCATTGCTAAGTGTCTGAATACTTATGTAAATAAGGTATTTCTCTTTTTTATTTTCAATACATTTTCAAAAATTCTAAAAATCTGTTTTCACTTCGTCATTATAGGGTATTGTGTATAGATTGATGAAGATTTTTTTTTTTTTTAAAGGGAAGGGGTCTGAATACTTCCCGAATGCACTGAATGTCCCAAATGGCACTCTATTCCCTAAATAGTAGGATACTATATAGGATTTAGGACCCTATTGGTCCTGATTAAAAATAGTATACTATATATGGAATAGTGTGTCATTTGGCACACAGCCTAGGACTCCACTGACCAGAAAAAAAGCCAAGAGTGCTTGTTTATTCAACCAACTGGAAGGAAATATCTCTCTTCCCTTTTCACCGAATAACACTGCAGTTCAAAGCAAAGTTGAAAATCGATAATGACGAAGACGAGGGATGCTTTAAAACCAAGATGCCCATTTCTTTAGGAGAGCTGTGTTTTTATCCAAGGTCTCTTCAGAGTTTACACAATACTTAGGGCTTTGTAAAATGCTTCCTCACTTCAACACTGAGAACTGCACAGAACGAGATCATGTGAGGTGAGACCTGACAGGCACTGAACAATGCCTCTGCAAAATATCAGCAAATAAACATTACTTCCTGTGCATGATCCCTGAAGAGTCAATTTATCTTCCTGTTCTTCCTGTTAAGGCAAGGGCTGATTTCAAGGTTTTACTGCTAACCTACCAAGCGTTACATGGGCTTACTCCTACCTATCTTTCCGAGTTGGTCCTGCCGTACATACCTACACGTACGCTACGGTCACAAGACGCAGGCCTCCTAATTGTCCCTAGAATTTCTACGCAAACAGCTGGAGGCAGGGCTTTCTCCTATAGATCTCAATTTTTATGGAATGGTCTGCCTACCCATGTGAGAGACGCAGACTCGGTCTCAACCTTTAAGTCTTTACTGAAGACTTATCTCTTCAGTAGGTCATATGATTGAGTGTAGTCTGGCCCAGGAGTGTGAAGGTGAACGGAAAGGCTCTGGAGCAACGAACCGCCCTTGCTGTCTCTGCCTGGCCGGTTCCCCTCTCTCCACTGGGATTCTCTGCCTCTAACCCTATTACAGGGGCTGAGTCACTGGCTTACTGGTGCTCTTTCATGCCGTCCCTAGGAGGCGTGCGTCACTTGAGTGGGTTGAGTCACTGACGTGATCTTCCTGTCTGGGTTGGCGCCCCCCCCTTGGGTTGTGCCGTAGCGGAGATCTTTGTGGGCTATACTCGGCCTTGTCTCAGGATGGTAAGTTGGTGGTTGAAGATATCCCTCTAGTGGTGTGGGGGCTGTGCTTTGGCAAAGTGGGTGGGGTTATATCCTTCCTGTTTGGCCCTGTCCGGGGGTATCATCGGATGGGGCCACAGTGTCTCCTGACCCCTCCTGTCTCAGCCTCCATTATTTATGCTGCAGTAGTTTGTGTCGGGGGGCTAGGGTCAGTTTGTTATATCTGGAGTACTTCTCCTGTCTTATCCGGTGTCCTGTGTGAATTTAAATATGCTCTCTCTAATTCTCTCTCGCTTTCTCTCTTTCTTTCTTTCTCTCTCTCGGAGGACCTGAGCCCTAGTACCATGCCTCAGAACAACCTGGCATGATGACTCCTTGCTGTCCCCAGTCCACCTGGCCGTGCTGCTGCTCCAGTTTCAACTGTTCTGCCTGCGGCTATGGAACCCTGACCTGTTCACCGGACGTGCTACCTGTCCCAGACCTGCTGTTTTCAACTCTCTAGAGACCGCAGGAGCGGTAGAGATACTCTTAATGATCGGCTTTGAAAAGCCAACTGACATTTACTCCTGAGGTGCTGACTTGCTGCACCCTCGACAACTACTGTGATTATTATTATTTGACCATGCTGGTCATTTATGAACATTTGAACATCTTGGCCATGTTCTGTTATAATTGGCCACCCCTCGTAGCCTGGTTCCTCTCTAGGTTTCTTCCTAGGTTTTGGCCTTTCTAGGGAGTTTTTCCTAGCCACCGTGCTTCTACACCTGCATTGCTTGCTGTTTGGGGTTTTAGGCTGGGTTTCTGTACAGCACTTTGAGATATCAGCTGATGTACGAAGGGCTATATAAATACATTTGATTTGATTTGATCTTATCTTACAGTGTCTTGTGCTTACTGTGTATGTGTACACAACAGAGCTGTGAGTGCTATTCATCTAAATACATGTTTGTCAGATGTATTGCAAGCTATTATATATTTTCTTGATGACTGAACATAGGCAGACAGAATTTAACTGATTAATCTAGTAGTTAAGAATACTAGAACAAGGGCACTGATGTCATCCAATCCAATCCATCTCATACACTACATGATCAAAAGTATGTGGACACCTGATTGTCAAACATCTCATTCCAAAGCAATGGGCATTAATATGGAGTTGGTCCACCCTTTGCTGATATAACAGCCAACACCTTCTGGGAAGGCTTTCCACTAGATGTTAGAACATTGCTACCGGGACTTGCTTCCATTCAGCTACTGGAGCATTATTGAGCTTGGGATGTTGGGCGATTAGGCCTGGCTCGCAGTTGGCGTTCCAATTAATCCCAACGGTGTTCGATGGGGTTGAAGTCAGGGCTCTGTGCAGGCCAGTGAAGTTCTTCCACACCGATCTTGACAAATCATGTATGGACCTCGCTTTGTGCATGGGGGAATTGACATGCTGAAAGAGGAAAGGGCCTTCCCCAAACTGTTGCCACAAAGTTGTTCATGGTGATCTTAGGCTTGTGTGCGGCTGCTCGGCCATGGAAATCCATTTCATGAAACTCCTGATGAACAGTTCTTGTGCTGACGTTGCTTCCAGAGGCAGTTTGGAACTCGGTAGTGAGTGCTGCAACCGAGGTCATACAATTCTTACGCGCTATGCGCTTCAGCACTCAATGGTACTGTTCTGTGAGCTTGTGTGGTCTACCACTTCGCAGCTGAGCCGTTGTTCCTCCTAGACGTATCCACTTCACAATAACAGCACTCACAGTTGACCGGGCAGCTTCAGCTGGGCCGAAATTTGACGAACTGACTTGTTGGAAAGGTGGAATCCTATGACGGTGGCACGTTGAAAATCACTGAGCTCTTCAGTAAGGCCATTCTACAGCTAATGTTTGTCTATGGAGATTGCATGGCTGTGTGCTCGATTTTATATACCTGTCAGCAACGGGTGTGGTTGAAATAGCCAAATCCCCAAATTTGAAGGGGTGTCCACATGCTTTTGTATATATAGTGTATATTAACAGCTGCAAAAATGAAAAACAACAGTACTGTGCTGGGGAAAACACGTTCCACTTGCATTCTGTGCTTAATGCAAAATGCAGAAAGTGGAGCTATCACAAGCACTTTATCTTCAACGGATGTACAGAGTAGAGTTTCCCCCAAAGGAAGTCAGTACCACTTCACCTTTGTAGGGAGGGATGGAGGGATGGACGGGGGAAGGGAGGGATGGTGAGTGCATATGAACAGACAGTGTGTGGTTGAAGAGAGAAATGGCAGATCTCCACACACAGAGCACTGACACTAACATCTGCTCCATCTGCCTGCTGCCCCTGCCAGCTTGGTTTTACACTGTAGCTAAACCCAGCCAGCTTGGTTTTACACTGTAGCTAAACCCAGCCAGCTTGGTTTTACACTGTAGCTAAACCCTGTCAGCTTGGTTTTATACTGTAGCTAAACCCTGCCAGCTTGGTTTTACACTGTAGCTAAACCCTGTCAGCTTGGTTTTACACTGTAGCTAAACCCTGTCCGCTTGGTTTTACACTGTAGCTGAGGCCAGCCTGCTTGGTTTTACACTGTAGCTAAACCCAGCCAGCTTGGTTTTACACTGTAGCTAAACCCAGCCAGCTTGGTTTTACACTGTAGCTAAACCCTGTCAGCTTGGTTTTATACTGTAGCTAAACCCTGCCAGCTTGGTTTTACACTGTAGCTAAACCCTGTCAGCTTGGTTTTATACTGTAGCTAAACCCTGCCAGCTTGGTTTTACACTGTAGCTAAACCCAGCCAGCTTGGTTTTACACTGTAGCTAAACCCTGCCAGCTTGGTTTTACACTGTAGCTAAACCCTGCCAGCTTGGTTTTACACTGTAGCTGAGCCCAGACTTTTTGGTTTTATACTGTAGCTAAACCCAGCCAGCTTGGTTTTACACTGTAGCTAAACCCTGTCAGCTTGGTTTTATACTGTAGCTAAACCCTGCCAGCTTGGTTTTACACTGTAGCTAAACCCAGCCAGCTTGGTTTTATACTGTAGCTGAGCCCAGACTTTTTGGTTTTATACTGTAGCTAAACCCAGCCAGCTTGGTTTTACACTAGTTAAACCCAGCCAGCTTGGTTTTAAACTGTAGCTAAACCCAGCCTGCTTGGTTTTACACTAGTTAAACCCAGCCAGCTTGGTTTTAAACTGTAGCTAAACCCAGCCTGCTTGGTTTTACACTGAAGCTGGGCCCAGCCTGCTAGGTTTTACACTCCCCCCAAGACGAGCAACAGCTCGTTGTCAACAGCTTTTGTTGTAATTTGAACAACTAAACTTACTGATGAGTTTTTTATTCATTATTTCCATGTCACGCTTATTCCAAAAAACATCCAGCCGTTGTATACCGCAGGGTTTCCCAAACTTGGTCCTGGGGCCTCCCCTGGGGGCACATTTCGTTCCCCCCCCCCCAGCACTACACAGCGTATTCAAATAATTAAAGCTTGATGATGAGTTGGTTATTTGAATCAGCTGTGTAGTGCACACGGTGGGCCACAGGATCGAGTTTAGGAAACCCTGGTATACCGCACTCATCTAACTCAACTGCTGCAATAAATCCAGAGAACTGCAGACAACCCAACAAATGAACTTGTTTACCTGGCCATGAGACCCTGGTTTCAAAATGAATGTCCCAGAGCTTCTTACTGCCTGATAAATGTTCTCTCACCCACAGAACCTCATCCCGATTTCCTCCCATGACACCTGACAGCCGACTGTCTACGCCCCAAACGACACCCTATTCACTTTATAGTGCACTACTTGTGACCAGGCCTGGCCTATGGGCTCTGGTCAAAAGTAGTGCACTTTATAGAGAATAATGTACCATTTGGGATACAGTCTCTCCTGTTTCACACTCCTCAATCTTTTCACCAGGAGGTAGGCGGGTGGCAGAGTGTGTATGTCCCAAATGACACCCTGTTCCCTATATAGTGCACTATTTTTAACCTGGGCCCACTTGGAAGGCAGATAAGGGCTCACGTGGTCCCGCAGTCACATTGATCGAGAGCCCAGTCATTGTACCTGGGAGGCAGCGCTTACACCAACATGCCCTGCAGCGGAAAGAAAGTTAATTAAATGCTGACACCTTTTTTTAAACTCTCACATACACCTACAACCTCACAAGAGAAATAACATTAGGCTGCAAAACAGACTTTGTGGCTTCTTCATCCCTGTAAGCGGAGCACATTTCCAGGCCCAAGGCCTCCATTTCAGGAAGCAGCCTCCTCCTTATCATCAAAGGGGGGGGATCTGGGGCAGTAATCAGATTGTAAGCGCTGCTCTGACGTGACGCCACTGATCTGATAATGCCATCAGAGTAGAGAGGAGGGAGAGGCCACTGGGCTGGCTGACTGGATCTAGGTGGTTAGCATTAGTCACATAGCTCTCCCTCGTCACACCAAAACATATATTCATTTAACATCTCAAAGTAAGAGCGCTGATACGAGGATCAGTTTCGCATTTTACATCTTAAAGAATAAGATTACATGGATGGGGGAGGGGGTCTGAAACGCTTTATGTATACGACTCCCAGACCCACTCCTGGCAGAGAAGGAATCAAATCAGAGATGGAGCCCATTGTCAGTCTGGGAGTCTGGGAGAGGTGTCACTAACAGGACCTGCTTACATAAAGCAACTCAGCACTGATGCTATGATGGAAAGTTGGTTATCATGTAATAGCATTAATAAACAGGTAACTATTATTACACAATAATAAGTAAAATACTACACCATATACTGTAATACTTCTTACATAAAACATTTTATTACAGGAGAAATAAATACACTGTAATTTTCTTATCTGCTGCTGTGTCACTGACAATAAAGTACTGTACAAATAGGAAGGTATGTCAGTTTGGTTAGAAGTTAGAACATATACAATGCAAGACTGATGCAAAATGTAGGACCTGAAGTTGATGACAAATGTAGAGACACGATAGGAAAACAAACATTCAAACAAAGGAGGGCCATTAAAACTTAGTTCTCACAGCACGTGACAACATCATTTCACCAAAACAACATGAGTATAAAATGTATCAGTTAGTGTCCAGTCCAGCCATGATCCCTGCTGGAACAGTCCTGACTCTGGATGGGTCCCAAATTGCACCCGGCTCTGGTCAAAAGTAGTGCACTATATAGGGAAAATGGTCCCATTTAGGACACACGCTGTCTCTCAGGCTGGCCTAGGCCTTGTTGATGTAGCCCTCCTTGATCAGGAAGTCGTAGATCTTGCGTGTCTTGTTGACGTCGATCTTGATGAGTGCCCGGGCCTGTGCCAGCCGTAGACCACCCTGCCGCCTGCACTCGTTCAGTAGAGCCTGCTTGTACTCCAGGTAGGCACCTGGCACCAGACGCACCACCTGGCACAACTGCAGACAGCCACAGGACAGAGACACCATGTTACATCAACACAATACCAGTCACCATGACCCCAACTCGCTGTTTATGACTGCGTCCCAAATTCCACTGTATTCCCCAACCCTGTTCATGGAGAGCTAATATAATGTTGATTTTTGCGCCAACCCTAATCTAGCTGGCCAATAAGGTTAGGTTAGTCACAACTCGGGTTAGAGTGTACTACTAAAAGTAGTGCACTATGTAGGGAATTCATGTACTTACCTGGTGGGGCTGAGAGCCTTACATCAATAGAGATCCTAGAATTCATATGTAATAGAATGGATTTCATATGCAATTCTATTTGTACCTCTTTCTCCCTGTCGTTGAGCTTCTCTGTCCCTGGCAGGCCAGTCAGGTTGAGAGGAGGGGCACATCTCCTGCCTGTTGCTGTGGAACAATTAATCACACACATTTAAACAGACGTAAAACCTGACTGTTCTGTTGTTTCAAATGACAAACTGATAGGTTGATGAATCCAGGTAATCCGTTTTGTTGGAAAATAAAGACAAATATTTACAATAGGCAAATTAGTGTAAATGGATGGAAATGACAGAGTCTACATAGATGTGTCCTACTTGTGCACTGGAGGTTACAGAATGACAACGGAAAGATAAAGCTTGAGACAAAAACACATATCGGTCCTGTTTGTCGAGCATATTTCTGAATGAGCATCTCTGAGAATGCATTAACGTGACTCCACCTGTTGCCATGACAAGAAAAGTCAGAGAGAAGGGAGGGAGTGGGAGATGAAGAGTCCTTACCTGATGTGGTGATGGTGGTGACAACAGGAGTGATACCAGCGTCACTGTGAAGTGAGATAATAGCATCACTACAAGCAGCACACACACACACACAATTCTCACTCTGGGATCCTCGTCCACAGAGAGAATGAATCATCACACACACTAGCAGTTTTGTTATTTTTCTTCATGAAGAATAATTAGCAGAACTTGGAGAATACCCAAGAGCTGAGCTTAAGATAAACAACAAGAATAGCTCTACATAAAAAAATAAACAATCAAGCACTACACTTGTTGCCGTTAGAGCCAAGCACACAGTAATAAACTACAGAGTAGGTGGGTGGTATCTCAGTTATAGTCCGGTGCTAGCACCCCTAATTCAACTAGTCAACTTATCAAGCCCTTGATTAGTGGAATCAGGTGGGCTAGTGTTTGACTTGAACATGAATGTACAACCACAGGGTCCAGAGGAATGGACAAGAGTAAGGAGGAAGGACAAGAGTAAGGAGGAAGGATTACATGGCAGCCTGTTTGCTGAGCCACTGCTGGCAGGCCCGTCCGTCCTGAATGTACTGCAGCACATCAACTAGCATGGTCCTCTTCCTCCGCTCATCCTCCCTCACCTGCTTCACACGCTCATACACCTTGGCACCTGCAGGGGGACACAGAGGAGGTAGGGGGTTACTGGGGCAGTCAGTCAGCCCTGGGCCCTGGCTGACACAAGGGAGTTACTAATGAGGCTCTGTCCCAAAATGCATAATTTTCCTACAAATTGTACTAGTTTTTAGAGCTGTATGGGCCCTGGTCAAAAGTAGTGCAATAAATAGGGAATAGGGTGCCATTTGGGATACAACATCTGAGGGGGACTGTCTGGCAGTAGGGGTGATGGGGTTAGATGGGTAGACTGGACTCACTGCAGAAAGACTGGATGCCTGCTCTCCTGTACTCCTGTAGCCTGCCGATCTCTCTCCTCAGCTCAAACTCCACTGAAAGACAAGGAGGACGAGGTCAATGAGGCCTGTCCACACTCACCGGTCTCTACTGCAGACAGGCGGACAGACAGACAGGCGGACGAACAGAAAGGCAGACAGAGAGTGAGAAACTCTTTACCCCCTCAGATCTGTGCTTCCCAACATCAGAGCTGATCAGACCAGAGTTGTAGCCCAGGCAGGCTCTACAGCTGTTCTCTCTGACACAACAATGGAGTAGCGCCATGCTATTCTGAAGCCCCAGCACTTTAATCAGAACGAGATGATGTCTCATCCCCAGATACAAACAGAAATGCACAGACACACGCCTCTCACTCAAAGGGAGTTCACACATCCAGTCATGCTGCGTAAGGACAGGAGATAATCTGACAGGCTCATTACCACGCCGTTGACCTTAGTGTTACCCACAATATTAAACACAGGGGAACACTGCATGTGCGACTGCTCTCTGTGTAGACCGGAGGTGGAGGGGTTGGAAGAAACAATTCTATTGGTGTTAACATCAAAATGTCTACTGTGTGTGCATGTACAATATCATAATGTTAAACTCACATGCATGACTCTCTATGAACTTGTCGTGTTCGATGGGGCCCACCACCCTGGCAAAACGTCTCATAGCATCATACAGATCCTGTACCTCCTTAGGGTAGCGACGCTCTAGAACTGGAAGACAAAAACACAATGGTCATGTGATATGTAGCTGTTATTGTAGAGCAGGGCTGCCCAACCCTCTTCCTGGAGATCTACCGTCCTGTAGCTTCAGGCTAACCCTCTTCCTGGAGATCTACCGTCCTGTAGCTTCAGGCTAACCCTCTTCCTGGAGATCTACCGTCCTGTAGCTTCAGGCTAACCCTCTTCCTGGAGATCTACCGTCCTGTAGCTTCAGGCTAACCCTCTTCCTGGAGACCTACCGTCCTGTAGGCTCAGTTTAAACCTCTTCCTGGAGATCTACCGTCCTGTAGGTTCAGTCTAACCCTCTTCCTGGAGACCTACCGTCCTGTAGGCTCAGTTTAAACCTCTTCCTGGAGATCTACCGTCCTGTAGCTTCAGGCTAACCCTCTTCCTGGAGATCTACCGTCCTGTAGCTTCAGGCTAACCCTCTTCCTGGAGATCTACCGTCCTGTAGCTTCAGGCTAACCCTCTTCCTGGAGACCTACCGTCCTGTAGGCTCAGTTTAAACCTCTTCCTGGAGATCTACTGTCCTGTAGGTTCAGTCTAACCCTCTTCCTGGAGATCTACCGTCCTGTAGGTTCAGTCTAACCCTCTTCCTGGAGATCTACCGTCCTGTAGCTTCAGGCTAACCCTCTTCCTGGAGATCTACCGTCCTGTAGCTTCAGGCTAACCCTCTTCCTGGAGACCTACCGTCCTGTAGGCTCAGTTTAAACCTCTTCCTGGAGATCTACTGTCCTGTAGGTTCAGTCTAACCCTCTTCCTGGAGATCTACCGTCCTGTAGGTTCAGTCTAACCCTCTTCCTGGAGATCTACCGTCCTGTAGGTTCAGTTTAAACCTCTTCCTGGAGATCTACCGTCCTGTAGGTTCAGTCTAACCCTCTTCCTGGAGATCTACCGTCCTGTAGGTTCAGTTTAAACCTCTTCCTGGAGATCTACCGTCCTGTAGGTTCAGTCTAACCCTCTTCCTGGAGATCTACTGTCCTGTAGGTTCAGTCTAACCCTCTTCCTGGAGATCTACTGTCCTGTAGGTTCAGTCTAACCCTCTTCCTGGAGATCTACCGTCCTGTAGGTTCAGTTTAAACCTCTTCCTGGAGATCTACCGTCCTGTAGGTTCAGTCTAACCCTCTTCCTGGAGATCTACCGTCCTGTAGGTTCAGTCTAACCCTCTTCCTGGAGATCTACTGTCCTGTAGGTTCAGTCTAACCCTCTTCCTGGAGATCTACTGTCCTGTAGGTTCAGTCTAACCCTCTTCCTGGAGATCTACTGTCCTGTAGGTTCAGTCTAACCCTCTTCCTGGAGATCTACTGTCCTGTAGGTTCAGTCTAACCCTCTTCCTGGAGATCTACTGTCCTGTAGGTTCAGTCTAACCCTCTTCCTGGAGATCTACTGTCCTGTAGGTTCAGTCTAACCCTCTTCCTGGAGATCTACCGTCCTGTAGGTTCAGTCTAACCCTCTTCCTGGAGATCTACCGTCCTGTAGGTTCAGTCCAACCCTACATACCCGACTCAGCCAGTTAAGGTATTGGTGAGCAGTTAATAACTAGAATCAGTTGGTAAATTAGAGTTGGACTGTAAACTTGGTAGATCTCCAGGAAGAGGGGCTGGCAGCCATGTTGTAGAGAATATGACAGCAGTGATCTGTATTGGAGATCTGTATCACATTCAATATTGTTAGATTAGAGGCTTTTGAGGAACACCAGAGGAGGAAATGTCCAGACATCGCACATTGACTGACCCCCTTGCATCAATGAGATACCCTGCCATGGCCGATGTAAAAGCTCCCCCGATGGGCAGGTCACCCCATACCACCCTACTCACCCCCCATCAAGGGCTGCTGCTGCTCTCCTTTCAAATCATTGCTACAGTGTTTGTGTCCCAAACGGCAGTATATTACCTATTTAGTCAGACACTTCATACTTTGTGCCGTAAGAATCTACCTGTATACCTATGGTATATATTGAGTGGACTCTGGTGGCGTTGCAGACAGTGAATGTGGGGTAGTAGTATGACAGCAGCTCAAGGCTGGTGGCCCGCACATCGGTGTCTGTCTTCAAGCTGGCAGCTGAGTTCCTCATTGATTTGGAGGCCGTACAGTGATAGGAACGTGTAGATAGCAGCAACACACACACACAAGTAGAGTCAATGTCCTGCTGAGCGAAGTCAAAGATTTGAAACACTCCATAACAGGAATGGGCTGGTGGTCCTGAGTTACTGATGTCTATAAGGGGAGTGAGACTGTTGGTCAAACTGCCTGGAGCAACAGCATGATCAGACCAGGCACGACACTGAGTCACCCAGGCTTGGAAACGGCTTCTATTACCGTGACACACACACTTTGACAGTCTCCATGACAACCAGGCTGCAGCTCCACGGCAACTCTGGGTTCTCTTGTCTTGAAAGACTAGAGATAAGAGGAGAGAGGGGGAGGTGGTGGGCGGTAGTGACTGGATGCTGGTAAATAATAAATAAAACATAAGGGTGTCCTCTTCCACCCATAAAACTACAGCCAATTTCCCAGGGCACGACCTGGAGATAGCACTGCACTGGGCAGTAAAGGAAAAAGAGGACTGATTGGATACATCTATTCAGGGAGTCTCTTGCCTTCCCATCTCCCATGAATAAAAAGTGGGACATGAACATTGATTATATTACCAAGCTAGATGAAACGCTGCCCATGGAGAGGGGATCAATAAGAGCTCATAAAGCTCCAATGCAGTTGGTCATTAGACCTGCAGTGTTCATTTCATAGGCATCTATTCATAGTGGAGCAATAATTATGCTGTGGCACTCTGGCACACGTCGCACTGGTCTCAGCATCCATCGTAAATAAGAGCACTGGCAGTGCCTCCGGGGTCACAGGTTACTGTTGATCATTATTGCAACCATGGATACATAATGCATATTCAGTCTGGGTGTTATATTAATGCGTGGTCTCCTGGTGGTTCTGCAACCCAGCTCTAATCTGTTAGGAGAAAACTTACTCTGGAACTTCCGCAGGTTGATCAGTCCATGGTCCCGGATTATCCTGGAAGACACACAACATTAAGACACCAAAGCCAAAAATATGGACACCGTCCATTGGTAAATACCAGCCAACTCTCAGGCTGGTAGAGTGAGTGAAAACAGCAGTGGGTTTAGACTGACATTAATTGAATGAGTGGTACCATATAGCTGTTGAACCTGAACCACATAGCTTGAAGTTGTGATTGTGATATAGAACAGCTTTGCAACAAGTAGCCTTCCTGTGATGTTAAACAGGACCTGACAGTGAGGCCTACTGCGTCTGTGAACTCTGTGGCCTGCAGGTCACTGCCTTGGACCTTTGCCATTAGACCACTCCCAAGTGGCGCAGCGGTCTAACATGCTGACCAGACCGGTCGCGTACGCGAGCGTCGCAAAATAAATGTAGAAATCCATATTATTCAATTATTGCGCGCGCCAACGAGCGTCTGCGTTGCCATGGGCTAAAATAGAAGTCATTCCTATTTCTGACGCAGATCGCGCTGCAAGTCCTGCCTCTCCCATCTCCTCATTGGTTTATAGAAGCAGGTACCCACGTGCCATCTTCTTGGTCATTGGTTATACCCACGTGGGTGATTGAAAGACTAAATGTTTTGCAGGTTGTCGTGGTAATACTATGAATGTGTAGATGCCAATCACCATATAAGTTCAAAGATGAAAAAGCCTGGAAGGAGGAGAGATGACTAGAAACGATTCGGTTGGCTGTTTTATGTGTGGATTAATTGTTGGAGTAGAGGACCTTGTGCATTTCAGTTAAAATAACTCAATGTTTATATCCCAGGACAAATTAGCTAGCAACAGCAAGCTAGCTAAATAGGACAAATTAGCTAGCAATGTAAGCTAACTAGCTAAATTGCCATACATGTTTAATTATTTTCTACCTGTCCCCAAATTAATGTCATTGGTTCAGAGTTTGTTTTGATATTTTAACCTGCATGTCGCGATCGCGTTTGGTGTAGGGGGGCAAAATAAATGTATGCACGATAGCGCACGCGCGCAGCCGGTTTGGGTTCCGTGTAAGGCATTGCATCTCAGTGCTAGAGGCGTCACTACAGACCCTGGTTCAATTCAACCAGCCGTGATTGAGTCCCATAGGGCAGCGCCCAATTGGCCCAGCGTCGTCCAGTTTAGGGTTTAGCTGGGGTAGGCTGTCATTGTAAATAAGAATTTGTTATTAACTGACTTGCCTAGTTAAATAAAGGTTAAATAAAATAAAAATGTCACCAGCTGGGGGTGGGCAGCTTGAGGGGCAGTGGGGAGGCTAGCAGTGTTTGCATCCCAAATGGCACCCTATTCCCTATATAGTGCACTACTTTTGACCAGGGCCCACCAAAAGTAATGCACTATGTAGGGAATAGGATGTCATTTGGGACACAAACATACATGCATGGTCCTGGGAGCTCTGGCCAGCTAACATGCCATTCCACAGTGTTAGGGGAGCAGCAACTCGTTAAGTCTGATTTAATGATGGATGTATTACCACATGAATGGACTGACTACCGTGGCCAAGACCAGTACTGACACACACTGAACGGGGCAGTGGACGGAATGTGACAATCCATGAACATCTCAAATTCATCTAAAAAGGTGGCCAGGTCAAACAATACTCAAATTTGAGTTGTGTAATGTTTAAGCCTTTCAGCATTAAAAGCAACCAGTGATTCTGAACCAGTGCTTATCTTAACAGGCTAGTGTAGAGTGTTATGTTACTTGTGTAGGTATCACATTTCTGATTTTGGAAAGCAATTCAAACGTTATTGTGGCAACATTTGCAGAGTATTACAGGCATATGATGAAGGGCAAAGCCTCTAAGCATTTTGAGCTGAATAAGTCCATTACATCTTTATAGTTAAATGCAAAACATTTCAACTTACTTCTTTCTTCTTCCTCTCTCCTTTAACCTTGAATGGTATATGTCAACAACAGCAATCTTCAGCGCTAGAAAAAACCAGACAAATATGTCAGACAAGGAAGTGATGATATTAAAAAACAGTACATGTACAATAAACATAAGCGGGGTTGGACTTTTCTCTCAATTCAAATACAATGATAGCACTTTCAACTCACCATGTAGTATGTCTGAGTCATCATCCACAAAATCAATGTCTTTCAGATCCCACTCAGCATAGTTGTCAAATTCCTAGACAGGATGACAAATAGCAGGAGACAATCACAGAGGTACAAGGAGATGAGTCAGAGTTCAATAAGACTGCAGTGAGGCGGCCATCAGGAGAACTAATATCTTCATTCATGCATGTGTGGCAAGGGTTCTGTCTTGGTGATCTTTAAGTACTTCCTTTGATTCCAATCATAATATGCCAGGAGTATGAGAACATACTCATTACGACATGGGGATATGTTCTTTGAACATGCAGAACAGAAAAATGGAATGTCTATGTCCGACTACGGCTCGTGAGATTGGAACTACTAAAGCCATGGACGCTTTAAGACCCTAGTTCCTCTCACCTCCATGAAGTCTGCTCTGGCAGGCATGTATCCAGCCATGTCTCGAGACAACAGGGAGTCAAAGGTGGGCCTGGGGGGGTCATCAGTGGCTGGGAGGAAAACCAACAGAGTATTTTTACCTAGTGATCTGAAAAGTCCCTCATGACAGTACAGTAATCAAGTTATTACTGTGTAAGAAAGAAAGCATAAATGAAGAACGATGTAGTTGCATATCAGATAATAAATGAAAAAAGCCATGTATTCCTCCCTGCCTTTATCAGCTGGATATCAAATCAAATGTGTGCTGAATACAACAGGTGTAGGTAGACCTTACCGTGAAACGCTTACTTACATGGCCTTAACCAACAATGCATTTCAAGAAATAGAGTTAAGAAAATATTTACTAAATAAACTAAAGTGAAAAAATTAAAAGTTACACAAAATAACAATAATGAGGCTATATACAAGGGGTACCAGTACCGAGTCAATGTGCGGGGGTACAGGTTAGTCGAGGTCATACACAAAAGCCTATCCTAAATTGTATTTGTTGTATGGCTTCAGAATTATACTATAACTTGTGTGACAAACAAACTCTCCTTATTACTATGAAGGGAGAAATCCAGAGGAGTAGGTGTGTTGTGTGTATACTGACGTTTGAAGGGAATGGCTGTGTCTGCAGTACGGGCCTCCTCTATCTGTCTGAGGTTGAGCAGGGTGGAGGAGAACAGGGGATTGTTGATGAAGTTCTTCATGTAGTGGGCCTCACACTCCTCCTTGTTTTTGGTGCGCATCTGATACGCCACATCCTGCCTGTGCAGAGTCAAACAGGAAAGTGACAGTTATGTTTTTGTTATCAACTTGAACATGTTTATATTGATATTGGCAGACAGTACAAGTGAGGGATGCTACGAAACAAATCACAGACTGCAAATGGCACCTAGTCTGCAAGTTTGTAATACAGTTGAAGTAGGAAGTTTACATACACTTAGACTGGAGTCATTAAAACTCCTTTTTTAACCACTCCACAAACGTCTTGTTAACAAACTATAGTTTTGGCAAGTCGGTTAGGACATCTACTTTGTGCATGAAGTAATTTTTCCAACAATTGTTCACAGACAGATTATTTCTCTTATAATTCACTATCACAATTCCAGTGGGTCAGAAGTTTACATACACTAAGTTGACTGTGCCTTTAAACAGCTTGGAAAATTCCAGAAAATGATGTCATGGCTTTAGAAGCTTCTGATAGGCTAAATGACATAATTTGAGTCAATTGGAGGTGTACCTGGGGATGTATTTCAAAGCCTACCTTCAAACTCAGTGCCTCTTTGCTTGACATCATGGGAAAATCAACAGAAAACAGCCAAGACTTCAGAAAAACAATTGGAGACCTCCACAAGTCTGGTTCATCCTTTGGAGCAATTTCCAAACCCTTGAAAGTACCACGTTCATCTGTACAAACAATAGTACGCAAGTATAAACACCATGGAACCACGCAGCCGTCATGCCGCTCAGGAAGGAGACGCGTTCTGTCTCCTAGAGAGGAACGTACTTTAGTGCGAAAAGTGCAAATCAATCCCAGAACACCAGCAAAGGACCTTGTGAAGATGCTGGAGGAAACAGGTACAAAAGTATCTATATCCACAGTAAAGTGAGTCCTATATCGACATAACCTGAAAGGCCGCTCAGCAAGGAAGAAAACACTGCTCCAAAACCGCCATAAAAAAGCCAGACTACGGTTTGGAACTGCACATGGGGACAAAGATCGTACTTTTTAGAGAAATGTCCTCTGGTCTGATGAAACAAAAATAGAACTGTTTGGCCATAATGACCATCGTTATGTTTGGAGGAAAAAGGGGGACGCTTGCAAGCCAAAGAACACCATCCCAACCGTGAAGCATGGGGGTGGCAGCATCATGTTGTGGGGGTGCTTTGCTGCAGGAGGGACTGGTGCACTTCACAAAATAGATGGCATCATGAGGCAGGAAAATTATGCGGATATATTGAAGCAACATCTCAAGACATCAGTCAGGAAGTTAAAGCTTGGTCGCAAATGGGCCTTCCAAATGGACAATGACCCCAAGCATACTTCCAAAGTTGTGGCAATATGGCTTAAGGACAATAAAGTCAAGGTATTGGAGTAGCCATCACAAATCCCTGACCTCAATCCCATAGTAAATTTGTGGGCAGAACTGAAAAAGCGTGTGCGAGCACGGAGGCCTACAAACCTGACTTGGTTACACCAGCTCTGTCAGGAGGAATGGGCCAAGATTCACACAATTTATTGTGGGAAGCTTGTGGAAGGCTACCCGAAACATTTGACCCAAGTTAAACAATTTAAAGGCAATGCTACCAAATACTAATTGAGTGCATGTACATTTCTGACCCACTGGGAATGTGATGAAAGAAATAAAAGCTGAAATAAATAATTCTCTCTAGTGATCCTAACTGACCTAAGACAGGGAATTTTTACTAGGATTAAGTGTCAGGAATTGTTACAAACTGAGTTTAAATGTATTTGGCTAAGGTGTATGTAAACTTCCGAATTCAACTGTATATGACACTTGAGCGAGAGAGTCAGAGAGTGTGTGTGTTTACTTACCAGTTCCCAAAGCCACAGTCCATGACTGCTTCCAGAAGGGCCATCTCCTCCTGTGCTGTCCAGCTAGGTTCTAGCACAGGGAAGTCTGATGTCTGTGTGAGGGAGGAGGCATGGTATTGAGCATGATCACAATAGTTTGCCAGAAGCATACTTTTGGTAAATAATGGATAACTGAAGTGTCAGTATTATATATGTTAATCAGAATGGACAGCACAATTACCAATGTCTTACCATGATTTCATACTTGTGATTACTCTCATGTTTCTTGAACTCAAACCCTCTGGTAAAACACTGAAACATATTTGGATAAAACAATTCAAGTGTCAGTAGTGATGCAAAGTTATCAGGCTAGGCAAAATGTATCAACAGTTTTATGCGCATGCCCGAGGAAGCATTGTGCGCCCCTCACCTGGAGACAGAGAAGGAAAGGTGAGGGTCCACACTCTGCACATTTTATATAGGGTTCCACCAGGTTAGATGAGCAACCTCGACATGGGGGCTTGTCAGAAGGGTCATCTGAAAGACATAAATCGGCATCCACGCGCATGAAGGCGTAACAACTAGCTAGGTAACCTGAAAAATGTCCTCAGTGTATGCTGCCAGCGTCGGGCCATTGAGGGCACAGGGAAGAAACCACAAACTCTGTTGTGTGTGCCCTGAGACGAAGAAAGTCAGGGATGTTTGCATCATTGAGAAGGGTGAAGAAAGTTGGACAGATCTCATCGAGGCACATAAGGATTGTATTTAGGCGCTTGGATTCAAGATTTAATATAACTCCATATAATAAGTGTGTGTCGTTGGTGGCCGGCTGTCCGGAAGGAGACCTGGGATATTCCTCGTTTGTATTTATACTGCAACCTGAACGGAAGATGTGATCGCTGCAAGGACGATGTTCCACTGAGAGAAATGTGTTGGCTTAATGCTCAGATTTTCTGAATTATGTGAATCTTGTTCTCCTGATTAGAATTAAATGCATGTCCTATGAATAATAATTTTAAAAAAGGGTCATCTGAAAATAAGTCAGCGTTATGTCGCAAAACTTGCCAGTTGTACTGGTAAGAATACGTACAGACTTTAGATACTGTAAATCCTCTGTTAAAATGTGTTATTGTTCAGATTTAAAGCCAGCATCATACATTTAGCAGTAGCTAACAACACAGTTAACGTTAGCTAGATAATGTAGCTAGCTAGGTACTTCAAGTCGAAAGCTAGGAGACAATTAAGTGATGGATTAGTTAGCTGGTTGAATGGATCAGCTACATGAAAGAAAATTATACATATAGTTTAGCTAGCTAAATGGCTAACTAAGCTAATTGTTAGAAATCTCGCTAGCTGAGCTGCGTTGCCTTCTACCTAGCTAACGTTAGCTAGCTATGTAGCACGACGAGCTGAGCAATAAGCTAGTTAGATGGATACCGATATTTCGTGCAAACTATTTAAGCCGTGTTTGTACGCTGTTTTTAACTGTGCATTTTAGTCAACACTTACTTCCAAAAGATGCCAAGTGGTCCATAAGATCAACCAAACAGCTGAAGCCTTGATTTGTTGTTTGTTGCCAATGTGTATTGCTTCGCGTTAGACTAAGCGTGTCTGAAAACGCAGCGTTGGCGCAACTTTGTTGATTCTACACATGGAACACACCTACACTGTTTTGAGAAAAATGGTACGCAGCGTCATCTTGATATGTGTGCAACAAAACTTCAACATTCATCTTCTGCTACAATTTCTGTAAAGCCGTCTACGCATACAATTTTATGCATTTGTTCGATAAATGCGAACGCGCTGCAAGTTGATGTAACGTTACTTTTGATGTACCAATACGCAAACACTGTCGGTATGACGGAGGGGATAATATGGCTAGATCAATGCACAGCATTCGCGCAAATGCTGCACCGTTCATGCTCAAAATAAAAACATTTTGAAGGCTAACTCATGTATCTGCAACCAGAGTGGGACTACCAGGGTCATTAGTGTTATGCGGTGCCTTTTCTGTCGCCAGGAAATAATACATCTTATTTCGTGTAAAATATAAAGTTACATGTTCTTTGAAATAAAAATACAAAGATATGGATCTCAAAGGGAATTTTATGCATTTTGACCATTTTGTTTTCAGTGGATGTTGGCGTTTTTGACATGTCCCCGGTTGCTAATTCATCAACGATAAATATAAGCAATTAAATAATAAAATATTCCAAATATTTATTCATTATTTTATAGTCCTACTTAAAATATCTGTCACCAATATGTATTTCTCTCATTATTATTGTATTTATAGTTTTTTTCCTGTGTGTCCCTGATTTCACTTTCCACCCTGTTAGTTTGCAGTAATAGTCCTTTAAAAAACAGCCCCTTCCCACAATGATATCACATTCAGGAAGTGTCAATTATTTTTGGGGCGAAAAAACAACAGTGCATACCTAAGTAAGTATCAACACCCGGTTTTAATCTATATTGTAATGTTTCATGATATTAGTCAGTATGTCTCACTCTTAAATTTCCACCCTGTTAGGCTACATTAGATGAACATGTTATACATTTTTTGAATTTCAAAATATTTTTTTATTTTATTTGACCTTTATTTAACTAGGCAAAATATGTTTGACATAAAAGTTACAATTCTCTTCAAGTGTTCCCCATTATGCTAGCTGGATCTTGATCACTCACAGTGCTATGGCTAACTTAGCCTCCAAATTTCCATCCTGTTAAGTTGGAGTCCACCTGTGGTAAATTAAATTGATTGGACATGGTCTATATAAGGTCCCGTAGTTGGCAGTGCATGTCAGAGAAAAAACCCAGCCATGTGGTCAAAGGAATGGTCCGTAGAGCTCCGAGACAGGATTGTGACGAGGCACAGACCTGGGGAAGGGTACTAAAAACATGTCTGCAACATTGAAGGTCCCCCAGAACACAGAGGCCTCCATCATTTTTAAATGGAAGAGGTTTGGAAGCACCAACACTCTTCCTAGAGCTGGCTGCCTGGACAAACTGAGCATTTGGGGTAGAAGGGCCTTGGTCAGGGAGGTGACCAAGGACCTGATGGTCACTCTGAAAGAGCTCCAGAGTTCCTCTGTGGAGATGGGAGAACCATCTCTGCAGCACTCCACCAATCAGGCCTTTATGGTAGAGTGGCCAGATGGATGCCACTCCTCTGTAACAGGCACACGACAGCCCGCTTGGAGTTTGCCAAAAGGCACCTAAAAGGCGCTGAGACCATGAGAAACAAGATTCTCTGGTCTGATGAAACAAAGATCGAACTCTTTGGCCTGAATGCCAAGCGTCATGTCTGGAGGAAACCTGGCACCATCCCTACGGTGAAGTGTGGTGGCAGCATCATGCTGTGGGGATGTTTTGCAGACGACACAACGTAGTAGGCTTGATTACCAACAATGACGAGACAGCCTACAGGGAGGAAGTGAGGGCTTTCGGAGTGTGGTGTCAGGAAAATAACCTCTCACTCAACGTCAACAAAACAAAGGAGATGATCGTGGACTACAGGAAACAGCAGAGGGAGCACCCCCCTATCCACATCGACGGGACAGCAGTGGAGAAGGTGGAAAGTTTTAAGTCCCTCGGCGTACACATCACTGACAAACTGAAATGGTCTACCCACACAGACAGTGTGGTGAAGAAGGCGCAACAGCGCCTCTTCAACCTAGGCTGAAGAAATTTGGCTTGTCACCTAAAAACCTCACCAACTTTAACCGATACACAATTGAGAGCATCCTGTCGGGTTGTATCACTGCCTGGTACTGCACCACCCACAACCGAGGGTGGTGTGGTCTGCACAACACATCACCGGGGGCAAACTACCTGCCCTCCAGGACACCTACAGCACCCAATGTCACGGGAAGGTCAAAAAGATCATCAAGGACAACAACCACCCGAGCCACTGCCTGTTCACCCCACTACCATCCAGAAGGCGAGGTCAGTATAGGTTCATTAAAGCTGGGACCGAGAGCTGAAAAACAGCTTCTACCTCAAGGCAATCAGACTGTTAAACAGCCATCACTAGCACAAAGAGGCTGCTGCCTACATACAGACTTGAAATCATTGGCCACTTTAATAAATGGAACACTCGTCACTTTAATAATGCCACTTTAATAATGTTTACATATCTTGTATTACTCATCTCATATGTATATACTGTATTCTATACCATCTATTGCGTCTTAGCCTATGCCCCTCTGTTATTGCTCATCCATATTTATATATTCTTATTCCATTCCTTATTCCATTAGGTATTTGTTGTGGAATTGTTAGATATTGCTGCACTAGAAGCACAAACATTTCGCTGCACTCGCAATAACATCTGCTAACCATGTGTATGTGACCAATAGCATTTGATTTTATTAGATTTTTTTCAGCGGCAGGTACTGGGAAACTAGTCAGGATCGAGGGAAAGATTAACGGAGCAAAGTTCAGAGGGATCCTTGCTGAAAACCTGCTCCTGAGTGCTAAGGACCTCAGACTGGGGTGAAGGTTCCCCTTCCAACAGGACAACGACCCTAAGCACACAGTCACAACAACGCAGGAGTGGCTTTGGGACAAGTCTCTGAATGTCCTTGAGTGGCCCAGCCAGAGCCCAGACTTGAACCCGATTGAACATTTCTGGAGAGACCCGGAAATAGCTGTGTAGCGATGCTCACCATCCAACCTGACAGCTTGAGAGGATCTGCAGAGGAGAATGGGAGAAACTCCCCAAATACAGGTGTGCCAAGCTTGTAGCATCATACCCAGGAAGACTCGAGGCTGCAATCACTGCCAAAGGTGCTTCAAAAAAGTACTGAGTCTGAATACTAATGTAAATGTCATATTTCTGTTGTTTTTTAAATACATTTGCAAACATTTCTAAAACATCTGTTTTTGCTTTGTCATTATGGGGTATTGTGTGTAGATTGAGGGAAAAAAACGATTTAATCAATTTTAGAATAAGGCTGTAACCTAACAAAATGTGGAAAAAGTCAAGGGGTCGGGATACTTTCCAAATGCACTGTATGCACCTAACAGGGTGGAACATACACCTATCAGGGTGGACATTTTGTCAGAAAAGATAGAAAAGGAATTACTTATGTAAATATGTATTTTCATTTACATAATGCATTTATATTTTATGTACAGTATATTTAGATACATATTTGTTTCTAATTACACTAGGCCCATTTACATTGACTTAAATGTGATATGTAATTGTATATATCACATTTAATTAGTAATTGTAATGTATAATGTGTAATTGTAATGTAATTAGCAACAATATGTGTGTATCACAGGCGGCTGATGGCACCTTAATTGGGGAGGACGGGCTCATAGTAATGGCTAGAACGGAATAATGGAATGGCATCGAACACATCAAACATGTTTTACATGTGGTTGATACCATTCCTTTCACTCTATTTCAGCCATTATTGTGAGCCCCCCTCCCCGCAGCAGCCTCCTTTGTGTGTGTGATGATATATATATATATATCACCATTTACATGATACATTTCTATTTTATGTACAGCATATTTAGATACATATTTGTTTCCAATTACATTACAATGACTAGGCATATATATATATATATATCTGAGTCAGAGATATGGCATTTTCTTTGCAAGTCTGTCTAGAAGGCCAGCATCCCGTAGTTGCCTCTTCACTGTTGAGACTGGTGTTTTGCGGGTACTATTTAATGAAGCTGCCAGTTGAGGACTTGTGAGGCATCTGTTTCTCTAACTAGACACTCTAATGTACTTGTCCTCTTGCTCAGTTGAGCACCGGGGCCTCCCACTCCTCTTTCTATTCTGGTTAGAGCCAGTTTGCGCTGTTCTGTGAAGGGAGTAGTACACAGTGTACGAGATCTTCAGTTTCTTGGTAATTTCTCACATGGAATAGCCTTCATTTCTCAGAACAAGAATAGACTGATGAGTTTCAGGGACAAAGTTCTTTGTTTCTGGCCATTTTGAGCCTGTAATCAAACACACAAATGCTGATGATCCAGATACTCAATTAGTCTAAAGAAGGACAGTTTTATTGCTTCTTTAACTGTTGTTCTGCTTTTCAGCTGTGCTAACATAATTGCAAAAGGGTTTTCTAATGATCAATTAGCCTTTTAAAATGATAAACATGAATTAGCTAACACAACGTGCCATTAGAACACAGGAGTGATGGTTGCTGATAATGGGCCTCTGTACGCCTATGTAGATATTCCATAAAACATCTGCCGTTTCCAGCTACAATAGTCATTTACAACATGAACAATGTCTACACTGTATTTCTGATCAATTTGATGTTATTTTAATGGACAAAAAAAATAGCTTTTTTTCAAAAACAAGGACATTTCTAAGTGGCCCCAAACGGTAGTGTATATAAACTCAGCAAAAAATGAAACGTCCCTTTTTCAGGACCCTGTCTTTCAAAGATAATTCGCAAAAATCAAAATAACTTCACAGATCTTCATTGTAAAGGGTTTAAACACTGTTTCCCATGCTTGTTCAATGAACCATAAACAATTAATGAACATGCACATGTGGAACGGTCGTTAAGGCACTAACAGCTTACAGATGGTAGGCAATTAAGGTCACAGTTATGAAAACTTAGGACACTAAAGAGGCCTTTCTACTGACTCTGAAAAACACCAAAAGAAAGATGCCCAGGGTCCCTGCTCATCTGCGTCAACGTGCCTTAGGCATGCTGCAAGGAAGCATGAGGACTGCAGATGTGGCCAGGGCAAAAAATTGCAATGTCTGTACTGTGAGACGCCTAAGACGCTACAGGGAGACAGGATGGACAGCTGATCGTCCTCGCAGCGGCAGACCACGTGTAACAACACCTGCACAGGATCTGTACATCCGAACATCACACCTGCAGGACAGGTACAGGATGTCAACAACAACTGCCCGAGTTATACCAGGAACGCACAATCCCTCCATCAGTGCTCAGACTGTTCACAATAGGCTGAGAGAGGCTGGACTGAGGGCTTGTAGGCCTGTTGTAAGGCAGGTCCTCACCAGACATCACCGGCAACAACGTTGCCTATGGGCACAAACCCACCGTCGCTGGACCAGACAGGACTGGCAAAAAGTGCTCTTCACTGACAAGTTGCAGTTTTGTCTCACCAGGGGTGATGGTCGGATTCGCGTTTATCGTCGAAGGAATGAGCATTACACCAAGGCCTGTACTCTGGAGCGAGATCAATTTGGAGGTGGAGGGTCCGTCATGGTCTGGGGCAGTGTGTCACAGCATCATCGGACTGAGCTTGTCATTGCAGGCAATCTCAACGCTGTGCGTTACAGGGAAGACATCCTCCTCCCTCATGTGGTACCCTTCCTGCAGGCTTATCCTGACATGACCCTCCAGCATGACAATGCCACCAGCCGTACTGCTCGTTCTGTGCGTGATTTCCTGCAAGACAGGAATGTCAGTGTTCTGCCATTGCCAGCAAAGAGCCTGGATCTCAATCCCATTGAGCACGTCTGGGACCTGTTGGATCGGAGGGTGAGGGCTAGGGCCATTCCCCCCAGAAATGTCCGGGAACTTGCAGGTGCCTTGGTGGAAGAGTGGGGTAACATCTCACAGCGTGAACTGGCAAACCTGGTGCAGTCCATGAGGAGGAGATGCACTGCAGTAACTTACTGCAGCTGGTGGCCACACCAGATACTAACTGTTACTTATGAGTTTGACACCCCCCTTTGTTCAGGGACACATTATTCAATTTCTGTTAGTCACATGTCTGTGGAACTTGTTCAGTTTGTGTCTCAGTTGTTGAATTTTGTTATGTTCATACAACTATTTACAAATGTTAAGTTTGCTGAAAATAAACGCAGTTGACAGTGAGAGGACGTTTCTTTTTTTGCTATATTTATATATATATATATAATATATATATATATATACACACTACCGGTCAAAAGTTTTAGAACACCTACCCATTCAAAGGTTTTTCTATATTTTTACTGTTTTCTACATTGTAGAAAGTGAAGTGATCAAAACTATGAAATAACTCATATGGAATCATGTATAAACCAAAAAGGTGTTGTCACGATCGTCGTAAGAAGCGGACCAAAGCGCAGCGTGGTTTGAATACATTCTTCTAAGTTTAATGAAGAACACTTAAACAAAAACAACAAAACGAATAAGACGAACGTGACCGCTATATAAACACTGTGCAAACATGCAACATAACATAGACAATAACCCACAACCCAAAACAGGCTACCTAAATATGGTTCCCAATCAGAGACAACGCAAAACACCTGTCTCTGATTGAGAACCATATCAGGCCAAACACATAGAAATAGACAAACCAGACAAACAACATAGAATGCCCCCTCAGATCACACCCTGACCAAACAAAACATAAAACATACAAAGCAAACTATGGTCAGGGCGTGACAGGTGTTAAACAATATATTTTATATTTGAGATTCTTCAAATAGCCACCTTTTTGCCTTGATGACAGCTTTGCACAGTCTTGGCATTCTCTCAACCAGCTTCATGATGTAGTCACCTGGAATGCATTTCAATTAACAGGTGTGACGAGAGAGAGTGACGTATGACGTAAAGGTAACGTAAGGGTAATGGCGGACTGAAGGGATTTATGTAGAGCACCTCAAGATAAAACATAATATTCGAAATATCTGCTAAATTAGACTAAAATATTAGCACTACTTAATCTGGTGAGTGATAACCTTCAATCTGGACAATAACACAAAACAAATCCTAAAACTAGAGACATTTATCGACAAATATTACGAAAACAGGCAACAACCAAACATGACGGAGAGTAAGACAGGGGAACCGATTACAAAACGAAAACGTGACTCTTCTACAGACACTGATGATTTAATATTCTCACCACCCGGAATGGTAAAGGTCGAAACCGATCTGTTAAAATCAATAAATGACAAACTGGGTATACTTGAATTAGTTAGTAAGGATATAAAAGAGTTGAAGGCAAGCCTAGAGATGAGTGATGAAAAAGCTGCAACATTGGAGAAGCAAACACACGCGCTAAAAGGGACAGTCAATAAGATTGAAACCGAAATGAATGGAATTAAAAAGGAGAACACCGTTCTGAAGGAAACCTTACTAGACATACAAACTAGATCCATGAGAGAGAATTTGGTACTTACAGGTATCCAAGAAAAAGAAGGAGAAGTTCCTGAATCTATAGTTAGAGAGTTCCTCCTTACAGCGCTTCAGATTCCACGCGAAGTTATCGACAAAATCCAACTTGAACGCGTTCACCGCTTCGGACAGAGAGGGCAGAGGTACGAACGCCCAATCGTTGCCAAATTTGCTTCATTTAAAGATAAAATAATGGTTAAAAGCCTGGGTAAAAGACTTGCTGGGACCAAAATTGGCATGAATGATCAGTTTCCGAAGGAAATTGCAGAACGGCGCAAAGTTCTGTATCCAATTTTCAAAGAAAATAGATTAAAAGCGAAACGAGTAGCTCTCGTCGTTGATAAACTATATATTGATAACCAGTTGTTCAGAGACACAAAGACTACTCCATGGTTATTTTAAAAATTACAAAGTTCTCATAGACGAGGGAAATAAACACAATTCAAGCCCGGTTACTGATTGTAACAATACAATAAAAAATATAGCTTTTCTATAAATCTTCACATATAACTAATTGAACACACAAGCACTAATTCAACATAGTGAAGATAAAAACTAAGTAAACAGAAGGCACAGTATGTGTGGATGGTATGGTTTGTGTTTATTTTTTATTTTATTTGTTATGTTTGGAAAGTTGAGTGAGTGAGTAATGAAATGGTTGCATATCCCAGAGCCAATGTATTGCTGTGAGCCGGGTATGAGAGGGCTTTCAATGTTGTTCAGATGATGGATATACTTTTATAATGAATTATACGTCTTATTTATTTATTGTCCTATCATGGAGAACTACATTTTTTATTTATTTTTTTATAAATTATATCTAATTATTTATTATCCTATTTTAATGGTACGGTCCATGGCACTATACCCTAGACACCCACCTGAATGACCCAGATACTAAGGAGAAGTCCCTAACTGTTTTATGTGCCCGCTGTAAGCGGTCTGTATGCAGCTAAAATGAGGTCAGAGACCAAGAGCAGCACTGCCCCCTCAAGATTCTGAGCCTGCTTGGCAGGGTTGGTCCTGCAAAGCCAAAGCCCCAATAAGGGAGAGCATAATATACAAGGAAATTCTCAAAGCTGCTAATGAGAACCTTGACGACCTTGTACCTAGCCGGTGGGGATTCCGGTGGGGTGCCCCCACCCAGGCAGTGGCAGTGCTGGCAACACTAGCTGCAGTAACCCATGGGGAGGGGGTCACACTCGGACATTCAGAGAGGGGGTATATTATTGTGGCCCTGGCGGCACAAAATCAAAGTCGGACTGCATGGAGATGCGTGGGGACATGGTCATGACGGGTGGCCGTATTGTGGGTGTTTCAGGAATAAGGTGTACATTTGACCTCCATTATCTAGGATATGACAATGGTAAATAAATCTCTCAATTTTTGCTAATTTTTTGTGCGGTCTTGCAGGCCTTCTCATGCAGCTGCAACTGCAAGTGCATTTGTAAATCATGACCCATCTTGAGTTGGGCTCTGGGATGGTGCAATTGTTGAGAAAGTGAGCTTATGGTTGTGTGGGGGTAAGGGCTGAGTGTGTGTGGGTGTATGTGTGTATCCCACAACTGTTGCGAAGGAAGAAGTAAAAGATGTTAGGGACAATAGAGGATGATCCACAGATATACATAATACAAATCGAGGTGAGGGCAATGGAAATGCATATGGTAATTGATCTTCTTCAATTCGGTAAATGGCACTGTATGCTCTTTTCAAAGAATGGATCCCAGTCGGTTCAGGGCTATGGGATACAGGGGGTCGAGGGTGGTCTACCGGGCATTGGGATGACAAGCCATCTCGAGATGAGGCCTTTTAGCGGGTGGAATAGTAGGGACCAATTGGAGGTTTACTTAGTAGAAATGCAAATATCATGGTACAACTATATAGACACTCAATCATTATGTTACTTTTTAATAGTACGTTTACAAAAATATATTCTGATTAAAAGAATGAAAGGTGTGTCTCATTATGGTAAGTGGTGAAATAAGTATAGCCAGTTACAATTGTAATGGCTTAGCAGATAATAAGAAAAGACGATCAGTATTTACCTGGCTAAAAGAGAAGGATTATAATATCTATTGTTTACAGGAAACCCATTCAACAGTTTTAGATGAAGTTTTGTGGAAAAAGAACTGGGGGGGCAAAATATATTTCTCCCATGGGCAAAGAAATTCAAAAGGGGTGATGGTTTTAATTAACAATAATTTTGATCCAAATGTGCAAATTGTCCAAACAGATCCTCAAGGTAGATGGATTATTTTAAATATGTTATTGGACAATAAACAAATATGGCTTGTTAACCTATACGGTCCGAATAATGATGATCCAAGCTTCTTTGAAAATATATATAAGAATTTATCAACTCTACAAGCAACACTAGACTCTATTATTATAGTGGGAGATTTTAATACGGTCTTAAATACCTCTATAGACCGGAAAGGAAATCACACTACAAACTATCACCCTCAGGCACTTAAGGAAATCATGAATGTCATGGATATATTGGAATTAGTGGATATATGGAGACTTAAATACCCTGATTTAGTGAGATATACATGGCGGAGGCTGAATCAAGCTAGTCGTCTTGACTACTTTCTTATACCATTCTCTCTGGCACCAAAAGTTAAAAAAGTGTTGATAGGGGACAGAATGCGGTCGGATCATCACATAATTGGCATATATATTTCTCTTACAGAATTTCCACGTGGGCGAGGATATTGGAAATTTAATCAAAGTCTACTAGATGATAAATTGTTTAGAACTAGGACAGAAGATTTTATAACTGACTTTTTCAGACATAACATAGGTACAGCAGATCCCCTTATTGTATGGGACACTTTTAAGTGTGCCTTTAGAGGCCATGCAATTCAGTACTCATCTATAAAACAAAAGCAATTTAGATCAAAAGAGTCCATATTAACAAAGGAAATTGAAGGACTAACAGTACAGTTAGATAGCAATAAAAACAGTACCATAGAGGCACAGAATAAGTTAGAGGAAAAACAAAAAGAAATGGAGGAACTTATTCAAGAAAGATCCAGTGTAATACATTATAAAAATAAAGCGAACTGGATGGAATATGGGGAAAAATGCACCAAATTCTTTTTCAATCTTCAATATAGAAATGCTACCAAAAAAAATGTATTAAAACTTGTTACAAATGATGGAGTCACGCATGATTCACCAAATGATATTTTGAAAGAGGAAGTAAAGTACTTTAAGAATATGTTTTCGTTTCAGGCTCCTCCATCTCCACTAACTGAAACTAATTGTATGGATTTTTTTCCTATTAATAATGTAAAATTAACATCTGTACAGAAAGACTCATGTGAAGGCCAAATTACAGAGGAGGAACTGCTTGATGCAATTGGGGCCTTTAAGGATGGGAAAACTCCAGGGCTGGATGGCATACCAGTGGAAGTATACAAAACTTTTTTTGATATACTCAAAGGACCATTATTAGCTTGTTTTAACCACTCCTATATAAATGGTAGATTATCAGACACGCAACAAGAAGGTCTGATATCGTTATTACTGAAACAGGACCCAAGTGGTATATATAAAGATCCAGTCCAATTAAAAAATTGGAGACCTCTTACACTTCAGTGTTGTGATGCAAAAATCCTAGCAAAATGCTTGGCGCATAGAATAAAAAAAGTTTTGTCAGATATTATTCATCCTAATCAGACAGGTTTTTTACATGGACGATACATTGGAGATAATATAAGGCAAGTACTGGAAACAATAGAACACTATGAAATATCGGGGACACCAGGTCTGGTTTTCATAGCTGATTTTGAAAAGGCTTTTGATAAAGTACGACTGGAGTTTATATATAAATGCCTAGAGTATTTCAATTTTGGGGAATCTCTTATAAAATGGGTTAAAATTATGTATAGTAACCCTAGGTGTAAAATAGTAAATAATGGCTACATCTCAGAAAGTTTTAAACTATCTAGAGGAGTAAAACAAGGTTGTCCACTATCGGCATATCTATTTATTATTGCCATCGAAATGTTAGCTGTTAAAATTAGATCAAACATTAATATTAATGGATTAGAAATCCGTGGCTTAAAAACTAAGGTGTCATTGTACGCTGATGATTCATGTTTTCTTTTAAAACCACAACTAGAGTCTCTCCACGGCCTCATAGAGGATCTAGATACCTTTGCTATCCTCTCTGGATTAAAACCAAATTATGATAAATGTACCATATTACGTATTGGATCACTAAAAAATACACATTTTATATTGCCATGTAGTTTACCAATTAAATGGTCTGACGGAGATGTGGATATACTCGGTATAAAAATCCCAAAAGAAAGAAATGATCTCACTCCAATAAATTTTTATAGAAAGTTAGCAAAAATAGATAAGATCTTGCTACCATGGAAAGGAAAATACTTGTCTATTTGTGGAAAAATCACCCTGATTAACTCTTTAGTCATATCACAGTTTACCTATTTGCTTATGGTTTTGCCTACACCTAGTGACCTGCTTTTTAAATTATATGAACAAAAAATATTCCATTTTATTTGGAACGGCAAGCCAGATAAAATTAAAAGGGCCTATTTATATAACGAATATGAATTCGGAGGGCAGAAATTATTAAATATTAAAGCATTAGACCTCTCACTAAAGGCATCAGTCATACAAAAGTTATACTTAAATCCAAACTGGTTCTCTAGTAAATTGGTACGAATGTCTCATCCTATGTTCAAGAAGGGCCTTTTTCCCTTTATTCAGATTACACCTGCTCACTTTCGGTTGTTTGAAAAGGAAATAATCTCCAAAATATCCTTATTTTTTAAACAAGCCTTAGAAAGTTGGTTGCAATTTCAGTTTAATCCACCTGAAAGGACGGAACAAATAGTACAACAAATATTGTGGTTAAATTCAAATATAGTAATTGATAAAAAAACTGTATTTATCGAAGAAATGTTTAAAAAAGGTATAATTTTTGTGAATGATATCATAAATAGGACTGGTGGAGTTATGTCACACATGCAGCTCACACAGACATATGGAAATGTCTGCTCTACCCAAAATTACAACCAATTAATTGCAGCATTACCACAAAAATGGAAGAGGCAAGTAGAAGGGGAAAAAAGTAAGGAACTTGTATGTCGGCCCTGTATTAAAGAACATAAATGGTTAAAGAAAAGTGTGATAAATAAAAACATATACCAATTTCATTTAAGGACCAAAAAACTGACAGCTGTGCCATATAAATTGCAAAATAGTTGGGAAGAGATGTTCGATGTACCCATTCCATGGCACATGGTTTATGAATTGATACGCAAAACAACGCCGGATTCAAAACTTCGAATTTTTCAATTTAAATTATTGTACAAAATTCTTGCAACTAATAGAATGTTATATATATGGGGTATACAATCTTCCCAGCTCTGTAGATTCTGCTGTGAGGAGGCAGAGTCATTAGACCATTTATTTTGGTATTGTCCATATGTAGCTCGTTTTTGGTCACAGGTCCAGGAATGGCTGAAGAATTGCAACATTTGCCTAGAACTAACGCTACAGATAGCAATACTGGGGGATTTGAAAAGCCATAGTCAATCAATCAATAATATAATAATTATTTTAGCAAAAATGTTTATTTTTAATTTACAATCTGTAGAAGCTATGAGAATAGGAAGGTTCAAATCTTTTGTGAAGCATCACAGCACAGTTGAAAAATATATGGCAAATAAAAATCCGAAATGGATGATGTTGGAAGATAGATGGGAAGGGTTGAGTAGAACTGAAGGGTGGGACTAATAACAAGATAAACAATGTAGGGCATACGGGATCTGTGAAATGTGTATAGGTGCGGAGCTTTTGTGAAATAGCACAGTTACAAGTGGAAATAAAATTGGATGGACAACAGAAATAGAGGAAGGACTAAGAACAAACAAGAGAGAACTATTATAAAGTAGTCTGTGTCTGTAAAATAGGTATAAGATGTATAAATTGAAGGTAAAAGCAGAAGTGTTTATTAGTTTACTCCAATTGGGGGAGCGGTGGTAGGGTTGCGGGGAATAATAATAAAGGTATATTCTTTAAAAAAGTATGTATGTCTATATAGGTATGTGTATGTATATATGTATATATGTATGCATGCGTGTATGGATATATATATTTACCCAAAAAAATATGGGGGATTGGAAATGATGCAGACAATTACATTGGAAGCAACATTCTTTCCGCAATATTAAGCTGATCCACCCCAAGAAAAAAAAAAAAAAAAAAAAAAAAAAAAAACAGGTGTGTCTTGTTAAAAGTTAATTTGTGGAATTTCTTTCCTTCTTAATTCGTTCGAGCCAATCAGTTGTGTTGTTACAAGAAGGGGGGGTATACAGAAGATAGCCTTATTTGGTAAAAGACCAAGCCCATATTATGGCAAGAACAGTTCAAATAAGCAAAGAGAAACAACAGTACATCATTACTTTAAGACATGAAGGTCAGTCAATACGGAACATTTCAAGACCTTTGAAAGTTTCTTCAAGTGCAGTTGCAGAAACCATCAAGCGCTATGATGAAACTGGCTCTCATGAGGACCGCCACAGGAATGGAAGACCCAGAGTTACCTCTGCTGCAGAGGATAAGTTCATTAGAGTTACCAACCTCAGAAATTGCAACCAAAATAAATGCTTCACAGAGTTCAAGTGACAGACACATCTCAACATCAACTGTTCAGAGGAGATTGTGTGAATCAGGCCTTCATGGTCGAATTGCTGCAAAGAAACCACTACTAAAGGACACCAATAAGAAGAAGAGACTTGCTTGGGCCAAGAAACATGAGCAATGGACATTAGAACGGTGGAAATTTGTCCTTTCGTCTGAAGTCCAAATTGGAGATTTTTGGTTCCAACCGCCGTGTCTTTGTAAGACGCAGTGTGGGTCTCCGCATGTGTATTTCCCACCGTAAAGCATGGAGGAGGAGTTGTTATGGTGTGGGGGTACTTTAATGGTGACACTATCAGTGATTTATTTAGAATTCAAGGCACACTTAACCAGCATGGCTACCACAGCATTCTGCAAAGATTTGCCATCCCATCTGGTTTGGGCTTAGTGGGACTATCATTGACATCAAGGCAAAGGGGGGCTACTTTGAAGAATCTCAAATATTAAATATATTTGTTTAACACTTTTTTGGTTACTACATGATTCCATATGTGTTATTTTATAGTTATAATGTCTTCACTATTATTATAAAACGTAGAAAATAGTAAAGATAAAGAAAAACCCTTGAATGAGTAGGTGTTCCAAAACTTTTGACAGGTAGTGCATATATCATTTATACATCCAAAAAATGGATGTAGCAACTACAGATTGCCCCCTTTTAAGTCTATCAAAGGTGTGCGAGTTTGAACATGTGTGCATTAGGACTATGGTTTGAGCAAAAAAAGCCCCACTTTTATTCCATTGGATGGGATCCGTACTGTTCAGCTGTTGCAAGCGCGCATTTTCACTGACTGTCAACTGGTTTCAAAAACAATGCTTTATAGGCAGCTTAAACTTCTTGAATTCAACCATTATTGGGTTCAAATACACATTCAGATTTGTGAACAGCCATCCACAACAACCACAATCCGTAAGGCGCAAATAGCTAAATGAGAGAGCAGCAGTGTGATTCACACCAATGCGCTATGTAGATATCAATAATAAGTGATATCCGTATCGCCGTAGACTACACCACTGTTGTCATCCTTACCTCCAAGCTTTTGTTCAAGTTGGATAATCTTTGGATGCCGACAGCAGTCGTACCATTGGAAGACATAGCTTGGACTGTAGCCAACAAAAGCACATTCCTGCTATTCTCCCGCGATCCATCAAACATATTTGGAGTGTCATCATAGAGTTCTCTGATTTGTGGTCAGACTCGCTCAGGTGGAACCAATTTAAACGTGCGCCTTTTTTCAATGCTGATTTGAATGTCAATGAGAAAACAGAGAAGTGTCAAGATTGTTTTTGCAAACCTTTCGGAATTTAAAAGTAATCTAGTCTAGTTTTTCAAAAGTATCTGTAATCTGATTGCAATATTTTTGCTGGTAATGTACCGGATTACAGTTAACGTTTTTTTTAATCCCTTACATGTAACATCAAGGTCAAAGAAAGACCAACAATACAAATAAATGGCTGACGAAAGAGATCAATAAACTTAAAGCCACGTTGGAGAAAGGAAAAATACAAGCGATTCCAACGCATTAATGGTAATTCCAAATCTCCTCGTTGAAAAGTGAATGCCATGCTGAAACATCCTCCTGTCCATCCAACCATTAGAAGAACCCTTCTGTTGCACTCATCATTGGTTGAAAACATTAGAACTAAATATCGCAACACCAGAAAAGAAAAGGAGAGGCAGATGATTGCAAGAGTAACTATTGGGAACATAGTGAAGTAGTACCGAATGCAAAGGCTCGCCCAGACTACTCTAGGTTTTTCAAAGGAGAGGGCAGGATTGGATGGATATATTTGTACCTTTGTGTGGACGAAGAGAATCTGGGCAACTGCTGAATCCAAGAAGGGATGATGTGAGTCGCATGACTACAGGGAGGAAACAAACTGTTACGCGAAACAAACAGAAGATGCAAAAAAAGGATGCTGACAGACAATGAAAAATCTACACAGGAAGTTCCTATCAGAAAGTCAAGACTCGATCTCCTACTCTTTCCTCTACACCTTTGGGCCATTTTGGGTTGTGGCACCAACGGAAGCTGACCGTGAGACGTGCCAATGTAAAACCCACGAGAATCTCCAATTCATGGCTAGCAGCTTTTACAGCCGTGGGCTTTTGTCATCCAAAAACTGCAGTGAAAGGCACAATGAAGATGCATCAAGTGATAAGTGTGTTGCCAGGTCACATTAAGTACAGAGACATAGCCTGTTCCTGCCAAAAGAGATGAGGGGTCATGGCCTGTCCCTGCTTTGACTTTTAAAAGAAGCAACTTTAGAAGCGATTGAGTCTCCAATATCAACTCTAGAAGCTGCTGAGGCTCCAATATCAACTCTAGAAGCTCCTACTTATTAAAGGTTCATGTATCCTTATATACATATTTTATAAACTTTTTGAATAACCATTTTATTAAGCGTGAACCGTGAGCCCAGAATTATTAAGAGCAAAATGAGTAGGGCTGCTTATCATAAAATGCCTGATTAGTGTTATTAAACTTGAACTAACAATGATTTTCAAATACAATCCAATTGTTTTACAACTTGCTATGTTGTTCTAATGCAATACTCGTGTTTTAATAATCTGTTTTTCTGTTGTTTAACAAACTTAGGTTGACAATGTTTTTAAAAAGACAAGGAAGTAAATTGAAAATTATTATTATATATTTTTTTTTACCATTTCACAGATTTCAAAGTTCATAAAATATCTTTAATTGTTTAAATATTTTGTTCATTACTGGTGTTAGTTACACCCTGTTATTGCTTTCCACCCTGTTATGCTTCATTCCACCCTGTTAGGTCAGTGTTTTAAAAATCATAATTGAACAATTCCATCAACTGTTATGTATATCTCTGTGGTAACTTGTAGAGATAGAAGGGATCAATTACAAATGCAAAAATGTTGACCAAATTCTGTTGTTATAAACTCTTATTAGGAAAAATGTGGTGCATATGAAGCGCTGGTTTCTGAAAATAACACACGTTTCTCTCAATAATCATTGATTTAGTTGCTAGTTAAATAACTTGCCTAGTTAAATATATATTTTTTTAAATATATAATTATTTGAAGTAAATTAAAGTAATAAAGTAAGGGACATTTGATGTCTTAGAACATCTAAATCTATGTATATACATGCATTGTGTCAGAGCTGGGAGTACTGGGTGGAGGAGTCAAGCGCAGAGAGCAGGGTTTCAAGAAAGTGGATTTATTTTCCAATTGACAGGGAAAACGATCATGCCCTAAACACACGGGCGCATGAAAAGACGAGTCCAAAAACACCGGACTAAACTGTCCCGAGAAAATAATAAAATCCACATCACAATCCAACACCAAAAAACAGAATACAAGCCCGCACAAAAGCCAGCGGGCTACCTGCCCTTAAATAGCCTACCCACCAAACTAAACTCAAAACAGGTGCACCCAATCAGCCCAAACTAACAGAAACAAAAAGAAAATAATCGATGGCAGCTAGTAGGCCGGTGACGACGACCGCCGAGCGCCGCCCGAACAGGAAGAGGCACCATCCTCGGCGGGATTCGTGACACATTGTTAGCACTTTCAGACAGTTATGTGTTTGTCCCTAACAGGGTGGAAATATTCCATGGTCCATGTGTGAACAACATTCCCATATTTATTAGGATTTAAGTGCCTGAGCTTTTTCTGAAAGTCAAACATGTTTTTTTCTGATCAAATTCAAAACAAATGAAAAATATATACTTTTTTTCACAAAATGCATGTGGTCCAAAAGGCACCGCAATGTAGGAATGACCCACCACCAAAGCACTCTTGGTGTTTTTATCAGGAACCAAGGTAAGACCCAGATACAGATGGTCGAAGTAACAATGTTTATTACAGCCACAGGGCAGGCAAACGAAAGGTCAAGGCAGGCAGGGTTCGATAACCAGAGTAGTGGAGGAAAGGTACAGGACGGCAGGCAGGCTCTGGGTCGGGTCAGGCAGAGGTTGGTAATCCAGAGGTGGGGCAAAGGTACAGGACGGCAGGCAGGCTCAGGGTCAGGGGCAGGCAGAGTGGTCAGGCAGGCGGGCTCGGAGATGGGACAGGCAAGGGTCAAAACCAGGAGGGCGAGAAAAAGAGAGACTGAGAAGCAGTAGATGAGACGAAAAACGCTGGCAGGCTTGACAAACAAGACGAACTGGCAACAGACAGACAGAGAACACAGGTATAAATACACGGGGAAGATGGGCAACACCTGGAGGGGATGGAGACAATCACAAAGACAGATGAAACAGATCAGGGTGTGACAGTTTTATACATATTATTAGCAGAAAATACAGTAAAAAGCAGCCTTTTCCTTCACTTCATCTCTTCTTCCAGGGATAATGGAGCTCTTTATCCCTGATGTGTTTTGACTGCTGCAGCAACAGGACAGAACGGGGTATGACATGACAGCTGTTTATGTCTGACTGAGAGTGACTCCATGCGTATAGTAAACACCACCACAGTTTTATCTAAATTTTAGATCTATGATAGGTCAGTCGTAACATGATGGTGTGCTTCCTGAGTGGTATCATTTCATTTAGCGGTAGCTGTGAATACACACTTGGGGATTCTTGTGTTCAGTAATGTTGCTGATCTGTGTGCGTTTGTGCCCCTCACTATAGTGAAACCCTACCATCATCAAAGTAGCTGGTGTTGAGGTGAATGCTGTGAGGAAGAGCCTTCGGTATGTGGTAGAGCTGCCTGGACACAGGTTGGAGATGGTCCTATTGCGATGAAGCCTAGATGAGGAGGTATATTCACAGCAGCCACCCCAGTCTGAAATGGGACCACTGCTGTTGTGAGTAGATTAGAAGAAATTAAAGTTAAAGTGATAACAGTATGTAATATGATATCATACAATGTTCACACAGGCAATTGGTAAGATTTTGAAATCAAAATATTTTTAAGACATACAAGTAGACAGAATACTTTCTAGTAGGCTATTTTAATTCCACTAGGTTTACTCACTGCTGTTTTCAAGCATGGTTGACTCCATATGGATGTTCTGAATTCTAAAAAGAAAAAAAGTAGACCTAGGTATAAAACATTAATTAATATAGACATTTTTGGTTCATTCCAGTCATTAAAAAAATACACAGACAACTCACATGTCTGGGATGTTAAATGGAGTACACCTCCTCCGGGGAAAGTACCGATTTTCATAATACACCTCTGTATTGAAAGCAAAGGGGTTTTCTTCACATTGTTGTGAGATCTAGAAAAATAGTCATAGCCAGCTATTTGATGATACAGAAAATATAAGCTAATTGATTTACACATTCAATTCATTTGTTATTGTAACATTTGAAATTCAGTGATAAGCAGTTGGACAGTTCAGTAGTTTAGTAGTTGAAACCAATACCGTTAGAGGTTGGTGAGGATGCCAATCATCACAATTCTCAACCTCAGAGGGGCCGACGCCTGGATTGTCCTCACACTGAGCCTCACTCTGGGTCTGCAACATCACAAAATGCATTCATAACTTTAATAACCACTGTACTGAATGAAACATAATAAAGTGAAGAAGTTAATTTTCTTTATCATATAGTTAAATTGTTGTAGTTTACTCATTTGGAACTCAATGGATATTGTAGTAGGTCTGCATGTGCTACCCTCGCCAAAACTGACTTTGACTGTAGTCTCCGAGGCTGTTTCCTGTGCCATGCCCTGAGGTACGAATGATCCCTATAGTCTAAAATTTTGTCAAACCTCCCGTCTACACTATTGTGCAAAATTACCAAATATCTTGTGAAATTATAGCAAAAATTATATACAGTTACGTAATTATATTGCACTTGTTGAGTAGCATAGCACACACAATACGTTGTTGACCTCTATCTTGCCAAAAATCTACATGCATGTATGCACATACCCTATGTTTAATGTAGATCAACATTCTTCATTTCTATATGTATAGAGAAATAAATATTTTTTGAGTTTTAAACACGAAACACTACCTTTTCGGCATGAAAATGTTTTATCGCCATGTTTGCAGTCGTTGTGGATTAAGAAAGGTACCGCCCACCAACCTATGTTAGTACTGTGACTGTTTGGCGCCACTGTGCCTCATTTACTTAATCTTAACTCTTTGTATTAGTATTTAGTAACTATAGAATAAACTGTATATTTTTGGAAGCCATTTCAGTATTTTGAATATTTAAGATGAAAACGATTGAAACTGATTGAAACCATGCAATAAATCAGTTTCCTTACCGTGGGGTTGTTACCGTCTGAAAACTTAGTCTCATTGACATGAATCCTTGTATAAGTTACTTACTGTGCCAAATGTTGTTCATTGTCCAATTTCCAAGTCAAATAAAGGCTTAATATGCTCAGGGAGCTTTTGAAAAAGTATTCTTCCAACTAAAACTTGTTTTAGTGTCCTCCTTCAAAGATCGATAATTAAAAACCCGGAAGGCACTTACAGGATGTTCAAAGTCCTGCATAAGTAATACTGCACTAATAAACAATTTTCAAAAATATGTTCTGGTTTTATAACATAGACTGTGCTCTGTGCGATGCTGCTTAGTTCCCATTCGTGTCATGATTCAGTTAAATCTGTAGCTAGTTATTTTACAAGAGGAAATGAAACTTGTTCAGAAGTAAACTACCATGGTCATCATTATTGAGAAACACAGGTTTTAGGCATACTTTGTTAATTTAAAGAAACTGGGTTGTATAGACTATGATTGTGGGAGCAGAGCAGAACTGTGGAACCATTAACATTTTGCTGATCATCATTAATTGTTTAATTTGACTTGATGAGGTTTGTAAGACTCCACGTATTTGTTATAATGTCAATATGAAGCCATGGGAAACTATTCATATTAAGTTAACATACATAACTAACTCCAACTCCAACCTTGGCGGTAAACTACTTGTCAAGCCTTATGTGACCATTCTTGTTCTCGCCACTCTTGAAGTCAAATGAGAAAATGGCACAGCACAGTGGTGGTCTAACGAACATGCTCACGCTCAAACTCACTCAAAAGCTAAATAAAGACCCAGGTTTAGCGTGAGAGGCTCCCCTCCTTTCCCCCTGAAGCTGTACTCTAGGCCCACACTGACATTGCATTATGCCTGAGTCTGCGATTTCACAATCGTCTGACGTATAATGCATTCTACTCCTTGTATTCAGTGTCATATGCCGTATGTTAGTTGCAAAGAGTGGAATGATAGCTAAACAGACTGGTACCCAGAATAGCTACAGTTGAAGTCGGAAGTTTACATACACTTAGGTTGGAGTCATTAAAACTCGTTTTTCAACCACTCCACAAATTTCTTGTTAACAAACTACAGTTTTGGCAAATCGGTTAGGACATCTACTTTGTGCACAATCATTTTTCCAACAATTGTTTACAGACAGATTATTTCACTTATAATTCACTGAATCACAATTCCAGTGGGTCAGAAGTTTACATACACTAAGTTGACTGTGCCTTTAAACAGCTTGGAAAATTCCAAGTCATGGCTTTAGAAGCTTCTGATAGGCTAATTGATATAATTTGAGTCAACTGGAGGTGTACCTGTGGATGTATTTCAAGGCCTACCTTCCAACTCAGTGCCTCTTTGCTTGACATCATGGGAAAATCAAAAGAAATCATCCAAGACCTCCGAAAAAAAATGGTAGACTGGTAGACAAGTCTGGTTCTTCCATGGGAGCAATTTCCAAACGCCTGAAGGTACCACGTTCATCTGTACAAACAATACTAAGTATAAAGACCATGGGACCACGCAGCCGCCATACCGCTCAGGAAGGAGACGCGTTCTGTCTCCTAGAGATGAACGTACTTTGGTGTGAAAAGTGCAAATCAATCCCAGAACACCAGCAAAGGACCTTGTGAAGATGCTGGAGGAAACAGGTACAAAAGTATCTATATCCACAGTAAAACGAGTCCTATATCGACATAACCTGAAAGGCCGCTTAGCAAGGAAGAAGCACTGACCCCTAGCATACTTCAAAAGTTGTGGCAAAATGGCTTAAGGACAACAAAGTCAAGGTATTGGAGTGGCCATCACAAAGCCCTGACCTCAACCCTATAGAAAATTTGTGGGCAGACCTGAAAAAGTGTGTGCGAGCAAGGAGGCCTACAAACCTGACTCAGTTACACCAGCTCTGTCAGGAGGAATGGGCCAAAATTCACCTAACTTATTGTGGAAGGCTACCCGAAACGTTTGACCCAAGTTAAACAATTTAAAGGCAATGCTACCAAATACTAATTGAGTGTATGTAAACTTCTGACCCACTGGGAATGTGATGAAAGAAATAAAAGCTGAAATAAATCATTCTCTCTACTATTATTCTGACATTTCACATTCTTAAAATGAAGTGGTGATCCTAACTGACCTAAGACAAGGAATTGTTACTAGGATTATATGCCAGGAATTGTGAAAAATTGAGTTTAAATGTATATGTCTCAAGTGTATGTAAACTTCCGACTTCAACTGTATATGCTGTTAACTGCTTACTTATGAATAAACATCATGTTTGGCAAGAGTTATTAGGGGTGGTGAGTAAAATGATCAAATGACTTTACAGATCTACTGACAGCTATCCCTAGGAACCAGAGGGACAAAACATTCACATTTTTGTTCTTAATTAACTTAAAATAGGTTTTAATAATTATTTACAGGAACGTTACACACTGTACAATACAAACAACACAGGAGCAGGAAGCAAAACAAATAGGAAGGTTACAGTATGTGTATGTTATGGTCAAACGTTTAACGTGATGTCTTGCGTGACATCAGCACTTAGCACGCTGTTGTGTGACAACCACCACTTCATGACCCCCTTTGCTGATGAACATAATTTTGCTGTCTGTGATGTTCAGTTATGCTGTTGCTCCGACAACATCACGCCACTTTAACTCAGTATTCCTCCCGATCCTGTTTGTCATCGTCCACCGTGTTCGGTTCTTCATACCAACGTTCGATCAGTCAAGAGGGCTCCATATCTACCAAGACATGCAACCAGACATAGCAGGTTGGCTTTAGTTATTTGTTCTCTGGACACCGTCAAAACTAATGAAAATGCAGAGTTTAACTACATATATTGCTTGACATAATTTGGACTGATTGCTCAGTGGACCATTTGGCTTCTGTGTATTGGATTGTATAACAGCACAAATGATTAAGTCATTTGGTTTACTATATGTTTAGATATTTCAGGCGTCATTCGTAGTAACAATTATAGTTCAATGATAGTTTATTTAGGGCATAGATATTGTTGTGGCTGTATGTACCTTGTTGTAGTGAGCCATGCCCTTGACCTTGAGTGAGATTGTTGTTCACAGTAGGATGTGTATGAGGTAGATGCACATGGTGAGAAGGTCTTGGAGTGAAGTTTGGAAAAGATTGTTCTTCTACTGCCACCAGATCCAGTATTTCTGGAGGGGAGATGAAAAGCTTGATGATCAAACACAAGTCTGGTACAGCATAATATCTTCTCATATAAACTCTGTTAACTACATTTAAGAAGAATGCATAGGAAATAGTGCAGACATAGGGCAAAAAACATATTTTTTTTGGTCAATCATGCTTGATCAAATGCTCCACATTTACCATGACATACGACTGCTTTAGTTATTTGTACTGCAGTCTGGACAGCTCCAACACCTGAAGATGAAAAGCATAGCTAAATACACTCACTGGCCAGTTTATTAGGTACACCCATCTAGTACCGGGTCAGACCCCCTTTGCCTCCAAAACAGCCTGAATTCCCTGAATTCTTCGGGGCATGGATTATACAAGATGTCGGAAACGTTGTTGCTCAATTGGTATCAAAGGCCCTAACGTGTGCCAGGAAAACATTCCCCACACCAGTACACCACCACCACCAGCCTGTACCAGGCAGGATGGGTCCATGGACTCATGCTGCTTATGCCAAATCCGGACTGTCATCAGCATGACGCAACAGGAACCGAGATTCGTCGGACCAGGCGATGTTTTCCCACTCCTCTATTGTCCAGCGTTGGTGATCGCTTGTCCACTGGAGCTGCTTCTTCTTGTTTTTAGCTGATAGGAGTGAATCCCGGTGTGGTCGTCTGCTGCAATAGCCCATCCGTGACAAGGATCAACAAGTTGTGTGTTCTGAGATGCCATTCTGCTTACCACTGTTGTACTACTCCGTTATTTGTCTGTTTGTGGCCCGCCTGTTAGCTTAATACGAGTCTTGCCAGTCTCCTTTGACCTCTCTCATTAACAAGCTGTTTTTGCCCACAGGACTGCCGCTGACTGGATGGTGTTTGTCGCACCATTCTCTGTAAACCCTAGACACTATGGTGTGTGAAGCCCAGGAGGCCGGCCGTTTCTGAGATACTGGCCACCGGCGCGCTTGGCACCGACGATCATACAATGCTCTAGCTCAAAGTCGCTTAGTTCACTCATTTTGTCCATTCTAACATTCAATTGAACAGTGTCTGAATGCCTCGACGCCTGTCTGTCTGCTTTATATAGCAAGCGGTGGCCACGTGACTCACTGTCTGTAGTAGCGTTCAATTTTCGTGACCGTGGTGGTGTACCTAATAAACTGGCTGTGAGTGTACAGTACCAGTCAAAAGTTTGGACACATCTACTCATTCAAGGGTTTTTCTTTATTTTGACTATTTTCTACATACAGAATAATAGTCAAGAAATCAAAACTATGAAATAACACATATGGAATCATGTACTAACCAAAAAAGGGTTATAAACAAATCAATACGTTTTATATTTGAGATTCTTCAAAGTAGCCACCCTTTGCCTTTGATGTCAGCTTTGCACACTCTTGGCATTCTCTCAACCAGCTTCTCCTGTAATGGTTTTCCAACAGTCTTGAAGGAGTTCCCACATATGCTGAGCACTTGTTGGCTGACTCTGCGGTCCAACTCATCCCAAACCATCTCAATTGGGTTGAAGTCAGTTGATTGTGGAGGCCAGGTCATCTGATGCAGCACTCCATCACTCTCCTTCTTGGTCGAATAGCCCTTACACAGCCTGGAGGTGTGTTGGGCCATTGTCCTGTTGAAAAACAAATGATAGTCCCACTAAGCCCAAACCAGGTGGGAGGACGTATTGCTGCAAAATGCTGTGGTAGCCATGCTGGTTAGGTGTGCCTTGAATTCTAAATAAATCATACAGTGTCACCAGCAAAGCACCCTCACACCATAACACCCCCTCCTCCTTGCTTCTCAGTGGGAACCACACATGCGGAGATCATCCGTTCACCTACTCTGCGTCTCACAAAGACACGGCGGTTGGAACCAAAAATCTCAAATTTGGACTCATCAGACCAAAGGACAGATTTCCATTTCCACCGGTCTGATGTCCATTGCTCGTGCTTCTTGGCCCAAGCAAGTCTGTTCTTATTATTGGTGTCCTTTAGTAGTGGTTTCTTTGCAGCAATTCGACCATGAAGGCCTGATTCACGCAGTCTCCTCTGAACAGTTGATGTTGAGATGTGTCTGTCACTTGAACTCTGTGAAGCATTTATTTTGGCTGCAATTTCTGAGGCTGGTAACTCTAATGAACTTATCCTCTGCAGCAGAAGTATCTCTGGGTCTTCCTTTCTTGTGGCGGTCCTCATGAGAGCCAGTTTCATCATAGCGCTTGATGTTTTTTGCGACTCCACTCTAAGGAACTTTTAAAGTTGTTGAAATTTTCGAGTTTGACTGACCTTCATGTCTTAAAGTAATGATGGACTGTTGTTTCTCTTTGCTTATTTGAACTGTTCTTGCCATAATATGGACTTGGTCTTTTACCAAATAGGGCTATCTTCTGTATACCACCCCTACCTTGTCACAACACAACTGATTGTCTCAAATGCATTAAGAAGGAAAGAAATTCCACAAATTAACTTTTAACAAGACACACCTGTTAATTGAAATTCATTCCAGGTGACTACCTCATGAACCAGGTGACTACCAGCAACCTACACTCAAACTGGACAGTTTTATCTCAATCTCTTCATTCAAAGACTCAGTCCTGGACACTCTTACTGACAGTTGTGGCTGCTTTGTGTGATGTATTGTTGTCTCTACCTTCTTTCCCTTGTGCTGCTGTCTGTGCCCAATAATGTTTGTACCATGTTTTGTGCTGCTACCATGCTGTGTTCTCATGTGTTGCTGCCTTGCTATGTTGTTGTCTTAGGTCCCTCTTTATGTAGTGTTGTGTTGTCTCTCTTGTCATTATGTGTGTTTTGTCCTATATTTATATTTTATTTATTTTTAATTTTTAATCCCAGCACCCGTCCCCGCAGGAGGCCTTTTTCCCTTTCGTAGGCCGTCATTGAAAATAAGAATTTGTTCTTAACTGACTTGCCTAGTTAAATAAAGGTTCAATTAAATTTAAAAAAAATGCCGGTTGAGAGAATGCCAAGAGTGTGTAAAGCTGTCATCATAGCAAAGGGTGGCTGCTTTGAAGAAACTCAAATCTCAAATATATTTTGATATGTTTAACTCTTTTTTGGTTACTACATGATTCCATGTGTTATTTCATAGTTTTGATGTCTTCACTACTATTCTACAGTGTAGAACATAGTCAAATAAAGAAAATCCCTTGAATGAGTAGGTGTGTCCAAACTTGACTGGTACTGTATATTGCGTCACATAATTCTGACAAAGATTGTTAAGTACACAGCTATTCTTGTGGCTGTACTGTATGTGCTTATTGAAGTTCCCATGCCCCATACCTTGAGTGAGGTAGTTGTTCACACTAGGATATATATGAGTTAGATGCACATGGTCAGATCGTCTTGGAGTGAAGTTTGGAAAAGATTGTTCATTTACTGCCACCAGATCCAACATTTCTCCTGAATATGAGGGAAGATCAAATCTCAATGATCAAGCATAAACCTTCTCATGAATTAGATTAGAGGAATATCATAGTAATTTGTATCATGAATTAGATTAGAGGAATATCATAGTAATTTGTATCATGAATTAGATTAGAGGAATATCATAGTAATTTGTATCATGAATTCATAATGCAGTTCCAGGTGAAGAAATGTGCTTTATAAGAATCCATGTCTTGCCAAATATTGGTTTGATATATACTACATAACTGTTTCCTGATAATAATTGGTAAACTCACCATTACTTCCAGACAGACCTCTGTCTGCTTCTGCAAGGTTGTTTGGTCTAAAAATAAAATAATTACCTTTCATTTCAAAGTGCTTATAATAGCAGGACCACATAGTCCTACCTGCTCATCGCTGTTTCCCTCCAAGTTGAACAAACCTCATACATCTTTTAGTTATCTGGTAATTAAAATATAATGTACAGACAACTCACCTGTTATGGCTTAGAAATGGAGTACATCTCCATAAAGGAAAAGACACCTCTTCTGTAACCACGACCGCATTGAAACCAAATTGGTCATCCTCACATTGCAATGAAACCTATAAAAAATAACCATCTTTAGTTAAATATTTAGTTAGTGTCCTGACATTACGGTCATTCAAAGAAAGTATTTTACGAGCTTCTTTCAGTAAGTATATGATAAATCAAAGTAAAACAAACATACCAGTGCATCTCGTGAGTAATGGTAGGTGTCAGTTTCATAAACTACTACATATGAATAGGCCTCTGCATTGTTCACACACTGGGTAGGGTCCTGTAATATGCCACAATGTATCCATAATTATATATAGACAATACCTGGTGTTTTTTAAAAGAAAGATCGAAGGAGTAAATAGCTATGCTTCCAATCTAACAAAAAGGTAGTAATACAACTGACCAATAACATCATAGTATCATTCTGGAGTCTGAAGCGGTTGGTTTCACAGCATATTTCACCACTCACAGTGTTTTTGAACTGTTATATTATAGTCACACTGGGCAAATTAAGATAATTCACGTTCGGCACCACTTCCTGCTTTTGCTGTTGTTGTCCTTAAGACATCCTTCTAAAAACAAATATGCCTAGTATATTTTAGTCATTATTGATTGTAATGACTAAACTAATGTTTGCAGTGCACTATACTAAACATAGTCATGTTATTATCAAGCTGCTTATTAGTGGTTTATTCAACTATGTTTTGCCGCCATTACGGTAGATTTAGGTTTGAGAGGATGAGCTCTAGAGGCACCATAATGTACACCTGTGTTCCAATAATGTACAATCTAGTAGGTTAACCTATTCTGCCTAATTTTTCATTAATTTAGTGACCAAAATAAGCATAATACTTCAAAGTCAAAACTTTACCATTTCTTCAAGAACACTCTCATGCGCCATTGTTTTTTGGCGGATGCAAAAGGGTGTCACTATGAAAGTGTCACTGTGACCTACGTCATCAATGCCACTACTGTAGTCTGAACTCCATACTAATTTGTAATTTGTTTCTAAAGCTGAAAAGTGTATATTTATAAATAAAATGTATCTGTTTTGAATTTGGCCATAAGATAAGTGTTCGGTTGAATTAATTATTCAAGAAATGCTGAGGTCACAATTGGTTAGGCTAAGGGTGAAGGTTAGGGTTAGGGCTAGGATTAGTGGGTAGTTAGTAGAAATGTTGTTGACAGTTATTGAACATCTACTGAACGTCTACAAATCATCTACTTGAGACTATCCAAATAAAGTGTTACAAATGCTGAAAATGAAGATGGTATATAACCACAGTTTCCTTACCGTAGGATAGTGCCCTTGAGTAAAACTCCACTAGTTATTGCATGGATGCCCTTTCAGTTCACACTGACTCAGTTAAACATCATTATTATCTATCCAAATGTTGTTCATGTTCCTTTTCTCCGGTTAAACAAAGCTTGAGATCATGAGCCTGTTGATCAAAAGATTTACAAGACTTCCCTTTCATACTCTGAATCCCGAGGAGTGTCCAGGAATAGATACTTAAGAACAGGAACAGATACTTATCATGGACGTGGTTACGTAATTAGATTGCTCACTGCAGAATGTATGGGCTTGTTTATACAGTAACTCTTACTTATGGTCAGAAGGCTGGCTTAAATGTATAATTTAGACTGATTGAGAGCATTGTCCACAAGCTACACTGCCTTGTCAAACCATGGCATTCCGCTTGATCATAATGGAAAAGCAGTGGGAAACTTGGTGTCTTTTAGTTTTCATGAACAAAGAATGTAAATACTAGGAATGGGAGACCACCGAGCCTGGTTGTCCCTGACGTTCTTTCGGGCCATTCTCTTTCTTACCACAAGGTGATGATCCTGCACCAGTCATTTTCTGATGGTGCACAAGTTATCTCACCAGTCAGAGACCGGTGAACTACAACTCTCTCTCTCGCTCCCTCTCACACATGGGGGCACTTCTCTCAAGGTTCACTTCTCTCTCTCTCGTCTCCTCTCTTCTGTCTCTCTTCTCTCTCTCTCTTTTATATATATATATATAAAATCTACTCCAGTAGGAGCCATAATCCCATTACGATGAGTGCAGTGTAGCCGTCAAGGCAAAACAAAGGCCCCTCAAGGATGAGAGGTTCCTTTTCTTTCCCCCTGAGGCAGCACTGAGACCAAGGGGACCCACACTGACAAGTGGGTCCCTGAGCCCCTCTACCACTTTAACAGACCCTCTGGTACAAAAAAATGCAAATCTGGGGGGCAAGACCTCTTCAGCGTCTTACCAGCTGCAACAGGACGGGAGTGCTGAGAGCCATCCTATACCATCACCAAGAAAAGGCTCCCAACAGATTGAGCACAATAAAAAGGACAATTGCACTTTCAATTTCACTGGGATACCCACTTTCTGATAGACCTCAGTGTGTTGAACGACCCTCTCAGAACACATGATCAATTTATCATTCAGTGACAGACTAAATACCTTTTAGAGAGCATTCTTAAATTAAAAAGTGGCATGTTGTTACTCAATTGTTTACAATGGTTTTTCTCTGTGATCATGAAGTATTGCTCCTGCGCACTGGAACTCATACAACTATTTGTGAGATGCCTGAATCATTCTAGGCCTGTTTAAATGCTGCTACAACGGACAAACAACAAAGACAAGCTGCAGGAACCTGACATGTAGTCTAGCCTACTGTCTGCCTCAGGAGAGCACGCACTCACCATGCGTCAACCTATTCAGAAAATAAATGAAATTGCCACTGCAGTTCTCCGTTACTCATGCCAGGGTTACCATGTGTGGTGGCATATAAAATCACATCTAGAGAGTGCAGCGTGGGCTAACAAAGGGAATAAAGGGAGCATCACACAGACTGACGCGTGTGCTTCTGTACACCCCCCGCGGCAGCATCACTGTCTGTGGGCAGACAACTTGCCATCTCTCCATCCATGGCCCCCCGCCCTTACCCTGTGGCTCCCACTCCCTGCCTCCGAGCCCTGGGGAAAGGCCGGACAGACCAGGCACACCCCTGCCCCAGCCTGCAGGCCCCTTTGTGGATCAAAGGATGCAGAGCCTTGGGGTTCCAGTGTATAGAAGTGTGCCAGATTATGCACGAGCCAAACAGATGCCCCCCACTCCCCATTCCTCTCCTCCACCCCCCATCACTCCACATTCCCCTCCTTCACTCCCCATCCCTCCCTACTGTCTCCCCTCACCCCTGCACTCCCCAGCTGCTATGATTTAAATGAGGGCCCCATGAAGAAAGGAGGGCATCTGCCACATGCCCAAGCCTCTCCTCAGAGAAAAGGGCATATTTAAAGCATCCCTCACATGGAGATGTCCTGTAACAAGATGAAGTCATTTGAAAAAGTAAAGTGGGCTAAAATGAAATGGATGGGTGCATACACTTTTGAATTGGAGCTGAAGCTTTAGGACAGGGATGGCAGCAAAAGACACCTGGGTCATGTCATCGTCATTACCCACCAAATGAGAGATTAGATATGGAGCTGCATTAGGGAAGCTGAAAAAACTAAACAATTAGAAGATCAAAACCAAGTGTCCTGAAACCATATTTGAAGTGTGTACAGCACTGCACTGAATACTGGATTTGTTAAGTACCTGGAACAATTTCTGTATGTATGGTAATGTTTTGTATCAATTCAGCTGAGAGAGAGGGATGATGTGTTCAATCATTAATAGTCTTTCCCATTGCCATGATCTCATGGTCCTTGCTATCCGGTACCTTTGGACATCCCCACTCCATTGAAGTTGACATTTCAAATGGTTAAGGTAAGAGTTATGGTTAAGATTAGGGTAGGGACGTCCCAAGGAAGCCGGATAGCACTAACAATGATCTCATTATCTCTCCTCTCTTTGATCATGTCTGGTCCATTATGCTTTTCTGCTTTTACAGTCCCTCACAGCAATACAGTCCCTTAATGATGATGAGCATGGCATGGCGTTACAACCTCACCACTGCATTAATGCACCAGCCAGGCAGAGAGTGGCACAGTGGTCTACGGCACTGCATTGCAGTGCTAGAGGCATCACTACAGACCCTGGTTTGTTCCCAGGCTGTGTCACAAACGGCCGTGATCGGGAGTCCCATAGGGCGGTGCACAATTGGCCCAGCGTCGTCCGGGTTAGGGGAGGGTTTGGCCGGGGAGGGAAAGCCGTCATTGTAAATAAGAATTTGTTCTTAACTGACTTGCCTAGTTAAATAAAGGTGAAATAAAAAATGAAAAGAAAAAGAGAGGAACTGTGTCACGAGAATTTTTATCCCAATGGTTGAACTCAACTATCACTCAAGCTTTCTCTATTTCCCCAGAGGTCGTAAATCTCCGGTTAATAAAGAATTTGTAACGTCTTTCGTCGGTGGAAGGAGAGGAGGACCAAAGCGCAGCGTGGTATGTATCCATATTTATTAGAATACTTTTTCAATTACGAACAAAAACAATAAACAGAACGAAAACCAACGAAGCTACAGTCCCGAAACTAGGGAAACACAGAGAAACCAGGAACACACGAACAGGAACAATCACCCACAAAACCCAACACAAAACAGGATACCTAAATATGGTTCCCAATCAGAGACAATGCAAAACACCTGCCTCTGATTGAGAACCATATCAGGCCAAATGACAAACCTAAACATAGAAACACAGAACATAGACTACCCACCCCAACTCACGCCCTGACCATACTAAATAAAGACAAAACAAAGGAAATAAAGGTCAGAACGTGACAGAATTAGACAAACTCTCAGATTCTGCAATAGATCAATATTTTATTCAGAGAGTACTCTGGCCCTCAAATGCAGAGCCAGTCTTTATACACTGCTCAAAAAAATAAAGGGAACACTTAAACAACACAATGTAACTCCAAGTCAATCACACTTCTGTGAAATCAAACTGTCCACTTAGGAAGCAACACTGATTGACAATAAATTTCACATGCTGTTGTGCAAATGGAATAGACAAAAGGTGGAAATTAAAGGCAATTAGCAAGACACCCTCAATAAAGGAGTGATTCTGCAGGTGGTGACCACAGACCACTTCTCAGTTCCTATGCTTCCTGGCTGATGTTTTGGTCACTTTTGAATGCTGGCGGTGCTCTCACTCTAGTGGTAGCATGAGACGGAGTCTACAACCCACACAAGTGGCTCAGGTAGTGCAGCTCATCCAGGATGGCACATCAATGCGAGCTGTGGCAAGAAGGTTTGCTGTGTCTGTCAGCGTAGTGTCCAGAGCATGGAGGCGCTACCAGGAGACAGGCCAGTACATCAGGAGACGTGGAGGAGGCCGTAGGAGGGCAACAACCCAGCAGCAGGACCGCCACCTCCGCCTTTGAGCAGGAGGAGCACTGCCAGAGCCTTGCAAAATGACCTCCAGCAGGCCACAAATGTGCATGTGTCTGCTCAAACGGTCAGAAACAGACTCCATGAGGGTGGTATGAGGGCCCGACGTCCACAGGTGGGGGTTGTGCTTACAGCCCAACACCGTGCAGGACGTTTGGCATTTGCCAGAGAACACCAAGATTGGCAAATTCGCCACTGGCGCCCTGTGCTCTTCACAGATGAAAGCAGGTTCACACTGAGCACATGAGCACATGTGACAGACGTGACAGAGTCTGGAGACGCCGTGGAGAACGTTCTGCTGCCTGCAACATCCTCCAGCATGACCGGTTTGGCGGTGGGTCAGTCATGGTGTGGGGTGGCATTTCTTTGGGGGGCCGCACAGCCCTCCATGTGCTCGCCAGAGGTAGCCTGACTGCCATTAGGTACCGAGATGAGATCCTCAGAGCCCTTGTGAGACCATATGCTGACACATGCACATTTGTGGCCTGCTGGAGGTCATTTCGCAGGGCTCTGGCAGTGCTCCTCCTGCTCAAAGGCGGAGGTAGCGGTCCTGCTGCTGGGTTGTTGCCCTCCTACGGCCTCCTCCACGTCTCCTGATGTACTGGCCTGTCTCCTGGTAGCGCCTCCATGCTCTGGACACTACGCTGACAGACACAGCAAACCTTCTTGCCACAGCTCGCATTGATGTGCCATCCTGGATGAGCTACACTACCTGAGCCACTTGTGTTTGTTGTAGACTCCGTCTCATGCTACCACTAGAGTGAGAGCACCGCCAGCATTCAAAAGTGACCAAAACATCAGCCAGGAAGCATAGGAACTGAGAAGTGGTCTGTGGTCACCACCTGCAGAACCATTCCTTTATTGGGGGTGTCTTGCTAATTGCCTTTAATTTCCACCTTTTGTCTATTCCATTTGCACAACAGCATGTGAAATTTATTGTCAATCAGTGTTGCTTCCTAAGTGGACAGTTTGATTTCACAGAAGTGTGATTGACTTGGAGTTACATTGTGTTGTTTAAGTGTTCCCTTTATTTTTTTGAGCAGTGTATATATATATACTTACACACACACACACACACACACACACACACACACACACACACACACACACACACACACACACACACACACACACACACACACACACACACACACACACACACACACACACACACACACAATTGAACTCACATCAGTAGAAACTCCACCTATCTTTAGGTGGGGTGTATTTTTCCACAATACTAACACATAGTTTCTCATTATCTTCTGCAAGCCATTTCTAACAGTTCAGTTGGCCTTGAATGTCTCAACTATACCCAGCTCATATTGCGAAATAGTAACACAATGGCCTAGTCACACACATTATTGAATTATGACTCTTAACACATTTCATACAATTATATGGTTTCAGGGTGGAATACTTTTGTCATTATCTTAAACATACAAATTATTCTATCAGACTGTCGCTCGAACAATATTTGGGTCTCTGATCAGTACGGCATCTACCAATCAGATCAGACCAGTTTAACAGACATTAGAGCCTGGGACCAATCCTAAGAGGAGTGGTTGATAGTGCCTAGAAAAGCCTACCTACCCTCTAATCCAGACTCATAATAAGCCATGAGAAGCAAATGCATCAGAGGAGGCTGGTGGGAGGAGCAATAGGAGGATAGGGCTCGTTGTAATGGCTGTAATGGAATCAATGGAATGGTATCAAACATATGGAAACCACATGTTTGACTCTGTTCCATTAATTCCATTCCAGCCATTACAATGAGCCTGTCCCCCTATAGCTCCTCCCACTAGCCTCTTCTGAAATGTGACCTAATGGCCAGCTCTATTGGAGGTCATAGTGTTCAGTGGATGTTGAGTTTCCCCTATACACTTTGATTAGTGTGGAGGGGATCAAAATGATCATCCCACTGTGGCCATACAGATGGATCCATCATCCCTGTGTTTACAAACACAACATGCTGTATCCTGTGTTTAATGGATGAAACAGTAAGGTTATCTCCAAAACCCTTTTTGTCTTCATTTCTTTAATTTAGGATTAAGCTAATGATATGTTGGCAGTAAATGTGTAATCCCTCTGTAAAGGCTGCTTTCACATCTGATTAATTAAGATACCTGCCCATTCGCTCTAATTAACACAGCTGCTGCTTAACTAGCTGCATGTATGCAGGCAGGAGAGGGTTCAGTATGTCTCTGTCTCTCTCTACCTCTCTACCTCTCAACCTCTCTCTACCTCTCTACCTCTCAACCTCTCTCTACCTCTCTACCTCTCAACCTCTCTCTACCTCTCTCTACCTCTCAACCTCTCTCTACCTCTCTCTACCTCTCAACCTCTCAAAATCTCAGAAAATCTACTTTACCTCATGCATCATGACCAACCAGCAACAGTGTCCAAGGGTGTTCATTTCCAATTTTGTTTCCATGCATTTTTATCAGTTTCACCTGAGACATACAGCTTGTGTTCATTGTGAAAACACATATAGATACTGTATCTGACTCCTAATACATCATTCATATGTTAAAAACGATCAAAAGTTCCAGAAAGATACATGATGGTAATAAAGCAGGCCATCCATCAAAATACATTTAAGTCATTTAGCAGACACTCTTATCCAGAGCGACTTACAAATTGGAACATTTCAACATCTCTTTATGAACATTACCTTTTTACCAGCTTCAAAGGTGTTATTTTTTTTTTTTTTTACCTTTTTTTTAAATTTAACTAGGCAAGTCAGTTAAGAACAAATTCTTATTTTCAATAACTGCCTAGGAACAGTGGGTTAACTGCCTTGTTCAGGGGCAGAACGACAGATTTGTACCTTGTCAGCTCGGGGATTTGAACTTGCAACCTTTCAGTTACTAGCCCAACGCTCTAACCACTAGGCTACCCTGCCGCCCCAAATACATCAAACATCACAACAAATATCTAACATTTAAAGAACAGGAGTCAATATTTCATTAACAAACAGCAGCATAATAACATGGGTAATAGTATGATGTCAGACATGGCTTGGGGGAAATGAAGATGAATAGGGATTCTGCATTACTCTCTGGTGGTGATTGTTCGGGGCTGGGGGAGGGGCCGGGTGGAGGAGACGGTAATGTGCATGTCATGACCCCAGGCCAATCTGATGGATGGGCTCCAGAGCCACAAAGATTTCTTATGGGATTTAATATTAGTCTTGAATGACTGTGTGTGAAACACCCCTTTGTTAATCAGCATGAATCTCACTGTTTTCCTTTAGCTAGTTGTTTTAATGAAAGCCCTACATTTGGCCCAGTATGTGATAAAGAAAAAACAAATGCAAAGGTTGAACATCAACAGACCTCTTTGAACTGATGCATTGACCCACCATGTGCTTTATTAAGAGGAGAGTTTATCCTAAAGACCATGTATGCTTCCCAAATGGCACCCTATACAGTGCACTACTTTTGACCATGGACCCTGGTTAAAAGTAATGCACTATAAAGGGAATAGGGTGCCATTTCGGACACATACCATGTTAATCACATGTTAATCTCAGCTGTCAGATAAGTCTTATGTTGCGAAAGAAACGTGGTCAAAACGGCAGGTAAAGAGGCTGACATTCCAACAGTGACCCTGGGCATGGCAGGGAGCTGACCATCACATGTAGGAGCACCTCTCAGTCACACAATACACAGGGTCTCAGGGTGGCACTAGTATTTCATATTTTGATAAGTTCATACATACTAATTTATCTCAGATTAGGAGTGCTGATAGAAGATCAGTTCCCCATAACCATATTTATTATGATCTAAAAAACTAAACTGAGCCTAGACCAGCACTCCTCTGTGATTCTTTGTGAATACAACCCTGATGTTTAGGTCTGAAAATAGTGAGAGTCTCTACTGGAGTCCACCTTCCTGTTTTACTTGTTTGCTTTCAGCTCAACTTCCCGTCAATATCCTGGTATTCTGACATAGGGTATTTCCTGCTGCTGAGGAAGTGAGCTGTGCTTAATAGTCTAATGAGCACTTGAGTTAATGACATATGTCACTTGATGTCACTAATTACCCCCTGAACAAAGCCTGTGAGGGTGTTTGAAGCCCCCTTAATGCCATGCCCTTTAATTCATTTACGATATAAAAGATTGGGGCTGAAGTTCCCTGAGGCACAACTACTACAGTGCAATGTTAATATCATTAGGGATCTGTCCTCTGTCGACCTCCTACGCACACAGACAGTGTAACGTTACTGCAGGCATTGTTATATGGGGACGGTATATCCACAGCGAGCCAACTAAACCTATGGTCTCCCACACAGATGTGTTGTATGTTTATTTTCCCTACAGTATGTGTGTGTGTGTGTGTGTGGGGGGGGGGGGGGGGGGGGGGGTTCTCTCTAGCATATGTTGAATCCTGAGTGCTGGATGGACATCCTCTCCCCGCGGCCAAGGTAGCCCTGAAGATTCTGCGTGAGTCGGTCCAGTGAGAGTTCAGGAAGGTCAACAAGTGAGTGTGGAATGTGCACGTTTCCCACACGGTGATCACCTCCACACACACATAAGCTCTGAGAAAACACGTGTCGGGCCTCTGCCCAGCAGACTGGAATGCCAAGGGGCTGCCCTGGGGCTGCATCCAATGAACCATAGTTTTTGAATAGCCATTGGGTTAAATGAAACACAGAGAGAGAGGAGTGAGACAAATGTGAAGAGAGTCTAGAAGGGACTGGTGGATAATGTGTGTTTCTGGAAAGAAGAAATGCGTTCCTTTCGCTTGTGCACAACACACACAAACACACACAGTCCACCCCACGGAGGTTAAGCTACAACTGCAGCCGTAGAGACAAAGAGAGTACCCGATGTGAGTGGCCCTGTTGTTTTCTCTGTACCTCTCACGGCAGAGCGGCTCTGCCACAACACTGTCAGAGCACATCAGTAGAGGAGGGCCTGATCACTCCCACACTCCTGCTCTCCCACAGACAGCCTGGTCCCACCAGTCCATTGACCCTCTCTGGGGTTGTGTCCCAAATGGCATTCTATTGTCTTTATAGTGCATTAGTCTTGACCAGGGCCCTGGTCAAAAATAGTGCACTATAAAGGGAATACGCATCCCGGGTCTCTAATACAATATCCCCCTAACACTAATCTGAGGGAAGAATGGTGATGTATTATCTAGGGTGGGGTCTGACAGATTGTATAGGAATAACAGCAAATGGTCATTTGGGACAATGTAAGAGTTGTGATTTTTTTGGTGGACCTTTATTTAACCAGGTAGGCCAGTTGAGAACAAGTTCTCATTTACAACTGCGGCCTGGCCAAGATAAAGCAAAGCAGTGCGACAAAAACAACAACACAGAGTTACACATAAACAAACGTACAGTCAATAGCACAATAGAAAAATGTATGTACAGTGTGTGCAAATGTAGAAGAGTAGGGAGGTAAGGCAATAAATAGGCCATAGAGGCTAAATAATTACAATTTAGCATCAACACTGGAGTGATAGATGTGCAGATGATGATGTGCAAGTAGAGATACTGAGGGTAAGTAATAATATGGGGATGAGGTAGTTGGGTGTGCTATTTACAGATTGGCTGTGTACAGGTACAGTGATCGGTAAGCTGCTCTGACAGCTGATGCTTAAAGTTAGAGAGGGAGATATAAGATTCCAGCTTCAGTGATTTTTGCAATTCTTTCCAGTCATTGGCAGCAGAGAACTGGAAGGAAAGGCGGCCAAAGGAAGTGTTGGCTTTGGGGATGACCAGTGAAATATACCTGCTGGAGCGCGTGCTACGGGTGGGTGTTGCTATGGTGACCAGTGAGCTGAGATAAGGCTGGGCTTTACCTAGCAAAGACTTATAGATTACCTGTAGCCAGTGTGTTTGGCGACGAATATGTAGTGAGGGCCAGCCAACGAGAGCATACAGGTCGCAGTGGTGGGTAGTATATGGGGCTTTGGTGACAAAACGGATGGCACTGTGATAGACTGCATCCAGTTTGCTGAGTAGAGTGTTGGAGGCTATTTTGTAAATTAAATCGCCGAAGTCAAGGATTGGTAGGATAGTCAGTTTTATGAGGGTATGTTTGGCAGCATGGGTGAAGGAGGCTAAGGAATAAACTGTTGCACTGAGCAGAGATAACTTTGTGCCCTGCCTGAAGTTATGGCTGTAGTGGAATGTGACAATGTATCCCATGCTTGATTAAATGTCCTCATTCGAAAATATGGCTAACCTTGCAAAAAACAACAATGATGACTTTAGGCAACAAGCAGAGAAAAATGTCAGTCATGTCATCACCCAGGTCTTCCCTCTTCCCCGGAATGCAACCTGTCACGAGAAAGAACATATTCTTAGTTGCCACATGCTCTTCTGAAGTGAGTATATAGAGTGTTGAGGAGTAGAAGTGACCAATGAAAGCTCAGGGTCAGAGCTGGAATGTAACCACAGATTAGAGGTGGCACTCAGCACAGTGCACACAGAGCCCTATTTCCTATATAGACTCTGGTCAAAAGTAATGCACTATGAAGGGAATAGGGTGCCATTTGGTACACAGACAGACTCTCACACAAAGTGTGAGGCTGACAAGGGCAGGACCAATCTCTCTCCCATCTTCCCATAGGCCACCAGTTAGGGGTCATGACCTGTCCACCCTATCACTTTCTACCACACAGCAGAAATGTGCAACACTAGCAAGGGAGCACAGGCACAGCACTCTCCATTACTGCTGAGCGATTAACCAAAATGTCTGTTATTTTTAGTTTTTAAACAACTAACAGACCAAAGCTGGTTCAATTAATGGAATTCAAATAATTTTACATTTTTCTGAGCTCGATGTGCAGTTTCTGTAAAGATAAATAAGGCCAAGCTTGAACTGTGCGATGTTGTAAGGGAGTTATATTCTCCCTCAATATTCTACGTAGTTTAGTGCAGAAAACATGGTAATTAACTACAATGACCATAATCCATTGCACACCCGCTTAAACTTGTACGGTCTGTGCGGAGCAGACACAGAGACAGAGAAGGGAGACAGCTCAATCAGAGAGGGATAGAAAGCAGTTGCTTCACATGCCTGAAAATACATGATCCAAATGATTGATAGTTGGAATCCAGCAGTCATAAAAGTATGTCTTGTTTACTTTGAAGAACTACTAAAATAGTGATTTTGTCAGACAGCATAGGCAGCAGCTCTACAGAGATGAGATTATGACTTGGAATGAAATAATAAAGTCATCAAATGAAACACATATTTTTATCAAAGTAAAGTAATGTGTATAAATGTTGCAGTAATAAGTGATGAGCAGTAATAGGCAGTCACTACGATAATGAGACTTTTGTTAATTGTTTTCATTCTGTGTTGTTACAGCATTCAACCCACATAATGCATAGTTCATTTAATGTAAAAAAATATACACTGCTCAAAAAAATAAAGGGAACACTTAAACAACACAATGTAACTCCAAGTCAATCACACTTCTGTGAAATCAAACTGTCCACTTAGGAAGCAACACTGATTGACAATAAATTTCACATGCTGTTGTGCAAATGCAATAGACAAAAGGTGGAAATTATAGGCAATTAGTAAGACACCCCCAAAAAAGGAATGGTTCTGCAGGTGGTGACCACAGACCACTTCTCAGTTCCTATGCTTCCTGGCTGATGTTTTGGTCACTTTTGAATGCTGGCGGTGCTTTCACTCTAGTGGTAGCATGAGACGGAGTCTACAACCCACACAAGTGGCTCAGGTAGTGCAGTTCATCCAGGATGGCACATCAATGCGAGCTGTGGCAAAAAGGTTTGCTGTGTCTGTCAGCGTAGTGTCCAGAGCATGGAGGCGCTACCAGGAGACAGGCCAGTACATCAGGAGACGTGGAGGAGGCCGTAGGAGGGCAACAACCCAGCAGCAGGACCGCTACCTCCGCCTTTGTGCAAGGAGGTGCACTGCCAGAGCCCTGCAAAATGACCTCCAGCAGGCCACAAATGTGCATGTGTCAGCATATGGTCTCACAAGGGGTCTGAGGATCTCATCTCGGTACCAAATGGCAGTCAGGCTACCTCTGGCGAGCACATGGAGGGCTGTGCGGCCCCCCAAAGAAATGCCACCCCACACCATGACTGACCCACCGCCAAACCGGTCATGCTGGAGGATGTTGCAGGCAGCAGAACGTTCTCCACGGCGTCTCCAGACTCTGTCACGTCTGTCACATGTGCTCAGTGTGAACCTGCTTTCATCTGTGAAGAGCACAGGGCGCCAGTGGCGAATTTGCCAATCTTGGTGTTCTCTGGCAAATGCCAAACGTCCTGCACGGTGTTGGGCTGTAAGCACAACCCCCACCTGTGGACGTCGGGCCCTCATACCACCCTCATGGAGTCTGTGTCTGACCGTTTGAGCAGACACATGCACATTTGTGGCCTGCTGGAGGTCATTTTGCAGGGCTCTGGCAGTGCTCCTCCTGCTCCTCCTTGCACAAAGGCGGAGGTAGCGGTCCTGCTGCTGGGTTGTTGCCCTCCTACGGCCTCCTCCACGTCTCCTGATGTACTGGCCTGTCTCCTGGTAGCGCCTCCATGCTCTGGACACTACGCTGACAGACACAGCAAACCTTCTTGCCACAGCTCGCATTGATGTGCCATCCTGGATGAGCTGCACTACCTGAGCCACTTGTGTGGGTTGTAGACTCCGTCTCATGCTACCACTAGAGTGAAAGCACCGCCAGCATTCAAAAGTGACCAAAACATCAGCCAGGAAGCATAGGAACTGAGAAGTGGTCTGTGGTCACCACCTGCAGAACCACTCCTTTATTGGGGGTGTCTTGCTAATTGCCTATAATTTCCACCTGTTGTCTATTCCATTTGCACAACAGCATGTGAAATTTATTGTCAATCAGTGTTGCTTCCTAAGTGGACAGTTTGATTTCACAGAAGTGTGATTGACTTGGAGTTACATTGTGTTGTTTAAGTGTTCCCTTTATTTTTCTGAGCAGTGTATATTAACTGCAGCGAGTGCTAGTAACAAAATCTCACAGCAAGACTACAAATTCTTTATAACCAGAACAATTTATACATAAACATAAACCCAATAAAATCCAATATGACAATGAACAAGGCAGGCCCATAACTGCTTTAGAATGTAATTAATATGAAGGCATTGAGTGTATGAACAGAATTCCTTTGGGACAGGATCGTAAACAGAGCAGGCAGGGACTGATGGGGGTTGGTTGAGGCGTTTGGGTTGAGACAGACAGAGATAGGCATGTGGTTGTGATTGCCGTGGCACACAGTGGAGAGAATAATAATTGTGTATAGGGGCTTTAACTGGCTGCAGCCTCGAACATGAGCAGATCAGAAACACATGTTCCAGTGTGATTGTGTCTGACGGCCCATAAAGATGGAACACTGCATGGCTGCAGAACATCCATGCCCTGGCTGAGTCCTAAATGGAACCCTATTCCCTATAAAGTGCACCTTTTTGGACCAGATCACTGCACGTTTCAATGGCCTGGGCTTTTTCACATGCCTTATGCAATACAGAACTAACACATGAGCTGACTCAGTTCAAATGTATTGTATAGTATAGGAAAGAGAGGAGAGGGGCTTCCTAACTTTGACAAAAATAGTGCTTGGGGCAAATATTCCAAACGCAGTTAGAAATGAATTATGTGGGGCCTCCCGAGTGGCGCAGCGGTCTAAGGCATTGCTTCGCAGTGCTAGAGGCGTCACTACAGACCGGGTTCGATCCCAGGCTGTGTCACAACCGGCAGTGACCGGGAGTCCCACAATTGGCCCAGCGTCATCTGGGTTAGGGGAGAGTTTGGCCGGGGGGGCTTTACTTGGCTATTCACACTCTAGCGACCCGGTCGTCAGTTGAACAGTGTTTCGTCCGACACACTGGTGCAGCTGGCTTCCGGGTTAAGCGGGCGGGTGTTAACAAGTGCGGTTTGGCGGGTCATGTTTTGGAGGACACATGACTCGACCTTCGCCTCTCCCGAGCCCGTTGGTGAGTTGCAGCGATGAGACAAGATCGTAATTGGATATCACGAAATTGGGGAGAAAAAAGGGGTTGAAAACAATCAAAAAATACAAAATAAATTATTTATGTGTAAACTGTACCTATAGCACAAGATTAATCTTAGGCTGTGCACTCAAATATGACTTTGCCTCCTTCACGTTACATTGTTGCTCGTATACTTGTGTAGTAACATTTTAATTAGTCTAGTAACAATATTGTATTACAAATTGTGTGAGTAATAGTGCTCTCCTCCATCTCTGCCAGGCTTGTCTCCACTCCAGTCCAATAGCAGGGAGCAGCCAGAGACAGACAGACACAGGAACCTGTCACTCACTGCCTCCCAGACTGGAGTACCAGAGGCCTTATCTCTAGTAGTCAGGATGCTGATTACAGGGAGTCAGGAGAGGCATGCAGATGTATGTACCCTGTTATGTGTTACAGCCTTGTGTGTTCGACCTGCCCTATAGATGTGTGTGACCGTTGGTGTGTTTGCCCATAGGACAGTGACATGTCAAAGCAACTGTTATGTCACTTACTGTAATGGTATTTCCAGCCTATGAGACGACTCTCAGGCTTAGTGTGAAGTTTTTCTTATTCTGTGGACCGTATTGGTAATAAACTGGCATAGCCTTAAGAAACTATTTTCCTGCTGCTTCCTTGATTCTAGAATGTTTCATTATTTTATAATGAACTGGAATCATATAGGGTGACATAAATGTCTGAAACGCATTACTCTGGTATGGTCCAGACTCCAGCCACATCATTTGAGCTGGAGCACAGCTCATGCACACATGAAAATCCAAAATGGTGCCCTATGCACTATATAGTGCACTACTTATGTTTTTCCTCTGCCAGTGAAATGGAATCGGTAAGGTGTGAAGGGTTGCAAGTGGTGTTAATGTGTCGGCAGTGAGTGGGACCACTATTTTAGAGCCACCACAGCTGTGTCTGCCAGCCGAGAGAGAGAGAGAGAGAGAGAGAGAGAGATTCAGGGTGTTAAATATTCACATGTACAGGGTTGCAGGTGTGATTGCAGGGTACAGTGAAAATCTTAGGCTCCGAGCTCCAACATGCAGGACTAAATGAAATAAAATAATGAAAATGGTGATAAAAACAAAAACAATAGAAATAGCACTATGCATCATAACAACTGTATCAGTGATTAATAAATACATGTCCATTGGGGTGGAGGCATTGTAAAGACTGTCGATGGAGTGGGGGTGAATAACCATAGGGGGGAGCATCCTGAGGTTGAAGAGGTTGAAGAGGTCCGTGGGGCGACGCACAATTGGCATAGCGTCGTCCGGGTTAGGGAGGGTTTGGCCGGTAGGGATATCCTTGTCTCAGTATGTAAAATGTAATATGTAATATGTAAAAAAAAAAAAAAAAAAAAAAAATGTATTGAAATGTATGCACTCTACTGTAAGTCGCTCTGGATAAGAGCGTCTGCTAAATGACTAAAATGTAAATGTAAATGTAAGAGTCGCTGTATTTGTGTTTGTATTTATTATGGATCCCCATTAGCTGCTGCCAAGGCAGTAGCCATGAAGTTCTTTGAAAGGCTGGTCATGGCTCACATCAACACCATTATCCCAGAAACCCTAGACCCACTCCAATTTGCATACCGCCCCAACAGATCCACAGATGATGCAATCTCTATTGCACTCAACACTGCCCTTTCACACCTGGACAAAAGGAACACCTATGTGAGAATGCTATTCATTGACTACAGCTCAGCGTTCAACACCATAGTGCCCTCAAAGCTCACCTCTAAGCTAAGGACCCTGAGACTAAACACCTCACTCTGCAATTGGATCCTGGACTTCCTGACGGGCCGCCCCCCAGGTGATAAGGGTAGGTAACAACACATCCGCCACACTGATCCTCTACACGGGGGCCCCTCAGGGGTGCGTGCTCAGTCCCCTCCTGTACTCCCTGTTCACTCATGACTGCACGGCCAGGCACGACTCCAACACCATCATTAAGTTTGCCACTGACACAACAGTGGTAGGCCTGATCATCGACAACGACAAGACAGCCGATAGGGAGAAGGTCAGAGACCTGACCGTGTGGTGCAAGGACAACAACCTCTACCTCAACATGATCAAGACAAAGGAGATGATTGTGGACTACAGGAAAAGGAGGACCTAGCAAGGCCCCATTCTCATCGACCGGGCTGTAGTGGAGCAGGTTGAGAGCTTCAAGTTCCTTGGCGTCCACATCACCAACAAACTAACATGGTCCAAACACACCAAAACAGTCGTGATGAGGGCACAACAAAACCTGTACCCCCTCAAGAGACTGAAAAGATTTGGCATGGGTCCTCAGATCCTCAGAAGGTTCTACAGCTGCACCATCGAGAGCATCCTGACTGGTTGCATCACTGCCTGGTATGGCAACTGCTTGGCTTCTGACCGCAAGGCACTACAGAGGGTAATGCATACGGCCCAGTACATCACTGGAGCCAATCTTCCTGCTATCCAGGACCTTTATACCAGGCGGTGTCAGAGAAAAGCCCTAAAAATGGTCAAATACTCCCGCCACCCTAGTCAAGACCGTTCTCTCTGCTACCACACGGCAAGCGGTACCGGAGCGCCAAGTCTAGGTCCAAGAGGCTTCTCAATAGCTTCTACCCCCAACCTATAAGACTCCTGAACATCTAATCAAATGGTTACTCAGACTATTTGCATTCCCCCCTCTTTTACGCTGCTGCTACTCTCTGTTATTATCTATGTATGTACATATTTCCTCAATAAACTCGACTAACCGGTGCCACTTCACATTGACTCAGGTACCCCCTGTATATAGCCTCACTATTGTTATTTTACTGCTGCTTTTTAGTTATTTGTTACTTTTATTTTATTTATTTTTTTAAATTGTATTTTTCCTAAAAGTGCATTGTTGGTTAAGGGCTTGTAAGTAAGAATTTCACTGTAAGGTCTACACCTGTTTGTCACGCCCTGACCATAGATTGCTTTGTATGTTTCTGTTTTGTTTGGTCAGGGTGTGATGTGGGTGGGCATTCTATGTTGTATGTCTAGGTTGTCTATTTCTGTGTTTGGCCTAGTATGGTTCCCAATCAGAGGCAGGTGTCAGTCGTTGTCTCTGATTGGGAGCCATATTTAGGTAGCCTGTTTTCCTTTGTGTTTTGTTGGGTGGTTATGTTCTGTGTCTGTGTTTCACCATACGGAACTGTCTCGGTCGTTTGTCAGTTTATTGTTTTTGTTCATTGTTCAAGTATTCTTATTAAAATGGATACTTACCACGCTGCGCATTGGTCCTCCTCTTCTCATTCCAACGACGAGCGTTACAGAACCACCCACCAACCAAGGACCAAGCAGCGTGGTATCGGGCAGCAGCGATCTCCGGATTCATGGACATGGGAGGACATTCTAGACGGCAAGGGATCCTACACATGGGAGGAGATCCTGGCTGGTAGGGATCACCTCCCATGGGAACAGGTGGAGGCAGCCAGGAGAGCGGAGGCAGCAGGAAAAAGGAACCGGCGTTACGAGGGAACACGGCTGGCAAGGAAGCCCGAGAGGCAGCCCCAAAACATTTCTTGGGGGGGGCACACGGGGAGTGTGGCTTAGTCAGGTAGGAGACCTGAGCCAACTCCCCGTGCTTACCGTGGAGAGAGGTGGTCCGGGCAGGCACCGTGTTATGCGGAGAAGCGCACGATGTCCCCAGTGCGCACGCATAGCCCGGTGCGCTACATTGCCGCTCCTCGTATCGGCCGGGCTAGAGTGGGCATCGAGCCAGGTGCGATGAAGCCTGCTCGGCGCATCTGGTCTCCAGTGCGTCTCCTCGGTCCGTGTTATATGGGCACCAGCCCTACGCACTGTGTCTCCCGTGGGTCTGCACAGCCCAGTGCGTCCTGTGCCTGCGCCCCGCAAGTGCCGGGCTAAAATCAACATCCAGCCAGGACGGGTTGTGCAGGTCCTTAGTTCGAGACCTCCAGTCATTGGCTATTTGAGCCAGTAAAGGGGGCTTTACTATTCTTGTGTTGCGGAATGACTTTTGCTTCCCTCCAGGCCTAAGGGCACACACTTTCTAGTAGGCTTAAATTGAAGATGTTACAAATAGGAGTGGCAATATCCTCCAGTCATAAATCAGTCATTTATGTAAGTGCTGTGCTTGTTGAGTGTGCTTCCCTATAAGCGTGCTGAAAGTCTGTTGTCAATTAGTTTTTTGTGAAATAGCATTGTATCTGGTCAAACACAATTTTTCCCAGAAGTTTATTAAAGGTTGGTAACAGGCTGATTGGTCGGCTATTTGAGCCAGTAAAGGGGGCTTTACTATTCTTGTGTTGCGGAATGACTTTTGCTTCTCTCCAGGCCTAAGGGCACACACTTTCTAGTAGGCTTAAATTGAAGATGTTACAAATAGGAGTGGCAATATCGTCTGCTATTATCCCGAGAAATGTTATATCCAGATTGTCAGACCCCGGTGGCTTGTCATTGTTGATAGACAACAATATGTTTTTTTACCTCTGCCACACTGACTTTATGGAATTCAAAAGTACAATTCTTGTCTTTCTTAATTTGGTCCGATATACTTGGATGTGTAATGTCAGCGTTTGTTGCTGGCATGTCATCCTTAAGTTTGCTTATCTTGCCAATGAAAAAGTCATTAAAGTAGTTGGCATCATCAGTGGGCTTTGTGATGAATGAGCCATCTGATCAATGAATGATGGAGCCGAGTTGACTTTTTTCCTAAAAATGTTATTTAAGGTGCCCCAAAGCTTTTTACTATTATTCTTTAGGTCATTAATCTTTGTTTCATAGTAAAGTTTATTTTTATTTAGTTTAGTCAAATGATTTCTTAATTTGCAGTACGTTTGCCAATCAGTTGGGCTGCCAGATTTATTTGCCATACCTTTTGCCTCACCCCTCTCAACCATACAATTTTTCAATTCCTCATCAATCCAAGGGGATTTTTACAGTCATTTTCTTAATGGGTGTGTGCTTATTAGTAACTGGAATAAGTAGTTTCATAAATGTGTCAAGTGCAGCGTCTGGTTGCTTCTCATTACACACCACAGACCAGCAAATATTCTTTACATCATCAACATATGAATCACCACAAAAGTTATTGTATGACCTCTTATACACCATATTGGGCCCAGCCTTTGGAACTTTGGTTTTCCGAGATATGGCTACTATATTGTGATCACTACATCCGATGGATCTGGAACTGCTTTCAAACAAATTTCTGCAGCATTAGTAAAGATGTGATCAATACATGTTGATGATTTAATTCCTGTGCTGTTTGTAATTACCCTGGTAGGTTGACTCGTTACAGTTTGAAGTTTTTTCTTGAGTGGGCAGCTTGATGATAGCCAGTCAATATTTAAATCAACCAGAAAATATACTTCTCTGTTGATCACATACACTACTGTTCAAAAGTTTGGGGTCACTTAGAAATGTCCTTGTTTTTTAAAGAAAAGTCAATTGTTTGTGCTCTGCCTTCTTAACAACATTATCAATAAGGCAGGTCCTACAAGCCCTAGTTTTGTCGCACCTTGACTACTGTTCAGTCGCATGGTCAGGTGCCACAAAAAAGGAAATTGCAATTGTTTCAGAACAGGGCAGCATGGCTGGCCCTTGGATGTACTCAGAGAGCTAACATTAATAATATGCATGTCAATCTCTCCTGGCTCAAATTGGAGGAGAGATTAACTTCATCACTACTTTTATTTATGAGAGGTATTGACATGTTGAATGCACCGAGCTGTCTGTCTAAATTATTGGCACACAGCTCGGGCACCCATGCATACCCCACAAGACATGACACAAGAGGTCTCTTCACAGTCCCCCAAGTCCAGAACAGACTATGGGAGGCACACAGTACTACATAGAGCCATGACTACATGGAACTCTATTCCACATCAAGTAACTGACGCAAGCAGTAAAATTAGATTTAAAAAACAGATAAAAAAACACATTATGGAACTTCGGGGACTGTGAAGCAACACAAACATTGGCACAGACACACACACACACACACACACACACACACACACACACACACACACACACACACACACACACACACACACACACACACACACACACACGCACACACGCACACACACGCACACACACACACATACGAGAACATATGCACTATACATACAAATGGATTTAGTAATATAGATATGTGGTAGTTGTGGAGTAGGGGCTTGAGGGCACACAGTGTGTTGTGAAATCTGCTTTGGCAGCAGCTAATGGGGATCCATAATAAATACAAATACAAATCACCCGACCTCAACCCAATTGAGATGGTTTGGGATTAGTTGGACTGCAGAGTGAAGGAAAAGTGCTCAGCATATGTGGGAACTCCTTCAAAACTGTTGGAAAAGCATTCCTCATGAAGATGGTTGAGAGAATTCCAAGAGTGTGCAAAGCTGTCATCAAGGCAAAGGGTGGCTACTTTGAAGAATATAAAATACAAAATATATTTTGATTAATTTAACACTTTTTTGGTTACTACATTATTCCATATGTGTTATTTCATAGTTTTGATGTCTTCACTACTATTCTATAATGTATAAAATAGTCAAAATAAAGCAAAAGCCCTTGAATGAGTAGGTGTGTCCAAACTTTTGACTGGTACTGTACGTCCTCAGTGGCGACTGAGTGTGTAGCCCACCCTGTCATCGGGGGCTCTCTTCGGCAGCTCAGGGTCATTGTGCTCGAATCGTGAGAAAAAGTTGTTTAGCCCATCCTGTAGGGTGGTCGTTGGTGACCGCGCTGCATGTTAGAACACAGCCTGAGGAGTATATCAGTACAGTTAATGGACAGTTCACACCATGAACTCACACACACGCATACGCACACACAGCTGTGGGGTTGTGAAACAGCATTGTCTACTGTGGCATTGTCTACTGTGTCTATATACAGATAATCATTTTATCAAACCATAGTTTCTTTTGGCAGTGTGTCATTAACAATTGCAATGGTTGAAAAGACAGTTGTTGTGCACTCTAATCCAGCAGATGGCTTCATGAAACTGATTGTGTATTTTCAACATCAGATTACCGAACACAACATGGTGAATCAATGCTTCCATCAACTGAAATCCTACTGGTGTTACAGCTGTGGTAATACTGTTAATGTGGGACATCATAGATGTGTGTTAATGCTGTTGAAAGACTGAGGAAAACAGAGATCTGCATTGTCTGCAGTGTTGGAAATGTGTGTGTAATTTATTGCGAGATATTCTTGCATGAAGGAGGTACAGTACTCATAGATGGCTACCACCCGGCTACTCAACCCTGCACCTTAGAGGCTGCTGCCCTATACACATAGACGTGGAATCACTGGCCACTTTAATAATGGAACACTAGTCACTTAAATAATCTTTACATACATCTTTACTCATCTCATATGTATATATGGTAGGAACACAAGCATTTTGCTACACCCGCAATAACATCTGCTAAATAATGTATGTTTGTGACCAATAAAATGTGATTTGATTTGATTAGTGAAACTAATGGCCAATCCGCCAGCCAGTCAGCAAGCCAGCCAATCAGCTCAGTCAGCTCAGCCAGTCAACCAGCCAGTCAGCCAGCCAGCCAGCCAGCCAGCTCAGTCACTGGTGTATCAGTCCCATCAGCAGGTATGGAATGACTTGTTAATTGAGGTAATTGTAACAGGGTTATCTCTCTGAAGCAGAGAGCTCATTAAGACCCCCTCTTGCTGCCAGACAGACAGAAAGCACAGCATAGCACAGCTAGCGACAGGCACCATGCCACTTCCACCCATCGTCCCTCTCCCTTCTTCCCTCCCAGATCCGCCCAAACCATATTTAATTAACTCCCAAATTAATTATGAACAATCCATTGTCTGCAGTTGGAGGGGGGCAACTTCGCACAAAATTGGTATACATCTTCTGAACATGCAAATTGTATTTTCCTTTTTAACCAAAACCCAGCAGGGTGGTCAGGTGGCTTATTTGCCAACTGGATGGTTAATGTCAAGTGTCAACTTAGAATACTGCCTGTATTGTCACATTTAGCCCTTGTATGACACATTTAATGAGCAGGTTTTAATGTATACTGAGAGGATTATGGCTAAATTGTTAATGCAAATTCTCTGGGGTTATATAAACTTTTTCTTCGTTATTAGTATTCAATGTGATGATTCTTGATATTTCCGATTCAAAGCATTGCTCCTGTGTTCTATGTCCCTACAGCAGGTCTTAGAAACAATTGTTAAACTATCATAGAAGAGTTTATGTTTTGCTGCTTGGACCATATACCCTAATATTATACCAGCAAGAAACACATAAAACTTCAAAATGGATCATATGAAATGGAACAATATTTTTCAACACCACTTTTAAGACTACAGCCTGAAGCTTACAATCTGTATTTCAGAGCATGCTGCTCATGAAGCACTGCATCATGTGTGTTCTTTGTTGTAATAAGCCCTTTTCGACATTGAGGAATCGATTGTCCATGAGGCTATGTTTGGCCAGGATCTTCTTGACACGGAAACAGACCTCTATGAGTGTAGAATAACCTGTAATCCATCACTCACTTCCTGTGTGGAATCTCTCTTGTCAGTGTTAATTGAATTGCACCCTATTCCCTAAGTAGTGTACTATATAGGGAATAGGGTGCATTTTGGGACAAGACTGGGTTTCTGAGGCAGTTGACTGAAACTGCCTGCTATGTCTCCTGTCCTGTCCTGTCAGCAGCAGGTGCAGTGTCTTTAGATAAATGTGGCAGCCAGCAGTGGCACCTGTCTCTGTTGAGCAGCACAAGTAGCCATGACCTAGGCATCAGACCACCATGGTCTGGGAAACTGTTACTGCCCTGACCACAGGCAGGTTTCACTGAGTTAGGATGACCTGTTTGAACCAATGAACCACATCACACCAAGGCCATTCAAACTCTCTGAAGCTGTCTCTCAAAACAACAACTCCATTAACCCTTTACACTCGTGGGAATCAGCCTATTAGATAGGGCTAAATTGAAATGTTTCTTAGAGAAGAGATATGAAAAGCATATGCATAAGCATGGTAGCAATTGAAAGGGAACAGTTTGGAGATAATGTGGAACTTAGTAGACCAAAGGTGAGTAGACAACAGTTCACCTGACACAAGACTGAAACCAAACATTACACTGTTGATTTTGTGTATTTTACATTTACTGTACTTTTTGCTACATTTGTTGATAACGAAATCTGAAAATACTTTGGATACATTCAGTAACATGATAATACTATTCCTGGAAAATGTGGGATAGGTGCAACATAAGACAAAAAAAATGACAATGGTGAGAGGTCCAACTGGCGTCTCCAAGTGGCCATACACCTCTCCAAAGTGTGCACACATCCTAAGCAATTTTAATGCACCTTTATGACTCAAAGATTTTTCAACTATAAGGTACTTTTTTGAGCTTTCCTAGCTGTGCCGTTGAGGAACTAAAGCAAGCAAACTTGTAGTTATTTCATTTGGAAGACAACTCTGCTTCCCCACAATCACACAATTACTGTTGTTGCTTACGCAATCCAAAAATTGTCCATTATAAATCACAATCTGGGTCAGGTGGGCATAATTTGAAAGCTTGTTCTATTGCCAAAATGACTAGCTAAATTATACAATACAATCTTACAGTGTTAGGCTTTCACAAGGAAATTCAGAGAAACCTTTACACTCTTACCGGTATACAGATTGAAAATGGCAGATTTGGGAATTTATAAGCGCCTACATTGGAATGCAGTGGCTTTACAGTAACATGCTATATATGATGTCAGAGCTCTGTTTCTGCGCTTAACAGCGCTGTATGGGTTTTGACTGACAGCCATTCTGAATTTGTGCACCGCGCGCAACAAGAAGTTGCCCCTATCGCTCCCGGTAATTGGGCAACGTGTGCACATTTTTTTGTCTGAGTGAGTGAAATGCTGTAAATTAAGAGGACTCAATTTATTTTGAAAGATTAGATGTTGATGATTATAATAAATACTGCTTTGATATCATATAAGCAAGCCAAACACCTGTGAGTCCAAATGTGCAATTCACATTTCCAAATAAAAAGATTCACGTCATATACATCGTCAACGTTTCTGTTTCTAAAGGGCTACAGAAAGGTTGAGCTTGTTGACTAGAATAATGCCTATAGACATGCAGTACAGACAGATCAATGTTTTTTTCAGCAAAGTAAAGATTTCAATAGATTTAAGATTAAATATATGTCAATATTGTAACTGTTCTCATCCTCTTCGTCTGAGGTGTAGCAAGGATCGGACCAATACGCAGCGTGGTAAGTGTCCATTTTAATTTATTAAAACTGAACACTGAAAATACAAAATAACAAAGTGAATAATACCGAAAACCGAAACAGTCATGAAATGTGAAACAAACACTACAACACACAATGAAAAACAGGATACCTAAATATGGCTCCCAATCAGAGACAACGACTGACACCTGCCTCTGATTGAGAACCATACTAGGCCCAACACATAGAAATCTACGAACAGAACCAAACATAGAACAACAACATAGAATACCCACCCCAACTCACGCCCTGACCAAACTAAAATAAAGACATAAAAAAGGAACTAAGGTCAGAACGTGACAAATATAAGGAGAACAGAACATTCTGGAGTAATTTGGTGGATGAAAATTAAAAGTCTTTGACTAATTCAAAGTAAAAGAGCTTCAAGCTATTGAACTCCAAACTTTTATTTTGGAGACAATTATTTCCTTGACAATTCAGAATATCAATATGCCAAATTATTCCTGGCAAAAAACAAAGGGAAATCTTGCACATTTCATTTGGAAAATGTTTTGTAATTACAAATGCCTCAGAGATCATTCCAAGCCACATATTGTTTGGTGACTCTCCAAACTAGTTAAAAAAGCCAGATGAACTGACTGCGCCAATGTGGCCACAGCAACTCTTCTTCCTGTCTTGCCCCATCCACAGTGCATAAATGCTGGGAGACCATGTGCCTGATTGAGTGGGGGATGCAGTATATACCTTGTCTGCTCTGTATCCCAAATTACACCCTATTCCCTATATTGTACACTACTTTTGACCTGGGCTTTATTCGTGCAGACAGGATTAAAGAACTCTGTCTGCAGAGAAAGGCGGTGGTGTATGTTTCATGATTAACTACTCATGGTGTGATTGTGAGAACGTACAGAAGCTCAAGTCCTTTTGTTCACCCAACCTAGAATACCTCACAATCAAATGCCAACCATATTACCTCCCAAGATATATCTATTCGGTTATAGTCACAGCCGTGTATATTCCCACTCAAGTTGATACCACGACGGCCCTCAAGGAACTACACCTGGACTTGACTCTATGTAAACTGGAAACCACATATCCTGAGGCCGTATTTATTGTAGCTGGGGATTTTAATTAAGCAAATTTGAGGAAAACGCTCCCGAAGTTCTATCAACACATTGACTGTAGTACTCGCGTTGGAAAAACATTTGACCACTGTTACTCCCCCTTCCAGGATGCCTACCAGGCCCTCCCCCGCCTCCCTTCGGCAAATCAGATCACGACTCCATTTTAAGCAAAGATAAATGACAGTCCATCATTACTTTAAGACATGAAGGTCAGTCAATCCTGAAAATGTCAAGAACTTTGAAAGTTTGTTCAAGTCCTGGCGCAAAAATCATCAAGCGCTATGATGAAACTGGCTCTCATGAGGACCGCCACAGGAAAGGAAGACGCAGAATTACCTCTGCTGCAGAGGATAAGTTTATTGGAGTTGCCAGCGTCAGAAATTGCATCCCAAATAAATTATTCACAGACATCTCAACATCAACTGTTCAGAGGAGACTGCGTGAATCAGGCCTTCATGGTCGAATTGCTGCAAAGAAACCACTACTAAAGGACACCAATAAGAAGAAGAGACATGCTTGGGCCAAGAAACACTAGCAATGGACATTAGACCGGTGGAAATCTGTCCTTTGGTCTGATGAGTCCAAATGTGAGATTTTTGGTTCCAGTCGCGGTGTCTTTATAAGACGCAGAGTAGGTGAATGAATGATCTCCGCATGTGTGGTTCCCACCGTGAAGCATGGAGGGGGAGGTGTGATGATGTGGGGGTGCTTTGCTGGTAACACTATCAGTGATTTATTTAGAATTCAAGGCACACTTAACCAGCATGGCTACCACAGCATTCTGCAAAGATATGCCATCCCATCTGGTTTGGGCTTAGTGGGACTATCATTTGTTTTTCAACAGGACAATGACCCACACACCTCCAGGCTGTGTAAGGGCTATTTGACCAAGAAGGAGAGTGATGGAGTGCTGAATTAGATGACCTGGCCTCCACAATCGCCCAACCTCAACCCAATTGAGATGGTTTGGGATGAGTTGGACCGCAGAGTGAAGGAAAAGCAGCCAACAAGTGCTCAGCATATGTGGGAACTCCTTCAAGACTGTTTGAAAAGCCTTCCAGGTGGAGCTGGTTGAGAGAATACCAAGAGTGTGCAAAGCTGTCACCAAGGCAAAGGGTGGCTACTGTCATGACGTGGCCCTTTCTGGGTGTAGATCGTGGCTTCCCCCTCTCTCACTCTCTCCAGGTTCTGTTATCTCAGGTCATAAATTCCTGGCGGAGACTCTCTCCCCCTTTTCATGTAGAGACAGAGACCACAGAGTGAACAAGGGATTTCACTTGGCCAAACTCCTAAATCCCCAAAAGGGGAGTTTTAAACAATATGTCCACCTTGAGAGTGTGGGAATGGTCCGTGGACATTTAAGGGACAGTTATGTTGAGTGTGTTTCATTTTGTGACCTCATGAACGACAGGAACACACATAACTATATCTCTGAATGTGTACATTTCTCAATGATGGGGTTTGCATCTAATTCTTGTATAAAATGAATGAGTATAGATTGAACTATTTGTGAAATTATGTAATGTGATGTTAACCTTTAATTTTGAGAGAATTGTATTCCCTGTAAAGTTTAACTAGTCACCGGCCACACCCCCATGAGCACAGACATGATCTGGAACCGCCTTTTCTATTTTTACAAATAAAACCCCCTTCTGGGGAAATCCTCTTCAGACCACGCATACCTCAGTGTAAGCTGAGGTGGCACAGGTTTGAGTACCAAGTTTAAGCAAACCCACAGCGTGAGCTGTGATTGCAAATAGTTGAGTACCAAGACTAGAAAACCACATCACGTGGCACATTAACTACTATGGTTAAACTCTGAGACTATCGATCCCTACAGAATAAAAGCAAATCTTAGATACTAATAACTAGTCTGCAGCTAGAAATTATGTAAACCTGGGATGCGAATACCGACAACCGCCGAAACATATATTCTAAGAACAATGGATGCCTGACGTATCCAAAACAACAGACACTATCAGGAGCTGCCGATAGACCTACAACCACTCTCTGATGAACTGACTCTCCAGCAGACGGACCAACGACTCCAACAGAGAAGACAACAACAACATATAGGTGTAAATATATTGATTGCAATTATTCCCGAATGAGCGAGCGTTCATGTGCAAAGGATTAGCATTTCAATGAATATAATTATCCACTGTGTAGTGAAGCCATTTTGTCTTTCCCGCTCCTTTATCGGTCTACACCCCCTTTCCTTTGTCCACCAAGCCATCATTGTTAGTAACCAATATCTACTGTTTGTTTGTTTATGCATTTCTGTGATTATTTAGTTAGTTAGTAAATAAATGATTAAGCCAATTGGTGTATAGATGAGTCATAGTTTAGGCTGGGTTTGTGCAGATAACTAACAATTTACTACGTTTGAAATGAGACTGAAATGAGGTAAAGAATAATTCATTAATAGAAGACTAATTGATCAGATAAAAATATCTGAAGAGTTATATTCAGAAAATTATAACTTTGTAATCTGAAGATTTTCCGTGGGGACCCGACTTCCTAGTTAATTAAATGTACATGATTTGTTTAATCACATAATAATAATTAAAGAGAATTGATTTGATAAAATAACAGTCTTCACCTTTAATGATGCCAAAGAAATGACACTACTTTGAAGAATCTAAAATCTAAAATATATTTTGATTTGTTTAACACTTTTTTTTGTTACTACATGATTCTATATGTTATTTCATAGTTTTGATGTCTTCGCTATTATTCTACAATGTAGAAAATAGTAATAAAAAAACAACAACATTGAATGGGTACGTTTGTCCAAACTTTTGACTGGCACTGTATATTTCTTAATTCATTCTTTTACTTTTAGATACAGTATGTGTGTATTGTTGTGAATTGTTAGATACTACTGCACTGTTGGAGCTAGGAACACAAACATTTTGCTACACCGCCAATAACATCTGCTAAATATGTGTATGTGACCAATACAATTTGATTTGATTTGGTTTGGGAAGCAAGCACTCTCTTTCCATCACAGACAACCTGTAATCCATCACTCACTCCTGTTCTCACTGTCTCAGATTAGTTTACACACTTCCTGCCTGCATGTCCCCCTGGTTGGGGCAAGGTTCTGGACAACATACTTATCTCACTCAACACACAGTGGGACACACAGCGAGGCACACGCACATCCAGGAGGCTATTGCTTTCTGTTTCTTACACACACACACACACACACACACACACACACACACACACACACACACACACACACACACACACACACACACACACACACACACACACACACACACACACACACACACACACACACACACACACACACACACACAGAGGGGTTTACAGACTGTAGTAAGTGAGTATACAGTATGTGAAGTCTAACACCCCAACACTATCTCATCGAGCTGGCGAGGCGCCATTGGTTTGAACAATAACCACTAGGCCTCTTGAACACCAACCAGAATGCACCCGGAATGTAGGTTTACAGTTAGAGAGTTGTTGTGTTTTAATTGAGCAGTCTGTTTGGGGAGCAGTAGCAGGGCTGACGCTGGACACACTGTAAACTCTGACTGAGTAATTCCTCCTGCCAAGGCTGCTGGCATGGGCTCAGGCTGAGTTTATTATGAGCTCATTAGCCATGCTGTTATCTGGCAGCGAGAGACGCCTTTTCCAGACACATACAGTAGGCTGTGTCCAAAATGTCACCTTATTCCCTATATAGTGCACTACTTTTGACCAAAGCCCTATGGGCCCTGGTCAAAGTAGTACACTACGTAGGGCCCTGGTTGAAAATAGTACAATATATAGGGAATAGGGTGCCATTTGGGATGCAGATATTCTCCTCCAAATGCTTCCTGAGGCAGCCTGCCCAGCGACCAACGCCACCCTACAGCACCACGTACAGTGTCCATTTTTTCAATGGACCCGCAACAGAGATGTCACATGATGACATAGTGTTGTGCCCCTGTCTCTATACAGTGCCTTGCAAAAGTATTAATGTATTCATGCGTTTTTCCTATTTTGTTGCATTACAACCTGTAATTTTAATTTATTTTTATTTGGATTTCATGTAATGAACATAATTATTTAAATAAAGTCCACCTGTGTGCAATTACCTTCAGAAGTCACATAATTAGTTAAATAAAGTCCATCTGTGTGCAATCTAAATAGTCCAAATTGGTGAAGGGAAATTTAAAAAGAACTTGTTTCAAAAAATTCAAAAAAATGTAAAACTGAAAAGTGGTGCGTGCATATGTGTTCACCCCCTTTGCAATGAATCCCCTAAATTATATCTGGTGCAACCAATTACCTTCAGAAGTCACATAATTAGTTAAATAAAGTCCACCTGTGTGCAATCTAAGTGTCACATGATCTCAGTATATATACACCTGTTCTGAAAGGTCCCAGAGTCTGCAACACCACTAAGCAAGGGGCACCACCAAGCAAGCGGCACCATGAAGACCAAGGAGCTCTCCAAACAGGTCAGGGACAAAGTTGTGGAGAAGTACAGATCAGGGTTGAGTTCTAAAAAATATCATAAACTTTGAACATCCCACAGAGCACCATTAAATCCATTATTAAAAAAATGGAAAGAATATGGCACCACAACAAACCTGCCAAGAGAGGGCCGCCCAACAAAACTCACGGACCAGGCAAGGAGGGAATTAATCAGAGGCAACAAAGAGACCAAAGATAACCCTGAAGGAGCTGCAAAGCTCCACAGCGGAGATTGGAGTATCTGTCCATAGGACCACTTTAAGCTGTACACTCCACAGACCTGGGGTTTACGGAAGAGTGGCCAGAAAAAAGCCATTGCTTAACGAAAAGAATAAGCAAACACGTTTGGAGTTCGCCAAAAGGCATGTGGGAGACTCCCCAAACATATGGAAGAAGCTACTCTGGTCAGATAAGACTAAAATTTAGCTTTATGGCCATCAAGGAAAACACTATGTCTGGCACAAACCCAACACCTCTCATCACCCCGAGAATACCATCCCCACTGTGAAGCATGGTTGTGGCAGCATCATGCTGTGGGGATGTTTTTCATCGGCAGGGACTGGGAAACTGGTCGGAATTGAAGGAATGATGGATGGCGCTAAATACAGGAAAATTCTTCAGTCTTCCAGAGATTTGAGACTAGGACGGAGGTTCAACTTCCAGCAGGACAATGACCCTAAGCATACTGCTGAAGCAACACTTGAGTGGTTTAAGGGGAAACATTTAACTGTCTTGGAATGGCCTAGTCAAATCCCAGACCTCAATCCAATTGAGATTCTGTAGTATAACTTAAAGATTGCTGTACACCAGCGGAACCCATCCAACTTGAAGGAGCTGGAGCAGTTTTGCCTTGAAGAATGGGCCAAAATCCCAGTGGCTGGATGTGCCAAGTTTATAGAGACATACCCCAAGAGACTTGCAGCTGTAATTGCTGCGAAAGGTGGCTCTACAAAGTATTGACGTTGGGGGGATGAATAGTTATGCATGCTCAAGTTTTCTGTTTTTTTTTTGTGTTATTTGGGGGGGTGAATACTTTCGCAAGCCACTGTACCTTATAGCTGCTGATACTCCGAAGCGGTTGGATTGGTCATATACAGTACATGCCAGATACTAGACACGTAGAGAGAGCTAGACCTAGCAGCACCTTCAAATACTCTGTTGCTTTCCAATGTAAATGTGGTGTTGTAGTAATTAGTTACCATATTGCCCAACAAAAACAGAGCCCACAAGGACAGACTACAAAGGAAAACACCCAAACAGAATACTCAGCTCTTTCTGATGATACCCTGCTTGGCTCCTCACACCCTGACTTGATCACTATGTCTTGCAACTGGCACCTTATTCCCTACAGTACATAGTGCACTACTTTTGACCAGAGGCCTATAGGCTATTTTTTTCACCTTTATTTAACCAGGTAGGTTAGTTGAGAACAAGTTCTCATTTACAACTGCGACCTGGCCAAGATAAAGCAAAGCAGTGCAACACAAACAACAACACAGAGTTACACATGGAATAAACAAACATACAGTCAATAATACAGTAGAAAAAGTATATATACAGTGTGTGCAAATGAGGTAGGATAACAGAGGTAAGGCAATAAATAGGCCATAGTGGCGAAATAATTACAATATAGCAATAAAACACTGGAGTGATAGATGTGCAGAAGATGAGTGTAATAGTAGAGATACTGGGGTGCAAAGGAGCAAAAATAAATAAAATAGATAACAGTATGTGGATGAGGTAGTTGGATGGGCTATTTACAGATAGGCTATGTACAGGTGCAGTGATCTGTGAGCTGCTCTGACAGCGGTACTTAAAGCTAGTGAGGGAGATATGAGTCTCCAGCTTCAGTGATTTTTGCAGTTCGTTCCAGTCATTGGCTATATAGGGAATATGGTGCCATTTTGGATGCAGCCTATACTTCCTGGTTCTCTGGTGGTGACAGTTACATATTACCTCCCTGACTTCAGGAAACAGCAGAGGGAGCAGCCCCCTGTCCACATCGACGGGACAGTAGTGGAGAAGGTGGAAAGTTTTAAGTTCCTCGGCGTACACATCACGGACAAACTGAAATGGTCCACCCACACAGACAGCGTGGTGAAGAAGGCGCAGGAGGCTGAAGAAATTCGGCTTGTCACCAAAAACACTCACAAACTTTTACAGATGCACAATCGAGAGCATCCTGTTGGGCTGTATCAACCGCCTGGTACGGCAACTGCTCCGCCCATAACCGTAAGGCTCTCCAGAGGGTAGTGAGGTCTGCACAACGCATCACCGGGGACAAACTACCTACCCTCCAAGACACCTACACCACCCGATGTCACAGGTAGGCCAAAAAGATCATCAAGGACAACAACCACCCGAGCCACTGCCTGTTCACCCCGCTATCATCCAGAAGGCGAGGTCCGTACAGGTGCATCAAAGCGGGGACCGAGAGACTGAAAAACAGCTTCTATCTCAAGGCCATCAGACTGTTAACAGCCACCACTAACATTGAGTGGCTGCTCCCAACATACTGACTCAACTCTAGCCACTTTAATAATGGAAAAATTGATGTAATAAATGTATCACTAGCCACTTTAAACAATGCCACTTTATATAATGTTTACATACCCTACATTACTCATCTCATATGTATATACTGTACTCTATACCATCTACTGCATCTTGCCTATGCCGTTCGGCCATCACTCATTCATATATTTGTATGTACATATTCTTATTCATTCCTTTACACTTGTGTGTATATGGTAGTTGTTGTGGAATTGTTAGGTTAGATTACTTGTGAGATATTACTGCATGGTCGGAACTAGAAGCACAAGCATTTCGCTACACTCGCATTAACATCTGCTAACCATGTGTATGTGACAAATAAAATTTGATTTGATTTGATGGCACCAGTGTTTTATTCATGAGGAGATGACAACCCTCACCAGTGCTTTTATACCTGCCTGCATCTGTGTATCAGTTCAATTGGAAGCTGTCTCCTTCTTGTACAAAACATGGACCTTTAAATGATTAACAAACACTGCTGGCTGATGACTTTAGTATAGCAAAATCATTTTGGAGAAAAAAATGCTGATGCCATGGCCTCCCATATTTATGAGGCAGTTTGTTAAACATTGTAGTTTACCACTATTGCATGATGTTTTGTGAAAGCTTGCTTTCGGCAACTTAACAGTAAAATGTCTCTCCTGTTTGTGGCTGGTTTTATTCCATGAACTCAGCACTTTTCCCAAGTGCATGTGGTGATGCCCCATTCAGTGAGGCAGTCGGTCATCCCAGAGTCCCTCTAATACCGACAGAGAGATGATCAAAGTACTCTCTCCCAGGGCATAGCCAGTCCATGAATCACTGATCATTCATTTAGACTGTAAATCATTCAAAGAGTGCTGTGGGACTTGTTCGACAATGACTATATGGGTCAGAATGAGGGCTTAAAGACCAAACACACTGTGTCAACAAACAGTTAAAAGCTGCTGGTGGCCGTCCCTTCGCCTCTAACTAGAACATCGGCCATCATTTTCTGTTAATTTCCCGACGATTCTACATGTTGAATGGCCACTGTTCGTTGACACCCAGCAGGTGATCTCTAACATGGCACGCTGCTTAGTCCTTTATTGGCACGGTGTGTTTTGTCCTTTATTGGAAGCCTGTTCAGTAGTTTTCCCATAATTTGCGTGTATGAACCTGCTTTTGCACAGCAGAGCCTGGATTACTGAGATCCCAGTGCATTCATTACAGGTGGGGATTAGATTATGACTCACAGTGGCATTATCTGCCTGCCCCATCCCATCCTCACAATGTCATTATCTGCCTGCCCCATCCCATCCTCACAATGACAATGTTCAACATTTCACCTGAGGATTACAAGGACCCATTAGACATCATCCACTTGGATTTATTCATCAACATGCCAGGGCAGAGGGGGTTAACTCACCCCTGTGACCATGTTTGCATCCCAAATGACACCCTATTCCCTATATAGTGCACTACTTTTGACCTCTGGTGCCATTTGGGATGCAAGCCCATCGCTCTGCCAATACATACATTTAATTCAACATCTAACAGATGTCGTGAAGCTCTCAGAATAATCAATATTGTGTCCAGCCAGGCAGGTTCTGTGGGTGGGCGGGGGTTCTGCAACTTGTGACGAGCTGACGGCTGATGAAGACATTAGGTATTTCCTGTGTGATCTGGACATTTTGAAGACAGATGGCCGTTCTCCCGGTGTTCCTCATGTTGTCCAAACAGCAGTGTGGTAGCAGCAGGGGGAGGAAGGGGGAGAGGGGGTTGGGGGCAGGAGAGCATCCCAGGATGGAGGCGTCCTGCTGGGGTGAAAGGTTAGGGCACTCCCTGCCTGTCTGCCTGGTGGGAGGAAAGCGGTCTGTGTTGACGGAGCACTGTGTCCATCTGCAGGCTGAACTCAATCTGCTAACAGGCTGCAGGGCTGTATAGGGAGCTCACGTTACAGACGTGGGATGCATCCCAAATGGCACCCTTTTCCTTTTATAGTGCACTACGTTTGACTAGGGCTCATAGTGCACTTGTCTACTACGCAGACAAGCTCCTCCTCTCCTCTCTGGCTCCTGCAGTTCAAACATGGATGCTTGTTTACTGTGCAAGCTTTGTGGGTGGTGAGAAAGAGGCCCTGTTTTCACAACGCTTCCGCTCTGTCCCAGTTTGCTGTTTGCTGTTTTTGTCCAGTGGGGCTAAGACACAGAGAGAGATCATCCATGAGTTTTACCACGAGAAGATCCTCCTGGGTGGAGGTTGCTGGTTGTTGGTGTTACAAGTGGTTTCAGTGTGTGACATTTGGAAATCATTGAGAGCATGTCTAGATTGGGTTGCCATGATAGAGTCCCCTGGTTTGTTGTAAAACTAGTGAAGGCCTTGTTGATATCTCTTCGATTGTACTGTTACTGTGTGGTGGAGTAGTCCTTGTCTTATTGTATTTGTGTGGGCATAGTATCACATGTCCTATTGTATCTGTGTGGGGGGAGTAGTACCTGTCCTATTGTATTTGTGTGGGAGGAGTATCAACTGTCCTATTGTATCTGTGTGGGGGGAGTAGTACCTTTCCTTTAATATCTGTGTGGGGGGGAGTAATACCTTTCCTATTATATCTGTGTGGGGGGAGTAGTACCTTTCCTATTATATCTGTGTGGGGGAGTAATACATGTCCTATTATATCTGTGTGGGGGGAGTAATACCTTTCCTATTATATCTGTGTGGGGGGAGTAGTACCTTTCCTATTATATCTGTGTGGGGGGAGTAGTACCTTTCCTATTATATCTGTGTGGGGGGAGTAATACATTCCTATTATATCTGTGTGGGGGGAGTAATACCTTTCCTATTGTATCTGTGTGGGGGGAGTAGTACCTTTCCTATTATATCTGTGTGGGGGGAGTAGTACCTTTCCTATTGTGTCTGTGTGGGGGGAGTAGTACCTTTCCTATTATATCTGTGTGGGGGAAGTAATACCTTTCCTATTATATCTGTGTGGGGGGAGTAGTACCTTTCCTATTGTATCTGTGTGGGGGGAGTAGTACCTTTCCTATTGTGTCTGTGTGGGGGAGTAGTACCTTTCCTTTTATATCTGTGTGGGGGGAGTAGTACCTTTCCTTTTATATCTGTGTGGGGGGAGTAGTACCTTTCCTTTTATATCTGTGTGGGGGGAGTAGTAGGGCCGCTGACAGAGGAGAGGATGGATAGGGGGAGGGGCAGAGGACGGTACCACCTCCTGTAGCCTTCATTCATCTTTATTCCAGTTGTCACCAGCAGGTTCATAGAGACAGGTCACAACCTCCCCACCCCAGCTCCTTCATCCTCAGCTGTCTGCAGGAGGCCTCGCTGCCTCAGATTTATGCCCACTCAAGGTCATTACACCATTATTGTCCAATCTCTCACTGCCTCTTGACATAATACTTATTGAGTCGATCACCCAGCAGTAAGTGAGCACATGGGGGCACTTCTCTCGATGTTCCCTCTCTCTAACCTCGTTCGAGGATTCTCATTCTCTTTGTTTGACCACACAAGTCTATTTCCTCAACCAGCCACTCTCTCTCTCTCTTCTCTCTCCCTGTCTGTCTCTTTCTCTCTCGTTCTCAAATTCTTCAGAACTTTGTCTCATCATCATGGAGCGCCCATGTCTGAGAGACTGGTGTATTTACATTTTAGTCATTTAGCAGACGGTCTTATCTAGAGCGACTTACAGGAGCACGCCGACAGATTTTTCACCTAGTCGGCTCGGTTACTGGCCCAAAGCTCTTAACCACTAGGCTACCTGTATCGTGATTACAGTGAGAACATAGATTATCTCTGTGTGAAAAGAGACCGAGCAGGAAGTTGACATGAGAGAGAAACATACGGGAGGTGGCAGTGAGAAATAAAAGGTCAAGGTATTGCATTTCCTCCCAGAGTAATTGAAGCTTCCACAATAATAACGATCCTCCCTGACAGTTTATCCAGCCTTTTGTAAATCAATAAAAATGCAACTGAATTCAGCTGTGGGTTTGGTAGTAGGAAAAGCTGTAGCTATATTGAAAAGGGCTCAGGGACTGCAGCTGTTAATAGAGCGGTACATAACATGTTCCCTTCCTCTTTCTCTCAATCTCTCTCTACTGACACCAACCTTTTCTATTGAAATGCATAGAAATGTATTGCTGGTTGTATATTGATTGCTGAAATAGCACAGTTTTCAGACAATACTGCTTGTCAAGTTGGCTTTGTGAATACGAATATCTGAGTGCGAAATACAATGAAACCATGGGACCTTTAAAATATATACTATGAGGTATCTGAAAAAGCATAGTGCAGTAAGCATAATAGCTAGATTAATCCCCTTTGATTTGTCTGTTATAACTTGTGTTCAACTAACCCAAGAAAAGCTATCAAATTTAACAACAACTGCCTCCCAAAAATATGCAGGGTGATTTAATTCGATGGTTGCTGCCCTGCACTGACCCTCATGTCTCTCCACTCCATAGTTATGGGGTGGTGGGCATTAACTGTCACTTTGAGGTCCTAAAAATCTACTATGTTTTACTAGCTGTAAGATGATACCAACGTTATAGCACACCCTGGTATTACTAATTTTGGATTAAGTTCCAAGTAACTATTATTGGCCCATGAACAACACAGTTACAATTGGTATGAAAGCAACATGGTAGTTTGTTTCTGTCCTGGAAAAATACTGGAACTTTTTCAGCACTTGACAAAACAAACCTCATGATGTATGCTTGCAGCACTTCTTAATCATCAATCCAAGAAATGAAAAACAAATGTAAGTCCCCATATCTCACATGGCAAGCAAAAGTCATACACAAACTCATTGTTGCAGAAGAAAGTGTTAGAAAATGAGGAGAGAGAGAATATATGGTGACCTCACCCACAGCACTGCGTGTCAGACTAAAGATAACATTGTCTGCGTCATTCAAATCCCGATGTCCCACGCCAACCTTATTAGCTCTGTCCTCCTCCACACCTACAGCCCTTCACTGTGACATAGGAGGAGACGTTGTTAGGAGAAGGGAAGAGCTAAAAAGGCAGCTTTACGGAAAAGAACATGCATGAAGATAGCCAGTCAGCCAGCCTCACCCACGTTCCCCCGTAGGCACTGGCATCATTATGTACATTGTTGCTGAGGTGCCCATCACGACAGAAATTACACATCATTATCTATTTTGAGCGGGCTCTGCATAAGCCACTCTATGATTATGCATTTACAGCGGAGATGCGGAGGAGAGGAGAGAGGCAGGCAGGAGACGGAGAGAGAGACAGGGATCTGTCTAGGCAGGCGGAAGAAATGTGTCAGAGACACAGCTCTCCGCTCCAGGGTGCAGAATAGGAGAAGTCTGATCAGTTTGCCTCTCAGGTGAGATCAGATCACCACACTGTCTTCCTCTACCATGACAATGATTACAGCCAGGCAGGCAGCTAAACAGGAACAGTCTGTCACGCCCTGGCCTTAGTTATCTTTGTTTTCTGTAATATTTTGGTTAGGTCAGGGTGTGACAGGTCGTCTGTTTGTTGTTTTTGTTCGTTTGTTCGTCTTCATAATAAAAGAAGATGTCTTTCTATCACGCTGCGCCTTGGTCCTCTATTCAAAGTTACGACGATCGTGACAGAATTACCCACCTGAACAGGACCAAGCAGCGTGATTCAAGGCAGCAGCAGCAAACGCAGGATTACAGGAATTGGGAGGAAATTCTGGACAGCGAAGAACCAGGAGAATATTGCCGCCCCAAAGCTGAGCTGGAGGCAGCGAAAGCAGAGAGGCGGCGTTTTGAGGAGCTAGCACGGAAGCAGGAGAAGGATCTGGGCTATACTACCTGGGAGGAGATCGACAGGTGGGCGATCGACCCAAGGAGAGTGCCGGAGCCCGCCTGGGATTCGATGGAGCAATGTGCGGAGGGATACCGGCGAATGGAGGCAGCACGACGACGCGGTAGGAAGCCTGTAAGTCAAGCCCAAAAAATTATTGGGGGGGGGGGGCTAAAGGGTAGTGTGGCGAAGTCAGGTAGGAGACCTGCGCCAACTTCCCGATCTTACCGTGGAGAGCGAGAGTACGGGCAGACACCGTGTTATGCGGTAGAGCGCACAGTGTCTCCTGTACGTGTGCATAGCCCGGTGCGGGTTATTCCACCTCCCCGCACTGGCAGGGCTAGATTGAGTATTGAGCCAGGTGCCATGAAGCCGGCTCAACGAGTCTGGTCTCCAGTGCGTCTCCTCGGGCCGGCATACATGGCACCAGCCTTACGCATGGTGTCCCCGGTTCGCCTACACAGCCCAGTGCGGGTTATTCCACCTCCCCGCACTGGTCGGGCTACGGGGAGCATACAACCAGGTAAGGTTGGGCAGGCTCAGTGCTCAAGGGAGCCAGTACGCCTGCATGATCCGGTATATCCAGCGCCACCTCCCCGTCCCAGCCCAGTACCACCAGTGCCAACACCACGCACCAGGCTTCCAGTGTGTCTCCAGAGCCCTGTTCCTCCTCCACGCACTCGCCCTATGGTGCGTGTCTCCAGCCCGGTACCACCAGTTCCGGCACCACGCACCAAGCCTCCTGTGCGTCTCCAGAGTCCTGTGCGTCCTGTTGCTGCTCCCCGCACTAGCCTTGAGGTGCGTGTCCTTAGCCCGGTACCTCCAGTTCCGGTACCACGCACCAGGCCTACTGTGCGCATCAGCCGGCCAGAGTCTGCCGTCTGCCCAGTGCCGCCTGCACTGCCCGTCTGTCCAGAGACGCCTGCGCTATCCGTCTGCCCAGAGCCGTCAGAGCTGCCCGTCTGTCCCGAGCCGTCAGAGCTGCCCGTCTGTCCCGAGCCGTCAGAGCTGCCTGTCTGTCCCGAGCCGTCAGAGCTGCCCGTCTGTCCCGAGCCGTCAGAGCTGCCCGTCTGTCCCGAGCCGTCAGAGCTGCCCGTCTGTCCCGAGCCGTCAGAGCTGCCCGTCTGTGTCCCGAGCCGTCAGAGCTGCCCGTCTGTCCCGAGCCGTCAGAGCTGCCCGTCTGTCCCGAGCCGCTAGAGCCGTCCGCCAGTCAGGAGCAGCCAGAGCCGTCCGCCAGACAGGAGCAGCCAGAGCCGTCCGCCAGACAGGAGCAGTCAGAGCCGTCCGCCAGACAGGAGCAGTCAGAGCCGTCCGCCAGACAGGAGCAGTCAGAGCCGTCCGCCAGACAGGAGCAGTCAGAGCCGTCCGCCAGACAGGAGCAGTCAGAGCTGTCCGCCAGACAGGATCAGCCAGAGCCGTCCGCCAGACAGGAGCAGCCAGAGCCGTCCGCCAGACAGGAGCAGCCAGAGCCGTCCGCCAGACAGGAGCAGCCAGAGCCGTCCGCCAGACAGGATCAGCCAGAGCCGTCCGCCAGACAGGAGCAGCCAGAGCCGTCCGCCAGACAGGATCAGCCAGAGCCGTCCGCCAGACAGGATCAGCCAGAGCCGTCCGCCAGACAGGATCAGCCAGAGCCGTCCGCCAGACAGGATCAGCCAGAGCCGTCCGCCAGACAGGATCAGCCAGAGCCGTCCGCCACAGCCAGCCATGACCAGCCAGAGCCGTCAGCCAGCCATGACCAGCCAGAGCCGCCAGCCAGGCAGGATCTGCCAGAGCCGCCAGCCAGCCAGGATCTGCCAGAGCCGCCAGCCAGCCAGGATCTGCCAGAGCCGCCAGCCAGCCAGGATCTGCCAGAGCCGCCAGCCAGCCAGGATCTGCCAGAGCCGCCAGCCAGCCAGGATCTGCCAGAGCCGCCAATCAGCCAGGATCTGCCAGAGCCGCCAGTCAGCCAGGATCTGCCAGAGCCGCCAATCAGCCAGGATCTGCCAGAGCCGCCAGTCAGCCAGGATCTGCCAGAGCCACCAAAGCGGGTATTAACTATGGTGGAGTGGGGGCCACGTCCCGCACCCGAGCCGCCGCCGTAGGAAGGCCCACCCGGACCCTCCCCTTCTGTGTCAGGTTTTGCGGCCGGAGTCCGCACCTTTGGGGGGGGGGGGTACTGTCACGCCCTGGCCTTAGTTATCTTTGTTTTCTGTAATATTTTGGTTAGGTCAGGGTGTGACAGGGGGGATGTTTGTGTGTATTTGTCTCTTCTTGGGTGGTTGTATGGTATAGGGGGTTTTGGTAGAGTGTATGGGTTTGTGTTGAGTGTAGGTGTCTAGGTAAGTCTATGGTTGCCTGAATGGTTCTCAATCAGAGACAGCTGTCATTCATTGTCTCTGATTGGGAGCCATATTTAAGGCAGCCATAGGAATTAGGCTATTGTGGGTAATTGTCTATGTGTAGTGTTTAGTGTCAGCACTATTTTGTTTGAATAGCTTCACGGTCGTCTGTTCGTTGTTTTTGTTCGTTTGTTCGTCTTCATAATAAAAGAAGATGTCTTTCTATCACGCTGCGCCTTGGTCCTCTATTCAAAGTTACGACGATCGTGACACAGTCGGACATGTGCAGGATGCTGATATAATTGCAGTACTTTGTCACTTGCCGAGGTCTAGTCCCCCTTCTTACACTTATGAATTCTACCCTCCTCTCCCTTCTGTTAATGACAAGATGGCTTCATGGTGCTTTTTACACATTACTGGAGTAAAATCCCTTACAGCATTCATAAGACCGCTTCCTCCCTTCGTTTAACTCTCAAGGCAGCGACGGGTTGTGTTCAGCTGCACACTGATTACAGCATGAAATTGGACACCTAGCGTTACACTGCAGGCTTTGGGTTGGAACACAATGGCCTCTCTCTCACAGTCACACATCCCTCCACCCCTCTCCTCTCTCAGTGCTGTAGACCAGGGGAACAGGTGTTACCTCCTGTGTAAGCTGACTGAGCTCTCATATTCCTGTCTCAACCACTTCATAATGCCCTGCTAAAGTGGAAGGGCACCTTGCTGCTTTTTCAGCTACAGGTACAAGCTGAGTTCCAAATGCCAGTCAGCCAGCCATATTCCCAATATAGTACACTACTTTTGACCAGAGCCAAGAATAGTGAGGGACCTGAGGTTCATGCCAAGCAATTTGAATAGAGAGGAAGAGGGTCACTGATGTAATGATGTGAGATAATAGGTGTCCATCAAGTTCAGGGTGGCTGACAAGAGCAGAATAGTCCCTGATTTGCCCTGTTAAGTTTAACATTGTTTAATGTTTAACTGTTCTCCTGCTGATGAAGTGTGAGTCTATGCAGATGGAATGTGTGAATCAAGGTGAGCGTATACAACGAAGGACAGTGAAGTCATTAGCTAAAGAGTGAGAATGTTGGGAACAATCCAACTTGATAGATGGATACACCTTCGTATTTTTCCCTCCACTAATAAAATCCTAAATCAATATATGAGTAATGTACAGAGTAATTGAGGAGTGGACCACATGTTACAGTGCTTTGCTCTCCTCCCTTGGCTTACTGAGTGTGGCGACGGCAGCTTCTTCAGGAAAAGGGGGAGGACATTGAAGAGTTATTCAATTACATTAGAGTCAAGGTATTCGTCCCAAATGGCACCCTATTCCCTATATAGTGCACTACATTTGACCAGGGCCCACAGGGCTCCTTGGGAAGGAGCCAAGGAGAGGGAGTGGTGCTTCAGTCCCTGTTGATACAGTGAGATGAACATGGCTGATATGCGACAGGAATCAGAAGGGATTTCCCTGTTATGACATAAAACTGACAAGCGAATCCAACGAGGAGTTTTGAGCTCATCCCTTTTGTCCACAGCTGTGGTTTTGGTTGTCTTTTGACATTTGGTTAGCCAAATGAACTGACCTCAGGGTCAGAGTATTTTATGAAAATATCCATCACAACTGTACTCAATTAGAGATGTTTACTCCAAATGCAACAGTTGACCATTATTAACGAGTGTCTCCACATTCCAGTAACATTCCTTATTAACCGGTTAATTGATTTTTACAACACGGGTTTGAGCGGTAGTAAACCTGCCATGTCCTGCAACAACAAGTCTTAAATCTACACTGTGTTTGTAGAGAAAACAGAGAGGGACATCCTCACACCCAGGGGGTCGTCAGACCAGGCGCTGGGAGGCCCGGGCTCAGGGCTCAGAGAGGGCACGGTGAGTGTGTGTGTAGTGGACGCCCTGTTAGCGGCACACAGATAATGCACTCCATGTGCTTGAAACCTGACACACACAGACGCTGAGGGAGGGAGGGAGGGAGGGAGGGAGGGAGGGAGGGAGGGAGGGAGGGAGGGAGGGAGGGAGGGAGAGCTGAGGCACAACAGGATGGGGAGCCATGTTAGTGATGGAGGGCTCCCTGGTGGCCCATCAGCCCTGAGAACCGCTAGCCGCTGCTTAACCGCCCTGTCCCCGTATCCATCCCCCCTCCCCCTCTGTCCTCCCACAGCCTTGTCTGATCCAGCCTCTAGCACCCACTACGCTACCCTGTACCCATAAACACAGGGGTTGCTTCCCAAATGACACCTATTCCCTATATAGTGCACTCCTATATAGTGGTATATATTTGTGGTTCTGTAGAGGCTTCTGGGACACAGAGACACAGAGACGCATCTCTATGGCAGTTTTGTTGTTTCGTAACACAGAATGCAATCTTCCCTTCTCTTTAGTTTCTAATGGCCTTCCAAATTAAATGCTGATAAACAAAGGCACAGACTGACATGGACACTAACATTTCAACTGACAAATATGTTTAGTTTCCAAACGGCGTTGAGGATTACGGGAGGTGTCTGAAAGCCTAGAGCTGCAAGTGCCATAAAAAGCACTATCAACTTCCAATGTATTCTCTTGAAAAGGGAAAATTCCGTCCATCTTTCCACAGGGCTAATTACAGAGTGATCTTCACCATGTATTATTTCTGTACAGCGAATTAGCAGTAATCACAGCTCTGTGGAAAGGAGGGAGGATTCAGTCAGGCTGTAACGTTCGTCGTTAAGGGTAGACCAAGGCGCAGCGTGATTTGGGTTCATCATACTTTATTTAAATGTGAACCAGCAAAAAAAAACAATAAACAACACAACGAACGAAAAGCTTCGTCGTGCAAAATACATGCAACCAAACAGAGACAAGATCCCACAACTGAAGGTGGGAAAAAGGGCTGCCTAAGTATGATCCCCAATTAGAGACAACGATAGACAGCTGCCTCTGATTGGGAACCATACTAGGCCAACAAAGAAAAAGAAAACATAGATATACAAAAACTAGAGTACCCACCCTAGTCACACCCTGACCTAACCAAAATATAGAGAATAAACAGGGATCTCTAAAGTCAGGGCGTGACACAGGCAGTCCACCAAGACAATGGTGTTGGATCCCACAAGCCAAAGACTCTCCCACACCATATTCCCTATAGGCTCTGGCCAAAGGTAGTACACTATAGGGAGTAGGGTGCCATTTGGGATGCAGATCCTGTATCTACTACACCAGAGACACGAGGCTGCATCTTAATCTAGAACAGATCCAGACCCATATGTGGAACACGAGTGGTTTATAAAAGCTGTGAACAATTTACATGCATGTGGGACTGGCCTAAAAGATCTAGGAATAGTACTTCTCTTAATGTTTATATCGGCTTGCTTAGCTGAGGTTCATTTTCATCAGAGAAGCTTTTAGGGGTACATTCAGTGTATGTTTAGGTGAAGCAAGTGAGTAAGTCAGTGCTTTATTGCCCTTTCAAGCCAAATGAAAATGGCTCCTCCTTGTGTGACCAAAAACAGCAGTTCCAGACTGCTGTTTTCATGCATGATGAATAAAGTGGTGAATATTAAAACTGAGAATCAATGGCGGTGTCCCAAATGGCACCATATTCCATATACTGTATATCCCTATATTCCCTACAAAAGTAGTGCACTACATAAGGAACAGGGTACCATTTGGGACGTAATAATGTTTTGGATGATAACCCAACCAGTCAATGTCACCTCCATGTAGCATCAGGGACTTGTGGGTCATGTGACGTGTGTGTATGTGTATGTGGTGCTGGCTCCAAGCAGCGCTGAAAGGAGAAGGAGAATGGGAAAAATGAGGGAGAAGGAAGAGAGAGAGGTTGAACTCCTATGGGGAATTCATGGAGAGCTGTGACCTCTTACTACCCATGGTCCTCCACTCTCTCACTCTCTCCACCCAGCGTAACACATTACTCAGACATGTGAGCCAGTAAAACCTGGGAAGTTTGGATTAGTTCACAAAATTATTCAAAATGGAGCCCATAATATCATCATGCTCTTTGAACATGTGGCGATGTATGTGGCAATCAGATCAAGTCCCCACAGATGATAGCTGGAACTGGATGGGGCTCAGCCTCAGTCTCACACTAAATGCCAGTGAAAGGAAAGCTTCCCAATCCTGCTTTACATGGATCAGAGTAGTCTGACTACAGGACATTCATTCTCCCCCCTCGTTAAGGCCAAATATTACTGATTTACATATTCAATTAGCACTTCTGAGGGGGCAGGTTTCAGCCTACCCATTGTTGTCATGGCCCAACAGAGTAATGCAATTAAAGCCCATTGTTTAAGTGTGCCCGCTCAATTCAATTACTCATGCGCAGCTGACAATTAACGTCTGGCTATTTGAGATGCACAAATCAGGATGCACTGCCACCTCGTGTTAGATTAGGGTTTGTTATTGTATATCAAGCCTATTTTAAGTCTGGTTTTGGGGTGGGGATCTGTTAGAGCATGGGGGGGGGGTTGGTGTAGGTTTGATTTTGTAGGGGATCCGTGTGTGTTCTGCCTTCTACCTGTTCTGTCTTATCTGCATAATCATAAAAAATGCCCCCCAAAAAACTAAGATTAGGGTCGTTAGCCGATATATTCATTAAAATACAACTGCTCATTATCAGGAGGTCAATTACATGAGAGATAGTGTAATGTATTTGGGTGTTGTCATGTGTGTACTGAGGATCATTATCAGAGAGAGAGAGAGAGACAGAGATCCCTTTGGTGTTGGTTGGCTTTGATGTTCTCTCTACTAATGTCAGCTAGCATCGCGCTGTAATGAGAATGTGACATGGTTGAGTAGCATAGAGCATTTGAACAGTGCTACAGTACAGCTACTGGCGATTGCACCCAGAAGTAAGCTACGTACAATAAACTCTCTCTAGAGTTTCTCACCACAAGAAGGAAATCAAAGTCTGTCATTGCATCCTCTTTAACCGTTTTTGGGTGAGACAGCGAGACATTTATAGAAGCAAAACTGAAAAATGCTGATCAATACCAAGCTCAGAGAGGAACGTGCTAACTGTATTGTTTTTCACCTGCTTTGTACAAGTCCCAATGTCACAGTGTACTGCAATTGCATTCACTCACTGACTAGAATAAGGTCTCTGTTCGCTCTGTATCGCGTTAGAAATGTAATGGTCATTTCCGATTGAGCCGACATATGTAGCATTTAGCGTGAATGCAGTGTCCGCTAACGTGGGAACATTGCCTTTCAATTTCAATCAGGCTGTAACGCTGAACTTCCCCGATACGGATTGAATAGCGCCCTAAGAAAAGTCCTGTGACTTCAAAAGGCAGAAAATCAAAGGGGGGATATTGTTATCTAATTATTTTCTAGATGAGGAGAGAAAGGAGGTCTGTCTGCGAAGTGGCTCTGATTCAATAAAATATGTAAATAGAGCCAAAGAACAGCACACTGAGGTTGAAGGAGCTCCAGCTACATCCTTTTCACAAGCAGCGACTCAATTAGAATTTGATCAGGCTCTTGTTAAATAAGTAATAATATCCACAATCTCCTTTTTCTACTAACATTGGCTGCTGGCTGCTGGGATGTTGTAAATGGTGCCCAGTCCATTCTAAGAAGATGACACAGGTAACTGTGCAGTTTCTGTGGAGAAAAGGCTGTCTGCTTCTCACAGAGTTAACTAATGAGCTGAATGACCAGTGTTGTTTTTGAAGTGTCACCTTTTTAACCTGAAGGCCAGTCCTGTTGCCAACAAAAGTCAGCTTTTTGTCGGGACAGCTTGGACAATTGTTTTCAATTGGCTGGATTTCATTCTCTCAGTGGCAGCTCTGGCCTATCAGAGGCCAGTTTAGTGGAACAGAGTATGCTCACCCTGGCAACCACTCACTCCAGTCTACCTTTTCCCAGCTGATGTGTTCTTTTCTCACACAGTCAGTCAGTCCACTCCCTCTTTCAGATGGTCAAAATCAACACCCACCGGCCAACCAAAACTGGTCATTCCTCAGGTAAACCCACCTGACTTTCCCCCTGAAGGAAGAGCTGGCAGGGGAGGGAGCAGGAGACGGATTCATATAGCATAGCGACCCTGGAGGGCAGGTTATGTGGCAGAGTGGGCAGTATACAGTATTTACCATTGAATGAACCCTTTTATGAAAACTATGGCAGAGCCCACCCCCCTGTGAAAATGTAAGCTTTTTTTCTTCCCCACATTGTATGACTGTATATTTACAGTTAAGATGGATCTTTTTATATGTCATCCGCCGGAAAACTACATTATACATAATCCACACTATTATTCTTTTGATTACTTTGTTTTCGGCTTCAGACTGATACTGTGGGATAGTGTGAGATGTGAGGCAGATTCATACAGGCCTGGGTGGGTTCAGTGCCTGTAGCAGATGCTCACGGGGGAAGCTGTGACATTTTAGCCTCAGCACAGATATAGGAAAACTGTTTAAGACAAGTATGGGTGGTGCTGCATGTTTCAATACATCAAAACATCAAATCACTCTTTTCTGATATACCACCTCCCTTACCATACACACGCTCCCACACGTACACACACACAACGGTCTAAGCACTCCAACAGATACGCCCACACATACATCCCACACATGGTTCCAAACACACACACAGACAAACAGACATAACATGCACTGTGCCATCTCTTCATTGTTGGCAATGGTGGAGTGGGCTGTTCATCTATTGTATATCAACATAGTATTGCCTGTTCCTCTACTGATTACTCTAAATCAGGGATGGGCAACTGGCCCCCTTTTTGAAGGCCCTTGGGAAAAAAACTCTGTCGGGATCACAGCATACTGTTGCGAGTTAGAATAGTGCGGATGTGGGTACGTAAACTGTTAGTTCAGATTTTTTGTGGCCCCCACCCCCATCAAAGTTTGCCCATCCCTGCTCTAAATGACAGTATTCCCATTAGGGGCTCAGAGCCAGGCAGGCCATGTTCAGTGGATAATCTTCCTCTGACCATCTGCTCAAGATTTTCTATTTTCTCTGTATTTCTGGTTTCCTCCCTTTTTTCAAAATGAAAATCAAATGTTCCTTTTGTAATCACTGACAGAATTGTGAAACTATTTCAAGTGCCCGCGGAGATTGACCTCTTCTTCCTATCATTGCAGGAGAACAACTATAACATTTGGGACAGTTGAAATTGAAAGTGTAATTGAGGCAGGCAGGGTGGGAGAACAGGTTGGATAGCTCTCAGTTCCACTGGTGGCATACTGAACATGTCACACCACTGGCTGGCTTGATTACCGACTGTAGGCGGAGAGTCCCAGACGTATACTGTACTATGATATCATATCATATTAGTGTCATAGGTTAGTTACAGATAGCTCCTCTCTAATACTTCACACAGACGGTTGTGTGTGTGGTTTGGTTTCACTATCCTTGTGGGGACCAGAAGTCCTCACAAGGATAGTGAATAAAGTTGGACAAGTTGGGACATTTCGCCAGTCTCTACAAGGAAAAAAGCTTATTTAGGCTTAGGATTTAGGGTTAAGGTTAGAATTAGGGTTAGAATTAGGGTAAAGGTTAGGGTTTAGGTTTAGTTTTAGGGTTAGGGATTTGCGGTTAAGGTTAGAGTTAGAGTTAGGTTAAGGAAAATAGGATTTTGAATGGGAATCAATTGTTTGGTCCCCACAAGTATAGTAAAACAAACGTGTGGGTGTGTGTGTGTTTAGGTGCAGTGTGGAGAGACAGGGAAATCTACTGTAGATGTTATGGTTATGATGAAAGTGGCTGTAATAGGATTAACCTCCTCTTGACAGCAGGAGTGTAATAAACTCAAAGAGGATGAAAACACTGGTAATTAGCATAGAACAGGCTTTGTGGTGTCAGTGAGTGTTTGTGTGCATAGAGAGAGAGAGACAGAGAGAGAGAGAGAGAGAGAGAGAGAGAGAGAGAGAGAGAGAGAGAGAGACCAAATTCACATAGAAATGTGAGTTATAGATCTGTCATTTTTATTGAAAGCAAGTCTAAAAAGTGGTAGATCTGTTCTATGTGTGCTATTTTTATGCTTCCCGTTCTTAATTTACATTTTTGCTTCTTTTGGTTTTGTACACCAGCTTCAAACAAATTTTACTTTTTGGTTATTAAAAATATATTTCACAGCACAATTATTTTTTTTATCACATAAACTGAAATTAAGCAAACTATTAGAATTTTCGCAACCGGGAAATTGCACCTTTAACAAATAGGGCCTGAATAATTCATCCTGTCATTTTAGGCTTTTTGAAAGAGAAACAATGAGACAAAACATAATCTGGTATAGAGACAGCTACAATAGAGGCTTTAGAGCATCTCAAAGTTGCATCCCAAATGGCATCACATTTCCCTATGTAGCGCACTACTTTTGGCCAGAGCACTATGGGCCCTGGTCAAATGTAGTACACTATGTAGGATATAGGGTGCCATATGGGACATAGTTCTATCTTGTCTGGAGTGAACACTATGCATCAATATCATGCTACTGCTAGCTGCTGCTTATCTTGAGTTGTAAAATATCTGCTGTGTGTCTTTGTTCTCTGTGTCCTCATGCTGCTCTGCCTTCCCCATAATGCCAGATTATGGGTTGTGAGGTCAGAACAGGGGCAGTTCCAGGCATAAGTGGTCACTTAAGGCCCCCCCCCCCCAAAAAAAAAAATTGGGGGAGAACTCAGTCAGGCACTCAACTTACTATTGAGAGAATTAATAGTAGAATACACAAGATGCAATTTTGAAATGTGGTTGTGCATCAGCAGTTTTCTCTTGTTATGTCAGTCGCTGACAGTCACTCAATTAGCCATTTTTTAGATTGGTAGTTAGTCTAGCCAGCTATCTAAACTTGTATTAATCATGGCCGAATACTGACACGCAGGGCATGTGTCCAGGGGCCCTGACCTCCAGAGGGCCACCGTTGATCTTGCTAGTCATTCTCACTCAGATATCATATTAACATGTCATAAGTCCTTACAAAATGTGTAGAATTGCATGAAAAATGTCTATCCACCCCATGGCAAAATGGGTAAATTCACAGGAAATCAACTGTAAAACTGCACATTTGTTCTTGCTGCCCCATTGCAAAATCAGTAGAATTGCATGAAATTTGTTATAAAAGTTTCCTCTTCGCCCCATTGCAAAATGTGCAGAATTTCAGGAAACTTGCTTTAAAACTGAAACATTTTAACTTCGACCCATGGCAAAATGTGTAGAATTGCAGGAAATGAACTTTTAAACGTGTACTTTTCTCTCCACTGTCAAGAGGGCCACTATAATGTTTTTTTGCGAAGTGGTGGGCCCCCAAAAGGCTATAGCCAGCCCTGGTCAGAACTACAGAGCAGTCACTTAAAGGCTAAAGCCCAGAGTCTAGATTAACTGACTGTAAAACGACTGACTTCCACCCAAAGAGATTTATCCTACACAGCAGGCACAACACTGGTGTTGTGGATTCTAGAGTGACAATGGTTAAACCCAAACACGCAGATTACAGACACAAGAGCTAATGCAGGATGAGAAGCATTTCAAGGGCATCCCATGCAGTCATGCTGTAGCAGACCATATATATAAATAGATAGACAGTACAGTACTGAGTGTACAGACTGGAGAATATTGTTACTGTCGTTACTCATGACCTCAAAACCATAGGATTCTCACAGCCTATGGGTGCATCCCAAATGGTATCATATTCGCTATACAGTGCACTACTTTTGACCAGAGCCATAAGGGCCCTGGTCAAAAGTAGTGCACTCCATAGGGAATAGGGTGCCAATTGGGATGCATCCTAAATCTCCATCAACCAACCCAGGTATATTACAGAGTAACAGTTTAGTGTTAATGGCTAATGCTAGTTTCAATGGCAGCCTATTTAAACAAACAATATTCATTGCCATTTCTGCCTTTCTTAGTAGAGTGAACAGAACAGGGACACAGTGGGGGCATATCACTTTCAGACAACTGTGAATTGATGTGTGCAGTCGAGTGGGGAATAGACACAACATTACTCAGTCATGTTATGTTTTGATGCTGCTTGTACAGTACTGTGTAAACATCATCCCCACCCTCCACTTCTTCTCCCATCTCCCTGTCAAACAATCATGTACAGTGGGGCAAAAAAGTATTTAGTCAGCCACCAATTGTGCAAGTTCTCCCACTTAAAAAGATGAGAGAGGCCTGTAATTTTCATCATAGGTACATTTCAACTATGACAGACAAAATGAGAATTTTTTTTCTCCAGAAAATCACATTGTAGGATTTTTAATGAATTTATTTGCAAATTATGGTGGAAAATAAGTATTTGGTCAATAACAAAAGTTCATCTCAATACTTTGTTATATACCCTTTGTTGGCAATGACAGAGGTCAAACGTTTTCTGTAAGTCTTCACAAGGTCTTCACACACTGTTGCTGGTATTTTGGCCCATTCCTCCATGCAGATCTCCTCTAGAGCAGTGATGTTTTGGGGCTGTTGCTGGGCAACACGGACTTTCAACTCCCTCCAAAGATTTTCTATGGGGTTGAGATCTGGAGACTGGCTAGGCCACTCCAGGACCTTGAAATGCTTCTTACGAAGCCACTCCTTCGTTGCCCGGGCGGTGTGTTTGGGATCATTGTCATGCTGAAAGACCCAGCCACATTTCATCTTCAATGCCCTTGCTGATGGAAGGAGGTTTTCACTCAAAATCTTACGATACATGGCCCCATTCATTCTTTCCTTTACACGGATCAGTCGTCCTGGTCCCTTTGCAGAAAAACAGCCCCAAAGCATGATGTTTCCACCCCCATGCTTCACAGTAGGTATGGTGTTCTTTGGATGCAACTCAGCATTCTTTGTCCTCCAAACACGACGAGTTGAGTTTTAACAAAAAGTTCTATTTTGGTTTCATCTGACATTCTCCCAATCTTCTTCTGGATCATCCAAATGCTCTCTAGCAAACTTCAGATGGGCCTGGACATGTACTGGCTTAAGCAGGGGGACACGTCTGGCACTGCAGGATTTGAGTCCCTGGCGGCGTAGTGTGTTACTGATGGTAGGCTTTGTTACTTTGGTCCCAGCTCTCTGCAGGTCATTCACTAGGTCCCCCCCGTGTGGTTCTGGGATTTTTGCTCACCGTCTTGTGATCATTTTGACCCCACGGGGTGAGATCTTGCGTGGAGCCCCAGATCGAGGGAGATTATCAGTGGTCTTGTATGTCTTCCATTTCCTAATAATTGCTCCCACAGTTGATTTCTTCAAACCAAGCTGCTTACCTATTGCAGATTCGGTCTTCTCAGCCTGGTGCAGGTCTACAATTTTGTTTCTGGTGTCCTTTGACAGCTCTTTGGTCTTGGCCATAGTGGAGTTTGGAGTGTGACTGTTTGAGGTTGTGGACAGGTGTCTTTTATACTGATAACAAGTTCAAACAGGTGCCATTAATACAGGTAACGAATGGAGGACAGAGGAGCCTCTTAAAGAAGAAGTTACAGGTCTGTGAGAGCCAGAAATCTTGCTTGTTTGTAGGTGACCAAATACTTATTTTCCACCATAATTTGCAAATAAATTCATAAAAAATCCTACAATGTGATTTTCTGGATTTTTTTTCTCTTTTTGTCTGTCATAGTTGAAGTGTACCTATGATGAAAATTACAGGCCTCTCTCATCTTTTTAAGTGGGAGAACTTGCACAATTGGTGGCTGACTAAATACTTTTTTGCCCCACTGTATGCATCATCATGGTACACGGGCACTGAAGGTAATTTCCCCCCTTCGACCTCGTCTGTGTCCCAAATGGCACTTTAATTACCTACATAGTGCACTACTTTTGACCTGGCCACATGGCCCTGGTCAAAAGTAGTGTACTATAGTGCCTTTGGAAATTATTCATGTCCCTTGACTTATTCCACATTTTGTTGTTTTACAGTCTGAATTCAAAATGGATTAAATATATTTTTTCTCACCCATCTACACACAATACCCCATAATGACAAAGTGTAAACATGTTTTAATCTAGTTTTTTTGTATTGAAAATGAAATATCTAATTGACATAAATATTCACACTACTGAGTCAATACATGTTAGAATGTATTGAAGACAAACAATGTATACGAAACGCTTCAGTCTGGTTTTAGTCCCCATCATTGCACTGAGACTGCACTCGTGAAGGTGGTAAATTACCTTTTAATGGCTTCAGACCAAGGCTCTGCATCTGTCCTCGTGCTCCTAGACCTTAGTGTTGCTTTTGATACCATTGATCACCACATTCTTTTAGAGAGATTGGAAACCCAAATTGGTCTACACGGACAAGTTCTGGCCTGGTTTAGATCTTATCTGTTGGAAAGATATCAGTTTGTCTCTGTGGAGGGTTTGTCCTCTGACAAATCAACTGTAAATTTCGGCGTTCCTCAAGGTTCGGTTTTAGGACCACTATTGTTTTCACTATATATTTTACCTCTTGGTGATGTCATTCGGAAATATAATGTTAACTTTCACTGCTATGCGGACGATACACAGCTGTATATTTCGATGAAACATGGTGAAGCCCCAAAATTGCCCTCCTTGGAAGCCTGTGTTTCAGACATAAGGAAGTGGATAGAGCAATTTTTAAACCTTTAAACAAAACAGAGATGCTAGTTCTAGATCCCAAGAAACAAAGGGATCTTCTGTTGGATCTGACAATTAATCTTGATGGTTGTACAGTCGTCTCAAATAAAACTGTAAAGGACCTCGGCGTAACTCTGGACCCTGATCTCTCATTTGACGAACATATCAAGACTGTTTCAAGGGCAGCTTTTTTCCATCTACGTAACATTGCAAAAATCAGAAACTTTCTGTCCAAAAATGATGCAGAAAAATGTATGCATGCTTTTGTCACTTCTAGATTAGACTACTGCAGTGCTCTACTTTCTGGCTACCCGGATAAAGCACTAAATAAACTTCAGTTTGTGCTAAACACGGCTGCTAGAATCTTGACTAGATCCAAAAAAATGTATCATATTACTCCAGTGCTAGCCTCTCTACACTGGCTTCCTGTTAAGTCTAGGGCTGATTTCAAGGTTTTACTGCTAACCTACAAAGCATTACATGGGCTTGCTCCTACCTATCTTTCTGATTTGGTCCTGCCATACTTACCTACACGTACGCTACGGTCACAAGACGCAGGCCTCCTTATTTTCCCTAGAATTTCTAAGCAAACAGCTGGAGGCAGGGCTTTCTCCTATAGAGCTCAATTTTTATGGAATGGTCAGCCTATCCATGTGAGCGACACTGACTCGGTCTCAACCTTTAAGTCTTTATTGAAGACTCATCTCTTCAGTAGGTCCTATGATTGAGTGTAGTCTGGCCTCGGGGTGTGAAGGTGAACGGAAAGGCACTGGAGCGACGAACCGCCCTTGCTGTCTCTGCCTGGCCGGTTCCCCTCTCTCCACTGGGATTCTCTGCCTCTAACCCTATTACAGGGGCTGAGTCACTGGCTTACTGGTGCTCTTCCATGCCATCCCTAGGAGGGGTGCGTCACTTGAGTGGGTTGAGTCACTGACGTGATCTTCCTGTCCGGGTTGGCGCCCCCCTCGGGTTCGTGCCGTGGGGGAGATCTTCGTGAGCTATACTCGGCCTTGTCTCAGGGTAGTAAGTTAGTTGTTTGAAGATATCCCTCTAGTGGCGTGGGGGCTGTGCTTTGGCAAAGTGGCTGGGGTTAAATCCTGCCTGGTTGGCCCTGTCCCGGGGTATCGTCGGATACCTACCCAGTCTGTTATATCTGGAGTATTTCTCCTATCTTATCCGGTGTCCTGTGTGAATTTAAGTATGCTCCCTCTTACTCTTTCTCTCTCTCTTTTCTCTCTCCTCTCGGGGGACCTGAGCTCTAGGACCATGCCTCAGGACTACCTGGCCTGATGACTCCTTGCTGTCCCCAGTCCACCTGCTGTCCCCAGTCCACTGCAGTCCACCTGCTGCTGCTCCAGTTTCAACTGTTCTGCCTGCGGCTATGGAACCCTGACCTGTTCACCGGATGTGCTACCTTGTCCCGGACCTGCTGTTTTCGACTCTCTCTCTCTACCGCACCTGCTGTCTCTAACTCTGAATGATCAGCTATGAAAAGCCAACTGACATTTACTCCTGAGGTGCTGACCTTTTGCACCCTCTACAACCACTATGATTGTTATTATTTGACCCTGCTGGTCATCTATGAATGTTTGACGATCTTGGCCATGTACTGTTATAATCTCCACCCGGCACAGCCAGAAGAAGACTGGCCACCCCTCATAGCCTGGTTCCTCTCCAGGTTTCTTCGTAGGTTCCTGCCTTTCTAGGAAGTTTTTCCTAGCCACTGTGCGTCTACATCTGCATTGCTTGCTGTTTGGGGTTTTAGGCTGGGTTTCTGTATAGCACTTTGTGACATCGGCTGATGTAAAAAAGGCTTTATAAATACATTTGATTGATTGATTGATTGAGAATCACCTTTTAAAGCGATAACAGTTGTGAGTCTTTCTGGGTAGGTTGCTAAGAGCTTTGCACACCTGGATTGTACAATATTTGCACGTTATCATTTTTTTTATTCTTCAGTCTCTGTCAAGTTGGTTGTTGATCATTGCTAGACAGCCATTTTCCAGTCTTACCATAGATTTTCAAGCCGATTTAAGTCAAAACTGTAACTAGGCCACTTAGGAATGTTCAATGTCGTCTTGGTAAGCAACTCCAGTGTATATTTTGCCTTGTGTTTAAGGTTATTGTTCTGCTGAAAGGTGAATTTGTCTCCCGGTGTCTGTTGGAAAGCAGACTGAACCAGGTTTTCCTTTAGGATTTTTCCTGTGCTTAGGTCTATTCCATTTATTTTTATCCCCCAAAATACTCCTTAGTCCTTGCTGATGACAAGCATACCCATAACATGATGCAGCCACCACCATGCTTGAAAATATAAAGAGTGGTACTCAGTGATGTGTTGTGTTGGATTTTCCCCGAACATAACTCTTTATATTCAGGGCATAAAGTTAATTTCTTTGCCTCAGTTTTACTTTAGTGCATTACTGCAAACAATATGCATGTTTTGGATTATTTTTATTCTGCAAAGGCTTCCTTCTTTTCACTCTGTTGTCTAGGTTAGTATTGTGGAGTAACGACAACGTTTATCCATCCTCAGTTTTCTCCTAACACAGCCATGTAACTGTTTTAAAGTCACCATTGACCTCATGGTGAAATCTCTGAGCAGTTTCCTTCCTCTCCGGAAACTGAGTTAGGAAGGACGCCTGTATCTTTGTAGTGACTGGGTGTATTGATATACCATCCAATGATTAATTAATAACTTCACCATGCTCAAAGGGATATTCAATGTCTGTTTTTTTTTAACTCAGGCTGTGACACAACAAGGGGTGTGAATACTTTCTGAAGTCACTAAGGAATAGGGTGCCTTTTATGTCATACCCCTCATGTAGTCCCTGACCAAACATTTCCTGGCTCAGAAGGAATAGCTTTCTGTTTAACATGGAGCAAAACATTCATCACCATGCTAGCCAGGTAGCACAGAGGCCCTGAGAGATTATTTTCCACCAGCTCCATTGGTTCTATCATGCAGTGCACTTGGGGTGGGGGGATGGAAGTGCGCTATATAGTGCACTATACACTATACAAAGTAGTGCACTATACAGTATAGGGAATAGGGTGCCATTTGGGAAACAACCCCTCTCTCTACTGAGATGAAGTGTTCTCTCTATGGAGTATAATGCAGTCAGTCCTCCCTGACTATGACAGGGACACCCTCTCCTCTGAAAGTGACACTCACTCCTACTGTAAGGATCTCTCAGAACCTGCCTGTCATCTCAGCACACACACACACCAGCCCCTCCGATTCACAGCCTTATTGTCTTCCACAGAGGGGTCCTTAATCACACCATTGTCAGTTTTGTGGGGCGTTAGCTTCTGTGTTAATTACTGTGAGATAGAGAGTCAGTCTTTATATATCTGGGGGGTACGGACTCTCTTGCATGTGCAGAGAATGTACTGTACTGTATGTAACTGTTCATTGTTTATGGTGTGAATAAAACATGATGCAGCTGTAGTAGGATGGATCATGATGCAGCTGTAGAAGGATGGATCATGATGCAGCTGTAGTAGGATGGATCATGATGCAGCTGTAGTAGGATGGATCATGATGCAGCTGTAGTAGGATGGATTATGATGCAGCTGTAGTAGGATGGATCATGATGCAGCTGTAGTAGGATGGATCATGATGCAGCTGTAGTAGGATGGATCATGATGCAGCTGTAGTCGGGTGGATCATGATGCAGCTGTAGTAGGATGGATCATGATGCAGCTGTAGTAGGATGGATCATGATGCAGCTGTAGTAGGATGGATCATGATGCAGCTGTAGCAGCATGGATCATGATGCAGCTGTAGAAGGATGGATCATGATGCAGCTGTAGTAGCATGGATCATGATGCAGCTGTAGTAGGATGGATCATGATGCAGCTGTAGCAGCATGGATCATGATGCAGCTGTAGAAGGATGGATCATGATGCAGCTGTAGAAGGATGGATCATGATGCAGCTGTAGTAGGATGGATCATGATGCAGCTGTAGCAGCATGGATCATGATGCAGCTGTAGAAGGATGGATCATGATGCAGCTGTAGTAGGATGGATCATGATGCAGCTGTAGCAGCATGGATCATGATGCAGCTGTAGAAGGATGGATCATGATGCAGCTGTAGTAGGATGGATCATGATGCAGCTGTAGTAGGATGGATCATGATGCAGCTGTAGCAGCATGGATCATGATGCAGCTGTAGAAGGATGGATCATGATGCAGCTGTAGTAGGATGGATCATGATGCAGCTGTAGTCGGGTGGATTATGATGCAGCTGTAGTAGGATGGATCATGATGCAGCTGTAGCAGCATGGATCATGATGCAGCTGTAGCAGCATGGATCATGATGCAGCTGTAGAAGGATGGATCATGATGCAGCTGTAGTCGGATGGATCATGATGCAGCTGTAGTCGGGTGGATTATGATGCAGCTGTAGTAGGATGGATTATGATGCAGCTGTAGTAGGATGGATCATGAGGCAGCTGTAGTAGGATGGATCATGAGGCAGCTGTAGTAGGATGGATCATGATGCAGCTGTAGTAGGATGGATCATGATGCAGCTGTAGTAGCATGGATCATGATGCAGCTGTAGTAGCATGGATCATGAGGCAGCTGTAGTAGCATGGATCATGATGCAGCTGTAGTAGCATGGATCATGAGGCAGCTGTAGTAGCATGGATCATGATGCAGCTGTAGTAGCATGGATCATGAGGCAGCTGTAGTAGGATGGATCATGATGCAGCTGTAGTAGCATGGATCATGAGGCAGCTGTAATAGCATGGATCATGAGGCAGCTGTAGTAGGATGGATAATGATGCAGCTGTAGTAGCATGGATCATGAGGCAGCTGTAGTAGGATGGATAATGATGCAGCTGTAGTAGCATGGATCATGATGCAGCTGTAGTAGGATGGATCATGAGGCAGCTGTAGTAGCATGGATCTTGATGTATGCCAAGTTGTTGTTTTTCTGTTAGTTTTTTGTTATGCAATTATTTTGTTCCCTCTCTCAAAGAGACTCACTTAAATATGCATATCCAAAAACATTATTGATTACATTGTTTAACCAACCAGGGCATTATGAGGATATGACATAGTTTCCAAATGTATTCCCAATCATATGCAGTATATATCTATCTACCCTGCTCTCACCAGTCATGTCTATATCTAAACCTGATGGGCTGAATGGCTTCTTTCCAGTTAGACACCACACTGCTTGTTTGCATCTAAGCCGTTGGGGAATCCTCATAGAGGTGTTAGATACTGGTTAATCTGATCCACATACAGGAGACAGAAAGCAAGCACCTCTCACGGCCTTCAATCCACCGGACTGTCAGTGAGGCGTGGGAGGGAAGGCCTGAGCTGGATGTCCTTTATCCCTAATGTTTGCCATTGACCACCCAGTACCCGGAGCAGACTAGGAGCAGGTGACCTAGTTCCTGACCTCTGTACGTATGCGCTGCCTTTGTACAGAGGGCAAGTGAGAGGACAAAACTTTAGTAATCTGTTTTAGTGTTTCCAACTGGGGCAAGAACAGAGGTAAGTTCTAACATAAGTTTCAAGTTTTAACAGTTTTGTGTAAGGTCGGGAGGACAAGTAATATATGTGAGATGCTTACACATTGACTACCACCCAGCCTTGCCCCGCACATTTTGCCCCTATGGCTGTTAATGCAGATATTTGCAAAGTACAAGGGAATTTAGAATGAGCCCAAAAAACATGTTCCACCCATGAATGAAGAGTATCATTCACCGCTTTATGCACATAAAAACACAAACAAATGCTTTTTAAAATCCTAATCACACACTGCACCCACTGCATGTGTATTTTCACAAATCCCTCGCCTAATCTGTCATGCAGACCCAAACCTCAGAACACAATTTGCAGTGTATTGATTAAAATCAGGAGGGAGTGGGAGGTAGGGAGTGGGAGGCCTCAGAGCTCTCCCCTCCCTCTCACAGCCTCCTCTCCCAGCCCCATCCCCAATGGGTAAAAAGGGTCAGTCATTGATCCAGGCAGGCATTGCTGAGAGGAGAGGCCGTCAGGGAGGCCCTGGGATGTGTCCCAAATGTGTCCCCTATTCCCTATTTAGTGCACTACTTTTGACAAAAGGATGTCATTTGGGATGCACACGTGGCCTCTGGTTCCAGGTCACTGCCTCTGATCCTGCTCGGGTGGTTGTTGAGAGGTAGAAAATAGCAGGTCAACCACTCATTGGCTGGATGTATCGCAGTCTGCCTAGGGAGATCAATACATCAGAGGCTACAGGCTACCGTTCCCAACTCCCACGTTCGGACAGAGGGCTTTAAATGATTTACCATCTACAGGCAGACTCCCAGGGGGAAGAATCCCTGTCATGCCTTCTTCACAACTAAACCCGTGGACCATTTTAAGTCCTTACTGATTTGGACACAGAGGAACTTGAAGCTCTCGACCTGCTCCACTGCAGCCCCATCAATGTGGATGGGGGCGTGCTCGACACCCCCATTTCCTGTAGTCCATGATCAGCTCCTTGATCTTACTGACGTTGACAGAGAGGTTGTTGTTCCGGCACCTCCTCCCTGTAGACTGTCTTGTCGTTGCTGGTGATCAGCCCTACCACCATCGGGTCATAAGCAAACTTGATGATGATGCTGGAGTCATGCGTAGCCACACAGTGATGGGTGAACAGAGAGTACAGGAGGGGACTAAGCACACACCCCTGTGGGGCACCCGTGTTGAGGGCCAGCGTAGCAGTGGTGATGTTGCCTACCCTTACCACCTGGGGTCGGCCCGTCAGGAAGTCCAGGGTCCAGTTGCAGAGGGAGATGTTCAGACCCAGGTTCCTATGCTTGGTGACAAGCTTGAAGGGGACACTGGTGTTGTATGCTGAGCTGTAGTCATCGAACAGCATTCTCACATAGGTATTCCTCTTATCTAGGTGGGTGAGGGCAGTGTGGTGTGCAATTGAGATTGTGTCATCTATGGATCCGTTGGGGCGGTATGCAATTTGGAGTGGTTCAAGGGTGTCTGGGATGATGGAGTTGATGTGTGCCATGACCAGCCTTTCAAGCACTTCATGATTACAGATGTGACTGCTACAGGGCGGTAGTCATTGTGGGATGAAGCCTTAGAGTTCTTGGGAACAGGAATGATGGTGGTCATCTTAAAACATGTGGGGATTACAGATTGGGTCAAGGAGAGGTTGAAATTTACCGTGAATATGCCTGCCAGCTGTTCTACGCATGCTCTGAGGAATACTGTCAGGCCCTTCAGCCTTGCGAGTGACCTAATTAAAGACCTTAATCATATTTTCTTCAGAGAGCGAGATCACTCAGTCCTCTGGTCGGTGGGGGCCCTCACACCCGGCAAGGTGTTATTGTTGAAGCGTGCATAATATGAGAGGCATTGTTGGGCAGATCACGTTTGTAATCTGTAATGGACTGTAGCTCCTGACACGGGATGGGTGTCGGAACCTGTGTAATATGATTCTACCTTATTCCTATATTGTCCCTTTGCTCGTTTGATGACTCTGCAGAGGTCATAGTGGGACTTCTTGTATTTGTTCCTGTCTTCAGCCGTAGCCTTAGGGTTGGGGCTCCTTAGGGCTCCTTTAGCTTAAAACCTCTTAAGGATGAGACTCTTTTTTACAATTTTCACCTAAAATGACATACCCAAATCTAACTGCCTGTAGCTCGGGACCTGAAGCAAGCATATGCATAATCTTGATACCATTTGAAAGGAAACACTTTGAAGTTTGTGGAAATGTGAAATTAATGTAGGAGAATATAACACATTACATCAGGTAAAAGATAATACAAACAAAAAAACTATGCGCTTTTAATTTTTTTGTTTTGTTCCATCATCTTTGAAGTGCAGGAGAAAGGCCTTACATTAACATAGGATCCTAGGTAGAATTGAGATTTTATCCACAAGATGGCAGCAGTGCGTGTGCAAATTTTCAGACGGATCCAGTGAAGACTTACCTCACTACATGATATTTTGCATCAAGTCTGCCAGGAGTTTGCCCAAATGTGCCGAATTGGTAAATGTATACATTTTCAAGTACATAACTATAGAGAACATACAAAATTGCTATGGTAATAAAAAATTATAGTTTCTACACTCCCAGGAATGTCATACATGATGGATCATTAGCTTCCCTACAGAAAATACACTAACCTCCACACATCTAGATGTTTGGGGGGGGGACCCAGCTCCTACATTTGAATATAAAAATAGATTTTATCAAACAAAGCTATGCTACATTTTATCTCTGGGACCCTCAGGATGACAAGTCAGAGCATGATTACTGAATGTAATATTATTTACCTTCAGAGGTGAATGTATCAAACCAGTTGGCATGATAAAAGTGTTTTGTTGTTGTGCACTATTCTCAAACAATAGCATGGTATTTTGTTTCTGCAATAGCTACTGTAAATTGGACACTGAAGTTAGATTAGCTTTCTGCCCATATAAGACATGTCTATGTCCCGGAAAGTTGGCTGTTGTATACAACGTTTTCTAGTCACATTATCGCATATTGAGCAACAAACCCTGCTGTAGCATAATCTCTGATTCTGATGACCATTTCTCAATGGCGCGAGTCACGGGTACTTCCTGCCACAAGAAAAGCAGCCTATGGATGTAAGGTTTGCTGCCTGTTTATAGCCTCATACAGTTCATTGAGTGCCAGCTTGTTATTTTTCTTGTCCTGAGGTGGAATGTATACAGCAGTCATGATAACAGCTGAAAACTCCCATTGGGAGGTAGAAGGGTCAGCATTTGAGCATCAGGTATTCCAAGAGGGGTGAACAATGGGTCGAGACTTCCACTGACCTGAGCCTAAGGCAGATGAGTCGAAGTTGAAGCCGGAATTGGGGTAACTGTTCTTGTCGGTTATAAGAAATGATAACGGGTACATTTTGTGAAAATAAAGTAAATATAAACGTCAGAAGAATCACAAAATGCCAAAGTTGGGTCAAAGCTTGCAAAAAGGTGGCCATCCAGTATGGCGGCATGAGGCATGACCATTGACCATGGTTGTTATCAGTTTGGTCAGTGTGGTTTGTGGCCCTTTACCATGTCTTTGGACACTGTGTTAACTAACCTCCAGACGAGCTTCAATGCCACACAACTCTCCTTCCGTGGCCTCTAACTGCTCTTAAATGCAAGTAAAACTAAATGCATGCTCTTCAACCGATCGCTGCCCGCACCTGCCCGCCCGTCCAGCATCACTACTCTGGACGGTTCTGACTTAGAATACGTGGACAACTACAAATACCTAGGGGTCTGGTTAGACTGTAAACTCTCCTTCCAGACTCACAATAAGCATCTCCAATCCAAAATTAAATCTAGAATTGGTTTCCTATTTCGCAACAAAGCATCCTTCACTCATGCTGCCAAACATACCCTCGTAAAACTGACTATCCTACCAATCCTTGACTTCGGCAATGCCATTTACAAAATAGCCTCCAACACTCTACTCAGCAAATTGGATGCAGTCTATCACAGTGCCATCCGTTTTGTCACCAAAGCCCCATATACTACCCACCACTGTGTCCTGTATGCTCTCGTTGGCTGGCCCTCGCTTCATATTCGTCGCCAAACCCACTGGCTCCAGGTCACCTATAAGTCTTTGCTAGGTAAAGCCCCGCCTTATCTCAGCTCACTGGTCACCATAGCAGCACCCACCCGTAAGCATGCGCTCCAGCAGGTATATTTCACTGGTCACCCCCGATGCCAATTCCTCCTTTGGCCGCCTTTCCTTCCAGTTCTCTGCTGCCAATGACTGAAACGAATTGCAAAAATCACTTAAGCTAGAGACTCATATCTCCCTCACTAACTTTAAGCATCAGCTGTCAGCGCAGCTTAGAGATCATTGCACCTGTACATAGCCCACCTGTAAATAGCCCACCCAACTACCTCATCCCCATATTATTATTATTTTTTCTTTCTCCTTTGCACCCCAGTATCTCTACTTGCACATTCATCTTCTGCACATCTATCACTCCAGTGTTTAATTGCTAAATTGTAATTACTTCGTCACTACGGCCTATTTATAGCCTTACCTCCATAATCTTACTTCATTTGCACACACTGTATATACACTTTTCTATTGTGTTATTGACTGTCTGTTTGTTTATTCTATGTGTAACTCTGTGTTGTTGTTTGTGTCTCAATGCTTTGCTTTATCTTGGCCAGGTCGCAGTTGTAAATGAGAACTTGTTCTCAACAGGCCTACCTGGTTAAATAAAGGTGAAACAAAATTTTTAAAAATCCATTGTAGATAAACATCATGTCGTCTGGTTTGTTTGGGATCATGCGCAACGTTGAGTGAAAGCACCTGGATGGTTATCAATATCCCCATCTCTCATCATAGTTTTACTATTTCACATTGAAGTAAGGAGAGCAGCAACAATTGTGGTTGTCTTGAAAAATATATATATATACGACTGAGCAACAACAGTAGAGCTGTATGAAACAAGAAGATATTGCAGTTTCAATTGAATAACTCCCTGAATCAAAGCAGTGTCTGTCCCGAGGTCTCTGGTCTTGGGAGCGCTGCTCAGCTACAGTATGGAGAGTGAGAGGGCTGCTCTCTGTGCACCTGGGGCAGTTATCTGATCTACCTGAAAGCTGCAACTGAAAAAGAGCCAGTGTGCTAATGAGGACAGTCAGCCACAACACTGAACATCACAGATTTGACATGTGGGACAGAGGAGGAAAGAATCAATTTAGGTCAAAGTGAATGAATTACTGTATGCTTATTTTCAGTTAAGTGGAATGATATCCACAATCAGATTGTTTTAAATTACCAGCACCAGCACTTGACATTGTGGGTATAGTACAGTACTGTATATAAAAACAGTTGAAAAACCTCTGTTGGATCAGCTAGGTCTTCAACCATATTGCCTGTAGCCAAGGAGCAAGGCATCTGTCAGACAGAGTTCTGAGGAGACCACTGCGGCGCTGGGCTGTTTCCTCAGCCTCTCAGTTAAGATGTTGATCAGTCAGGGGATGTGTTTTCTCACGGCTGAAGGACACAGCTGGGCCGAGCCACACACCACTCCACTTAACCTCTATCCTGCTCCACACCAGTCATTGTTTAACTTCAACATGAGGGAGACGACAGCATGGCATCGCTACACAAACCCACACCACAACTCTTTGATGTGTTTTATGGCAGAGGAAAGCCTTATGGGCTGTGCTGAGTCCTCCCTCTTTACTCAGCCTTTCAACCCAACCTGCTCTGACACTCCACTCATGTTCCTCACGTTGGCGTTGACCAAAGGCTGGGTGAGCTAACCTATAGGGAACAACACTGTAGTGTGAGAGCTTGGGTGTAGGCTACCCGAGGGCTCATTTACCAGGCGAAAAGTCACATGAGAGAGAGAAGCCAAAGGACAGTACTGTATAGTACATTGAGCAGTGGCTGCATAACACGTGACTGCTCCACTACTGTCGACATGGGAAACATGAAGCTAACATGTAATTAGCCTTTTCTATTTTAATGCTGCTGTACAGCCCCAGAGCAGCACGAGCTAGGCTGTTGTTTGAACTCCGAGCGCCAGGAAAGTTTGAGGCTGTCAGTATGGCTTTTGGTTATTATGCTTAACTTTGTATAAGGCAGCTCATAATGAAGCCATTCTCTCTGTGGAAAGCCATTAGTCTGGGGACAGACAGAGGGGATTGTCCTACCCAGAGAACCCCTTGTGGTGAAATTCATACCACTGAAAACATTGGTCACAGCAGGGAAACATATTTTGTCATGGGAACAATTTTCCCATAATGATAAATAAGTAGCCATTTAAAGAGAAATGTAAGTAGGACTATGCCCAAATATCCTGGATAATTGACAGTGCAGTGTATGTGCCATTCCACATCACCCTTTGTGTAACTTCATAAATTTTACTTTGGAGAAAAGAGTTCCCCAAACTATTCTAAAACAAGTGAAGAAAGAGTTTCCTTCCTAAGGGATATTTGAGTTAATGGAGGTAAAAGCTCATTTTCCCCTTCCCTAAACTCCACATTCAACATCATTCAAGCTGAGAGCTACAGCAAACTCCTGGCATCACATCAAAGCAGGGCAAGTGTCTGCCTCGCTTCCTCTCTCTCTGCCCCCTTTCCTCCGTTCCCTCCATCTCTGGATGTGTTGGACCAGAGAGGGAGGGAGGGAATCGACCAGGGGGAGGGCTTTATGTGTTGTAATCAGATGGGGCTTGCTCCTCAGACAACACTACTGTGGAAATTCAATTCAGACTAGATGCTTGGAGTGGGTGCTCAGTATTGGACTAACTAAAACAAGTGAAACACAGTGGGACAAGAGATTTTATTGATAAACTTGAAGTGCTGAAAAAGGCAGGAATTTCAGACAGAAATTGCACCTTTTCATCAAGGAAGCAAGAGTTAAGGTAACATTTGCTGTAGTTTAAGACAAGTTGTCTGCCTACGAGACAGCTGAGCCAGGCACTGTATCTAGCGTGGTTTACTGTATGTGTTACAAGAGGAGCAGAATCATCAATGTGATCAGTAACACATTTTCTGGTGGGGAAAGGCTCAGCTGAGGCCACACTGCCTGACAATATTCATGTAGATGAAAGCTGAGAAGTCAGTAGGTGATTCAAACACTCAGACATACTGTACAACGACATAAAGAGTAAATTAGCAGCATAGTGAAGCAAGATGTAATAGATAGTATTTTATTTTAAAAGAGAAATTGAGAAGCACTCAACATATTAAAACATTTTTGCCATCTAGTCAATCAAGCTTACGTGATGCTCTTTAAAATAATACATTTTAAAGACAAAGTAATACAGACAGAATATGAGATCCAAACCAAACAAAACAATTATTCAGATTCAGAAGATACTTAACTTTAAAAAAGTGTCCATAAAATTCCTAACCTCAACCCCGACTCGCCAACAAAAAGTTGTATAAAACATTTAAGTACTTCGCAAAATACATAACCTTACAAAATGTTCTTTTTTTTTTACTTCTTTAAAATCACTGTAAAATATTGGCTGGTATTATAGCAAGAAACCAGGAATATTAATGTAGAATAAAAACGACAGAATGGGCTTCTGCATTTTTTACATCAGTATTATTCACATATGTCATGAATGTTTGATCAAGTCCTCTACTGCAGGTGTTACTGGCCTGATGGAGCCTCTGACTGGTGTATTGCACATGGCTGCTCCTCTTCAACCTCTCTTCGTGACCAGCTTATGTGCTGAGGTGAAGATGCACACTGGTGGCCATGGTAACCAGCAGCGCCACACCATTGAGATGCAGTCTGTCCTGAGGCACCCACACGTCATTCTCAGGTGGGAACCAAGGCATAAACCATATTTTAAACAGCCCCCATTTCCGCCTGGGCTGACTTAAAAACAATGCACTTCAGTTCACAGACCTCCGTTAAGCTAATTCACTCCAATGTCTTTCTGTCTATGACATAATATCAACAAATGTTGCTCACATTTTGCAAATATAAAAAGAATTTGGTTCCATTTAACAGGTCCTCCACTGCAAAAAAGCCCCCAGTATCGGGGGAGAAGATTTCAAGAATACAGGTTACAGTACAAAAATGTGGTCCACGTTGACTCGCATTGAAACATGCATGTTTTTCTGTTGATGTCTTCGAGCTCATCTCTCCCCTACCTACGTGCCTACCTGCCTACCTACCAACTAAGACCCAGCCCTCATGGCTTTCCCTTCACACTTAAGTACACATGTACCATTTCACCTCTTGAAAAGACTGAGTGGATTCGATTCAGTTCTACACATTCAAAGACCGTCATACATTAGCACCTTTGACCAACAACGCACAGGAACCCATCTACTGTATCTATCTTCTCAGGACCCCACAGGAGATGTCTTTCAGAGGCCTATAAATCTGCCTGTTACAAATGATTGTTGTTTTTTGTCTAAAGATCATGATCCTCTCATTCTAAGCATTATAGAATGTCCAAATGACGAACTGTAGACAGTGAGTGATGGAACAATGACAAGAAGAAACAAACTTAATTCACAGCTGTAATATTGTTTGCTGACAATAAGCTTAACAGCAATCTCAAATTCGCTAACCAAGAGCTTTGCATTTGTTAAGGTATCAGTGGGAGATATTGTTAGAGCATGTAAACAGAAGGCAGTTGGGTTTGAGAGTGTGATGAGCTCCTTCCAATAGCCTGAGGTTTGCTCTATTCTTTAGACCGCTCGTGATCAGATACGATGGTTCAAACCAGAGCCGAACACACAAGGCTTAAGGACGCTTTCCACCTCCAGAACATCGCTCTATCCATCCTTAATATTTACCTGTGCTGCAGAAAAACAACAAAATACAACTTAAAATAAACTCTAGGCACTGTTGATTTCCAAGGCTTTTTGTTGCAGATAGAGAAGGAAAATGTTAGAAAACAAACACTTAAAAATAAGAATCAGAAAGTGATGGTTTCTGCAGACCAAACACTTAGAATTCTCCTCCATTTAAACATAGCGGGGTCCTCCAGTCTAGTCCTCCAACACAACCCAGCAGATTAGCAGCTCTAAGTCCTGCAGTGGAGTGGCTGTATGGATTTGGACAGTTAGTCAGTGTCTAAAGGATAAGTGTGGTGAAGTTCTCAAGGTAAGTGTCATATCAGTCTCAAGCCTGCCTTTCACCCTGCCTTCCCTTCCAATAAACCAAAACCAGCTCTCCCTCAGGCCATAATTTTCTGGGGGATCTCTATGGAAGCCTTGAGGAAAATGGAGTTGTCTCTGACATAGTTCCTCTTCTTGATCTCTTCGTGGGAGATGAACTTGGGGTAGCCAAAGCCCAGGGTGCTCTCGTCCAGCGAGTTGCGGGTGCTGCATGGTTTCTGGAAGTTCTTCCAGTTGGGGTCAGGATTGAAGGTCTCTGTAATGTGTTGGGACTTGGACAGCGACGGGTCGCTCTGGTCCATGATGGAGAAGGTCACCTTGTAGGAGAAGGGCCACTCAAGCAGGTTGTCGTACTCCCCTGGCAGTACCCGGATGTAGATGGACAGGTGCGAGCCCTCCCCACTGCCATTACCATTGAGAAACGCAGAAACCTGCAACTTGTAGCCATAGCGATGGGTATAGAAGGGCGGGCTGAAGAACTCATGGTTGTTCCGGAGCTTGGCCTCCTGGAGTTTCCGGGAGTAGTCGCTGAGCTTCCAGATGAGCACTCCATCGTTGCTGACTGACAGCTCCTCCATCTCCCTCCGCAGCTCCAGGATCTCCTGCCGCTGGCGCCCCACCAGGCTGCACATCATGGTCAGGTGGGACTTGGTCGTGTCCTCCAGGTGACGACCGATCGCTAGTTTTGGGCACTGCAAGGAGAGAGGAGAGACTGGTTAGGGAGAGGTCACTGTGTGTAGCAAGGAGGGTGAAACTCTATATAGTACAAACTCTGTATAGAAATGTGTTGTGTTTAATAATGTGGTACAGTATGCACATCACACTAGATTGTTTTGTCTGTTTGAGTTTCACATTCAAGCCTCCTACAGTAAGTGAATGTTTTCTGTCTGCTGATCAGCTGCTCTTTTGGGAGCCCTGCCATACACATTTGTGTTTGGTGTACTGAACATTTGCACTCTTGGTTGTACTCTCTCGCCTGATGCCTTCGTGGTCAGGGAGAGAGTCATTTATGCATTTGTCAGACCATGTGCATTGCTTTGCACTGAGCTTTCCAAACTCGCTCCCATTTCAAACTGAAGGACAGAAGCTGACAACAGCATGAAGCCTGTTTTCTCTGACTCTGGGAGCTCCCCACATTTTCTCAGATTGACGTCAGTTTCAAAAATAGACTAAAATACGCTGTCAGAGCGGAGGAGAAGTGTGACTCTCATTAAAATAGAGCCTAGAGGCACGGACGGGCAGACAGTGATGTATGTTGGAGACAATCATCGCTTTGGACATAAGTTACTGGGTTTCAACGCCACCAGAGCATGAAGCATAATAATCCAAATATAATTTTGGAAACATGCACAAAAAACAACCCGAGAGTGGAAAAATGATAAAACCTGACGTCAATAAAGCAGTGTGCAGTAATGAAAAATCTAACTATGCCTCTTGCAAGAAGCTAGAATCAAAGTTCTTCTCTTTGAGGGTCTGAAGTAATAAAAAGCAGCTAGATCGCAGCAGGTCAGCCTTACCCTGTGTTTGCAGCCAGCATCTTTGAAGGGGCAGAGGATGAGGGCACTGCCACAGTTCTCCTTCACATGATTGGCCAAGTCCTCCCGGGCAATGTTAGGGGTCCCACACTGGTTTGGGCACGCAACTGGAAACCGAGGGCAGTGGTACTGATGGTTCTGTAGGGCAGAAAAAAAAGATATATTTATTATTTAATTTATTACATTATGTACTTTACACAGCAGAATCACTGTGAGTGATTAAACATTGTTGTGTATCATATTGAACAAATGACTGTCTATTAAAATGTATGAATGGGATAAACAAGTTGATTATGGAGCTGATGTCTGCATCATAAAGCATGTGCTCTGAGAGGGAGACATGATGAATAAACTGTGGGTATGAGAGAAGAGGAGTGGGAGTGGCTGGCCGGCCGCTGGGCCTGAGGACAGGATGTGTGCAGAGACAGGTGCTGCCGGGGGTGGGCGCAGCCAGCACAAACAGCAGCGGCACACACTGCGGGCTGGCACAGAAGTGAGCACCATGAAAGCCAGTGTTCATGCAGCCATGGGCCCAGTGCCATCCTGCTCTACAGAGACTGAGAACCCTCCTTCATCCACGACAGACTGCACTGTTCTTCCATCACACACAGTGAAATAGGGGAAGGACTCATAACAACCCTCCAGAATATACCTTCAAAACACTTCATTCTCACAGGTCTGAGTTTGGGCACTAATTTAAGTCTAGCCTTCCAATACAAATACTACATTAATGGGTACATTTTCTTTCCCATCAATCACGTGATGACAAATGTGATTGTAAAACAAGACACGCAGGAGAATGTAGGGAAGGAAGAAGTCCTAGAGCTTGTTCGGTCAGAGGAGGTGTGTTGGTGTTGTTGACTAACCTGGATGGTGTCGAAGACAAACTCCTTGCCACAGTACTTGCAGGGCTGCGTGCGTTTGGGACACTCAGCCAGACTGTGCTGGGACAGGAGCCGACGCATCATCCGCGCACCACACTTATTCTCACAGTACACACTCTCCTGGGGACAAATACCCTGGTGGTTCTGGGAGAAAAGACAGGACACACAAACAGGTCACAACACAGCAGTGACATCACAACCCGCAAAACTACCAGCAAAACGACCAAGCTTTCAGCGCAGATCATCATAATGGTGACTCGTTTCAAGAAGCTAGGTGTATGTCGCACGTCCCTACTTCACAAGAGAGGCATTTTAATGTATTTTGAAACATTTTATGAAAATGTGTTTTATTGTCAGAAATGCCTTCTGGAACATGTGAACTTTCATGTGCCTTAATAACAAACTTGTATGCCATCTGTAAATATGAATACAATTGTTAAATTACGAGCCTAGTTGGTTTAGCCACAGAAAAAGTCATGAACCTTCCTGCTAGCCATGATTAGCTGAGATAATGGATGGGCTGGACATGCCGAGAGATTAGTTTGTATTGGTCTGCCATGTAGCATGCTTCTGTCTATAACATGAGCTGCTCAGTATGTGTAGAAAATCCTTGATACTGTGGATTTTTTAAAAGATATCATGGAGAACTGCAAAAGTGTTGCTACTGCTCTCAATATTGCTTCCCTGAATTTAACAGGAGCTATCGACAAAGATCAGTGGGAAGAAGTTGTGATGGACTACTTTCTGGAGGATGATCATGCCATGCTGACTCTCTCTGACGATGAGGAAATCCCTGATTTTGGTAAAACATTTTTCATTAAACCAGACATTACAGAGTCTTCTGATGACAGTGATGGAGAAGAAACGGTGATCAACAGTGTTGTTGTCACGGAAGAAATTGACCGAGTTTTGAAATCAGTGTAATGCCCGATGGAAGCAGAGTACTGTATGATTGCAAGCTAGCTAACATTGAACCTAGTTGGTTAGCTGTAGCTACCTGCAGATTCATACATGGTGGCCAGCTATGAGTGTGGCTAAGGCTTAAGAGGGTGTAAACGATGCTGAATGGGTGTAGACAAAAAAGAGCTCTCCAGTAGGTGTCCCAAAACATTCAAGGGCCATTTTCTATAAAAGTGGTGTTACAAGTTAATCAACTTTCAAAGCAGAATTACTTTCCCATTGTTCCTCAACTGCAGTGTATGATATACCATTTACTAGTTCGCAGTGTCTACTTTTATACAATGTAAAAAACTAAATTTCAAATTTTGCTACATAAGACCGAATCGAGGTGGTGGGTCACAATTGGTCAGATAAAAAAAAGTAATTGGTATGCATCAATTTTATGATCCCATTGCCACTGAAAATGAACAAATAATTATCCTATAAAAAGCTTGAGCCATAGTGGAAAGGCCACATTGGGCCTGTATAAAACAGAAAGGCCACATTGGGCCTGTATAAAACAGAAAGGCCACATTGGGCCTGTATAAAACAGAAAGGCCACATTGGGCCTGTATAAACAGAGGAGGGTCAGCCTGTAAACAGTAACAGAGGTGTTAGTTAGAGGGAGAGAGGCTAACTTTAACCCTGAGGCACTACTTCTCCTGGACTGAGAGAAAAACACACGGTATGAAATGTGCACAGTTCTACCTCTCTCCCCTCACGCCAACACACATTCTTTCTGAATACACTGCCACCTTCGAAAGCGAGCGTAATTTATAATTGCATTCTGGTGTATACACTACAAAGATTGCTATTCACCAGGTTGTTTATTTGTAAGTGCTACCCTGTAAAAATATACATTTAAAAAAAAAGTAAGTCTCTGCTTATTGTTGTTGTTTACCTCATAGGCCTCCCCGGTGAACTCGCTGCCGCAGAACTCGCACTTGACCTTGCGCTTGGGGCAGTCGTGCTGCAGGTGGTCGGGCAGGTCACGGCGCGTCAGCTTGATGGAGCAGCGGTTCGGGCAGGGGATCACATTGAAGGCGCAGGTGGAGAAGTGGCCCTGAGGGTGACGGAGGGAGGGGGGAGAGAGGAATGTGTCAGCAGCCAGACACGCTGCATTTAGCATTTAGCCAGGCTTCAGCTAGCAGATAACACAACACGACACACTGGAGGCAGGAGACACAGGGCTCTGGTCACAAAGGAGGTGGCTTAGACAGGAGGAGCAAGGGAGAGGATGAGATACTGTAGAGAGATAGAAAGGTAAAACAAACAAAAAAAAGGTTAGAAAGCCAGGCAGGCAGCTACTGACCTGGAGCTGCATCATCTGTCCGGTCCAGCGACAGCCCTCCTCACTGTGGATGCAGCGGATGGGCAGAGCCAGGATCTGCTGCTCTAGCTCTGGGTCAGGGTAGATCTGTAGCCATGACACAACCATGAGGACATGATCAGCACTGGCTCACACTGGGATAGATACGTCTTGTCCAGCCTATCTCCTGTTTCTGTAGCATGAGGCAGGTTGATGTACAAGTACACCCCTTGGACAGGAAGCTAGTCTGTCGCTGGGCCCCAATACATCTCCTTAATGCTGATTGCAAAGCAGAGGCATCGGGTCACACTGGGTTAACTGCAGTATAAACCCTGGATGGTGTGGTTATGCTATGGGGACAGAGTGGGGGAATAGTGGCCGCACCGATGGCAACACCCAAACTAATATAGTGTGTGACCGAGTAAGACAAAGGGTGTTTCCAGCAGTCTAGTAATGATTATCATGTTGATGCCCAACTAAGTGTATTACTAATACAATGAAGCCTTGACAAAGAGGGTCAGAGTGACCAGCAGCCAAACAGCAGAAGAGGATGTTCAAAGTACTAGTCATGGACATGTGACATGAATGACGAATGAATCAGTCCCACAGGAATATTAGGAATAACAATTAAATTTCTGTGAACACAAGAATATATACTGCAATGTTTATGGAATTATAGTTCATGAAATGTTGAAAACATCAGAGAGAGAATTAGAGTGAGGGAGAGAGAGACAGAACACCCCATAGTCACTGATCAAGAAGGATGAGGTCCTTCTCTATCCAATCAAGCCAAATCCGCTCCCTACAGGACAGTATCCTCTGGATTTACAGATTTAGGCCACACACAACCCATGTGAGGCAGCACTGCATGCATCTCCGTCCCTATGGTGCCCAGGCTGCCTTTGTCACATGAGGAGAAAAGGAACTTCCTCAAAATGTCAAAGCTGTCCCTAAAACAAATAACAGCTCAACTGTAGTCACACAAGAGGCGGTCTCTTTCTCTATAGGCTATGAATCAAAACATCGAGATACTATGGTTTTACCATAGCCTAAATATGATTTATACATAAATAAGTACACTGTAAATGTTTATGGTCTTGGTACCCTATTAGAACTGTAAAAGTCAGAATTGTAAAAGGTAAATGTGCAGTGGAATTAAAAAGGGTCCAGTGAATAATACTATAACGACCCTGGGTTTATAAGCGTGGAAATCGACTCTGCCGCACGAGCATGCTTTTGCGGCACAGTCGATAGCGCGCCGGACTTCGGGCTAGAAGGTTGAGGGTTCGAGACCTGCTCCCTGCTGTTTCATTACATTGGTGTCAGAAGTGATCGGACCTTGCATCCACGACAGTGCGTGTGCTTGGCCGGTGAGCGCGTTCCTGTAAGACGTAGAGCCGCAAGCTAGCGCGAGGACGCGCTCTTTGAAAGGAGGGAGTAGTGTAACGACCCTGGGTTTATAAGCGTGGAAATCGACTCTACCGCACGAGCATGCTTTTGCGGCACAGTCGATAGCGCGCCGGACCTCGGGCTAGAAGGTCGAGGGTTCGAGACCTGCTCCCTGCTGTTTCATTACAATACATTAGAACCAAAAGTAGATCTGAGGTAAAACTTTTCACTCTGACTTGGCAGCCTTTATTGGTCCATTAACTTCCATTAACTGTTATGTCATCGCAAATAAAAGCTGTGTGCTACAGTAGTTTAACTAGTGAGGATGAATTATATATTACATTAACCATGCTGTAATGAACACTGCCTTCAAATCCCCAAAATACATAGCAGAGAAGAGTCTTGCCATCTGAAAAGAGCACAGTACTATGGCAGATAATTGGTGTGTGTGTTGGTGTGTGAGCAGCCTGTGATGTGTGTGTTGTGTTTCAGGTTGGGTACTATGACAGCAACAAATAAAGAATAGGCTATCTGTGCAAATGGACCAATAAAGCAACTATTGTGCTACAGAACAGCACTGTCTCTTACAATCTACTGCAGCATGTACCGCAGCATAATAATGCATGGTGAGTGATTGAAGCAGATAACCGCAATACTATTTCCTACTGGAAATCACATGTGCTGAGCCAAGATGACAAAGAAACCAAATCCTCTAAAGTAAACCTTAACGTTCCCTCATTGTTCCTGCCTGGGAGTCTGCGGGGGACTGCAATAAAGACCTTTTAATAACATAGGCCCTGGCGGATCAGGGAACTAAAGCTCTTTGGAGTGCCAACTTCGACTCTGTCTGTCTGCGTTTTGGAAGAGTCAGTCAGCTGCAGTCTCAGCAGAACCCATCCCTTTACTGACATTCTGCTTCCTCTCTGACAACAGGGACATATTTGAATGAGATGTTGCACTGCCTGGGTGAAATGAGAGCATTATTATAATTGAGCTATGTTCAGGGGAGGGCAAGGACAGGGAAATAGCGTAATGAGCTGTACCCAGGGAGCTGGACTTTGTCCCAAATGGCACCCTATTCCCTATATACTGCACTAGTTTTGATCAGGGCTCACAGAGTTCTGGTCAACAGAAGTGCACTATATAGGGAGTAGGGTGCCAATTGGGATGTATCCCTAGTCACCTGCAGGGGGTAATTTACAGGTGACTGGAACGCTATGAAGGCATCAGTAAATAACAGTGTCTGACAGATGTACAATGAGCACGTCCTCACTGTGGGGACCCATGTACTGCTTCTCTGTCGTGACTATAGTCTCCTTAAGTGCTTCACTAGCAGTCGCAGCTCAGCACCCACTGACCTCACACTCACCACCTCACTGGATTGCTGCCTCTGAACTCCTAACACACTTTAGCATGCTAATGTTCTAGTATAGAGCAGGATGGGCCTACTGTATGAGCAATTATTGTATTCATGGGAAAACTAGCCAGTGAGACTGTACAGTAACTGAGATGATGAATTAGTGACCAATGGTGTTTTTATTGCTTTGTTAAGTGTTAAGCTTGGCGTCCTCTCATGCACAGAGCAGAATTAAGTCCTTATCCTTTCGCTACACACTGTGGCAAAATGGAGAAATCAAGTTGATAAGAGAGTGATTCTTTCATTATGAATAGAGACTGCCACCATCTTTTCCCCCCAGTACAATCTGATTAAATGCTTAAAAGAAAAGATGGAGTAAGAAGCCAAAAGTTGAATAAAAGAGATTTAGATGTGGTATTCTTTCAGTGGAACCCGGATGAAGAGGTCTAGGAGAGCTAATGTTTTAGTGATTTGAAGGTTTTTGCCTCCCTTTTCTAACAGATCAACCCAATACCCTGCTTTTCTCAAGCAATGCAATACTTAAAACATTTAAACACAACCTTTGACTTTGGCTGCTAGGCTGGAGAGTGTTTTTACCACTCCCCAGCCGCTCTCTGGTTGTGTAATAATGTCTGCTCATTTGTTTTTCATGGGTACTGTATTAAACTCTAAAACTTCCATGTCGACAGTAGTGTGCGAGAGTTTTGTGCATTGAGAAACGGACCGCCATCAAACCTGACATTCCAAGGGGAATGAGTAGCCTGTGGTCCTTCATTAGCACAATTAGTGGGCCTATACTAGGATGACTAGCTAGCTGCCTGAGCCCTCTGTCTGTCTGTTGGTCTAAGGGTCTGGGGCAAGGGACATGGTGACTCACGTGTCCATGCGGTGTCTCAAATGGGACCCTATTCCCTATATAGTCCACTACTTTTGGTCTAAATAGTGCACTATATAGGGAATATAGTACCATTTGGGTCCCTTCAGATTCACATTTAAAATAAGGCCTCATCTCAGCCTGACCAGGACATTCATAATCAGTGTGTTGTATGGGTAAGTTACTGGGTAGCCCAGAGACATCAGAAAGTGAGGGTGAATTATGTTGATTGGGGCATGGTTGTAGGCTTAACTATGGTTGTAGGCTAAAGTATTGCTTAACTGGAACACAGATCGTATTCAAACTTGAATACGCATGTGAGAAAGTGGGTAAGAGGGTTTTAACCGTACCTTGGCATAGTCCAGGGGCAGCTGGTCCTCTGGGCACTTGAAGACCCCCTCACTGTAAGACACAAGAAGGAAAAGACACGTTAGTTGCCTTCAAAAGGATCACCACCCCCATCTCTGCTCTCACACACCCATCCCAACCACACTGCACTGTACAATAAAGGCAGATGAGTTTCTGAGCCACTGGCTTTTATGTAGTTGCCCTTTCATCTTCCCTCCCTCTAGGGATTTATTTCCACAAATTCAGTTGTATTACTGGAGAGGAAAAGAGAACACATTAGAACCTGAACTGTCTATCCATAATACATTAAGGGCTTCTCTCGCTCGCCCCCGCCCCTCTCATGTCAAAGGTGTTCATTTTTACCCCTATTTTTGAAGGCAGGGGGATGACAAACTGAGCGTGTGTGAAGCGGCTGAAGAGGGCGGTAAAGCCTGGTCTTTGTACACTCACTGGTTTGCCAGTGAGGCTGGTGGCTTGTCTGGGCGACTAGCTGCTGCCTCTCTTTGTTCCTCCCTTCCTCCAGCGGCAATAAAACCCAAAATAAGATCTCTGGGTTTATCACACAGGCAGTGCCACAAAAAAACTCATTCCCTGCCCTGATTTAGAGGCCTTTTACCAAGGGGCCAGATGAGATGGGTGGCGGTGGCCCTCAGGTAACAACGCAGCACGTCCCCAGTCCTGATGTCACCATGAAATATTCACTCTGGTAAATAACGGAGATGACGTCACTGTAGTACTATAGGCAGTCAGGCAGGCAGTGGGCTCACTGCGTGCTGAGCCCATAGATCTACTGTACAGCAAAGCCAGTCAATCAGTGACACAAAGAGCAACTTTAAAAGGCCATCAGTGGCTGATCCCCTGAGATGCATTAGGGCTCGAACATACCAATAGCGTTTGCCTGCCGAGAGTACTCGCAAACTGACTGCAAACTGATTTTACATGTAGAATCGCGTGACAATGTCGCCAGTCAGATGTCAACAGCGCGCTGAACGATCGATAGACGAACGGGAAATCCACATTCGGTGCGATGTGTGCACCCTTTAAAGAGATGTGTCGGTAGTGTAGTGGTGGGCTGCTTGGCTGCAGGCCCCCTGCTGAGCCATAGGGGTGTCTGGGATCAAGAGGGTCAGTCAGTCAGTGACATGAGGATGTACATCCCTTTCCCTGTGGCCCAGTGCACATACATGAGATCGCAATGTCATTATCATAGGCCGCAGCCAGACAGACATCTTGTTGCAACAATGGCCATATTGATAGAGGTACTGTAACACGAATGGTGAAATGCTCCTTTGCTTTGCATACATTTTCAATTCCCACAGGTGTGAGAGAGACTAAAATAACCTCAGTGTTTTGGGTTAAAGCAACAAGGCCCTGAAGCTCCATCTGTCCTACTACCATGTACGAGGTAAACAACAGAAAGACATCTTTTAATGAACAAACTTCTCCTGACCTCTCCATTCTCTAAAGTAAATTAATAGATTAATGGGAAAACAAACAGCCCGAAGGGGGCAGGGAGGGCAGTGGTCTCTGCTCCCAGGGTCCTACAATGGGTTCTTCCCAAATTGCACCCTATCCCCTATGTAGTGCACTACTTTTGCACTATTTAGGGAATAGGTTGCCATTTGGGATGCATTCAATGTGCCTATTGACCAGGGCCCTTGTTACCCTGTAGTCTAGTTGGCCTCAATGTCACCTGACAGAGCCTGAGGCCAATGGGAGTGGACCAAAGACCCAGGGCCATGTGATGTTGGGACACATAATCAATGATCACCCTGCACTTTGCCCTGGCTGGAATGCCTGGCCTGTCTCCCCAGCTGCTGTGGAATCAGCTGCACACAGAACAACAGACCAGAGGGATGACGGGGAGATAGAGGTGAGTTTAATGCATTACGAGACAGCAGTAATTCCAGTCCATTAGGGTCACTCTGTCAGCAGGGAGCCGGAGAGCAATTAATAAACAACAATGCGGCTTTAAAAAAAACATTATTGATCACCAGGGGAGAGAGCCCAGTCAGCAGAACATCTCCTATGTACTGTGAAATCATTTACTCATCTCCGTCATTCGAGCCTCATCTATTTGATGTTGATGATAAGTTTTAGAGCCACAGGGTCAGACTGCATGACGCAGAGCTGTGGGCTACATCCCAAACAACACCCTACATACTGCACTATTTTTTACCAGGGCCCACAAAAGTAGTGCACTGTATAGGGAATAGGCGGCCATTTGGGACGTGGGGATGTGTAGTAACTGTTTCCCCGTATAGAGGAAGGAAATAGGAACAGAGAGAAAGGTGCTCCTTGCTGGACTAGACAGGGGAGATGTAAGCAGTGCAGGAAAGCAGGGTTTACAGCTAAAGGACCTACCCAGCCGCCTCCTCTGCTCTACCTGACACAGAGGCAGACAGGCGAAAAGAGCATCGTCACAGGCTGTCAGGATGATTCCCTCCCTGCTTCGCAGAGAAAGACCTGCAGCCACACATTCATCTGCTTGGCCCGCTGTTCATAATGTTACCCGACTCTCCAGCCAGCTTGTTTGTGGAGCTCACTGCCGCTTTGTAAATGCACATTAGCAGAGAGAGGTGGGGGCATTGGAATAATAATAGCTTCTATACAAGTCTTCCCCTTCTCTTGACAAACCATTTCTATGACTACTTGAAGGCCTCCTTACAGTGGAGTAAGATTGCACTAATTACCGTTCAATGCCCTTGACTACTTCAATGCCCACCTCCAATCACTCAGCACTGTTTGGCTGTTAGAGGATTAACAATATTGTAACACTGAAAAAAGAGAAAAGTCCTTTGCATACATACAGTACAGCCCGGTCACCCGCAGGGTCCTTGCACCCTGTCCACTTGACTCACAAACCAACAACACTACTGATACCAACAGCTTCACTACAACTAGGACACAGTTTCATGGGTGAAAAATATTTTTCCTTACTAGGATACACAGGGCAGAGATAACAGTGCCTGTCTTGTACAAGTCAATGATTATACAGGGTGAGAGGCTGATTAACAACAAACTAACCAATCACTCATGTTGGGAAAGTACTGAAGACAGAAAAGCTCAGTAACCACATACATGGAACTCTATTCCACATCAAGTAACTCATGCAAGCAGTAAAATTAGAATTAAAAAAAATAGATACAAATACACCTTATGGAGCAGCGGGGACTGTGAAGCAGCACAAACACAGGCACACACACACGATATAATACACCACTTTACACACTTGTACACATGGATTTTGTGTTGTAGATACAGTGGGGCAAAAAAGTATTTAGTCAGCCACCAATTGTGCAAGTTCTCCCACTTAAAAAGATGAGAGGCCTGTAATTATCATAATAACCCTAACCCACTTCAACTATGACAGACAAAATGAGAGAAAAAAATCCAGAAAATCACATTGTAGGATTTTTAATCAATTTATTTGCAAATTATGGTGGAAAATAAGTATTTGGTCAATAACAAAAGTTTATCTCAATACTTTGTTATATACCCTTTGTTGGCAATGACAGAGGTCAAACGTTTTCTGTAAGTCTTCACAAGGTTTTCACACACTGTTGCTGGTATTTTGGCCCATTCCTCCATGCAGATCTCCTCTAGAGCAGTGATGTTTTGGGGCTGTTGCTGGGCAACACGGACTTTCAACTCCCTCCAAAGATTTTCTATGGGGTTGAGATCTGGAGGCTGGCTAGGCCACTCCAGGACCTTGAAATGCTTCTTACGAAGCCACTCCTTCGCCCGGGCGGTGTGTTTGGGATCATTGTCATGCTGAAAGACCCAGCCACGTTTCATCTTCAATGCCCTTGCTGATGGAAGGAGGTTTTCACTCAAAATCTCACGATACATGGCCCCATTCATTCTTTCCTTTACACGGATCAGTCGTACTGGTACCTTTGCAGAAAAACAGCCCCAAAGCATGATGTTTCCACCCCCATGCTTCACAGTAGGTATGGTGTTCTTTGGATGCAACTCAGCATTCTTTGTCCTCCAAACACGACGAGTTGAGTTTTTACCAAAAAGTTCTATTTTGGTTTCATCTGACCATATGACATTCTCCCAATCTTCTTCTGGATCATCCAAATGCTCTCTAGCAAACTTCAGACGGGCCTGGACATGTACTGGCTTAAGCAGGGGGACACGTCTGGCACTGCAGGATTTGAGTCGCTGGCGGCGTAGTGTGTTACTGATGGTAGGCTTTGTTACTTTGGTCCCAGCTCTCTGCAGGTCATTCACTAGGTCCCCCCGTGTGGTTCTGGGATTTTTGCTCACCGTTCTTGTGATCATTTTGACCCCACGGGGTGAGATCTTGCGTGGAGCCCCAGATCGAGGGAGATTATCAGTGGTCTTGTATGTCTTCCATTTCCTAATAATTGCTCCCACAGTTGATTTCTTCAAACCAAGCTGCTTACCTATTGCAGATTCAGTCTTCCCAGCCTGGTGCAGGTCTACAATTGTGTTTCTGGTGTCCTTTGACAGCTCTTTGGTCTTGGCTATAGTGGAGTTTGGAGTGTGACTGTTTGAGGTTGTGGACAGGTATCTTTTATACTGATAATAAGTTCAAACAGGTGCCATTAATACAGGTAACGAGTGGAGGACAGAGGAGCCTCTTAAAGAAGAAGTTACAGGTCTGTGAGAGCCAGAAATCTTGCTTGTTTGTAGGTGACCAAATACTTATTTTCCACCATAATTTGCAAATAAATTCATTAAAAATCCTACAATGTGATTTTCTGGATTTTTTTTTCTCATTTTGTCTGTCATAGTTGAAGTGTACCTATGATGAAAATTACAGGCCTCTCTCATCTTTTTAAGTGGGAGAACTTGCACAATTGGTGGCTGACTAAATACTTTTTTGCCCCACTGTATGTGGTAGTGGAGTAGGAGCCTGAGGGCACACACTTAGTGTTGTAATGCTTTTAGAATTGTATAACTGCCTTCATTTTGCTGGACCCCATAATAAATACAAATAGTGTGTTTAATATAATCAGCACATTAAAATGTCAATGGGTTCCCATCCTTCCCCTGTCTCTCATACTGTGAGAGTAGCCTAGGCTCCACAGCTGTTGTGCTGCAGCACAGGGAGGCCAACATCAGATCCAGCAGGCCCCTGGACCAAAACAGCAGAAGGCCAGATGAGTATGCCCCACAGCTAATTACATGTTCAAAATCACCCCACTTATCTGGTTAGACAACAGCCTTCTCCCCAGCTCTAATTAGGGGCATTTCCCAATTCCCGTCCATGAGTGAAAGTCCCCCCCCAGCATCACCCTAGTATTTCCCTGGACCATCCCCCACTCCTCAGACCCTAATTGCACCCCCTCTCTTGCCCTCAAAATCTCTTGTAGGCCCTGAGAGCAGATTAAACAGCCATCCATTGAGCCCAGTGATAGTGATGAGGACTGAAGGTCACCCTCCATATGCCTCCTGATAGGCAGACGGCCACTGAGAAAAACAAGACAAAGCCCCCAGGTTTGGTTGGCCTGCAGAAGACTGCAAACGGCCTGTCAGGGACAGTACAGTACAGCCATCACACACAGAGAAAGAGGAGATGGCTCCTGATGGCTGCTACCTCACCGACTGAGGCCTAAGAATGACCCTGAAGCCTGATCTCTTGACTACCAGGGAGACCCCTGACCCTATGTTTACAATAGAGGGCATGGCTGTGGAGAGCTAAACAAACGCCTCTCGGAGGAGTTTGAGAGTTCTGGAAAGCAGGACGTCTACGACACATTAACGTCCAAAAGAGTTTTACTATTACCGTGAGAGGTTGTATGCATCCCAAATGGTACATTATTAACTAAATAGTGCACTACTTTTGACCAGGACCCATAGGTCATTTGGGACTCAGAAGAGGTCTTTTCAAACTCAGAGATCTCATCAAGAAAATTTACTGGGTCTTCTGGCTAGTAACTGTATCAGGCCTGGCTTGCTGGTCTTCCCTGGAAGCTTACTCTGAGGTTTTATGTTCATCTTCATGCCAAATCATTTTCTTTTCAAGTAAAGAAGTAGATTAACTATGCTACACAAACAAGATCTTAAAATGCCATCAGTTCCCTTTATTCAGGCTTCCTGGTTTTCAGTCTCCCAGCTGATCCCAATTCCATGCTTCTGCTGCCAGAATGTTGGGAGAAAACAGGACTCTTGTTTCATCTCAGCAGGAGTTCCCCTAATCTCCCAAATCCAACAGTTTTTTGTATGTGTATATGTGTATATGAATGTGTATGTGTGTGTTACAACTCACATCAAATTATCAGCCTGTAGTTTCCAACAGTAATGAGATTGTCATTATAACTGCCCTTTATAAGCCCGTTGACAGACTAGCCTCCTGTCCAGGAGGTGTACTTGTACATCAAGCTGCCTCACGCTACAGAAACACAACCCTAAAGGCCATTCTGTCTTGGACAATATAATATATACACAATAAACCTATCCTATGCAATGCTGAAGGGGAGAACATTTTAACACTTGCCAGTTAAATGAAATGACCGGTCGTCAACTACATGTTCTGTTGTTTATACGATGCCCAGTAGTAGCATTTAGAGATAATTAAAGGACTCTCATGCAAAGAAAAAGAGCCTCCAACACATTTTACTAAATATAATATATTTTTATTTATAGAAGAGGCAAATGAGATTAGAGAAGTGATCCGAAGTACAGTCCATATCCACATGAGTGAAGAGGTTTGTAGGACAGTGGAGGGAGAGATGGAGGGAAAGTCATTAGGCAGTGACCGGGTGAAGGAATGCCCCCTAGCCAAAGAAGAGTCAGAATGTGCTTCCCAAATGGCACCCTATTCCCTATAGTGCACTATTTTTGGCTAGTTATTCCCATTAGTGTCCTATTTTTGGCTAGAGGCCTATAAACCCTGGTCAAAATAAAGTGCACGATATAGGGCAAAGGGTGCAATTTGTTTTGACGCAATCAGAGGGATCTCCTGGATGAGGAAGGAGGTGGGGGACACGGGGTGAAGCAGGTGTTTCTGTCTATGGAACCCGATACGATGGGAGGGTAATGTTCCCTGCTCCCGCTAAATGCTGACTCAGTTTACAGCCTGGACAAAGGCAGGGGTTGCATCCCAAATGGCTGCCTATTCCCTACATAGTGCACTACTTTTGACCTGGACCCATATGGGAATAGGGTGCCACTTGGGACACAGTGAGGCTCACATCAGCCTTCTTCTTTGTCCCTGGGAGGAGAAGGAACCACCTCCACTTTCTCTATGCATGAATGACATCACCGGTTAACTCCTCACTACCTGACTGGTTCAGAGAATTCCGGAGTTTAGTTTACTGTAGCATGACGACTTGTGGGAAATTTCACACTGCTGAAAATGAATCAGAGAGGAGTTAAACAGAGTTCAATTGGATTATGTTGTGCAGAAACCAATGACCTTTGATAGGCCAATCATATCCTTAGGGTTTTGGGGATAAATCCAAACACACAGTAGGCTACAGTACTTCACGTGCAGCAAGGAAGCATGTTTGAATCAACATGCTGCAAAGTTTATTTTGGTTTCATTTAGTTGAGTACATACATCTGGTTATTTTTGGACTTTCTTTAATCAGGGTTTGATTGACTGATGCATAGAGGACATGCTTGTACAGCAAATGTAATTTGTAAAATCATATCTGACTCACATCATTGGTGTTTGCAATGTCCATGTCCAGTCAGTGACAGCTTAATGTGAACTGACCATGTCTGTATATCTGAAGGTCACGGACATCAACAAGAGTTGGTTCAGCCTTATAGGTATTAGGCCTAGTTCCTCAAGATCCAGTTTGGATCCACACACTACGTTTTCTGTATCTACTCTAAAAACAGACAGACACTCTTAAGACATTTTCATGAGTCTTTCTACTGTTGTTCTTAGCAACAATAGCACAAATGATGCAAGTGGAGGAAAGCCGACTAGGCCTCATACTACAACGACAAATGTGTGGGTAGTTGTCTGGTAACGTTTCCATGGCTCTCTTGCTCCTCCTGCTCTCCCTTCAACATACTGTATGTGTCCCAAATGACACCCTATTCCCAACTGACACCCTATTCCCTATATAGTGCACAGAGCTCTATGGGCCCTGTGCACTATAAAGGAGATTGGTTGTGTCACAAATGGCACCCTCTCTCCTCACTAGGATGAAAGGCGTTGACTAAGGTAGAAGAAACCCATAGGGAAAACGACTGATTAAATAGCCTACAGACAGACATAGCATTCAGACAGTGAGCATCCCCACCCAAGAGATGAGCTAGGCCTATACCAAGGCAGTTCTTTATTCCACACAAGGTGGATGTGTCTCAGAAATATACAATACTTTGATTCATAAACAGTATTGGTAAGGATACAATGTTGTGTTTAATGAAAGCTTCCCATTTCAGACACAGCGAGGCTTACCTCAGCCCGCTTCTTTGTCCCTGGGAGAAGAAACTACCTCCACTTTCTCTATGCATGTGTGTCAGTGATGTCGGTGATGTTATTCATGCATAGAGAAAGTGGAGGTAGTTTCTTCTCCCAGGGACAAAGAAGCGGGCTGAGGTAAGCCTCGCTGTGTCTGAAATGGCACCCTATTCCCATATAGAGCGTTACAGGCCCTGGTCAAAAGTATACCACTATATATGGGAAATGGTGCCATTTCAGACGCAGGTATTGATCATGGGACAGCTCTGTAGAAAAATGCACAAAGATGGAAGTTGTTTAGATGCAAGTGACGGCACGAGTTCACGCCGCTTACGTAACGACATTCATTTTTCTTTGCAGTTCTCCAAACACTCAGTGTGCTGACATTTGTGAGCACAAGTCATCTGTCAGCTAATTCACACAGTCCTGGCACGTTCAAAGGTTAGCAAAATATCAATTTGTTTTTCAAATGCCATCTTTGTTTAGCAGCACTAACGCAGGCAGTTGTTCAAGGGTAATACTGTGTTAAGGTATATTTTTCAAGGGTTTAAGAATTGCAATATTGTCATAATCAAGCTTTTGGATCCTGCTGTGAATTGCATGCATGGCAGCAACTCTTTTCCCCGAGTAGAGCTTAGGGGAACAAGCTAGCACTTCAAAACTGAAAACAAAAATGGGCAAAGCTATGTTCGCTGACATCCTTGTAAGAAAAGGAACAGACGGCTAGTTCTTTGACTTTTATGATATCAGAAGTCTGTTCTGAGCCACAGGCAGTTCCCCGAGAATACATAATGGAATAGGATCTGCACACTGTTCAGAGGGGGATTTGAGGTGGCTGATCGGTTTGAATCCAGGAGCGTCTGCTCTACACCGTTAGGATACACTGTGACTCATAGTGGCACAGCTCTGATGCAAGTCGACTGTGTTCCGGCGTAACAGAAAACACTGACTCCCAAAAGCATCCGGCCACCTGCCAGAGCACAGATCAGAGGGGGAACGGAAGGAGGGAGGGCGAGAGGGAGGGAGTGATGCAGCCATCTGCAAATTGGGCTCAAGTCTCTGAGACGCCATAATCCATGGTTAAGTCTGAGAGGAGGGGAGACGAAGTTTACACTCCCTCACAATCCCTGTTGCCATCTCCTTCCATCAATGTGACTGCGCTATAGACATGGGGTCTTCATCAGGGGAACCAGGGCCTCAGAATCTTCACGTAGCCACAACTGCCAACCCAGCACTTCTCAGCAGACCTCGCGATACGAAACCCTTTCTTGTCGACTTTGTATTTTTGTAATAGTCAATCGTTTGAAAATACTGTCAACTGATTTGTTTGATGGTTTCCTTGAACTGGCTAACCTTGACTCGGGATCTATAGCTCAGCTGGCAGGGTTATGTGCTTCATTTGGTTTGTAATGAATCGTCTTCCAATGGGAAGGACTGCATACAAGGCTGGATTTAACTGTACTGTTTAGCCTACATGTACATGGATGGTACTTGAATTAGATAAATAAATTAGCAAATGTAATGTATTCAGGGCTCTAAATTAAAAAAAAGTAATTGCTACCAACTTAACAATGTTAGGAGCACCACATGAAATTTAGGAGCAACAGAAAAACATATATTTTTTTACATTGATTGAGATACAGGATATATTGGGCCTGTATGAATTCTAGCTACTTTTGAAGCACATGTTGTGCCCTAGAAACTAATATGTAACACCGCAAACACAGTTTATTATAAAAGCTAAAATGTTGATACAAATACCTGTCATTGAAATTACTAAGTCATTTGTGGAATATTAGATTTCTACATTGTGTAGAAGCACTATTTTCCTATTGAGATGCATTACATTGAAAATTGTACACTGTCTCTTTAAAAACGTCAGGTTTTTGATGATGACATGCAAGAGAACTGTCATTAATTTATTGCCATGATCAAAGATGATGGATATACTGACAAGATACATGTCTCTCCGCCCTAACAATGGGAGTCGTTGTCCACAAAGCGGCATGGCGGTCTGTCTAGCTCCTGCCTATCCTTTCTTTTGATTGGTGGATACATCTCATTATTGTAATAATTTTTTGAATATTCGATGAGGGTTTTTGACGTGAACCACCTGTATTCAATGGAGAGATGCTATGCTACTAGCCTCATGCCATGAATATGCATAGCCATCTCGTAGTACTGAGCGGTTAGTGCGTATTGAGGTCGGTTCAATTATTTAAAAAATAATCATGGTAACACAGAATAAAACAATTAATAAAAGTCCCATGATGGTAGTGACTGCCCATTACTGCTTATCACTTAACATAACTTTAATACAATATTTCAGTTGTGTATATTACATTTGTTTTATTTGATGACTTTATTATTTCATTTCAAGTCATCATCTCATCTCTGTAGAGCTGCTGCCTATGCTGTCTGACAAAATCACTATTTTAGTAGTTCTTCAAAGTAAATATGGCATACTTTTATGACTGCTGAATACCAACTATCAATCACTTAGATCATGTATTTTCTGGTAGAGATACCACACAAACTAATAGCTGCTCTCTATATCCCCTCATGATCGTGCATTGTTCTGTGTCTTCTGTAGCAGATGTAAAAGAGACCTGATAAGTAGATGCGCAATGGATTATGGTCATTGTAGTTAATTACCACGTTCTATGCGCTAAACTATGTAGAATATTGGCCTGCTGGAAACTACAACTCCCTACTACATTGCACAGTTCAGGCTGGATCTGATATATCTCTAGAGATGAGCTCACAGAAAAAAAAACGAACGAAATGAAATTCTAATAATTGAACCGACGTTGGTCAACAAAAAATAACCTAAATTAAATCGCTCAGCACTACCATCTTGAGACAACTCTGATATAAAGTGTTTTTTCTCAAAGATGCCGGGATGTCACGTGTCCTACCGTACTTATATCAGTACACTCGTAACAACTTAAGCATTACGAAACTTCTATTAGATCAAATAAACCTCACGTAGCAAAAAACTTGCTTGGTGTGCAAAACAATGAAAATAAACAGCACATGCTGGCGGTAGACCAATTTTTTGCCGAGTTGGGCCTCTTTCTTCCTCCACTTTTCTGCTATGATCATAGAGCTTGCCAGTTTGTAGTCGTAAAACCCGGAAATGAATTACCTCTGGATCGTTCAGCCATCCCTATGGAAAAAATGGATAGGGAAAGAATAGGGTTTTGGAATAAATGTCAAAAATAAGGTCTGAGGTCAACACAGACTTAGGAGATATTATATGTTCTATGAGATAATATCAGTCAGGTAACATGACCTTTATGAATTATGAAGCCTTTGTGTTTTATATGGAGTTTTTTATTACATAAATTCTTCAAAATAAGTGACATTAGCTGATGAAGATTATCTCATAGAACAAAACGTATAAGATCTCCCAAGCCTGTGTTTACCACAGACCTCATCTTCGGCGTCTATCCAAAAACTCCAGTCATTTTCCCCATAGGCTTTGTCCAACAAACCATGGCAGAGTTGGTGCCAACAAAAAGACACCATTACTATTTCGCTCTATTGAATTCCTGAAGAAGCAATCCCTTTTCCTTTCTTTCTGGGGCCCCAAATGTTTGGATATAGTGGTAAAGTTACGAGATAGTTAGCCAGCCAATGCGGTAACATGACTGAACAAAGTGTAAACAAATGGTTAATGACACACAAGTAGTTGTAGGATGACCCACGACATGGTTTATGAATGTAAAGTTTTGTCCCAGCGATCCGCTATAGCAGGGTTTCCCAAACTCGGTCCTGGGGCCCTCCCCCTGGGTGCACATTTTGGTCACAGATAGAACAATGAGACAGATATTTCACTGGATGTATAAATGTGAAGCATCTGGTTGGCATGTCCACTCACTACCAAATAATAGCCTACTAGCGGGCAGTGGGAGAAAATGGAACGAGATGGATTTTAGCAGACATTCTGCAAATTTTGTCATTGATTTCAATTTGATCTCAATACAGTTGATCTCAATACAGTTTTTGGTTCCCAAAACTAAAAATATGTTGTGAACAGAGTGGACTAAGTTTTGTAGACTTTACCCTTTGCAAAAGCTTTTTTTAAATAACGCTGTTTAGGAGCGCAATGGCGAATTTAGTTATTGCTCATGCACACAACAGAGTAGTAGGCATTTCCTAACGGAAATATGCAGATGTATACCAGAACGCGCCAATAGGATATTGCTAACGTGTGCTTGGCTCTTCCCACCTCCTTGCTTGTTCTGACCACTATGACTCATTTGTTCCCATTGGAAACGTCAAGCTGTGGTCTATCTTGGTTTATCTTTGTTTTGTTTTTGCCCTAGCACTACACACCTGATTCATAACCAACTCATCTGAATCAGCTATGTAAAAACATGCACCCAGGGGGTCCCCAGGAACGAGTTTGGGAAACCCTGCACTATAGGAAGATAAACATTTTGTGCCGGTAATATGGGTCAGATCTTTTGACATGCTGTTTTCTCTGTAGTAAGGGTGCAACCATGACGCTAACGAATCTGCACTCGCTTGTTTCTCTAGGGCACTCAAACAATGGTGCAGCAAAGCCTTATCATTAGGGGTCGACCGATTAATCGGAATGGCCGATTAATCGGGGCCGATTTCAAGTTTTCAAAACAATCGGAAATCGGTATTTTTGGGCAACGATTTGCATTTTTTTTTTTTTTTTTTTTTTTTTTTTTTTTTTACACCTTTATTTAATCTTTATTTAACTAGGCAAGTCAGTTAAGAACACATTCTTATTTTCAATGACGGCCTAGGAACGTTCTGCCTCGTTCTGCAGAACGACAGATTTTTAACCTTGTCGGCTCGGGGGATCCAATCTTGCAACCTTACAGTTAACTAGTCCAATGCTCTAACACCTGATTACAGTGCACTCCATGAGGAGCCTGCCTGTTACACGAATGCAGTAAGCTAAAGTAAATTGCTAGCTAGCATTAAACTTATCTTATAAAAAACAATCAATCAATGACTGTCATTGCTCCAATGTGTACTTAACCATAAACATCAATGCCTTTCTTAAAATCAATACACAAGTATATATTTTTAAACTTGCATATTTAGCTAAAAGAAATCCAGGTTAGCAGGCAATATTAACCAGGTGAAATTGTGTCATTTCTCTTGCGTTCATTGCACGCAGAGTCAGGGTATATGCAACAGTTTGGGCCGCCTGGCTCTTTGCGAACTAATTTGCCAGAATTTTACGTAATTATGACATAATATTGAAGGTTGTGCAATGTAACAGGAATATTTAGACCCATGGATGCCACCCGTTAGATAAAATACGGAACGGAATAAACGTTTTGTTTTCGAGGTGATAGTTTCCGGATTAGTCAAAGGTATATGGTTTAGAGAGAAATAGTCGACGCGTTATAATTCCTGTAATAACTTGCGGCTGAACTTGAAAGGGGTTCCTTCGTTATTTTACCGTTCATGTCTTCCATAGAGAATGTCTTGATCTACTTCAAATAAGGTCTGTGTTTCGTGCAGGCTTAAACCGCCTCGACGTTTTGATACCCGTGTAAATCTCACTAGGATAAGGTAACGTTTGTCAACATATTTTCATAAATCCACTCTACAAAAAAAATGATCTTCGCTTATATTTAGCCAATATTGATCAGAGTTACCTTGTCCTATGGATATCTACACAGTTATAAAATTGGCAAGGTGGTGTAAGCCTACACGAAACACAGACCTTATTTTAAGTGAATCTAAAATATCCTATGGAATAAATGAAGGAACCGCTTTTCAGATTTTGCTAGAAGGTGTCATGGGAATTATGACTCACACTTTGGTCGTCAATTCTTACCATGCCCATTATTAAAATAGGATTTCCTGCATATAGAAATGACAGTTTTTGTTTTCAACATTCATCACAGGTAACTTAAACTCTATTTTTATTCAAACAGTTGAGAGTATTTGTCTCCTAAGCAGACTCTTCAGTATCATTGTCACTTCAGAGCTGTGTGTGTGTGTGTGTGTGTGTGTGTGTATTTATGTATTATATTAAGTTAAAATAAGTGTTCATTGTTCATTCAATATTGTTGCAATTGTCATTATTACAAAAAATGTGTGTGTGTGTGTGTGTGTGTGTGTGTGTGTGTATGATATATATATCAAAACATTTTTATTTATTTTTATAAATCGTCCGATTAATCAGTATCAGCTTTTTTTGTCCTCCAATAATCGGTATCGGCGTTGAAAAATCATAAAATCGGTCGACCTCTACTTATCATTACAACAATTACTATCTGAGAAATGTTTTTCATAGTCTCACAGTTGTCCCAAAATATAACTCCTGGTCGCACAGGAAAATATTTGGTTGGATATGCGGCCAAATTGGTCAAACTTTAGAGCCTTGAATGCCTTCCCAGATCATTTCCCCACCCGAATTCTTCCCAGGATTATATGCTGCCTGCATGCAAGAGGTACAAGGAAATCAATTCAATTTCATTAACTCCTGCTGATCTGGGTCCAGGGTGGGGGTTGAGATGGAGAACGGTCCCATCAATCCTACTGAGAGCTAGCTGTGCTCTGGCTGCACACCACGCATGACTGCAGCCGCCCTCATACTCAACACACTCACAGCATAGACAAAGTATACACAGCCAAGAAACCCCTTAGAGACACACACTGTACACACACCACCATGCAGGACCAGCAGTATCACTGCTCTGAAGCAGTTCAGTTGAGTCAATGAGAACCCATCTAAGAATGGGGGCTTGATGAGGGCATACAAATTAGAGGCTTGTCTTTGAACTTTAGTTTGAGTTGCATCCCAAATGGGACCCTATTCCCAATATAGTACACTACATTTGACCAGAGCCCTATGCATCCCAAATGGCACCCTATTCCCAATATAGTACACTACATTTGACCAGAGCCCTATGGGCCCTATATAGGGAATAGGGTAACATTTGAGATGCACCCAGGGTGTAGAGGTAGTGGAGTGGGGTGGGCTGAGCTTCTCACAGGGCTTGGCTACCACCAGGGGCCAATGAAGGTCCTGGGTTTGGCATGGCACACATGTGAGAAGGAGCCACTAGCCTCTGAAGAAGTGCTAAGAGCTCCTATCAAGGTATTAGAGGTGTGAAACACCACACTCTAGTCAGTACTGTCTGTTCCTGCTCTCTTTACTACCCTCACAACTCTGGTAAACCAGGGCACTAGAAGAAAGAGTGGAATCTTCAGTTTACACATATTGGACTCAAATTAGGTTACACGCACAGTAAATTAATTTCCTCACACATGCAAATTTGAGCCGTTTTGATGACAGATCTAATTGTAGCGTTGCTTCAGGGGGCAGATGTCTGCTGTGGGGGTGATCTGCAATGAGCGAGGCCTGCTGTTGTGGTGCCGCCACAGTAATCCTGAAGAATGCTAACCAACGCTGGGCAGAGGGGCTCAGAGACTGGTTTATGACTAGCCCGGGTGCTGACTGGCTTATTAAAAGAGGCACTTCATCTTATCACACACACATAGCATAGGACTGAGAGACTGTCCTGCCATCACTCCTCAAACACTGAGGATGTGTCCCAATTGGCATTCTATTCCTTATGTAGTGCACTACTTTTGACCAGGGCCCAACCTGAGTCCGCTACTGGAGCCTGAAAGTAAAGCAACACAGTAAATCTGAGAGGTAAAGGTGACACCCTTCCCCCCTCTCAAACTCACAGGAGGTATTCAGACTCCTCTTACAAACGCTTCACTAATCTCAGGTATTCACTGTCAGGATATCCGGCAAATGAGAAGAGTGCAGATTTGGTGTTAATCCTGAGGGATGAGAGAAACAGAAGACTACTATTCCATCCCTGGAGGATAAAGGACTGCTTCTTAAAGCACTGCCTGTGATTAGCTGGAGGTATCAGCTCCTTAATGCAGAGGTGAAATGGTTCCTCGTTGGGAAATGAAGTATATTTGAGACCTCATGGGACAGCCTACTTTAGGGAAAAAGACTACAGCATCCCTGAGAGAGTAAGTCAATCCACTGCACATTCTAACAAAGGCAAAAAGCTGTAAGACTGCCCAAGATTAAAATTGAACTTTCCACTACTTACTACAAAAGTTGCCTTGATACTTATGACCAAAACTGAAGTATGATGTAATAAGCAGACACATACAGTATACCGTAGAGGTTTCCCCCAGAAGGCATCCCACCACCAAACAACACAGCAAGAGTACTGTGAGTAGAGCATCTATCAACCTCCAGAAATGAGTGTTTGGCAAAATACAAAGCCTTGAGTCCATAGCTATAAACCAGGCCCAGAGATAATACAGCAGGGACACAGAGTACTGAGAGTGATGAATAAGCCCATGGCTAGTTAGTTTCCTCCATCAGCATGTATCCCCAAAGAGTAATCTTCCCCCTGAGCGCTTGTGAACAGTTTTAAAACCACACAGATCAGTTACTCCCAAGCCGAGACAAAAGGTGCTCTCCATAAAGTATTACTGGCGGCTGTCCAACTACAGGTAATATATCTATCACAAGCCACTTAGCGGTTTAGTTTCTAAATTAGGCATCCTTGAAAATGTTCCTAGTCCAAGGCTCTACACTACAGTCAGTGCCACTTGTGACAAGTGACGGTTCATCGACCCTCCAGCCCAGTTCATCTTGATTTACCTGCTCCCTGACATGACAGAGCACATTATACTGTCATTTAGTCATTCTGTTGGTTGAGCACACTCCTTAGTGACCATTATTCTATGCTCACTGACTCGCATAAGGCGAGTCAGGCAGTCAGAGCCCCTTTGATTGCCTGGACAGCCAAGCCATCTACTCCATGGTGTAGTAGAAACCAGTGCTTCGTCCATCACTGAAATAAAGCACTCATAACAGTGACTGTTGTTCCTACTCCTCGCACAGAGCAAGGATGAGTCATAAACAAATAAAAAATAAAAATTGCACTTCTCTTTTTCTACTAGTACAGACTTTGCTGTTAGCTACTTTGAGGAAAACTTTACTTACACCGACTGTGATATGTGGTTGTCTCCCCTAGCCATTTTAAGATGAACACACTAACTGTAAGTCACTCTTGATAAGAGCGTCTGCTAAATGACTAAAATGTAAATGTAATGAGGTCCTACAGAAAGAGAGAGACTACAAAGAGGAAAGCAGACAACATGATCTGAAGTGTCCTGACCCTCTAATCCCGTGTCAACTGCTTTTGTCACACTGGTCCATTGAAAAGTTTAGGCAATGACAAAAAACGGACACAAATTATGGAGAACAACAATGGCCTGCCTACAGGATCACATGGTGGCAGGCCAACATTAGCATTGTGCTAATCCAGGGAGCTGGTGGCTAAAGGCGGATTACCTCACCAACTCCATACTGCTTCTCCCCAGCACACAACCCCAGGGACAGCAGGTGGGCTGGACACATAATCCCTCCCTGCTGCCAATAATATCTTATGGACTACAGATCTTTTGATTAGTCTGCATCTGCTCTCAAGCCTGCACAGAGACATGCAACATGTAGCAATATGCTAGCGTTGGCTAAAAATGGCACTGGTGAAACTTATTTTTGTATAATAACCTTTCATCACCACTCAGTGCCTTCAAAACATTCACTGTGTGAGATATCAGCAGAATGCAGTAAAATGCTCCAAAATTTTTTTACCCTTTATTTAACTAGGCAAGTCAGTTAAGAACAAATTCTTATTTACAATGACGGCCTACGTGGGTTAACTGCCTTGTTCAGGGGCATAACGACAGATTTTTGCCTTGTCAGCTTGGGGATTCAATCTAGCAACCTTTCGGTTACTGGCCCAATTCTCTAACAACTAGGCTACCTGCTGCCCCTTCGGTGACAAGCCATGCAGTGAATTAATTAACATCAAGCTATTCATACCTTGCTTCTATGGCACATCAATAGATGAGGAGTAAGTTAGACAAATAAGATAAAATTGAGGACTGATGAAAGCAATATTTTTTCTGTGTCTAACCTATCTGACCTGTGATTCACCACTGTGCTCTTGTTTCATACTCAATGCCCACAACAAACATAAAGCCATTCGTTGGTTGTTAAGACCAGAGTGGTTCATTGCAAGCTGTATTTGTGTCTGGAGAGAACAATGGACAAAAGGAATGTCCTTCTTGTCACCTTTTAGGAGCTGCTGATACAAAAAGGAACAGCACCAATTTCAAGTTCCAAGTTGCTCTCCTTTCTTCACCTTGATAGGGTTTACATAGAATATAGGTGAACTACTGTGCTTAGTGCTTTATCCATAGAGATTGGTCTATTATTTATGGATTTACCAACAGTGAGATCAGAGGGTTTGTTCTCTGTCCCTTGATCTCACTTTCTGAATGTACAGTAAGCCTATGTGGGTGAGTGAGATATCAGGATTTGTGTGTACACTACTTTCATCTGTGTCGTGTGGTGTCTCGGAGCTTAATTTAGCTCAATCCCAACGGAACATCTGTGGAAAAATTCTGCCACGCCTTTAGTGTTGTTGAACCCATTCATTAGCAGGTTGGGTAAGAGAAGGAGAGATGTTTCAATCAGGAAAACAACAAAGATTCCCCATGAGAAATAAATAAACAAAACTATAAACACCAATTGCTGATCCTTAAGTCCTAACGTGCCTTCAAGGTATAACTTGTAGATAAGTAAACACCATGTTATCAGTTCTGTTCAACTCCTCCACAGAAGTAAAGCTGTGAGGAACTTGTGTGAGGGCGTGGTCATCTGAGGAGGAGTGCAAGGTGGAGAAGTTAATGATTGTGGATTCACCCTGTGCCTGCCTGCCTGGCAGTGTGACCTGCCTCTGCATGAGTAATAGTCTGAGTCCCAAATGGCACCTTATTCCCTACATAGCGCACTACTTTTGACCAGAGCCCATAGGCCCCTGTCAAAAGTAGTGGCCTATGAAGGGCATAAGGTGCCATTTGGGATACACAAGTCATCATTGCGGCGGATGGCACAGAACTCAACCACGCGTCTTCTCTTCCCTCGTCTGTCATGAGTCACTCATCACAGGCTTCCTCCTCGCTCACAGCCACAAAACTGTCCAAACTTTCTTCCTCGCCTTCTTCAAACTCCCTCACTAAATGCTGTTTGCTTTCAAAAGGTGATCAAAAGGACGCCTTACCCTGGCACTTTTCTATGGTGACACTTCAGAGCAAAAACAGCCTTACATAATAATCATTTATATCTGCTCTACCTGCATTTCCATTTATCTGACATTTAGGAAAAAGCTATTTTTCTTGTTTTGTCAGTAAGCCAATTCATTTCAAGTCAGTGTGTCTGAGCTGTGCACCTCACTGCTGGTGACAGTTTGAGAGGGCCCTGTGCTGGCTGTGGCCATGGTAACAGTGAGGGAAGGTGAGGCTCTTTGTGTGAGAGAGAGCTCAGTAAGCAGACAGGGGGCTGCTGTCTGTGGTCTAGCCGGCGACACACACACACACACACACACACACACGATAAGGCCAGAAAGCTTGTCTCCGGACATGCTGTGGCTCCTGTTTCCCTTATCAGCCTGAATCTGAAGCCCACAAACATTCAGACAGAGACAAAAACAACCTGCCAGATGACTGGATTTATCTCTTTCACTCTGTTCCCTTCTCCTTGAGCCATACATGTTTGAAACCAGCATTCAGCTGCAGCTCAAGTTGCTGTCCACTCCTCTTTTCGAGGATGTATTTTCTTTGTTTGGCCAGGCGAGGCAGTGACGTCAAAAATACTCCTTTGTGTCGAAACGCCTAGAAAGCAGTGCTCCTGTTGTATGCATTCTTTAAGCTGCTCCTGTTGCCAGGAATGACAACATTGAGGCATTTTCTTTTGGAATAAGAGACAGAGTGCGACGAGGGAGAACAATTAGCCATGTGAATTTGACTAAACATAAACAAAGCACAATGGCCCAGTTTAGTGTTACACTATTTGTGTACATAAGTCTGTCCCTGCTTTCTATGACTGTAGAGAGGGAGAGAGTGCTAAAGGTAGCGAGAGAGAGAGAAATTTCAGCAGGTTTCTCTTGTTCAACGGTATTGATTTACAGGTCCGGATGATGACTGAAAGGAGCGACACTGAACAAAAGCCAAAATGAAATGGGAAATTAATTGAGAAATGAACGAGACGAGAGGCTGCAATGAGACAAATGCTCTCTCATCCCAAACAGAGCGGTAGTGAATGATGCATCTGGCCACGAACGTGAGCTGGTCACTTACTCCGCTCGGCTCTTTCATAGGATCAATAGCCCATCTGTGCAGGGGGAGGAGAAGGGAGGATTGGAGGAGGCTGTGCATTGTGCCTTGTTGACATATCTGAAATGAGCTGTGAGAGAGAAGGGAGGATGCCACACAGACAGAGAGTGGTGGTGGTGGATGGTCATTGGGGTTTTAGTTAGTTGTCCAACACAGTAAGTACAGCTAGCTGATGTTAAGGTAGGGCAGGAAGGAAGGAAGGGAGCCATCATCACAACGGCCCTTTCACTGGCCAGGGGGAGGGGGCTGAACGGAAGGGCTTAGGGTTGAATGGCAATGACCTTAACATTGAAGGGGCCTCTCCCGAATAAATGACTATAATTCAGGATGTGTGTGTATGCTTTTAGTGAAAAGCTTAACTGCTATGCCAACACCTGTTCTGGTCTACAGTGGACCCTTTCACTGAGACAGGTGCCTTCCCCACGTTCCAGTCCCACTGGCCAGCTGCTCTCCTTTCAGAGCCCAGACACAGATTCCTCACATGCCTGGGCGTCCACTCAGCAACCAGAACCAATGGTCAGTCAGTCAGTCAGTCAGTCAGCTGCCTGCCTGCCGCTAATGAGCCTCTCACAACATCAACTACCCCTCACAGACACGCTTCCAATAGCTCTCAGGACTACTGGGTTTAATAGAAAGTAGTCAGAAGCCTCTCTTGGGGAAGAAATTGTATACATTAATTAATGCATTATACTAGCTTAATATACGTGGGTGTCTGAGCATGTGTGTGCATGTGTTCATTTGCAGAGGGGCTGGCAGCTTTACAGCCAGTGCAGCAACTTCTGCACAACACAGATAGATTGGGGGAAGTCAATTAGCTCAACAGGGAGCAGTGCGGTGATGTAGCCAAGGAGTGGAATGGGGTTCGAACAGCTAAGCACAAGCTGTGCCATGGCCAAGCAGACCCTCCCGTGTCCGCTGTGTAACCTTGAATTGGTCATTAGGGTAATCTGCCTATCCATCCACCTCCTAACAGCCCTCATCACTTCCCAGTTCCCACAATCTTAACTCAGACTCTCTCCGCTGTACATTGTCCATTAATCCTGACGTAGTCTGACGTGAGCGCTAGTATGTTTCACAATAAACACCTTATATTAGCCCTTTCACATTACATGCACATGTAGGCACTGGCCATGCTGGGAGGGCTGCCAACTGCTCAGGCTCCAGTGACAGGGCTGGGACTGGCAGCTTGGCCCCAGCATGCTCTCTGTGTGAGGGGCAAGGTGCTCCGCTGCATAACTGGAATGCCTACCACCTTTGTTTGGCCTGAAGAGCTGCCAGATTCCGAGCTGTTTGAATAAGACCTCCTATAGCCATGGACAAGTCTCAGCAAGTCCCAAACCTGCTCTAGGGATGCTTCGTGCACACTTTGTATAAGACCAACAATGTTGATAAAGAGAACTGGGAAGATAAGAGCATTGATGCAGGAATGTTGTCAGCACATTTGGAGAGGCTAGACAAGAATTTTAAGTACTTTCCCTCTTTGAGAGGTGTGAAATTTTGTCCTGAAAAAAGTACATGAACTTACTCACATTTTCATAGCTTAGACCAACAATTAGCATCACCAAGCCCTTACGCCAGTGACCAAGGCATAGAAAATTACTATTTTCTATGCCCAGTTCCCACTAAGGGAGTTTGACAATAGCAACTGGGCCGTCCAGTCCATGTGGAGAGAGTCTGTGTGAAGGAACTCTGCAGCTGTGCGAAACAGACCGATAACGTTCTCTCAGCGATGTCATCCTCACAGCTGGAAGTCTAAAGCCCCTCAGCTTCCTCCCATGAGACCCCATACAATGTCATCATCCTGCAATGTCCTGGCTCACATCCATATCACTCCTCTCATGGTATAGGGGGTCTTATGGGAAAACGCTTGGAGAACAGTAAGGCTTATGTTCTGCCAAGGAGCTGAATGAGAAAAGATGGTGCCCTAAAGTTAAATGGATGGGTGACTTCAGGTTTCAGCATGCACTGTATATCACGCCATGTGAGTGACACACAAAATGTTCAGTGAGTATACAATACTCTCTTAACCACATACACTCACGCCCAGCCACACTCACACGTAAACACAAGCAAACATCATCACCTTTGCAAGTGTAGACGTTGTTTTACAGTCACACCCACAACAGAAACCTCTTATCAGGGCAATAGAAATATCCTGGTGGTGTAAGTTCCATACAGGTTGACAAAATACAACCTTGTTGGTTTGTTGTTTTAGTGAGGTCATCCATTACAAACAACAAAGGATTAATGCATTCCCCAGGTTACCTGAGTTAGCCTAATTCTGAAAAACCTAATGGAATACAGACCAAGTATTTTTTTATTGACCATATCTGTGTAGGCCATCAAATCAGTGTGTCCATGTACAGTAACGACTACTGTACCAGTTGATTTGGGTGAATGAGCACCATATAGGTCATGGAGTCATTCTGAAGGGCATAGCTATAATTCATACTGTATGTGTAACTGACATGTTAAACTTGAAAAGATCAGTGGACTTTCACACAATGGATCACTTCAAAGTCCATGCACGTGTGAGGAAGTACTGGTTTAGTTTCTCTCAATAGGGATAGCTTACATTGGGATATTTCCATGTCAGGGTGTGTCCACCCTGCCTCTCCTTTACTGTATATCAGGAACTGCCTCTATGTACTAGCTCTGGGGTAGTTTCTCTAGTTTCCCCTAGGCACAGATCTAATAAATCAGCTTCCCCTCCATCAATCCTAACCTGAACCATTGGTGGGAGGAAAATACAAAACTGACCCAAGATCAGTGTCTAGGAGCCACTCCTTTGTATGGGCTACTACTGCCTCAGTGTTTCTAGCCGGATTCTAGACTCCATCATTCCCAGTTCATCAGCTGGAACAGCAATATTCAGCTTTGAGAGGTCTTCACCACCCACCCAGAGAACAGAGTAGAGCAGAGTAGACCAGAGCAGAGGCCTGGGGGATTTCCCTCCGCTAACTAAACCCCCTTCAGCGAAGCACAGTGAACTACGTTGTGTACGTTGTGCTCAGCAATAGACGAAGCACTCCCTTTCACTCCGCATCCCCTTCTGTATCCTCGTGTTCCATACATACATAAATGTCTTTGGACAACTGTGAGGGTCTATGAAGGCCTCTGTGAAGCGACTAGAGGATGCGTGTGGGGCTGGGGACTGGACATCCTCATTCATTACTAGTCCGGCTGAACCCACACACAAACAAACACACACGCTTTTTCAAAGGCCCAGCTGCCAGAGCAGGCCTGGCTCACACACACAGAGCTGGGCACCAGTACTCCCCGACCCCATTTAGTCCTTTAAGAGACACTAGATAACTCCCTGGCCAAAAGTGCCTCTATTCTGCGTTCCCATATCAATCTGCACACACAATGGACAGAAGTCAATTCATCTGGCTTTAATGGAGACCAATGTTGCTCACCCAGATTCCCTCCCTCTCTCAGACCACATCAAGTATCCCCTTTTTTCCCCCTCCAAACGCTTTCCTCACTGCAATAAGCTTTTTGTTTCCTTGCTGCAAACTCTCTTTCCCAGACTGCGGAAGGGATGGAAGGAAGAAGCGGGATGTGAGGAAGGAGAGGGGAAGTAGGAGGTAGCGGAGGCACTGATAATGCTGGTGATTAGGGCTGTCCCAGACTAAAAAAAAAAAGAGTCATCCTGTTCTTTTGACCAATAAGTTGATCGAAATGTTTAGACTTATTTTTCCATATATAGACAGACACACCATATGTGTTTGAATAAAATCAACTACATATGCACAGAGCTTGTCTGATACTTTAAGCACACTGTTTGATTAAATCATTTAGACACAAATGACTCAAGAGTCCGATGGTCACACAGTTAAAAGAAATTACGGCGAGTGCCTGTGTGATTTGCGCACGTTGTTTCGCTCTACTCCCTACTGCAGCGAAAAGGCACCACAGTAAGTGTTTGTTGCGCTGTCCGTGCTGAAGATGCTACATCATTTCAGCCATTTCGTTTCTTACTTGTTTCTGACTGAAAAGTTCTGTTACCGAAATCCACAATTTGTCTACGAAAAACATTCCATATTCCCTCAACCCTTTCTCTCTTTACGGGAAACATGTAAGTGTCGCATGCATGTGACCAATAGGGCCTGACCTATAGCCTATCATAATCACATCAATAAATTGGTTATAACAAACTCCCAACACAGTAATGTCGACAGCTAAATGGATGCGGAGGACGTGAAAAATAAATTAGAAACGGGAAAATGTTTCCTGGTTGCTCAGGAGGGATAGGGGAAGTCAGATCTGTGGAAGACATTTGACTACTGGATATCTAGAAAAAGGAGGGTATAGGAGCAAGTGTTGCCTGAGTATTATGTGTGACAAAGAGTAGCAGTTAGATTACAATATTATATTTTTTCTGTCCATTTGGAACAGTGTAAACACTCAATAAGTGTACCAAAGAGTGTTCTAACAAAAAAATAAGATAAAGCCTTTATTACAGCAACTAAAAACAGTTGCAAACATTTGTGAATTGCAGTTTATTTATTGTTTAGGCTAATTATTCAAAGCGCCCTTTGTTATTTAATTTAAAAACTAAAATGCTTGATTTCATTTCAAAGCATGAATGTCTCATATGCTGTGTAATGGCATGAATGAATGAATGAATGAATGATCTATTGATTGATACAGTAGCCTATATATTGAAAGTAAGTTACGGTATAAAGAGTAAACAGGACTCTTAGGCCTGGTGGTTATACAAGGCTAGTATACAAAGACCACTAATGATAACGACATCACTGATTATTATAATGATGATCTTAATAATAATTGTAAAAATACAAATAAGGAGATCAAGAAAAAGGGGGGCATAGGAGTGAGAGCTGCATGCATTTTATGTGCAATTTTTCTGCCTGTTTAAAACAGTGTAAACAGCACTAAATCAACTTTAAGCAATACCAGACTGTTCTAACGAGAGAAAAAATTCAGGCCTTTATTACAGCATAGTAAAGATTAAAAACAGCCGAATCTGTGAAATTGCTTTATCCGACATTTTGCCTTTGCATGAGGCTTGGTGCTCACGGAATCAGCAGGCTAACAAACAAAACTGAAACAGGCAAAAAAGCAAGATCTCTCTTCTTTCTGTAGATATGGATAATTTATAAAGCCAGGCACATTTAACAGTTCGGCTATTGATTATAAACCAAATTAAATGTTCTGTGTCCTCGTCTCTGCTGCATCTGCCTCCCCCGCATTGTTTTCAATCGCAATATGCACATAGCAACATAGGGAAAGGTGCCAATTCTACAGCGCACTGAAGATTATGTTTCAGAAACGTGGACAGTGACCGTATCCAATGCGGGAGAAAGCGCATTATATAAAATAATTAGATTTATTAGTGTTGCACCATTATTTTTACATACTATAACCATATACAATTTTAGTATCACAGCATGTCTTAGAATGATGGACTGTGTCATCCCCATGGCCTCCGCAATGGATGAGCCCACAGAGACTGGCGCGAATCAGAAAGGTGTCTTGTGAACCATGAACAAATTTTTTTTGCGACTGCTCGACTTAAGAAATCTTAGTCGACCAACAGCTTATTGACCAAACAATCGACCAGTCGACTAAATGGGGTCAGCCCTACTGGTGATGCTGCATCAAAGGGACTTCAGTGTTATTACATGTGTGGGAGATTGGAAAGCCATAAAGGAAAGTCAGGGAGCAGAGAAAAAGAGATGAGTAGGCCTATAGCTTGCATCAGCAAAACAGCACAAAGCAATCACCACGTCCCAAATTGCACCCTCTTCCCTACATAGTATGCTACTGTTGATGAGATCCCTATAGGCCCTGGTTAAAAGTAGTGCACTTTAACAGGGAAAAGGGTGTCATGTGGGAGACACACCAATTAGACAGTAAGGTCCACGGGACAGCAGAGGAAATCAGAAGTTACAGTAGGCTACCATAGTGTTGGGGAGGCCCATCCAGGAAGAAGTTACAGTAGGCTACCATAGTGTTGGGGAGGCCCATCCAGGAAGAAGTTACAGTAGGCTACCATAGTGTTGAGGAGGCCCATCCAGGAAGAAGTTACAGTAGGCTACCATAGTGTTGAGGAAACATATCCTGGAATAAGTTATGGGGCAGAACAAACCAATAACTGCAACTGTCAAGACCAGGCCGGAGCACTGTATCATTCCCACAGAGACGACACAGTAGCGTGCGTGTGACACTGCCTTGGTTCACACACATTAACGCAAGATAAATGACTCCATGTATGGGATGGGTTAGGCACGTAAGGCTGCTCTTGCCCTATATCATGGGGATAATAGTTTTTTTTGTATCGTTTGAGTGTTTATTCTCCTTTGCTCATGAGGTATTGAGCTAATTGCCAAGGCCTATGATAAGGATTTTGCCTTCGCCAAACAAGGCTGCGTCCCAAATGGCACCCTATTCTAGAGGTCGACCGATTATGATTTTTCAATGCCGATACCAATTATTGGAGGACCCAAAAAAGCCGATACCGATTAAATCGGCCGATTTTAAAAAAATGTATTTGTAATAATGACAATTACAACAATACTGAATGAACACTTATTTTAACTTAATATAATACATCAATAAAAATACATTTTGCCTCAAATAAATAATGAAACAAATAATGCAAAAACAAAGTGTTGGAGATGTAAAAGTGCAATATGTGCCATGTAAAAAAGCTAACGTTTGAGTTCCTTGCTCAGAACATGAGAACATATGAAAGTTGGTGGTTCCATTAAACATGAGACTTCAATATTCCAAGGTAAGAGGTTTTAGGTTGTAGTTAATATAGTATTTATAGGACTATTTCTCTCTATACCATTTGTATTTCATATACCTTTGACTATTGGATGTTCTTATAGGCACTATAGTATTGCCAGTGTAACAGTATAGCTTCCGTCCCTCTCCTCGCCCCTACCTGGGCTCGAACCAGGAACACCTCAACAACAGCCACACTCGAAGCAGCGTTACCCATCGCTCCACAAAAGCCGCGGCCCTTGCAGAGCAAGGGGAATAACTACTCCAAGTCTCAGAGCGAGTGACGTTTGAAACGCACGAAAGTGCTGTTTGAATGAATGCTTACGAGCCTGCTGCTGCCTACCATCGCTCAGTCAGACTGCTCTATCAAATCATAGACTTAGTTATAACATAATAACACACAGAAATACGAGCCTTTGGTCATTAATATGGTCAAATCCGGAAACTATAATTTCGAAAACAAAACGTTTATTATTTCAGTGAAATACGGAACCGTTCGGTATTTTATCTAATGGGTGGCATCCCTAAGTCTAAATATTCTTGTTACATTGCACAACCTTCAATGTTATGTCATAATTACGTAAAATTCTGGCAAATTAGTTCGCAATGAGCGAAATGACCCAAACTGTTGCATATACCCTGACTCTGCGTGCAATGAACGCAAGAGAAGTGACCCAAATTATTATTATTATTATTTTTTTTAAATCGGCGCCCAAAATTACCGATTGTTATGAAAACTTGAAATCGGCCCTAATTAATCGGCCATTCCGATTAATCGGTCGACCTCTACCTTATTCCCTATACAATACACTACTTTTCACCATAGCCTTATGGGCCCTGACCAAAAGTAGGGAATAGGGTGCCATTTGGGACACAGATCAAGACCAGCATACACAGTGGTACAGGCATGTGATTCACAGTTGATTGCAGAAGTGATCAGCCTCAGGTCTGTGCTTGCTCTACTACCCCATGACTCTACATCAGAGCTGGGCAAGGCAGCCTCCAGGGCTTCTGCCTGTTGGCCTGTTGTATTTAAACATTCCTCCCTCCCTCTCTCTCCCTGGGTGGAAACACAGCCCATTAGCATCACATGCTGACAGACTGACAGGCAAGTGAAACCTTTTCATCACAAAGACATGATTCAGCAAATAAAGCTATTATTGTATTAGTCAAAAGTAGTGGGTCTGTAAGAGAAAAGGGAAATGTTATTGTACGATAGCATATGAAAAGTGTCAAACCTGAAGCAAGGGTGTGGAGGCCACTTATTTCAAAGGATCCCATGAGGAAAAGTTTAAGATGAAACTTGGCTAGAGGGGAAGGAGAGATATGTAGCCATAGATCATTTACACTTATAAGTGGAAGTGTCAATTTGGTGATTCACGCTCTAAAGTAATAATCTCTTTTTAAAAGCTCATGTTCTATAATAGTTATACATCGTGTTTTCAGTCATATGTATTATCTATCCAGATGTAATGTATATCAAAATAACTTTATTCTTGCTATGCAACTACTGTGAAAAAAAAATAAAAAGTGCCATGTATGTAAAATGTACATGTAACAACAAAAGAAAAAGCTGTAAAACAACATTTATTTTTGTCCTTGAAGAGGTGGTTGGTGGTTGGGCAAAACATTTTAAATAATTATAATAAAAAATACATAAAAAAAAACTGTTTTTTTGGCCTGTTGCAAAAGAGTGGTGAATCCAGGTGGGTCCCAGGGACGCTGTCAGAACTATCAGTGTCAAAGTGAAAGCAGGCTGGCAAGCCTGGACTGATCTCAGATACTGTACACTAAAGCTGGGACTCACTGGGAGGGGGATCTACTCTGTACAGAATGTATCAAAATGACCTCAGAGAGCTTTGGTATACTGGTGCTTCCTCCAAAATGATCTCACCTGTACCTTGTGCAATCCCTTCGTGTGCAATGGTCTGTGTCCTCGGTTTTCACAGTGTGCTAACTAAGCCAATGGAAACACACTCAGTGAACTCCGCTATGTGTGGATTTTTACTGGGTTAATCAATTGACTAGATCAAAGTGTGTGAGATCGATGGAGAGGTGAAGTGGCTGTCAAATAGCCTAAACCCCCTGTCAGCTGGACCAATAGGATCCTGACAGATGAAGAAAGAAGTAAAGTAGGAGTGGACAGACCTCATGAGGCATCAAAATGTTTTAGAGGATAAAATACCAGTCAGAATAAGTGTGATGTTTTCTAGGCTGAGAAAACAATGTGTTATGAAAACAGAGGCCCCGATCTCTTGGCTATGTTTGGCACTACAGTTTAACAAGCTTACCAAGTCAATAATGTCACTCACATTGTAAGTCACTGACATTGCATGCGTCCCAAATGCCACCCTATTCCCTATACATTGCATTCGTAAAGTATTCAGACCACTTACATTTTTTCACATTTTGTTCCATTACAGCTTTATTATAAAATTGATTAAATTGCCTTTTTCCATCAATCTACACACAATACCCCATAATGCCAAAGCAAAAACAGGTTTAGAATTTTTTGCAAATGTATTAAAAATAAAAAATCTGAAATACCTTATATATTTGTCACATGCGCCTAATACATCAGGTGTAGACCTTACTGTGAAATGCTTACTTACAAGCCCTTAACCAACAATGCAGTTCAAGAAATAGTTAATAAAGTATTTACTAAATAAACAAAAGTTGATTAAAAAAAGTAACACTAACAAGGCTGTATACAGGGGGTACCGAGTCAATGTGTGGAGGTACAGGTTAGTCGAGGTAATTTGTACATCTACAGTTGAAGTCGGAAGTTTACATACACTTATGTTGGAGTCATTAAAACTCGTTTTTCAACCACTCCACAAATTTCTTGTTAACAAACTATAGTTTTGGCAAGTCGGTTAGGACATCTACTTTGTGCATGACACAAGTCATTTTTCCAACAATTGTTTACAGACAGATTATTTCACTTATAATTCATTGTATCAAAATTCCAGTGGGTCAGAAGTTTACATACACTTAGTTGACTGTGCCTTTAAACAGCTTGGAAAACTCCAGAAAATGATGTCATGGCTTTAGAAGCTTCTGATCGGCTAATTGACATCATTTGAGTCAATTGGAGGTGTACCTGTAGATGTATTTCAAGGCTTAACTTCAAACTCAGTGCCTCTTTGCTTGACATCATGGGGAAATCAAAGGAAATCAGCCAAGACCTCAGAAAAAGAATTGTAGACCTCCACAAGTCTGGTTCATCTTTGGGAGCAATTCCCAAACGCCTGAAGGTACCACGTTCGTCTGCACAAACAATAGTGCGCAAGTATAAACACCATGGGACCACGCAGCCATCATACCGCTGAGGAAGGAGACGTGTTCTGTCTCCTACATATGAACGTGCTTTGGTGCGAAAAGTGCAAATCAATGCTAGAACAACAGCAAAGGACCTTGTGAAGATGCTGGAGGAAACAGGTACAAAAGTATATACACTGCTCAAAAAAATAAAGGGAACACTTAAACAACACAATGTAACTCCAAGTCAATCACCCTTCTGTGAAATCAAACTGTCCACTTAGGAAGCAACACTGATTGACAATAAATTTCACATGCTGTTGTGCAAATGGAATAGACAACAGGTGGAAATTATAGGCAATTAGCAAGACACCCCCAATAAAGGAGTGGTTCTGCAGGTGGTGACCACAGACCACTTCTCAGTTCCTATGCTTCCTGGCTGATGTTTTGGTCATTTTTGAATGCTGGCGGTGCTTTCACTCTAGTGGTAGCATGAGACGGAGTCTACAACCCACACAAGTGGCTCAGGTAGTGCAGCTCATCCAGGATGGCACATCAATGCGAGCTGTGGCAAGAAGGTTTGCTGTGTCTTTCAGCGTAGTGTCCAGAGCATGGAGGCGCTACCAGGAGACAGGCCAGTACATCAGGAGACGTGGAGGAGGCCGTAGGAGGGCAACAACCCAGCAGCAGGACCGCTACCTCCGCCTTTGTGCAAGGAGGAGCACTGCCAGAGCCCTGCAAAATGACCTCCAGCAGGCCACAAATGTGCATGTGTCTGCTCAAACGGTCAGAAACAGACTCCATGAGGGTGGTATGAGGGCCCGACGTCCACAGGTGGAGGTTGTGCTTACAGCCCCACACCGTGCAGGACGTTTGGCATTTGTCAGAGAACACCAAGATTGGCAAATTCGCCACTGGCGCCCTGTGCTCTTCACAGATGAAAGCAGGTTCACACTGAGCACATGAGCACATGTGACAGACGTGACAGAGTCTGGAGACGCCGTGGACAACGTTCTGCTGCCTGCAACATCCTCCAACATGACCGGTTTGGCGGTGGGTCAGTCATGGTGTGGGGTAGCATTTCTTTGGGGGGCCGCACAGCCCTCCATGTGCTCGCCAGAGGTAGCCTGACTGCCATTAGGTACCAAGATGAGATCCTCAGACCCCTTGTGAGACCATATGCTGGTGCGGTTGGCCCTGGGTTCCTCCTAATGCAAGACAATGCTAGACCTCATGTGGCTGGAGTGTGTCAGCAGTTCCTGCAAGAGGAAGGCATTGATGCTATGGACTGGCCCGCCCGTTCCCCAGACCTGAATCCAATTGAGCACATCTGGGACATCATGTCTCGCTCCATCCACCAACACCACGTTGCACCACAGACTGTCCAGGAGTTGGTGGATGCTTTAGTCCAGGTCTGGGAGGAGATCCCTCAGGAGACCATCCGCCACCTCATCAGGAGCATGCCCAGGCGTTGTAGGGAGGTCATACAGGCACGTGGAGGCCACACACACTACTGAGCCTGATTTTGACTTGTTTTAAGGACATTACATCAAAGTTGGATCAGCCTGTAGTGTGGATTTCCACTTTAATTTTGAGTGTGACTCCAAATCCAGACCTCCATGGGTTGATAAATTTGATTTCCATTGATAATTTGTGTGTGATTTTGTTGTCAGCACATTCAACTATGTAAAGAAAAAAGTATTTAATATGAATATTTAATTAATTCAGATCTAGGATGTGTTATTTTAGTGTTCCCTTTATTTTTTTGAGCAGTGTATATACACAGTAAAACAAGTCCTATATTGACATAACCTGAAAGGCCGCTCAGCAAGGAAGAAGCCACTGCTTCAAAACCGCCATAAAAAAGCCAGACTACGGTTTGCAACTTCACATGGGGACAAAGATTGTACTTTTTGGAGAAACGTTCTCTAGTCTGATGAAACAAAAATAGAACTGGCCATAATGACCACCGTTATGTTTGGAGGAAAAAGGGGGAGGCTTGAAAGCCGAAGAACACCATCCCAACCATGAAGCACAGGGGTGGCAGCATCATGTTGTGGGGGTGCTTTGCTGCAGGAGGGTCTGGTGCACATCACAAAATAGATGGCATCATGAGGAACAACAAGTATGTGGATATATTGAAGCAACATCTCAAGACATCAGTGAGGAAGTTAAAGCTTGGTTGCAAATGGGTCTTCCAAATGGACAATGACCCCAAGCATACTTCCAAAGTTGTGGCAAATTGGCTTAAGGACAACAAAGTCAAGGTATTGGAGTGGCCATCACAAAGCCCTGACCTCAATCCTATAGAAAATTTGTGGGCAGAACTGAAAAAGTGTGTGCGAGCAAGGAGGCCTACAAACCTGACTCAGTTACACCAGCTCTGTCAGGAGGAATGGGCCAAAATTCACCCAACTTATTGTGGGAAGCTTGTGGAAGGCTACCCGAAACGTTTTACCCAAGTTAAACATTTTAAAGGCAATGCTACCAAATACTAATTGAGTGTATGTAAACTTCTGACCCACTGGGAATGTGATGAAAGAAATAAAACTGAAATAAATCTCTACTATTATTCTGAAATTTCACATCCTTAAAATAAAAAGTGGTGATCCTAACTGACCTAAGACAGGGCTTTTTTTACTAGGATCAAATGTCAGGAATTGTGAAAAACTGAGTTTAAATGTATTTGGCTAAGGTGTATGTAAACTTCTGACTTCAACTCTCAGTATTCAGACTCTTGGCTAGGAAACTCGAAATTGAGTTCAGGTGCATTTCCATTAATCATCTTTGATATTTTTCTACAACTTTATTTGAGTCCACCTGTAGTAAATGCAACTGATTGGGCATGAATTGGAAAGGCACACACCTATCTAAACTCTAAAAGAAACGTCCCTTTTTCAGGACCCTGTATTTCAAAGATAATTCGTAAAAATCCAAATAACTTCACAGAGCTTCATTGTAAAGGGTTTAAACACTGTTTTTCATACTTGTTCGATGAACCATAAACAATTAATGAACATGCACCTGTGGAACAGTCGTTAAGACACTAACAGCTTACAGACGGTAAGCAATTATGGTCACAGTTATGAAAACTTAAGACACTAAAGACGCCTTTCTACCGACTCTGAAAAACACCAAAAGAAAGATGCCCAGGGTCCCTGCTCATCTGCGTGAACGTGCCTTAGGCATGTTGCAAGGAGGCATGAGAACTGCAGATGTGGCCAGGGCAATAAATCGCAATGTCCGTACTGTGAGACGCCTAAGACAGCGCTACAGGGAGACAGGACGGACAGCTGATCGTCCTCGCAGTGGCAGACCATGTGTAACACCTGCACAGGATCGGTACATCTGAACATCACACCTGCGGGACAGGTACAGGATGGCAACAACAACTGCCCGAGTTACACCAGGAACGCACACTCCCTCCATCAGTGCTCAGACTGTCCGCAATAGGCTGAGAGAGGCTGGACTGAGGGCTTGTAGGCCTGTTGTAAGGCAGGTCCTCACCAGACATCAACGGCAACAACGTTGCCTATGGGCACAAACCCACCGTCGCTGGACCAGACAGGACTGGCAAAAAGTGCTCTTCACTGACAAGTCGCGGTTGTCTCACCAGGGGTGATGGTCGGATTCACATTTATCGTCGAAGGAATGAGCGTTACACCGAGGCCTGTACTCTGGAGCGGAATCGATTTGGAGGTGGAGGGTCCGTCAAGGTCTGGGGAGGTGTGTCACAGAATCATCGGACTTAGCTTGTTGTCATTAAAGGCAATCTCAACGCTGTGTGTTACAGGGAAGACATCCTCCTCCCTCAAGTGGTACCCTTCCTGCAGGCTCATCCTGATATGACCCTCCAGTATGACAATGCCACCAGCCATACTGCTCGTTCTGTGCGTGATTTCCTGCAAGACAGGAATGTCAGTGTTCTGCCATGGCCAGCGAAGAGCCCGGATCTCAATCCCATTGAGCACGTCTGGGACCTGTTGGATCGGAGGGTGAGGGCTAGGGTCATTCCCCCCAGAAATTTCCAGGAACTTGCAGGTGCCTTGGTGGAAGAGTGGGGTAACATCTCACAGCAAGAACTGGCCAATCTGGTGCAGTCCATGAGGAGGAGATACACTGAAGTACTTAATGCAGTTGGTGGCCACACCAGATACTGACTGTTACTTTTAATTTTTACCCCCCCCCCCCCCCCCCTTTGTTCAGGGGCACATTATTCCATTTCTGTTAGTCACATGTCTGTGGAACTTGTTCAGTTTATGTCTCAGTTGTTGAATCTTGTTATGTTCATACAACTATTTACACATGTTAAGTTTGCTGAAAATAAACGCAGTTGACAGTGAGAGGATGTTTCTTTTTTTGCTGAGTTTATTTGGTCCAAAAATTGACTCCTTCAAGACTGTTGAAAAGCATTCCAGGTGAAGCTGGTTGAGAGAATGCCAAGAGTGTGCAAAGCTGTCATCAAGGGTGGCCACTTTGAAGAAATCAAATACATTTTGATTTGTTTAACACTTTTGTGGGTTACTACATGATTCCATATGTGTAATTGCATAGTTGTGATGTCTTCCCTATTATTCTACAATGTAGAACATTTTAAAAATAAATAAAAACCCTTGAATGAGTAGGTGTCCAAAATGTTGACTGGTACTGTACATAAAGTAAGACCCCCAAGTATTTCAGTCATCTTTCAATGAGGGGTGGGGTGATGTGGTAGTGGTGAAGGGGTATGAGGAACTCAAGTGGCTCAAAACTAAATCTTAATTTTGGCAGCTATTTTACACTGTATGTGACCATGACATCCCCTATATACTGAAGTGCACTACTTCTGACCAGAGCCATATCGGCCCTTGTCAAAAGTAGTACACTATATAGGCGATAGAGTGCCATTTGGGACATAACCTCTCTCGGGCTCAGACATGGCTCATTGTATATTTATTCCTTGTGTGATTATTTCTCTATTTTTCTCTCTGCATTGTTGGTAAGGGCCTATAAGCATGTCACTGTCAGTCTACACCGGCTGTTTACGAACCATGTGACAAATAAAATGATTCTAAAGTGATTTGGATTTGATGACCTCCGAGTGAATGCGCCGCCAGTTTCTCACCACACTTGTGCCCTTAATCCAATAAAGGAATCTGTCTAATCCCCCCCTCATCCAAGGCAGCGCCACTGCTGACTTCCCCAGCACCCCTACCACCCTGCCCCCTCCCCCTGACCCAAAACCCAGCCAGGCAGGCGCATAGCCTCAGGGCAAAAAGACAGACAGACAGGATGGGAGGATAGGCCAGGGTCCCCTATGCCTGCCCGGATGAAAACACACACACATTAACAAACAGGCACACACACACAGCTATATTTCCATGCAGGCTCACACACACAAACAGACAACCTCAAACTTGCCTCTCCCCTCTCTGTCTGTCCCTGATCCTGAGGACTTAACATTAGATAATTGTTTACATGTGTCATGGTAGGCGACTACAGCTAGAATGGCAGCAAAGTCTGCAAAACCAACAACTACTGAAACATTTCTTCCTCATCACAGCATTGAATCTTTGACTGTTCCTTATTATCTGAAACCTATATGCACAATAATACAATTGCATTGTGCCAAATGATGATGCAAGCAAGCAATTGTTTTCTCTTCTGTTTTATGACCTTTTAGAGCTTGAGTTCTCATTGGTAGCTGCCAGACTTCTGCCAGTTGGGCCAATTTGAATTCAGTTATGGGAAATAAAGCAACTGAATTCATGAAAGATTTGCATGTATAAACAACACCCCCAATGGCTGTTGTGTCATCATACTGTATCATAATATACCACACATATCTACCCGGAGGATATTACATTCAGAAATATACAATCATATTTGGATCAAAATAAATACATTTGGCTAATCTAGAGGAATAAAGTTGACATGAGTGAAATATGTTATAAACATTTTCAATACCATAGGCTGGGTAGGTGAGGCAGTGGTATTCAACCTTTTTCAGCAGGGGACCAAATTTCTACTCCATTTTTTGGGGGAAATAATATATTGTGACCCCACCCTACCCCAAATATGACAACCTTAAAACCGGTACATATCGATTTTTACAACATCAACAAATTCAATTCATGTTTTTAATTTCTTATCAAAATGAAAAGGAACCAATAAATACAATAAAAAATATTTAAATGATCTTTATCAAAAACGTTTGTATATTGTCCCATATAATAATATGTCCTATTAATTTTTTGTTAAGGATTTAAGTCACCACCACTTCCTTTACCTATAATTTTGCTTCACCTGTTTATTTTTTTTTAAATTTTACTAGGCAAGTCAGTTAAGAACCAATTCTTATTTTCACTGACGGCCTAGGAACAGTGGGTTAACTGCCTGTTCAGGGGCAGAACGACAGATTTGTACCTTGTCAGCTCGGGGATTTGAACCTTTCGGTTACTAGTTCAACGCTCTAACCACCAGGCTACCCTGCCGCACCTGTGAGTACAAAGGCCTTACAAAGGAAGGACACGCCTACAGGGTCTGTTTACATATATACTTTCCAACTGAAACTTGTTATTTCTGGTTAGTTCCTATAGTGTGACCCATAGACAAGACACATGCAGCCCACACACACACACACACACACAGAGAGAGCGAGAGCGATACAGGGAGAAGTTTGAAAACACGTTTTTTCAGTGTTCTTTTAGGCTGTGTATACAGAACACATTAAAATGCAAATTCATTATTGCAATCCAATAGGCTAATAGCGTTTGATCTGGAACACACACACAGCTTACCTTAAGAATTCTTGTAGACAGGTGTCACAAAATCGGTGGCCACACGTAGAAACTTGAACAGGCTCGCGCATGGCTTTACTGCATAATGGACATTGAAAACGTCTCTTCGGTTTCTCCAGAAACTTGTAATCAAACCCCGGCATTGCTGCAGGATTAGTAGAAATACACTACAGAATAATGTCTCTCCCTTCGCCTCTGTGTCCGGTCCTCCTGCGTGATTTGGGGTATGATGTCACCAGTGTCTCTCTTTTGATGGCCGTCAACAGAGAAATTCACCGATATTCATGTCCCCTTCGCCAGCCAGTGACAAATCGGTTTACGAGACGAGTATAGACCGATTCAGTTCCGCCGTCTCTCCAGCAACAGGGTGACCGAGTGCATGGAAACAAAGGGAATCCTCGACAGTACAAACGTTTTTGCATAAAAACCTGACGATGTCTTCTTCTGACAATCTTCCTCTGCGTCTAGAAATGCAGGAAAATCTTCGGCATATGTCTCTCAGCAGAGGTAACATTGACAGATTGAAGACAATGCTCTCATCCCATCTGTTTAGGTACAAAGCCCCGCCTACTATTTTTCTTGCGGGAGGAGTCGAACGTGAAATCAACATAGCCTATTTGCTTTTCTATGGTCTGGGTCAATGATATCTCCTCTGATTTGTTTTATTTGTCAGCTATTTAATTCAAGTCTCTTTTTATGAGTTGAATGATATCAATCTAAAATGAATGGAAATAAGGTAGGGTTTCACCTGCAAATTAATTGGCTTGAAATAAGTCGTTTGAAAGGAGTATGTTCATTTTTTTTTTTTTAAAGGTACATATGTCTAATGTTCAATAAAAAAGTTAAATCATTGTTTTGCATATCCTAAAGCCTGCTCAAAAAACAAGATGTATTGATGAATTGACCCTAAGTAGACACATTAATTACTCATTAGGAAGAGCTGCCCTCTGGTGGTGAAACTGACAAAGAAGAGCCTGATATTCATGGTGTTGCAGATAAATATGATAATCGATATGAAACATTAACTTCGATAATTGTCGGAAGTGGTTTAAAATGGCTGGACAATAACTTGTCTTAAAAATCTTTACAATTGTGTCCATTTACAATTATTCAATAGCTATAGGTTGTCATCACCAACCTTGTTGCTTCAGGATTACATCATTACACAGGCAGTCACGTGCGCTTTCTTCAAATAAATGGCAAAAACCCGCCACAGCATTGTGGTATTACTAAATCATAGACCCTGTCATCAATAGAGTACCACAGTATGAATCATAATACCCATAAAACCTACAAGTCAGAGGGAAATGGTTCCACCATAAAAATTTTCCATAGGGGATTTTAGAAACACTTCAAATAAGGGCTGTGTTTTGTGTAGGCTTACATTTGGATAACCTGTAAATCAAAGTTACTTTTTTTGTATTTTACCCCCTTTTCCAATCTTGTCTCAATGCTGCAACTCCCCAATGGGCTAAGGAGGCGAAGGTCGAGTCATGCATCCTCCGAAACATGACCCACCAAACCACACTTCTTAACACCCGCCGCTTAACCCGGAAGCCAGCCTCACCAATGTGTCAGAGAAAACACTGTTCAACTGACAACTGAGTTCAGCCTGCAGGCACCCAGCCCGCCACAAGGAGTCGCTAGAGCGCAATGAGCCAAGTAAAGCCCCCCCAGCCAAACCCTCCCCTAACCCTGACGATGCTGGGCCAATTGTGCGCCACCCTATGGGACTCATCGAACCCGGGTCTGTAGTGCCTTAGACCGCTGCGCCACTCTGGGAGGCCCTAGGACAAGGTGACTTTTATCAATAATTTGCCTGTATTTACCCCCCCCAAAATGAAATGCTAATTAGCTGCTAATGTGGATATCATAAAGAACTACAAATGTCATGATGATCTGGACAAGACTGCCGACTCGAGGCAAAGGTAAGAATCTCTGAATTAACTACCCAATGTCAGCTAAATTAATAAATTAATAAATGTATTGCTTCTACACCTGCATTGCTTGCTGTTTGGGGTTTTAGGCTGGGTTTCTGTACAGCACTTCGAGATATTAGCTGATGTACGAAGGGCTATATAAAATAAACTTGATTTGATTTGCTACATGGCACACCTGTATTTTGGGAGTTCCTCCCATTCTTCTCTGCAGATCCTCTCAAGCTCTGTCAGGATGAATGGGGAGTGTCGCTGCACAGCTATTTTCATGGCCCTCAAGAGATGTTCAATCGGGTTCAAGTCCGGTCTCTGGCTGGGCCACTCAAGGACATTTAGAGAAGACACTCATGCGTTGTGTTGGCTGTGTGCTTAGGGTCGTTGTCCTGTTGGAAGGTGAACCTTCTCCCCAGTCTGATGTTCTGAGCGCTCTGGAGCAGGTTTTCATCAAGGATCTCTCTGTACTTTGCTCCGTTCATCTTTCCCCTCGATCCTGACTAGTCTCCCAGTCACAGAAAAACATCCCCACAGCATGATGCTGCCACAGCCATACTTCACCGTAGGGATGGTACCAGGTTTCTTCCAGGCGTGATGCTTGGCATTCAGGCCAAAGAGTTCAATATGGGTTTCATCAGACCAGAGACTTGTTTCTCATGGTCTGAGAGTCTTTAGGTGCCTTTTGCCAACTCCAAGCAGGCTGTCATGTGCCTTTTACTTTAGAGTGTCTTCCGTCTAGCCACTCTGCCATAAAGGCCTGATTGGTGGAGTGGTGCAGAGATGGTCGTCCTTCTTGAAGGTGCGCCAATCTCCAAAGAGGAACTCTAGAGCTTTGTCCGAGTGAGAATCGGGTTCTTGGTCACCTCCCTGACCAAGGCCCTTCTCCCCCATTTGCTCAGTTTGGCCAGGCGGCCAGCTCTAGGAAGAGTCTTGGTTGTTCCAAACATGTGTGCAGGTGTGTGCCTTTCCAAATGATGTCCAATCAATTGAATTTACCACAGGTGGACTCCAATCAAGTTGTAGAAACATCTCAAGGATGATCAATGGAAACTAGATGCACCTGAATCCAACTTCAAGTCTCATACCAAAGGGTCTGAATACTTATGTAAATAACAACCTGTTTTCGCTTTGTCATTATGGGGTATTGGGTGTAGATTGATGAGGACTTTTTTTATTTATTTAATCCATTTTAGAAAAAGGCTATAACATAACAAAATGTGGAAAAAGTCAAGGGATCTGAATACTTTGAAGGCACTGCGTATATATATATATATATATAAAACACACACACCCACCACACACACAGTAGAGCTATAGATATCATGAACAAACCAATACATGTTTTCAACTTTTTCTAACTCCTGATTTATTGCTACCTCAATTCTCCATAAACTGTTTTCACAATCATTACAAATTATTTAACTCAGTTTTGACTAAAGTAATCTGACATGAAATAGCGACCAAAACAAAGAACATCGATTTCAAATTTCTTGTCCCTTATTAATTTCTAATTTGGTTGATATTAAAGAAAAGTGGACATTGTATTACATACAATAGGCATACTATACAGTGTTTATCAATTATCTGGTACATTATGTACAATACAAGAAAAGACCATTCCTTCTTATTTGACAGAATTTATAAAATGGCATATTCATATACCAACAACAAAGGCAGTAACTATGTAATAACAGCACAAATATAAATTGTTATTTGTTACATAATGATTGGGAAATAAGATAGTTTTTTTTCTCACAAAAAATTGTGTGTCAGTGGTACCACACAAGGTAAATGAAGAGGATTGTTCTGACAAATTGGCAACACTGCAGGCAAAGCACTAACATGAATCATGTTCACATTTCTTCCAAAAATGGAAAACAAAAAAATCTGCTTCGAAATCATCTTGGATACCAGACAGTGATGCACCTTTTTTTGCACTACAGTTTACCCACATTTTGGTGGAAAATGCATTGAAAGTATATGGAGCGTTACCTTTTTCACTGTGACCGGTGATCAGTTTAACCACCTATTTTTTACCACTACATCACTGATACTAGAGTGGGTGACAGAGAGATAGTAAGGAGCAGGCCAATAACATTGATTTCCTCTGTCTGGAGCACTTACCATCCCAGCCTGTTTGGAGGCTTTCCAGAGTAGGATCAAACTAGTGTATGCGTCCCAAATAGCACCCTTTTCCCTATATAGTGCACTATTTTTGATCAGGGCCCATAAGTAGTGCACTATGTAGAGAATAGGGTGCCATTTGGGATGCATCAAGGGTTCTAATTAAGCACATCATATCAAACTGGCTCATGCCTACGACACACACACAGCTGAAGAGCCAATATTGACTCTTAATGTGTCTCTCACACCTGTACCATGCTGTTAGTGGCACTTATACATACAACATCTTAAACAATCTTTGAACTCTTGAGGGTTGAAAGGTCTATGTGACTTGAAATGCATTTACAATAGTCAACCGTCTTAAAGAAAATGTCACTGTTCATGTGTTGTCTAAAAGTACCTTACTATGATACTAAACACACAATCTGTTATTGTGAATGAAAAACTTTCTAAACCAATTGATAAGGACTAATCCTAAAAGCACACAGATAACGTGCTCAAGATTTGAAGTGCCGTACTCGCTTGCTTCATTTGACTGACAATTCAGTTAGTAGGCTCACACGGTAGTGGCAGTCCTAAACGAGCAGCCTTCCTTCTTTACACACATTGTTTTATCTACCTCAATACTGGGTAAATAAAGCTACCAAACCAGTTAGACATCCTCGAACTGTGTATTTTATTATGCTAACCTCACTGTTGAGAGAGGACAAAACTTTACAGCAGGACAGCTCCCCAATTCCTGCAATTTCACTCCAATACTTTTGGTAAAGCATTCTATTAGCTACCAGCTACATAAGCTCAGGAAGCTAAATAGGATTGTTTTGCATTTGTTCCATAAATTGTGCCATTAATAAAGCCCCACCATTTACATAATACTGTATGAAAAACATAATATTTAAAAAATATAAACTGACTTGAGACAGGGCAACTGAAACTAAGATGTGCAGGAATCCTCCAACAACTTAGTAAACGACAGGCCACTGGAAGAGGTTATTCAGAGGAGGCTAGCAGTCCTTCACCTTGTGCCACTGTTTCTCTCCTGACAGCTACTGAAGGGGTGGACGGTGGTGGGATGGTTTTCAGAGCTGTATCATCTGGGGACTGGCTCCTCAAGCAAAGCTGAGAAAGAGAAAGAGTAATCAGAAGCCATCAACGTATCACTTACATTAGCACTAAAGACAGGCAAGAATATACCATCTTACACAATGCATGCATGTGTACAGTTACATACTATAAGGGGCCTGAGTCTTGTAAAAGGTTTCAGGACAGGTATTGAATTATTTCACTCTTGTATTTTAGATATCGATACACCCACATTTTCATCTTGATTACTTCACTTAGACACAATGCAGTAGGTGTGGTGACACAATAAAGTTTCTTATGCCCACACACAGCCATTGTCTACCATGCATTTAGTCATACTGTATCTGGATTAATGTACTACTCATACATTGATAAAATAACAAAACCAAAGGAAGTCAAATGTGGGTGAAATGACCTGTGGGAGGGCACTCTGGCTGCTGTGTTTGCATTTCAGGTCACTACCACATAGCCAGGTCAGAGTTACACTGCAACAGGACTTGGGTCTCTTCCAAAGATTAGAGACGTCTCTCTTACTTACTGACGAGATTTTTAAGTGCAATTTAATCTTTCCTAAATCTGCATCTATTTGTAATGGGAGGGTTGCTTTAGTTTATTCCATGCGTCATTTTAATAGATATTGGTTATGTCACAATTGGCACCCTATTCCCAATATAGTGCAGTACTTTTGATCAAAGCCCATTGGGTTCTGGTCAATAGTAGTGCACTACAAAGCGAATAGGGTGCCATTTGGGAAACCATCATTGTTTTAAAGCAGAGGAATTGCTGGCTTGTCCTCTATTCCTGATGAGGGACCATTCATCACAGGCTGGATAATACATTATCTTATTGAGGTTGGGGAACTATTCACATTACATGAAGATCCATAAACTGCATGCAACAACCTGAAATCAATAATTATGAATGTACAGTGTAAGGTAATAGTGAAATGTGATTAAATTATTACTGGTGTAAATAGAGACATACAACCTAATCAACCCTCTGCCTGGTTTAGTGGACATGGCACAGAGGATGCCTATTATCAGATACACTGGTTTGTTACATTCAGGTTTATAGAAGGAGCTAACCCCAGCTCATCTCCCCAATGACTAACGAGCTAAGCATGACAGGGAGGCAGGCCCCTGTTGTTCATTTTATTGCTTGTGGAGAGCAAGGCACAACTGATTGCCTCAACCACCGTTAATGAGCCTCTGTTACTACAGACCCTGAGGCAATGGAGACACAAAAAGCCAAACATGGGGCTTGGTGTTCACTTCTGATTTGACTGACTGGGAGAAAGCCACGGGAAAATCTGCATTGTGGGGTTAGCTAATTACCAAGCTATTAACAAATAGGCTCTTTCAGACCTTCTGTTCTACAAGGAAAAAACATGGATCTCTGTCAGCCACATCTAAAGAAGCTTGTTTCAAGTTTTACCTTACTTTCATCCCAGTGATTGCTGTTTGACTTCACCACATACAGTATGTGCTACTGGCAATTTCACATAATTTTCTTTAAAAAAAAGGTAGTAGGTAAAATATTACGTTTCACTGCCAGCAGAGTGTTGCCATGACAACATGCCACTGACGTCACCGTGAACGGGTGACTCTCGTCGAGCTGCACTGCCTTCGGTATCCCAGAATCCTCCTCTTTTCTTCCGAGGCGGCCACGGGCCCCCTTTCCCCAGGTATACACCTCCCCTTCTACACCAAGATAGAGAGAACAGAATAGTTACATTCTTCAGCACACCCCAGGATTCATGAATCTGCACAATCCTTAACAGACAGCCCTCTCTTCTCCTCCCATCTATCCCTCTCCTCTCCTGACTGCACAATGGCTCTATCTATCCCTGGGAGAGCAGATCTGATCAAAGACAGCCCTGAACAATGAGGTGACTGTGCCTGCCAACTCCCTATGGGACGTCGAGCTGATCATTGACACATTCTGACATGTATTGTGTCATTCTCCACAACTCTACCCTTTGGAAAATGTCTAACAGACCTCTGTTACAACATATTAAGGACCTTAAAGCAGTCGCTGAAAGCACAATTACAAAAGACATTACAGAAACAGATTGGTACAGTGTTCAATTAGCTCTTCTAATAAAGTGCGTTATCTAAGTTTACTGAGGACATCACGTTTCTCCAATATTTTATATAAACTGAAAATGTCTGCTTAAAGCATCTTCCCTGATTGCCAATGCCTCTTACTCACCTGATCCAATTGCCAGAGTGAATGCATCCCCACAGGCTGCCATGGTGATGCCCTGAAGGCCCGGCACCGGGTATGGCACACGACTGGTCCGGCGGGAGCTACAGCCCAGCTGACCATGCTGGTTACTGCCAAATGTGAAACACTGACCCTTCTCTGGACACATGGAACAGGGGGATTAAATGTGTGAAGATTGTTATTGTGTATTGTCACAGGACACATAGAAGCACATAATGGTATTACAATACAGTTACATGTTTTACTGTGTAAGCATGACACAGGGATGTCACGTCCTTGCAGCTTATAGGAACTTTGGGTTTCTAGTTACGATGGGTTCAGGAACTGCATGGTGACATGTCAGGCATACGAGGTGAAGACAAAATATAATTTCACCTGTGACAGCAACAGAGTGGGCTGTTCCAATGTCAATGTAAACAACCTTGTCCACATTCAGAGGTGCTGATTGGACAGGACTGAATAAGTAGACTTCTTCAATCTGGTCACAGGGGGCTGGCTCCTCTGCAGCATTAATCTTATCCAACCCCAGCTTGTTGAACCTAACCAAGCACATTTATAGGAATCGCAATTGTTTTCATGGCAGCACATGTATAGGCTTAAATGTAATTGATAAAGGTGCTGCATTTACACAGGCAGCCTAATTCTGATCTTTTGCCCAATTATTGGCATGCAAAAGATCTGATTGGTCCAAACCCAATTATTGGAAAACTATCAAAAGTGGGCTGCCTGTGTAAACACAGCCATATAAGAAAATGCCAATCTCCTACTCTGGCCATTTAATTAAAGGAAGTTTGAATCGTATCAAAAGGGAAACATTGATAACTTAAAAGTAAAGTAGATCCAGTTGACCTTATCAGCTAAAGTGTGTTTTATACAATATCACACTACAAAATTGTAAGGAGAAAAGTTAAGAAATGCTGTGTCATGTTCTGTAAGAATTAATTGAAGGGGAGTTTCTTGTTCTGTGTTCAAGGCAGATAAATATTCCGTATGGAGTGAGTAAGAGAGAGAGAGAGGGCAGGAAGTAGCTAAACCACATGTGTCTGGGCAATGCGATCTCTTATTGTGTATAAGAGATCATACAATAAGTTTTGTAGTGATTCCTATGTTGTTGATGTGAAGAATATTTCTTGGTCTGTGGTGTGTAATGGCGAGCAACCAGACGCAGCACTTGACACATTCATGAAATTGAATTGAAAACCCGCTGATATTGCCCACTACTTGATTTTTTTCATTGGCAAGATTAGCAAACTTAGGCATGACATGCCAGCAACAAACGCTGACACTACACATCCAAGTATATGTGACCAAATTATGAAAGACAAGCATTGTAATTTTGAATTCCGTAAAGTAAGTATGGAAGAGGTGAAAAAAATTGTCTATCAACAATGATAGACAACTTAGGTCTGACAACTTGGGTCTGACAACTTGGATGGAAAATTACAGAGGATAATAGTGGACGATATTGCCACTCCAATTTGGCATATCTTCAATTTAAGCCTACTAGAAAGTGTATGCCCTTGGGTCTGGAGGGAAGCAAAAGCTATTCCCCTACCTAAGAATAGTAAAGCCCCCTTTACTGGCTCAAATAGCCAACCAATCAGCCTGTTACCAACCAAAAAATGGTGTTTGACCAGATACAATGCTATTTTACAATAAACAAATTGACAGACTTTCAGCACACTGATAGAAATGACTGGCTGAGGGAAATGGATGATAAAAAGATTGTGTGGCTTGTTTTGTTAGACTTCAGTGCGGCTTTTGACATTATCGATCATAGTCTGTTGCTGGAAAAACGTATGTGTTATGGCTTTACACCCCCTACTATATTGTGGATAAAAAATTACCTGTCTAACAGAAGACAGAGGGTGTTATTTAATGGAAGCCTCGCCAATAAAATCCAGGTAGATCAGGAATTCTCCAGGGCAGATGTCTAGGCCCCTTACTTTTTTTTTTTTACTAACGACGTGCTTTGAGTAAAGCCAGTGTGTCTATGTAGTCGGATGACTCAACACTATACACGTCAGCTACCACAGTGACTGAAATTACTTCAACACTTAACAAAGAGCTGCAGTTAGTTTCAGAATGGGTGGCAAGGAATAAGTTAGTCCTAAACATTTCAAAAACTAAAAGCATTGTATTTGGGACAAATCATTCAAATCATGTAATGAATCAAGTTGAGACTAAACTGCTTGGAGTAACCCTGGATTGTAAACAGTCATGGTCAAAACATATTGATACAACAGTAGCTAGGATGGGGAGAAGTCTGTCTATAATAAAGCGCTGCTCTGCATTCTTAATAACAGCACTATCAACAAGGCAGGTCCTACATGCCCTAGTTTTGTTGCACCTGGACTAGTGTTCAGTCGTGTGGTCAAGTGCCATAAAGAGGGACTTAGGAAAATTGCAATTGGCTTAGAACAAGGCAGCACGGCTGGCCCTTGGATGTACAAAGAGAGCTAACATTAATAATATGCATGTCAATCTGTCCTGGCTCAAAGTGGAGGAGAGATTAACTTCATCACTACTTGTTTGTCAGAGGTATTGACATGTTGAATGCACAAGCTGTCTGAACAATCTGCAAGGCGCCGACAGAGATGGCCGCCTCGCTTCGCGTTCCTAGGAAACTATGCAGTATTTAGTTTTTTTATGTATTATTTCTTACATTGTTACCCCAGGAAATCTTAAGTTTCATTACATACAGCCGGGAGGAACTATTAGATATAACAGCAACGTCAACTCACCAACATTACGACCAGGAATACGACTTTCCCGAAGTGGATCCTCTGTTTGGTCCACAACCCAGGACAATGGATCGGATCCCAGCCGGCGACCCAAAACAACGGCGCCGCAGAAGGGGCAGACGGAGAGGTCTGGTCAGGCTCCGTAGACGGGCACATCGCGCACCGCTACCGAGTATACTACTCGCCAATGGCCAGTCTCTTGACAACAAGGTAGACGAAATCCGAGCAAAGGTTGCCTTCCAGTGAGACATTAGAGATTGTAACGTTCTTTGTTTCACGGAAACATGGTTCACTCGGGATACTTTATCAGAGTCGGTATAGCCACCTGGTTTCTTCACGCATCGCGCCGACAGAAACAAACATCTCTCTGGTAAGAAGAAGGGCGGGGGTGTATGCCTTATGACTAACGAGACGTGGTGATCATAACAACATACAGGAACTCAAGTCCTTTTGTTCACCTGAACTAGAATTCCTTACAATCAAATGCCGACCGCATTATCTACCAAGAGAATTCCCTTCGATTATAATCACATTAAACCCCAAGCAGACACAGACGGCCCTGAAAGAACTTCATTGGACTCTATGTAAACTGGAAACCACATATCCTTAGGCTGCATTTATTATAGCTGGGGGCTAATCTGAAAACAAGGCTCCCTAAATGTTATCAGCATATCGAATGCGCGACCCGGGCTGGCAAAACCCTGGATCATTGTTCTTCTAACTTCCGCGACCCATACAAAGCCCTCCCCCGCCCTACTTTCGGAAAATCTGACCACGACTCCATTTTGTTTCTCCCAGCCTATAGACAGAAACTAAAACAGGAAACGCCCATGCTCAGGTCTGTTCAACGCTGGTCCGACCAATCGGATTCCACGCTTCAAGATTGCTTCGATCACGTGGACTGAGATATGTTCTGCATAGCGTAGGACAATAACATTGATGAATACGCTGATTTGGTGAGCGAGTTTATTAGCAAGTGCATCGGTGATGTTGCACCCACAGCGACTATTAAAACCTTCCCCAACCAGAAACCTTGGAATGATGGCAGCATTCGCGCAAAACTGAAGGCGCGAACTACAGTTTTAATCAGGGCAAGGCGACCGAAAACATGACCGAATACAAACAGTGTAGCTATTCCCTCCGCAAGGCAATCAAACAAGCTAAGCGTCAGTATAGAGACAAAGTAGAGTCACAATTCAATGGCTCAGACACAAGAGGTACAGTGGGGCAAAAAAGTATTTAGTCAGCCACCAATTGTGCAAGTTCTCCCACTTAAAAAGATGAGAGAGGCCTGTAATTTTCATCATAGGTACACTTCAACTATGACAGACAAAATGAGAAAAAAAAATCCAGAAAATCACATTGTAGGATTTTTAATGAATTTATTTGCAAATTATGGTGGAAAATAAGTATTTGGTCAATAACAAAAGTTCATCTCAATACTTTGTTATATACCCTTTGTTGGCAATGATAGAGGTCAACTGTTTTCTGTAAGTCTTCACAAGGTTTTCACACACTGTTGCTGGTATTTTGGCCCATTACTCCATGCAGATATACTCTAGAGCAGTGATGTTTTGGGGCTGTTGCTGGGCAACACGGACTTTCAACTCCCTCCAAAGATTTTCTATGGGGTTCAGATCTGGAGACTGGCTAGGCCACTCCAGGACCTTGAAATGCTTCTTACGAAGCCACTCCTTCGTTGCCCGGGCGGTGTGTTTGGGATCATTGTCATGCTGAAAGACCCAGCCACATTTCATCTTCAATGCCCTTGCTGATGGAAGAAGGTTTTCACTCAAAATCTCACGATACATGGCCCCATTCATTCTTTCCTTTACACGGATCAGTCGTACTGGTCCCTTTGCCGAAAAACAGCCCCAAAGCATGATGTTTCCACCCCCATGCTTCACAGTAGGTATGGTGTTCTTTGGATGCAACTCAGCATTCTTTGTCCTCCAAACACGACGAGTTGAGTTTTTACCAAAAAATTCTATTTTGGTTTCATCTGACCATATGACATTCTCCCAATCTTCTTCTGGATCATCCAAATGCTCTCTAGCAAACTTCAGACGGGCCTGGACATGTACTGGCTTAAGCAGGGGGACACGTCTGGCACTGCAGGATTTGAGTCCCTGGCGGCGTAGTGTGTTACTGATGGTAGGCTTTGTTACTTTGGTCCCAGCTCTCTGCAGGTCATTCACTAGGTCCCCCCGTGTGGTTCTGGGATTTTGCTCACCGTTCTTGTGATCATTTTGACCCCACGGGGTGAGATCTTGCGTGGAGCCCCAGTTCGAGGGAGATTATCAGTGGTCTTGTATGTCTTCCATTTCCTAATAATTGCTCCCACAGTTGATTTCTTCAAACCAAGCTGCTTACCTATTGCAGATTCAGTCTTCCCAGCCTGGTGCAGGTCTACAATTTTGTTTCTGGTGTCCTTTGACAGCTCTTTGGTCTTGGCCATAGTGGAGTTTGGAGTGTGACTGTTTGAGGTTGTGGACAGGTGTCTTTTATACTGATAACAAGTTCAAACAGGTGCCATTAATACAGGTAACGAGTGGAGGACAGAGGAGCCTCTTAAAGAAGAAGTTACAGGTCTGTGAGAGCCAGAAATCTTGCTTGTTTGTAGGTGACCAAATACTTATTTTCCACCATAATTTGCAAATAAATTAATAAAAAATCCTACAATGTGATTTTCTGGATTTTATTTTCTCATTTTGTCTGTCATAGTTGAAGTGTACCTATGATGAAAACGACAGGCCTCTCTCATCTTTTTAAGTGGGAGAACTTGCACAATTGGTGGCTGACTAAATACTTTTTTGCCCCACTGTATGTGGCAGGGTCTACAGCACATATGTCAGAGTCAAGGCCCGCGGGCCACATCCGGCCCGCGAGAAGGTTTTTTACGGCCCCTGGGATGATCTTGATTTATTATTAGAACCGGCCCGCAGACCGCAGCAAGCCGGCAGCCCGCAGATCTTTTACACGCACCAATACTACATTTCCCACAATGCAACGGTGACGCACCGAGCAGTAGGCTGCTTCATTTCAATATTTATTGGCACAGCAGTCGTCAGCATCACAGTAAAATTAACTTTCAGATACCCATCAAAAATGGCAAAACGGAAGGTGGACACTGAGAACCGGGGGTTTCAAACAAGGTGGGAGTCGGAGTATATGTTCACGGAGGTAGCTGGAAAACCTGTGTGTCTTCTGTGTGGAGAAAGTGTGGCGGTACTGAAAGAGTATAATCTGAGACGACATTATGAAACGAAACACGCGGACAAAAACAAGAATATGGACATGGAACAAAGGCTACAAAAGGCAGAGGAATTAAAACGAGGCCTCAAATCTCGACAGGCTCTGTTCAAAAAAGCCAAATCACAAGGCCAGGCTGCTGTCAAGGCCAGTTTTATTTTGGCAGAAGAGATCGCTAAATCAGCCCGGCCATTTACGGAGGGGGATTTCATCAAAAACTGCATGATTAAAGTTTGTGACGAAGTTTGCCCAGAAAAAAGGCAACTCTTTTTAAATGTGAGTCTGAGCAGAAACACCATTGCCGAGAGAGTAGACCAGTTGTCCATCAATCTAAAAGAGCAGCTTGTGAAAAAGGGAAAAGATTTCATTGCATATTCCTTGGCTGTGGATGAGAGCACCGACATTTCTGACATTGCCCAGTTGTCAATTTTCATCCGCGGAGTGGACTCCAGCCTAAGCGTGACAGAGGAGTTTTTGGCTTTACGTCCTATGCATGGCACAACTACGGGGCATGATTTGTATGAAGAGGTGTCAAGATGTGTAAATGAGATGGAGCTGCCTTGGGAAAAACTCGTGGGTTTGACAACCGACGGAGCACCTGCGATGTGTGGACACAGGAGCGGACTGGTGGCGAAGATACGGGAAAAGATGCAAGAGGAAAACGCGACAGGTGAGCTGACAGCTTATCATTGTATCATACACCAGGAAGCGTTGTGCGGTAAAGCCTTGAAAATGGAGCATGTAATGAGCATCATCACGCGCACAGTTAACTTTATCAGAGCCAAAGGTTTGAATCACCGCCAGTTCAAGGCATTTCTGACGGAGTTAGAAACGGAGCATGGTGATTTGCCTTATCACACAGAGGTGCGATGGCTAAGCCAGGGAAAGGTGCTTCAAAGATGTTTCGAGCTTCGTGAGGAGATTTGTCTGTTCTTGGACAGCAAAGGGAAAGACAACACAACTCCGAGACGAAATGTTTCTGTGTGAAATGGCTTTTCTGTGTGACATTACGAGTCATCTGAATGCAATGAACTTGCAGCTGCAGGGTCGGGATCATGTCATCTCTGATATGTACAGTACAGTGAAGGCATTTAAAACCAAACTGACTCTGTGGGAGACGCAGATGCGGAAAGAAAATTTGAGCCACTTTCCCAGCTGCCAGACCATGAAAGAGAAGCTCTCTACCAGTGCGTTCCCGAGCGCACAGTTGGCTGATAAAATAGGTATGCTTGCCGCTGACTTTCGACGCCGATTTGCTGACTTTGAAGCACAAAAAAGCAGGTTGGAACTGCTCGGTAACCCATTTGCTGTTGACGTGGAAAGCTCACCACCAAACCTCCAAATGGAGTTGATTGACCTCCAATGCAATGATGCACTGAGGGCAAAATATGCGGCAGTGGGTGCTGCGGAGTTCGCCCGTTTCCTCCCCGACACAATGCCCCAGCTGCGCATCCAGGCTGCTCAAACGTTGTCTATGTTTGGCAGCACATACCTGTGTGAACAACTGTTTTCTTTGATGAACCTGAACAAAACATCACACAGAAGTCGACTTACTGCTGAACACCTCCACTCAATTCTGAGGATTTCCTCAGCTCAGAGCCTTACCCCGAACATTGATGAACTTGTGGAAAAGATGGGACACCACCAAGTATCACCCTCAACCTCAAACAAGTGAACATTACTGTGCAATCACATATTTAGAGTTTTTACTCAGTTCAAGTTTAAAAGTTAAAGTTTAATATTTGTTTTCACTGCATGTTACTTCTCCTTAAACAAAGTGTTGTTTTTGATTAATAGATTTTTGCACTTTATTTTATTGTATTTCAATCCAATTATATTTTAAAAATATTTCAGTTGAGTGGATGATAGAAAATTGCTATTATTGTTTTTTTCTTTGAAGTAAATTTAGCCCACTTTTGCTAAAATAGAAAATATAGGCTACTGATGGTGCCTTGAATACCGGTTTCTTTCATTTAATGTTCATGTTATGGGGATTTTTATATAAAGGAAATTTGTCTTTTGTGTCTGTTGAAAATTAAAGATTACTGACAGAGCCATAAGAAAATATTGCTTTATTTATCTGATCATATTGGAATATATTTGTTAGGTTTTCAGTAGGTTCAATTAGGTTCACTAGACTATATGCGTCATTTAAAAATTTTTCAATGAACATTCGAACAGTCCGGCCCTCGGCTTGTAGCTAAATTTTTTATTTGGCCCTCCGTCCATTTGACTTTGACACCCCTGGTCTACAGTCAATCACAGACTACAAAAAGAAGACTAGCCCCATCGCGGACCACGATGTCTTGCTCCCAGACAAACTAAACAACTTCTTTGCTCGCTTTGAGGACAAAACAGTGCCACTGACACGGCCCGCTACCAAAACCTGCGGGCCCTCCTTAACTGTAGCCAATGTGAATAAAACATTTAAACGTGCCGGCCCAGACGGCATCACCAGCCACATCCTCAAAGCATGCGCAGACCAGTTTGCTGGTGTGTTTACGGACATATTCAATCAATCCTTATCCCAGTCTGCTGTTCCCACATGCTTCAAGAGGGCCACCATTGTTCCTGTTCCCAAGAAAGCTAAGGTAACTGAGCTAAATGACTATCGCCCCGTAGCACTCACTTCCGTCATCATGAAGTGCTTTGAGAGACTAGTCAAGGACCATATCACCTCCACCCTACCTGACACCCTAGACCCACTCCAATTTGCTTACCGCCCCAATAGGTCCACAGACCACGCAATCACACTGCCCTAACCCATCTGGACAAGAGGAATACCTATGTAAGAATGCTGTTCATCGACTACAGCTCAGCATTTAACACCATAGTACCCTCTAAACTCGTCAATAAGCTCGAGACTCTGGGTCTCGACCCCGCCCTGTGCAACTGGGTCCTGGACTTCCTGACGGGCCGCCCCCAGGTGGTGAGGGTTGGAAACAACATCTCCACCCCGCTGATCCTCAACACTGGGGCCCCACAAGGGTGCAGGGCTCCAACTCAATCATCAAGTTTGCAGACAACACTACAGTGGTAGGCTTGATTACCAACAACGACGAGATGGTCTACAGGGAGGTGAGGGCCCTCGGAGTGTAGTGTCAGGAAAATAACCTCACACTCAATGTCAACAAAACAAAGGAGATGATCGTGGACTTCAGGAAACAGCAGAGGGAGCAGCCCCCTATCCACATCGATGGGACAGTAATGGAGAAGGTGGAAAGTTAAGTTCCTCGGCATACACATCACGAACAAACTGAAATGGTTCACCCACACAGACAGCGTGGTGAAGAAGGTGCAGCAGCGCCTCTTCAACCTCAGGAGGCTGAAGAAATTCAGCTTGTCACCAAAAACTCAAACTTTTACAGATGCACAATCGAGAGCATCCTGTCGGGCTGTATCACCACTTGGTATGGCAACTGCTCTGCCCACAACCGTAAGGCTCTCCAGAGGGTAGTGAGGTCTGCACAATGCATCACCGGGGGCAAACTACCTGCCCTCCAGGAGACCTGCACCACCCGATGTCAAAGGAAGGACAAAAAGATCATCAAGGACAACCACCCGAGCCACTGCCTGTTCACCCCGCTATCATCAAGAAGGCGAGGTCATCTCTAGCCACTTTAATAATTAAAAATTGGATGTAATAAATGTATCACTAGCCACTTTAAATAATGTTTACATACCCTACATTAGTCATCTCATATGTACACTGTATATACTGTACTCGATACCATCTACTGCATCTTGCCTATGGTGTTCGGCCATCGCTCATCCATATATTTTTATGTACATATTCCTTTACACTTGTGTGTATAAGGTAATTGTTATGAAATTGTTAGATATTACTGAATGAAGCACAAGCATTTCGCTACACTCGCATTGTCACGATCGTCGTAGTGAGGAGACCAAGGCGCAGCGTGATGATAATAAATCTTCTTTTTAATAACGAAGAAGACTGAACAAACTATACAAAATAACAAAACGAACGTGAACGCTAAATGACACGAGTGCAGACATGCAACATCACATAGACAATAACCCACAAACCAAACTGGAAAATGGCAACCTAAATAGGATCCCCAATCAGAGACAACGATAAACAGCTGCCTCTGATTGGGAACCAATCTAGGCCACCATAGACCTACATATGCCTAGACTACACACACACACACACACACACACACCTAGACAATACAAAACAATCATATCCACCCTCGTCACACCCTGACCAAAATAATACAGAAAACATAGAATACTAAGGTCAGGGCGTGACACACATTAACATCTGCTAACCATGTGTGGGTGTCCGAGCCCCTCCGAGCCCCCAGCTCGGACACCCATGCATACCCCACAAACCATGTCAGAGGTCTCTTCACAGTTCCCAAGTGACATTTTTTTTTTTTTTAATTGATCTGAACTAAACTAGGGAGTTTTTCCTAGCCACCTTGCTTCTACACCTGCATTACTAGCTGTTTGGGGTTTTAGGCTGGGTTTCTGTACAGCACTTCGAGATATTAGCTGATGTACGAAGGGCTATATAAAATAAACTTGATTGATTGATTGAACTAATAGCCCCCAGCTCGGACACCCATGCATACCCCACAAACCATGTCAGAGGTCTCTTCACAGTTCCCAAGTCCAGAACAGACTATGGGAGGCGCACAGTACTACATAAAGCCAAGACTACATGGAACTCTATTCCACATCAAGTAACTTGTGCCAGTAGTAAAATTCGGTTTTTAAAAAACAGATTAAAATACACCTTATGGAACAGTGGGGACTGTGAAGCAACACAAACACATGCATACAAAACACACAATAACATACGCATTATACACACAGATTTTGTGTTGTAGACATGTGTTAGTAGAGTAGAGGCTTGAGGGAACTCACTTAATATGTTGTGAGATCTGTTATGAATATATGTGTAATGAATACTCTGAGAAAAAGGTGTGGATTCACGCACAGAAGATGTTTATTAAGCCTTCGCAGAAGGCAGGAATCGTGGTCGCAGGCAATGGTCAAACACAGGTAGGCAGTCAAAAAACAAACAATACCTCACAACCATACAAACAGAAAGAACTGAAGAAAATAGGGAGCTGATGAGACCAGGTGAGAAACGAACACCGGTGAAAACAATGAAAGACAGGGCTACGTTCCAGAACACAAAGAAAATACACAAGGTTGACTAAGAAAAGAAAAGCAGAACCTTACCTGGTAAGGGCAGTGATGGGAGCGTCCGTAGAACTGAAGTTCCGAATGAACCGGCGATAGAAGTTGGAGAACCCAATGAAACGTTGGAGTTCCTTAACGGTGGTGGGTTTGGGCCAGTTATTGACGGCGGTGACCTTGTTCTCATCCATGCTGACCCTTCCAGGTGTCAGTACAAAGCCGAGGATGTTTACAGGGGTTACATGGAAGGCACTCTTGTCTTCACATAAAGGTTATGTTCAAGGAGCCTTTTGCACATGCTGTATGTGTTCCTTCAGGTAGTAAATCAGGATGTCATCAATGTAGACGATGAGAAAGCGGTTGATCGTATCCTGGAAAACCTTGTTCATAAAGGATTGGAAGATGGCGGGGGCGTTCGTAAGGCCGTAGAGCACGACCAGGTATTCGTAGTGCCCTCTAGCGGTGATAAAGGTCGTCTTCCAGTCGTCGCCTTCACGTATACGGACAAGGTTATATGCACTTCGCAGGTCGACTTGTTCAAGGGTCGCTGGGATCAGAGGAAGAGGGAAACGGTTCTTGACCGTGCGTCATTCAGGGAACGATAATCAATACACGGATGGAGACCACCATCCTTTTTTCCAACGAAGAAGAAGCTGGATGCAGCCGGGGAAGAAGGACGGATGAAACCGTTTGAGTGATTCATCAATGTAGTTCTCCGTTGCCTCATCAGATAGGGGGTAAACACGGCCCTTCGGTGGGGACACTCCAGGGAGTAAGTCAATAGCACAGTCTCCTGGGCGATATGGTGGCAGAGTGGAGGCCTTGATTTTGCTGAAGACATTGCTGTACTGGCCGTATTCAGATGGTATGGTGGGTGGCACTGCCAAGGCAGAGTCCTCAATGGTGATGGCTCTGCAGGGTAGGCGGAGACAACTGGAGAAGCAGGTAAAAGACCAGGACAGTAGTTCACCTTGTTGCCACGAGATGGCAGGGTCGTGACGACAAAGCCAGGGGTCTCCGAGAATGAGTGGATGTTTGGGGGATGAGAGTGCCATGAGTTGAATGGTTTCGGTGTGGAGGGTGACGCTCTGTGTCAGGTGCGTGATGAAGCCTGTGCCCAATGGCTCCCCGTCCAGGGTGTTAATCCTTAAGGGAGGGGTGACAGGTGTTAGATCAATGTCAAGCTCTTGAACTAGCTGGTGATCGATCAAATTACCTGCTGCTCCCGAATCTATCAAGCCTTCTACATACTTGGTAACCCACTTCACGGTTATCAATACTGGGACGGAGAATTGCTTCTGGGAGATATTTAGAAATAAGGACATGCCTACCTGCATGGCAGCGGGGGGAACCGGATCTCTCCGTGAGGGGGCGAACAGGTCAATGGCTGAGTAGATGATCTTTCCCTCCACAGTATAGGCAGAGCCCTTCTTGGATTCGCTTTTGACGTTTGATACACGGGAGAGGAGCATGGCCCAACTGCATGGGCTCTGGAAGACTCGGACGGGATGACGGAATCATGGAAAGAGAAGATTTCGGGTTTCTGGGTGGTAGAGTTCTTCGGCGGTCGGCGATGAGGTGGTCGATGGAGATACGAATATATTGATTTAAATCCTGAAGGTCACCTCTACAGGCCAGCTCCACCTGATGTTACCTGTTGAGCCCTCTTCGGTAGACAGTAAGTAAAGCAGCCTCATTACATCCACTCGTTGCAGCCATGGTGCGGAACTTCGAGGACATACTCGGCAGCTGAATTGCGTCCTTGTTGAAGTTCTATGAGGAGGTCTCCTATAGGACGACCGGAGGGAGAGTGATTGAATACCTCTTTGAAGGTGTGGAAATGGGTCTCGGATCCGAGTTCTGTGCTGTTGGCAGTCCATATGGCGGTGGCCCAATCCAAGGCTTTGCCTGTGAGTAGAGACAACAAAATCCACCCTGCTCTTGTCATTGGCGAAGTTAGTGGGGTTGTGCTCAATGTAATTTCTGCATTGCATCAGAAATCCCTGACATTTCCCAGGTGAACCGTCATATTTTCCAGGCATGGGTATGAACGAAGGAGGGCTATGGGTTACGATACCTGGTGTCGGAGGTGTAGGGATAGGCTGGAAGAGAAGATGGAACATTTCCTCCATAAGCTCCTCTTGCTGGGTTAGGCGCCGCTGTAGCTCCGCTGAATCCATTCCATATTTAGGTGAGAATACTCAGGGAGAAAAAGGTGCAGATTCACGCACAGAAGATGTTTATTAAGCCTTCGCAGTTGGCAGGAATCGTGGTCGCAGGCAATGGTCAAACACAGGTAGGCAGTCAAAAACAAACAATACCTCACAACCATACAAACAGAAAGAACTGAAGTAAATAGGGAGTTGAGACCAGGTGAGAAACGAACACAGTTGAAAACAATGAACAAAAATGAAAGACAGGGCTACGTTCCAAAACACAAAGAAACAGGGCTATGTTCAAGAACACAAAGAAAAAGAACACAAGGTTGACTAAGAAAGGAAAAGCAGAACCTTACAGTATGTCATGTTTTTAAAATGTATAACTGCCTTAATTTTGCTGGACCCCAGGAAGAGTAGCTGATGTGGATCCATAATAAATACAAATACACTTCCCTGCTATAGCACTCAGACCTGGATTCAAATACTATTTGAAATCTTTCAAATACTATGAGCGTTCGCTTTATCCTGTCTGTAGTGGCAGATAGGCAAGGTTTTCAGTTTTGAGAATATTATATTGCTCCATTAAACCAGGAAAACTCAATCAAGCACAGATCAAGTATTTTAAATAGTATTTGAACCCAGGTCTGATAGCACTGTGCTCATTCTCCTTACCCTTGCTGTAATAGAACCCTGCTTCCTGCCCACAAGGATTTCTGGTGGATGGGTTAACTATCAGAGAGTGTTTGTCACTGTAAGATAATGCTGCCTCACTGGATATTGGCCCAGAAGATAATGTCATACACCACCTCTATACATCCATGCATTAGTTTAACACAACAAAGCATGTACATGAAGAGCTACAGTATGTCAGTGCTTAAGCAAGCAGGGTGTTGGTGCAGTGGAAATCAAGGGCATGTTTCACCTTTAATGTGAGCTCTGCTTTTTAGTGAGTTGTTAATGAAAAGGATCACTCACATTAATAGTAACCTTTGTGGAATGCCTGTGCAATTTCACAGCACTTTCATGCAAATGACTGATCATGTTAATTATGTTGTTAGTAGTCTATAAAAGAAGGTAACTTTACCTGTTGCTGCCACAGGCCAGAATGCTGTTCTGGGTGCTGATAACCATGGAGCAATCCACTCCACACAGCACCCTGTGGGCCTCAAACTTCCCTGGCACACACACCTGCTGGGGAGAGTTGTGGGAGTCCTGGGTGCCCAGCCCCAGGCGACCTGCCAGAGGGGGAAGAAAGCAGAACATTCTGTTAGAATGCCAAGCTCTCCCACAGACACTGCTGACATAAACCAAGAAACACAGAGAGACTGATGACCCCAAAAATAAACTTGCTCATTTACCATTGTCTCCTCTTCCCCAGGAGAATACTTCTCTGTCATTGGTCACAGCAAGCACATGGGAAGCACCACATGACACCTGGACCAGCTCGTATCCGAGTAAGGCCTCTACAATCTTGGGCTGGGCATTAATACATAGAGAAATAATATAACGTTTTTTTCACCGGAACGACTGACCACAATAATGTTTATAACAAACCTCAAAATCATTGACATTTACCTGTGTTACGTCATTAAAATTTCCATGTCCGAGACAGCCATTGCTTCCACTTCCAAATGTCATAATAATACCTCGGTCTGCAAATTGAAAATAAATAGAGGAGATTATAGGTACGATGAGTTGATGGGTGTGGTTATATCACAGTCTGGGCCAACCGTGTGAGTTTTAATCCCTAACAAGGGAATGCTAACTTGCTCCACCACGGTGATAAATGGTGACGAGGGAGCAGGAAATAGAGCTTGGGCTCAGAGGTTCTTTAATCCTGTGTCATCTGCTTTTGATATTAGACTAATGACAGCTCCCTCAAGACTATGACTAATGGTGTATCCCGGTTGGAGAAAGTGTACCTCCTAAACGCCAAGCCAGCAGTGTGGTGATTGCATTCTGTAGGGGAGAACAAACACTGATGAATGTTCTCTTGTCAGAAGTGCAGTGAAAGAGGTGATTACATCCACACGTTCAAATGCAGCTTCCATTCCTATGCTGCTCCAGTGCTTTATGATAGTACTATACTGCAGTGTGTGTGTGTGTGTGTGTGTGTGTGTGTGTCAGAGTGTGTGCTTAGCAGCAAAAACACACAGTGAATAAATATTGATTTCCTATAGTGAAGCTCCCCTACTGAGGCTGACCTGACACGGATGCTGTTGTCCCCAGCAGGAAACACAATGAGAGATGGTCTGCATCACAAATGGCACCATATTCTCTATTTATAAACTGGGTGGTTAGAGCCCTGACTGCTGATTGGCTGACAGCCGTGTTATATACCACGGGTATGACAAAACATTTATTTTTACTGCTCTAATTACGTTGATAACCAGTTTATAAGAGCAATAAGGCACCTCTGGGGTTTGTGGTATATGGCCAATATATAGCTAAGGGCTCTGCGATGCATTGTGCCTAAGAACAGCCCTTAGCCGTGGTATATTGGTCGTATACCACACCCCCTTGTGCCTTATTGCTTAAATAGTGCACTACTTTTGACCAGAGCCCTCCAGATTTGGGCACTATATATGGAATAGGGTGCCATTTGAGACATTATTATGGCCTGTACCTGTCATACAGGTGGTGAAGAGATCCCCACAGGACACAGACTTGATGGTGACTCCAGACTGGCCCTCCAGGAAGCGAGAGATGAACTGTGGCTGCATCTGTTCTACTGCACCAGGCAGAGTGGGCTCACCAGATCCTACTGACGGAGCCTGGCACAGCACCATTAGGACGTGGTTAGGAAATGTGTGAATACTGGTGATATTAAAGACTATACAGATAAGACTCTCATATTGTTTTGAAAACAAATCCTTTATCTTATCATCCTTTAACCATTCTAATGCATAATCTGAAGATATTAAAGAGGCAGCTAGTAGCTTGTTGGTTAAGGTAAATATTGATATATGAAGCCATAACTGAGGTTGGCAAGCCTCATTCAGACAGAGAAGGGATAAGGGGATCAAGAAACCCAATCTGACCTCCCAGGTGATGAGTCGGCCTGACTTGGTGACACCCATCTTCTGTGTACGTCCCAGGGCCACCTGCAGCACCTCTGTGTTGAGCATGGGTAGACGCAGAGGCGCAGAGATTCCACTGCCCCATGTGTACACTGATGACAGGGGGAAGGAGTGCAACTTTCCTGTTCCCATCCGTCCATCTAGTACAGACAGAACATTATACGAAAGGTGTTAATTATTACAGAACTGGTTCAATCATGGATGTGGGTGGAATGTCACTGACCTCTGAAGGACCTTGTGCCGGTCATTCGCCCTCCTTGTCTACCATGACCCCCTGACTGTACGGTGGACAGTGGTTTCTCAATTCTGGACCAGAAATCAAAATGTCTTTTGAATATTGTATACATACATTTCCATCAATGGTAATGTACATGTACAGTTGAAGCCGGAGGTTTACATACACTTAGGTTGGAGTCATTAAAACTCGTTTTTCAACCACTCCACAAATTTCTTGTTAACAAACTATAGTTTTGGCAAGTCAGTAAGGACATCTACTTTGTGCATGACACAAGTAATTTTTCCAACAATTGTTTACAGACAGATTATTTCACTGTATCACAATTCCAGTGGGTCAGAAGTTTACATACACTTAGTTGACTGTGCCTTTAAACAGCTTGGAAAATTCCAGAAAATTATGTCATGGCTTTAGAAGCTTCTGATAGGCTAATTGACATCATTTGAGTCAATTGGAGGTGTACCTGTGGATGTATTTCAAGGTCTACCTTCAAACTCAGTGCCTCTTTGCTTGACATCATGGGAAAATCAAAAGAAATCAGCCAAGACCTCAGAAAAAAAATTGTAGACCTCCACAAGTCTGGTTCATCTTTGGGAGCAATTTCCAAATGCCTGAAGGTACCACGTTCGTCTGCACAAACAATAGTGCGCAAGTATAAACACCATGGGACCACACAGCCGTCATACCGCTTAGGAAGGAGATGCGTTCTGTCTCCTAGAGATGAACATACTTAGGTGCGAAAAGTGCAAATCAATCCCAGAACAGCAGCAAAGGACCTTGTGAAGATGCTGGAGGAAACAGGTACAAAAGTATCTATATCCACAGTAAAACGAGTCCTATATTGACATAGCCTGAAAGGCCGCTCAGCAAGGAAGAAGCCACTGCTCCAAAACAGCCATAAAAAAAGCCAGACTATGGTTTGGAACTGCACATGGGGAAAAATATCATACATTTTGGAGAAATGTCCTCTGGTCTGATGAAACAAAAATAGAACTGTTTGGCCATAATGACCATCCTTCTGTTTGGAGGAAAAAGGGGGAGGCTTGCAAGCCAAAGAATACCATCCCAACCGTGAAGCACAGGGGTGGCAGCATCATGTTGTGAGGGTGCTTTGCTGCAGGAGGGTCTGGTGCACTTCACAAAATTGATGGCATCATGAGGGAGGAAACATCTCAAGACATCAGTCAGGAAGTTAAAGCTTGGTCGCAAATGGGTCTTCCAAATGGACAATGACCACAGGAATACTTCCAAAGTTGTGGAAAAATGGCTTAAGTACAACAAAGTCAAGGTATTGGAGTGGCCATCACAAAGCCCTGACCTCAATCCTATAGAAAACTTGTGGGCAGATCTGAAAAAGCGTGTGCGAGCAAGGAGGCCTACGAATCTGACTCAGTTACACCAGCTCTGTCAGGAGGAATGGGCCAAAATTCACCCAATTTATTGTGGGAAGCTTGTGGAAGGCTACTCGAAACATTTGACCCAAGTTAAACAATTTAAAGGCAACGCTACCAAATACTAATTGAGTGTATGTAAACTTCTGACCCACTGGGAATGTGATGAAAGAAATAAAAGCTGAAATAAATCATTCTCTCTACTATTATTCTGACATTTCACATTCTTAAAATTAAGTAGTGATCCTAACTGACCTAAAACAGGGAATTTTACTGGGATTAAATGTCAGGAGTTGTGGAAAACTGAGTTTAAATGTATTTGGCTAAGGTGTATGTAAACTTCTGACTTCAACTGTATGTATACATTAGATAAATGTTGTTTTCTTATGATGAGTCTGGTGACTAGAAGCTTCAGGCTTTGGTTGTGTCCAAAATGGCACCCTATTCCCTATATAGTGAAATGTATAGGGAATAGTGTTCCATTTGCGATACAAATTTTTGTGGCATTCATTACCTGCGCATTTTGACGTTGCCTATATCAGTGTAGAGGTTTAGCAGGGGTCTGATGCAAACAGGGTGGGCCATGATCTCATTGAGCTGTGGGCGTTTGGACGGGTCCAGATTGAGCATGTTCATGATGAGCTGCCTGAGTTCTGTACTGTACCGGTCTGAGATTGGGGCAAAGGTACCGCTCATGATCTTCAACACTAGGGCAGGTAGGTTCTGTAAAAGAATGAAGAGTGAGTAAGCCCAAGGAGAGGAGTTACATTTTCAAACTATGCTAATGTGTTGATTTTTTATGGGTTTACTTTTGGACCAGTAAACTTTAGGCATCATCCCACAAATTGGAATACATTTTGCATGGAGATAGAAAGATAAAAGCTTCAAAGTAATGTGAGATATAGCATTGCAAGTTAATCATTTCTGGATCTATTGACACATAATTCCAAAGTGCAAAAACAGGTTATGAAATTGGAATGACAATGTATGAAGTGTATTTGAAAAGAATGTGTACAGCAGCCTCGAAAGCTCTCTTGAGGCTGGCTAGCTCATATAGAACACAGCCCAGGGCCCAGATATCACTCTTCTGGTTGTAGGGCTTCCCCTCACACAGCTCTGGAGAGATGTAGCATGGGGTCCCCACCACCTGAATGGAAATAAAACAAAAACAAAAGATAAACTCTACTGCCAATGCTGCCTATGACTATGCATTTCATCAGAGTACGCATTTGGCCATTACTATGTAGTCAGGTGACCAATGCTACGTCATATCCACTCACAGTGTAGGCTTTGCTCTTGCTGACTAGGATTTTGGAGATTCCAAAGTCGCCTATTTTGACGATCATTTGATGCTTGTCAAGCAGAATGTTCTGGGTCTTCAGGTCGCGGTGTAGGATGAGCTTATTGTGCACGTGGTACAGGGCCAGCAGAATTTGGACAAAGAAGTGCAGGATGGTGTCCTCATCCAGCAGGGAGTTACAGCGCTTCTGAATGTAGTCGGCTAGGGTTCCACCTACAGTAAGAAAGCAGGAATATAATACAGCTACAGTAGAATAGATCATGCTCTCAGGCCACCCAGAGTTTTGTAACATAATGCTGTGCCCTTTATCATATATCTCCTGAAGCGCTCCAACAGGGACTGACATCTGATGAGACTGAATAAGATCTCATGGGGAACGTCTGACAAGCAAAACATATTTGACACCCTATGTTACAGTGTCAGACTTTCTATGTACCTGTTACGGATACAGGTATTCTGTGTGTGTGTATCCTGTGTGTTTCTTTTCTCTCATTCTCCCCTCACAGGTGGCAATCATCATTCCCCAATCAGTCACCAATCAGAAGACACACCTCCTCCTGTTTCCATTACCCAATCACATCCCCTTTCCCCTGGTTTAAAACCCCATTCAGTTGTTTTCTCTAGAGCTCAATCTCTCTGTCATGCAATCTCTCTGTAGAGCGCTTGTGTTTGCAACTACATGTCACTTTGTCCATTACCCTGTGAGTTTTGGTTATGGTGTTTGTTTGATGGTGGGAAAGGGGGTACCAAGAAAAGTTGCCCATGGGCATACACTACCCGTAGGTAAACTTTGTCTAAATACACTAGTTAGAACTGGGCGGACCACCACATCTGTATTTTTGGTTAGTTAGCTAGCTGTTGTTGAAGCAGGTAGACTAGCTTAGGGGTGTTTTTGAATGCTTATTATTTCTTTCCTTGGGTCCAGCTCAGCCCCTTTTCCCGCTCCCCATTACCGTGTGTTTACAAATAAACCATGAGTGTTTGACGGTAGATTTTAAGTTGTCTGTGGTTATTTGTTCTCGCTGTTACTTTTTCACTGTTATAATTTGCATGAGTTATGTTACGGGTCTTGTTGCCATCCCCCCTAGACTGTAGAGCCAAAGGGATTTGTAACAGTACCTTATGTGATATGGGGGGGTAATGTGATAGTACCTGGTGCATATTCCATAGCAATCATCAGAGCCTTGTCCTCCAGGAAGTTCTCATAGTACTCTATGATGTTGGGGTGGTTGAGCAGCTTCAGCACCTGGCACTCGTTCTGGGCAGCAAGGCGTTCATCACGGGACATCTGCTCTACTGGGATCTCCTTCAGGATCACAAAAGCCCCATCACTGCGCCGGCGACACAGGTGCACTATCCTGTCACACATGACATGGGAAAGTGGAGAATGAGTAGTGTGGGGAAGAGTTGGAAAAGTGCATTCTGGTGTAGGCTATCCCCTTACAGTGGGCATATTTGCTTGTACACTTTTGAACATTATTGACACTGATATTGGTGCTATGTAACGCATGTGGGCATTAGAAAAACATCTTAGAACTAGAGTTTTACCATTTATATAATGGGCAAATAACATAACACATTACATTTATGACTAAAAAGTCAACACAGTAGCTTTGCACTCATCATGTACTAGTATTATACTATTTTGATTAGGGCGACCATAGAAGTAGAATGAGCGCTTAATTCTAATTGTATGAAGGCGGGCCTTTTAATAACAGATGCGCGCGCCGTTCCGGTACTCGACTGAACCAATTTACATGCGTTTTGTATTTTGGCAAATAGACAAGCTGCGAAGTTTTTAACTTTAACTTAAGTTTGACAGTAAGATAAATAAAACGTCACAAAAAAGTATAAATAAGGCTACCGTGCCTTAGCGATGTAGTTTCATCAAGAAGTTCAAAGTTAATAACTTTTGGTTTACCCAAAAGCTCCTCTTCCGACCACTTTGATTTTCTCATACTTCTCCATCTCCTCTGCTCAAGGCTGTAAAAAAAAAAAATCGAAAGTCGTCTCCAGGCAACACTTCCCCTGCTCCTACAGGGAAGAACTTGGGACAAAAAGCACGCGGATCTGAAAGCAAGCTTCTTCTGTTTTTCTTGGGCAATTTAATGGTTACTCAAAGGCTTTTTTGTTGTAGGGTATTATTGAATGCTCATTCATATCATTTTACTAAATTAGATTTTGTCGTCAGTAATACTGTGTGTGTGTAAATGAGAGGGTTAATCTCCACACTATCTCTCCTGTTCTAGGTACGACTGCAGGTAACAGTGTCTAGACGGCATGTAATTATGGAGTGCCTTCCCCTCGGCTGAGATAAGCAGGCAGCTGCCAAGCTTGGCTCCTGTTCTTTCTGCTTCCATCTCTGCTCTAATGCGGGCAATAACAAACGCCTTGTCAGGTCTGTAATACATTGGCAAAACATCACAGCCTTCATCATTTGAAGCAGCCCATTTTCTGCTTATTCTCAGATACATCTTCCAACACCACATGCTGATCTAGACTATACATTACTGTAGACTATACATTACTGTATTTGAGACACTTCCAAAAAGTGCCAGGAATCAATGGGTGGAAGCCAGAGTCACATCACATCAAAAATATGTTACTAGATGTGGAAACTAGAGAGGGGTTAAGTTCTAAATGTCACCCTATTCCCTATATAGTGTTCTACTTTTGACCAGGGGCCATAGCTCTGGACAAAAGCAGTGCAGTATGTAGGGTATAGGGTGCCATTTAGGACTCAGTCTGTGCCGGCCTCGTTAGTGGTTCAGTTCTATAATGAGGTTGACTTGCTGACCCAGACAATGTGTGATTTATCTACTTTATCTACAGCTTTGTCTACATGATAGAGGTGCAGGGCTCTTATCTGCCGTGTTCATGGTGGTGTAACTATTCACAGCAGTGAAGTGAGGGCTCTATTGAGTTGGTTTAGCGCTTAGACAAGCAAAAATAAGCCTGTTTCAGTGGAGGACGGGGAAGATATGTCCGCATACACAATGTTTTTCTGGCACACGTTAGGTCCTTTGATACCATTTGAGCAATGTATCCATGCCCCAAATAATTCAGGCTGTTATGGAGGCAAAGGGGGATCCAACCCAGTACTTGATGGGTGTACCTAATAAATTGGGTGTACTGAGTGTACATGGAAACATTTCATAAAAAATGGCATCTCTTTTAACACACTCTTTCTCCCTCATAGGCACGTGCACGTGCACACACAGACCTGATGCACACACAGAGTAAGACTTTGATGTTAGTAAATGTGTTCCTCCAGGACTGGCCTATCACAGAGGATGCTAATGTTCTTCCTCCTATCTTGTGCTCCAGTGACATGAGGATGTTGAACATTTGAGAAGAATCAGCATTTTATTCACCTCTCAGCAGGCTTGTACACTGAGCATACAAATCATTAAGAATACCTGCTCTTTCCATGACATAGACAGACCAGGTGAATCCAGGTGAAAGCTATGATCCCTTATCAGTGATGTAAAGTACTTAAGTAAAAATACTTTCAAGTACTACTTAAGTCGTTTTTGGGGGTATTTGTACTTTACTATTAATAATTTTGACAACGTTTACTTTCTTAAAGAAAATTATGCACTTTTTACTCCATACATTTTCCCTGACACCCAAAATTACTAGTTACATTTTGAATGCTTAGCAAGACAGGACAATTGTCTAATTCCCACACATGTCTAGAGAACATTCCTGGTCATCCCTACTGCCTCTGATCTGGCAGACTCACTAAACACATGCTTCATTTGTAAATGATGCAGAGTTGGAGCGTGCCCCTTGCTATCCGTAAATAAATAAATAAATAAACTAGAAAATGTTGTCAGCTGCTTTGCTTAATATAAAGAATTTTTAATAATTTATACTTTTACTTTTGATACTTAAGTACACTTGCGCAATTACATTTACTTTTGACCAAATATTTTTTTACTTTACCTCAAGTAGTATTTTACTGGGTGACTTTCACTTTTACTTGAGTAATTTTCTATTAAGGTATCTTTACTTTTACTCAAGTATGACAATTGGGTACTTTTTCCACCACTGCCCCTTATTGATGTCACTTGTTAAATCCACTGCAATCAGTGTAGATGAAGGGGGGGGAGACAGGTTAAAGAAGGACTTTTAAACCTTGAGACATAGATTGTGTAATGTGTATGCTTGCCATTCGGAAGGTGAATGGGCAAGACAAAATATTAAAGTGCCTTTGAACGGGGTACGGTGCCAGGCGCACCGGTTTGTGTCTAGAACTACAACACTGCTGGGTTTTTCACGCTCAACAGTTTCCTGTGTGTATCAACAAGTGTCCACCACCCAAAGGACATCCATCAATATTGGGAAAGTGTGTGCTGTGCAGTTAGGATCGTCTACATCAGGTTTTCCCGAACTGGGGTATGCGTACCACCAGGGGTACACGCAATGCCTTCGGGGGTACGCCAAATAAAAATGTGATTCACATAAAAAAATTATAAATAAACGCTTTAAAAATATTAAAAATCTTCACATTTTCAAACAGTCCATTTATATTTTCCAACAGGGCTATACATTTGGATGAGGTTTTTTTCTCGCCTGAGTAGCCTCGTTTCACTGTCAAAAATAAAATGAAATCATCTAGTGTTCAGTGAAATAACAACACAATGTCAAATACAGGTAGCCTAGTCAAATAATTAACATCCAATCACATTAACCGCTACTCTCTCGCAGGAATTCCACTAACGGCCCCTATGTAGCCAAACATAGCTGCTGCTCATTCCGTTTGCGCGAAAATTGATAAATGGTTAAAAAAAGTAAGGTCCGTGTCCATGGAGACACATACCAGCTCTACTGGTAGTACTGCTACTACCAGCAGTACCAGCAGTACCTGCTAGTACCAGCAGTACCAGCAGTACCTGCTACTACCAGCAGTACTACATCTGCACCTGTCGATGACACAAGTTGTTCTTCTTCCACGAGCACGTCCAATGGTAGGATCAGTAATTCTACATTTGCTGTTAGCCCAGCTAGCATGGATACTGACAGTTGTGAATCTGATGCAGCCGAAGAGCTACTGCCCCCTTACCTGGGAAAGCACTGAACAACAGACAGGGACGTTGGACCATCGAAGAGGACAACGAAATATGATGAGAACTACATTGATTTGGGGTTCACTTATATTGGGAGTAGTGCCTTTCCTCAGCCACGGTATGTTATATGTGCAAAAGTACTATCTCACAAGTCGATGAAACATTCACTCTTGCGCAGACATTTAGAAACAAAACATACAATTAGAAAAATAAGCCACAGGGGTTTTTTGAGCAAGAATTAAGACGACTTTCGAGTAGTAATGTCACGCCCTGACGTTAGAGAGCCTTTTTATGTCTCTAGTTGGTTTGGTCAGGGTGTGATTTGGGGTGGGCGTTTTGTTTTCTATGTTTCTTTATTTCTATGTTTTGGCCGGGTATGGTTCTCAATCAGGGACAGCTGTCTATCGTTGTCTCTGATTGGGAATCATACTTAGGTAGCCCTTTTTCCCTCCTTTCAGTGTGGGTAGTTAACTTTGTTTGTGGCACAATAGCCCTGTAAGCTTCACGGTTGTTTCTTTCGTTTGTTGTTTTGTTGGCGACATTTGAAATAAAAGTGAAAATGTACGCTCACCACGCTGCACTTTGGTCCACTTCTTTTGACGGCCGTGACAGAACTACCCACCACCAAGGGACCAAGCAGCGTGGCCGGGAGGAGCAGCGCTATCTGGAGGAATGGACATGGGAGGAGATATTGGAAGGCAAGGGACCCTGGGCACAGGCTGGTGAATATCGCCGTCCTAAAGAGGAACTGGAGGCAGCTAAAGCAGAGCGGCGACGCTAAGAGGAATTGGCACAGCGGAGTAAGCACGAGAGGCAGCCCCCAATTTTTTTGCGGGGGGCACACGGGGAGAGTGGCTGAGTCAGGGTATAGACCTGAGCCAACTCCCCGTGCTTATCGGAAGGAGCGTGGTACTGGTCGGGCACCGTGTTATGCGGTAAAGCGCACGGTGTCTCCAGTTCGCTCTCATAGCCCGGCACTACATCCCAGCTCCCCGCATCTGCCGGGCTAGGGTGAGCATCCAGCCAGGACGGATGGTACCGGCTCAGCACGCCTGATCTCCAGTGCTTCTCTTCGGCCCAGGATATCCTGCGCCGGCTCTGCGCACTGTGTCTCCGGTGCGTCTGCACAGCTCAGTGCGTCCTGTGCCAGTGCCCCGCATTTTCAGGGTGAAGATAACCATCCAGCCAGGACGGGTTGTTCAAGCTCTACGCTCGAGACCTCCAGTGCGCCTCCACGGCCCAATGTATCCGGTGCCTCCGCCAAGAACCAAGCCTCCAGTATGTCTCCCCAGCCTGGTGAGTCCTTTGCCTGCTGCCAGAACCAGGCCTCCTGTATGTCTCCCCAGCCTGGTGAGCCCTGTGGCAGCTCCACGTACCAGACTGCCCATACGTCTCCTCACTCCAGTGATGATACATGGCACAAAGCCTCCAGTGATGATCCATGGCAAGAAGCCTCCAGTGATGATTCATGGCAAGAACCTCCAGTGATGATCCATGGCACGAAGCCTCCAGTGATGATCCACGGCAAGAAGCCTCCAGTGATGATCCATGGCACGAAGCCTCCAGTGATGATCCATGGCACGAAGCCTCCAGTGAGGAGTAATGGCACGAAGCCCGCAATGAGGGTCCGCAGTCCGGAGTCTCCAGCGACGGTCTCCAGTCCGTAGTGTACAGCGACGGTCCCCAGTCCGGAGCCTCCAGCGACGGTCTCCAGTCCGGAGCCTCCAGCGACGGTCCCCAGTCCGGGGCCCGCAGCGAGGGTGCCCAGTCCGGGGCCCGCAGCGAGGGTGCCCAGTCCGGGGCCCGAAACGAGGGTCCCCAGTCCGGGGCCCGCAACGAGGGTCCCCAGTCCGGGGTCGGCGATGAGGGTCCCCGCACCAGAGGTGCCACCAAAGTGGGGTGAGCCAGAGGTGGAGTGGGGTCTGCGTCCCGCATCTGAGCCGCCACCTCGTATAGATGCCCACCCAGACCCTCCCCTATAGGTTCAGGTTTTGCGGCCGGAGTCCGCACCTTTGGGGGGTTACTGTCACGCCCTGACCTTAGAGAGCCTTTTTATCTCTCTAGTTGGTTTGGTCCGGGTGTGATTTGGGGTGGGCATTCTATGTTTTGTTTTCTATGTTTCTTTATTTCTATGTTTTGGCCGGGTATGGTTCTCAATCAGGGACAGCTGTCTATCGTTGTCTCTGATTGGGAATCATACTTAGGTAGCCCTTTTTCCCTCCTTTCAGTGTGGGTAGTTAACTTTGTTTGTGGCACAATAGCCCTGTAAGCTTCACGGTTGTTTCTTTCGTTTGTTGTTTTGTTGGCGACATTTGAAATAAAAGTGAAAACCACGCTGCACTTTGGTCGACTTCTTTTGACGGCCGTGACAAGTAAGACATGTTTAAAAGCAACAGATACCATTTGTCACACCTTCTGCCGCTCCCCCTCCTTGGTGCCAATCAGTTGTGTTGTGACAAGGTTGGGGTGGTATACAGAAGATAGCCCTATTTGGTAAAAAGACCAAAGTCCATATTATGGCAAGAACAGCTCAAATAAGCAAAGAGAAACAACAGTGCATCATTACTTTAAGACATGAAGGTCAGTCATTTCAAGATCTTTGAACATTTCTTTAAGTGCTTTCGCAAAAACCTTCAAGCGCTATGATGAAACTGGCTTTCATGAGGACCGCCACAGGAATGGAAGACCCAGAGTTACCTCCGCTGCAGAGGATAAGTTCATTAGTGTTAACTGCACCTCGGTTTGCAGCCCAAATAAATGCTTCACAAAGTTCAAGTAAAAGACACATCTCAACATCAACTGTTCAGAGGAGTTTGCGTGAGTCAGGCCTTCATGGTCGAATTGCTGCAAAGAAACCACTACTAAAAGGATACCAATAATAAGAAGAGACTTGCTTGGGCCAAGAAACACGAGCAATGGACATTAGACCGGTGGAAATCTGTTCTTCGGTCTGATGAGTCCAAATTTTAGATTTTTGGTTCCAACCGCCATGTCTTTGTGAGACGCAGAGTAGGTGAGCGGATGATCTCCGCATGTGTGGTTCCCACCGTGAAGCATGAAGGAGGAGGTGTGGGGGTGCTTTGCTGATGACACTGTCTGTGATTTATTTAGAATTCAAGGCACACTTAACCAGCATGGCCACCACAGCATTCTGCAGCAATACGCCTTCCCATATGGTTTGCGCTTAGTGGGACTATAATTTGTTTTCAACAGGACAATGACACAAAACACACCTCCAAGCTGTGTAAGGGCTATTTGACCAAGAAGGAAAGTGATGGAGTGCTGCATCAGATTACACTTTTTTTGGTTACTACATGATTTCATATGTGTTATTTCATAGTTTTGATGTCTTCACTATTATTCTAAAATGTAGAAAATAGTAAAAATAAAGAAAAAACCCTTGAATGAGTAGGTGTCTCCAAACTTTTACTGGTACCGTATGTTAAACTGTATCGGTGCGGCCTACTAATCTCAATTAAATATTCTTCACATGATGTATTTTTAAGGTCCTAATGGTGTAAACTTGGATTTCTCTATCACACACACACACACACACACACACACACACACACACACACACACACACACACACACACACACACACACACACACACACACACAAGATTGAAAACAAAGATGAACAGATCAATTTTCATGTTCCTTTTCAGTTGTGACTGAGCTATAATGGAGTTCTCAGGCTATTCTGAGGCCTGATAAATTGCATAGTGTCTGGAGGCAAGAGCCCTGCTGTAAACGGTGATCGGACTCTGTCATCATGAGATGCCTCAGCCCAGTCAGAATACATCAGCTTCTGTATCTGTGTGTGAATGTGTATGTTTGTTTCTGTGATGCGTAGGACACGCCACCGCAAGCCACGTGAGGCAAGGGTCCTCTGAGCTCTAGGGGCTTCGGCTCTTTCCTCACACACTAACATTATTTTATTAGAAAAAAATGATAAACAGTAGACAAATTATCAGAATTAATTTTTAAAAATGAATAAAGAACAGAGTCTAAGCTTCGTAACGATATTAAACTTGTGTAGGCCTACAGTATTAAAAATTAGGGCAGAGGTGCGTTCAACAAGGGAAATAGTTTGTAAATGTTAGCCAACACATTCCATTTGCTTTGTATTAGCTGCGATCATTCGCTAACTTTAGCTAACGGCTTGTGTTAATATAGCACGGCATCGTGCGGTGAAACATCGGAAGCAATTAAAATTCAATGGAAGGAAATCGAAGAGAAACGGAGTGGGCAGGGGCAGAACACGGCGGAACGAAAGTTGGGGAAAGATTAACTTTAGGCAAATCCTCTATAATATAGCGACATGAGTGACCATTCGAAGCTCACAATAGCTTCCAGCCCTTACTGGATTGTCTTACGATGGCTGTTGATAGCTAGCACTACTTAGCTTACTTGCTAGCTTGTTAGCACCCACATGAGGGCAAGCTAGCGTGGCTAGGCGAGAGCCACTTGTATAGTAAAAAGAAAATGCAACCGATCCTGCTAACTAGCACTCTGCTTCGCTAGCTTCAGAAAGAAGCAACATTTGGTAAGACTTAGATCATTTTGGGCTCCCGAGTGGTGCAGCGGTCTAAGGCATTGCATCTCAGTGCTTGAGGCGTCACTACAGACACCCTTGTTCGAATCCAGGCTGTATCACAACTGGCCCTGATTGCGAGTCCCATGCCTCCTCAAACTCAGGAGGCTGAAGAAATTTGGCTTGGCCCCTAAAACCCTCACAAACTTTTACAGATGCACAATTGAGAGCACCCTGTCGGGCTGTATCACCGCCTGGTATGGCTACTGCACTGCCCGCAACCGCAGAGCTCTCCAGAGGATAGTGTGGTCTGCCCAACGCGTCACTACCTGCCCTCCAGGACACCTACAGCACCCGATGTTACAGGAAGGCCAAAAAGATCATCAATGACATCAACCACCCGAGCCATGGCCTGTTCACTATCATCCAGAAGGTGAGGTCAGTACAGGTGCATCAAAGCTGGGACAGAGAGACTGAAAAACGGCTTCTATCTTAAGGCCATCAGACTGTTAAATAGCCATCAATAGCTGACTTCCACCCGGTTACGCAACCCTGCACCTTAGAGGCTGTTGCCCAATATACATAGACTTGGAATCACTGGCCACTTTAATAATGGAACACTAATCACTTTAATAATGTTTACATATTTTGCATTACTCATCTCATATGTATGTACTGTATTCTATTCTACTGTATTTTAGTCAATGCCACTCCAACATTGCTCAATCTAATATTTATACTTTTCTTAATTCCATTATTTTACTTTTAGATTTGTGTGCATTGTTGTGAATCATTTCTAGATACTGCTGCACTGTTGGAGCTAGAAACACAAGCATTTCGCTACACCCGCAATAACATCTGCTAAATATGTGTATGTGACCAATAGCATTTGATTTGATTTGATACATAAAGCTATCCCAACAGCAGAGCTTTCTTTTCAGTGAATCCTTACCACTGCTACACCTGGCTATCAGCAGAGCCTTGTCTAACAGCGAAACAGCCTTTAAAAAAAACATAGCTGTTATGGCTGATTTGTTTAAACAAATGTGGTTTCTACTGACAATTGAGATGTACAAACTATGGCATAAGGGGATGACGCGCGGATAAGAGGCAATACGTAATTTTGATTAAGACATTAGTGAGCGAGCTAGGACGGATGTAGTCAATATAACTATTTGTTCAGCACATTTGAAATGAACAGCGACGGAATTCAGAACATGAGCCGTTCTTACAGTATTTTCCACATTTTGTTACGTTACAGCCTTATTCTAAAATTGATTACATTGTTTTTTTCCTCATCCATCTACACACAATACCCCATAACAAGAAAGCAAAAATAGTTTTTTTGAAATGTTTGCAAATGTATTAAAAATAAAACTGAAATATCACATTTACATAAGTATTCAGACCCTTTGCTCAATACTTTGTTGAAGCACCTTTGGCAGCGATTACAGCCTGAAGTTTTTTCTTTGGTATGACGCTGCAAGCTTGGCACACCTGTATTTGGGGAGTATCTCCCATTCTTCTCTGCAGATCCTCTCAAGCTCTGTCAGGTTGGATGGGGAGCATCACTGCACAGCTTTTTTCAGGTCTCTCCAGAGATGTTCAATCAGGTTCAAGGCGGACTCTGGCTGGGCCACTCAAGGACATTCAGAGATCTGTCCCAAAGCCACTCATGAGTTATCTTGGCTATGTGCTTTGGGTCGTTGTGCTGTTGGAAGGTGAACCTTCGCCCCAGTCTGAGGTCCTGAGCGCTCTGGAGCAGGTTTTCATAAAGGATCTCTCTGTACTTTGCTCCTTTCATCTTTCCCTTGATCCTGACTAGTCTCTCAGTCCCTGCCATTGAAAACATCCCCACAGCATGATGCTGCCACCACCATGCTTCACCGTAGGGATGGTGCCAGGTTTCCTTCAGATGTGAAACTTGGCATTCAGGCTAAAGAGTTCAATCTTGGTTTCATCAGACCAGAGAATCTTGTTTCTCATGATCTGAGAGCCTTTAGGTTCCTTTTGGCAAACTCCAAGCTGGCTGTCATGTGCCTTTTACTGAGGAGTGGCTTCTGGCCTGATTGGTGGATTGCTGCAGAGATGTTTGTCCTTCTGGAAGGTTCTCCCATCTCCACAGAGGAACTCTGGAGCTCTGTCAGAGTTACCATCGGGTTTTTGGTCACCTCCCTGACCAAGGTCCTTCTCCCCCAATTGCTCAGTTTGGCCGGGCGGCTAGCTCTAGGAAGAGTCTTGGTGGTTCCAAACTTCTTCAATTTAAGAATGGTGGAGGCCACTGTGTTCTTGGGGATCTTCAATGCTACAGACATTTTTTGGTACCCTTCCACAGATCTGTGCCTCGACACAATCCTGTCTCGGCGCTCTACAAAACAATTCCTTCGACCTCATGGCTTGGTTTTTGCTCTGACAAACACTGTCAACTGTGGGACCTTATATAGACAGGTATGTGCCTTTCCAAATCATGTCCAATCAATTTCATTTACCACAGGTGGACGCCAATCAAGTTGTAGAAACATCTCAAGGATGATCAATGGAAACGGGATGCACCTGAGCTCAATTTCGAGTCTCATAGCACAGGGTCTGAATACTTACGTAAATAAGGTATTTCTAAAAACCTGTTTTCACTTTGTCATTATGGGGTATTGTGTGTAGATTGATGAGGATTTGTATTTATTTAATCCATTTTAGAATAATGCTGTAACGTCACATAATGTGGAAAAAGTCAAGGGGCTGAATACTTTCCGAATGCACTGTATCTACTTTCCAAATGCACTGTATATAATTTATGCAGCAGCATACAAGACATTTTTGGACTCACCTTGTTGTGCTGTGCTCACTTGAACAGGAAGGTGGCGCCTCAGTCCTTCGTCGGCAAATTTTGTCATCTAACTTTGTCATCAAAGTCTGGCATTCTCTGTATTTATGGTGCTTTCAAGGCAACTGGGAACTCGAGAGAAAAAAACAATGTTGAATCATGACGTCAGTGATCTTCAGGTAGGAGCTCTAAAGAGGCCCGAGTTCCCGACTTGGAATTCTGAGTTTGATGACTGTTCAAAACATATTTTCCCAGTCGTAGCTCTTTTTTTCCTGAGTTCCCAGTTGTCTTGAACACGACAGAAGTCATGCTGGATTGACAACATGGCCAATGTATTCAACCTTTTCTGGCCCATCGTGTTGAATGTTTATCCTTTTAAGCTTGGAAAAGAGACCCTTAAACCCAGACTTGGACCACACACCCATTCCACTGAATAGCAGGTTAATGATTGCTTTGCAACGCTTGCAGTTAGACGCTGATTCCTTCCAAACCACTCATAGTTGAATTTGCGATTTCCAACTTGTTGTGTAATGTTTATGTCCAATGGCCGATGAGCACCGATACGTTTTTATCTAATTTCTCTTCATATTGAAAAGGATTTGCAAGTAGATTGTCAACTTGATTCATGATGATGACTGCTAGCTTGCTAGCTAAGATTTTGAAAGTATGATGTTGGCATGATCAGTCCAATCAAAGCTACGGTAGATATAACGGGATTTAACGTCATTTTATCTGTGGCCAATGACCTTGAGCCTTCTTGGATGGGCACTTCTAATGTAACTCTATGGCAGCCCCCAAGGGGCTTGGATTTTCAAGCTTTACCCATAGATTTTGCAGTGACTTAGTGTCCTCGTGAGTGACAGAACACTGACCCAATCACGGCACAACTAGAGAACATTACCAACCGCTACGCTCCGTATTTTCCGCTGGCTGCCCCACCACCACAGAAAGCGCTGAGCTAGGCTGAAACACCTGCATTTTGGAGCTGCCTTACTCAAGAAAGTAAAAAGAAACCATGATTGTATGCAGCTTTTTTAACTCATTTTTTTTTTTATTCATTGTTTGCAAACTGATATGTGGCAGATTTATTTCTGTCAATATTCAACCCTAGTTTCAATCCTAGTTTAAGGGACTCATTGTCACATTTTCTCCACTCAACCCTAGACTTAGTTTTCATGTGTCCATGTTGAACTTTGAATCTCTGGGAATGAGCAACATACCAAAATAACATGGAGACTAGACACAACCACATTTTGGCTTAATTAGGGTGCCAGTGTACTAAGGTCTTGAATTCCAAGATTGTAAGGGCTAATGATAACATAATGGGTCTAAGAGAGAATGGCACTGGCTGTTTTAACTACAATAGCATTATCAATACAAGTGAAATTGCACACACCCTGTCAACAGCAGGTGTGTGCAATTGTATTTAAGGTTGGGGCTTCCATGTAGGCCTGCCTTGTGTATACAATCTTGGCATTTTATACCATTCAGGAATTTCCCCTTCACCTTGTGAAGGTTATTGTATGAAAGGAGGACGAGAGTGGGGGTGTTGTGCTTTAGTTCAAGTTCTATGGATCAAGATCTGTAAGTATGTTTCAGGTTTGAGTGCCCATACCCTTGAACTATTTATCTATCAAATCCCCACATTACACAGGGTCTGCAACAGCATCATGCTTTATATCCTACATATGCATCTTCATAACTTTTATGCATTCCTCCAAATCCCTAATTACATATAGTCTTCATAAAATGACAGGGAAAGCCACTGTTGTTTTGAAGGCATGTTGAGACATTGAACTAATGAATTCAACCACTTAGTATTTGCTTTGTACTGTATGCGGGGGCTTGTAATTGACACATGTGTGACATGTACACACAGGGCTGAATGTAAAAGGCATGGGTTCACTAGGAACCAAATAGGCTAAAAGGAGGGACTAACCTGAACTTGTCCAATAACAAATGCAGACCCCCCCCCCCCCTTAAATGTTTTGCTACGGTTTTCCCTAATGAATACACCCCATGTAGTGGTGTGTTGGTTGAGTGTGCAGGCCCTGGTATGTTGCCACTTCTCCCCCCTCCTCACTTCCCCAACTGGGCCAGAGAGACCAGCTGTGGGGAGTGTGTGCTCTGTTTATAGAAAAAGTGTAAGGGGGAGCAAGGTAGAGGGGGAGAACAAGACAGTGGTTTATGGAGCAGCACAGTTTCTCACTGAGTGAGGGAGTGTTAGTTGGCTGTTAGGCTAAACAAATTAGTTGATAGATTTGCTCTTCAATTTTAGTTTGATTCAGAGCTGTGCTCTCTGTGGCTACCACCAAACTCAGTCGAAGTTGACAAATGTCTGTGTATCAAACCTCAAATTCACATTTTATACAGCCTGCTCTGCTCTGTGACGGTGACTATTTCTCCAGAGAAACAACAAAGAACATTGTTTCATAGTAACGATTTAAGTGACAATGTTACACTCTATACCCTAATGTTTTTAGCCCTGTCATATAGTTCAACTTTCTTGTTTGTGTTTTAAGTAAGATGTGGCCCCTCCTTGATTCTCTGTTTTTTTGGAAGCAGGCCACCCACACCACTCCCTCTCCACCACTCCCCCTTCTCTCTAGTCATAGGCAGACACAAGCAGACTGGTTGAGTCGCAACACACGACGAGAGGGGGGAAAAGATCTGTAGAATTGAATGAGCTGTTTTAAGGGAGCCCTAGCTAGTCTCCCCCTCTGAGCCCGGGAAGTAGTGGAAAATGTGAGAAACGCTGCGCCTATTCTCCGAGTAGTTCTGAAAGGAGCACGAGGGGTAAAGACCACATCTATAAAGACGACTCCCTTCAAACCCCTGGAACTGTGACTGTCCTGAGGAGAACACTCCCCTCACACATATTCACCAACGGACCGTGGAGGTGTGAGAAGAGCCGTGGAGAGGAGCAGCTGACGCGAAACAGACGAAGCACAACGAGGAAGAGAGTAAAAAGGAGAGGGGGAGGAGAAGATGGAGGCCTTGCTTCCTGTGTTGCAGCGACACCCTGGACTGTCTGTGTTGGTGTGGGCTCTGATGTTCCGGGTGGCCCACCGACTACTACAGAATCTGCCTGTGCCCAAAGCGGTGGCGGTGGATGACTTCCGCTCCTGGAAGTGGAGGAACCTCTCGGTCTCTATGGTCCACTCCCTCCTGACAGGGACTTGGGCTGTGACCTGGTGAGTCACTCTCTGCACTGGGACACCATTGTTCATTCATAGTGGATCCACATGATGTTGTGTTACGTAGGGTTGTGTGGAGCTGTAACAGTCACTGACAGGGGAGAGGAGGAGAGGGATGAGCATGTTCAGATGGGAAGATGTGAGGGAAATGCCACAGTACAGCCTACCCAATGGCCTTCTCAGGAAACAAATACTTACTGAGCTCTGCGACACTACATAGGCAGCGAGATGTGTTCATTTTATGCTTGTAGTTTAGAGTAGCTGATTAGGGCAGTAAATGTTCCCCTTTGTAGTTAATAACTATCTGTGTCAGGTTATTGCAAATTAGGCAGATATTGAGTCTGCAAATACGGAGCCTTAATCAGATTGTGGAAGTTTAGAAACCACATCTGTTTTGACATAAGAAAAGTAAAAATTTCTTGAGAATCCACTCAAGTCAATTAGCCTAACTAAATTAGTGTCATGCCAAAGACAAAAAAAAAATCCACTCATGAGAATGGTGATGTAGCCCATTTTCAAAGAGAGCAAACTGGAAAAACCTGCTGGCAGATGACTGTTGTAAAAGCTGTTATGTGAGGTGGGGACTTCTGAAGGACTACAAATCCATCCTCTATTTAGGGCCAGATCGGAGCCATAACATTATGTTACACACACTGTTTTTGTAGTACAAGTAGATATACAGTACCAGTCTAAAGTTAGGACACACCTACTCATTCAAGGGTTCTTCTTAATGTTGACTATTTTCTACATTGTAGAATAATAGTGAAGACATCAAAACTATGAAATAACATATGGAATCATGTAGTAAAAAAAAAGTGGTGAACAAATCCAAATATATTTTACATTTGTGATTCTTCAAAGTAGCCACCCTTTGCTGATCTAAATAAATCTGACAGTATCACCAGCAAAGCACCATCACACCACCACCTCCATGCTTCATGGTGGGGACCACACATGCGGCGATCATCCGTTCACCTACTAATATTAATGATGTACATCGAATTGTTAAATCAGCCTCCGAGACTCCAGCTAGCAAGAATGAAAAGGGGTTCAAGATGTATATAGGAAGCTACATAGACAACTATGAAGGTGAGTACCAAGTCAGTGACAGATATAACGTTAGCTAGCTACAATCATTAGTTAGCTAATTTAACTATTAACTGTAGCTAGCTAGTTACTTCGTAAAATGATGTAACGTTGACAGAATCTACCTGAGAATGTGTGTATTTTCGTTAGCTTGGTTAAGTTATGCTTGATAGCTATATTTGCTAGCTAAAAATAATTGTTATTCATGTCTTCTACACAGTATCTAACAAATATACATTGACAGGGGAGATCACCGTGAGGGCTGCCTGTCACAGGTCCATGAGGAAGAGTGAAAAGCCACACAGCATGAGAGTAGGGAAAGGTTATAGATAGCTACTAGGGACCTTGTTAAACATCTCCTGTGAGACACTGTCATCATGGTCAAAATGTGTTGGAGACTGTGTCAACGTTTAATCTTATCAGTAGATAGATATTAATGATGGGTCCCAATCCCAATTTAGAATTGCCCATTTAACAGGTTATTTGGTAAAGATCTGTTGATGCAGTGTTTGGTAATTGTGTTACTGAGACACAATGTATTCCTGTATAGTTAAATGAGCCCCTAGTTAAGAAGACTAGACACTACTATGTTTATTGTTATTTATGGGCCGCATCATTCTTGTTTCACACTTCAGTCTTATCTTCACAGATGGTGTTTAAGCACTCCATACCAGTGATAGTGGTCCAAAGCCACTGCCCCGTGTTGCAGGAAGTGCTCTGTGCAATCATCTGGTGGCCCTTCTTTACCAGACAGCGCACTACTCTCAACTAAACATTCCTGCTGCACCACCAGTTCACAGCTGCACAGACACAGAACAGCGTTGGCACAAGCCAAAAACACTTGTGAGTCTATCAATATCAATAAAAAAATGCACCTGAAAAGTATTCAGCCTATGTAACAGTAAATCCTTGTTAATTAGGGTGTGAAACCAGGTCCGATTGATGGGATAGAGTTCAGTAAACCTACTAACTCGTGTGCTGATGGAATAAGGTAAGTTGGAGGTTCCTAGAATGGGAATATTTTAGAAAACATTTTCTTGTGATTGTTTTTGTATCCAGATGATAAGTGGCGTCTTTACGATGTAATGACAAATGTTTGGGACAAAGACTGGGGGGAAATATATAATCTATAAATCTGTATATTTTAATTCATTTTACTTTTGGGCTTGTGCTGTTTCTGGAAAAGTTACATGAGTCTTTGTCATAATAATCTCTCCAACCTGATGTTAAGGTTTTAAAATGTTTTGCAGAAGTTCTCTCTACAAAGCACTCAATGGATACATGCCTGACATGGACCTACTCCGCGTCTCAGAAACGTATGCCAACTTTTCTCCTCTTGTGACAACAATGGAAATGTCAGCTGACCTGCCCCTGGTTGAGTCCGCCTTTGGGCCAGTGCAAGCCGGCAGTGTTCTGTCCTATCAGCTTCCACAGCCAAAGACCCGTGAAGATTGCCGATGCCACTTCTCCACCAATACTTCCATTAGATGGCTACAGGCTTCAGGCTTCCTAGTGTGCTTACGTCCTTAGCCATCAGGAGCAGTTCCACCTCAAGGCATTAGAGACAACCTACGAGATGTCATACAAAGTCGAGGTTGCTACAAGGGAGCAGAGCAGCAGCCTGGAATGGCATCAGCTCAGGAAAATGAGAATAACATTCTCTCGTTTCCGAGAGGTTTGCCATGTCCGGGGAGAGACCTCAGCTGACCACCTAGCTGAGCGGATGTTCAAGGGATCTGGTATGCAGACCATGGAGATGAAGATGGGGCTACCCATGGAGCCAGTGGCTGTACAGGAGTACTGCACACTGAAGAATGTTAACTTCTTTCCGTGTGGCTTCGTAGTGCACCCAGATGCTCCGTGGTTAGGATCCTCTCCAGATGGCATCATATTTGATCCCAGTGTAAGACCACACTTTGGACTCTTAGAGGTCAAGTGCCCAAATGTACCAAGTTATGTTGACTGCCCTTACCTGAAGATACAGAATAGAGAGCTGAAGTTGAAGAGATCGCATGCTTACTACTGGCAGGTGCAAGGTCAAATCCTTCTCACAGGTTGTAGCTGGTGTGACCTTGTCATCTGTACACAGGAGGACATCCTAGTTGAAAGGATATATAAAGATCTACAGGTTTCAGAAACTATAAGAGAGAAGGTTGACCACTTTTATGTTTACCACTACTTGCAGAAGTGTCTATCTCGCACCTGAATGGATCCCCTGCATGGGTGCTAAGTTTAGTGGTTTTATGAAAAATAAGTATTGTTCTTGTGAAGAAATCTACAGTAGAATAGATTTGTTTAAAAAATGTATTTCAGCAAATGTTCAACAGTTAAGTTAATCAATTACACATCTCTAACATTGTATTCAATCTTGCATTCTGGCTATTCTGTGTTTACTTGTTTTCTTTTCATCACCCCTGTTACTCATTGCCTAATTAAAGCCAATACAAGCTCCACACAAACTGATATTCACTACAACACAAATGATTGATACATGTCGTAGATTAACAAATTATTATTTTTCTGCTAGCAAATAAACACATGTACATTTACACTGGCTTGGCCAATGCTCTGGACCGGATCAGAGACGGCACAGTCCATTGGCAGCGCACCTTGTTCTTCATCCCCCTCAGTCGGAACAGGAGGTTTCAGTCTTCTTTCCCAAACACCAGGTCTCTTTTGAATTTGACAGTTCCACGCGAAAACAGTAGCAACAACACCTCTTTTAAGGTATTGTCGCCCCCCAATTTTTCCCTCAACAAAGTCACTTTCGACGAAATTTGTACTACACACCTTTGTGTGTTTGGTGACAGTAAAGTTGTCACGACGTACTGCCACCAACCACCTTTTTCTGAGCTCTACATCGACTGGGAAACGATGGAAGCTCACAATACCATTACATTTGGAAGAAACTGAACAGAGGCACTGAACAACATTCATTAGCACCTCCTTCGCGGGGCTGTAATTTAAACGTAGTCATTGCGAACTATTTCAGTCAGAAATGCATCGGCGACAGTTAGCTAGCTAGTAAGCTAATGATAAAAACAATAGCAGAACTCGCTCCGGAAGTCATCAACCCGATCAGAAGTAAATTAGAACGTTGGAGGCGGTATAATGCATAGAGCCTATTAACTTATCCTCTGCAGCAGATGTAACTCTGTCTTCGTTTCCTGTGGTGGTCCTCATGAGTGCCAGTTTCATCATAGCGACTGAAATTGAACAAACGTTCAAAGTTCTTGATTTTCAGTATTGACTGACCTTCATGTCTTAAAGTAATGATGCGTTGTTGTTTCTCTTTGCTTATTTGAGCTGTTCTTGCCATAATATGGACTTGGTCTTTTACCAAATATCTTCTGTGTACCACCCCTACCTTGTCACAATACAACTGATTGGCTCAAATACATTGAGAAGGAAAGAAATTCCACAAATTAACTTTTAAGAAGGCACACCTGTTAATTGAAAGACATTCCCGGTGACTACCTCATGAAGCTGGTTGAGCGAATGCCAAGAGTGTGCAAAGTTGTCATCAAGGCAAAGGGTGGCCACTTTGAAAAATCTCAAATATATATTGATTTAAACTTTTATGGCTGCATCCCTTGTTCTCAATTTCCGCCCGAAGACATACCCTAATCTACCTGCCTATAGCTCAGCCCCAGAGGCAAGGATATGCATATTCTTGGTATCATTTGAATGGAAACATTCTGAAGTTTGTGGAAATGTTAATTGAATGTAGGAGAATATAACACAGTAGATCTGGTGGAAGAAAAGAGAAAGCAAGAACATACATTTTCTGTTTTTTTATTGTTGTAGCATCATCTTTCACATGTACTAGAATAGCCACACAGTCAGATAGGATGCTGGTGTTTCAGACTGATAACTTCAGGAATGGGTGAGCTACATGACATTTAGCATGAAGTCACCCAGGTGTCCCACACAAGTTGCCCAAATGTACCCAAGTGGTCGAATTGGTGAAATGACCTATAACTATATACAACAGTGCAAATAACTATATACAACATATCAAAATCAACAATTCTAACACACAAAAAAATTTATAAAAACCTTCAGATGTGAATGTGTCAAAACTGTCATGGTGGAAAATGTTTGTTGTTGTTGATCGCTCTTCTCAAACAAAAGCATGGCATTTGTTCTCTGTAATAGCTATTTTAAATCGGAAAACGTAGTTTGATTACCAAGATTCTAATCTTTTGAAGGATGTAAGACACTTGCATTTTCAAGAATGTTTAATGTTACGACGTTGTATTTTTATTTAGTCACTCTGAAATTTCCCCGGATGTTGATCCCTGCACGGGGATCGCAGCCATAAGAGGTTGATTTAACTTTTTTTTGGTTACTACATGATTCCATATGTTATTTCATAGTTTTGATGTCTTCACTATTATTCTACAATGTAGAAAATAGTAAAGATAAAGAACCCTTGAATGAGTAGGTGTCCAGACTTTTGACTGGTAGTTTGTGTGTGTGTGTGTATATATATATATATTACACAGTACCTACACTACTTGCATAGCTGACAACACATGCGTACATAGGCAGGCTATACAATTTAGGCTAGTAATAGATGTTTTATAAAGTGAAAGCAGTTATATTCGACAAGCTGCTGTTCATGTAGTTCACCCTGTTCACGTGTTCACCCTGACCTGCTAGACATCATCAGGTCATGCATTAACAAGGGAATGTACTGTCTCACCATAGACTTTGCTATAGACCTTGTGAAGGCACAAATCATCTTGTAAAGAAGCAGGAGAATTGCTGTTACCAGATCATGATACTAAGTCTGTGCTTAGTCAGGCTATTCTCTACAGCAGGGTTTACCAAACTTGCTCCTGGGGCCTCCCCTGGTTGCACGTTTTTGTTTTTTGCCCTAGCACTACACAGCTGATTTCAAATAATCAAAGCTTGACGATGAGTTGGTCATTTGAATCAGCTGTGTAGTGCTAGGGCAAAAACCAAAACGGGCCCCCGGGAACAAGTCTGGGAAACCCTGCTCCACAGTGAGCCCTGTGTCTGAATGAGAGGAACTCAGACTTAACTGTACATAACCATGTATCCCTGTCCTCTCCAGTGTGATCATTTCGCCTGAGTTGGCAACCAACATTCACTCCTTCTACACGGCCCCGGCCTACATGCTCATCTGCATCTCATCAGGTCAGTCACTACCCCTTTAAGATGGCTGCTAAAATACCTGTATGTGAAAGGGTTAAATAAAGGTAAACTGGGAAGCCATTAACATTGACCACAAATGGTGTGGGAGAGTGGGGTTCATCGTGGGGAGTCTGTAAACACTTCAACATTTTGTAATAATGGCTTCAGTCTGGCTTGATCAATTTTTATTTTTTTAAGTTAAAAGGCATGGAGTGAATCCTGAGCTTGACCGCTACTTTTGTTCCTAATAATAGCTGGGATATCCTGGGAAAAGAAATACTCTCCGCCCATCTCACCGGGCTCAAATAGGGGATGGGCCACACCTTCAGATTGCTATGGGCACCAAAACGAATCCCCTAAAGACCCAGCAGTCTAAAGCCCTGCTGAAAGATGTGATGACGAGATGTGACTAGTGTTGGGTGTTATTATTCCGCGTGTCTCGCATGCATGTGTAACTGAAGCTGCAGGTCTGAGGAGAGCCAGCCTGACAACCGCAAACCTTCCATTCCATTGAGACAGATTGCCATTTATAGAGGTTCACACAACACTCATTTTTGAAATCCAGTCTAAAGCGGTATTCCTGTGTTTTCCTTTCAAGTGTAACACAAATGTCCATGGTGCTGATAATTAGGATGGACTATGCCAGTACGGTCCAATATATTTCTCTCCGCTGATATATGTAGGACAGGGAAGTCCTGGCCATTTTGTTTATGGTACTACTGTTATCAACAATTTAGATGGCCTCATCCGTTGTTTGCACCTTGATAAGTAATCCATAGAAATAGAATCTCAGGCTCTGTTCCAATATCCACACTAGCATAGAATTTGAATGAAGCAATGTATTGGGCATGCATTCAAAGGGGTATGCTGGAATGCACATTGGAACGTGGCCTAAGATTAGATAGCTCTTAGATCAACTTTGTACTAGTATCCCGTGCATATAGCCAAGTTATCGTTACTCATTGTGTATTTATTATTACGCGTTTTACTTTTCAAATCACATTTTATTGGTCACATACACACATTTAGCAGATGTTTGTGGGTGTAGTGAAATGCTTGTGTTCCTAGCTCCAACAGTGCAGTACTATCTAACAATACACACATCTAAAAGTAAAACAATGGAAAAAAAATTCTTGGCATTGTTGGGAAGGGCCCATAAGTAAGCATTTCACTAAGTCTACTCCTGTTTGTGATGAATACAATTTTATTTAGAACGCTCAAAAGGCCTCAACTGAGGCATTGCTCTTTACTCTCCTTTGACAGGATACTTTGTACAAGATGCAGGTGACATCATTCTAACTAGACATGCAAGAGGATCCTGGGAGTTCTTAATTCATCATGTTCTGGTAAGATAATTTACCTTTTTATTGTTTCAGTTTGTATCTGGTAAGAATTTAAATATGGCCTCTTTTTTTAAATATATATATATTTATTTATTTTATTTATTGTTACAGCAGCTACTGCTAGATTGTGTCTGAAGGTTAGATACAGTATTTTAATTCACTGGTTTTGTTTTATGACCTTGTGAAACCAGAATGATTGCTGCGCTCACACTTTGTTTCACTTCAAGTGAAGTGAATTGAAACAATGTGAGCTGTGAAGAAATTTTGCAGATGACATCTTAATATTGTATGGTGCTAAGAGGAATCGTACTCCTCCTAGGGGGATTTTACTGTGTCAGTAGTGACATTTTAAAGGTGCCACAGTGAGGGCCTATTCTGTAATCTAAATAAATGCTCCTGTGTGCCTATCCCTGATTGCAGGCGAACAACACCCACCCTTGTGTGTGGTGGGATGTGTGTTGTGTTGAACACAGGGCATCTTGCAACTGATCTGAGGCACACATTGAGCTGAGCTTCCCTGTGTCTCCGATCAGTCAGTGTACACTATATATACAAAAGTATATGGACACCCCTTCAAAATAGTGGATTCTGCTATTTAAGCCACACATGGCTGACAGGTGTATAAAATCGAGCACACAGCCATGCACTCTCCATAAACAAACATTGGCAGTAGAATAGTCTTACTAAAGAGCTCAGCGACTTTCAACGTGGCACCGTCATAGGATGCCACCTTTCCATCAAGTCAGTTCGTCAAATGTCTGCCCTGCTAGAGCTGCCCCAGTCAACTGTAAGTACTGTTATTGTGAAGTGGAAACGTCTAGGAGCAACAACCGCTCACAGAACGGGACCGCCAAGTGATGAAGCTCGTAGCGCGTAAAAATCGTCTGTCCTCGGTTGCAACACTCACTACTGAGTTCCAAACTACCTCTGGAAGCAACGTCAGCACACAAACTGTTCATCGGGAGCTTCATTAAATGGGTTTTCATGGCCTAAGATCACCATGCGCAATGCCATGCGTTGGCTGGAGTGGTGTAAAGCTCGCCACCATTGGACTCTGGAGCAGTGGAAGCACGTTCTCCGGAGTGATGAATCACGCTTCATCATCTGGCAATCCGACGGACAAATCTGGGTTTGCTGGATGCCAGGAGAAGGCTACCTGCCCAAATGCATAGTGCCAACTGTAAAGTTTGGTGGAGGAGGAATAATGGCCTGGGCGTTTTTTCATGGTTCGGGCTTGCCCCTGATTTCCAGTGAAGGGAAACCTTAATGCTACAGCATACAATGACATTCAGGGTTGGGCAACTCCAGTCCTCAGGGGCCTGATTGTCACACTTTTTCTCCATCCCTAGCAAACAGCTGATTTAATCAAATTGCATTCTAAACTGAAGATCATGATTAGGAGAATTTTGGAGTCAGGTGTATTAGCTGGGGCAAAACTGTGACCCCAATCAGGCCCCCGAGGACTGGGATTGCCCACCCCTGCCAGACGATTCTGTGCTTCAAACTTTGTGGCAACAGTTTGGGGAAGGCCCTTTCCTGTTTCAGCATGACAATGCTCCCGTGCACAATGCGAGGTCCATACAGAATGGTTTGTCGATCGGTGTGGAATAACTTGACTGGCCTGCAGTGCCCTGACCTCAACCAGGGTTGAGCAAAGTCCCCGCAGCAAGTCCCCACAGCAATGTTCCAACATCTAGTGGAAAGCTTTCTCAGAATAGTGGCGGCTGTTGTAGGAGCAAAGGGATCAACTCCATATTAATGCCCATGATTTTGGAATGAGATGTTCAACAAGCAGATGTCCACATACTTTTGGTCATGTAGTATTTGTCCCAATATTCTGACCACTAGTTGGTTGATTAGTGTTTTTTTGGTGATCCATTAATCATACAGTATATTCAATATAAATTGTATATTTTTCCCCAGTTTTACTATTGCAAAGATTACTGTATCCCAATTGCCTTACAGCTGTAAGGCGGCAGAGTGCCGTTGGTATATATTAAATACTTTCTCTCTGTCCTTCCCTTCCTCAGGTGCTCTGGTGCTTCCTGTATTCTCTGTACTCGCACCTCTACGTGGCCGGTGCTGTGGTGGCTCTCTTTGTGGAGGTTAACAGTGTCACCCTGCATTTGAGGCTAATGCTGAAGCTAGCATCACAGCAGTCGTCCCCTCTGTACCAAATCAATAAGTTCCTCAACCTCTTCACCTACATCGTCTTCCGCCTCAGTGCACAGTTCTACCTCACATATTACATCGTCCAGAACTACTCCTGGATGGACAAAGGAGGCTACTTCCTGGTTACCATGACCCTCATGAACACCATGATCCTGATCTACTTTTATCGTCTTCTCCGCGCCGACTTCTTCCCCCGGAGCAGGGCTCACATGGAGCAAAATGGCACCCACAACAACGTCAAAAAGTTCCTCACTGAATGACACCGATAGTGACATGACCATATACCAGATATTGTGTTTGGTGTGTTTGTTCGGTTACACATCTCATCGCATTGTGTCAAGCTGTGACTTCATTATTATTATTATAACAACAAAATGGCTCGCGTTGTAGTGAGAGGCGACCAGGAAAGGATGTGGACAGTGGTACGTGCCCTATAGTGATGATTATGCCCACTGTGGCTGAAGATCTCACACTAACAGGGCAGCATACAGTGAGAGACTGGTCTGTTAACACTGACAGGGATAATCCTACTAAATTACTTCCAGGATACTGTGCCACTTTTGCTTCTGATCATAGCTAATACAATTGTTTACAATATAGGAATGTACATGATTCAAGTTCTTGATTTTCAGTATTGACTGACCTTCATGTCTTAAAGTAATGATGCATTGTTGTTTCTCTTTGCTTATTTGAGCTGTTCTTGCCATAATATGGACTTGGTCTTTTACCAAATATCTTCTGTGTACCACCCCTACCTTGTCACAATACAACTGATTGGCTCAAATACATTGAGAAGGAAAGAAATTCCACAAATTAACTTTTAAGAAGGCACACCTGTTAATTGAAAGACATTCCCGGTGACTACCTCATGAAGCTGGTTGAGCGAATGCCAAGAGTGTGCAAAGTTGTCATCAAGGCAAAGGGTGGCCACTTTGAAAAATCTCAAATATATATTGATTTAAACTTTTATGGCTGCATCCCTTGTTCTCAATTTCCACCCGAAGACATACCCTAATCTACCTGCCTATAGCTCAGCCCCAGAGGCAAGGATATGCATATTCTTGGTATCATTTGAATGGAAACATTCTGAAGTTTGTGGAAATGTTAATTGAATGTAGGAGAATATAACACAGTAGATCTGGTGGAAGAAAAGAGAAAGCAAGAACATACGTTTTCTGTTTTTTTATTGTTGTAGCATCATCTTTCACATGTACTAGAATAGCCACACAGTCAGATAGGATGCTGGTGTTTCAGACTGATAACTTCAGGAATGGGTGAGCTACATGACATTTAGCATGAAGTCACCCAGGTGTCCCACACAAGTTGCCCAAATGTACCCAAGTGGTCGAATTGGTGAAATGACCTATAACTATATACAACAGTGCAAATAACTATATACAACATATCAAAATCAACAATTCTAACACACAAAAAAAAATATAAAAACCTTCAGATGTGAATGTGTCAAAACTGTCATGGTGGAAAATGTTTGTTGTTGTTGATCGCTCTTCTCAAACAAAAGCATGGCATTTGTTCTCTGTAATAGCTATTTTAAATCGGAAAACGTAGTTTGATTACCAAGATTCTAATCTTTTGAAGGATGTAAGACACTTGCATTTTCAAGAATGTTTAATGTTACGACGTTGTATTTTTATTTAGTCACTCTGAAATTTCCCCGGATGTTGATCCCTGCACGGGGATCGCAGCCATAAGAGGTTGATTTAACTTTTTTTTGGTTACTACATGATTCCATATGTTATTTCATAGTTTTGATGTCTTCACTATTATTCTACAATGTAGAAAATAGTAAAGATAAAGAACCCTTGAATGAGTAGGTGTCCAGACTTTTGACTGGTAGTTTGTGTGTGTGTGTGTATATATATATATATTACACAGTACCTACACTACTTGCATAGCTGACAACACATGCGTACATAGGCAGGCTATACAATTTAGGCTAGTAATAGATGTTTTATAAAGTGAAAGCAGTTATATTCGACAAGCTGCTGTTCATGTAGTTCACCCTGTTCACGTGTTCACCCTGACCTGCTAGACATCATCAGGTCATGCATTAACAAGGGAATGTACTGTCTCACCATAGACTTTGCTATAGACCTTGTGAAGGCACAAATCATCTTGTAAAGAAGCAGGAGAATTGCTGTTACCAGATCATGATACTAAGTCTGTGCTTAGTCAGGCTATTCTCTACAGCAGGGTTTACCAAACTTGCTCCTGGGGCCTCCCCTGGTTGCACGTTTTTGTTTTTTGCCCTAGCACTACACAGCTGATTTCAAATAATCAAAGCTTGACGATGAGTTGGTCATTTGAATCAGCTGTGTAGTGCTAGGGCAAAAACCAAAACGGGCCCCCGGGAACAAGTCTGGGAAACCCTGCTCCACAGTGAGCCCTGTGTCTGAATGAGAGGAACTCAGACTTAACTGTACATAACCATGTATCCCTGTCCTCTCCAGTGTGATCATTTCGCCTGAGTTGGCAACCAACATTCACTCCTTCTACACGGCCCCGGCCTACATGCTCATCTGCATCTCATCAGGTCAGTCACTACCCCTTTAAGATGGCTGCTAAAATACCTGTATGTGAAAGGGTTAAATAAAGGTAAACTGGGAAGCCATTAACATTGACCACAAATGGTGTGGGAGAGTGGGGTTCATCGTGGGGAGTCTGTAAACACTTCAACATTTTGTAATAATGGCTTCAGTCTGGCTTGATCAATTTTTATTTTTTTAAGTTAAAAGGCATGGAGTGAATCCTGAGCTTGACCGCTACTTTTGTTCCTAATAATAGCTGGGATATCCTGGGAAAAGAAATACTCTCCGCCCATCTCACCGGGCTCAAATAGGGGATGGGCCACACCTTCAGATTGCTATGGGCACCAAAACGAATCCCCTAAAGACCCAGCAGTCTAAAGCCCTGCTGAAAGATGTGATGACGAGATGTGACTAGTGTTGGGTGTTATTATTCCGCGTGTCTCGCATGCATGTGTAACTGAAGCTGCAGGTCTGAGGAGAGCCAGCCTGACAACCGCAAACCTTCCATTCCATTGAGACAGATTGCCATTTATAGAGGTTCACACAACACTCATTTTTGAAATCCAGTCTAAAGCGGTATTCCTGTGTTTTCCTTTCAAGTGTAACACAAATGTCCATGGTGCTGATAATTAGGATGGACTATGCCAGTACGGTCCAATATATTTCTCTCCGCTGATATATGTAGGACAGGGAAGTCCTGGCCATTTTGTTTATGGTACTACTGTTATCAACAATTTAGATGGCCTCATCCGTTGTTTGCACCTTGATAAGTAATCCATAGAAATAGAATCTCAGGCTCTGTTCCAATATCCACACTAGCATAGAATTTGAATGAAGCAATGTATTGGGCATGCATTCAAAGGGGTATGCTGGAATGCACATTGGAACGTGGCCTAAGATTAGATAGCTCTTAGATCAACTTTGTACTAGTATCCCGTGCATATAGCCAAGTTATCGTTACTCATTGTGTATTTATTATTACGCGTTTTACTTTTCAAATCACATTTTATTGGTCACATACACACATTTAGCAGATGTTTGTGGGTGTAGTGAAATGCTTGTGTTCCTAGCTCCAACAGTGCAGTACTATCTAACAATACACACATCTAAAAGTAAAACAATGGAAAAAAAATTCTTGGCATTGTTGGGAAGGGCCCATAAGTAAGCATTTCACTAAGTCTACTCCTGTTTGTGATGAATACAATTTTATTTAGAACGCTCAAAAGGCCTCAACTGAGGCATTGCTCTTTACTCTCCTTTGACAGGATACTTTGTACAAGATGCAGGTGACATCATTCTAACTAGACATGCAAGAGGATCCTGGGAGTTCTTAATTCATCATGTTCTGGTAAGATAATTTACCTTTTTATTGTTTCAGTTTGTATCTGGTAAGAATTTAAATATGGCCTCTTTTTTTAAATATATATATATTTATTTATTTTATTTATTGTTACAGCAGCTACTGCTAGATTGTGTCTGAAGGTTAGATACAGTATTTTAATTCACTGGTTTTGTTTTATGACCTTGTGAAACCAGAATGATTGCTGCGCTCACACTTTGTTTCACTTCAAGTGAAGTGAATTGAAACAATGTGAGCTGTGAAGAAATTTTGCAGATGACATCTTAATATTGTATGGTGCTAAGAGGAATCGTACTCCTCCTAGGGGGATTTTACTGTGTCAGTAGTGACATTTTAAAGGTGCCACAGTGAGGGCCTATTCTGTAATCTAAATAAATGCTCCTGTGTGCCTATCCCTGATTGCAGGCGAACAACACCCACCCTTGTGTGTGGTGGGATGTGTGTTGTGTTGAACACAGGGCATCTTGCAACTGATCTGAGGCACACATTGAGCTGAGCTTCCCTGTGTCTCCGATCAGTCAGTGTACACTATATATACAAAAGTATATGGACACCCCTTCAAAATAGTGGATTCTGCTATTTAAGCCACACATGGCTGACAGGTGTATAAAATCGAGCACACAGCCATGCACTCTCCATAAACAAACATTGGCAGTAGAATAGTCTTACTAAAGAGCTCAGCGACTTTCAACGTGGCACCGTCATAGGATGCCACCTTTCCATCAAGTCAGTTCGTCAAATGTCTGCCCTGCTAGAGCTGCCCCAGTCAACTGTAAGTACTGTTATTGTGAAGTGGAAACGTCTAGGAGCAACAACCGCTCACAGAACGGGACCGCCAAGTGATGAAGCTCGTAGCGCGTAAAAATCGTCTGTCCTCGGTTGCAACACTCACTACTGAGTTCCAAACTACCTCTGGAAGCAACGTCAGCACACAAACTGTTCATCGGGAGCTTCATTAAATGGGTTTTCATGGCCTAAGATCACCATGCGCAATGCCATGCGTTGGCTGGAGTGGTGTAAAGCTCGCCACCATTGGACTCTGGAGCAGTGGAAGCACGTTCTCCGGAGTGATGAATCACGCTTCATCATCTGGCAATCCGACGGACAAATCTGGGTTTGCTGGATGCCAGGAGAAGGCTACCTGCCCAAATGCATAGTGCCAACTGTAAAGTTTGGTGGAGGAGGAATAATGGCCTGGGCGTTTTTTCATGGTTCGGGCTTGCCCCTGATTTCCAGTGAAGGGAAACCTTAATGCTACAGCATACAATGACATTCAGGGTTGGGCAACTCCAGTCCTCAGGGGCCTGATTGTCACACTTTTTCTCCATCCCTAGCAAACAGCTGATTTAATCAAATTGCATTCTAAACTGAAGATCATGATTAGGAGAATTTTGGAGTCAGGTGTATTAGCTGGGGCAAAACTGTGACCCCAATCAGGCCCCCGAGGACTGGGATTGCCCACCCCTGCCAGACGATTCTGTGCTTCAAACTTTGTGGCAACAGTTTGGGGAAGGCCCTTTCCTGTTTCAGCATGACAATGCTCCCGTGCACAATGCGAGGTCCATACAGAATGGTTTGTCGATCGGTGTGGAATAACTTGACTGGCCTGCAGTGCCCTGACCTCAACCAGGGTTGAGCAAAGTCCCCGCAGCAAGTCCCCACAGCAATGTTCCAACATCTAGTGGAAAGCTTTCTCAGAATAGTGGCGGCTGTTGTAGGAGCAAAGGGATCAACTCCATATTAATGCCCATGATTTTGGAATGAGATGTTCAACAAGCAGATGTCCACATACTTTTGGTCATGTAGTATTTGTCCCAATATTCTGACCACTAGTTGGTTGATTAGTGTTTTTTTGGTGATCCATTAATCATACAGTATATTCAATATAAATTGTATATTTTTCCCCAGTTTTACTATTGCAAAGATTACTGTATCCCAATTGCCTTACAGCTGTAAGGCGGCAGAGTGCCGTTGGTATATATTAAATACTTTCTCTCTGTCCTTCCCTTCCTCAGGTGCTCTGGTGCTTCCTGTATTCTCTGTACTCGCACCTCTACGTGGCCGGTGCTGTGGTGGCTCTCTTTGTGGAGGTTAACAGTGTCACCCTGCATTTGAGGCTAATGCTGAAGCTAGCATCACAGCAGTCGTCCCCTCTGTACCAAATCAATAAGTTCCTCAACCTCTTCACCTACATCGTCTTCCGCCTCAGTGCACAGTTCTACCTCACATATTACATCGTCCAGAACTACTCCTGGATGGACAAAGGAGGCTACTTCCTGGTTACCATGACCCTCATGAACACCATGATCCTGATCTACTTTTATCGTCTTCTCCGCGCCGACTTCTTCCCCCGGAGCAGGGCTCACATGGAGCAAAATGGCACCCACAACAACGTCAAAAAGTTCCTCACTGAATGACACCGATAGTGACATGACCATATACCAGATATTGTGTTTGGTGTGTTTGTTCGGTTACACATCTCATCGCATTGTGTCAAGCTGTGACTTCATTATTATTATTATAACAACAAAATGGCTCGCGTTGTAGTGAGAGGCGACCAGGAAAGGATGTGGACAGTGGTACGTGCCCTATAGTGATGATTATGCCCACTGTGGCTGAAGATCTCACACTAACAGGGCAGCATACAGTGAGAGACTGGTCTGTTAACACTGACAGGGATAATCCTACTAAATTACTTCCAGGATACTGTGCCACTTTTGCTTCTGATCATAGCTAATACAATTGTTTACAATATAGGAATGTACATGATTCAAGTTCTTGATTTTCAGTATTGACTGACCTTCATGTCTTAAAGTAATGATGCATTGTTGTTTCTCTTTGCTTATTTGAGCTGTTCTTGCCATAATATGGACTTGGTCTTTTACCAAATATCTTCTGTGTACCACCCCTACCTTGTCACAATACAACTGATTGGCTCAAATACATTGAGAAGGAAAGAAATTCCACAAATTAACTTTTAAGAAGGCACACCTGTTAATTGAAAGACATTCCCGGTGACTACCTCATGAAGCTGGTTGAGCGAATGCCAAGAGTGTGCAAAGTTGTCATCAAGGCAAAGGGTGGCCACTTTGAAAAATCTCAAATATATATTGATTTAAACTTTTATGGCTGCATCCCTTGTTCTCAATTTCCACCCGAAGACATACCCTAATCTACCTGCCTATAGCTCAGCCCCAGAGGCAAGGATATGCATATTCTTGGTATCATTTGAATGGAAACATTCTGAAGTTTGTGGAAATGTTAATTGAATGTAGGAGAATATAACACAGTAGATCTGGTGGAAGAAAAGAGAAAGCAAGAACATACGTTTTCTGTTTTTTTATTGTTGTAGCATCATCTTTCACATGTACTAGAATAGCCACACAGTCAGATAGGATGCTGGTGTTTCAGACTGATAACTTCAGGAATGGGTGAGCTACATGACATTTAGCATGAAGTCACCCAGGTGTCCCACACAAGTTGCCCAAATGTACCCAAGTGGTCGAATTGGTGAAATGACCTATAACTATATACAACAGTGCAAATAACTATATACAACATATCAAAATCAACAATTCTAACACACAAAAAAAAATATAAAAACCTTCAGATGTGAATGTGTCAAAACTGTCATGGTGGAAAATGTTTGTTGTTGTTGATCGCTCTTCTCAAACAAAAGCATGGCATTTGTTCTCTGTAATAGCTATTTTAAATCGGAAAACGTAGTTTGATTACCAAGATTCTAATCTTTTGAAGGATGTAAGACACTTGCATTTTCAAGAATGTTTAATGTTACGACGTTGTATTTTTATTTAGTCACTCTGAAATTTCCCCGGATGTTGATCCCTGCACGGGGATCGCAGCCATAAGAGGTTGATTTAACTTTTTTTTGGTTACTACATGATTCCATATGTTATTTCATAGTTTTGATGTCTTCACTATTATTCTACAATGTAGAAAATAGTAAAGATAAAGAACCCTTGAATGAGTAGGTGTCCAGACTTTTGACTGGTAGTTTGTGTGTGTGTGTGTATATATATATATATTACACAGTACCTACACTACTTGCATAGCTGACAACACATGCGTACATAGGCAGGCTATACAATTTAGGCTAGTAATAGATGTTTTATAAAGTGAAAGCAGTTATATTCGACAAGCTGCTGTTCATGTAGTTCACCCTGTTCACGTGTTCACCCTGACCTGCTAGACATCATCAGGTCATGCATTAACAAGGGAATGTACTGTCTCACCATAGACTTTGCTATAGACCTTGTGAAGGCACAAATCATCTTGTAAAGAAGCAGGAGAATTGCTGTTACCAGATCATGATACTAAGTCTGTGCTTAGTCAGGCTATTCTCTACAGCAGGGTTTACCAAACTTGCTCCTGGGGCCTCCCCTGGTTGCACGTTTTTGTTTTTTGCCCTAGCACTACACAGCTGATTTCAAATAATCAAAGCTTGACGATGAGTTGGTCATTTGAATCAGCTGTGTAGTGCTAGGGCAAAAACCAAAACGGGCCCCCGGGAACAAGTCTGGGAAACCCTGCTCCACAGTGAGCCCTGTGTCTGAATGAGAGGAACTCAGACTTAACTGTACATAACCATGTATCCCTGTCCTCTCCAGTGTGATCATTTCGCCTGAGTTGGCAACCAACATTCACTCCTTCTACACGGCCCCGGCCTACATGCTCATCTGCATCTCATCAGGTCAGTCACTACCCCTTTAAGATGGCTGCTAAAATACCTGTATGTGAAAGGGTTAAATAAAGGTAAACTGGGAAGCCATTAACATTGACCACAAATGGTGTGGGAGAGTGGGGTTCATCGTGGGGAGTCTGTAAACACTTCAACATTTTGTAATAATGGCTTCAGTCTGGCTTGATCAATTTTTATTTTTTTAAGTTAAAAGGCATGGAGTGAATCCTGAGCTTGACCGCTACTTTTGTTCCTAATAATAGCTGGGATATCCTGGGAAAAGAAATACTCTCCGCCCATCTCACCGGGCTCAAATAGGGGATGGGCCACACCTTCAGATTGCTATGGGCACCAAAACGAATCCCCTAAAGACCCAGCAGTCTAAAGCCCTGCTGAAAGATGTGATGACGAGATGTGACTAGTGTTGGGTGTTATTATTCCGCGTGTCTCGCATGCATGTGTAACTGAAGCTGCAGGTCTGAGGAGAGCCAGCCTGACAACCGCAAACCTTCCATTCCATTGAGACAGATTGCCATTTATAGAGGTTCACACAACACTCATTTTTGAAATCCAGTCTAAAGCGGTATTCCTGTGTTTTCCTTTCAAGTGTAACACAAATGTCCATGGTGCTGATAATTAGGATGGACTATGCCAGTACGGTCCAATATATTTCTCTCCGCTGATATATGTAGGACAGGGAAGTCCTGGCCATTTTGTTTATGGTACTACTGTTATCAACAATTTAGATGGCCTCATCCGTTGTTTGCACCTTGATAAGTAATCCATAGAAATAGAATCTCAGGCTCTGTTCCAATATCCACACTAGCATAGAATTTGAATGAAGCAATGTATTGGGCATGCATTCAAAGGGGTATGCTGGAATGCACATTGGAACGTGGCCTAAGATTAGATAGCTCTTAGATCAACTTTGTACTAGTATCCCGTGCATATAGCCAAGTTATGGTTACTCATTGTGTATTTATTATTACGCGTTTTACTTTTCAAATCACATTTTATTGGTCACATACACACATTTAGCAGATGTTTGTGGGTGTAGTGAAATGCTTGTGTTCCTAGCTCCAACAGTGCAGTACTATCTAACAATACACACATCTAAAAGTAAAACAATGGAAAAAAAATTCTTGGCATTGTTGGGAAGGGCCCATAAGTAAGCATTTCACTAAGTCTACTCCTGTTTGTGACGAATACAATTTTATTTAGAACGCTCAAAAGGCCTCAACTGAGGCATTGCTCTTTACTCTCCTTTGACAGGATACTTTGTACAAGATGGAGGTGACATCATTCTAACTAGACATGCAAGAGGATCCTGGGAGTTCTTAATTCATCATGTTCTGGTAAGATAATTTACCTTTTTATTGTTTCAGTTTGTATCTGGTAAGAATTTAAATATGGCCTCTTTTTTTAAATATATATATATTTATTTATTTTATTTATTGTTACAGCAGCTACTGCTAGATTGTGTCTGAAGGTTAGATACAGTATTTTAATTCACTGGTTTTGTTTTATGACCTTGTGAAACCAGAATGATTGCTGCGCTCACACTTTGTTTCACTTCAAGTGAAGTGAATTGAAACAATGTGAGCTGTGAAGAAATTTTGCAGATGACATCTTAATATTGTATGGTGCTAAGAGGAATCGTACTCCTCCTAGGGGGATTTTACTGTGTCAGTAGTGACATTTTAAAGGTGCCACAGTGAGGGCCTATTCTGTAATCTAAATAAATGCTCCTGTGTGCCTATCCCTGATTGCAGGCGAACAACACCCACCCTTGTGTGTGGTGGGATGTGTGTTGTGTTGAACACAGGGCATCTTGCAACTGATCTGAGGCACACATTGAGCTGAGCTTCCCTGTGTCTCCGATCAGTCAGTGTACACTATATATACAAAAGTATATGGACACCCCTTCAAAATAGTGGATTCTGCTATTTAAGCCACACATGGCTGACAGGTGTATAAAATCGAGCACACAGCCATGCACTCTCCATAAACAAACATTGGCAGTAGAATAGTCTTACTAAAGAGCTCAGCGACTTTCAACGTGGCACCGTCATAGGATGCCACCTTTCCATCAAGTCAGTTCGTCAAATGTCTGCCCTGCTAGAGCTGCCCCAGTCAACTGTAAGTACTGTTATTGTGAAGTGGAAACGTCTAGGAGCAACAACCGCTCACAGAACGGGACCGCCAAGTGATGAAGCTCGTAGCGCGTAAAAATCGTCTGTCCTCGGTTGCAACACTCACTACTGAGTTCCAAACTACCTCTGGAAGCAACGTCAGCACACAAACTGTTCATCGGGAGCTTCATTAAATGGGTTTTCATGGCCTAAGATCACCATGCGCAATGCCATGCGTTGGCTGGAGTGGTGTAAAGCTCGCCACCATTGGACTCTGGAGCAGTGGAAGCACGTTCTCCGGAGTGATGAATCACGCTTCATCATCTGGCAATCCGACGGACAAATCTGGGTTTGCTGGATGCCAGGAGAAGGCTACCTGCCCAAATGCATAGTGCCAACTGTAAAGTTTGGTGGAGGAGGAATAATGGCCTGGGCGTTTTTTCATGGTTCGGGCTTGCCCCTGATTTCCAGTGAAGGGAAACCTTAATGCTACAGCATACAATGACATTCAGGGTTGGGCAACTCCAGTCCTCAGGGGCCTGATTGTCACACTTTTTCTCCATCCCTAGCAAACAGCTGATTTAATCAAATTGCATTCTAAACTGAAGATCATGATTAGGTGAATTTTGGAGTCAGGTGTATTAGCTGGGGCAAAACTGTGACCCCAATCAGGCCCCCGAGGACTGGGATTGCCCACCCCTGCCAGACGATTCTGTGCTTCAAACTTTGTGGCAACAGTTTGGGGAAGGCCCTTTCCTGTTTCAGCATGACAATGCTCCCGTGCACAATGCGAGGTCCATACAGAATGGTTTGTCGATCGGTGTGGAATAACTTGACTGGCCTGCAGTGCCCTGACCTCAACCAGGGTTGAGCAAAGTCCCCGCAGCAAGTCCCCGCAGCAATGTTCCAACATCTAGTGGAAAGCTTTCTCAGAATAGTGGCGGCTGTTGTAGGAGCAAAGGGATCAACTCCATATTAATGCCCATGATTTTGGAATGAGATGTTCAACAAGCAGATGTCCACATACTTTTGGTCATGTAGTATTTGTCCCAATATTCTGACCACTAGTTGGTTGATTAGTGTTTTTTTGGTGATCCATTAATCATACAGTATATTCAATATAAATTGTATATTTTTCCCCAGTTTTACTATTGCAAAGATTACTGTATCCCAATTGCCTTACAGCTGTAAGGCGGCAGAGTGCCGTTGGTATATATTAAATACTTTCTCTCTGTCCTTCCCTTCCTCAGGTGCTCTGGTGCTTCCTGTATTCTCTGTACTCGCACCTCTACGTGGCCGGTGCTGTGGTGGCTCTCTTTGTGGAGGTTAACAGTGTCACCCTGCATTTGAGGCTAATGCTGAAGCTAGCATCACAGCAGTCGTCCCCTCTGTACCAAATCAATAAGTTCCTCAACCTCTTCACCTACATCGTCTTCCGCCTCAGTGCACAGTTCTACCTCACATATTACATCGTCCAGAACTACTCCTGGATGGACAAAGGAGGCTACTTCCTGGTTACCATGACCCTCATGAACACCATGATCCTGATCTACTTTTATCGTCTTCTCCGCGCCGACTTCTTCCCCCGGAGCAGGGCTCACATGGAGCAAAATGGCACCCACAACAACGTCAAAAAGTTCCTCACTGAATGACACCGATAGTGACATGACCATATACCAGATATTGTGTTTGGTGTGTTTGTTCGGTTACACATCTCATCGCATTGTGTCAAGCTGTGACTTCATTATTATTATTATAACAACAAAATGGCTCGCGTTGTAGTGAGAGGCGACCAGGAAAGGATGTGGACAGTGGTACGTGCCCTATAGTGATGATTATGCCCACTGTGGCTGAAGATCTCACACTAACAGGGCAGCATACAGTGAGAGACTGGTCTGTTAACACTGACAGGGATAATCCTACTAAATTACTTCCAGGATACTGTGCCACTTTTGCTTCTGATCATAGCTAATACAATTGTTTACAATATAGGAATGTACATGATTCATGTGGAATGCTCTTTAACAGAAAAACTGCTAACAATCATACATGCATGCATACAGTAGAGAAACAAACTGCCAAGGATAACAGGCACCACCTTGGTTGCTGTACGTTCCACCCCACAAATTCTGTCAGGTGTCACTTAGCAACATAGTTTTATTGAAATTTCCACTAATAGGATTTTGTAAATATACTATAGTACAATCAATATCTTACACTAACAAACTGTCAGACAATACATCTGTTTTACTTTCATTCTTCACTGTTTTGTCTCAAAAGGTCAACACTAATACATGGGTGACAGGCATTCTTACAACAGCGACCATTCATTCCATAAATCTAACGTAGTGAAATGCATGTATCCCCTGGAAAGTAGCTGAATGTACAGCCAGGTCAATTTGTATTTATTTATTGAGGTTACAAGAATTGCTTCTCTTCAAATTATTTATCAAAGTGAATCAAACCGAAACGGACAGGTCCAGAGGATGGGTTAGCCATAGTAGTGCCTCTACCGCAGTTCCTTCTCAACAATCTTCCCTGGATAGCCCCCACAGTATGTCTATAGATGGTGTTGGGGAAGCTACTTTGAAAATAAACGCAGCAAAAAAAGAAGCGTCTTCTCACTGTCGACTGCGTTTATTTTCAGCAAACTTAACATGTGTAAATATTTGTATGAACATAACAAGATTCAACAACTGAGACATAAACTGAACAAGTTCCACAGACATGTGACTAACAGAAATGGAATAATGTGTCCCTGAACAAAGGGGGGGGGGGTCAAAAGTAACAGTCAGTATCTGGTGTGGCCACCAGCTGCATTAAGTATTGAAGTGCATCTCCTCATGGACTGCACCAGATTTGCCAGATCTTGCTGTTTTTAAAAATAATATATTTCACCTTTATTTAACCAGGAAGGCCAGTTAAGAACAAGTTCTCATTTACAACTTCGACCTGGCCAAGATAAAGCAAAGCAGTGCGACCAAAAACAACACAGTTACACATGGGATAAAGAAATGTACAGTCAATAACACAATAGAAAAATATATGTACAGTGTGTGCAAATGTAGTAAGATTAGGGAGGTAAGGCAATAAATAGGCCATAGTGGTGAAATAATTACAATTTAGCATTAACACTCGAGTGAGAGATGTGCAAGTAGAAATACTGGAGTGCAAAAGAGCTAAAAAACAAGAAAAACAATATGGGGATGAGGTAGTTGGGTGTGCTATTTACAGATGAGCTGTGTACAGTGATTGGTAAGCTGCTCTGGCAGCTGATGCTTAAGGTTAGAGAGGGAGATAAGGCTTCAGTGATTTTTTTGTTGTTGTTGCAATTCGTTCCAGTCATTGGCAGCAGAGAACTGGAAGGAAAGAAGGCCAAATTAGGTGTTGGCTTTGGGGATGACCAGTGAAATATACCTGCTGGAGCGTGTGCTATGGGTGGGTGTTGCTATGGTGACCAGTGAGCTAAGGCGGGGCTTTACCTAGCAAAGACCTATAGATGACCTGGAGCCAGTGGGTTTGGCAACGAATATGAAGCGAGGGCCAGCCAACGAGAGCATACAGGTCGCAGTGGTGGGTAGTATATGTGGCTTTGGTGACAAAACGGATGGCACTGTGATAGACTGCATCCAATTTGCTGAGTAGAGTGTTGGAGGCTATTTTGTAAATGACATCGCCGAAGTCCAGGATCGGTAGGATAGTCAGTTTTACGAGGGTACGAGGGCAGCATGAGTGAAGGATGCTTTGTTGCGAAATAGGAAGCCAATTCTAGATTTAATTTTGGATTGGAGATGCTTAATGTGAGTCGAAGGAGAGTTTACAGTCTAACCAGACACATAGAATATGTGGACAACTACAAATACCTAAGTCAGAACCGTCCAGAGTAGTGATGCTGGACGGGCGGGAAGGTGTGGGCAGCGATCGGTTGAAGATCATGCATTTAGTTTTACTTTAATTTAAAAGCAGTTGGAGGCCACGGAAGGAGTGTTGTATGGCATTGAAGCTCGTCTGGAGGTTAGTTAACACAGTGTCCAAAGAAGGGCCAGAAGTATACAGAATGGTGTCGTCTACGTAGAGGTGAATGAGAGAATCATCAGCAGCAAGAGCGACATCATTGATGTATACAGAGAAGAGAGTCGGCCCGAGAACTGAACCCTGTGGCACCCCCATAGAGACTGCCAGAGGTCCGGACAACAGGCCCTCCGATTTGACACACTGAACTCTATCTGAGAAGTAGTTGGTGAACCAGGCGAGGCAGTCATTTGAGAAACCAAGGCTGTTGAGTCTGCTGATAAGAATGTGGTGATTGACAGAGTCGAAAGCCTTGGCCAGGTCGATGAATACAGCTGCACAGTATTGTCTCTTATCGATGGCGGTTATGATATCGTTTAGGACCTTGAGCGTGGCTGAGGTGCACCCATGACCAGCTCAGAAACCAGATTGCATAGCGGAGAAGTTACGGTGGGATTCGAAATGGTCGGTGATCTGTTTGTTAACTTGGCTTTCGAAGACCTTAGAAAGGCAGGGTAGGATAGATTTAGGTCTGTAGCAGTTTGGGTCTAGAGTGTCTCCCCCTTTGAAGAGGGGGATGACCGCAGCAGCTTTCCAATCTTTGGGGATCTCAGACGATACGAGAGGTTGAACAGGCTAGTAATAGGGGTTGCAACAATTTCAGCGGATACTTTTAGAAAGAGAGGGTCCAGATTGTCTAGCCCTGCTGATTTGTAGGGGTCCAGATTTTGCAGCTCTTTCAGAACATTAGCAATTTAGGTGAAGGAGAAATGGGGGAGGCTTGGAAAAGTTGCTGTGGGGGTGCAGGGCTGTTGACCAGGGTAGGGGTAGCCAGGTGGAAAGCATGGCCAGCAGTAGAGAGATGCTTATTGAAATTCTCAATTATCGTGGATTTATCGGTGGTGACAGTGTTTCCTAACCTCAGTGTAGCGGGCAGCTGGGAGGAGGTGTTCTTATTCTCCATGGACCTTACAGTGTACCAGAACCTTTGGAGTTTGTGCTACAGGAGGCAAATTTCTGCTTGAAAAAGCTAGCCTTTGCTTTCCTAACTGCCTGTGTATATTGGTTCCTAACTTCCCAGAAAAGTTGCATATCGCGGGAGCTGTTCGATGCTAATGCAGTAAGCCACAGGATGTTTTTGTGCTGGTCAAGGCCAGTCAGGTCTGCAGTGAACCAAGGGCTATATCTATTCCTGGTTAAATTTTTTGGGGAATGGCGCATGCTTATTTAAGATGGTGAGGAAAGCACTTTTAAAGAATAACCAGGCATCCTCTACTGACGGAATGAGATCAAAATCCTTCCAGGATACCCGGGCCAGGTATCCTTCGACGATAAATGCGAATCCGACCATCACCCCTGGTGAGACAAAATCGCGACTCGTCAGTGAAGAGCACTTTTTGCCAGTTCTGTCTGATCCAGAAACGGTGGGTTTGTGCCCATAGGCGACGTTGTTGCTGATGATGTCTGGTGAGGACCTGCCTTACAACAGGCCTACAAGCCCTCAGTCCAGCCTCTCTCAGCCTATTGCGGACAGTCTGAGCACTGATTCTGCGTTCCTAGTGTAACTCGGGCAGTTGTTGTTGCCATCCTGTACCTGTCCCGCAGGTGTGATGCATTGTCCTGTGCAGGTGTTGTTACACGTAGTCTGCCACTGCGAGGATGATCAGCTGTCCGTCCTGTAGCGCTGTCTTATGCATCTCACAGTACAGACATTGCAATTTATTGCCCTGGCCACATCTGCAGTCCTCATGCCTCCTTGCAGCATGCCTAAGGCACGTTCACGCAGATGAGCAGGAACCCTGGGCATCTTTCTTTTGGTGTTGTTCAGAGTTAGTAGAAAGGCCTCTAGTGTCCTAAGTTTTCATAACTGTGACCTTAATTGCCTACCGTCTGTAAGCTGTTAGTGTCTTAACGACCGTTCCACAGGTGCATGTTCATTAAATGTTTATGGTTCATTGAACAAGCATGGGAAACAGTGTTTAAACCTTTTACAATGAAGATCTGTGAAGTTATTTGGATTTTTACGAATTATCTTTGAAAGACAGGGTCCAGAAAAAGGGGCATTTTCTTTTTTTGCTGAGTTTAGTTTACCAAGCTACCAATTTCTTCACACGGGAAGAAGTTAAGCTGTAATAAAGCCACCCTTAAGAAAAATATAGTTTACGTAATTAAAGTTACTTTAGCAAATAAATTATAAACTACTTTTTCAAAGTTAACACAACTTTAATCTAAACTACTTTGTAGAAACATTGTAAATCTGATATGACGTAGACTACAAATTGCAAGAACCGATCACTTTGGGGTCATATGGAAACAATGTGTAATTTAGCTTATTAAACACGTTTCAAGTGTAAATGGCCGTGCTGCTGCTCCAGTTTCAACTGTTTTGCCTGCGGCTATGGAACCCTGACCTGTTCACCGGACGTGCTACCTGTCCCAGACCTGCTGTTTTCAACTCTCTAGAGACAGCAGGAGCGTTAGAGGTGCTGACCTGTTGCACCCTCGACAACTACTGTGATTATTATTATTATTTGACCATGCTGGTCATTTATGAACATTTGAACATCTTGGCCATGTTCTGTTATAATTTCCACCCGGCACAGCCAGAAGAGGACTGGCCACCCCTCATAGCCTGGTTCCTCTCTAGGTTGCTTCCTAGGTTTTGGCCTTTCTAGGGAGTTTTTCCTAGCCACCGTGCTTCTACACCTGCATTGCTTGCTGTTTGGGGTTTTAGGCTGGGTTCTGTACAGCACTTTGAGATATCAGCTGATCTAAGAAGGGCTATATAAATACATTTGATTTGATTTGAATGAGGCAGGTCTGATGCCAAAAAAGACAGGAAATTATTGCCTACTTCACCCATCTTTTATTTTTTCAAATAAAAGTGGTGTGCAGTTCCAGGAGTTAGCTACACCACTACATGGCAAAAAAAGTAACAAACTACTGAAAACACTACAAAGATTTGAATTTAGTTCAACTACCACCAAGCTACTGCAAAATATAGTAAAATTACTAGTTGAACTACATAGATAGTTCACTACTCCCCAACACTGTATATATGTGACGCTGGACTGAATGATCTGGACAGAAATCTCTGTAGAACAACTGTGTACAATAAACAGTCGGTGCCTTGTTTTGAAGAGCTATACGGGCTCTTGCCAAATATACTTTACATTTTGCATTTATTTTTTTGTTAAGTTTTGGTTCCATAAGCTGAAATAAGAGATCCCCGAAATATGCACAAAAAGCTTACTTCTCTCTAATTTTGTGTGCACATTTGTTTACATTCCTGTTAGTTGGCATTTCTCCTTTTGCCAAAATATGCCACACCTGTCAGGTGGATGGATTATCAAGAAATGGATTAAACCGCATGATCATTACAAAGGTGCACCTTGTGCTGGCAATAAAAGACAATTCTAAAATGTGCAGTTTTGTATCACAGTACTGCCACAGATGTCTCAAGTTTTGATGGAGTGTGCAATTGGCATGCTGACTGCAGGAATGTCCCCCAGAGCTATTGCCAGAGGATTGGATGTTAATTTCGCCTCCAACATCGTTTTGGAGAATTTGGCAGTACGTCCAACTGGCTTCACAACCACAGACCACGTGTAACCACGCCAGCCCAGGACCTTCACATCCAGCTTCTTCACTTGCTGGATCGTCTGAGACCAGCCGGACAGCTGATGAAACAGGAGTATTTTTGTCTGTAATAAAGCCCTTTTGTGGGGAAAAACTCATTCTGATTGGCTGGACCTGGCTCCAGCCAAGGGCAGGCCCACCCATGGCTGTGCCCCTGCCCAGTCATGTGAAATCCATAGATTAGGGCCAAATTAATTTATTTCAATTGACTGATTTCCTTATTAACTGTAACTCAGTAAAATCATTGAAATTGTTGCATGTTGTGTTTTATATTTTTATTCTGTATAGTAAAAAAAAATACATATTACTGTAAAAAGTAAAATATACCTTAACATATAATAAATTATAAAGCAATTGCTTGACTCGAAGATGACATCTCTGATTTTAACAATTTGATTTGATGTGCCTTATTAAAGCTCTTTAAAAGCCTTTTGTTTGTTGAACGCAACTTCATGATCTGTTGAACAAATAAAGACCATTAGTTAAGGAAGGAAAACATTGTTTAACTGTTTTGAATTATAGTCCAATTGCGTAAAGATAAAACATTTAATGGATCTATGCCGCCCTCTAGAGCTGTTTTGTGTAAACTAAAGAGATTATTGATGCTGGTGCATATGCAAGACGAATATACCACCTCCAGAAAAGAAGCAACAAAACATACTGTATTTTGCAAGATGTGGAGTTAAAACCCTGCCTAATTGTAATTTTCCATTGGCTACTACTGGTAAGACACCCGACACTATGTATCCACGAGACAGGAAGTGTCGATGAGCAAAGAAATAGAAAAAGTGGCAAAGCAACATGGGCCTGTAGTAAATATCAAAGGACAGAGAACCCAGCGTTCTATCACCGGAATATGACGCCAATGGCTATAATGTTGCATTGTAGCCTACAAGATTTTGTATAATGAACAATGTTGCCACAAATTAGAAAATAAATGCGTGTTTGGGCTACATTGTGTCCAATGATATCTGCCGCCAGGGGGAGTCGACTCTCAAGGACTTTATTTCCCAAATTCCAATGAGAACCTGGAGCTAAATCAGAGGTCCGACTAAAAACCTAAATAATTTGCAGACTACGTTATTTCCCACTCACTTCCGTAGGTCTGGTTTATTTGGTGTGAACGAATACGGTGAGCATTTTGGAAAGATTCGGATTAATTTATGTAAAACCTCAAATCTTGAAACCAAACTAAAAGTCAAAGCTTTTCTTTATTGGCTGAAAGGTTACGCTGCGTGACGAAAAAACTCCATCCTGTCCCGTTCCAAGGTATGTAGCTCCAGTGACATACCAGCATGGACTCCGTTTGTTAGCAGCTTTTATTTTTCCTTTGTAGACAACTTCGGTTTTTATTAAGCCATTTTGGGAGATCATGTTTCAATGTGTCCACATGTTTTGGTTCTTGAAGAGGCTAGTGTTGCTTCTTATCATGTGAATTATGATTAAGCATGATTACAATTATAAAGAGCAACAATACTTTTTTACAATCTATTAACGGTTCAATATGAATTAGCTATATTATTGTAAACAGTTTACAGTCATTAATTTTCTTTGTGAACAGAACAATAGGATTAAAATAGATTAGTGGATAATCTCCAGAACAGACGAGTTACTGGCTACTGACTCATAGGCTAATCAAATCAAAGTGTATTTGTCACGTGCGCCGGTGTAGACACTTTACAGTGAAATGCTTACTTACAGGCTCTAACAAATAGTGCAAAAAAGGTATTAGGTGAACAATAGGTAAGTAAAAAGACAGTGAAAAATAACAGTAGCGAGGCTACATACAAGACACCGGTTAGTCAGGCTGATTGAGGTAGTATGTACATGTAGATATGGTTAAAGTGGCTATGCATATATGATGAACAGAGAGTAGCATTAGCGTAAAATTGTAATCAGTCAATTGTAATCGTGTAGTGGTGCGTCATCCCACACGTTGCATAGGCTACTCTTGCTCATAATTGTCATGTTAACAAAACTCAGTGCTTAATTTGAGCCGAATCCTGCCGGAACCTCTCAGTTTTGGACTGTTTCGTTCCGGAACCTATTTGCCACGATCCGGTAATCTCGCGGCATGAAACATCATTTTCACTGTTTGCAATGTTTAAATTCGAATAAAAGCGATCAGAGTTAATTCGTGTTACCGCCTCTGTAATTATCATAACACCCTAAAAAACGTAGCCTTATGTGAAAACGTAGGTTTTCAGCCCGCGCCTGATATTCTAAGAATTTATTTGGGTTGGGCCATCCCGGGTTTATGATTTGCTCAACATTGTAGCCTAGAGACCAACTCTTTGCAGTTGCTGTGGTGCGAGAGAGGCTACAGGCACTCTGATAGACATGAGCCTGCAACTACCATCTCTCCAGAGTTGTACTTCATCATTTATTTCCTTGTAGAATCATAGCTATGGGAAGGGTGCTTCATCATTTATTTCCTTATAGAATCATAGCTATGGGAAGGAAGGGCGCTGGTGGTGCTGCAGCACATCAGATAAATTGAAATACATTTGCCAACATTATAGAATTACTGCCGTATGTTGAGAAATAAATTAAATAATTTAGAATACTACACCAGGAGTAGGCCTATAATTTAGCCAAGGGGATCAATAGCTTCTTTTTTTATAGCCTAGCTGTGGATTGTGTGTAGTCCAATCACAAGGCATTGCCTACAGTCGGGAATGCGTGGCAAATCTGTCAGTGAACAGCATGCATTTGCAATATTTCAAATACTGAGCAAAAATATAAACGCAACATGTAAGGTGTTGGTCCCATGTTTCATGAGCTGAAATAAAAGATCACAGACATTTTCGATATGAATATGATTTATCTCAAAATTTGTTTACATCCCTGTTAGTGAGCATTTCTCCTTTGCCAAGATAATCCAGCCACCTGACATATGTGGCATATCAAGAAGCGGATTAAACAGCATGATCATTACCCAGGTGCACCTTGTGCTGGGGACAATAAAAGGCCACTCTAAAATGTGCAGTTTTGTCATACAGCACAATGCCACAGAAGTCTCAAGTTTTGAGGGAGCGTGCAATTGTCCTGCTAACAGCAGGAATATCCACCAGAGCTGTTACCAGAGAATTGAATGTTAACTTCTCTACCATAATGTCGTTACAGAGAATTTGGCAGTACATCCAACTGGCCTCACAACCGCAGACCACGTATACACGGGGCTCCCGAGTGGCGCAGCGGTCTAAGGCACTGCATCTCAGTGCTAGAGGTGTCACTACAGACCCTGGTTCAATTCCAGGATTTATCACAACCGGCCGTGATTGGGAGTCCCATAGGGCGGCGCACAATTGGCCCAGTGTCTTCTGGGTTAGGGTTTGACCGGGATAGGCCATCATTGTAAATAAGAATTTGTTCTTAACTGATTTTCCTTGTTAAATAAAGGTAAAATAAAAATAACCACGCCAGCCCAGGACCTCCACATCCGGCTTCTTCACCTGTCTGAGACCAGCCACCCAGACAGCTGATGAAACGGAGGAGTATTTCTGTCTGTAATAAATCCTGTTTGTGGGGGAAAACTAATTCTGATAGGCTGGGCCTGGCTCTCAAGTGGATGGACCTATGTCCACCCATGGCTGCGCCCCTGCCCAGTCATATAAAATCCATAGATTAGGGCCTAATGAATATATTTAAATTTACTAATTTCCTTATATGAACTGTAATTCAGTAAAATCGGTGAAATTGTTGCATTTATATTTCTGTTCAGTATAGAATTGTGGGATAGCACAGGTTGGAAAGCAAATGGCTCCTGCTGAAACAAAATTACTTATCTGTAGGCTAAGAAAATATTTGATCAACTTCTAAATAGGCCTAACAGCAAACAGCATTGTTTTTCCAAACTAAAACGAGAGAGAGAGGCTTTTGGCATGAGCGCATCGGCCATCGCCGGTGAGTGAGCTGCGCATTGATGGGTGAGTCAGTGAAACTGGAAAGCTTTTTTAGGACTATAATTTCCCCCTCATATTGTACAATATGTGTGTCACCTCCACACACCTAGGCCTAGTCTATTGATGGATTCAAGACAAGGTAATTTTTAAGGATCTTACATTCTCAGTTTGTCAGTGTCAAAGTAGCCTGAAATTTCAATCATTTGTGCGGTATTAAAAAAGATTCAACTAAAGTCTCCTGTCACATAAAATGACATAAATTTGCATGAAATGTGTTTATATAAGGCCACATTTTTCCCGGACACTAGACTACAAAAAAATAAATCTACTGCTCTAGGCTAGACCACTATGCAAATGCGATGATATGCAGGCAATGCTTTATTATAAAGGTGATTTTCTGGTACTTCAGAGCTCCCGAAGTCACCCCGCTCTCACTTTCACTTTCTGTTCCGGCACCTCCCGATTGACAAATTAAGCACTGACAAAACCTAAGTCTCTCTCTCCCCCCTCCACTTATTCATTCTGTACTCTGTAGGTCCCTCTGATGCCTGTTATCTTGGACTAATGTCTGTCCGAGTGCCATCCATGAGTGTGCTGCCTCCTGTTCGAAGGGACCGCGTCATTGCCCAGCTTCCTCAGGTAAGCATCATACAGTACATGCTAGCAGTCAAACAGTCATTTGAATGTGTTACCCTATCTGGGCTTGCAAACCTAGTTCCTTTGCCCTCTAGGCTGCTTAGGCCACCAATCTCATAAAGCTGTGTTCATTATGTTCTAATCTAGTGTTACAGTAAGAAGGCTGCTGTGCAAACTAAAGAAGAGTTCAACTTCAAAGTGAAGACTGCCTGCCAGGAGCAACGCACTGGCACAGTAGGGTGGGTAGGCCACAAAGCCTTTTCATGTTCAATATATACAGATAGTTCCCTTATGGCATTATGGGGATGAGGGTGGTATGTTGTCTCATTGTGATCTTTGATTGTCTCTCTGTCTGTGGCACCTCCGATTTTAAACCAGTAGGTTTAAAATCGCTAAGGTCATAGTGGTTGGTGACCTGGCCGTGGGAAAAACCTGTCTGATTAATAGGTAAGCAAAATGTGGATATTCCTGGTGCGTAGTACTTGATTGCAGTATCAGTCAACTGGGCCGTTTTGGTGAATTAATAACCAGATGGAATGCAGTGCATACACCAAACTGGAATACTGTCGGTTGTGGTTTTTTTTTATAGGTTGTTTGCAAGTAGATTGTTATCGGATTTTTCTAATAATTTACGCTTTTTAGGTTTTGCAAGGATGCATTTGACAAGAACTACAAGGCGACCATTGGTGTTGACTTTGAGATGGAGCGGTTTGAAGTGTTGGGGGTGCCTTTCAGCTTACAGTTGTGAGTCTCACTCTACTGGTGTGTTCTACAGTATTAATCACCAGAGCTAATCTGTGTCCCTTCACTCACCAATATCTCTCTCCTCTACAGATGGGACACTGCAGGGCAGGAGAGGTTCAAGTGTATTGCCTCCACATACTACAGGGGAGCTCAGAGTAAGGAAATTTTCTCTTTGAACAGTTTTTGTTTCCATATAATTCATTACAACCTAAAACGTGTTGCCATGTTCTTAGGGACAGATTTGATGATGTTTGAGTAGTACTAATGAAGTTAATTCTGTTTTCCAGCGATTATTATTGTGTTTGATGTAAATGATGTGGCATCTTTGGGCCATGCAAGGTAAAATACATTAGATTCAACTGACATGAGTATGAATATACATTTCAGCTGCACGTGGGCTCTGTAAATTCCACTTAACATATTTGAATGTCGCTATGTTTATCCACAGGCAGTGGCTTGAAGATGCCTTGAAGGAGAATGATCCTACCAATGTCCAGCTTTTCCTGGTGGGCACAAAGAAAGACCTGAGTGTATGTATTCACTCTTTTTATATACAATCTGCAGAAGCACAATTGATCCGTTTTCTCCGCTCATGTCAACTTCCAGAAGTCGAAGTTCAGACTATATACTGGATACTAAAAATTCATGGAATACTGTATATTATTATTATAATAATAATAATATGTTTTGTATATCTATTGTTTTTCCCCTCTTCTCTCTGTTATTTTCTCAGTCTCCTGCTCAGTACTCTCAGATTGAACAGGATGCCATCAAACTGGCTGAGGAAATCAAAGCAGAGTATTGGGCCTTGTCATCATTGACTGGTTGGTGGGCTAATATATCAGATCAATGTTGAGACTGGTAGCAATAAGACAGGATGCAGCCTACTTGTTTGTAAGATGGTATTATAATTTGTGTTAACTAATTGTCTAAACATCTGAAGAAGAAATGTGACTTAATGTTTTTTCCCCTCCTGTTCTTGTTGTAGGGGAAAATGTGAGGGAGTTTTTCTTCCGTGTTGCATCATTGGCATTTGAGGTCAATGTTCTGGCAGAGATAGAGAAGAGTGGATCAAGACACATTGGGGACGTTATCAGTGAGTGCACAGCTGTGCACTGTTAAAATATGGCACCATGCATTATGTAATCAGAATAACATCAGTTCTCTTGCCACGTTAACCCTAACTAGGTTACTTGTATGAGTAACATAAGAAACACATAAGAGCCTTTTTTCATGCGAGTTTCTTGTTTGTTTCAGAAATTAACAGTAATTCAAACAATCTGTATGCAACATCAAAGAAGAAACAGTCAAACTGTTGTCAATGAAGACAAACACATGACTACTACAGTAAAAAGGTACCAAAGCAAAAAGCATAATTTCCTCAGAAGAGAAACTGAGAACCCATGACCACTCCCAGAGACATGGAATTTGCAGTGAGGCAGGACAGAGACTTTTGCCTTCACAGACATTTGATTTTAATTTCTGCTGGCCCGGAAAGAACAGCTTTGTGGTTGGATGTGGATTCCTGTGGTGCTTGGCTTATTTTTGACTATCCAGAGTTTCGGATAGAATTTCCTCTGTGTCATTGTACTCCATACTGTACAATTCCAGTTTTTGAGTCCTGACAGAAATTGTGATCGAGGTACTGCTTTAATAGCTATGGAGTATGGACAATCATGGATGTCTTCAAATACCCAATATGGATATTTTTAAGACACTCCACCATTAGGCCTATTAGATTGTTTACAGCGTTGTTTTGTTTAGTGTTGTTTCCATGCGACATGTTTTTTGCACAATTTGTAACTATTGCATAGATTAAAACTCATGACTCCTTCCTGGGATGTTATATTATGCTAGCTAAGGAGTATGATTACATAGTCCTATTTTTAACAGCACAACTGCATTCATACAGTATGAGAGATGTGTATTAGTCAGATGTACCTCGTCTACGCTAGATAGATACAATAATATAACTGAGAATTATTGATTTATAATGATGTGCGATATTTGAATGACTGATCTTATATTATCCCTCTAGTTGAATACCATAATCAGAGTGAAAAGTGCATACATATGTCTAGTTTTCCTTTTAGACAAAGATTATTTAAGTAATTTTTCTAATGTTTAATTGCAGGTGCAAGTTTTAGCTCTATAAAGATACTGTATATCAAAAATTACTAAACTTAGCTCAAAATATACATGTAAGCTTTACAATCACTGCTCTGTATTAAATCAAACAACTGTTTACTGGTAATAAGACTTCATAATTATAAAACAAATCATTCTAAGTTATTATTGAAAGTTCTATATAGGATGAATCACTAATCTGTTATTAAATTATGCTCAATAACTGTTTGTCATATTAGCCTGGGCCTCTTAATATAAAACAATTATACATACAGTTGATAGTGAAAGTCTACACACCCCTTGTACAGTCTTCAAATTTTGCTGCCTTAAAATTAAATAAAAAAATGTATTCCATTACATATTTTTCTTACAATATCTATCTACACAACCTACTCCACATTTTCAAAGTGAATATATATATATATTCACTTAGTAATTTAATATATATATATATATATATATATTTTCAAAGAAATAAAAAATGAGGATGCATTGATTGCATACTGGTATGTCTTCACACCCCAGAGTTAATACTTGATGGAAGCATCTTTGGCAGCTATTGCAGCTGTGAATAATTTTTAATAAGATTCTATCAACCTTGCACAACTCTTAGGGCAACATACTGTATATCCATTGTTTTTGTCAAAATTGCTCAAGCTCAGTAAATGTGGTTGGGAATCATTGATGGACAGCAATATTCGAACATTGTCTTGTTTTTTTTTTAAAGCAGATTTAAGTCAGGATGGAGACTGGACTATTTAGGAACACTCAACACCTCCTGGAAAGCCATTCTGGTGCATCTTTGGCATTACAATTTGGGTAATTGTTGTTGAATTTAAAAAAATATATATCCCAGGGTTATGTTTTCAGAAGACTGAGGTGGGATTTCCTATAACTTTTTACTTGGACTATGCTCCATAACTTTTTATTTTCATCCTGTCCCCAGTCCCTGCTGGTGACATGCATACCCATAATATGATGCTGCCACCACAAACCTGTAGTTTCTTCTTCGACCTCTCATCAACAAGCTGTTTTCGCCCACAGGACTGTCGCTATCGACTGGAGTTTTTTAAATAAATGTTTTCGTACCATTCTCGGTAAAGTCTAGACACTGTTGTGCACGAAAAGCCCAAGAGGCCGGTCGTTTCTGAGATACTGAAACCGGCCCGCCTGGCACTGGCAATCATACTACGCTCAGTCGCTTAGGTCACTCGTTGTGCCCATTCTAACTTTCAATCTAACAGTAACTGAATGCTTGTCTGCCTGCTTTATATAGCAAGCCATGCCCACGTGACTCACTATCTGTAGAACCACACCATTTTTGTGAACAGGGTGGTGTACCTAATAAACTGGCGTGTATGTTGCCCTAAGAGTTGTACAAAGTTGGTAGAATATTATTCAAAATTATTCACAGCTGTAATTTCTTTCACTTTGAATATGTGGATCTGTAGGGGGAAAAAATCTAATCCATTTTTATATTGAATTTGTTTACACTTTCACTAGGTACTATATATACAATATGCTTGTATATAAGCCAAAATAATTGAATGTATTCACCACTCCAAGGCAATACATGATCTTAGTGACTTCTTGGACAAAGCACCATACTAGAGTAACATAGAATCCTTGTCAGCACAGTTAGAGATTGCCTACCCTGCTCGGAACTGCATGACATTGAGTTTGAGCATTTAACTGGCGAAGCTCTTGGAAGGAGTCAAGATATTGTTTGTCAATTTGAATGTGTAGTTCCTCTGTGATGCAGTGAGTGTTTGTATTTCTCCTTGATCCACTTCCCTCCCTCGCTGTTCTCAATGGCCACAGCAGCAACACCTGCAAATATACATTACTTTTACTTGATAATAATTCAGATAGAAAACTTTACAGTATACAGTTGTGATTCAAGTATATATTTTTAGCACTTTTCAGTGATACAACAGATTATTTCAAATCTAGCCTACCTACAATGAGACATTGTCTGGCACTGTGATTACACACTGACTTACAACAGTAGCTCCCTGCCGCTCCACCAGTTTGATAGCAGCCTTCATGGTTCCTCCGGTCTCTATCCACTGGTCCACTATCAGCACCTGGAGCCCTGCAGCACAGAGAGAGACCAACTAGTGGTTGTGTCCCAAATGGTACCCTATTCCCTACATAGTGCATTACTTGCTCTATGGGCACTGGTCAAAATAATGGAATAGGGTGCTATTTGGGATGTCCACTGTATTTATATTCAAGCTCTTAACTCACAGTATGCACACCGGCAGTCCTACTGAGTTAGAGGACAAAACACATTCAGAGAATCTCCTTGAAGGGGAAATGTTTACTTAAATACAAAGGTGTTCAGTGGGGCCCTTGGTTCCTACACCAACACTAGATTGTCACAGGAAATGAGGCCATGCTTGCATTCATTGAAACAAATACAAACAGTCAGAGCCAAAACAGGCCATACTGCCTCTTAGCTTGTGGGTTCATTGAGCTTGTCTATCACACTGTATGTTTTCTTGCTACATTCATGTTAATGAGTCTCTCTCTTTATCCTTCACCTCTGGATTCTACAAACAAGGCAGGACTCTTGAAACCTTAGATGACCTTCTTGCCACAGCTCGCATTGATGTGCCATCCTGGATGAGCTGCACTACCTGAGCCACTTGTGTGGGTTGTAGACTCCGTCTCATGCTACCACTAGAGTGAGAGCACCGCCAGCATTCAAAAGTGACCAAAACATCAGCCAGGAAGCATAGGAACTGAGAAGTGGTCTGTGGTCACCACCTGCAGAATCACTCCTTTATTGGGGGTATCTTGCTAATTGCCTATAATTTCCACCTTTTATCTATTCCATTTGCACAACAGCATGTGAAATTTATTGTCAATCAGTGTTGCTTCCTAAGTGGACAGTTTGATTTCACAGAAGTGTGATTGACTTGGAGTTACATTGTGTTGTTTAAGTGTTCCCTTTATTTTTTTGAGCAGTGTAGTATGATTGATTTTGCAAGGCTTTTGTTTTGTGTTGCATGGTGTGATATTTTACTCTTAAAGCGTGTCATTGTGGCAATTCCCCAAGCAGGACCTAAATGTGTACTACCCCTAAATTAAGTATAATTCAGAGTGGTTAGGTTTCCTGCCCTTTCAGTCGAGCTTGCTGGATGTGAAATAAAATTAGTATGCAGTAAATCGCATGCAGCCACACTTCAGCAACAACACATGAGCATATTGGTTGAGATTGTATGTTTTCCTGAAACATTATTGACTAGTTGTTTACCGAGAATGAATCCCATTGCATCTATACCCGCGACCAAGTCAATGCCTCATTCTGGAATGGACAGAGGTCCTTCACACAATCTGACAGTGCCTGGATTAGATACAGAATGAACCAGAATGACCACCCGGACTGCTATTGGTTTCCTTACAGTATCTTTACAGTATATGCACTGGGAAAAATACACATTTTACACACTGCATGGGAAATTAGTTATAGTTAGTATTCACCGCCCTTGTATTTCTTCACATTTTGTTTTTGTTAGAAAGTGGGATTGAAATATATTTAATTGTGATTTGTCATTGATCTACACAAAATACTTGATCTTGATCTTTACAAATGAATAATAAAGAAACTAAAATACACTCACTGGTCAGTTTATTAGGTACACCATCCCGTTCACGAAAATGAATCGCTCCTATGGACAGTGTGTTATGTGGCTGTGGCTTGCTATATAAAGCAGGCATCGAGGCATTCCATTACTGTTAGATTGAATGTAATCAAAACGATTGACCAAATAGGCTGACCACCCCGCACAATAAATTTAGAAATCTATGTTATTCAATTATTGCACCCACACTGCTCGCGCGCGTCTGCGTTGCCAAGGGCTAAAATAGAACTCCTTTCTATTTCTGACGTAGATTGCGCTGCAAGTTCTGCGTCTCCCATCTCCTCATTGGTTTATAGAAGCAGGTACCCACGTGCCATCTCCTCATTGGTTATACCCACGTGGGTGATTGAAAGATGAACTGTGTTGCAGGTCGGTGTAGTAATACTATGAAAGTTTAGATGCCAATCACCATATAAGTTCAAAGATGAAAAAGCCTGGAAGGAGGAGAGATGACTAGAAACGATTCGGTTGACTGTTTTATGTGTGGATTAATTGTCGGAGTAGAGGACCTTGTGCATTTCAGGTAAAATAACAACTCAATGTTTATATCCCAGGACAAATTAGCTAGCAACAGCAAGCTAGCTAAATAGGACAAATTAGCTAGCAAGTGCAAGCTAACTAGCTAAATTGCCATAAATGTTTAATGCTTTTCAACCTGTTCCCAAATTAATGTAATTGGTTCAGAGTTTGTTTTGATATTTTAACCTGCGTGTCGTGATCGTGTTTGGTGTAGGGGACAAAATACATTTATGCACGATGGCACACGCGCGCAGCCAGTTTGGGTTCCGTGTAAGTGACTTTGAGCGTGGGTGCCAGGCATGCCGGATCCAGTATCTCAGAAATGGCCGCCCTTCTGGCCTTTTCACGCAATTAAGCAACAAACGTTTCTGACACCTTATTGAATCCATGAAATCAGGCTGTTTTGGAGGCAAAGGGGGGTCCGACCCTGTACTATATGGGTGTACCTAATGAACTGGCCAGTGAGTGTATAGTCGTTGCATAAGTGTTTACCCCCCTTTTTTAAGGCAAGCCTAAATTAGTTCAGGATCAACATTTGGCTTAACAAATCACATAAGTTACATGGATTCACTCTGTGTGAAATAATAGGAGTTGACATGATTTGTTTAATGACTACCCTTTCCTTTGTCCCCCATACATCTATCTGTAAGGTCCCTCAGTGAAGTGTTGAATTTCAAATACAGATTCAACTACAAAAACTAGGGAGCTTTTCGAAAGCCTAATAAAGAAGGTCAGTGCTTGGTAGACGGGTAACAATAATAAATCAGACATTGAATATCTCTTTAAGCATGGTGAAGTTAATAAATATGCTTTGGATTATGTATTACACCACCCAGACACATCAAAGATACAGTCGTCCTTCTGAACTGAGCTGCCGGACAGGAAGGAAAAATGCTCAGGGATGTCACCATTGGTGATTTAAAAACAATTATAGAGTTCAATGGCTGTGATGGGAGAAAAATGAGGATAGATAAACAACATTGTAGTGACTCCACAATAAAGACCTAAATACAAATATACAGAATAAAACATACATCCTGTGCATATGCAATAAGGCACTAAAGTAATATTGAAGGGAAAAAAACATGGCAAAGGAATACACTTTTTGGCCTAAATACAAAACCTATGTTTGTGGCAAACAAAACACATCACTGAGTAACTGCCTCCTTATTTGCAAGCATGGTGGTGGCTGCATCATGGTATGGGTATACTTGAAATGAACAAAGACTGATCAGGATAAAAAGAAACAGGATGGTAACTAAAGGTGTATCACTAGTTCCTAGGAATTACAGTAAAGTCTTGATGAGTCCAACCAGGCAAACTTTGGTCCTTTGGTGTTTGGTGCCATTAGGGAAAGGTACTAGCCTTTCCCCCTGTCTGTTGGAACAGCCAAAGTGTTCATTCTGCTAGACCCTGAAATTGTTATTGCAATATTTCAAATAATTTTAGTAATGTCAAGAAACATGTCAAGAAACATCACATGTAAATTTAACACACAATTGGAGCAAAAGTTAATAACATTGGTTAAAATTAAAATCGAATCGTTATTTCAATAATATGAAGTGTATTCCGTTCAAATAGCACAGAAGATGACTCTAAATAGGGCCAAAATATTTGAAAGTTTGCTGTTTTAAATTATAAAACAAAATCTAAATTATGCAATGTTGTATTTCATTGATTTTCAGTTGACTTTCTGATAAATGATGATCTAATGCTATGTTTTTACAAGTTAACAATGACAACAAAAAGCTTTAACCATTACAAATTAAATAGACTTACAATGCTGTGGTGTGGTGGAGTCTGTGAAGATGTACTGCACACAAATAACTGGTGAATCCCAAATGTAGAGAATGATAGAGTCCTCTAGTGGCCAAAAGTCAGTTTTGGCATGGGCAGCACCATTGAGGGCTTCCACCATGCTTCCGCCATTTTAAAGTAATCAAAGTAGTCAACTGGGTGGGGATTCCTATGGGTTTTAGACGCAATGGCGCTACCGATGCGGTCACAGACACTATAATGGCACAGATATAAAGATGAGTCCTCTATCTATCGCTATGATCCCAAACCAGACCCTCTCCTTTACCAACTCGCTCGGAGGGCCCTACGTTGTCAAGTGTTGCTGTCGAAACTCCGAGGGTGATGCCTCGATCAGACCGACCGCGTCATTGTGTTTTGGTACACCTAAAGTACATTCATTTCCAATGGAACGCTGTGTTTGCCTTGCACACAGATTATACATTATATTGACCATATACTCATGTGGCCGCTCTAACAATGGAAATAAATGTCTTAAAAAATCGAAGGCAGTCGGGAGGAGTCAAAATCAGCTGAGACCATTCTAGCCAATGAGAGGGCAGATACAGCGGCTTGCGAAAGTATTCGCCCCCCTTGGCATTTTTCCTATTTTGTTGGCTTTACAACCTGGAATTAAAATTCATTTTTGGGGGGTTTGTATCATTTGATTTACACAACATGTCTACCACTTTGAAGATGCAAAATATTTGTTATTGTTAAACAAACAAGAAATAAGACAAAAAATTTAACTTGAGTGTGCATAACTATTCACCCCCCTAAGTCAATACTTTGTAGAGCCACCTTTTGCAGCAATTACAGCTGCAAGTCTCTTGGGATATGTCTCTATAAACTTGGCACATCTAGCCACTGGGATTTTTGCCCATTCTTCAAGGCAAAACTGCTCCAGCTCCTTCAAGTTGGATGGGTTCCTGCTGGTGTAACGCAATCTTTAAGTCATACCGCAGATTCTCAATTTGGATTGAGGTCTGGGCTTTGACTAGGCCATTCCAAGACATTTTAAATGAGTGTGTGGCTTCAGCAGTATGCTTAGATTCATTGTCCTGCTGGAAGGTCAACCTCCGTCCCAGTCTCAAATCTCTGGAAAACTGAAACAGGTTTCCCTCATGAATTTCCCTGTACTTAGCGCCATCCATCATTCCTTCAATTCTGACCAGTTTCCCAGTCCCTGCCGATGAAAAACATCCCCACAGCATGATGCTGCCACCACCATGCTTCACTGTGGGGATGGTGGTCTCGGGGTAATGAGAGGTGTTGGGTTTGTGCCAGACATAGTGTTTTCCTTGATGGCTATAAAGCTACATTTTAGTCTTATCTGACCAGAGTACCTTTTCCATATGTTTGGGGAGTCTCCCACATGCCTTTTGGCGAACACCAAACATGTTTGCTTATTTTCTTCTTTAAGCAATGTCTTTTTTCTGGCCACTCTTCCGTAAAGCCCAGCTCTGTGGAGTGTATGGCTTAAAGTGGTCCTATGGACAGATACTCCAATCTCCGCTGTGGAGCTTTTCAGCTCCTTCAGGGTTATCTTTGGTCACTTTGTTGCCTCTCTGATTAATGCACTCCTTGCCTGGTCCATGAGTTTTGGTGGGCGGCCCTCTTATGGCAGGTTTGTTGTGGTGCAATAGTCTTTCCATTTTTGGATTTAATGGTGCTCCGTGGGATGTTCAAAGTTTCTGATATTTTTTTATAACCCAACCCTGATCTGTACTTCTCCACAACTTTGTCCCTGACCTGTTTGGAGAGCTCCTTGGTCTTCATGGTGCCGCATGCTTGGTGGTGCCCCTTGCATAGTGGTGTTGCAGACTCTGGGGACTTTCAAAACAGGTGTATATATACTGAGATCATGTGACATTTAGATTGCACACAGGTGGACTTTATTTAATTAATTATGTAACTTCTGAAGGTAATTGGTTGCACCAGAGCTTATTTATGGGCTTCATAGCAAAGCGGGTGAATACATGTGCACGCACCACTTTTCCTTTTTAATTTTTTTTTAAACAAGTTATTTTTTCATCTCACTTCACCAATTTGGACTATTTTGTATATGTCCATTACATGAAATCCAAATAAAACTCTATTTAAAGTACAGGTTGTAATGCAGCAAAATAGGAAAAATGCCAAGGAGGGTGAATACTTTTGCAAGGCACTGTATACATGTGAACAACAGGCACATATCCGATATAAAATGTTTTTTCTCAAAGTTGCCGGGATGTCACGTGTCCTACTTATATCAGTACACTTGTAACAACTTAAGCATTACAAAATCTCTATTCTATCAAATAAGCCACACCTTGCAAATAAGCCATTTCATTTTTTGTTAATCAAATTCGACACTAATTGAGCAAAGAAAACATCAGGCCACTGACGCGGCCCCCGGCGCTTACGAGCACTCGTTCTCCGTGGCCGACGTGAGTAAGTAATTTATGCGTGTTAACCCTCACCAGATGGCATCCCAAGCCGCGTCCTCAAACCATGTGCAGACCAGCTGGTTGGAGTATTTACGGACACATAGTTGAAGTTGGAGGTTTACATACACCTTAGCCAAATACAGTTTTTCACAAAATTCCCTGTTTTAGGTCAGTTAGGATCACCACTTTATTTTAAGAATCTGAAATGTCAGAATAATAGTAGAGAAAATTATTTATTTCAGCTTTTGAGCATTGCCTTTAAAAAGCATTGCCTTTAAATTGTTTAACTTGGGTCAAACGTTTCGGGTAGCCTTCCACAAGCTTCCCACAATAAGTTGGGTGAATTTTGGCCCATTCCTCCTGACAGAGCTGGTGTAACTGAGTCAGATTCGTAGGCCTCCTTGCTCGCACACGCTTTTTCAGATCTGCCCACAAGTTTTCTATAGGATTGAGGTCAGGGCTTTGTGATGGCCACTCCAATACCTTGACTTTGTTGTCCTTAAGCCATTTTTCCACAACTTTGGAAGTATTCTTGGGGTCATTGTCCATTTGGAAGACAAATTTTCGACCAAGCTTTAACTTCCTGACTGATGTCTTGAGATGTTGCTTCAATATATCCACATAATTTTCCTGCCTCATGATGCCATCAATTTTGTGAAGTGCACCAGACCCTCCTGCAGCAAAGCACCCCCACAACATGATGCTGCCTCCCCCGTGCTTCATGGTTGGGATGGTGTTCTTTGGCTTGCAAGCCTCCCCCTTTTTCCTCCAAACATAACGATAGTCATTATGGCCAAACAGTTCTATTTTTGTTTCATCAGACCAGAGGACATTTCTCCAAAAAGTACGATCTTTGTCCCCATGTGCAGTTCCAAACCATAGTCTGGCTTTTTTTATGGCGGTTTTGGAGCAGTGACTTCTTCCTTTCTGAGCGGCCTTTCAGGTTATGTCGCTATAGGACTTGTTTTACTGTGGATATAGATACTTTTGTACCTGTTTCCTCCAGCATCTTCACAATGTCCTTTGCTGTTGTTCTGGGATTGATTTTAACTTTTTGCACCAAAGCACGTTCATCTCTAGGAGACAGAACGCATCTCCTTCCTGAGCGGTATGACGGCTGCGTGGTCCCATGGTGTTTATACTTGCGTACTATTGTTTGTACAGATGAACGTGGTACCTTCAGGCATTTGGAAATTGCTCCCAAGGATGAACCAGACTTGTGAAGGTCTACAATTTTTTTTCTGAGGTCTTGGCTGATTTCTTTTGATTTTCCCATGATGTCAAGTAAAAAGGCACTGAGTTTGAAGGTAGGCCTTGAAATACATCCACAGGTACACCTCCAATTGACTCAAATTATGTCAATTAGCCTATCAGAAGCTTCTAAAGCCATGACACAATTTTCTGGAATTTTCCAAGCTGTCTAATGGCACAGGCAACTTAGTCTATGTTAACTTCTGACCCACTGGAATTGTGATACAGTGAAATAATCTGTCTGTCAACAATTGTTGGAAAAATTACTTGTGTCATGCACAAAGTAGATGTCCTTATCGACTTGCCAAAACTATAGTTTGTTAAAACTTCTTAGGGAAAGGCCCCTTTTTTCTCCTTTTCCACCTGAGTGACGTGCCCAAAGTAAACTGCCTGTTGCTCAGGCCCTGAAGCCAGGATATGCATATAATTGGTACCATTGGAAAGAAAACACTTTGTAGTGAAAACAGAAAACAGTTTGTAGAAATTTAAAAAATAATGTATGGGAATATAACAATAGATATGGTAGGAGAAAATCAAAAGAAAAACCAACCTAATATTTTTGTTGTTGTTGAGAGACCATCCTCTTAAAAAGGCAAGTAAAATGTCATATTGAAAATTTGCTCCCTGGATGCAATTCCTATGGCTTCCACAGGGTGTCAGGAGTCTATGGTCAAGGTTTCAGGCTTGTAACTTCAAAAACAAATAAGAAATATCAGTTTTAGTACAGGGACACAGTCTTGGAAATTCGTGTTTGCGCACGCCATGAAGACAGTACGCACCTGCTAAAATCGGTTTCTTATTGAACATACTTCTTTCCGTAAGAAATATTATATTTTGATTACATTTTTGGGTATCTGAAGAGTAAATAGAAAAGTATTTTGACTTGTTTAGGGGTAGATTCCTTTCTCTGCATGTTCAACGAGTGGATTACTCAAATTGATGGCGCCAACTAAACTGACTTTTTGGGATATAAAGAAGGATTTTATCTAAAAAAACGACACTACATGTTATAGCTGGGACCCTTTGGAAGACAAGTCAGAGGAAGATTTTCAAAAAGTAAGTGAATTTTTAATCGTTATTTGAATGTATGAAACCTGTGCCAGTGGAAAAATATTTTGATGTGGGGCGCCGTCCTCAAACAATCGCATGGCATGTTTTTGCTGTAATTGCTACTGTAAATCAGACAATGCAGTTAGATTAACAATTTAAGCTTTCAGCCGATATAAGACACTTATATGTGCCTAAATGTTTGATATCCATAATTTGTATGATTATTTATTTGAATTGCGCGCCCTCTAGTTTCACCGGAAGTTTTCCCGCTAGCTGGACGCCTATCCCTAATTATCAAGAAATTTGTGGAGGTTGAAAAACAAGTTTTAATGACTCCTACCTAAGTGTATGTAAACTTCCGACTTCAACTGTATTCAATCTTTCCATATCCCAGTCTGTTGGCCCCACTTGCTTCAAGATGTCCACCATTGTTCCTGTACCCAAGAAAGCTAAGGTAACTGAACTAAATGACTATCGCCCTGTAGCACTCACTTTTGTCATCATGAAGTGCTTTGAGAGGCTAGGTAAGGACCATGTCATCTCCACCTTACCCGGCACCCCTAGACCCAATACAATTTGCATATCATCCCAACAGATTCACAAACAATGCAATCGCCATTGTGCTGCACACTGCCCTATTCCACCTGGACAACAGAAATACCTATGTAAGAATGCTGTTCATCGACTATAGCTCAGCCTTCCACACCTTAGAGCCCTCCAAGTTCATCACTAAGCTCAGGGCCCTGGGTCTAGACCCCTCCCTGTCTAACTGGGTCCTGAACTTCGACGGGCCGACCCCGAGTGGTGAAGGTAGGCAACAACACCTCTGCCCCGCTGATCCTCAACAAGGGGGCCCCACAGTGTAGTGACGAATCTGTGATCCTGCTGCCAGGAGAACAGTAATCAATAAGACCATCAATTTCGGTAATTCATTTAAATAATAAAACAAAATTCAAATGAACAAATCCCCCTTGTCATTTTACAACATATAAACCTCAGTAACAGTTAAACATTTATTTTGGGACGTAGCCTATTTTGTTAAATTTGTTAAGCCGTGTGATAGATCAGAAATTGTGTAATAGCATTATTGTCACCCTAAAATATTTTAAATAAATAGAGTTTATATGGGTTTTATATAGAGGCGAAAGAAACACACCAATTTAGGCATAGAAGACTTGAAAAATTAAAGGAGAGTGCACACTCTAGGAGCTCAGATGCAATCATTTAATAACCTAATAACCAACGTTTCGACAGACAAGCTGTCTTCATCAGGGTATAATGACTAACACTGCAGGGTGACTAGTTTATATTGTATCAAAGGACACACACAGGTGTCTAATCCCGGCCAGGTGTGGCCTGATATCGTTGGTTAATTCTCAGATATAAAAATAACATACCAAAAACATGAATGGATAGCAAACGATCATAGATACAATTAGGCTACAAAGGCCTACAAACATTTACAAAAGCAAAATCACAATAATCACAAGAATGACTTCAGCTCAAAGTCGACGTTGAGACCGAAGGGAGTAAGAGTCTTTAAATTTAAGATCCAGGCAGCCTCTCGTTTTTACAATAAATTGTAGAGGTCACCCCCTCTCCTAGGGAGGGTGACATGTTCGATGCCGATATAATTTAGGGACGAAATCGAGTGGTTTGCTTCCAAAAAGTGGGCCGCTACTGGTAAATCGAGTTTTTGCACCTGATGGTGCTACGATGCTGCGAGATTCGTACTTTTAATTCGCGCTTTGTTTTACCCACATCATTTTTACCACAAGGACAAGTTATAAGATAAACAACTGACTTAGTGGAGCACATGTTAACACCTTTGATTGGATATGTTTCCCTGTTCGGGGGTGTTTAAAGGATCTTCATTTATAAGTGCCATTGCATTGAGCACAGCCATTACACGTGTAGTTTCCATCTAGTAGGGGCGCAAATAGACGTTGTACAGGGTGGTAAATCAGAGTTTACCGATTGATCTCAGAGATTTCTGCCCCGCGAGAATACGATCAAGGGAGCGCCTGAAAACACATTACCGATACTGTCATCGGAGTTTAGAATGTGCCAATGTTTGAACGATTCCCTTAATTTGTTCAAAGCACTTTGCATAGCGCGCAGTTAGAACGCAAGAATGCTTCTTTTTGCGAGACTGTCCTTGAAAAATGTCTCTGTTTGTTTTGAATTTTCTCAATGGCAGTATTAATCTGGCCATCTTTGTACCCCCTCTTCTTGAATTTTCTTTGCGTCTCAGCCATATTTCTGTCGAAATCTGTTTTTGTTTTTTTTGCATTTTGTTTTTATCGACAGAATTGGCTGTATGGCAAACTGTTTTTCAAGGGAAGCGGGTGACAACTATCAGCCCTCAACAAACTGTTACGATCAGTAGGTTTCCTGTAAAGATCAGCGTATAGAACATTATCCTCACAGAAGATCAAGGAAACTGATTTGACGTGTCAGATTGCAAAGTAAATCTCAGATGCTCAGAACAAGAGTTAAGAAAAGCATGGAATGCCTGGATCTGTTTTGCATCACCCCTCCATAGAACAAAAATATCATCAATATTCCTTTTCCAAATAATGTTAGGCAAGAAAACATTTGAGAGGATTGAACATTGACTGTTTCTCCATGTAACCAACATACAAATTAGTATAGTTAGGAGCCATGGATGATCCCATACCCTTCGTCTGAATAAAGAAATCATTTAGAAACATGAAGTAGTTTTGTGTGTGAGTACTATTTCAGCCAATGTTATAATGCATGCACTGGAAAGTAGTTCATTAGGATCACGTGCAGAAGAAAATGTTCCATAGCTTCAATACCGCCCTCGTGTGGAATATTAGTGTATAACGACTCAACATCAAAAGTAACTAACAAAGTATTATCAGGGAGAGGATCAAGAGAGTCGATAGTAGAGATCATACTGCTGGTGTCCTTTACAAAGGAGGGGCGCTGTTCTGCGAGTGGTCTAATAAAAAAGTAAACAAAAGTCGATAGGGGCCGTTACTGCATCAATGCCCGCTACAATAGGGCGCCCTGGAGATTTTGTAACATTCTTGTGTAATTTCGGCAAAGTATAAAAAGTTGCAATTTTAGGGTGTTGAATAGCCAAACAGTCGTGTTCTTTTTTGGTTATCTGACCAGAACTTAAATACCCATCTAGGACAGTAAAGATAGTGTTCTGAAATTGGTCAGTGGGGTCACTTCTGAGTTTCTTGTAAAAGGTGTTGTCAAACAGTTGTCTATGACACTCATTTTACTTAAACAGTCCTATCCATGAGCACAACCGACCCGCCCTAAGGAATGACGTATCGGATTGAGGTAAATTATGGAAAGATATGTACTCCTGTTAGTTCTTAAGGAGATGAACGATCTCTTTTTCAACGAGTCTGCAATATGTCTCAATAGAGTGATTGCGATTGGATGGAGGTACATAATAACTCTTACTTCTAAAAGGAGTCGGAATATGTGCAGGTCAGCAACCTACATGTTCAGTAGAAATATCACGATTAGGGGAGCTAAAGTATTCCCTTAAACGGATGTCTCTAAAAAACTTAAACATGTCTACCTTAACATCGAAATCGTTGCACTGAGTTGTAGGCACAAAATATAACCCTCTAATATGGGCAGGGCTCAATATCTTGCTTGATAAATTGAAGACACTCAGTCCCGTGGGGTCTGGGACCGTCCCTCTGCCTCTGGTAGTCGTTTCTTCTTACCCCGTCGGGTGCGGCATCTCGTCGGTGCGCATGTCCGCGGCCATCTCTGCGCTTCCGTCGGTCAAATCTCTCGTTGGATAAAAAAACTGGCACTGGAAGCAGATGAGGCGCTGGTTGTAGAGTTGGTTAGTCGGGGATGGATAGAATGTAAGCGGCCTCCCTCCTGCGTCTGTCATGGAGAGGAGGACCTCTTTTATCAGGGTTTCTCCAGAAGTAGACTTTGTCCTCTGCCTTTTTTGTTTTGGTTGAATTTCTTTATTTTAAGTTCCCTTTATTTCTTTAGACAACTTGTCCTGGAGCGCTTGGTTAGTTTATAAGTTCATTGAATATGCCAGTCCATTTCAATAAAATATTTTTTCAACTGGTCAACAAATAATGTCATTACATCAATCAAGCATTTGTTCAGGATGGCACACCAGCACTCACAGAAATCATCTGTGCGCTGTCCCAGTGATGGTTCTTTTTGCCACCTGAGTCCCTGTGGAATAATGCCTTGACGCACATAATCACTAAGATTGACTGTATGTAGATGCATTCTCTTCTGGCTCTTAGATAAATTTAAGTTCTTTCGAGAGATCCTAATTACCCCCGGCATATCAAAAAGGGACTCCGATTGTGAATGCTGCGTGTAACACATCCGGTGTCAGGATAAATAAAAAGCAAGGTCTGCTAACTTTCTTTAATTATGTTTAATTACCGCAAACAATGAAGGGCAAATGCAATTTTCGTATATACGGGTTCACTGTATCTCCGCGCAGGGTAGATCAGGGAACTGTGGAATGTACTCAAAAAGCAGTTCTTATACTATGACAGTTTTGGTTCCAACTCGTCCAGTTGGCCTATCATAGTAGAGGCTGAGCACGGTTTAGACTCTTGCTCCGCCTTTGGGGGCACCCGGACTTGTCCAAGCCCCTTGGCGCTTTCCTTTGTCCACATCTGGTTGCAGGGTAGATTAGCTCCGTCTTGTGTCTCCCCCTTGAATCTTCACTCAAACAATTCCTAATATGGTACTGATCAGTCTCCCAACCCCCCTGGTTGGCCTAGAGTGATGCACCCTTCCCCTCTCCAGACTGACCACAGCTTTTATGGCCTGTGTTGGTCAGTCCTTACACACCTACACACACACCCATCTGTATTGTTTGTGTGTGTGTGTAACAAAACAATATTCATCTTCAAACAATATGCTAACAGGCTATAGTGCATAAACATAAATCCTAACACGATACAATTATATTATCACGTTCGCTTTGGCTATATTCAAAGTAATCTTGTTTTGGTCTTTGACCAGTGTCAGGAAAAAATATATAATTCGGCATCGTTTAAGAGCTTTTTGTCAGTAGGGTGCTGTTTACTCGGTTACAGATTAATCTAGAGGCGAAAGAAACACACACCAATTTAGGCGAGGTGCTGGCTAGCGGGGTAGAACACTTGAAACATTAAAGGAGAGCCGCACACTCTAGGAGCTTAGATGCAATAATTTAATAACCTAATAACCAACGTTTCGACAGACAAGCTGTCTTCATCAGGCTATAATGACAAACACTGCGGGGTGACTAGTTTATATAGTGTCAAAGGACACACACAGGTGTCTGTAATCACAGTCGGGTGTGGCCTGATAGCATTGGTTAATTCTCAGATATAAAAATAACAAACCAAAAACATGAATGGATAGCATACCATCATTGAGTCACTGACGTGAGGGTTGGCGCCCCCCCTTGGGTTGTGCCGTGGGGGAGATCTTCGTGGGCTATACTCAGCCTTGTCTCAGGATGGTAAGTTGGTGGTTGAAGATATCCCTCTAGTGGTGTGGGGGCTGTGCTTTGGCAAAATGGGTGGGGTTATATCCTGCCTGTTTGGCCCTGTCGGGATATAGTCGGATGGGGCCACAGTGTCTCCCGACCCCTCCTGTCTCAGCCTCCAGTATTTATGCTGCAGTAGTTTGTGTCGGGAGCTAGGGTCAGTCTGTTATATCTGGAGTATTTCACCTGTCTTATCCGGTGTCCTGTGTGAATTTAAGTATGCTCTCTCTAATTCTCTCTTTCTTTCTCTGCTGTCCATCTGGTCGTGCTGCTGCTCCAGTTTCAACTGTTCTGCCTGCGGCTATGGAACCCTGACCTGTTCACCGGACGTGCTACCTGTCTCAGACCTGCTGTTTTCAACTCTCTAGAGACACTCTGAATGATCCGCTATGAAAAGCCAACTGACATTTACTCCTGAGGTGCTGACCTGTTGCACCCTCGACAACCACTGTGATTATTATTATTTGACCCTACTGGTCATCTATGAACATTTGAACATCTTGGCCATGTTCTGTAATAATCTCCACCCGGGTACAGCCAGAAGAGGACTGGCCACCCCTCCTAGCCTGGTTCCTCTCTAGGTTTCTTCCTAGGTTCTGGCCTTTCTAGGGAGTTTTTCCTAGCCACTGTGCTTCTACACCTGCATTGCTTACTGTTTGGGGGTTTAGGCTGGGTTTCTGTACAGCACTTTGTGACATCAGCTGATGTAAGAAGGGCTTTATAAATACATTTGATTGATAGATACAATTTGCCTACATGGGTCTACAAACATTTACAATAACAAAATCACGAGAATGGCTTCAGATCAAAGTCTACGTTGAGACTGAAGGGAGCAAGAGTCTTTAAATTAAAGATCCAGGAAGCCTCTCGTTTTAATAATAAATTGTCGAGGTCACCCCCTCTCCTAGGGAGGGTGACATGTTCAATGCCGATATAACGTAGGGACAACATCGACTGGTTTGCTTCCAAAAATTGGGCCGCTACTGGGTAAATCGAGTTTTTGCCCCTAATATATGTTTTTTTATACAAATTGTCTGTATAAATAGCCTTTATAACATATGTAAACAGGCCAGAAATGTCTAAAAAATATATTGGAATGCTTTGAGTGCTATTATAATCAAATCAAATTAATTTATACTGTATGATAAAATATCACCTACTTGTTGCACTTACAACTCGTCTAAGTCCTATCAACTGATTTGAGCCAGTATATAGCTGTGGATTGACTGCATTTTTTTTATGGAATGTTGGCATATTGGCAGTTAATTTGAAAAATGTATGGAATCATTCCTCTAAAACTGGCTAGCTAGCTAACAAACATACAGTGCAGATCAATTCTTCAAATTCAGGATTTTACACAATATTTTATCACAGTACTGGCAAACCATGGTTGACCAACTCCCTGACCAAATTGGCTGACCTTTATACCATCATAGGAAGGTTCATGTCCATTTTAGTCATTCCTAATTCTAGGTGATACTACACAGCCAACAGGTGGAGGTGAAGTGGCTCTACGCCTGCTCAGTTGTTTGCCTACTCTGTGACGCCATAGTAAGAACAGAGAAATCGACAGAACCTTCCATTTAATAAAATTATATTTAATAGAAGGATCTGGAGAAATCAATTATTGTTGTCAGCAGATTGTTCAATCGTGTCTCATTTGTTGGTCACATAACAGTGTCAGCATTTTGTAATTCAATGTGTGCGTATTAGTGTGAATAATTTCATTTTATACATTTATTATTGTCACTTTCTATTAAAACTATTATTCTGATAATACCAACTGTAACTATTTGCCTATTAAAAGGGTTTATAAAGGCTGTGTTATATAGGCTATGGAAGGGTCCCAAGGCTATCCAAACGGATTACCAGCATATAGGCAGATTTTTATCAAGGTCAAAATATAACACCAATGGAAACAAGCTATCTGGAGAACAGAATTATTATTGTTTTCCACCCACTTAATCCTTGTAGTAATGAGCATTCAATTAACCCAGGGGCTTTTCCAAGGTTAAGTCGAATGTTGCCTCGGGTGATTTTGCATAATTTCTCTCCGCCTTCTAACAATCCGACGACTTGCCTCCCAGAGTTCTGCGCTTCCGCCTCAGATTACTGAGGTTCACCTACAAGATGGTGTATGTGCCAGGGAAGGCACTGATCACAGCAGATGCACTCTCCAGGGCCCCAATTAAACGTCCATTATCAGAGGAGGAGCAATGTCTAGAGGATGAGGTACAAGTGTCCATTAATGCAATAAGGGACAGTCTACCTGCATCTCAGACCAAACTGCAGCAGATTGCAGAGGAGCAACAATGAGACCACATCTGCCGACAGATAGTGCAGCAGTGCAAAAGGGGATGGCCCAGGCAGGAGGAACTGCCTCAGCTGCTGAAGCCCTATTGGGTGCACCAAAGTGACTTCCACTGTAATGGAGACCTTCTCATGAAAGGACAACGGATAGTTATCCCAGAGACTCTACAACCAGAAATGCTAGACAGAGTGCATGATGGACAGATGGGGATAACCAAAGGCTGACTGAGGGCTCAACAGTGTGGTGGCTTGGGCTGAGTACTCAGATTGCCAAGCTGGTGGCCCAGTGTGAGGTCTGTACAAAATGTCAACCTTGTCATCCGGAGCCAATGAAGGCAACAGAGCTGCCAAAACGGCCATGGCAAAAGATAGGGGCAGATATGTTCTATTGGAAAAATAACACTTATCTGCTAGTGGTAGATTACTACTCAAGATACATTGAAATAGCAAAGACACCCATAACCACATCAGCTGGTGTTATCAATGGATTAAAGTCAATTTTTTCCAGGCAAGGGGTCGCTGAGGTCCTGGTTACAGATAACGCTCCCCAGTTCTCTGCAAGCTCCTTTTCTGCTTTTGCCACAGAATATGACTTCACACATGTGACCAGTAGCCCCTACCATGCACAGAGTAATGGTGAGGCAGAGAGAGCTGTGAAAACAGTCAAAGGACTGCTGAAAAAGAACACGGATCCATACAGGGCTCTGTTAGCTTACAGAGTTACACCACTGCATCATGGGCCGTCGCCTGCCGAGCTCCTGATGGGCAGGAGGCTGCGTTCCCCATTGCCTGTCTCGCCGGCTCAGCTTAAACCCCGATGGCCTAACAGGAAGGCCTTCGCTGAGAGGGACAAACGGCTGAAACAAACGCAAACTGGAGACTTTAATCGGAGACACCGTGCTAAGGAGAGGCCAGAGCTGACCGAAGGTCAATGTGTGTGGATTACAAACTCAAAGACACCAGCAATAGTGCTGAGGAAAGCGGATGCCCCACGCTCCTATGTGGTGGACACAGGCTCAGAAGAGGTACGAAGGAACAAAACACACCTCAGAGCTCTTCCAGATCTACCAGCCACACAGACTGAGGCCACAGAAAATGCACAAAAAGAGGGTGAAGGAGAGAGAATGCTCACAGAGCCACAAGCGCACCCAAAAAGGGATGTGAAGCCACCAGAGTGGCTGAAAGACTATGTTACGTGAAGAGAAAACATACTGTTGGGGACCATACCCAGCAAAAAGAGACTGTACCTAAGTTAATGTTCATACTGTGTGATTTAATGCTTTCATACTGTTTCAGGATGGGAAGTAGCATGTTAGAGAATAATACTGGTTTCCAAATTGCATTTCAGTTATGCTTCAGTGGTTATGCATGTTGAGTTCTTGTTCATGGGAGAGGGGAAGATGTAGTAGGATGTCCCTTGAGGGTATCGGTACCCATGTATGACATGCGAGGGTTAGGTTAATAAACAGGCGGGAGCTAGAACCTCGTTGTCGCGCGTCCTTATTTTAGATCATCCTACAAATACAAAATACCTACGCCTCTCCAGAAAGCTCATTGTAAGTCCTGCCTTGTGACAAAACAGTTGCCTGATTAGAACTCATCGCCGATTTTTGTCTGGACTAGTGACTGCACATGCAGACCTAGCCAATTGGGTGAAATATTTAATAGTCCATAAAACCTAAAAATGTTGCCAAAGCAGTATATGGATGGCAATATTAAAAATGCATAGTCCGTTTTTGTCAAATGAGTTCCATGATATTGCTAGCTACTTTAACAGATGAATTACCTGCCCGTGTCCCCATGCAGTGCCAGTCCAAGTAAATTACCCCATTCGACACCAGGGCAGTATTTACGCTTGGCTTGGGTACAGTAGTGCACCCTCTGACATGACCTCAACCTCAACTCTCCATCCTCCATCGGTAGTAGGTTTCAACCTCTGAAAGAACATTAATTAAACCCAGTTTGCTCAGACATGCTGCTGAGAGAGCGCGGATTGCGTGCGAGCTTTGCAAACCTTTCCATTCTAGACAAAGAAAGACGTTTGTTCCAACATTCTAATTTAGGTCACCACCAATGCCTTTTGTGGAATCTAAAAGATGTCCAAACTATTGGGTTGGAAGAATCACGCCATCCTTGTTTCCATGGGAAGCGCGAGAAGAACCTCCTCCTTGCTTGAAGCGTCACCAAAGCTAAATCTCGATTTTTGGTGAAAAGGGGGACGGGGAGGTAACTTGCGGTCAACCCACGGCAGAGTAGCCTAGGCTGCCAGCAGTAGTACACGGCATCCTATTAACCATATCGGGTCTGCTTTCTTTGATTATTCGCCTATACATAAATAGAATGCGTGTAAAAGACAAAAACGCACACAAACGTGCCTTGTTGTCTATATACTTTCCTGCAGTTATTGTCTCATTTGAATTTAACAAAATTCAGGCACAGGTAGGCTTATTATTTTCATGTTGAACTGCTAGTAATTGTAGAATAGTCGTGTTTTTATGTTTAAGCAACAGTTTGCGCACATTCTGAAATTAGCCCGGACTTACAATATCAATGGATTCTGTTGAATCAATGGAAAGTGTGTAATCGGCCACTGAAGGGGTTAATTTTATGTGTCAGACCCCTCCCATTATTGTCAGTCATCGTATTAATAATCACACCACTAGAAATGTCGCTATAAAGCCGGTTTTGGCGAGAACACGGGAAAGTAGTGGTACTGTTTTAGTGCGCGTGGTGCTGAAAGTGCCATCTGAAGTAATGTGGTCGGTATTTTTTTTCTTTCTGTCTTATCTGGACAGAAACTTTGTCAAGGGAGAATTCCCAAATTATTCCCTAGATGCAGAGAAACAGAGTAAAGATGTGTTTTTCATGCTCAATAGCACATTCTGTGCCAAAATGTCAGGCATTGGGGGAAATTGTCTTTACCAAGTGTCAGACGGAATTGAGGAAGTGCTCTCTGTGCATGACACGTCGGGTAAACTGGTGGACTGCTCAGTAACCATCAACCAGATGCAGGTGAAGTCATTCATGCATGTGTGCAGATTGGGACTGAAGCACCAGATAACCAACCCAGAATATATGGAGTTGAGTTTTGCAGACATGACAGAAGCCAAATACAACTGTCAAGCGTTCCAGAGGACATCAAAGTGCACGACGGTCACCACGGAGAGGATAGCCGCACCAACAGCACAGACACCGAAGGAGACGAGAGAGAATTCCGTCCACGAGTATGACAAGCAGGACATACGGAGATCCAAGCGAGGATTCACTTATCCTGGAACCCTGTGGTGTGGAGCTGGCAACATGGCTGATAATTACGACCATTTGGGTAGGTTGTGTAATTGCGTAAAGTTTGATGTTATTCTGTATTTTAGATGCATTATGAACTATTATGACCACATTTAGCCATTCAACTGTTTCCCTGATTTCGGTGCATGTTGGTTTGTTGTTATCTTTTAATATACATTCGCCGTTTGCAGGAGAGTTCGCGGCGACTGATAGTTGTTGCCGCGTTCATGACCACTGCCCCTACGTCATCCATGCGTTTTCCTCAAAATACGGCTACACCAATTTCAAGTGGCATCCCCTTAGTCACTGTGACTGCGATAATGCGTGAGTTGCCTACATTATAGTTGAAACGCCTTTTTTTGTTTAAAAAATAGAATGTTATGAGCAAAATGCAATGCCTTTGATCCCTCCGTTTAAATAATCTAAAAATAATAAATAAATAAACTACTTCATACACTTGAGTAATTATCTTAGATAGTCAGAGGCTCAAACCAATTATATGATGTACTACTGCCTGTCAAACCATCCAGACAGGCTACAGTAACCAGGAGTGGCTAATTTTCTCTTTGTCACACTATCTGTGCAGGTTGAAGGAGTGTCTGAGGAAAGTCAATGACACTTCCTCCAGGGTGGTTGGCCAAGCTTTCTTCAATGTCATTGAGGTGCCCTGTTTCCAGTTCATATATGAAGAGCAATGTGTGGAGCGCCACTGGTATGGTGTGTAAGTACAGTATTTACTGTAAGTTCTAATAATGCACATGTTGTGGCAGGTGCAGCAAAATGCTTATGTTACTAGCATCGACAGTGAACTAGAATGTCTTGCAAATACAATACAAATAATTTAAAAAATCGAACAAGAATTAACAATCCAAGCATTTTTAGTGGCTTTATAGTACACTACAGGGAGCACATTTTAAACCTCTCTCCATCTCTCTTATCCAAAGGTGTAAAAAATATGACAAGCTCCCGGTTGCAGTGCCTAGAGAGTCCATCCCGTATGATTTCGGAGGTATTGACGTTATTGACGTGCTGACCGTGGCTCCTCAGAAAGAGACAAAGGAAACAGGCACAGAGCAGGACAATCCTGAAGGCACAACACAGTCCACTGTTTCTGGCTCCCAGACCACTGGCCCTGAGGAGCCCTCCCTCAGGAACATGGTCACAGTCGCTGAGGACTTCATCAAATTTCTGGCCACCGTCTCCACCTCTCAGGGCTCGGCTACAGACAACACCAAAGGAGAGACACAAACCTCAGAGAAGAAGAAGAGGAAGAGGAAGAACACTGCAGGGAAAAATAAGAAAAATAACAAGAAAAGGAAAGGAAAAGGGAGAAAGAGGAAGCAGAAAATCGACTCAGTCTCAAAAGGAGCAGATGAGTCCTACCAAGTTAGTCCTACCAAAGCAGAGGAAGTTGTCGATAAGAGTAACTTTGTAAATGAGCCTGGGAATGTTGACCAGTTGAACAGAAATGTCAACAGTTTCAGTGATGGTGAAAAAGATTGTGGAGGGAAAGAGGAGCTTTTTAATGATGTCATGAGAGATGAACCACGTATAGATGAAGAAAGTGCTGCAGATGCCTCTGTCACCTCAGCCACTGCTGTCAAGAAGGAGCAGACAATGCTGGAAACTCCGGCTCTGAAGGATCACACAGAAACAACATCTCTTTCTGCAACCACCAGCACACCCATTGTGACCACACAGAAAACCAAAAGGCAGAGGTCAAGAAAGGGGGAAGGGAGGAAAAAACAGAGCAACATAACGCCAACTATCACCCCTAAAGGAGTTGCACGCCATACCGCCATTAAACAGGACCTCCCAACAACCACAACAGAGAGCTCTGGCACCCCGACCGTCCCTACCAGCACTGCCATAATCTCTGCAGATCAGCCTGCGCAACAAAAGTTAGAGTACCACAGTGAAAAGGGACATGTTACGGCTACTGCCGGCACCCCCATTGTGACTTTTATCAAAAGCAAAAGGCACAGGTCAAAAGAGAGAGAGAAAATAAATAAATGGAGGAAAATCACTCCCACTCTTCCCATGGTGGGGGATACTTTCCGAAACCCTACTGAAAAGGATCTTGAAGTGATCACTACTGAGAGCACAAGTGCTCCAGCCGCCGCCACCATCACTACTGTTAGCGTTGCAGGGCAGCCAGTGTCGCACAGACCAGAAAGTCACAATGAGAAGGGGTCCAATACCACTACGACGGTAGGCTCAACTTTGAGTGAGACCAAAAGGCACAGACTGAAAGAGAGGGAGGGAAGAAAGATGAGGAGTAAAGTCATATCAACTCTTTTGGCTGAGGGCACATCTCTTCAGAATCCCACTGAAGATGCCCTTCATACAGTCACTACTGACAGCACTGTTGTACTGAACATCCCCACAACCACCACTGTAGTCGCTGCAGAGCAGGCTGAGATGCTAGCTTCACAGAGCATAGAGAGTCACAGTGAAAAGGGACTTCTCACCACAACAGCCAGCGACCCTGTTATGACTGGGAGAAGACAAGGATCAAAAGAGAGGGAGGGTAGAAAGAAAAGTAAAAAAGTGACCATACCCACTGTTGTTAAGGATAAGGTTCCAATCCATAATGACAATGAAACTGAACTTGAAGAAATAATAACAGGTACAAGTCTGACACCCTCAGCGTCAGAAATCTATTTCAAAGTTGACAAAGTAGGAGAGTTCAATCTACAGGAATCTGAGAACTACAGAGAACAGGCCCTCTTCCCTGTGCAGACCAGCACACACACTATAAGTCCAATAAAATCCACTGTCCAGAAAACAGAAGAGAGACTAGGTAGAAAGAAAAGGAGAAAACCACCACAATGAGACTCATACTAACAATGTTGCTAGTATAGAATGAGAGTGAAATGATGTCCTAGATGACTAGTCTGGCTCTTGACTATCAGAAAAACCTGCTATGCAGACTCAGACGTATGTGTATTATGTGTTAGTCGTCATCTTGTGTATGTTTTGTAAAATCAACATTTGTGCCACTATTCAACAGGAATTGAAACAGGAATCAGGATAATGTTTTGTATTATAGTATGTGCATTTAAACACCAATGATTAATAAAATATTGGAAAGAAGCATATATTGAGTGCAATGAATTCTAAAAGCGATGATTTCATTAATAACACATTCATTTTTTGTGCATGTAGGCATGTACTGTACACCCAAGACACAGCAGGGAATATTTAATACGGAAGAAATTAGGGAATTCCAAGTTCAGGGAGTTCTCCATTTCATCTGCTTACTCGTAAACGGCTTACTTTTACTTTTCTGCAAACAATTCTTGCAATATTATATACACAGACAGGCTCCAAGCCAAGAAAGCTGAGCCTTCTTCCAGGTTTAAATACTATTTCCTTTGTTCTGTGTGGGACTTTGGACCTCTAGTCTCTTCCAATGCAATATAAGGCATTGTGATGAAAGGGGTCACATTCCTAAAAAAGGATTACGTGCTCACTATGAACTCTATTCTCCCCACCTAAATGAGGGCTGTAAGACCCTGTACCACTGAGGCTCAAATCCCTAAGCTGATTCTTACACACTACAATTTTTTTAATTTAACTTTTTAATTTAACCTTTATTTAACCAGGTAGGCTAGTTGAGAACAAGTTCTCATTTGCAACTGCGACCTGGCCAAGATAAAGCATAGCAATTCGACACATACAACAACACAGAGTTACACATGGAATAAACAAAACATAGTCAATAATACAGTAGAACAAAAGAAAACAAAAAGTCTATATACAGTGAGTGCAAATGAGGTAAGATAAGGGAGTTAAGGCAATAAATAGGCCATGATGGCGAAGTAATTACAATATAGCAATTAAACACTGGGATGGTAGATGTGCAGAAGATGAATGTGCAAGTAGAGATACTGGGGTGCAAAGGAGCAAGATAAATAAATAAATACTGTATGGGGATGAGGTAGATAGATGGGATGTTTACAGATGGGCTATGTACAGGTGCAGTGATCTGTGAGCTGCTCTGACAGCTGGTGCTTAAAGCTAGTGAGGGTGATATGAGTCTCCAGCTTCAGAGATTTTTGCAGTTCGTTCCAGTCATTGGCAGCAGAGAACTGGAAGGAAAGACGACCAAAGGAGGAATTGGCTTTGGGGGTGACCAGTGAGATATACCTGCTGGAGCGCGTGTTACGAGTGGGTGCTGCTATGGTGACCAGTGAGCTGAGATAAAGCGGGGCTTTACCTAGCAGAGACTAGTAGATAACCTGTAGCCAGTGGGTTTGGCGACGAGTTACAGGATTTGCAGGCGCCTTGGTGGAAGAGTGGGGTAACATCTCACAGCAAGAACTGACAAATCTGGTGCAGGCCATGAGGAGGAGATGCACTGCAGTACTTAATGCAGTTGGTGGCCACACCAGATACTGACTTACTTTTGATTTTGACCCCCCCCCTTTGTTCAGGGACACATTATTCCATTTCTGTGGGACTTGTTCAGTTTGTCTCAGTTGTTGAATCTTATGTTCATACAAATATTTACACATGTTAAGTTTGCTGAAAATAAACGCAGTTGAGAGAAAGAGGACGTTTCTTTTTTTGCTGAGTTTAGTAAAACAGTTGGACACTTCAGTAAGCAGTGACTGGTATTCAAAGCTTAATAACAAAGAGGACTTTCATGCTACTGATGGTGTTCCAGACTGGGACTAGACCCAAGCATTCAGACCAGCTCAGTTTGGGGGGAACAGAGTGTTCCCACCTCATACCACATTATATTAAATCAGCTGCATTGACAGTGTTTTTCAATGGTCTTTTGAATGGAATCATATTGTATTTTGTATGGTCTGACTACTTGAGAGGAACAATTGTTCGCAGTTGGCAAAGAAACAAGAGTCTTCTGTATTTGACATTTTTATGAAGGAAAGGCATTCAACAATGCTAACATACAGCTTTAATTAGTACTGCAGGCTGGCACTGATAGATCTCTTATTTGTTATGGACTCATTTTGTTTGTGGATTACATGAGAACATGATGAATACTAAAAATAACTGACACTGTTCTTACATGAGTTGAATTCAACTACAGGAAGTGAATTTGATAGGTTTAAAATACATTCATATGGGTTAAATACATTGACAGAGGATAACATTTAAGTGTACTGTATATTACAGGACAGTAGCTGTAATGTGAATATGCTGATGTAGCACAGTATGCACAGACCACAACATGTTTCAGTTGGCAATGCATTTAAAAATACTAAAAACATTCAAAGTAAAAAAAAAAAAATACAGTTAGTAAAAGTGCTTGAGGTCCTATACTTATTCTGTTCAACACTTCCAAGTAATACTGTCAATTTTCTTCATTGTGTTACACTCAGAGTAGACATGAAGCCTGTATAGCTAATGTAGGCTAAAACCTATACCTAGTCAGCTCTCAGGCAATACACCAAGCAGCAACTGGATATGAATCCAGAAACTTACAAGTGATTAAAATGGCCTAAGACTCATGTGACAAAGATAAAATGGTATAGATATAATATACATGGTACTACAAATTGCCTTTTCAAACCCCTACTGAGAGATAGTTAATATTCATATAGCATATGTTACAGTAACCTCGGGTGTGATTCAGAAAGAAATAGTTTTCATTGGTTTTTGTTGCATCACATGCATTTGAAGTTAATACGCTTAAAACCTGGTTTAAACAAGGCATGCAGTTTTCATTGTTTCCAGTACATTCCACTAAAATTGCAAGCGAGAAACAGTGCTACCAAAGAAGTGATAATCAACGTTTCCAACCATCTTCTTTAGGTGAATTTGAAACAAACCACTGTTATCAAATACATTTTCCACGTGCAATTCAGTCATCCATGTTGGTCACCATCATCTTATCCTTCAATGTGACCAACTGAAGCAGTGAAGTGTATGCAGTAATATATAATGAGTCCAGTTCATATACAGTACAGTAGGGGTGAGTAATAGTGGGATCAGGAGAAGGAAAGTCTACTCTGGACCTAGCGATCCATCTCATCCAGCAGTGGTGTGGCGTCTCCAGCGAGGGACATGGGAGTGCTCTCGATCATGGGGCTGGGAGAAGGTCGTGGGGTCATTCTGGGCCTCGTCTTTTTGCGCTCTGCCTCTTTCTCCTGGAGCCACTGCTCGGCCATCTTTCCCCAGTCCACCGCTGTGTGGGAAGTTGCCCTGAGGGTTGGGAGCAGGGAGAGAAGATAACTCACTATTTACTTACTCACTCGCAATGTAGCAGTTGTATGCTTCCTGAACAATTAGAGGTAAGTTATCTGCCGTTGGAAACTTCTGTAAGTACGCAGCTACATACATGGACCATAATCTCTCAATTTGAATGACCCATAGTTTCTCTATTGGATAATTCTGTCTAAGAGCTAGTTTTGAGAGGTGACTTACTTTGGTGTTGGTGTCCTGTGGTGGCGGGAGGAGGATGTTGATGATGGTGTGGAGGAGGAAGGGCGGTGTCCATGTCCGTGTGATCCGTGTGAGGACTGGGGAGTGCTGCTGGGGTACTGGGGCGTGGTGATAGTCTGCTGCTGGCTGGGGGTGGGGGTGGTGTATGAATAGCTGGGCGTCAGAAGGGGAGTAGCAATGGGCTGCTGAGCTGGTGTGGCAAACACCTGGGACAGAAAAAAGAAGGGCTCATGTTGAACAGAAATATGAAAAACTGATAGAGATGAAAGTCCAAAGTTTTTGTGATTGTGACATTCAGATATACAGTAAGCGTCTGTGTATTCCAAACGTACATGATAGGCGCTGCTGCTCCCCCCTCCGCCGCTGCTGCCACCAGTATAGCCGTACTGGCTGGATGCCCATCCGGCAGGTGTGGTGTTGGGGTTCTGGCCCTGGCCCGTTACCGCGGCAATGGCACTGAACATCTGAGAGGTCATGTTCTGAGGGAGGGCGTTCACTGCACGAGTCAGATCTGAGTGACAGACACACAGGGCATACATAACACATACAACTTTATACATTAGGAGAAGATTAAACAGAGAAACTGTTTCTTAAAAGTCCTTAAAATGCTGACGATTTCAACCTTAGGATGTATGAAATGTTAAAAACCAATTGAGGTAACATACAGTATATCATAGCCATAGAAATCCTGGGGAGTGAGTATACACAATAACTGACATAGGACCGGGACAATACCAGTATCACGATACTCGTTAGTATCGTGGCAAGGAAACAAAGCACAACGCAGATTTAACTTCTTTAGGAAAACAGCCCTAATGCTGGAAACAAACATAATTATGTTGTCATCCAGAGTCACATGTATTCATTTTTTACCAAGCTATAGCACACAATATTCTACATACAGCAGGTTTTTAAATTACCAAAGAGTTTAATCTGCTTCGTGTTTTCCTTTTTGCCATGGAAAAAATATGGCGATACTGGTATCGTCCCAGCACTAAACTGACCTGCAATGTTAATATTGGCTGGCGTGGCATTGACAGAGGCTGGGGTTCGTGTTCTACTGCTACTGCTGGGAGTAATCCCTGTAGGAGAAATACCAAATATCAGATAACAGAAGTGATCCATTATTAGAGCACGATTACCCTGGACTGTAGGTTTCATTGTGTGGCATTCTGTGTAGGCTCTGACCTGCCACTGGCTCTTGGAAATGGTCTTTGAACCAGCGGAAGAGTCCATTGACTGTGGGAAAAATCTGGCCTCTGTATCTGAACCCCTCAGGCGTGACAGTCACAAACTCAACCCTGCATGCCAGAGAAAAGTCATGCCATTCTGATTATGACAATATAACAATGACAGTACATTATGTGACATTACATTACAACACCACAGTATAGTACTTTATGAAAGTTCACTGAACAGTGATGATTACTGTGGATACATGTGACAAACCCTCCTGAGCGAGTGAGAGAGAAGTAAATAAGGGTTAATGTTTATGTCCTTTCATGTCTCTAAACAAGCACCAATAATCACTCTTTCTCTTGGCAGGCAACAGCGGCAGAGACAAAAAGGTGCTTTATGCTTCCCCTACTGTACTGACACACATTCTGTGTTTGGGTTTTGGGGGTGAGGCAGTTCCATTTCCAACACGAGAGCTTTTTTCTTTAGGGTGTCAATTGCACATGAAAGAAAATGAAGCCAAGTACATTTCCAGCATTTCTATATCTATGCAAATTCATGCATTGTATGAATGGGTGTTTATTTGAATGACAAAGGCAGCGGCTAGTGTGGTTGGCAGTCCTGAGGTAACCTTGGTTTTCCGCGGGGCTGGTAACCGAGCAGAAACTTCCCTGGCAGCTCTCTACAGGCAGACACATAGTAGGGGATGAATGTAGGCTTTTCCTTCTTGCTTTTCACCAAGACCTCCTCCATTTTCTGCAATTCAAAAAACAGGGATGGCAGCTGATGATCAATCGAAGAGAATTGAAAAGGTTTCTATCCCATCTGTCTCTTTGAAACTCTTATTCTCTCTCTCTCAAACACACACACACACACACACACACACACACACACACACACACACACACACACACACACACACACACACTGGCAGATAGACTTATACACACATAAATACACATTCATACACAATGATACTGTGAATTGAAAGAAAGTATATCCTTGTTCCTACCTTTCGGTCTCCACCATTGCATTCTTGAAAATACTTGTGACCAAGTAGATCGCGAGCAAACGCAGCCATTGGTTGAACGTATCTGGCTGTGATTTCATCCAGATCTTCAAATTCCTGAGAAAAAGGTCAAACAACCTAGTGAAACACATTGGTTTCATGCCAAATGGCGCCCTATTCCCTACATAGTGCACTACTTCTGTGGATTATATAGGGACGCACATAATGATATTCATACAGGCATATACTGCTTCATAATGAAGAAGCCTGTGAATGGAGCTGACCTCAGTGTTGATCCACAGGGTATGTCCCAGGCTGAAGGCGTTCTCCTTGCCCTCCTCTCGTACGTCAATGTGCTGGTAGATGCCATCAGCAACCTTCCAAGTAACAGTCAGGTGGTTCTCTCCCTTACTGCTGGGCCTGATGATCACATCTCCCTGGTCCATGGACTCCATCATCTTCTCTGCCTGCTTGAAGTTGATGTTATGGAACGATGGGTGGGCTATCACCCTCTTGATGTAGGCTACATGGAGTGGAAAGATGTATTTTAGCGTTTGGTATTATATTATTAGGCCTGGTTTCCCAGACACAGATGTAGCCTAGTCCTGGACTAAAAAACACTTTAAATTGAACATTTCCAATGACCATGCTTCTTATTCCAGGACTAGGCTTAATCTGTGTCCCGGAAACTAGCCTAAAATCTACTCTTACTACCATTACCAAAATCAACCAATAATAAAAGATGAATCAATAATGTAATTTTATCCATTTATCAATTCCAGCTATGTTCTCCATCTAGAGTTGTACAGTAAGATCTCAGACAGGTTCACACTTGTTCTCTGCTGTTTCTTCTTGGCCTCGTCCTCCTGCTTCACATCCTCTGTCTCAGTGTCAAAGTCGTAGTAGGTGTCCTTGGGAAGCTTCCACTCATTGTTCTTATCCGACAGGTCTGACGTCCGACAGGTCAGATCCACACTGAGCTTCTCAATGTCAATCTTCATGATCCTGCAGTGCACTGTCATGCCCACCTACAGCAGGTTCAAGTTAGTGTTATATGACTTTTATAAAGTGTTATGACTTTGGTAATTGACTGTTAGTTATACTGAAATCGAGAGATATTTTGGGGGAAACTACAGTAATACCTTAACCCTTTCTTCAGGGTGCTTGACCACTTTGTCACTGAGGAACTTGGTTGGGATAAAGCCGGTGACTCCGTTGTCCATGCGACAGCGGACCCCAATAGCTTGGCCAGGGCAGGAGCCACTGTCAAAATGATTCCACACCTGCCAAAGAAAACAGAGGCTATGTCAGACTTTGTTGATCAAAAAGACAGCTGTGGTCAATAAAACTATAGCAACAAATAACAATAATCTAGGAACTTAAAACCCGATAACCCACCACTCTTCAGATGGGCTGTCACTCACAGTGTGCGAGTATAGATTGTAGCAGAATATGGAGCATATCAGATTCTCACCTCGCTGAGCTCAGGGAAGTTATCCTGCTGACAGAAAGGACACTGCCACAGACCTGTCTCATCATTCCTTATGGCCTGGTCATAACTCTCACCCTGGGGGCGGCGGTGAGCAATGCCTGTCACCACACTGGTGATCAGTTTACCTAGAGAGCCATGAAGACAGACAGACCGAGACCATGAAAATAGTGTTGAGATACCAATAAGGGAGTTATACATGTTTTCTACTATGTCCACATTGGGGCTATGACTCCCTGCACCAAAAAAGCATGGTAGTGTGCGTGTTAACCCATCATTTTGAAAGAGATATCAATAAGGCCCTGGTTGAGAAGGAACATTACGTACCGATGTAAAAGGTCTCTGGTGTCTCCTTGGTGAGCAGGTTGAAGATCTCCTCTGTGTTAGGTCCTCTGTAGGTGGACCTCAGGTCTTTGTACCTGCAGCTCAGCTCAGCACGGATGTCATACAGGGTGATGCCCTTGTTACCATAGCCCTGTGGACACAGAGTCTCAAACAGTGAATACTACAATGTCCTCAGATCAGGAAGAGGATGCAAGCTCTTCATAACCACCCAGAGTAGGACAACGGATGTGTTCCAAATGGCACCCTATTCCCTATATAGTGCACTACTTCTGGGATGCAGCCTACATCTCCCACACTGACCTGTCTTTCCAGCTCCTCAGCAAAGGCGTCCAAGTCTAGGTCTTTGAGCCGCTCCGGGTTTTCCAGGATCTCCTCCAGTGCTCCGGCCGGGTTGGCGTCCTCCGCTGACTCATCGTACTCCAGGGCATCCACGGCCATCTTCCTGGCCCACTCGTAGGTCTCTGGGTGCACCCGCGATCCGTCCAGAACCTCAATATAGGAGTCAGTACTGCAGGTAGGGAAAGACACTATTTAGTGAATTGGCTGTGTGATGATGTCAATAAAAGTAGTAGTGAATGTTACTATTATGAGTTAAATTTAAAATCAAAATATGGTTTTTAGTCTCAGGAATTTTCTGCAGTATTGCATGAATGACCATGCCCAATGTTCTGAGACCGACCTGTCTCCAAGTGAAGCTGTGTCAATCTTGATGAAACCAGCACAGTTGATGAAGACCTTGGGGCCCATGTGACACATGGTGACCAGTTGAGTGCGGTTTTCCAGACGAGTGTTATTTTGCTTCAGGATCTGGAAACAGAGATGGATAAGTGTACATGTAAAAGTATCTGTTCAGATGTCAGTACAGTAGAGCAGTGGTTCCCAAACTGTGGGTTGCGCAGGGTCCGGCTTTAAACTCACTCTTGAAAGTTGTAATAGTAGAATGCCAAAGGTGCAATTTCGAGTAGTGCATCATCAGTTTTCTCTTGTCATGTCAGTCATTGTATACCTTAGAGAGCTATTTATAACTTGTCAGAAATGTCCAGATCAACTAGCCCATGTCAGATAAAGTTTTTTTTGCTAGGTTTTTTTGCCCATAGATCTGTGGTAATGTTTGAATCATTCAAATATCACATGAATACACATTAGACATGTATAGAATTGCAAGAAAATTTGCTTTAAAACAGCAAAATCTTCTCTGCACCCTATGACAAAATGTGTAGAATTGCAGAAAATAAACTTTAAACCTGCAAATGTTCTCTCCACCAACAAGAGGGGTGTGAACAGTTTGTGTCATGAACAGTGCTTGTGCCCATAGAAATAGATGTGACGCGAGTGCAAGTGCGGAAGTGGGATTTCCCACAATGCTGGAAGGGGGGCCTGAGTGAAAAAGTTGAGGAACCCCTGCAGTAGAGTACTGAGAAACTATAATAATAAAAACATATAGGTACATATTGCTACTGTATATTGATCAAATCTATCTGGTAACACTTGGTATATTGTTGCTTTTATATCTGTGTAGTAACACTTTAATTACATTGTATTAACATGTTGGAAATCTAGATGCCTTATGTGATCTATGTCTTACCCTGAGCAGGTGGGATCCCTTCCTGGGCCCCAGGCCACAGACGTACTGCACCAGGCTCTGGGTGTAGGGGTGGGCCATGGCCCGGTTCACATCCACACCCACTTCATTCACCCGGTTGATGAACTCACAGTACAGAGCATTCAGCAGGTCCTCCTTCACTACATGCTCCTGTGTGGGAAGCAAACAGAGAACAGTTAGACTCACTCTTTACAGACACATTGATTCACAGACTTTGATTCAAACCAGACTATGATTATCATGTACAGTCAACTAGACTTGCTACTGCATTTGGGTGATTCCATTCCAGCATGGCCCGAAAATATTTATGTTATCACAGATTGTTCTGGGAATTCTCACAAAAACTTAATTGGGAGGAAGGATGTTTAACATGCTTTTAAAATTTGTATCACAAATCTTTTTAAAAACCTATACCTGCATCCTGTAAGACCCTATGATCCGTGAACCGTACATGTTACAGACAACATCTTGGTGTTTGGAACAATATACTCTTTAAACACATTACATTTCGAGAGTCGTTTTATACATTGACATTATAGGTTATTAACCAATCACAGCTAGGGCTGTTACGGTGACCAGAGTCATGACCGCAGTCAAATTCCACGTGACCATTTAGTCACGGTAACTAGGCCTCTCCAAGCTCTAATGCTGCTGATGGTCATTAGTAGCCTACCAAAGTCAGCACTCTATTGTCCCTCTAATGACTCTGGCATCAATGCAAATGTAATCAAAAATGTAATCTATAGGCTATTCAATTACGTGAGAAAACAGAGTTTTAATGGCTTCTATTAAAAAGAGGAGGTGCCCATCAGCTTTCTATAGGCTAAGCCTACTATATTTATTTCTCAAATAACCTAATATTAAGAAAATTGCTTTGCTTTACAACAGGTGTATAGCCTACCTGGCTGGAATGAAAATGAACCATGGCAAAAGCGCAAAAGCACATGGAATAAACAAACATACAGTCAATAACACAATAGGAAAAAAAGTATATTTACAGTGTGTGCAAATGAGGTAAGATAAAGGAGGTAAGGCAATACATAGGCCATAGTGGCAAAATAATTACAATTTAGCAATTAAACACTGGAGTGATAGATGTGCAGATGATGACGTGCAAGTAGAGATACTGGGGTGCAAAAGGGCATAAAAAAAATAACAGTATGGGGATGAGGTAGTTGGATGGGCTATGTACAGATGGGCTATGTACAGGTGCTGTGATCTGTGAGCTGCTCTGACAGCTGGTCCTTAGTTAGTGAGGGAGATATGAGTCTCCAGCTTCAGTGATTTTTGCAATTCGTTCCAGTCATTGGCAGCAAAGAACTGGAAGGAAAGGCGGCCAAAGTAGGAATTGGCATTGGGGGTGACCAGTGAAATATACCTGCTGGAGCGTGTGCTACAGGTGGGTGCTGCTATGGTGACCAGTGAGCTGAGATAAGGTGGGGCTTTACCTAGCAAAGACTTATAGATGACCTGGAGCCAGTGGGTTTGGCGACAAATATGAAGCGAGGGCCAGCCAACGAGAGCATTCAGGTCGCAGTGGTGGGTAGTATATGGGGCTTTGGTGACAAAGCGGATGACACTGTGATAGACTGCATCCAATTTGCTGAGTAGAGTGTTGGAGGCTATCTTGTAAATGACATCGCCGAAGTCAAGGATCGATAGGACAGTCAGTTTTACGGGGGTATGTTTGGCAGCATGAGTGAAGGATGCTTTGTTGCGAAATAGGAAGCCGATTCTAGATTTAATTTTGGATTGGAGATGCTTACTGTGAGTCTGGAAGGAGAGTTTACAGTCTAACCATATACATAGGTATTTGTAGATGTCCCCATATTCTAAGTCAGAAACGTCCAGAGTAGTGATGCTGGACGGGCGGGCAGGTGCTGGTAGCGATCGGTTGAAGAGCATGCATTTAGTTTTACTTGCATTTAAGAGCAGTTGGAGGCCACGGAAGGAGAGTTGTATGGCATTGAAACTCATCTGGCGGTTAGTTAACACAGTGTTCAAAGAAGGGCCAGAAGTATACAGAATGGTGTCGTCTGCGTAGAGGTGGATCAGAGAATTACAAGCAGCAAGAGCGACATCATTGATGTATACAGAGAAGAGAGTCGGCATGAGAATTTAACCCTGTGGCACCCCCATAGAGACTGCCAGAGGTCCAGACAACAGGCCCTCCAGCTTAACACACTGAACTCTGTCTGAGAAGTAGTTGGTGAACCAGGTGAAGCAGTCATTTGAGAAACCAAGGCTGTTGAATCTGCCGATAAGAATGTGGTGATTGACAGAGTCGAAAGCCTTGGCCAGGTCTATGAATACAGTTGCACAGTATTGTCTCTTATCGATGGAGGTTATGATATCATTTAGGACCTTGAGCGTGGCTGAGGCGCACCCATGACCAGCTCGGAAACCAGATTGCATAGCGGAGAAGGTACGGTGGGATTCGAAATGGTCTGTGATCTGTTTGCTAACTTGGCTTTCGAAGACCTTAGAAAGGCAGGGTAGGATAGATATAGGTCTGTAGCAGTTTGGGTCTAGAGTGTCTCCCCCTTTGAAGAGGGGGATGACCGGGGCAGCTTTCCAATCTTCGGGGATCTCAGACGATACGAAAGAAAGGTTGAACAGGCTAGTAATAGGGGTTGCAACAATTTTGGCTGATCATTTTAGAGAGGGTCCAGATTGTCTAGCCCAGCTGATTTGTAGGGGTCCAGATTTTGCAGCTTTTTCAGAACATCAGCTATCTTGATTTGGGTGAAGGAGAAATGGGGGAGGCTTGGGCAAGTTGCTGTGGGGGGTGCAGGGCTGTTGACCAGGGTAGGGGTGGCCAGGTGGAAAGCATGGCTAGCCGTAGAAAAATGCTTATTGAAATTCTCAATTATCGTGGATTTATTTATGTTTCCTAGCCTCAGTGCAGTGGGCGGCTGGGAGGAGGTGCTCTTATTCTCCATGGACTTTACAGTGTCCCATAACTTTTTGGAGTTTGTGCTGCAGGATGCAAATTTCTGTTTGAAAAAGCTAACCTTTGCTTTTCTAACTGCCTGTATATATTTGTTCCTAACTTCCCTGAAAAGTTGCATATCGCGGGGGCTATTTGATGCTAATGCAGTACGCCACAGGATGTTTTTGTGCTGGTCAAGGGCAGTCAGGTCTGGAGTGAACCACGGGGTATATCTGTTCCTGGTTCTAAATTTTTTGAATTGGGCATGCTTATTTAAGATTGTGAGGAAAGCACTTTTAAAGAATAACCAGGCATCTTCTACTAACGGAATGAGGTCAATATCCTTCCAGGATACCCGGGCCAGGTCGATTAGAAAGGCCTGCTCGCTGAAGTGTTTTAGGGAGCGTTTGACAGTGATGAAAAGTGGTCGTTTGACCGCAGACCCATTACGGACGCAAGCAACGAGGCAGTGATCGCTGAGATCCTGGTTGAAGACAGCGGAGGTGTATTTGGAGGGGAGGTTGGTTAGGATGATATCTATGAAGGGTGCCTGTGTTTACGGATTTGGGGTTGTACCTGGTAGGTTCATTGATAATTTGTGTGAGATTGAGGGCATCAAGCTTAGATTGTAGGATTGCCGGGGTGTTAAGCATGTCCCAGTTTAGGTCACCTAACAGCACGAGCTCTGAAGATAGATGGGGGGCAATCAATTCACATATGGTGTCCAGGGCACAGCTGGGGGCAGAAGGTGGTCTATAGCAAGCGGCAACGGTGAAAGACTTGTTTCTGGAAAGGTGGATTTTTAAAAGTAGAAGCTCAAATTGTTTGGTCACAGACCTGGATAGTAAGACAGAACTCTGCAGGCTATCACTGCAGTAGATTGCAACTCCGCCCCCTTTGGCAGTTCTATCTTGTCGGAAAATGTTATAGTTAGGGATGGAAATTTCTGGGTTTTTGGTGGCCTTCCTAAGCCAGGATTCAGACACGGCTAGGACATCCAGGTTGGCAGAGTGTGCTAAAGCAGTGAATAAAACAAACTTAGGGAGGAGGCTTCTAATGTCAACATGCATGAAACCAAGGCTTTTACGGTTACAGAAGTCAACAAATGAGAGCGCCTGGGGAATGGGAGTGCAGCTAGGCACTGCAGGGCCTGGATTAACCTCTACATCACCAAAGGAACAGAGGAAAAGTAGGATAAGGGTACGGCTAAAGGCTATAAGAACTGGTCGTCTAGTACGTTCGGAACAGAGAGTAAAAGGAGCAGATTTCTGGGCACGGAAGAATAGATGCAAGGCATAATGTACAGACAAAGTGGAGGTAAACCTAGGCATTGAGTGACGATGAGAGAGGTATTGTCTCTAGAGACATCAATTAAACCAGATAAGGTCACAGCATGTGTGGGAGGTGGGACAAGAGGGTTAGCTGAGGCATATTGAGCAGGGCTGGAGGCTCTACAGTGAAATAAGACAATAATCACTGACCAAAACAGCAATGGACAAGGCATATTGACATTAGGGAGAGGCATGCGTAGCCGAGTGATCACAGGGTCCAGTGAGGAGCTGGGCGGGCTGGAGACACGGCGATTCAGACAGCTAGCGGGCCGGGGCTAGCAGAAGGGCCTTAGAGGGACGTTGCGACGGAAGAAGTCTGTTGTAGCCCCCTTGTGCGGTTACATCGGCAGACCAGTCGTGATGGATCAGCAGGGGTCCGTGTAGTAAAAGGGTCCAGGCCAATTGGAAAAATAGGTATAGTAGCCCAAGAAATTGGCTGATGGACCTCTTCAGCTAACAGTCCGGTAATCGCGCTGTGCAGACTGGCAGGAGTTGTCCGAGCTAAAGGTTAGGTGATGACCGCTAGCAGTGGCTAGCTGACTACTAGCTAGTAGCTAGCTTCTGTTGGGGGTTCTGGTTCTAAAGTAAAGAAAATAGCAGATCTATACCACATTGGGTGAGGCGGGTTGCAGGAGAGTATGTTGAAGTTGGAGATAAGAAAAAAATAAAAATATATATGCGAAGAAAAAAAATATAAAAAGATATATATAAATATATATAATACACGGGACACGACAAGATGAAGACAAAGACGCCTGACTGCTACATCACTTGTGAATGATGTATTATCACTTGTGATTGATGGATTATCACTTGTGAATGATGCCCAGCGTGTGCAGTAAGGCAAGAAACAGCACATGCCTTTTTTCTGTGTGACCTTTTCAAATCATAGTCGCACACCTCATGTAGTCTAGCCCATAGGCCTATATGTTTTGATAAGGTTTGTATCACAACTTAAGCGATCAAATTACTTCTTAAAATTAAGCACATTAATCCGCTTTACAACTGGTGTAGAGCCTTACTGGTATACAAAGTGGGTGCGTGAGTTTCAAGTTTAGGGAAGATAAGTTTCACCATAAATATGCACCTTTATAATAAAGCATTACATCCATAATCTCATTTGCGGTCACTTTTGAGAACAGCGGGAGCTAATTGATTGCATTTTGGAATATTTGTGCTTATAGCCTACTGCCGTGTGCGCATTGCTGTACTTATAATGTGAAGAAATAGCCTAATAGTTTATAAACGTTTTAAGATAAACATTCTGATCTGTTGCATCAGCCTCATTGCTTTTTTTGTTGCAACAATTTCAATGATTTTACTGAGTTAATGTTCATTTGAGGAAATCAATCAATTGAAATAAATTCATTAGGCCTTAATCTATGGATTTCACATGACTGGGAACAGACACCTTGAAAAAAATGGGCCTCAGGATCTTGTTGCGGTGTTTTTGTGCATTGAAATTGCCAATCAATAAAATGGAATTGTGTTCGTTGTCCGTAGCTTATGCCTGCCCATACCATAACCCCACCGCCACCATGGGGCACTCTGTTCACAATGTTGACATCAGAATACCGCTCACCCACACGACGCCGTACACACAGTCTGCGGTTGTGAGGCCGGTTGGACGTACTGCCACATTCTCTAAAACAATGTTGGAGGCGGATCATAGTAGAGACATTAACATAAAATGCTCTGCCAACAGCTCTGGTGAACATTCCTGCAGTCAGCAGGACAACTGCACGCTCCCTCAAAACTGTGGCATTTTAGAGTTACCTTTTATTGTCCCCCAGCACAAGGTACACATGTGTAATGATCATGCTGTTTAATCAGCTTCTTGATATGCCACATTTGCCAGGTTGATGGATTATCTTGGCAAAGGAGAAATGCTCACTAGTAGGGATGTAAACAAATTTGGGCATGAAATTTGAGAGAAATAAGCTTTTTGTGCATATGGAACATTTCCAGGATATTTTATTTCAGTTTATGAAACATGGGACCAACACTTCACATGTTGCGTTGATATTTTTGTTCAGTGTAATTTGGGTTCTATCGCATCCCACAACTGTCCCAGAGTATGTTTAGAATATTTATTTCTCACACAGAAGGACAAGTTGACCAATAGAATAGGTCAACTTTTGTACTATTTGGGATAGTAGATTGACATAGGCTAGTGCTTTCGCTGTTCATTAGGCCTACTCATCTTGCTGGCTGACAAAAACTAAATTCTTCAATATGCACCTCGGAATTCGATAAGACGGACGCGCGCAGTTACATCCCCGATGTGTCAGTCTTCACTTGTAGCCTACTTCGGAGCTGAGATGCCTGTGAGAAGGACCCGATCACGTGACGGGCATTGGCTAATAACAATTGAGATATCTGAGAGAGTCATGTAAGTGAGAGGTGCTTTGGAGCACGGCTGCCAAGAGAAGGGAATTATAATTATTATATTCAGCCCAAGGGCAGAACGGCCACTTTGGCCGCAAAAGGCATGGATTTTTTAGGGGGCATTACGGCCACACAAGGGAGATGCAAGTTGCTGTGGGGGGTGCAGGGCTGTTGACCAGGGTAGGGGTGGCCAGGTGGAAAGCATGGCTAGCCGTAGAAAAATGCTTATTGAAATTCTCAATTATCGTGGATTTATTTATGTTTCCTAGCCTCAGTGCAGTGGGCGGCTGGGAGGAGGTGCTCTTATTCTCCATGGACTTTACAGTGTCCCATAACTTTTTGGAGTTTGTGCTGCAGGATGCAAATTTCTGTTTGAAAAAGCTAACCTTTGCTTTTCTAACTGCCTGTATATATTTGTTCCTAACTTCCCTGAAAAGTTGCATATCGCGGGGGCTATTTGATGCTAATGCAGTACGCCACAGGATGTTTTTGTGCTGGTCAAGGGCAGTCAGGTCTGGAGTGAACCACGGGGTATATCTGTTCCTGGTTCTAAATTTTTTGAATTGGGCATGCTTATTTAAGATTGTGAGGAAAGCACTTTTAAAGAATAACCAGGCATCTTCTACTAACGGAATGAGGTCAATATCCTTCCAGGATACCCGGGCCAGGTCGATTAGAAAGGCCTGCTCGCTGAAGTGTTTTAGGGAGCGTTTGACAGTGATGAAAAGTGGTCGTTTGACCGCAGACCCATTACGGACGCAAGCAACGAGGCAGTGATCGCTGAGATCCTGGTTGAAGACAGCGGAGGTGTATTTGGAGGGGAGGTTGGTTAGGATGATATCTATGAAGGGTGCCTGTGTTTACGGATTTGGGGTTGTACCTGGTAGGTTCATTGATAATTTGTGTGAGATTGAGGGCATCAAGCTTAGATTGTAGGATTGCCGGGGTGTTAAGCATGTCCCAGTTTAGGTCACCTAACAGCACGAGCTCTGAAGATAGATGGGGGGCAATCAATTCACATATGGTGTCCAGGGCACAGCTGGGGGCAGAAGGTGGTCTATAGCAAGCGGCAACGGTGAAAGACTTGTTTCTGGAAAGGTGGATTTTTAAAAGTAGAAGCTCAAATTGTTTGGTCACAGACCTGGATAGTAAGACAGAACTCTGCAGGCTATCACTGCAGTAGATTGCAACTCCGCCCCCTTTGGCAGTTCTATCTTGTCGGAAAATGTTATAGTTAGGGATGGAAATTTCTGGGTTTTTGGTGGCCTTCCTAAGCCAGGATTCAGACACGGCTAGGACATCCAGGTTGGCAGAGTGTGCTAAAGCAGTGAATAAAACAAACTTAGGGAGGAGGCTTCTAATGTCAACATGCATGAAACCAAGGCTTTTACGGTTACAGAAGTCAACAAATGAGAGCGCCTGGGGAATGGGAGTGCAGCTAGGCACTGCAGGGCCTGGATTAACCTCTACATCACCAAAGGAACAGAGGAAAAGTAGGATAAGGGTACGGCTAAAGGCTATAAGAACTGGTCGTCTAGTACGTTCGGAACAGAGAGTAAAAGGAGCAGATTTCTGGGCACGGAAGAATAGATGCAAGGCATAATGTACAGACAAAGTGGAGGTAAACCTAGGCATTGAGTGACGATGAGAGAGGTATTGTCTCTAGAGACATCAATTAAACCAGATAAGGTCACAGCATGTGTGGGAGGTGGGACAAGAGGGTTAGCTGAGGCATATTGAGCAGGGCTGGAGGCTCTACAGTGAAATAAGACAATAATCACTGACCAAAACAGCAATGGACAAGGCATATTGACATTAGGGAGAGGCATGCGTAGCCGAGTGATCACAGGGTCCAGTGAGGAGCTGGGCGGGCTGGAGACACGGCGATTCAGACAGCTAGCGGGCCGGGGCTAGCAGAAGGGCCTTAGAGGGACGTTGCGACGGAAGAAGTCTGTTGTAGCCCCCTTGTGCGGTTACATCGGCAGACCAGTCGTGATGGATCAGCAGGGGTCCGTGTAGTAAAAGGGTCCAGGCCAATTGGAAAAATAGGTATAGTAGCCCAAGAAATTGGCTGATGGACCTCTTCAGCTAACAGTCCGGTAATCGCGCTGTGCAGACTGGCAGGAGTTGTCCGAGCTAAAGGTTAGGTGATGACCGCTAGCAGTGGCTAGCTGACTACTAGCTAGTAGCTAGCTTCTGTTGGGGGTTCTGGTTCTAAAGTAAAGAAAATAGCAGATCTATACCACATTGGGTGAGGCGGGTTGCAGGAGAGTATGTTGAAGTTGGAGATAAGAAAAAAATAAAAATATATATGCGAAGAAAAAAAATATAAAAAGATATATATAAATATATATAATACACGGGACACGACAAGATGAAGACAAAGACGCCTGACTGCTACATCACTTGTGAATGATGTATTATCACTTGTGATTGATGGATTATCACTTGTGAATGATGCCCAGCGTGTGCAGTAAGGCAAGAAACAGCACATGCCTTTTTTCTGTGTGACCTTTTCAAATCATAGTCGCACACCTCATGTAGTCTAGCCCATAGGCCTATATGTTTTGATAAGGTTTGTATCACAACTTAAGCGATCAAATTACTTCTTAAAATTAAGCACATTAATCCGCTTTACAACTGGTGTAGAGCCTTACTGGTATACAAAGTGGGTGCGTGAGTTTCAAGTTTAGGGAAGATAAGTTTCACCATAAATATGCACCTTTATAATAAAGCATTACATCCATAATCTCATTTGCGGTCACTTTTGAGAACAGCGGGAGCTAATTGATTGCATTTTGGAATATTTGTGCTTATAGCCTACTGCCGTGTGCGCATTGCTGTACTTATAATGTGAAGAAATAGCCTAATAGTTTATAAACGTTTTAAGATAAACATTCTGATCTGTTGCATCAGCCTCATTGCTTTTTTTGTTGCAACAATTTCAATGATTTTACTGAGTTAATGTTCATTTGAGGAAATCAATCAATTGAAATAAATTCATTAGGCCTTAATCTATGGATTTCACATGACTGGGAACAGACACCTTGAAAAAAATGGGCCTCAGGATCTTGTTGCGGTGTTTTTGTGCATTGAAATTGCCAATCAATAAAATGGAATTGTGTTCGTTGTCCGTAGCTTATGCCTGCCCATACCATAACCCCACCGCCACCATGGGGCACTCTGTTCACAATGTTGACATCAGAATACCGCTCACCCACACGACGCCGTACACACAGTCTGCGGTTGTGAGGCCGGTTGGACGTACTGCCACATTCTCTAAAACAATGTTGGAGGCGGATCATAGTAGAGACATTAACATAAAATGCTCTGCCAACAGCTCTGGTGAACATTCCTGCAGTCAGCAGGACAACTGCACGCTCCCTCAAAACTGTGGCATTTTAGAGTTACCTTTTATTGTCCCCCAGCACAAGGTACACATGTGTAATGATCATGCTGTTTAATCAGCTTCTTGATATGCCACATTTGCCAGGTTGATGGATTATCTTGGCAAAGGAGAAATGCTCACTAGTAGGGATGTAAACAAATTTGGGCATGAAATTTGAGAGAAATAAGCTTTTTGTGCATATGGAACATTTCCAGGATATTTTATTTCAGTTTATGAAACATGGGACCAACACTTCACATGTTGCGTTGATATTTTTGTTCAGTGTAATTTGGGTTCTATCGCATCCCACAACTGTCCCAGAGTATGTTTAGAATATTTATTTCTCACACAGAAGGACAAGTTGACCAATAGAATAGGTCAACTTTTGTACTATTTGGGATAGTAGATTGACATAGGCTAGTGCTTTCGCTGTTCATTAGGCCTACTCATCTTGCTGGCTGACAAAAACTAAATTCTTCAATATGCACCTCGGAATTCGATAAGACGGACGCGCGCAGTTACATCCCCGATGTGTCAGTCTTCACTTGTAGCCTACTTCGGAGCTGAGATGCCTGTGAGAAGGACCCGATCACGTGACGGGCATTGGCTAATAACAATTGAGATATCTGAGAGAGTCATGTAAGTGAGAGGTGCTTTGGAGCACGGCTGCCAAGAGAAGGGAATTATAATTATTATATTCAGCCCAAGGGCAGAACGGCCACTTTGGCCGCAAAAGGCATGGATTTTTTAGGGGGCATTACGGCCACACAAGGGAGATGCCGCCAATAAATTCAAGGCATGGTGAGAATATTATCAAGTGCTTGTCAAATGATGAATGAGAGACTGATGAAGTGTGTGCAGCCTGCACAAGAAACAAAGCAGAGCTCATGCCTTCCATGCAACTTTTTTCAAATCATCATTAGTCACATCATGCAGCCTTAGAATGTATAAAAGCATTTAAACATACAGTATAGCCCAATGTTTGTATCACAACTATAGTTGCTAAAATAAGCATATAGGAATACCTATTTCCTTGTTAACAGCTCAACACAGAATAGCCGCACGTGCGTACTCCCTCGGAAATCATTTGGAGAAAATATCCTTTCTATTTTATTCAGCTACGTTCAATTGTATTCTTCATACTATAAAATAATATAAAATAATGCCATGGAATTCTAAGCCAATCTTGTATGCTAAATGAACTAGTGTGGCCCACAGCCATATGGCATAGCTAGATCAGGGCATAACATACGGTCATTTCAGAGTATGCTATTCTGTTCTTCTGAAATAGACAACATTTTCTTCATAACATGTTTCTTAAGACCTGTTTAAAATAAATAATGGATTGATTGTGAGGGCTATATTAAATGGATTTATTAGACTTTATTTTTTATTTTTATGTAGACGTTTCAAAGGTCTGCATCAGTGGCTTGTAGGCTATGCGTGGAAGCCAGGAGATGCTAAACGTGTTTATGTTAATTACCGTGAGACTGGCAGTTAGGAGTATGATGACACCAAGGTGTTGTCTGTATCAAGTACGGTTCACGGATCATTGGGTCTTACAGGGGGCATGTATGGGTCAAAAAGGTCCTAAAATGGCCACTTTCATCATGATTTTACAAAAAAACATAGATAGCACATCAAACATTCTTCCTCCCAATGAAGTTTATATGTGAGAATTTTGAGAACAATCTAAAATCCCCCCCCCAAAAAAAATTGGGCCATGCAGGCATGGAATCGTCCATTTAGTAGGGGTTTCTAAAGGATCTCTGTAAACCCTCAGTGTGATTTCATCAAAGCCACCACTAGGTGATGATGATCTCCCAAGCATGCCTGGCCTAATGGAAACAGGAGTTGCGTCCTGAATGGCACTCTATTCACTGTATAGTGCACTACTTCTTTTTTTTTGTATAAGTATTTTTATTGGAATTTCACCCATATTAAGAGATACAACAACAGAGACAAAGCAACAACAAAAAAATAGCACTCACTTACACATACATATACAGTATATCACAAAAGTGAGTACACCCCTCACGTTTTTGTAAATATTTGAGTATATCTTTTCATGTGACAACACTGAAGAAATGACACTTTGCTACAATGTAAAGTAGTGAGTGTACAGCTTGTATAACAGTGTAAATTTGCTGTCCCCTCAAAATAACTCTTTGGAGGGAGTTGAAAGTCCGTGTTGCCCAGCAACAGCCCCAAAACATCACTGCTCTAGAGGAGATCTGCATGGAGGAATGGGCCAAAATACCAGCAACAGTGTGTGAAAACCTTGTGAAGACTTACAGAAAACGTTTGACCTCTGTCATTGCCAACAAAGGGTATATAACAAAGTATTGAGATAAACTTTTGTTATTGACCAAATACTTATTTTCCACCATAATTTGCAAATAAATTCATTAAAAATCCTACAATGTGATTTTCTGGATTTTTCTTTCTCATTTTGTCTGTCATAGTTGAAGTGTACCTATGATGAAAATTACAGGCCTCTCTCATCTTTTTAAGTGGGAGAACTTGCACAATAGGTGGCTGACTAAATACTTTTTTCCCCCACTGTATATACACATACATACACATATACATACATACACACACATACACACCCATACATACGTACACCATTTTCCTCTCTCCGCTTCTCTCACCCCATCCCCATCATTGCGTCTCCCAATACATACATTTTAAACAAACATAAATTAAACAAAAAAGCTCAATTTAAACTAAGAAGTTAGGTTCCACACATGGAACATACAGTGTAATTCTGAAATACATAGATCACCACCATTCTAAGAGAATCCTTGCAGCATAATAGCTGATACCTCAGGTTCTAGGTAATTTAGATAGGGTTCCCATACTTTGTAGAACTGATCTGTTTTAGAATGCAATGTACATGTCAGATATTCCAGAGGCACCCATTCAAATAGTATCTTATGCCAATCTTTAATAGAAGGAACCTTATCACTAATCCACTGTAAAAGGATGTTTTTCCTCGCTGCAAAGGTAAGGATGTTGTAAAGCCTCCTCTACCCACAGAAGTAACATGCCTACTAGGGAGACCCAACAGTAAAGAAACTGGGTCCAAATCTAGATCAACCCCTAGGATCTTTTCAATTTCTTGCAGAACACCAGACCAGTATCTTTGTATTTTGGTACATGACCATAAACAATGTGTTTGGGTGCGTGTATCAGTTTTGCATTTAAGACACTGAAGAGAAGAGGAAGAGGGGCTAAAAGGATGTCTGCGATTTGGGGATATATGCAATCTGTGTATTATTCTTAATTTGATTGCTCTAGTACGATTACATATAGATATTGTTTTTGCATATCTCCAAATGTCCTCCCACATCTCTTTGTCAATAGTAACAGACAATTCTTTCTCCCACACTCGTTTCACCCTCTGTGTGTCGACAGCAGAAAAGGACCTTAAAGCATCATAAAACAGACTTACAGACATTTTCCTTTGTGGGAAAAAAAGCATTCTTTCAATGACAGACATATCAAGGTTACCAATTAAGGTGGTGCTCTTCACAATATAATGTCTTACTTGTAGGAAGCGGAAAAAGTCCTGCTTTGGGAGTCGATATTTCTCGACCATCTGCTCAAATGACAATAAAATCTTATCAGCAAATAAGTCATTTAGTCTGTGTATGCCCTTATTAAGCCAAAAGTTAAAGCCAGCATCCAGCAATCCTGGACCAAAATCTGGGTTGTTAAGAATTGGGGTAAGAGCAGAGGTTAGTTTGGACCTTCCCAGGAAGCGTTGAACTGACCTCCATACTTTGAGTGTGTTAAGTGTAATAGGATTATTGCAGTGATCTTCTACAGACTTGAAACTTCTGAAAAATAAAAGATCCTGTAAGGGGTATTTTGAAAGAGAAGTCTCAATGTCTAACCAAATAGAGGAGTCATCGTTTGTGATCCAATCAGAAATATAACATAGGTGGGCACACCACTGATAGAACCTGATATTGGACAGATCCAAGCCACCCATAGAACTTGGCAGCTGCAATATTGCCATCTTAAGTCTTGGCTTGCGTTTACTCCATATAAAGGAACTTAGCCATCCATTTACATCCTTTATTACCTTATTGGCGAGTAATACTGGGATCATTTGGATTGGGTAAAGTAGTCTAGGTAAAATGTTCATTTTCAAGAGGGATATTCTACCCAACCCAGAAATCGGGAGAGAGTTCCAGCGCTCCAGATACTGTCTTATTGTATGTCTTAAGGGAACTGTCTTAAGGGAACAAAATTGGCTTTGTACATTTTCTGGAATTTAGGAGTTACAAATATACCCAGATACGTAAAACCTGAGGGAGACCATTTAAAAGGGAAGGGGGGAGAAGTATTAGGTACAGAGTGAAGGTTACCAAGTGGCATAGCCTCTGATTTAGTTAAGTTAATCTTGTAGCCTGAGCATTCGCTGAATAATTCAATAATATTAATAAGAGATGTAGTTGAAGTCTCGGGACTAGAGATGAATATCAGGACATCATCAGCATACAAGCTTATTTTATGGTGAACATCACCAATGAGCAGCCCCTGTATAGCAGGCGTTACCCTGATGGCCTCGGCCAGTGGTTCCATAACGAGTGCAAATAGGAGAGGGGACAAAGGACAGCCCTGTCTGGTACCTCTGTATATAGAGAAGCTATTTGACCGTAGCCCATTGGTAAGGACAGCAGCCTGAGGATCATCATATAACACTTTCACCCATTTTATAGTTGTCCCCTAGACCAAATGTATTTAGAGCAAAGAATAGGTAAGACCACTCCACACGATCAAATGCCTTCTCAGCATCTAGGGAGAGCACAAGACCATCCATAGCACTTTGTTGGTAGGCTTGAATTACATTAAGAAGCCGCCTGACATTGTTGCATGACTTACAGCCCTTAATGAAGCCAGGTTGGTCTCCTTTCACAATTAGTGGTAGTGAGTCCTCTAATCTTGTGGCTAGAATTTTAGAAAGCAATTTTCTATCCACATTCAGATGGGAAATTGGTCTGTACGAGGAACAAGACTCTGGACATTTTCCCTTTTTGAGAATAAGTGATATGTTGGCTTCTCTCAGCGTTTGAGGGAGCTGGTCATTTGAAAATGAGTGGTTAAACATATCACGCAATGGCTCAAGGATCAGGCCATGGAACTCTTTCTAGAACCCACTACAAAACCCATCTGGTCCTGGGGCCTTACCATTTTGCAGATTCTTAATTGTGAACATTATCTCTTCCTCGGTAATAGGGGCATTAAGGAGAGACCTCTGTTCTTCGGAGATAGTAGAGAGCTCAATCTTAGAAAATAAGTTCTCCATTAATTTGGGTGCATCATTTGGCAGTTCTGAGGCATAAAGATTTGCATAAAACTTCTTAAATTAGTAATTTATCAATTTATTTTCATATAAATGATTGCCATCAGAATCAGTAATAGTAGCAATTGACTGTGAGTCAGCTCTCTTTTTAGCTAGGTACGCCAAGTACTTTCCTGGCTTATCGCCATGTTCATATAGCTTTTGCCTGACAAATCTCATTTTCTTTTCAGCGTCCTGTGTTAGGAGAGAGTCCAACGTTGATCTAAGAACTGATATTTCCTTTAATAGGGCAGGAGTGGGAGTTTTAATATAGTCCTTCTCTTTAGTTCCTAATTCACCCTCTAACGTTTTTTGCTTTTCACGCTTTTTCCGCCTCTTAGTGTCCCTTCAGAATTTTCCGGGAGTCCCACAACACGAATATTGCATCTGCGTCCTCGATTATCCAAGTCGTCGATGTGCTCCGCCATTTCGCGCACCTGTTTCTCAAGTGCTTTTATCTTAGTGTCCATAGATGTAGTTGAAGTTTCCACTGTAGCAATTCTTCCTTCCGCCTCATCAACATGTTTGACAACCCTCTGTAGTTCAGCTGAATGGCCTGCTATTGCTTCCAAGACCGTTCTTATCTTAACATCAATCACTTTACTAATGTCATCTTTTGAATCACCAGGTCCATTGTGCCTGGATCCGCAATGGTGTTAGCTTCGCTAACGTTAGCTAGCTCCTCCTGCACATCTACAGGGATGGTGGTTTTGGTCGAGTTCTTAGTAGTTCTGTTGGGCATGTTGTCAGAGATTTTTGAGAAATAGCCGTCAAGACTCATTGTAGGATAACTTATTTAGCCAATTCTACCACTTTTTCAAGCTAGGAGATGAATTAAAAAATATAAATTTACGAATGCCACGGGAGCTCGCTGAAACACAGTGTTCTCTCTACGGCGCCATTTTGTCCCCCCTTGTGCACTACTTTTAATCAAAGCCCTATTTGGAACTCAGTCTGTACCTGCAAAGGGTGTAACTTGAGGCAGAGGATGTCTTCGTCACTGCTGCACACCTGAGCATACTCCACCAGGGGGTCCTGGATCTTCCTGGCCACAGACACAGCCTGTCTCAGGAGAGGGGGGTAGTCCCGGAAATCTGCCTGTGGATTGGAGAAATAGAAAAATAAAGTGGCAGTCAAAAGTTAGGACACATCTACTCATTCAAGTGTTTTTCTTTATTTTAATATTTTAGTGAAGACATCAAAACTATGAAATAACACATACGGAATCATGTAGTAACTAAACAAATCAAAATATATGTTATATTTTAGATTCTTCAAAGTAGCCACCCTTTGCCTTGATGACAGCTTCGCACACTCTTGGGATTCTTTCAATCAGCTTCACCTGGAATGCTTTCCAACAGTCTTGAAGAAGTTCCCACATATGCTGAGCACTTGTTGGCTGCTTTTCCTTCACTCTGCGGTCCAACTCATCCAAAACCATCTCAATTGGGTTGAGGTCGGGTGATTGTGGAGGCCAGGTCATCTGATGCAGCACTCCATCACTCTCCTTCTTGGTCAAATAGCCCTTACACAGCCTGGAGGTGAATAATCTTTGAATAATCTTTTTTGGTTACTACATGATTCCATATGTGTTATTTCATAGTTGTGATGTCTTCACTATTATTCTAGAATATAGAAAATAGTCAAAATAAAGAAGAACCCTTGAATGAGCAAAGGTGTGTCCAAACTTTTGACTGGTACTGTATGTAGAGTTAAGAGAAAAATCTATTTAAGTGTCACTCACTCCACAATATTACAGTCATTGGCAATACATAATACATATTTAAAAACCACATTGTGGACCACTCAGAGAGCGTTTCTGGAGGTACAGTATGTAGAAAACCTCCAATGTAGACAAAATTGAGATGAGGAAATGTCTTGTGAGAATAAAGAAAACATGTTTAGGGAAATGAGGGCAGGACTTGACCTCTGACTTCTTGCTGTTCATGTAGAGCATGGCCAGTTCATTGTCAACCAGCTCCACCCCGATGGTGGGGAAGGAGGACTCCTGCTCCAGCTCACTGGCAGTGCGTTTAATGTCCTCAATCACCATCTGGGCGTCCCTGCACAGGGAGTGGAGGGGAACATTACAGACATTCAGGATGCGTCCCAAATGGCACCCAAGTAGTGCACTATATAGGGAATAGGGTGCTGTTTGGGATGCAACCTCAGTCATGTTAATAAGCTTCTTCAAACAGCAGTCTAAGAAGGCCACAGGTGAAAGAAACCAGGAGAGGGTTGCAAACCTGTTCTCCCCAGCTATAGCGATGATGTGAGGCTTCTTGCTGTTCAGAAACTTCTTCAGGGTTTCAATATCGTGGATCTAAAGGTATGGTAGGACAAATATTACAATATTTACAACAAATATGGTCAACAATGGATGGTATGGTTATCTGAGCTTCTTCAAAACTCTTGCTTTGTGTCCCAAATTGACCCTATTCCCTACATAGTGCACTACTTCTTTCCAGAGCCCTATGGTACGAAAAAAAGGTATGAAAATGTATGCACTCACTACACTAATTGTAAGTCGCTCTGGATAAGAGCGTCTGCTAAATGACTAACATGTAAATGGGTGCCATTTAGGACTCACACTTGGTTTGGTTTTATATATACCTTTTTCTCCCTTTCATCCTCCCTCCATGCGTTCCTCCTCTTCAGGAAGTAAGGAAGCCTGAGGAAATCCCCCACCTCTCCGTCACCGTTCACCAGGGCACAGAACACTGGGGTGTCTCTGTAGACAGACAGAGGTTTGCAGTGAATAATAACAAAGTCATAAACATAGAGTTCCTATTAAATTTCTCGAGGGGCTATGTCATAAACCCTCAACGTTCCAGAATGGGATGAAAATGGTAGCCATATTGGCCAGGGAGAAATCCAAACCAGTCTAATTTGAATGAATGGCAGTAGAGGCATAATACTGATTATACTTATGCAGGAAAACAAAAGTAAGGCATGTGATATTTAAATTGTGTAAAATAGTTATTGTCAACCTAAAATATTTTCATAAAATTATAAATACAGTTTTATACACATTTTCTGTATAAATTGCCTCTAAAATATATGCAAACAGACCGTAAATGTCAAACATTTTGTTTTCTTGGAAAGCTTTGAGTGCTATTATACTGTATGATACAATATCAGTACTTGTTGCATTTACAACTTGACTAAGTTCTATCATCAACTGATTTTTAGCCAGTGTATGGCTGTGGATTGACTGCATAGATGCAGTAGAGAGGTCAATGAAACTCAACCAAAATAATGGAAATACCATGGAAATGCGTGGGGTGAAAGATGCCATGGGGGAAAAATCCCGAATCTCCTCATTACTAACACCACTTCTCTGTGCAAGCTGTGCGGCAAGTAGCCTAGTGGTTAGAGCGCTGGACTAGTAACCGAAAGGTTGCAAGATCGAATCCCCGAGCTGACAAGGTAAAAATCTGTCGTTCGGCACCTGAACAAGGCAGTTAACCCACTGTTCCTAGGCCGTCATTGAAAATAAGAATTTGTTCTTAACTGACTTGCCTAGTTAAATAAAGAATTTAAAAAAGCTACCAGCTTATACAAAAGGGAGTTAGCATAGCAGTCACTCAATACTTCTAAACCTGAGAAGGAACTACATCTAAATGTTATGCAGTGAAAACAGCCAAATATATCCAAATCGGACTTTAGTAACCACATTGTGGGCCAGACTTGACAAATATCCATTTTGATTGATCAGATTTGTGGAATGTGCGCTAATCCGGTGTCCTTCTATCCCCCATGGTCTGCGTTCCATATTGATTGAATGGAATGTTGGCATATTGGCAGTTCATTTGAGACAGTTAGAGAGACCCTATTCCCTATATGGTGCACTACTTCTGCCCAGAGGCACATAGGGTCTAGTCAAAAGTAGTGCACTACATAGTGCACTAGGGTGAAATTTGGGACACATACAAAGTGAGGTCAGAGACAGTGTGCAGTACTCTACCTGCTGGATGAGAAGGCCACTCCCAGCACGCGGATCCCTTTGCCGTGGGCCTCAGACATGAGCTCCTCATCTTCCTCCTCCACTTGTTGGTCGGGCCGATAGGGCGCCACCTTCAGCCAGTTATACAGCTTCCTGCTGCAGGCCTGAGGGGCGGGCAACCACTATCACAACACTGTAGCAGGCTCAACATACATCAATGCTCTGAGCCGCCTGCTTTGGAAAGTCAATACCAGAATAAGAAAATAAGTCATCAATACCACAGTAGCAATGACGTCACATCAAAGTAAATAAAAGAAGAAGAAAAATCAAATTAAATGTTGAGGTAATGTCTTCACAATATATCTCAATAGATGTTGCTGCAGAAGATTTATCCTTGGGTGTGTGTGTGTGTGTGTGTGTGTGTGTGTGTGTGTGTGTGTGTGTGTGTGTGGGGGGGGGAGGAGTACCTTGATGATGTTCTCCTTTGCTTCTGCAATAAGTTTGTTCTTCAGCTCTTTCGCCATCTGCGGGTAAAGGAACTGTTTGAGGGATCGTTCAATGGCCAGAGTGCGCTGTCTGTTCCACTCCTGAACCTGGTGGCTGAACTCATCTCTGTAGTAAAACTGCTTTATCTCTTCATAGTATGCCTGGTCACCTCCGTACCTGCTCAACAAACATAGTGATATCATGGATACTTGACTGATTCAGGATACATGTAAACAGAACACATTTTGGAATATGTTATTACATGGTATTAATATGTTATTACATGTTATTAATGGTTATTTCATGATATTAATATATTATTACACAAGCTCAGAACCTGCGTTGCAAATGGCACCCTATTCCCTACATCAGTGGTTCCCAAACTTTTTATAGTCCCGTACCCCTTCAAACATTCAACCTCCAGCTGCGTACCCCCTCTAGCACCAGGGTCAGCACACTCTCAAATGTTGTTTTTAGCCATCATTGTAAGCCTGCCACACACACACTATACGATACATTTATTAAACATAAGAATGAGTGTGAGTTTTTGTCACAATCCGGTTCGTGGGAAGTGACAAAGAGCTCTTATAGGATCAGGGCACAAATAAAAATAATCAATAATTTTGCTCTTTATTTAGCCATCTTACATATAAAACCTTATTTGTTCATCAAATATGGTGAATAACTCACCACAGGTTAATGAGACGGGTGTGATTGAAAGGATGCACATAACTCTGCAATGTTGGGTTGTATTGAAGAGAGTCTCAGTCTTAAAGCATTTTCCACACACGGTCTGTGCCTGTATTTAGTTTTCATGCTAGTGAGGGCCGGGAATCCACTCTCACATAGGTATGTGGTTGCAAAGGGCATCAGTGTCTTAACAGCGCTATTTGCCAAGGCAGGATACTCTGAACGCAGCCCTATCCATAAATCTGGCAGTGGCTTCAAATTAAATTAAATTTCCACAGAACCGCTTGTTGCAATTTCGATGAGGCTCTCTTGTTCAGATATCGGTAAGTGGACTAGAGGCAGGGAATGAAAGGGATAATGAATCCAGTTGTGTGGTCCATTTCGGGAAAGTACCTTTGTAATTGCGCACCCAACTCACTCATGTGCTTCGCTATATCACATTTGACATTGTCCGTAAGCTTGAGTTCATTTGCACACAAAGAAATCATACAATGATGGAAAGACCTGTGTGTTGTCCTTGTTAATGCAGACAGAGAAGAGCTCCAACTTCTTAATCATAGCCTCAATTTTGTCCCGCACATTGAATATAGTTGCGGAGAGTCCCTGTAATCCTAGATTCAGATCATTCAGGCGAGAAAAAACATCACCCAGATAGGCCAGTCGTGTGAGAAACTCCTCATCATGCTAGAGGTCAGACAAGTGAAAATTAATAAAGAAAACCTTAAGCTCGTCTCTTGTCAATATTTTGCCCCTTGATAACCAGCGCACTTCTGTATGTTGTAAAAGCATTACATGGTCGCTGCCCATATCATCGCATAGTGCAGAAAATACACGAGCGTTCAGGGGCCTTGCTTTAACAAAGTTAACCATTTTCACTGTAGTGTCCAAAAACGTCTTTCAAGATGTCAGGCATTCCCTTGGCAGCAAGAGCTTCTCGGTGGATGCTGCAGTGTACCCAAGTGGCGTCAGGAGCAACTGCTTGCACACGCGTTACCACTCCACTATGTCTCCCTGTCATGGCTTTTGCGCAATCAGTACAGATACCAACACATCTTGACCACCAAAGTCCATTTGATGTCACAAAGCTGTCTAGTAGTTCTAAAATATCCTCTCCTGTAGTCCTGGTTTCCAGTGGTTTGCAGAAGAGGATGTCTTCCTTAATTGACGCCCCATAAATGTAACAGACATATACCAGGAGCTGTGCCAGGCCCGCCACGTCTGTTGACTCATCCAGCTGTAACGCATAGAATTCACTGGCTTGTATGCGAAGCAGTACTTGTTTCAAAACATCTCCTGCCATGTCACTGCTGCGTCGTGAAACAGTGTTGTTTGATGTATAGTCTGTATTGTCTGTATAGTTTTTTTGGCCTTTTCCCCAAGCATTGTCCCAGCCATATCCGCGGCAGCAGGAAGAATTAAGTCCTCCACAATAGTATGGGGCTTGTCTCGGTAGCTCACCATATAAGACGCTTCTAGCCCCTTCTTATTAATGGTATCTGTTGCTTTTATACATGTCTTACTAATCGAAAGTTGTTTTAATTCTCGCACAAAAAACTCCCGTGGCTTATTTTTCAAATTGGCATGTTTAGTTTCTAAATTTCTGCGCAAGAGCAAAGGTTTCCCTTGACAGAGTAACGGTTAATGTGATTGGATGTTAATTATTTGACTAGGCTACCTGTATTTGACATTGTGTTGTTATTTCGAAGAAACACTAGATGGTTTAATTTTATTTTTGGCAGTGAAACGAGGCTACTCAGGCGAGAAAAAAACATCACCCAAATGTATAGCCCTGTTGGAAAATCTAAATGGACTGTTTGAAAATGTGAATCACATTTTCATTTGGCTTACCCCCGACGGCATTGCGCGTATCCCAGAGCGTAGTGCACTATTTAGTGAATATGGTGCCATTTGGGATGCTGACAATAATGTTATTAATATGTTATTACACAACGTTATAATAAAAAGCTCTCACCCCTTCACTCCAATTAGGTCAATACAGATGTTTATGGTGAGCAGGCCCTCTTCCTCTGCCTGGAACATCTTGAGGAACTGGTCACCATTCAGCTCCTTTACAGGCTTGTTTTTCAGATACTTAAAGGAGTAACCATAATGGGCCTCATCCACATCCTATAGGAAAGATTATACCACATACATGTCTGGTAGAGTACTTCAAACTAGATCACGACATATTAATATATGCACTAACTATAAGTCGCTAAATGACTAAATGTAAAAATATGAGTCAATGAAAAGAACATGTTAGATGTATTTTTTCTATACAGTATGTACTGTGCCATCAGAAAGTATTCATACCCCTTGATTTATTACACATTTTGTTGTCTTACAGCCTGAATTCAAAATGTATTAAATTGATTTTGTTTTCCCCTCACCCATCTACACACAATACCCCATAATGACAAAGTGAAAACATGTTTTTTTATTTTTGCAAATATATAAAAAATGAAATACAGAAATATCTCATTCACTTAAGTATTCACACCCCTGAGTCAATACTTAACAGAAGCACCTTTGGCGGTGATTACAGATTTGAGCCTTCTTGGGTATGTCTGTATCAGCTTTGCACATCTGGATTTGGGGATTTTATCCCATTCTTCCTTGGAGATTTACTCAAGCTCTGTTAAGTTAGATGGGGAATGGCAGTGAACAGCAGTCTTCAACTCTTTCCACAGATTTTCAATGTGATTCAAGTCTGGGCTTTGGCTGGGTTTCACATTCTTGTTCTGAAGCCATTCGAGCGTTGCTTTGGCTGTATGCTTGGGGTCATTGTCCTGTTGGAATGTACACTACCTTTCAAAAGTTTGGGGTCACTTCGAAATGACCTTGTTTTGAAAGAAAAGCAATTTTTTTGTCCATTAAAATAACATCAAATTGATCAGAAATACAGTGTAGACATTGTTCATGTTGTAAATGACTATTGGAGCTGGAAACGGCTGATTTTTAATGGAATATCCACATAGGCATACAGAGGCCCATTATCAGCATGTCACACCCTGATCTGTTTCACCTGTCCACGTTATTGTCTCCTGGGCGCTCTCCTGGGCTACGGCAGTTTGGGAACAACAATCTGTCATTTGGAGGAATTCATGGCAGAGGTGAGAAGTTTTTGAGTCTCCGGTATCCGGGAGAAAGGTGGCCAGCAAACTGCTTGACTTACGTCAACTCCCGTAGTATGGCAGACTACACGGTGGACTTTCGCACGTTGGCCGCCGAGAGTGCCTGAATTCCGGAGTCTCTTTTCGATACTTTTCTGCACGGATTATCTGAGGAGATTAAGGATGAGCTAGCTGCTCGGGAACTGCCGGTGAACCTTGACTTCCTTATCACTTTAACCATTAAAATTGCGGGAACGCAAGAGTGAGAGGAGGTCTGGTCTCGGGCACACTCGTGCATATGGTGCGTTCACCTCCTATGGAATCCAGGAGTTTCTGAAGGCAGCTCTTCCGAGAGGAGTCGAAGCCACCCGAGCTCTCGTGTGAATCTATGACGGGTGAGTTGGATACTCCTGAGCCTATGCAGTTGCGAAGAACTAGGCTATCAGTTTGGGAGCGCTCACGGAGGATGAACAGTAACTGTTGTCTTTACTGTGGAGGGGCAGGACATTTTATACCTACCTGCCCTATTAGGTAACCCTTGTCTTTAGTGGGTACCAGTACCATGGTGAGTCAGACTGGGAGTTTCCTAATTCCCATCACCTGCACACCCCTTTTTGCTCTTGTGCTGTGGGGAGACCAGAGTGCTCATTGACCACAACGAGACTATACAGTTCCTCCTCATGACATCTCCCCATGTTCCGGTTGTGTTGGGATTTTCCTGGCTCCAAAAGCACAATTCTGTGATTGACTGGACCACAAGCTCCATCCTGAGTTGGAGCCTATTTAGCAATTCCCACTGCCTTCAAGCAGCACAACCTTCCTCAAGTCACCTTCCTCAGGATGTTAGCAAGATTGTGGATGTCTCTGCTATCCCCACAGAATACCATGACCTCCTAGAAGTATTCAGTAAGGCACGTGCTACGTCCCTTCCCCCGCACCGTCCTTATGATTGTGCCATTGATCTTCTCCCAAGCACTACACCACCTCGGGGTCGATTGTATTCTGTCTGGACCAGAGACCAAAGCTATGGAGGAGTACATAGAGGAGTCTCTGGCCACTGGAGCCGTCTGTCCGTCTGCATCTCCTGCCGGCGCAGGGTTTATCTTTGTGGAGAAGGACAAGACCCTGCGTCCGTGCATTGACTACCGGGGACTTAATGACATTACTGTCAAGAATCGTTACCCCCTTCCTCTCCTCGGCGTTTGAACCTTTCCAGGGGGCCACTTTATTTTCCAAGTTGGACCTTCGAAATGCCTACCACCTGGTTCGGAAACGCGAGGGGGATGAGTGGAAGACAGCCTTCAACACAGCCAGTGGACATTATGAGTACCAGGTCATGCCATTTGGACTCACCAACGCCCTCGCTGTTTTCCAGGCTTTGGTCAATGATGTGCTTCGGGACATGCTAAACCGGTTTGTGTTCTGTGTACCTTGACGACATCCTGTTTTTTTCCCGATCGGCACAAGAACATGTTCTTCATGTCAGACAGGTCCTTCAGCACCTCTTGGAGAACCAGCTGTTCGTGAAAGCCGAGAAGTGTGAGTTCCACCGCTCTACTATCACCTTTCTGGGATATGTCATTGCTGAGGGCAATGTTCAGATGGATCCTGGAAAGGTGAAAGCAGTGGTGGATTGGTCTCAACCAATGTCCATGGTGCAGTTGAAACGGTTTCTTGATTTGCAAACTTCTAACCGCCGTTTCATTCAGGACAACAGCAACCTGGCGGCACCCCCCTCGGCACTCACCTCTCCCAAGGTACCGTTCAAATGGTCTCCAGCTGTCGAAAAAGCCTTTGTGGACCTGAAGCATCGATTCACAACAGTACCCATCCTCATCCATCAGGACCCCTCGTGTCAATGTGTGGTAGAAGTGGATGCTTCTGATGTTGGAGTGGGGGCCATCCTGTCCCAGCGATCTGCCCAGGACCAGAAGCTTCATCCCTGTGGCTTCCTGTCCCATCGTCTCAATCCTGCTGAAAGGAACTACGATGTTGGCAACCGAGAACTCCTGGCGGAGAAGATGTTGTTGGAGGAGTGGAGGCACTGGCTGGAAGGAGCAGAACAGCCATTCCTGGTCTGGAACGACCATTAAAAACCTGGAATATCTCCATACAGCCAAGCGCCTCAACTCCAGTCAGGCCCGGTGGGCCCTCCTGTTCACCAGATTTAACTTCACCATCTCCTACCGCCCAGGGTCTAAAAATGTGAAGCCTGATGCCCTCTCCCGCCTACACAGTTCCTCTGCCACACCCTCGACCTCTGAAACCATTCTCCCTACCTCATGCCTTGCTGCCACAGTGGATTGGGGTATTGATAACCTGGTCCACGAGGCACAATGCTCCCAGCCTGGACCTGAAGGGCGCCCGGCTAACCGGCTGTTTGTCCCTAATCCAGTCCGGTCCCGGGTTCTGGAATGGGCTCATTCCTCCAGGCTGACCTGTCATCCAGGGTCCCGTTGTACACTAGCCTTCCTTCAACAACGTTTCTGGTGGCCCACAATGGCCCCTGACGTCTCTGCCTTCATCACCGCATGCACTGTGTGTGTGCTCACAACAAGACTCCACGGCAAGCTCCTTCTGGCCTCCTGCAGCCACTACCGGTTCCTCATCGTCCCTGGTCTCATATATTTCTGGACTGTCACTGGGCTCCCTCCGTCTGATGGCAACACTGTCATTCTGACGGTAGTCAATTGGTTCTCCAAGGCCGCCCATTTCATCCCTCTCCCCAAACTACCTTCTGCCAAGGAAAAGGCCCAGCTTATGGTGCAGCATGTCTTCAGGATCCAAGAACTCCCGGTAGACATGGTCTCTGATTGGGGTTCTCGTCTCAGTTCTGGAAGGCATTCTGCACCCTTATTGGGTTGTTGGCCAGCCTGACATCCGGATTCCATGCCCAAACTAATGGTCAGTCGGAGCGAGTCAACCAAGACCTGGAGACCACCTTAAGGTGCCTGGTCTCAACCAACCCCATTACCTGGAGCCGTCAACTGGTCTGGGTGGAGTATGCCCGGAACACTCTTCCCAGTTCTGCCACGGGACTCTCCCCTTTCGAGTGCTCCATGGGGTATCAGCCTCCACTCTTCCCTGAACAAGAGCAGGAAGACAGCGTACCCTCGTCCCAGATGTTTGTCTGCCCCTGTCGACGTACCTGGAGAAGAGCCAGGGCGGCAATTCTCAAGACCAACTCCAGGTACCGCATTGGGCAGAGGGTATGGCTGTCCACAGGGGACCTGCCCCTTCGGATAGCGTCCCGCAAACTGTCCCCCCTGTTTTATTGGTCCTTTTCCCATCTACAGAGTCCTGAGTTCCACTGCTGTCCATCTCTTGTTACACTGTACCCTCCGTATTTACCCTACGTTCCATGTGTCTATAATTAAACCCGTGTCTCACAGTTCTTTGTCTCCTGTCCCCAGGCCCACCCCCCCTCCCCGTGTCATTGATGGCCATCCGGCATACGCGGTGAGACGTCTCCTGGGTGTTCGACCACGGGGCAGGGGTTTACAGTACCTGGTTGACTAGGAGGGTTACGGCCCAAAGGAGAGGTGCTGCGTTCCCGCTAGAGACATCCTGGATCCAGCCCTCGTCGCAGACTTCCACCGCCGACACCCCGGTCAACCAGGTGGCGCCCCTAGGGCGGGGGGGGGGGGGGGGGGGGGGGGGGGCGTAATGTACTTGTACTAATGTACTTGTCCTCTTGCTCAGTTGTGCTCCGGGGCCTCACACTCCTTTCTATTCTGGTTAGAGCCAGTTTGCGCTGTTCTGTGAAGGGAGTAGTACACAGTTGTCCGAGAGCTTCAGTTTCTTGGCAATTTCTCGCATGGAATAGCCTTCATTTCTCAGAACAAGAATAGACTGATGAGTTTCAGAAGAAAGTTCTTTGTTTCTAGCCATTTGAGCCTGTAATCAAACCCACTGATGCTCCAGATACTCAACTAGTCTAAAGAAGGCCAGTTTTATTGCTTCTTTAATCAGAACATTAGTTTTCAGCTGTGCTAACATAATTGCAAAGGGGTTTTCTAATGATCAATTAGCCTTTTAAAATGATAAACTTGGATTAGCTAACACAACGTGCCATTGGAACACAGGAGTGATGGTTGCTGATAATGGGCCTATGTACACCTATGTAGATATTCCATAAAAAATCTGCCGTTTCCAGCTACAATAGTCATTTACAACATTAACAATGTCTACACTGTATTTCTGATCAATTTGATGTTATTTTAATGGACAAAAAATTTGCTTTTCTTTCAAAAACAAGGACATTTCTAAGTGACCCCAAACTTTAGAAAGGTAGTGTAAATCTTCACGCCCAGTCTTAGTTTATTTGCACTCTGAAGCAGGTTCTCATTGAGGATTTGCCTGTATTTAGCTCCATCCATTGTTCCCTCTATCCTTACCAATCACACAGTCCCTGCCGCTGAAAACCATCTCCATAGCATGATGCTGCACAGTCGGGATGGTGTTAGACAGGTGACGAGCTGTGCCTGGTTTTCTCCAGACATAGTATATTTTTGCATTCAGGTCAATTTTGTCTCATCAGACCACATGCTCATTTGCTTTATGCTCTCATAGTCTTTCACGTGCTTTTTGGCAAACTCCAGGGGTGCGTGCTGTTTTGTGCCTTTTTCTCATGCGTGACTTCCGTCTGGCCACTCTCATAAAGCCCAGATTAGTGAAGTGCAGTAGAGACTGTTGTCCTTCTGGCAGGTTCTCCCATCTCAACCAAGGAACTCTGTAGTTCTGTCAGTGGTCATTGTGTTCTTGGTCACCTCCCTGACCAAGGACCTTCTTGCCTGGTTGCTTAGTTTGGTCGGACGGCCAGCTCTAGGCAGAGTCTGGGTATATTTTTGATGGAGACCTCTGTGCTCTTGGAAACTTTCAAAACTTTAGAAATTGTTTTATACCCTTCTCCAGATATATGCCTCATCACAACTCTATCTAGGAGTGCTACGGACAGTTCCTTGGACTTCATGGTATAGTTTCTGCTCTGACATGCACTGTCATCTGTGGGACCTTATATACAGTGCATTCGGGAAGTATTCAGACCCCTTCCCCTTTCCACATTTTGTTACGTTACAGCCGTATTCTAAAATTGATTCACTGTTTCTCCTCATCAATCTACACACAATACCCCACAATGATAATGCAAAAACTGTTTTATTTTTACATTTATGCAAATTTATAAAAAATGTAAAACTGAAATACCTTATTTACATAAGTATTCAGACCCTTTGCTATGAGACTCGAAATTGAGCTCATGTGCATCCTGTTTCTATTGATCATCCTTGAGATGTTTCAACAACTTGCTTGGAGTCCACTTATGGTAAATTCAATTGATTGGACATGATTTGGAAAGGCACACACCTGTCTATATAAGGTCCCACAGTTGACAGTGCATGTCAGAGCAAAAACCAAGCCATTTGATCGAAGGAATTGTCCGTAGAGCTGCGAGATAGGATTGTGTCAAGGCACAGATCTGGGGAAGGGTACTAAAACATGTCTGCAACATTGAAGGTCCCCAAGAACACAGTGGCATCTATAATTCTTAAATTAAAGAAGTTTGGAACCACCAAGACTCTTCCTAGAGCTGGCCGCCGAGCCAAACTGAGCAATTGGGGGAGAAGGACCTTGGTCAGGGAGGTGACCAAGAACCTGATGGTCACTCTGACAGAGCTCCTGAGTTCCTCTGTGGAGATGGTGATCCTGCTGGAAGGTTCTCCCATCTCTGCAGCACTCTACCAATCAGGCCTTTATGATAGTAGCCAGACGGAAGCCACTCCTCAGTAAAAGGCACGACAGCCCGCTTGGAGTTTGCCAAAATTCACCTGAAGGACTCTCAGACCATGAGAAGCAAGATTCTCTGGTCTGATGAAACCAAGATTGAACTCTTTGGCCTAAATGCCAAGCGTCACGTCTGGAAGAAACATGGCACAATGACTACGGTGAAGCATGGTGGTGGCAGCATCATGCTGTGGGGATGTTTTTCAGCGGCTCGGACTGGGAGAATAGTCAGGATCGAGGAAAAGATGAACAAAGAGATCCTTGATGAAAACCTGCTCCAGAGCGCTCAGGACCTCAGACTGGGGCGAAGGTTCACCTTCCAACAGGACAACAACCTTAAGCACACAGCCAAGACAGTGCAGGAGTGGCTTCAGGACAAGTCTCTGAATGTCCTTTAGCGCCCCAGCCAGAGCCCAGACTTGAACCTGATCAAACATCTTTGGAGAGTGCACTGTAGACAGGTGAGTTTCTTTCTAAATCATGTCCAAACAATTGAATTGGCCATAGGTAGACTCCAAACAAGTTGTAGTGACATGTCAAGGATGTTTCAGACTGTAACAAAACAAAATGTGGAAAAAGTCAAGGGGTATGAATAGGGAAAGGGAATACCTAGTCAGTTGCACAACTGAATCCATTCAACCAAAATGTGTCTTCTGCATTTAACCCAACCACTCTGAGTCAGAGAAACAGTTGTTGTGGGAGTTAACTGCCTTGCTAAAGGGCAGAACAGCAGATTTTTCCACCTTGCCGGCTCAGGGATTCAAACAAGCAACCTTGTGGTTACAGTCCCAACACTCTAACCGCAAGGCTACCTGACGCCTCTGAAGGTATTGTATATCCCATGAAAGACCTAAATAAACCACTAATACAACCAACAAATAAGTGGAGGTAATTGCAGAATAGGGTTGGAAAATTCAAGTAACTTTCACAAATTCCCAGGAATTCCTGGTAGAACGATAAAGGATTTCTTCCAACTGGGATTTCTGGAAAACCTGGGAATTTTCCGAAAGTTACCGTGAATTTTCAACCCTATTGCAAATAGATGGTGTATACCTTCTTTCCCTTCTTGGTGGGTTTGATGTTGATCTTGGCTCTTTCCTGGAACGTCTGTCGGAGCACATGTCTGACTAGAGGCTCCCGGGCGATCTGCATGGCAACCATGTAGCGAGTCCCCTCCAGTACTGCCTCCGCTGTGCTGAACTGGCTGCACAGGCAGAGAGAACATACTATTAGTAGTATTGCGGAAGCTATAGGTTTGCATCTCAAATGGTGCGACTTGAGATGCAGCCATGTACAAGTTTGCATATTCACCTCTCAACACCAACTCTGTTACTGCTAAAATGGTTGGGTTATCTTAATATTAAAGTGTATTCTGTATACAGTGCAATATTGTGTCGCCGGTTAACCTGCAAATGTAGTCCTTAGCCAGCTCCATGGGCTCAGCAGGAAACTGCTCCGTCTCGTGACGCTGGTAACTGTCACGTAGGTTTTCTCCAAACTGCTCTGGAGTCAGACCAAACTTCTTGGCCAGGCCATCTGACGAGAGAACCCTTTAAATGGTGGACTCAAAAACTGTTGCAAATACAGTTGGCTCGTGATACAGGAAGTGCACTTCGATTAGCAAACTCTGTTTAAGTACAATAGTAGGTGCTGATAGTGATGCCTACTGGACACACATGATAAAGCACTCACCCAGTCCTGCACACTGGCAGATGCTGTACATATCCCTGCGAGATGCAAGCTTCAGGTCCGGCCCTTTTGACTGCTCCTCTTCTTCCTCTTCCTCCTCCTCTACTTCCTGCTCATTACCTGCGAACAGAATACATGATAATTACTCTGGTGAGGGTAAAGGTGCTTTCCCCATCTTACAATATATAATCTAAATCGTACCATCTTCATCCACTTTGATCTTCTTCAGCTTTTTCTTGCTGGACCTGGCTGCATTCTGCATCTTTGGAATATCCCGGCCATAGTACAGCAGGAAATGGTTGTAGACGTCGCCCAGTTCATCACTAGACTGGACATCCTTCAGCCTTGTCAAAAAACATAATCAGGTATGCATTCAGATACAACAAAGATAATAAAGGTGTCATAACATGACTAGCGTACTGTCCAAGGGGTGTACTTGTACATCAAGTTGCCTCACTACAGAAACAGGAGATGGGCTGTTCTGGCTCAGACAAGGCTTATTTACAAACATGTTTGACATGACAAGCCTTACCTCTCTAAATCTGAAGTGTCTAGTGGTCGAATGCCATCAGCCAGTGGCTTATCTGGGTCAGCTGAGATCTGTTCAAACTGGTATCCCTGCATCTTCTGGAACAGGCGTCTCAGGTTCTGTTTGCGGGTTTTCAGCTGGGTCCACTGAGGAAAGAAAGTCCCACATTAAACAGTAATTAAACAGAGAGAATAAATGAAGGGTTAAAGTTAACCAAAATCCAATGCTACAGTATATTACCTTCTCATCCCACTGCCAAACCTTCCACAGATCATTGATATTGAGTTCAGGCTCCACATACTCTTTCCTGTAGAACGCTATAAACGGAACCTAGAGGTGAAACAATGAAGACAGTTGTATTAACTAACTGTGAAAAATGATATGGAAGAACTCAACTTTACCTACAGTGCTAGAAGGAATGTGTAGTACCTCAAAGTGTTGGTTTCTCATGAAATTCAAAGCCTCTTTAATCTTCTGTATGGTGCTGGGGCCTTTTCTGCTGAAAGTAGTGGTTGGACCTCTGTCCAAATAGTCTGCGTTCTCCTGAAAACACAGAATATTAGATTTTAAAAAACACAAGCATTTTAAAAACAGACCTAGACTGTAGCACCAGCTTTAACTAATTGTCTTATGAGACCTAGCTAAAATATCCTCACTCCAGTACCTGCATGGAGATGGTGAGAGTAGAGAAGGCATTCCTATAGATCCACTCAGCCTCCTGTTCCAGCTCATCATCCTCTGCTGGCTTCACACGAGTGGAGCGCAACTAAAAACAACAAGACCACACACATAGAAAAGGGTATGGGCTACAGCAGTGGTATTCAAAGTCAGTGGTATTCAAAGTCGGGGTCGCGGGGGAACTACAGTGAAAAAATTAAGAGTATAGATTATTGTATGGGACAATATGCAAAAGTTTTTGAGAAAGATAATTATCATTTATTTATTTTATTTAGTTTCTTTTCATTTTGATAAGAGATGCAAATGTAATGAATTGAAGGTGATTTGTTTATGTTAAAATCGAAATGTACCGATTTTAAGGTTGTGTCATATTTGGGGTGGGGTCATGCAAAATTATTGCGAAAAAAATGTGGTCCCCAGAAATTCTGGCTGAAGAAATTAAAAAGTTTGAATACCATAGGGCTACAGCGTCAAGCCCATAACAGTTATAGGTGAGTTTCAGGTGCTCACGTGTCCAAATTACTATGACTGTGACTGTGCACCCTATTCCCTATATAGTGCACTACTTTTGACCAGAGCCCATAGGGTCCGAGTGCCATTTGGGATGCACCCTTTAGAAGTATACACACCTGGAACCTCTCTGGCATGTCAGTGGAGCGGATCTCGTTGTCCTGGTCCGTCATGTGACTGCTCTCCAGCTCGCTAGGCTCATAGATCTCAAAGATACTGCGTCGACCCACCCTCTTCTTGGCCTGCTTCTTGGGCCGGTCCCATGACTCTTCATCTGCATCCTCCTCCTCCTCCTCTGCATCTTCATAGGCTTCAGTGTCAAACTCGGCAAAGTCAAAGTCCCCTCCAAATATCTCTTGGGCCTCCTGAAGGGCTCTGTAAAAAGGCAGTGGTGCTCAGTACTAAATACTGCATGTGAGTACAGATAAACATGCCAGCGTCCCAAATGGCACTCTATTATAGTGCCCTACTTTTGACCAGGGCCCATAGGGGAATAGGGTGCCATTTGGAAAATATCTACCATATCAAATTCTATTGCACAGATAGGACTTCTTACTTTCGGGTAAGCTTTCAGGTGGAGAGGCTACTGCAAATTGGGATCTAAGTGATTAAATTAAATGTCAGAATCACTTACGCATCTGTATATCCTGGCAGCTTCTTCCTCCACTTGGGTTTTTTCAAGGGCTGTCCGTCATCATCCACAATAAAGTCATCGATATCTGAGGAAATTAATATATTTTCAAATGGCTAACTCAAAACAACTCAACTGTTTATAGATGAAGAAACTAAAATGTTTCATACCAGACTCCTCATCGTCCTCCTCCTCATCCTCCCCGGGATGCAAAGGCACATCCAATGCCTCACCCTCATCCGCTCCTGTCCCCATGAAGATCTCATCCGCTATCATGTCCTTCTCATGGGCCTCCCTGACATCTTCATCTCCCTCCTCATCCTCATCATCCGACATGTCTCGCAAACGACGGAACTTTTGCTGTTTATGATGATAAGGAAGGAGTAGAGATATCAGGAAAACATTTTAGTCAATCTACTTTTACATAGTATTTTTAGAGAGTGGGACCATGGGACATGACACGAGACCTCCGCTGTGTGTTATACAATGTCCATGATGACAATGAATTTTGCTTGTCATAATGGCATCGGAATATTTACCCTTTTCACTTTTACTCCCAAATTCTCCTCAATGAGATCAATATCATCATCATCCAAGCGGTCGTCAAAGCCTGTAGACAGAAATCGCAAGATACTCAAACACCAAATGTGATTATTATTGGTATGCATGATTCTGCTGCACACTGTTAGGTGTCACAAATCATGAAGGCTTGAATCTGAATGGGCAAAATAGAATCAAAGGGTTTACGACATTATAGTTTATTCAATGACTGAAGACATAGCCTACAATGTGGCTAGGAAGCAATCACAGTGCAGCCCAGACATGAATAAATACAGGACCAATTTATGAATGACCACTTACTTCTCTTCCTCTTACGGTGTCCAATTTCCTCCCCAGAGTCACTATCACCTTCTTTATCTTTATTCCCTTCTTCCTCATCCTCTTCCTCCCCTCCCCCTTCATCCACACCATCATCAATCAGACCACAGAGGTTTCCATCTGCATCTTGATCCTCAGTATTCTCCTCTTCCTCCTCCTCATCTAAGTCACAAATCAAGAAGTTGTACATTGTTAACATCGATCTTATTTAGGGTAGTTGTGATGATGATAACTCTGTCAAGGGACATCTTTGAAATAAAATCTAAATGATTCACATGCTGTATAATGAATAGATTACCATCATTTGCTGCAGCATGCTTCAGTGCCTTTTTCTCTGTGTCCTCTGGACTCCCAAATTCCTCCTCAGACTCCTCTGCTTCCCTCTCGATGAAATCCATGTTTAGTGGCTGTTGAAGAGATAATAAACAACATGATTTTCATTAGCTGGTTATGTGTCAAAGAACAGTTTTTGGAAATAATGTTATGGGAAAAAATGATTCCATCATTTAAAAACGTTAACCAATTTATTACACCATATTTTACAGTTTACGTGTTTAAGTATGGCTATGTCATAAGAAAACCTTATTGTAAATAATGAAATAGGCTACAATAAGCTATGCTGATAAAACGCTGCTGTCTGCCATGGCTGACTGGTAGAGATGCAGTAGAACATTATTATAGCCAGGGGGCGAAGACATTGCTAGATATCACAAGGTTTAGCTAGTTAGCTACGATAAAAATGTATGACTTGGCAAATAAGCAAAGGTAGCTGTAGCTATCCAACGGATATCAGGCTGGAGCTGCAGGTAGCATTCTTCTTAGCTACAACAACATAGCTAACGTTAGCTAGCTTGCATAACAACAATGGAAAGAGATGGCTACCAAGCTAGCCCCATCTACTGTAGCTAGCATACAGCTGTATTGCCAGAAACAGCTGGCTGACTCCCATTGCCCATAACGGTACATACCTATGTGACAGGAGGCAGGACCGGCTCCTTTTTAAGTTGACTGATTAGCAAAGCGTGATATGGAAAATAGATTCATTTCTTAACGACAAAAATGTATTAGCTATCTAGGCGCAAGCAAATTTCCAAGACTGGAATGCAGAAAAATCCCTCAAACTCTAAATGAAGGCGAGGCACGTCACAGATGAACACAGCTCTCCTTGGATTGCAGAGTGCAATCCTTGCATTATACTTTTCAATGTTTTCGTGTATTATTTTTCTAGTGTTATGCTATGTAACATAATACATTTTGGTTTTGCATTACTTTTCAATGTCTTCTTTTTGTAATATTTGTCTGTAACATAGAACATGTTATTCAGTTTAATTGGACCTTGTGTTTAATGTATTGCACACAAAATTCACTTGAAATATAACTTTATTTTAGAAAACACATTAATTAAAAAAAAAAATCCAAATACTGATGGAAAATTGCATTAGTGTTGTTACACAATGTCAGTATTATCAGGTTGTATCAGATTGTAAAGGGGCTGTAGTGTAGCCTACAATCATTTTCATGGCAAATAATAATTTTCGGATCAGACCAAAAATCACAATTCAAAAACTCCACAATCCTACAGCTTTAAGCCAACGTTAAATCCTCTTTGAGATGAACAAGGTGCATCAGATTCCTCCTGCAGGACTGCTCTATGACACTTGCTCCACAGGTCGCATTTGAACATCTCCAATCTAGATATGTAAAGACAGGAGTATGGTAGTTATTATTTGTCAGATTATGGAAAACGTTTCCCCCATTCATTCAAACATTGATGGAAGTGAACAGAGTGTGCAAAGAATACTGAGACAGACAAGTGTCCTACTTACGTGAACATGTGGCGGTGTGCCTAAGACATACGTTACAGCACTGGCAATGTCGACTGCTTCCAAACACTGTAGGAAGGCAGTAGAATTATAACGTACACATTCAAAAACAATCATATAGCCTCTATGCACAGATATCATTATTATTGTTATTATTCACCTTCATACTGTTGTAGGTAGCAACAGCCTTCTCTGGATGCAGGCTGTGAAGCCGGAAAGCAAATTCTGTTTCCACCATACCAGGAGATATACACTGTTCAGAGGAAAACAGAAACACAGGGTTAGTGACAGTTTTACATTAGATGGCTCTAACGATTACATTGTGCATTAGCTAGATAAATCAGTTGATTTGTAAACATCAATGTGGTCTATTATGAGGACACACTGGCCTGATATTGTGGAGTGTTGCCAATAATAGAACACCATCGTTTTCAGCAGTGTACTATTAGTGTACAGTACTCACAATATGACAAATTAGCACAATTCAGTGCTGGGTGGCTATGGACGACTGATCAGCTCATTGACAATAGAATGAAATATTTCTAATAAGAAGACTAAGAATTAATAACTTACCGTGGCTCGAATGTGGGTTTTAGCCTCTCGCAGCTCTTGCCGCAGCTCTTCTGTCAGGGCAGTCACAGCATACTTGGTAGCACTATAGAAGTGTGTATCAGCACTGAAAACTACACGATGTCCACTCATACTAGAATAGAAGAAGATACATTATGGTTTGTACTACCAGTGGATTGTCCAAAGAAAAGCATTCACTGCAACCTGAGTCCAATTGCATATCTGGAGGTAGAGATAGAGTTGTACGGTACCTGTTTATGTTGATGATATGTCCATCATCCACCTTCCTCTCCTTCATAGACTGGTATGCCTCTCGTGTGCAGATAGACAATGCAATGACGTTCACCTGTAAAATACATCCGTTGAATATCAATGTGATATTAAATAATGGACTGAAGAAAGTGTGACGGCCATCCCTTGTTTTTTTTTTATAAATAAGGTCAGTAACAACACAGAGATTGAAACGTACATCAATAACAAATGTTATTAAATGATGGAGAGCATGACACAGGATAGCGAAAATCATGCTTTGCTTTTTGACTGTAAGTCGCTCTGGATAAGAGTGCCTGCTAAATGACTAAAAATAAAAATAAAAGATAAATATGGACAGCAGTTGACATAAACACAGAGATCATTGACAGTGACACCTACATCAATCATTGTCCTCCAGCCATCGGTTTTGCCATTCAACAGTGACTCTGAATGGGCCAGGCCAGCATTGTTGATGCACACATCCACTCCCTGATGGAGAGTCTTGATGGCAGAGAACATGGAAAGGATCTCCTCTTCATTTGAAAGGTCACATTTGTAGGGAACAAGGGTGCCACTGTGCCCAGCGCTCTGACACTCTGCTGCCAGTTTCTAAAATCAAGAGGTAAGATGACTTCATGCACTATGTTCCAAAGGTTAAAACACCATGGTGAAGCCATATGAAAGTAATTCCCAAATGTGCTTCATTTGACACATAATATTTTCTATAATATCATATACTACTGTGGCACACATCATAAAAGTAATGAAACAGTTTGCAAAGAATACTTCACAATTTTGTATAGATCAGGTGCCATTAGACTGTAGTAATCTATAATAAACCTAACCTAAAACGTGTGATGCAAACCTTGTGACAGAATGCAGGTGACATGTAAATTATTTATTTGTTGGCCCATATAGGCTACATATGAAATAGTGCAGTAAGTGTGTATTTTGAATTTGTGAAATTGTTTGATGTTATATGAAAGTAGAGGGATTTATGTTTCTAGAACCGTACCGCAATTGATAATCTATTCAGTATTTGGCTCTTTAGTTTTCCAGCGCCAATTCGCCCTTTAAACAAAACATGTAAGGTCATTGGAGTAAGGTTAGCTCCTTTAGTCCAATATTGGGCTAAGATAGTAGTGCATAGTGCCTAGTGTAATAAATACCATTTAAAATAACACAAGCATATTGCTATTACATTGTTATAACTAACTTCTTTCTAAGCAGGGTTTCTCACAAACTCATAAACAGATACAGAGACCCACACACACACCCAAGGACAGAGGGCTGACGTAAACCTTTCATAAAGACTGATAAGAAAAGGGTGCTTGGGTCCGCATTTCACGAGATAATAAGACACACACACACATACCCAAGGATAGAGGGCTGACTACGCACACACAAAATCTCCTGCTTAGCTGAACATTTGATAACAAAGAACTTTTGCTATAAGACTCAGAAGGATGACGCCCAGCTCATCAGGACCAATCTGAGAAGACAACAACCTGTCCAGAACCAACCAAAGGACCAGAACTTCCAGACTCAACCTACTTTCTGTGTTGTATAAAATGTCTATGCATTCTGTTATCTGGGCTTATTTCTGCAAGTTCCATATGAGCTAAATGAATAAGTCCGTGCATGCTTGTACCAGATATCTTTACTCTTAAATTAAACTGTCGCTTGTCATACAATTTACCACCTTGTCTGAATCGATCCTTGACCGACTCTCCCTTCTCCATATCCAATTATCAACAGAAACTTGGTAAGCAGAGGATGGTTGTCTAGAGACCCGGTCCAGAGTGGTTGATTTGGGTGGGAGAGGGCGAGTTGGTGAAAGGACGGTTCACGGAGGACAGGTGAAATCTTTTGGGGGGGAGGACGACAGTTCTGCTCAACTCGGGAAACTGATCTTCTGGTCGACCATAAACAAGGTAAGCAAGACCTGTTAAATCAAACTTTGCATATTGTCGTATAGTCCTTCCAAATTTCGATCAGTAGTACCGAGTCTGGGTAAGAATTCTTGTTTAAATTTATGTGTATAGATGACATGTGAAGGACAGTGAAGTAAACATATGTGGCCATAATTTTGTTCCGATAGTCCGGCGGCGACCGGTCCGGCTGGGTCCGGTAAGGGATAAAATTGTGTTAGGGTTCCGATAGTCCGGCGGCGACCGGTCCGGCTGAGTCCGGTAAGGAACGATATTCCGATAGTCCGGCGGCGACCGGTCCGGCAGAGTCCGGTAAGGAATAGTTAAGGTTAATTAAGGAAGTCGTAGTCCTAAGTCCGGCGGCGACCGGTCCGATTAGATTCGGTAGGGAAATCTATTCAATAGTCCGGCTATTCAGCCGGTGAAGAATAGGCTTGTTCCATCCCCATTCATATAGTCCGGCTGTGACCGGTGAGGAGTGGGGTAAAGTTTGTCAAGACCTACTCAAATAGTCCAGGCTGTGACCGGTGAGGAGTAGGCTAGACTTATTCAATAGTCTGGGCGATTGTTCAGTGAAGAATAGTCTATTTGTGTTTTTAGGCGCCAGGTTGAAAGTATAAATGTTTAATGTTTAAGTGTGATGATATGTCTAAATACTAAGTAAAGTGTGAAATGTTTTAACATATTCGTGAGAATAGAAAGCGCGGACATTGGTTGGTTGCGCGTTCCATAACGCTGTTTAAAAACTACACACATTTACGAAATTCCGAGTGTACGAGGGAGGAGCTCTGAGTTTAGGCAGAGTACTTGTCTCCAGGGATACATTGCTGGATTTTATCCAGTGACGGGCTAAGTGCAGTCGGATAGTCAAACATATACACTGATATTCGCACACACATTACCAAAACTACTCTGTATTAAATTCCACTGCATTTAAATAGAATAACAATATGACGACCCCAAATACTCCAAAGCTAAAATTTAACGATTTTCTAGATCAGAAGATACAAGACAGGTCAGGGGGAAAAGAACAAGACTGGAAGAGTCATACCTGGTCCACCAAGAGAGGGAGGTCATATGCCCGCTCTTGATGTAAATATGTGAAAAAACTGACGGAACTTTCTGCAGCTCTCTCCAAACAGATTCACAAGGTCCGAGAGGGGGAGCTGCCAGGAGGCACGCCACCACTGAATGTAAAATGGTGACTGGGTGGGGGTTAAAGCCCACAAGAGAAAGTGGCTGGAACCCAGGTGGACTGAACTGTACGAAGTGAAGGAGGTTACTTCACACTCAGTTCAGGTCAAAGGTAAATCAGGCGCACCTTGGCACCACCTCACACATTGCACTCCAGCACCAACTCCTTCCAGAATTTTGACTGAGGTCAGGGGTGACTTGTGTGCCCTAAATTCGACACCAAATTCAGATCCCTTAGTTTGTGAGAATGTGGAGGAGACTCCCAGTCACACGAACTAAGGAATCTCGCCGGGAAACGGGATATCTCCCTCCCTGGGCGAGATTAGGGATATCTGGCCCCTTATTTGTGATATTCCTTCACACACTCATAACTCTTAGAATAGTTGGGGGTGGAGAGCTGTACAGAGAATGGACAGAAGATGGCAGTATTGCAGCACTCAACGGTCTCCCAGCAAACGGGGAGCCTGTTTGAATGCTGGAGACAGAGAAAAACTTAAAACCAATTCGGAGTAGAGAGAATACATTTAATAACTTATTTAGGTTAAATTTACAGACTAATGATATTATTGTTATGGATTGGCTGACATGCGATATAGATTTAGCGAAGTATATGGTAAGTTTACACTTTGGAATGGAGAAAGTTGAGAAGTTGATTTTACTTATACGATAGTTTTGCTGCTAAACTTAGTTGGAGTAACTAGCTGTTTTGCCTAGAGGCATGAATAAGACAGTCATTTTTGGTATTATATTGGCTAGTTGCTGCGTTCTGAACACAGGTTGAGCGCTAGTAAATGCATATCTTTATTTGAACTATACTAATCTATTTGATAAAAGTATTAAACCTGTATATTTAACATTAGAGGGAAAATGTGTACATTATAGCTTTGAGATACTTTTCAAAAGTTGCTGAAAGTTATTGGTTTTTGTTTAGGTAACACCAGAGAATTCGAACAATAAGTAAACGTGTTCCAAACGTGATCTGTTTTCATTATGGGGAACAATGACCGGCCCGCAGAGTAGAATGGCGGCATGAGAGTTTTTAAAGGGACAGTGTACGTTTATCACAGTTGTATGGTTAGTACATGAAACATCGGGGAAATTTAAAACGAATGATTTAAGGGTATTATCATAATTATTAGGTTTTGTTTTTGTGGTAAACGTTTGGGTTAAGGGGTTTTCCGTGTTCCCAGAGACAAGATATCTTAAAAGAATACACTCATATTGGAATAGGAGTTTTACTTTGAGTTTTATTTAGGCAAGGGACTTTGTTAAGATAAAGGGTTCTTTTGGTATGTCTAGATATGGTATGGAACACGAATGTAGGTGTAACCTTTTTGACCTCTTTTCGTTGCATTTTCCTGTGACTTGATCAATCACGGGGGGATGTAGTGAGAATAATGAAATTGTGGTCATTTGGGAATACTAGTTTTGAGGTAAATTGATATAATAGAGTTTATAACTCTTGACCATAATTGTAGTTTTAACCACAGAGGAGTCAGGATTCTGTTTTTAAACATTGGCTATGACGGTTTTGAATGGGCTGTTATTGAATTGGTTTGAACAGGAGATATTTTAAGCCTATAGGGCATGGAAATAAAAGTGATAGAGAGCTTATTAGTAAAGAAAGGAATTTATATGGTTAGCATTTGTTTTGGCCATAAGAAGATAGAGATAGGTTTATTAAGGTTATGTAAGGACTTTAGAGATTGACACTATAAGACATGTTGTTAATTTTAAATCCATTTGGGATAGATAAAGTCAAAACAGTGAGACACTTAGTTAATATTGCAAAAGAACACATAGTTGTTATTGACTATTATTAGAAAAAGGCAGACAGATGGGTCTACCCCGCACTGTTGAGACCTTGAAGGTTTGAGAGTAGAGTGGGGAGGGTGGACCAGGAAATGAGCAAGGTAGGCTGTGAAATAAGATAGGACAGAAGGGGGTTAACACATATAAGCAGCACAGATACATTTTAAAGTAGATAAGTCACTTGACAGAGAATTGGAAAAGAATAGATATGAATGTACGCCCAAGGGAGAATTGGATTTCTATATTATAATGTACTAAGTCATGAGTAGGTAAGGTTGATACCTGGCCAGAGCCAGGTATCAAACGGGGGAGGGGTACATTGTGGTCTAGGATAGGATGGGGCCTATTGGATAATAAACTAATTTAAAATTAAAAATTCTAGCTAAAAAATAGGCATAGAAGTTAAATATATAATCAGATAGAACAAATGAGAAACTGTTTGTTAAACAAACCTGTATGTCCAAGATTTTATGCATTGCAGGTGAATTAAAGGAGAAGGTCATTCACCCGACCTGGGGGCATATCGCACTTGGAGGGTGAGACACACTGACACTGTCGAATGATCACAGAGTTAAGGAGAAGAACCGTTACTAATAGAGTTCGGGGATCAACTCCTTAATGAAGAATTCCCTGCCCCCGACCTTTCCTCACTGTGTTTGTTCATAGAAGTGAAAGTGTTGCTTGGTCTCTGGCTGATGATGTGTTCTCTGGGAGAGGGTGGGGCTTTGCAGGACTGCTTGTAGTCCTGAGCTGTCTGTTTGGGATACGATGGAGATGTTACCATCACAGTACTGCCAGAACCACCACCAGTTCCAACGGACCAGGGTTCAGCCGGCCTCCTCCACCACTTCAAGACCAAGTCCCACGCCATCACCTAAGCTCTACAATCTGGTATAGGTAATAAATGTAAAAGACATCTCAGATAGTGACCAATTGGGGACTGATTCTGGTTATGAGGGAAGGGAGAATATGTGGTTGGCCTATAAAACACTTAATAGAAAGGACTGTGTCGTATGTGGACATGCCAGACCTATTCTGGCTGCTCACCCATTTGTCCTAAGTAATGGGGAAGGTTGGATGTGCATATTGGAAAGTTTAAGCCAAATTCAACCCTGTGTAAAACTCTGAGTCTTGTGTTCCCAGAAGTCCGTCCCCAGAAGACACCATGGGGGGTTAAGGCATATGGGGGATATTACAGCTGTAACACTGGTACAGGTAGAGGTATAGACTATGGGAGGTTCCCTACTGCTGCCTGCATCACTAATGTCACTATTAACTAGAGGTGTTGCTGATGTATGGTGGATGTGTGGACCTGCCAGGCGGTTGACCCCATTTTGAAAGGAGATTATCAGGGAACATGTGTTTTGGCCAGTCTGATAAACACCATTGCCTATTATTGAGGTTACAGCTAACCAACTTTTGGGAGCTGCACATGACAGAGGCTTGAGACCAACCCAGGAGACGGCAGAAACGTGACGCTCCTTGGTCCGAGGGTACAGATAACATTCACACCAACCTGTTGGGGGTCCCAATAGGGGTCCCCCACGAATTCCAGACATTAAACAGGAATGATGGCCTGTGGCATCTGATGCCCATCATTGGCCCAGCTATTGTTGATGCTAAGCATAATGCCTGGATCAATTATATCTACTATAATTAATGATGATTTGTTAAATACACCCACACAGCACTTACGGGGATGGCTGAATAATTGGATGCTACCTTTCAAACCAGTAGACAAAATAGACTAGCACTGGACATGATTCTGGCCGACCAGGGAGGTGTATGTAACAATACTAGTCCGGATGGGAGCATTTCAAAAGCTCTGAGTGGGTTGGCAAGGTTATCGGTGGAGGGGGGGGGTCTTGCAGGTGTGGAGGAGAGTGGACTGTTCCCCTGGCTGGGTGGTTGGTTTGGTAAGTACACTGCGGTGATGATTACTGGATTTCTGACCCTAAGTTGTTGTTTTTCGTATGCTCATGTTCCGTAATGCCTGTATCATACCTTGTTTGAAGAAGTCTGTTACAGATGTGGAAAGGGCCTATGGTATGATGCCGCTGCTTGATGCTCCAGTTGGAGAGGCTGATACGAAATCAAGCTTTCGCAGGAGAGTGGGCCTGACAGAGGAGGACCCTTGGTTCGCTGTAGTTGATGTTGTCGAATGAATAAAAAGTGATGTTTGTCCTCCCTGTTGTGAAGGTTTGAAGTTCCCGGGTGGCGACGAGCCCACCTGATACAGGTTGTATAGAGGGATGGACCTGAGGGTTTAACCTTTCAGTAGTTCTTGGAGTGGTCTCCTTTTGGTCCTTGCTCATCCTTATTGGTGACTGAGGAGGCTGGAAAGGCCACCCACCAGAGCTGTGTGGTATGTATGGGAGCCCGTCCACTCCTTCGCATTGTACCGGCTACCTTACCTGACGTATGTCTTCTTCCTGTTATGAAACATGACAACCCAACTGCCAACTGCTCCGTATGGGACAAGTTTTACCCTATTGTTAAAAGTACTAGAAAGGGCCCCGATGTTTTCTTCTCGGGTTGCCAGGGCTAATTTCACTTGTATGAATATGTACCTTGGCCCTCCAATGCTGGGAGCATTACCTTATGAATGGTGTAATAACACCCATAATCCTAATGCCCCTTTCCAACCTGTGTCTAGAGCTGATGTCTGGTGGTGGTGTGGAGGAAATCATCTATATGACCGCCTGCCAGGGAATGCCACTGGTCTTTGTGCTCTTGTCTCTCTGCTTCTTCCTGTTTCAGTGTATCCTATGGAAGTAAAGGACCTGATGGCCCGTGTAGAGAGGGACGGGGATTTATCCCGGTCCAAAAGATCAACAGGAGTGGATCCTGGAGACCCCACCTATCTTGACGCCATAGGAGTCCCTAGGGGGGTGCCAGATAAGTATAAACTAGTAGACCAGGTTGCAGCCGGTTTTGAATCATCAGTGTGCTGGTGGTGCACCATTAATAAAAATGTTGACAGGATCAACTATATCCATTTTAATGTCCAAAAACTAGGCAATTGGACCCAGCAAGGCTTTGAGGCGGTACATGGCCAATTGGCAGCTACCAGCTTGATGGCCTTCCAAAACCGCATTGCAGTAGACATGCTACTCTCTGAGAAGGGAGGTGTATGCTCTATGTTTGGTGAAGAGTGTTGCACCTTTATACCTAACAACACCGCCACTGATGGTAGCCTGACCATTGCCTTAGAAGGCTTGAGGACTCTTAATGGTAAGATGAAATCCCATTCTGGTGTAGACACCTCCATGTGGGATTCCTGGATGGATGCTTTTGGGAAATATAAAACCCTGGTGTCCTCAATTTTGGTTTCTATCTCAGTATTTGCAGCCATTTTGGTGTTGTGTGGTTGCTGTTGCATACCTTGCATTCGCTCTCTTACCACCAGGCTTATAACTAAGGCTATTGACCCACACCCTTCCCAGATGTTTCCTTTGCTGGCCGATGAGGACCCTTTGGCGTTTGAGGAGGATACTTTCGCTTAGACTTTTTGCTTGATCGGTTTATGTCACGTCTCTTAGGAGACGTGAAGAGAGGGAATTAAAACTTTTTCCTTTAGGAAAAAGTTTCCCTTGTTTGGTTTGCTTTTATTTGTCACGTCTCTTAGGAGACGTGAAGAGAGGGCATATGAAACTTTCTCTTCAAGAAGGTTTCTGCATATACTACTCCTGCTTGATCCCATGTTTATGTCACGTCTCTTAGGAGACGTGAAGAGAGGGAATCAAAACTTTATCTTCTGATAAAGTTTACTCTAATTTTGCCATTTATAGCTTTTGTCCTAGCTTTTGTCACGTCTCTTATGAGACGTGAAGAGGGGGATTTGTAATAAATACCATTTAAAATAACACAAGCATATTGCTATTACATTGTTATAACTAACTTCTTTCTAAGCAGGGTTTCTCACAAACTCATAAACAGATACAGAGACCCACACACACACCCAAGGACAGAGGGCTGACGTAAACCTTTCATAAACACTGATAAGAAAAGGGTGCTTGGGTCCGCATTTCACGAGATAATAAGACACACACACACATACCCAAGGATAGAGGGCTGACTACGCACACACAAAATCTCCTGCTTAGCTGAACATTTGATAACAAAGAACTTTTGCTATAAGACTCAGAAGGATGACGCCCAGCTCATCAGGACCAATCTGAGAAGACAACAACCTGTCCAGAACCAACCAAAGGACCAGAACTTCCAGACTCAACCTACTTTCTGTGTTGTATAAAATGTCTATGCATTCTGTTATCTGGGCTTATTTCTGCAAGTTCCATATGAGCTAAATGAATAAGTCCGTGCATGCTTGTACCAGATATCTTTACTCTTAAATTAAACTGTCGCTTGTCATACAATTTACCACCTTGTCTGAATCGATCCTTGACCGACTCTCCCTTCTCCATATCCAATTATCAACACTAGTCAGCACAGTTCAAAAAGTAGAAACAACAAAAAGCCTACACTAACGCTTTACGTCACATACATGGCCCACCTCTATTTTCTCGACGTTCCTGGCACAGCCGACAACCTTCATGCCGTGCTGGACAAGAGCCTTGCATATCGCCGCTCCGATTCCAACAGAAGCCCCGGTAACAAGCGCCACTCTACCTTTCCAGCGATCCATAGTCTATCAACACAACTGGATACTGTATTTCCTAAAGTTGCTCAATTGTATACTGTTCTCAAGTCGTTCGGAATTTTGCAGAGTATCAGCTACGTTGTATCCATTGATAGGTGCACAAACTCCCTAACTCGTGGCCAATGAAACTCAGGCCAAACCCCTTGTCCCGCACATGATTGAATATTCATAGGACGACTGATTGCTGTTCGAGCCCTTTCCTTTCCTGTTTTTTATTTTATTTAACCAGGCAAGTCAGTTAAGAACAAATTCTTATTTACAATGACAAACCCAAACGACTCTGGGCTAATTGTGCGCTGCCCTATGGGACTCCCAGTCACGCCCGGATGTGATGCAGCCTGGATTCGACCCAGGGACGACAGTGAGGCCTCTTACACAGAGATGCAGACCAGACCTGACACGTCGCAAAATTGGTTATACCCACGTGGGTGATTGAAAGACGAACTGTTTTGCGCTAGTTGTGGTAATAGAATGAAAGTTTAGATGCGATTACCATATAAAGTAAACTATTAAAAAGCCTCGAAGGAGGAGAGATGACTAGAAACGATTCGGTTGGCCGTTGTATGTGTGGATTAATTGTCGGAGAAGAGGTCCTTGTGCATTTCAGGTAAAATAACAACTCAATGTTTATATCCCAGGACAAATTAGCTAGCAACAGCAAGCTAGCTAAATAGGACAAATTAAAGTTAGCTAGCAAGTGTAAGCTAACTAGCTAAATTGCCATACATGTTTAATGCTTTTCGACCTGTCCCCAAATTAATGTCATTGGTTCAGAGTTTGTTTTGATATTTTAACCTGCGTGTCGTGATCGTGTTTGGTGTGGGGGGGGTAAAATAAAATTATGCACGATAGCGCACAATGGCGCACGAGCGCAGCCGGTTTGGGCAAGGTGTTAGACTGCTGCGCCACTCGGGAGTCCTATAGCCCTACTCTAGTGAAATGTAGTGTATGTAGCCGGATACTCTCTCTGTCTGCCAATAAAAAGATGCGTGTTAACTTCAAATACATTTCAGCAGGGGCACAACTTTGGTTTTAGAAGTGGGGGAACATAACATTATTATTATGATTTTATCTGGTTAGATAAACACTCCAAACAGCCTACCCAGCTGCTCGGTGTCTGCAGGGTCCATAAGCACACCGCTGCCTCGTTTTGTATCACATTCAACTGAGGGGGACAAAAATGCAATTTCAGAATGTGGGGGATATCTCCCCGTCCCCAGTGAAAGTTAGGTCCCTGCTTCAGGGAACACAGAACCTGATAGTTTCACAATTTGATAGGCCTATATGTATATCCCTTTGCAACAAATTGCTGGTAACTACAGTGCATTCGGCAAGTATTCAGACCCCTTGACTTTTTACACATTTTGTTACGTTACAGCCTTATTCTAAAATGGATAAAATCGTTTTTTCTCTCATCAAACAATACCACAAAAAAAGGTTCTTGGAAATTTTTGCAAATGTATTGAAAAACAAAACTGAAATATTGCAATTACATAAGGATTCAGACCCTTTACTCAGTACTTTGTTGAAGCACCTTTGGGAACGATTACAGCCTCAAGACTTCTTGGGTATGACGCTCCAATCTTGACACCCCTGTATTTGAGGAGTTTCTCCCATTCTTCTCTGCCAATCCTCTCAAGCTCTGTCAGGTTAGATGGGGAGTGTCGCTGCAGAACTATTTTCAGGTCTCTCCAGAGATGTTAGATAGGGTTCAAGTCCGGGCTCAGGCTGCGACACTCAAGGACATTCAGAGACTTTTCCCTAAGCCACTCCTGCGTTGTCTTGGCTGTGTGCTTAGAGTCATTGTCCTGTTGGAAGGTGAACCTTAGCCCCAGTCTGAGGTCCTGAGCGCTCTGAAGCAGGTTTTCATCAAGGATCCTCTGTACTTTGCTCCATTCATCTTTCCCTCAATCCTGACTAGTCTCCCAGTCCCTGCTGCTGAAAAATCCCCACAGCATAATGCTACCACCACCATACTTCACCATAAGGATGGTGCCTGGTTCCGCCAGATGTGACACTTGCATTCAGGCCAAAGAGTTCAATCTTGTTTTCATCAGACCAGAGTCCTTTAGGTGCATCTGGGAAAGTCCAAGCGGGCTGTCATGTGTCTTTTACTGAGGAGTGGCTTCCGTCTGGCCAATTTTATCTAAAGGCCTGATTGGTGGAGTGCTGCAGAGATGGTTGTCCTTCTGGAAGGTTCTCCCATCTTCTCGGAGGAACTCAGGAGCTCTGTCAGAGTGACCATCGGGTTCATGGTCACCTCCCTGACCAAGGCCATTCTCCCCCAATTGCTCAGTTTGGCTTGGCGGCCAGCTCAAGGAAGAGTCTTGGTGGTTCCAAACTTCTTCCGTTTAAGAATGGTGGATGCCACTGTGTTCTTGGGGACCTTCAATGCTGCAGACATGTTTTGGTACCCTTCCCCAGATCTGTGCCTTGACACAATCCCGTCTCGGAGCTCTACGGATTCCCTTGACCTCATGGCTTGGTTTTTGCTCTGACATGCACTGTCAACTGTGGGACCTTGTATAGACAGGTGTGTGCCTTTCCAAATTATGTCCAATCAATTGAATTTAGCACAGGTGGACTCCAATCAAGTTGTATAAACATCTCAAGGATGATCAATAGAAACAGGATGCACCCAAGCTCATTTTTGAGTCTCATAGCAAAGGGTCTGAATACTTATGTAAATGTTATATTTCCTTTATATATTTAAAAAATAGTCATTTAAATCTACAAACCTGTTTTCGCTTTGCATTATGGGTACTGTGTGTAGATTGATGAGCGGTCTGAATACTTTCCAAATGCACTGTAGTTTACATGTTGTCAACAATCGAAGCCAAGTCCATCTGTTTTGCCCCATAGTTGCGTATGCTTCAGTTTTGTTGCTAAATAACCAACCCTTCTCTAGGAGAACCCTGGTTGATTCACAGGTAGAACGCTTTTGGTTCCAAATATAACCGTTTTGGGTTCCATGTAGAACCCTTTCCACAGAGTGTTCTACATGGAACCCAAAATGGTTCTGCCTGGAACCAAAAAGGGATTTTACCTTTAACCAAAAAAAGGTTATCCTATGGGACAGCTGAAGAACCCTTTTTTCTAAGAGTGTATAACAATGAGCTCCAACATGGATTTGTAAATGATGTCATATGAGGAGTATTCGAGAAGCGTTGAAATTACACATGGACTCCTGGGGGTTCTGGAGTGGTCTGACATCCAGGGCTGGTTCCAGACATAACCCACCTAGCAAAATGTTGTTGAAAAGACGACTATGCCTGACGTCCAATCTACGTTCGGTTTTGGTTGAAAGTGTTGTTGAAAATACTTGTTTTTTATGTAATTGAAAAGACGACTATACAAAGATGTCACTCTAAGTTCGGTTCTGGTTGAAAGTGAAAGTTGAAGAGACATCTTTTCAGGTCGTTGCTTCGACGATTTAAACGTAATTCCAAAGTACTTGCATACACACAGACTCAGTATAAGAAATGTGTCTATGAACAATTTTATTAACAATCATACATCACTCCAGTATTTACACACAGTATTCATTTACAGCATTCAAGTGCTAATTGTCTGTATTCCATTCCTGAAGAAGCATGACTGAAATCTCCTACTCATATTTCAAACATCCAGCTTGACAAAAGCAAAAAAAAACATTGTTCCATGCCTCACCATTAAGTAAATTATTGCCTATACATATTAACAAGGGGGTTTCCATTCGGTTTTGATATTTCATATTTACATTTCATGTAACATTTTATTTATTTTTATTTTTTTATAAATAAATTTTACCCCCTTTTCTCCCCAATTTTCGTGGTATCCAATCGCTAGTAATTACTATCTTGTCTGATCGCTACAACTCCCGTACGGGCTCGGGAGAGACGAAGGTCGAAAGCCATGCGTCCTCCGAAGCACAACCCAACCAAGCTGCCCAACCTGCTTCTTAACACAGCGCGCCTCCAACCCGGAAGCCAGCCGCACCAATGTGTCGGAGGAAACACCGTGCACCTGGCCCCCTTGGTTAGCGCGCACTGCGCCCGGCCCGCCACAGGAGTCGCTGGAGCGCGATGAGACAAGGATTTCCCTACCGGCCAAACCCTCCCTAACCCGGACGACGCTAGGCCAATTGTGCGTCAACCCACGGACCTCCCGGTCGCGGCCGGCTGCGACAGAGCGTGGGCGCGAACCCAGAGACTCTGGTGGCGCAGCTAGCGTCCTATGGCTATTTTGCATACAACCTTCCCATCACATTTTGGGAATGGTGCAGGATAGTTGCTTGGCTTTGGGACAATCTCAGTATGTTTAACCTTTTACTGCAATGTGCTAAATCAGTCACACAGTGTTTCTTGGTAGTCTTAAAAAAAATATTATTTGAAACAAAAGTATACCCCTCACACACATGGTTATGGGCTTAAAAACAAGAAGACACCGGTACCATGTCAGATATTACACTTTATATACATCACAGAAGACGGAAATATAACAAAACCATTTCAGACAGAAACACCAGATTTTCTGTGGGGGAAAAATAAATACTGTTAATTAATTATGAAATCATGAAAAATCATGACAAATTTCACCCATGAGGCCACTAGAGGGTGCTTTGGTAATTAGACCGCAGGTAAGGAACTTGACCCCAAAAAAGTAACTTTCTTAGTATTTCATTACTTAAGAGAATGTTTCCTAAAAGCTCAAACACGGTTACATTTCAGTTCAATTTTAGGAATGTTCTAGGAACTTTCTTCAAATGGTTTGACACTGGGAATATTCTCAAATAGTTCAGAGAACATTAAGAGTGTCAAGGTTGTGCGCTACTGGTGTAGAAGTCAGGTGCAGGAGAGCAGAGAGTTGTGATCAGGCGCACACTTTTTATTTGGCAGAAGCAAACAACAGACGGACGCAACTGCGTCAAACAAACCTCCAGCCAAAGGCAAAAGTGAAAAGCGCAACAAAGTCACAAGGATGCAAAATGTTTAACAATTAAACACACCACGGGTTGAACATGGTACCTGGAGAAAAACCAGCTTGGCGTGTCACACAAAACACGTAACAAAAACAATTCCACACAAAGACATGGGGAAAACAGGGAATATATATGTAGTGTGATTAGGGAATGTAAACCAGGTGTGCGAGGAAACAAGACAAAACACATGGAACAATGAAAAGTGGAGCAGCGATGGCTTGAAGGCCAGTGATGTCGACCGCCAAACGCCGCCCGAACAAGGAGAGGAGCCGACTTCGGTGGAAGTCGTGACAAAAGAGCAATGTTTGGCTTTGGGAATTTTGCTACTTCAGCATAATATTTCCTACAGGTTTCTTCATAGTTCTATTTAAAGTCATGTTCTCAAATTGTTCCGAGGACGTTAAGAAAACCTTCCATGAAAACTTTAGTAATGTTCAGAGAACAGTCTAAGAATGTTATTTAAAAACATATACATTCCGTTCTCAGCATCAACAAAACTCTCTCTATCCTCTATCTTGTTAAGTGTGTTCAGGTTTGTTGGCCACGCCCACTAATTGGCTACACCTGATCTTAATGAGTGCTTGCTTCCTTTGAAACTGGGTCTGTTTGAATAGACTAAAATAAACAGATTTGTATGCGTAAAAAAATATGGCATGCCAGCTCTATCCTGGTGGTGAAGTGGACTAATTACATGGATAGAGAACAGAAGACTATAGGTTTGAATCTCACTGATGCCGTGTCACAAAAAAAGAAATGTGTTTGCATTATTAATGCCTAAGGAAATACATTTCCATCTGTCTTATCTGTGCTTGGAGTTTTTTTTTAAGTTAACAAAAAATAAGCTAGTAATGTTTAAAGTCTTACTGAAACATTCAGTGAAAGTTTTAAGGAAGTTCTTGAAAACCCCCTAAATAACCTATAATTTCCATTTTCAGAGCCTTAATAAAACCACCCAGAGTAAAACATTCTCAGAACCTCCATGCAACCAAAAATAAACCTTCCCAGAACAGGCAGTGTTCACTTCTATTCTATCAGTCAGGTAATTTATGGCTTCGTTCCCAGAACCAACAGGAAACCAAAAACGTATGTTCCCACAACTTCCAAGGAAACAAATGTAGTGCTGTTTATTTATCGTGTGAGAGGACACCACATCTCAAATCATAAAATGATATGCCAATTATCTAATCAGAGTAGTTCTGAGGAAATAGCCTACAAGCAGTATCTCACTAATGTATTCAATAGTTTTGACTCATATCTGTCTATAAATCACTCTTGACTGGAGTATATGAGATTTATTAACGAATTCCCGTCAATGTATAGATAACAAATGATAAGGGAACAGCCTTATGTAAATACATTTTATCAACAGGTATGGATACAACCTAGTGGGAGGAGTTGCCTTTTCTATTGGAACTTTTATGAACTAGGTGCTCTGCTTATTGGCATTATTTGGAACATAACTTAATCCGTTTGACACAACCAAACACGAATCACAATGAATTTACTTATTTCATTTTTCTTTGCCACCATTGTGAAGATTCAAGGGGCAGGTGAGTGTATTCATTTATTTATTCAATCCTAGTAACTAACATGTGTGTACTTGCATTGGGTTTACAATGTTGAGGAAGCTACTCTGAAAATGTAGTTAGCTAAGTTATAAAGCTAAATATATTACAAACTACAGTAAACGCTTGGTACTTTGGAATTCCACAACAAATATCATAGAAATGCATTAATAAAATAGTAATTTTGTCTGAGATGTAATAAAACAAAGAACTGATGTAACTCACAGTAGCAGATTAATCAGAAGGCAAAATGTTCAGTGTGTATGAAATATAAATGGTCAATTATGGAGACTTGATCAGCCCAACTGCCTGCTTATTGTAAGTAAATATCCAATGTTTTCTCATTAAATGCACTGGAATGAGAGGGAAATTATGACATTTTGTCAAAGCTTACCCCACTATGTGGTGATGAAACTACTGAATTAGATACATGATTTTGAAATTCAACTACCACTTTCTCAGAGAATGAAATGTTCTGAATATACATTTCTATCACCTGTGGCAAGTTAACCTTTCTAATGCTATCTGCCAAAAGCCAATATTATTGGGTGTTCCTTTATAGCTGTCTGTATCTGATTGACAAAGGTTAACCTTAACAGTGAACTTTGCCACACATCTTTGTCCTTAAATCCCTTCTCTAGATTGGTGCTACCAGTCCCAGGTTACATGCGGTAGCAACTGCACAGGTAAACCATATACAGTACATATGTGACAGTGTAGATTGCCTCTGTGTTGTATTTTGATTGGCAACAGGTGTCCAGAGGATCAGGGTTGGTCTAATGATGCTTTATTTTCTGATAAAGAAACAAACATCCATAAATTCAATGTTGTGCTGCCCTTATGCACCAACTATTCTGTAAAGTATTAATTAACAACAGGGTACATGAATAGCCATGCTAGCCCAATGACGACATGTGCAGAGAAAACTACAATAACCCAAATCAATTCAAATGTTATTGGTCACATACACATTTTTTAAAATCTTATTATTTAACCTTTATTTAACTAGGCAAGTCAGTTAAGAACAAATTCTTATTTTCAATGACAGCCTAGGAACAGTGGGTAAACTGCTTTGTTCAGGGGCAGAACAACAGATTTTTACCTTGTCAGCGTGGGGATTTGATTTTGCAACCTTCCAGTTACTAGTCCAACACTCTAACCACTAGGCTATCTGCCACCCCAAATCAAATATAACGAATGTTCTGTCTCAATATTCGCTGAGAAGGACCTGATGGTTGGGCAACGGTTGCTGGGACATGTGACGGAAGAGCCCAATCTCCAATTAACATTGTGACGAGAAGAACCCTACCAGACGGACGCCTTACACCATTCACATTCACTGGGTACCAAGAGGCTTTCCATGGTTTCATCACAAACAATGGTCACACTGGTAAGTTGCTATATAGATGCTGCATTACATTTACAGTACAATGTCCCCTGCTAATGATACAGTATATCAGCATGGTGTATTGTAGTTGTATTGAACATGAATAGCAAGGCCTATTCACCGTTTTAATGCCTTGATATTTCACAGATTTGACATAAGCTCAAAGCTCCGTAACATAGACTGAACAATATAATAGTACAGTACATGCAAGGTCCATGGACTCCACATATCTGCTCTTACATGGACTAAAGCTTTCATATCTCTGCAGTTCAAGTGGACCTGCCTGCCACAGCGAAGGTTCAGGGTGGAGATCTGGCGGTGCCATACAAGGCAGTACAGCTCCACCTGCACTGGGGCAAGGATGGAGGCCCTGGATCAGAACACACCATTGATGGAGAACGATATCCCATGGAGGTTTGGTGACCAAAAGAAAGGAAACATTCACAATCCATTTTCATGGTCTTGATTTGTGTTTATTGCATTGTTTTTACGGTCATTTGGGTACAGTATGTGTACAGTAATTATACAGCAATCACATTTTCATACACTGAGTGTTCACATTTTATTTATCCTCAGCTGCATATTGTTAATATAAAAGAGGAATACAACTCTTTGGCTGAAGCTCTGAAAAACCCTGCAGGGGTTGGAGTTCTTGGATTCTTTTATGAGGTATTAACTATGAGATTATTATGAGATTATCCATGAGATGTACAACTGTAATATTTTTATTTGGGTTGTTAGGACATTTGATTGATGATACTTATCTTATATTTTCAGGAATCAAGAAGCTCCAACCAAAAATATGACGCCATTGTAAATGCTCTGAACACTATCAAACATCCCAGTAAGTCATATAATCCCATAAACAACAGCCATTGTTATGTAATATTTTATGGGATGGATCCAGGTAGATAATACTCCAGGATCAGGATCATACAGGGATAGGCCTATGTGAAAGTGCCCATAGTTTCCAGTCACATTGGCATAAGTGCCAAGAGTCTAAAGTACAACTGGCATTTTTCAAAGATTTCAAAAGTTTAATTGTCTCATGTACAAGATACAGCAGGTGTAAAATAGTACAGTTAAATATTTAACTTCTTTAGGATTGGTCGGTCCCCTGCAGGACGGTTGAGCTAACATAGGCTAATGCGATTAGCATGACGTTGTAAGTAACAAGAAAATTTCCTAGGACATAGCCATATCTGATATTGACAGAAAGCTTAAATTCTTGTTGATCTAACTGCACTGTCCAATTTACAGTAGCTATTACAGTGAAATAATTCCATGCTATTGTTTGAGGAGAGTGCATCGTTTTGAACATGAAAACTTATTAATAAACAAATTAGGCACATTTGGGCATTCTTGAAACAAAATTTGGAACAGAAATACAATGGTTCATTGCATCAGTCTGAAACGTTGCACGTACATTGATGCCACCTAATGGACAAAATCTAAATTGCACCTGGACTGAAATAATACATTATGGCCTTTCTCATTTCAAAAATTATTGTACCAAAAAAATACAAAAGAACGGTTGTTTTTTTATTTGTATTATCTTTAACCAGATGTAATGTGTTATATTCTCCTACATTCCTTTCACATTTCCACAAACTTCAAAGTGTTTCCTTTCAAATGGTACCAAGAATATGCATATCCTTGCTTCAGGGCCTGAGCTACAGACAGTTAGATTTGGGTATGTAATTTTAGGCGAAAATTGAAAAAAAGGGTGCAGTAACTCTTAATCCTTAAGAGTTAACTTGCAAGCTCTTTCCCAACCATGCAATAACGGTAATATACAGTTCCTCCAGAAAGTGACTCCTGTGGCGGTGCCGGGTGCAGTGTGGCTGGGCTGGGCTGTGTTTTGGAGGACGCACTGCTCTCGACCTTCACCTCTCCCGAGTCCGTACAGGAGTTTCAGCGATGAGACAAGACTGTAACAATCAATTGGATACCACGAAAATGGGGGAAAATGTTGTTGTCAAAGTGAAATAATGTTTTTAGAAATGTGTACAAATTAATTAAAAATGAAAAGCTGAAATATCTTGAGTCAACAACTATTCAACCCCTTTGTTATGGCAAGCCTAAATAAATTCAGGAGTAAAAATGAGCTTAACAAGTCACATAATAAGTTGCATGGACTCACTCTGTGTGCAATAATAGGGTTTAAATGTTTTTTATGACTACATCATCTCTACTCATTTTTTTATGACTACATCAGATCAAAATAAAATTTTATTTGTCACATACACATGGTTAGCAGATGTTAATGCGAGTGTAGCGAAATGCTTGTGCTTCTAGTTCCGACCATGCAGTAATATCTAACAAGTAATCTAACCTAACAATTTCACAACAACTACCTTATACACAAGTGTAAAGGAATAAATAAGAATATGTACATAAAAATATATGAATGAGTGATGGCCGAACGGCATAGGCAAGATGCAGTAGATGGTATAGAGTACAGTATATACATATGAGATGAGTAATGTAGGGTATGTAAACATTATATAAAGTGCCATTGTTTAAAGTGGTTAGTGATACCTCACACATACAATTATCTGTAAGGTCTCTCAGTCCAGCAGTGAATTTCAAACACAGATTCAACTCTATTGGTAGATGGGTAAAAAAAGCAGACATTGAATATCCCTTTGAGCATGGTGAAGTTATTAATTACACTTTGGATGGGGTATCAATACACCCAGTCACTACAAAGATACACCCGTCCTTCCTAACTAATTTGCCGGAGAGGAAGGAAACCGCTCAGGTGACTTTAAAACAGTTACAGCATTTAATGGATCAACAAAATTATAGATAGTCCATAATACTAACCTAATTGAAAGAAGCCTGTACAGAATCAAAAATATTCCAAAGCATGCATCCAGTTTGCAACAAAGGCACTAAAGTAATACTGGAAACATTTTGGCAAAGCAATTCGCTTTTTGCCCTGAATACAAAGTGTTATGTTTGGGGAAATGTAACGATATTCCTCTTCGTCTGATGAAGAGTAGTCAAGATTGGACCAAAACGCAGCGTGGTAAGTGTCCATGTTAAATTTATTTAACTCAGAACACTAAATAACAAAAACAACAAAAAGACGAACGAAACCGAAACAGTTCTGTCTGGTGCAGACACAAAGACAGAAAACAACTATCCACAACACACAGGTGGAAAAAGGCTACCTAAGTATGGTTCTCAATCAGAGACAACGATTGACAGCTGCCTCTGATTGGGAACCATACCAGGCCAAACACATAGAAAAGGACAACATAGAACAAAACATAGAATGCCCACCCCAACTCACGCCCATATCAAACCAAAATAGAGACATAAAAAGGGATCTCTAAGGTCAGGGCGTGTCAGGAAAATCCAACACATTACTGTGTACCCCTCTTCATATTTTCAAGCATAGTGATGGCTGCATCATGCGTATGCTTTTAAATCGTTAAGGAATAGGTAGTTTTTCAGGATAAGAAAGAAATGGAATGGAGCTAAGCACAGGCAAAATCCTTGAGGAAAATCTGGTTCAGTCTGTTTTCCACCAGATTAATTCATCTTTCAGCATGACAATTACCTAAAACACAATGCCAAATCTACACTGGAGTTGCTTACCAAGAAGACAGTGAATGTTCCTGAGTGGCCGAGTTACAGTTTTGACTTAAATCTACTTGAAAATCTATGGCAAGACCTGAAAATGGTGATCAACAACCAATTTGACATGGCTTGAAGAATTTTGAAAAGAATAATGGGCAAATGTTGAAAAATCCATTTGTGGAAAGCTCTTAGAGACTTACCCAGAAAGACACAGATGTAATCGCTGCCAAAGGTACTTCTACTAAGTATTAACTCAGGGGTGTGAATACTTATCTAAATAAGATATTTATGTATTTCATTTTCAAAAAATTTACAAACATTTCTGGAAACATGTTTTCACTGTTATTATGGGGTAATGGGTGTAGATGCGTTAAAAAATAATAATTGTATCCGTAACACATGAAAATGTGTAATAAGTCAAGAGGTATGAATACTTTCTGAATGCACTGTAGATGAGAAGAAACACACGTGAAATACGAGAAAATAAAAACATTTAAACAGTTATTTACAGGTCAGTGACAGTACCATTAATACAATGTGCAGGGGTACTGGAGTGATTGGGATAGGTATGAACATGTAAATGGGGTAAAAGTGACTAGTAGCAGGATAAATTGCAATGTTAATAATAATCAATAAAGCAGCAGTGAACGGTAATAGTAATCACTATAATCACTATGGCAGCTATGTGGTGTGTGCCTTGTGATGTGTGAGTGTACAGATATAGGATTTTAATTTGAGCCAGCCTACTACAGTAGGAAAATAATCCTGCAGCAACAGGAAATGTGGATTATAATTAATGGACATTTTTGTAGGCATTGATACATTTTTTGTAAGGGGAAATCAAGTCTGAAATTTCAGGGTGGAAATGTGAGAGTTTCCTTTTGCGAATGTTTAGACCAATTTCTAACATGTATGGACCACTGATGTATAAAATAACCAAGACCTTAATCACGCAGCTGACCCATCCCCGCAATATTTTAGTTCTGGGTTAACCAAGATTAACCAAGAAGAAGTGACTGGCTGCAATCCACACTTTGGTTTTGGTAGAAAAGTCACTGCCAAGAAACTCCTATGTTAGCATTTTTAGACTAAAAACATTATTTTACCTAGCATAACACTATTACAACAGGGTGACTGTTTTGGAATAAAATTGTAAGTATATTCTCTTAAACATCTACTGTATTGTGTGCTTATTGTTAAACCATTGATATGTCCTAGTTGTCATTTTGAGACCTTAAGGAGCATCAGGTACTGCTGGAATGTTTACCTGTCACGCCCTGACCTTAGAGAGCCTTTTTTATTCTCTATTTGGTTAGGTCAGGGTGTGACTTGGGTGGGCAGATCTATATTTCTATTTCTTTGCTGGCCTTGTATGGTTCCCAATCAGAGGCAGCTGTGTATCGTTGTCTCTGATTGGGGATCATACTTAGGCAGCCCTTTTTCCCACCTTAGATTGTGGGATCTTGTTTTTGTTAGTTACTGTGTAGCCTGCAGAACGTTACGTTCGTTTATATTTTGTTGTTTTTGGTGTTCATCTAATAAAGTAAGATGTTACCACGCTGCACCTTGGTCTCCTCATTCCATCAACGGACGTGACAGAAGATCCCACCACCAAGTGACCCAGCAGCGTGCCCAGGAGTGGAGGACATCCTGGACCTGGGAGGAGGTAATGGCAGGGGACAAGACCTTGCCATGGAAGCAGGCGGAGGCAGTGAGAGTGGAACAGCAACGAAACCAGGAATCAAGGAAACGACGGAAGCCCGAGAGGCAGCCTCAAAACATTTTTTGGGGGGGGAACACGGGGTGGCGAGCGGAGGAAAGGTGGGAACAAGAACCAACTCCCTGTAATTACGATGAGGAGTTGGTCACGGTTCAGATACCATGTGTTCCGGTTCGTGCCTCCAGTGCGCACCCTTAGCCCGGTGCGTTCTGTGCCTGCTTTCCGTACTTGCCGTGCTAAGGTGAGCATCTGTCCAGGACGGGTTGTGCCGGCTCAGCGCTCCAGGTCTCCAGTATGCCTCCTCGGAACACGATATCCTGCGCCGGCTCTACGCACTGTGTTTCCAGTGCGCCTTCACAGCCCAGTGCGTCCTGAGCCAGCGCCCCGCACTTGCCGGGTTAAAGTGAGCATCCAGCCAGGACGGGTTGTGCCCGCGCTACGCTCCAGACCTCCAGTGCGCCTCCACGGTCCAGTACGTCCTGTGCCTCCTCCACGCACAGAGCCTCCAGTGATGATCCATGGCCCGGAGCCTCCAGTGGTGTTCCATGGCCCGAAGCCTCCAGTGATGATCCATGGCCCGAAGCCTCCAGTGATGATCCATGGCCCGAAGCCTCCAGTGATGATCCATGGCACGAAGCCTCCAGTGATGATCCATGGCCCGAAGCATCCAGTGATGATCCATGGCCCGAAGCATCCAGTGGTGATCCATGGCATTGAGCCTCCAGCGGTGATCCATGGCACTGAGCCTCCAGCAACGATCCAAGGTCCGGAGCCTCCTGCGACGGTCCCCGGTCCGGAGCCTCCTGCGACGGTCCCCGGTCCGGAGCCTGCGGCGACGGTCCCCGGTTCGGTTCCTCCGGCGACGGTCCCCGGTTCGGTTCCTCCGGCGACGATCCCCGGTTCGGTTCTTCCGGCAGTGATGTACGGTCCGGAGTCCGCGACGACCATCTACGGTCCGGAGTCCCCGGCGACGATCCCTGCACCAGAGGCACCACCGAAGTGGGGGGAGCCTTAAGCGGAGCAGGGTCTGCGTCCCGCACCGGAGCCTCCACCGAGATGAGATGCCCACCCGGACCCTCCCCTATAGGTTCAGGTTTGCGGCCGGAGTCCGCACCTTTGGGGGGGGTACTGTCACGCCCTGACCTTAGAGAGCCTTTTTTATTCTCTATTTAGTTAGGTCAGGGTGTGACTTGGGTGGGCAAATCTATGTTTCTATTTCTTTGTTGGCCTAGTATGGTTCCCAATCAGAGGCAGCTGTGTATCGTTGTCTCTGATTGGGGATCATACTTAGGCAGCCCTTTTTCCCACCTTAGATTGTGGGATCTCGTTTTTGTTAGTTACTGTGTAGCCTGCAGAACATTACGTTCGTTTATATTTTGTTGTTTTTGGTGTTCATCTAATAAAGTAAGATGTACGCTTACCACGCTGCACCTTGGTCTCCTCATTCCATCAACGGACGTGACATTACCAATGGCATGTTCATCTTTTTGTGAGAAATTATACTGGTCACTCAAAACCAGGGGTTGCAACCGGTTCAGAGAACAGAAATGAAAACCGAAAAATAACAAAATGTTCAGAGAAACGGAAACAGAACCAGGAACGAAAGGGATCTCTAGTGTTACGAAACAGAACTGTTATTTTCAAATCTTGAGAACGAGTTAATAACATTCTTTTTAGTTCCAAAAATATTCCTAATGTCTAGTATGTACTTCTGTATAATTAGAATGTTAGAATAGCCTAAACATGTTCCAAATCCCGGCATGATGCTCAGCGTTTCAAGCCAAGCAGCATGTCGCTCTCTCCCGACCCGTGAAATTTCAGTCGGATCTTGCGCCTGCACTTATCTGACCAATCAAACATGTAAACAACTCTTACCTCTTGGGCTCCCGAGTGGTGCAGTGGTCTAAGACACTGCATCTCAGTGTAAGAGGCGCACTACAGTCCCTGGTTTGAATCCAGGCTGAATCACATCTGGCCGTGATTGAGAGACCCATAGGTTGTCTGGGTTTGGCTGGGATAGGCCATCATTGTAAATAAGAATTTGTTCTCAACTGACTTGCCTAGTTAAATAAAAAATACTTGTTCCACAGCAAGCTGCTCAGTTGGCACTATTTGGAGGAGTAATTTAACGAGCTAAATGTAAAAATGATTTCACAGTTTAAGAAATGAACAAAAAGGAACTATATGAACTGTTACTTTTTGGGGGTTCAAACCGCTTTAGAACTTTATTTTCTGATCGGAACACTGGAACAACAAAACATAGGGGTTCTGCTCGGAACAGAATGATTGGAAAAGTATTTCGGTTCCAGCCCCTGCTCTAAACATTTATAAAGTATTTATAAAGTATAAATATCCCACACTTTAGATGAGTCCACGCAAAAATACTTAACTAATGACTAGTAAATTATCTTATAAATGATCTTATGAATCATTATTAAATAGGTTACTAACTTTTTTACAAATGTGGGTGTAAATGATGAATAAAATATTTAATAATCCATTATAAATGCTTTAATACGTGGAGTTATTATAAAGTGCTACCCAAGATAAAAATGTCCTGCACTGCAGGAATGTTTTCCTGTAGCAGGGTGATCAAATTAAATCCTAGATCTGTATGTGTGTGGCGTCAGTAGTGAGTGTGTGAGCGTGGGTGCATGAGTGCGTGTACATGTGGGTATGTGTGAATGAGAAGAGTGTCAGTGTAGGTGTGTGTGCCTGAGTGGTAGAGACCTGTGGTTGAGCATAGAGACAGAGCAGGTAGTCAGTGCGGAAAGTCTGGAAGGGAGGGCAGGGGTAGTTAGCTTCTTTCCCCAGGCCATAAGACTGTTGAAGTTATCTCAGTGCCTGTTGGTTCGAGACCCGATGCTCCGGTACCGCCTACCAGACGGGAGCAGGGAGAACAGTCCATGGCTCGGGTGGCTGGAATCCTTGGCAACTGTATATTTATTTTCCATTGTATTTATTGTGTCCAACTTTAGGCTCAAACACTACCCTTAGTGAAGTGTCCCTGGACATGCTCATCCCCTCTCGGAGTAATATGACCAGCTACTTCCGCTACAATGGCTCTCTCACCACACCCGCCTGTGTAGAATCTGTCGTCTGGACAATGTTCGAAAATACTATTCCTCTCAGCAGGCAACAGGTGCTTTATAGAATCACCTTTGACATTATACTGTACCTCACCTATGTCACCTTTATACTTGACATTATACCTGTACAATCATACAATTACCTGCTGTCAGGAAATTAACTGTAAAACTGCAAATGGTTAACTCTGCCCCATAACAATTTGTGTAGAATTGCAAGAAATTTGCCGTTTCCTCCCAAAACAATCTCAGAACTTTTGGGGGCCATTCGAAACTGTGGTACGCCACTGGTCTAACATGTTTTCATCTTTGTGTCTTACAGCTTGCTGCATTTTCTCAGCTTCAGTTTGCTGATGGAAAGCCTATGGTGGGAACCTATCGCCCAGTCCAGCTATTGAATGGTCGCCAGGTGTATCGCTCTGGAAGTCAAGTTGTCTTAGTCAGCACTCTGCTACTCATCACCTCTGTGATATCAGCCATTGGACTCCCACTGCCCAACTAAATACCAGGATCTTTGGATTTGGGTATCAGTGAATTAGAGAGTGCCTGATATTGTCAAAATCTCAAATGCTTATATTTCGCTTTGCTATGCAGATGTTCTCTTTCAAGTTTACTTTACTTGCCAAATTATAGTTGATACAGTTTATTCAAGGGGGTAATGTGTTTAAGGACACAGCATAAATTATGCACCAAAACATTTTATATTTTTATTGTTATGTATAAAATAATACTTGAGATGGCATTGAGCCAAGCATTGTTATTACGCTCTTATTACCTTCTTCATATCATTATTGTTAATATTTAATTAACCTCAAACTTCCTATTGTTATTGAACGGTCAATGTCATTATGTGACCTGTGCTTTCCAGCAACACAACTGTTGAGAATCAGTATCAAAGCACTGGAACTCTGATCTATATTGTCCGGTAACAAACCACATCCATGTATTTTTTGTATAAATAAAATCAAATTGTATTGGTCACATACATATGATTAGCAGATGTTATTGCGGGTGTAGCGAAATGCTTGTGCTGCTAGCTCCGACAGTGCAGTAATATCTAACAAGTAATATCTAACAAATTACACAACATATACCCAATACACACAAATCTAAGTAGGAATTAATTAAGACTATATACATATAGACGAGGGATGTCAGAGCGGAACGGACTGTAGAATAGTATTGAGATGAGTAATGCAAGATATGTAAACATTATCAAGTGAATGAGATACCGTAGAATAGTATAGAAAAAGTATATACTGTACATATGAGATGAGTAATGCCAGATATGTAAACATTAAGTGACGAAGATACCGTAGAATAGTATAGAATACAGTATATCCATAAGAGAAGAATAATGCAAGATATGTAAACATTATTAAGTGACTAAGATACCGTAGAATAGTATAGAATACAGCATATACATATGAGATGAGTAATGCCAGATATGTAAATATTATTAAAGTGACTAGTGTTCCATTATTAAAGTGGCCAGTGATTTCTAGTCTATGCCTATAGGTAGCAGCCTCTAATGTGCTAGTGATGGCTGTTTAATAGTCTGATGGCCTTGGGGCGGCAGGTAGCCTAGTGGTTAGAGCATTGGACTAGCAACCGGAAGGTTGCAAGATTGAATCCCTGAGCTGACAAGCTGAAAATCTGTTGTTCTGCTCCTGAACAAGGCAATTAAGCAACCCACTGTTCCTAGGCCATCATTGTAAATAAGAATTTGTTTTTAACTGGCTTGCCTAGTTAAAGAAAGGTAAATATAAATAATAAGAAAAAAAGGCTATTTTGATTTATTCTTATGTAATTTCTTCAACAGTCCACCAAGTGGCAGTAATGAGTATCAGAGCACACCTACCATTCCTTTCTGCATCCTTTTTGACCACTACACTGCACAAAGCAATGCAAGATGTACAACTCCCAAGGTGAGTACTTTCTTATTTCCACCCAAAAGTCGTTGTGTCCCCCCCCCCCCCCCCCCCCACACACACACAAAATGTGGTCATATAACCATGTGTTTTGACTGAAAATATAATTTCCAGTCTGTAGACTTTAGACTTCCCATAGCCTGGTCAGGTTAGTCAGGACACCCCACACCTAACAATGTCACACTAGTCTAATCAGGGATAATTCAATCAATCCCTAGTCAACAACCTGTGGATAATAGCCACTGATTCCATTTAGGGCACTTCTTGTTTAGATACAGGTAGGCTACACTATCCATTTCACCTTAAGTAATCCCATGTTAAAAAGAAATAGCACTGCAGTGAGTTGAGCCAGGGGAATAATCTACTACCTACTCAATCATGTTTAGCTATTGCTATAGGCAGTGGCGATTTTAACATGTAAATCTTGGTGGGGCAAAAAATAAAAAGTGGGATGCATGCCAGCAAAGCCACTACACAACACTAAACAATGCATTTATTTCACTATAACGGTGACAAACGGTGCCCACAAAGTGTTAGGGCCTTACATAAAGCTGTCCCAACAGCAGTCCCAACATCTTACCACTGCTACACCTGGCTATCAGCGGAGCCTTGTCTGGCAGCGAAACAGTTCATTCAGCCTAATTTACTGCCTTTTAAAAAAACATATCTGATATGGCTGACTTGTTTAAACAAATGTGGTTTCTAATGACAATTGAGATGTACAAACTATGTCATAAGGGGACAACAAGCGGATAAGAGACAATCTGTAATTTAGATTAAGACGTTAATGAGCGAGCTAGGACGGACGTAGTCAATATAACTATTTGTTTAGCGCTTTTGAAATGTACAGAATTCAGAACATCGGCCGTTCTTATGGTGTTCTCACAGTACACCAAGTCAGGATACATAAAGGGGGCATATAAGCAGACATTGAAAGCTCTTAAAATATTAAATGATTACATTTCTCTAAAACAGTAGGTGGAATTAAGAGGGGTAAATAGACCAAATTATTAGGGGGAGGCACATGGGCTACCAACATCTCACTACACAACAAACACTAGTATTACTTTCTTCGCTACAGTATACATATCTCCCTGGCATATTACATAATTTATGCAGCAGCATAAAATACATTTTTGGACTCACCTTGTTGTGCTGTGCTCACTCGAACAACACTCGTCATCAAAGTCTGGAATTCTCTGGATTTATGGTGCTTTGAAAACAACTGGGAACTTAGAAAAAAACAAGGTTGAATCATGATGACGTCATTGATCTTCAGGTCCGTAGCTCTAGAAAGAGGCCGGATTTACAATTCAGAGTTGGATGACTGTTCAAAGCTTCTTTTCCCAGTCGGAGCTCGTTTATTCCCGAGTTCCAAGTTGTCTTGAACTAAGTGTGTCACGCCCTGACCTTAGAGATCCTTTTAATTCTCTATTTGGTTAGGTCAGGGTGTGACTAGGGTGGGCAATCTATGTTTTCTATTTCTTTGTTGGCCTGGTATGGTTCCCAATCAGAGGCAGCTGTCTATCGTTGTCTCTGATTGGGGATCATATTTAGGCAGCCTTTTCCCACCTGTTGTTTGTGGGATCTTGTTTTTGTGTAGCTGCCTGTGAGCAGCCCAGAACGTCACGTTTCGTTTTCTTCTGTATTGTTTTTGGTGAGTTTCATATTTATTAATCATGTGGAACTCTAAGTACGCTGCGCCTTGGTCCATTCATTCAGACGACCGTGACACAGTAAAGTCAAGTTTTTGCAGTTCCAAGTTAACAGTTGTTTTGAGCGTGGCACAAATCATGCTTCATTGACAGCATGCCCAATGTTGAATGTTTATCATTTTAAACTTGGAAAAGAGACCCTTATTCACAGATTTGGGACCACACAGCCACTCCACTGAATAGCAGGCTAGTGATTGCTTTGCAATGCTTTCAGTTAGCCACTGTCACTGATTCCTTCCAAACCACTCATTGTTGAATTTGCGATTTCCAACTTGTGTAATGTGTATGTCCAAAGGCAAATGAGCACTGATACATTTTATCTATAATTTCTCTTCATTATTTCTCTTCATATGACAGGCATTTAAAAGGATTTGCCAGTAGACTGTCGACTTGATTCATGATGATGAGTGCTAGCTTAGATTTTGAAAGTATGGTGTTGACATGATCAGTCCAAACAAAGCTACTGTACATATAACGTTATTTGACGTCATTTTATCTGAGGCCAATGACCTTAAACCTTCTTGGATGGGCACTTCTAATGTAACTCTATGGCAGCACCCAAGGAGCTAGAATTTTCTAGCTCTACCCTTAGAATTGGCGGTGACGTAGTGTCCCCATGAGTGACAGAACACTGAACCAATCACGGCGCAAAGCTCCATATTTTCTGCTGGCTTGCCCCACCACAGAAAGCACTGAGCTAGGCTGAAACACCTGCATTTTGGAGCTGCCTTACTCAAGAAAACAAAAAAGAGACCATTTTTGTGTGTGGCTTTATTAACACAATGATATATTTTTTTTTACATTGTTTGCGAACTGATATGTGACATGTATTAATGCCAAAATAATATGCAAAACACATATTTATTTATTTTTGCTAAAAATGTGGAGCTCAAAACAGGTGGGGCTCTGCCCTGAATGACGGGTTGCCACTGGCTATAGGACTTCTTCAAGGAGGCTAAAGCTGCACGTAACACCCTGGACCAGAGCTACTCAAGGACCATATTCTTACCATCTGTCTATAATACTTATATTATTTCATGGTAGTTACATAGGCAGGTACAGTGTAATTATGGTGTAGGGAGGTTGAAATATTAGTAGTGATGCCCATTGAAATCATTAAATGTGAGAGAAATGGTAGGTCTTCAAGTATCTTCAACTAAATAAAGAGAAGGTAGAGTGTAGGCGTGGAACGCATCGCTGTTTGTTGTAAACATTTCACAAAAATATCTTGCACAGTTTGCACACCCAGTTTCCACCCATCACCACTTCCTCCTCTCTTGCCTGACTTGACTCTGAGGTTTAGGTTGTCTTGACAACAGAGGACATGTCTCACTTAAAAGTAATTTCACAAGTTTCAGTTGTGCCTATTACATATAGCCCATTTTCTGCTGCTGTAAACTGGGGTAATGGTATGTGTTAGTGTTCTTCTCTGTTGGCAAAATGCATTATAAGACTCACTACTGTAAGTCGTTCTGGATAAGAGAATCTGCTACAGTAAATGACTCAAATGTAAAATGGAAGACAAAAGAATAAACAGTAGCGTAACCTATCCCATCAAATCTTTTAAAGCAATGAAAAGCTGATATCTGCACCTCCTCTTTTTTTAAAACAGGTTATGGATCAATTGGATCAATAAATAAAGGTAAAAATGAATTAAACCATGTCTGAGATACACCCTCATAAGACATACGTGTTCTTTTTACTCCTACACTCCTTTAATAGTGGATCTATGCTATTAAAAGCCTAAAACAATTTTTTTTGTGAATCCCATCAAAGGTTCAGCACATCCTGAGCTTTTGATCTCTTCTCTAGGTTATAGTCAACATAGACAGCACGTCAATATGTCAAATCAATTTGAAAGCGATCAATAAAATATGCATACATTTCACAATATCTAAGTAGCTAATTTTTTCATTGGGCGGTAGGTAGCCTAGTGGTTAGACTGTTGGGCCAGTAACAGAAAGGTTGCTGGATTGAATCCCTGAGCAGACAAGGTAAAAAATATTTTGTTCTGCCCCTGAACAAGGCACTGTTCCCCATAATTGTAAATAAGAATTTGTTCTTAACTGACTTGCGTGTTTAAAAATGTTTTTTGTTATGTTCTGCATACCCTTAAAAGAGGGCACCTCTGACTGTGTCCCAAATGGCACCCTATTCCTCATATAATGCACTACTTTTGTCCAGAGCTCGATGGGCCCTGGTCAAAAGTAGTGCACTGTAAAGGAAAAAGAGTGCCATTTGGGGTACATACTCTGTCATCAGTGAAGATGTCTGTCTATGTGGGCTGTATGGGCGTAGGTTGGTTGGTGTATCTCAGAGATAGAAGGAGAGATTGCTATAGAGGGACTGTTAGACCTCTTCCTGTGGTTTACACCACGTGACTACGAAGCTTAATAAGAACACCACTGTTAGTTCATACTTCTGTTTCTGCTGGGATAGAGGAGAGAAAGATGGTAAGACCGTGTGATATACTGACTGAGATATATTCATTGAATATCATTTTGTATAAAACATATGAGAGGTTTACTGTATGGTGGCAGTAATATATTGTAACATTTTATTGGTTCTACTGGTTGAGACGATTTTAGTACACTTTTATAAATTATGAGATCATTTTGTTACACATCCGCAATGCATTACAAAAAAAACATCACGTTTTTGTGACGATTTAGTAAGTTCCTGTTTTGAATTTGCTCTACGGATTGGACTGAGGGGTTCTGAGCAGAACCAAACACGAAGCTGCCACAGCAACGAGAAGATACTGATGTACAGTGCAGTCATCCATAAAGTAGAGAGTACTACTAAACTCCTCTGCACAGTGTAGTGTTTCCTACTTTATGGATGACTGTACTGTTGGCTACGAAGGAAAATTCTACAAGGACTCCATTGACATCAATGAACGATTCTGAAAAGCTTGGAGACCATGGTCTATTTTTAAGTTGTATTACATTTTTGTACTAGAAATACAGTCCTATGAATAAATGTTAAGTTCCCGTTAAGTATTCAGTCATGTTTCTCAAATAAAAGTAGATTTGATTGCAATATTGTACTAATGAAAATAAATAAATTGTGTTTCTTGCTTTCCATGGTTTATGGTCATTCTACTATTGTAGATATTTGTATAACAATCACAGTGCAGTTGATAGTAAAAGTGGTTGTACAGTTACAATTGTTTCAGTGTTCAGCATCCGGTTATGATGAAGATCCTGCACTGTATAATTCTAAACCCACTAACATGAGGAACAAGTGTACGAAACAGATTTTCAGAAAATGAACAGTTTAATAGTACTGCTGAATTCTGCATAGATATCTTCATTCAATGTGCTCAATGTTCCCATCAGAATCTCAGTTGGTATTTACCAAAATAAAAAATAAAAAACAATTGTACATATTACTAAGGAAGAAAATAATATCTCTAACAGGAAAGATTGCTCACAGCCTTCACGATAAAATGTGCATGGATATTTCCTGAACCGAAAGATGTATTAAGGCAAATATAGGCATAACTACAACATACATCCCCATCAGCAAAGTGAGAATAAAAATCATATTTTTAAGGCTACAATACCCTAGCTGCTGACAAAGCATTATGTAATACGATAACCATGATGTCATTATTTTGGCCAATCTTACTGCACCTTAAAATGTCCACCAAAAGGTTTGTAGTTCATAGGATTTATTTGGACAGAGCTAAATCTGTCTACTGCGTTACTGTGCGTGATAGCCTGCACACGGCTCATAAAAACCCTATTCCATGATCATTACAAATCCTGGAGGAGATTTCTGTGGTCACATGTACTTATGCAGAAGAAAAAATATGACAAAATCTTGATCTTTGACACAGTAATATCCCTTCAGATATCCTTGAAAACGTTTTTTTGTTCATTGTATCTGATTCTGATTCTTGGCATAATCTCATGTATCGGATGCTCCTTGTTAATCCTATTCCCATGGTAGTGGTTCCAGGTAGTTGGATGGCACCAGACCTCTCAGCCCATGAAGGTCCCCCTGGATGGAGATTAGACATTAGCAAAGCAGTTAGATATACAGGTCCCCCTGGATGGAGATTAGACATTAGCAAAGCATTTAGATATAGAACCAATGGAAAACAAGGTTCAATTTCCCCAAAGACTACTTAATGCAGTCCAACACTCACATAATAGAATCCATCTTCATCCATATCACCAAACACATATATTATGTCCCCTGCACGGAAGGCGAGCTCAGCCTACAAGAAAGTTATTGGGGGGAAAAGTTACTGTTCATTTGGTGTAGCTGTAATATGCACAGTAAGGCCCTATAACTGGGATTACCTCAAAATTGGAGTTCACTAAATTCAAAAGAACAAAATAAGAACGTTAAAGTGGATTTGGACACCCATGTGGAGGTTACACACTCACGTCGCTGTCCATGTTGGGGGAACTTTCCCAAGGGTCATACTCAAAGATGGCCACCATCCTGCGGACGACCAAGTCATCTAGCACGCTGGACTCCTCACTGGGATCTGATGGGAAACATAGATGTCAAGAGTTGAAGGATTAGATCATAGGACTGCATCCCAAATGGCACCAGGGCCCTGGTCAAAAGTAGTACACTACACTATATAGGGAATAGGGTGCCTTTGGGACGCACACCAGATCTCAATTGTCATCATTAAGAAATCTCAGATTATTTTTAATATAAATTATTTCAGAGAGAGTGAGAGAGAAAGAGAGTGTGAGCGAGAGTGAGAGAAAGAGATACCTGTGTGGTCGACAGGCAGGAAACCCTGCTGCATGAGCTGATGCTTGAGGTAGTCATCATCCACTGGGATCTCAGATACCATGTTACTAGGCACGACACCAGACAGACCACCAGACTCCCCGTGGTAGAAACCATCATCGTCTTTATCTCCAAACACCTGGCAGAGACAGAGACAATGTCAGCCATTTTGTTTTCATGAGATTTTTTTGGTAATGATACAGATCTACTGTGCATGTGTAAAAGAAAGGAACATGAGTGGAAAGTTATCGGTTCAACATCAACCAGTTTGCAAATAATGACAGGAAATGAGGAAACCACAACTTTTGCACATCATGTAGGCCTACGCATTAACAGAGAACAAACAGGAAACACCAGCATCTAGAAAATCCAATATACTGTACAACTGTTTATAATCTGCCTACCTCATATTAACCCAGCCATGTTCAAACTTGGTTTGATCATATCTACCCCTTTAAAATGGGAGGTTACTCTTTACATAAGGTATATTAAAGAGGAGTATTTAAAAAGGAGTTTATAAGTTATTTATAAACTGTCAATCATTGGTTGGTATAAACAGTTATTACGCAATGGTTGATATTCTACAGTACAGATAAACTACTCAGTACATTACCTTGATGATCTGTCCTGGCACAAAAGGGAGCTCCTCCGCAGCGGTCTCAGGGTTTGGGGACATCGCAGCAGGGTTGTATGGGAAAAGAGCCACAAAGAGTCGGACAGGGGGTTCCTGAGACACCTGGCTGGACACCTGGCTGGCGGTCTCCAGCTCCCATTGCCTAATATCCTCTGGTGTAGCAATTCTCAGTCCATCAGGGTAAAGAAACACATCCACTCCTAGCATCCCCTCCATTAGCTCTTATGTGAGTGAGAGCAACCCTGATGACAGTTAAGGGCCAGAATGTGTTGGTTTTAACAATAAAGAAGCATTTTTATCAACTTCCACTGTCCTCCAAGAGTTTCTGAATTCCCTCTTCACTTCAGTGAGAGCAACCCCTCTCAGCTCTACACTGGGCAGACAGATGGTTGCTGGAGACAACAGGGCTCTCCTTACCCTCACCCTTTATGAAGCTAAGCTGCCTGAGGCTGTAATCCTCTTTGAGGAAAGTGGATAACATTCTCGTCCCAACCCTCTCTACCTGTGGGACACAGTCTGTCTGTAGAAGTGTAGTAGCAAGAGAAGAATGCTCAGCTTTGCATGCGCTAAAGATGTGCATTGTTGGGTGAAGTTTAAATGAAAGATGATAGTGTATAGCACTACTAGGGTTTGGCTGGTGTAGGCCGTCATTGTAAATAAGACTTTGTTCTTAATTAACCTCTCTAGGATAGGTGGGACGGTAGCGTCCCACTTGGCCAAAATCCAGAAAAAATGTAGCGCGCCAAATTCAAATATATTACTATAAAAATCAATCTTTCATGAAATCACACATGAAAGAGACCAAATTAAAGCTACACATGTTGTGAATCCAGCCAACATGTCAGATTTCAAAAAGGATTTACGGGGAAAGCACACCAAATAATTATGTTAGCTCAGTACATAGCCACAGAAAAACACAGCCATTTTCCCAGCAAAAGATAGTAGTAACAAAAAACAGAAATAGAGATAAAATTAATCACTAACCTTTGAACATCTTCATCAGATGACACTCATATGACATCATGTTACACAATACATTTATGTTTTGTTCGATAATGTGCATATTTATATCCACAAATCTCGGTTTACATTGGCGCCATGTTCAGAAATGCCTCCAAAATATCCGGAGTAATTACAGAGAGCCACGTCAAATAACAGAAATACTCATCATAAACTTTGATGAAAGATACATGTTTTACATATAATTAAAGATACACTTGTTCCTAATGCAACCGCTGTGTCAGATTTTTTTTAAACTTGACGTAAATTTACGTAAGATTGAATTTGATCAACAAAAGTGTATTGTTCCATATCAGAAGGTGTTGCTGTACTGTTCCATTTGTTTGGCAAGACAGCTGTGCATGGCTGCATCTCACTGTAGTAGGCTGTAGGCTATGTTTTGGTTATTTGGATCTCCATTTGCCTTTTGTTTACTGTGTTTGTTTACTGTTAATTTAACTAGCCTAAATATAGATTGTTTCATGCCTTTATCAACATTTAGTTTACTAGGCCTACTTGGTACCGCTGTTTTGTTCTGTTCACATTCATTCGTTGGCATTTGCAGTAGTGTTGGTATTCTAAGCCAAACTGCTATTCAGTATTTTCGTTAGCATGCATGAATAACTAGGCTACTTCTTTCAGCATTTGCATTATTTTGGTAAGACAGCTGTGTGTACAGGTGCATTCACATAGGCTGTTTGTAATAGGTGAATTGCAGCCTATATCCATTACCAAAAAGGCCTTGCTTTAGTATATAGTGCGCTGTCCATTGTGCTGATACAGCGCAGCAGCGATTTTGCGCCAACCTGTCACTTCAAAAGCACTCAATTAATGGTCTCGGAGTCTCTGCATTTGAACTTTGTGTTTATTGGGGTATAGCATGATATAAGCAGAATTCAATATAATTCCAATGCAAGAACCCCGACAGCGTGTTCCAATTCCCGCAAATATTCAGCAACTTTGCACAGCCATTGAATTGGAGTGGGACAACATTCCACAGGCCACAATCAACAGCCTGATCAACTCTATGCGAAAGAGATGTCTTGCGCTGCATAAGGAAAATAGTGGTCACACCAGATACTGACTGGTTTTCTGATCCACACCCCTACCTTTTTTTTAAGGTATCTGTGACCAACAGATGCATATCTGTATTCCCAGTCATCTGAAATCCATAGATTAAGGCCTAACAAATGTATTTCAATTGACTGATGTCCTTATATGAATTGTATCTCAATAAAATTGTTGAAATTGTTGCATGTTACATTTATATTTTTGTTGAGTGTATTTGATTAAGAATTTTAGGACCCCTTTAGATATAAAAATATAGAAACAAAAATGGTTTGATGAAACATTGAATTTGGCATTACTGCTATTAGCCCATAGAAACACATTGAATAACACATTCATACAAGGAAAAACAGTTAGTCTCTCCAAACAATTCTAAATTAAGTTTGTTTTGAAGTGTCTATCCTATATCTGAGATATAAGAATGATCAGGAAACATTTTTTTTAATGACACATATTTAATAGCTTTTTAGGGGCTAAACTACTTCCATATATACTTCCATTCATTCATGGTACCGGGCTATCTTCAAGCGAGTCTTGTGGGCATCCTAGACCAAAAACAACCGACATGTACGTGTTCATGAGAGACTCACCTTTCCATAGAGGGGTCATAGACGCAGCCCATGCAAAAAAACAGATATCTCGAGCTTAAACAGACAGATTTTTATGGGGATTTTTTTATTATGCTAATTTGATTTCCGCAGGGGCACAGAAATTGACTCAAGACGGTTTTAAAGTTATATTGCGACTCAACTCAACTTCCTTCTCTGAACTTAGGTCAGCAACAGATTATCTCTCTCACCACTGCCTTGACAAATGGAAGGGGTTGAAACTAAGGTGAAGAGTGTGGAAACAGTGATTGAGTGAGAGAGGAGAGAAAGAAAGGGGGGAGAGAGGGGAGTGAGAAGAAAGGGGAGAAAGGGAGAGAGAAGGAGAGATGGCAGTATTCTATCTCCATAAGAAAGAGAGACAGAAATAAATAAATAAAGAAGAGTGAGAGAGTGAGAGAAATAAATAAATAAGAGAGAGAGAGTGAGAGAAAGAAAGAAAGAAAGAAAGAAGAGAGAGAAAGAAAGAAAGAAGAGAGTGTGAGAGAAAGAAAGAGTGAGAGAAAGGCAGGCAGAGAGAAGAAAGAAGGGAAGGGTTGGTGCCTTTGCAGCCGACCTACATTGAAGGTCTGAGAGACAGAAAATAATCATCTGACGTTTGTGATACCTTAATCAGCTTGGAACATCTTTACTAATTAGCTGATCTGTCTCTCCAACTGGAGCCAGGTGTGAACCAACAGTGTCCTGATTCTGCAGAATGCATGTTCGCCATTGTCCCCAATACAACAATACATGTAGAACTCCTATCCAGCTAATATTGAGACTTTTGTGACTGACAAAGCATACTACCTGCACCTATAGTACTCTGAAACTATGTCAAAACATTTCAAATACATGAGGTTTAGGGGTGAATCCTAAACTTACCCTTAGGTAGAATTTTCACTATATTAACATCAATGGGAAGTTGGGATTCATCCCTTACTGATTCGCAAATGCAAGGAGTTAGCACTGGCCGTGATGATTCATCCATCCTTTGCACTGAGTCATGACTTTGTACCATGCTGTACCAGCAGAGGGTGTTCTGACTGACTCATTGTATTGGTGCTGCTGGACTAAAGGTACAGCAAGCAGGAGGTCCCTTCTCCATCACTCCATCTCCCTGCAGAAATGTGCTTTTAATGCACTGACATTGTGTGCGATATAGTGCACTACTTGGTCAACAGTAGTGCACTATATAGGGAATAGGGTTGCATTTGGGTCTTCCCACACCCATTGAATATGAATAAGGAGGATACCTGATCTTTGAAAAATGTTTGACAAGACTTCCAGTTGGGTTGCAACAATAGTATCTGATTTTCTCAGAAGAAACAGGTATCACAATCAAGTTGTGACACTAGTAATGCCAAATAGTTGTATTAAGCTTATCTTCCCAGGAGAGGTCACCCTTTACATTGGTAACAGTGAGTGGTTTGTTCAGTGACAGGTGTTAGGTAGAGGTAGTGGTAGGTTTAGGGTTGAGCTGGGGTGTGGAGTTGAAGCTAGGGTTAGGGTTATGACTAGGGTTATTATGGTTATGCTTGAGCCGGGGTGTGGGCATGAAGTTAAGGATAAGGTTATGGCTGGTTATCGGTTAGGGTAACGGTTAGGTTTAGAATGACTAAGGAGTCCTGTTGGACTAAATTTCCCACATTGATTGCCTAGTGGGAATGAAACAGGAAATCTGATTCGCTCTCATCCCAGATATGCAGTACCTCTGGATTCCCATGTAAGGACTGTTACATCAGTAGCAAGACACCCACCTTTCTGAGTGATGACGCAGCCGGGGGAAAGTGTGAGGAACGAGAAAGGGTGTCCCGTCGGCACTAGCACAGACTGCACAGAACAGCTGCAGCCTAGGTTCGCACAGAATTTCACAGCATTGTAAGAAGTAGACATATTATTTTATCCCATAACCTATAGAATAACGTTCACACTAACCAAATATTAAAATGGTTGATCGCGAGCAGCTGGTGCAGAAAGCCAGGCTGGCTGAACAGGCTGAAAGATATGATGACATGGCAGCTGCCATGAAATCGGTAAGTCTCTCCAAAACGATTGCATGTGAATAGCCTACGAATAAGGTCTATGATTTGGTGTTCAATAAAACATTGAATTCTCTACAATGTAATTCTAATGAATATGAATTATCTCTATTTAGATATTTTATTCCATTCCTAGAGATGTGATGTGTATAGAAATTAAACATTTTGATATTAGATTCAGTAAAGGTTTTGCCAGCAATCCTAATTACTACACTGCATTGAAATACTAGCCTACACCAATACTAGCCTACACCATTCAGAATATCAAGTCTGTTTCATAGGGCGCAATCACTGTTTAATTATAACGAATAGAATAGCCTACATGTGGAGCTCAAACATTCAAGAAACATTCAAGAAAGGCAATCAATGTATGCTATTGAACGCTCCTTGGGCGGTGCCAGTTTCGTGTCTTTAAAAGAAATGCAGTGGAGTAATATTACCACGAAATGTATTCAGAGGCACCAAATAACATTGATTTCTCTGTCAAACGTGTTCCTCGCGTTATAAAATTACATTTGATAAATGTGTTCTATGCCACTGGGTACAGATGTCAATTCAACTTCTATTCCACGTTGGTTCAACGTAATTTCATTGAAATGATGTAGAAACAACGTTGATTTAATGTATGCCCAGTGGGACTTAATTCCCCATGTGATTTGTTAAATTCAGATCAGTTAGAATTGGTCTTTAGGATTGTGCCATGTGAGGTTGCTCGAATATTGATAGATTTAATTAAATAATTGCCTCGTAATAATAGTATTTTTTTTAAAGTATATTTGTGAGTAAATCTGTCCTCTATTGAATATATATATATATATATGTGTGTGTGTGTGTCTGTTAATAGAGGCTACAGATGTTCTCTGAATGAGCATCTATTCCTGCATAAATGGTTATTCAGTTTCCAGCTCTTTACACAAAAAAAATGTAGGAGGCAGCATAATTCTCTCTAGAATGTTCTGTATTTTGTCGTATTGCAGTGAGTCAATGATCAGATTGGATATTGGTCCTTTTGTTATCAGTCGTTGAGTTACTTGATCACATTATCATTCTGCATTGCACCTGTATGTCGCATTGTGTGTCACTGTCAACATGTGCAGTAGCCTCTCTAGACATACTGTATGTCTGGATATGGATAGGGTGAAGCTGTGTGTTCTTTAAAGCAATTTAATGAAATGTACATTATTGTTTGGTTTATTGATACAGGTCTCACACTGTGTGAAAAAATGCATTGTCATTAGGCCCTAAACCTAAATGGCCAGTCTCCTCCTGACATCTTAACCATTATTATTATTACCTAGTAACACTTTCTGTCTCATCGGCTGCATAATTTAGATCTATTTCTCCTGCAGATTTCTGGTTGCACGCAATGGCATTTTAGTGATGTGTGCATGTGGGATTCCTTTCCCTTTAAGCAATCTGCTGGGTCAGTCCATGCAGTCAGAACTGGGCCTTTTTGCAGTGTAGGGGTGTGTACTCGTTCCCCTCTCCAATGGGAAATCCCTTGTCACTGCAGCCAGGGTTCACTTGATGGCAGGAAAAAGCAATGAGAGGTATAATTTTATGTTCTGATTTCACCTTGTACAGTACAGTACAATATTATTCTGCATACATGTTTGCATTGGTTCCTTAATGCATCAATGCAGTAAGATGCAATTATAAGCAGTGCTGCTTTGTCAGTGAATGCGTTGAATGGCATTTGTTTTATTTTATTATGTAATGTATTTACAGTAGCATAATGTGTTCAGGATAGTCGTGACAGATTTTTACCCAGCCCGTCAATAATTGTTTGGGCTGGCAATTAGGTATTCAGATCAGTATGGTAGGCTGCCTCTCTTTATTTATATTGACTGACATCAGCATTTTGGTACAATGATGATTCACTGACAAGAAATGCATATGATGGGCTTTTCCAACATCACTTGTGGTTTTTTGCACTCTCAGGCCATTATGTTTCTTACATATCCATCAAGATGGACTAACAATCAGATAGTAATTGAACATTTGCTTAATAATACCATGGCATTTGAGCTGTCAAGTGTATGTTCTTGCATTTAAAGCTGGGAAGGAAAAACGCCTGCTTAGAAGCATTCTGTCATCCATGCACACGATGGCTGTGACGTCACCTATCAGCCGCATTCTTTGTGCTCCTCTACCAGGCTGGGAGGGGAATGTCACATCAGCTCACCAGAAAGGAGAAATATTAGCTTCCCAATGAGAGAGAGCACTTTGCTAGAATGAGCCACCCATTAAGCTGTATTTCCTCTGTAGCTGTATTTATACTGTAGCCTTGTGCTGTCTGCATCTTCCCTCTCTATAGTTATAATCTAGATAATCTAATTATTTAGCCGATATTGATTTAGATGGAGATAAAAACTTCTGTTTTATCGATATAAGGTTATCTGGAAGTGGACTGGAAGTGATATAGTACGGAGCGTCTCAGGTCTTTACAGTTGCTCTTAATGTGATATTCAACGAAGATAGGGGGGTCATTCCACAAAATGAGTGTCTTTTGCATCCCTTTGATATTTTAAGTAGAAATTATGCACCAATATTGCATTTTAAAAGCCTGTAATATGAAACGAAGTGCCCTTTAATATAGACCACATGGATAATTCACCCTCTGTGACTTCCAGGATGACTTTAAACCATTTAACTTCAGAATTTCACCATCATTCTAAAGCCATAGTTATTTTGTTGTTTTGAAAAAGTAATTTCTGAATATTATTCTTTATTTCATGTGATTAGTGATTGATTTTAAGGTTAAAAAAACACCTTTCCCTGAACTGAACTCTCATTTTAATATGGTGAAAATATTCCATTTAAAATAAAAAAATGTTTTCAAAAGAAACAAATGAGGTAGACTGACAGTGACATGCTTACTTACAGGTCCTTTTCCAACAATGCAGAATTAAAGAGAAAAATAAAATAAACATTGAACATCTAATAGTCAAATCATAGTTTAAAAGCAGGTGAGCTGGCTCTACTCATTTTGGCCATTTTCTAGTGTTTTGTGAGGGAAACAGAGTGGGTTGAGCATAACACGTCAACCCTGTTACCCATAGATATACAGACTATAAATGTTTTAACAATGAAAAACATATACTTGCATTCAATTGCTCCTTCATGTTGTACACAATAAGCTTCCATTCCCCCTGTCACACAGGGATTTATGGCTGATTTAAGTGTTACGGTCAACCCTGCTACTTTATTTGACTATTTATTTATTTAACCTCTTGAAATGGGAAAACATTTTTTTATTAAGTTAAACATGTGCTCTTTATGACAGAATGTATGTGAAATCTAAATATTTTTTTCCACCAAGTTACACATCTCAAAGGGCACCGCATTTGTGGAATGACCCAGGGAAGATACAGTATATGACATTTGTGTGTGGGTTAAACTGTTGAGAATATTTTTGGTTACTTATTGTAATTTGCTACCCAATGTCTTTCAGTCAGAGCCACTAAATACCTTGTAGGTTACTGGAATGAGGTGTAGCATTTAGACCAAGTCAGGTTTTACAAACGTTAAAAGTTCAAAGGTTACTTATCAATTGTGCTTTTTACAGTACACTATTTGACATTCCTGGAATTAACACGTTTCCTCCTACATTGTACGTATAGAGTCAAGTAGTAGGTGAAAAGCATGTCCTGGGTGACAGCATTACATGGGGTTTCAGACAGATGAAAAGGTCAGTTTAAAGCAGCGGAGAAGGTCAGGGAGACACATGAACTGCCTGAGCGATGATCGACTGACCGTCTACACTTACACTGCAGCTGCCCCTGGATTCCTCGTGGGAACATAGCTACCTCCAATCCTCTGCCCCCTCTCCAGTCCCAACCCCCACTCTCTCTCACTATCATGAATATGGTTCTCCACTTGCTAGCATTAGCTGTCCACATGACAGCTGGAGCTACTGGTGCACTAAATGAGCTGATTGCCATGGAAACTGGGAATTGCACATGATGAGTTGAATCTTGCTCATTCCCAAGAACAACATACTGTACAGTAGATATGATAGGTATGATACTGTATATGGTTGTGACATAGAGTACAGTAAATGCTCTGATATGATTTCCTGTAAAACCACACCTTCTGTACGTGATATTGTTGAAAGATAACTGTTTACATTCATGAATGCATAATATAGGGGTTTATTGGCTGTCTTATACATCTTCCTAAATCACTGCCCAGATAGTGCATTTATGACCACTGCTCTGTCCCCTCCTCAGGTAACAGAGCTGAATGAGGCCCTATCTAACGAGGAGAGGAACCTCCTGTCTGTGGCCTATAAGAATGTGGTGGGGGCCCGCCGTTCCTCTTGGAGGGTGATCTCTAGCATCGAGCAGAAGACCTCTGCAGATGGAAATGAGAAAAAGATTGAAATGGTTCGGGCCTACAGGGAGAAGATTGAGAAGGAGCTGGAGGCTGTGTGTCAGGACGTGCTCAACCTTCTGGATAACTACCTGATCAAGAACTGCAACGAGACGCAGCACGAGAGCAAGGTGTTTTACCTGAAGATGAAGGGCGACTACTACCGCTACCTGGCTGAGGTGGCCACGGGTGAGAAGAGGGCCACCGTCATCGAGTCATCAGAGAAAGCTTACAACGAGGCCCATGAGATCAGCAAAGAGCACATGCAGCCCACCCACCCCATCCGCCTCGGCTTGGCTCTCAACTACTCTGTGTTTTACTACGAGATCCAGAATGCCCCTGAGCAGGCCTGTCATCTGGCCAAGACCGCCTTCGATGACGCTATTGCTGAGCTGGACACCCTGAACGAGGACTCCTACAAAGACTCAACTCTCATCATGCAGCTGCTCCGAGACAACTTAACACTGTGGACAAGTGACCAGCAGGATGATGAGGGAGGGGAGGGTAACAAAGATTAATAAACCACACTTAGAAAAAATATATAAATATATAATGAAAGGCCAGTGGGCTTTGGTAGCCGCTTTTGCTGATGATCGTACCGCAGCAGCAGTTCTTTATTTTTCCATGTGTTAAAAGAAAAGAATCAAAAGAAAGGTGAGAGGGGAGGTTACATCTTAGTTTAATATATATATAAATATATATGAATGGTTGAAAGGGCTGCCATCTTCTTGATTTTCTCTTTGACGTTTGCCAAAACCACTGAAATGTCAGTCAATCCGCCTGAAGTGGTCGTTGTTGGATTGGTTTGGCAGCCTCACACTGGCATAAGGACTGGTGTCGTTGTACCAAGGGAAGCAGCTTAGTTAGGTTTATGCATGATAGAGATGCAGACACTTGAGGAAGGGAAAAAAAAACACTTGAGTGAGAGTGCCTCACAAAAATAGCTTGCAATGGTTCCAGTACTAGTTTAACCTCATATTCATTATCTCCAGCACCAAACCAGTGTCCACATATGTGAAACAGCACGTTTCTATGATCTGTGGTCCTACAAAAGGTCCTACAAAATGCTTCTCTGTGACATCACGAGTTCTAGCCATTATGATATATAATATCACTCACTCTTGAAGGGAGTGCACGAAAGCTAAAAGTATTAATCTGACCAAATCAACTAGAAAAAGTGCAATGCAGATGTTTTGTAAAGGTTAGATGTTTATTGTAAAGTTAATGCCAATCATGCCAATGATGGCAATGAGAAAATACTGTTATCAATTTCCTCTTTCACATGACTTCTAGTTTTAGGTAAATTTGGCATTAAATCCAATGTGACTGTCCTCTGACTGCTCTAAATATGATACTGGAACCATAGCTTAACCTCCAATAGAGTCTATCTAAAGGCAGAGACATGATCTTAAAGCAGCTGCAGAGTTTGTGGTTTACTTCTGTGTTTGTTTTATTAAATGCACTTGCCTACTATACTGTTTCTTCAGTGTAAGATGATTACTACAATAATATCGATTATTCAGTATTGTGCATGCTGGTGATGTATTGAAACATACAGTAGCTTGACTTTATTAACTTATACTGTGGGTGTTAAGTATTCATATGATTGAGAAAACATAGGCTTTGTCTGATTATTTCTTATTTATAACTTATTCTTATTTTGTTTATATTTGCTATACCAAAATGGTGATCGTAAAAATGTATATGTTATGAGCATTGCTATAGTGGCATGCAATATGTGTATTTCATTTGTTAATGGAAGAAAAAAAGTGGGGAAAAACACACCAGTGATTGCCTAACCTTACCAACTGGTGTTTGTAACGGTAAATTATAATAATGGCTTTGTCACATTAAATTATAATAATGGCATTGTAAAACAAATACTTTGTTCTTTGAACTATATTTGAGTATTTATTTTGTCATGTTATTAACCAGTTTGAACAATGGTGAAGTTTTCAGAATCTGTGTTTCTGTTATGAATTCACAACATGGACCACAATTTATTTCTGACAGTATACATTTTTTGTTTGTTTTTATACCTTTTAGCTGTTCCTGAGTGACAAATATCTTGAATGTGAGTCATTATGTAGCAGTTGCACAAGAAATGAGAACTATGATAATAAAAAAAGAATATGACAAAATGATAAATGCACCATTTCCATGGTGGTCGAGTGTATTGTTGTGATGTCACTAATAAGTAAACTTTTGCTTTTTAAAGAAAAGTATTTAAGATAGAATGTTGTAAACTCTTGTGTGCTGCTAGTATGCTATTCTTGTGTGCCTCCTTTGCCACTTCAAATAGTTGATTCAGCATACTCCATAGGCATCCTCAATAACCATGTATGCAAACAGAGAATCACAAGGACACACTAAAAACCCACTTGCGCTTTTAGATCTACACAAACTTGTATGACACCAGTGCAGTGAGTGCACATGTCTGCTCATGCAATATAATGCAAACGCTAGTCCAATAATAGCTGGCGATTAGGACTTCAGGTTGAAGCAAACAGGGAGAGTCATTTGTCATACACTGTTAACGTTATTTACCCCCGAGGGCTGAATGTCCCAACTGAATGATTTCCACCACAACAAAATAATGGATCTAAATGATCTAGGACTTTAACAGAGTCACAAATGCCAACCTATTCCCTATATATTGCACTACTTTTGACCAGAGCCCTATTGGTCTTGGTCAAAAGTAATGCACTATAGGTAATATGGTGTCATTTGGGAAGCCACCTATAGTCTTTAACCCACTCTGTACATCTCACATCCTCTGAGCTAACCATGTATCCAAATATATATTGCTGAAGATGTGGTTCTCTATCTTGCTGCTATGCTCTCTAGATTTTATTCGATGTATTATCTTGATCGTAATGGGCTAAAACTCAGCAAATTCTATTTTTTGGTGTCAGATATTATCACTTGCCCTGGCAAACCCAAACACCTTGAGGTGTGTCAGATTTAGATATTTATATTCATAAGCCTACGGTGTTACTTTATGCCATCTATCTAGTGCCATCAACAGAGAGACACTGTTATACCTTCTGTTTTTGCCATGCTAATCTCAGAACAGTTAACACATGTCATTTAGTAAGTACAGTTAACACGTCATTAAACCTGGTACTTAATTAACTTACATACTCCCTTCTGGGTCACAAGGCAACTTTTGAACACTGTATGTTACTTTTTCCGTCTGTATGTCAACGCAGGTAGCGAGAGTGAACGATTCAGATGACTTTGCATCGCATAGAAACTTTAAACTCTTTTATCATTTGTTTAGTTTAGTTTTTTGGACACATCAGAAGGGATGGTTCATACACTAAGAACATTTCATTCATTGTTTTGATATACAGTAATGTTTAATTTAATTTTGTTTTTTTTGCTATTTTGTTTGTGTTTATTTATTGAACTGTAATGTTGTTTGACACAGATCCTTGTGTCTGTGCGTTTAGGTAGAACAGTACTGTAACATGTATGCTCTCTTTTCTCTGAAATGGAATTCAACTTCAATTGAATCAAGTAAAGGGTTGGCACCATGGCTATACAACAGAAAAAATGTAGACTGAAGGAACATAATCTTATCAACAAATCAATTACTATTAAAATGGGTTTAATGAATCATGTACAGTGTATTTTTAGGAAATTTCGTTGCTATCTGTTGCTCATTCAAGCTATTTGTTTGCCAGTATATACAGTATACATTGTTTATTACAGTAGATATTTATTTTTGTCATTCTGAACTACCAGCTTATTCACTATACTTCATCCTATAAACTTAGTTCTACAATGTTTCCTGTCCTCTCCAGTATTTCACTCAGTTCTACAACGTTTCCAGTATTTTACTCATAGACATTTTAAAAATGAGAGTGTAGTGCACCATATACTTATTAGAAATGAGAGTGTAGTGCACCATATACATATTAGAAAGGAGAGTGTAGTGCACCATATACATATTAGAAAGGAGAGTGTAGTGCACCATATACATATTAGAAGGGAGAGTGTAGTGCACCATATACATATTAGAAGGGAGAGTGTAGTGCACCATATACATATTAGAAGGGAGAGTGTAGTGCACCATATACTTATTAGAAATGAGAGTGTAGTGCACCATATACTTATTAGAAATGAGAGTGTAGTGGACCATATACATATTAGAAGGGAGAGTGTAGTGCACCATATACTTATTAGAAATGAGAGTGTAGTGCACCATATACATATTAGAAAGGAGAGTGTAGTGCACCATATACATATTAGAAAGGAGAGTGTAGTGCACCATATACATATTAGAAGGGAGAGTGTAGTGCACCATATACATATTAGAAGGGAGAGTGTGGTGCACCATATACATATTAGAAAGGAGAGTGTAGTGCACCATATACATATTAGAAGGGAGAGTGTAGTGCACCATATACATATTAGAAGGGAGAGTGTAGTGCACCATATACATATTAGAAAGGAGAGTGTAGTGCACCATATACATATTAGAAAGGAGAGTGTAGTGCACCATATACATATTAGAAAGGAGAGTGTAGAGCACCATATACATATTAGAAAGGAGAGTGTAGTGCACCATATACTTATTAGAAAGGAGAGTGTAGTGCACCATATACATATTAGAAGGGAGAGTGTAGTGCACCATATACATATTAGAAAGGAGAGTGTAGTGCACCATATACATATTAGAAAGGAGAGTGTAGTGCACCGTATACATATTAGAAAGGAGAGTGTAGTGCACCATATACATATTAGAAAGGAGAGTGTAGTGCACCATATACATATTAGAAAGGAGAGTGTATGGCACCATATACATATTAGAAAGGAGAGTGTAGTGCACCATATACATATTAGAAGGGAGAGTGTAGTGCACCATATACATATTAGAAGGGAGAGTGTAGTGCACCATATACATATTAGAAAGGAGAGTGTAGTGCACCATATACATATTAGAAAGGAGAGTGTATGGCACCATATACATATTAGAAAGGAGAGTGTAGTGCACCATATACATATTAGAAGGGAGAGTGTAGTGCACCATATACATATTAGAAGGGAGAGTGTAGTGCACCATATACATATTAGAAGGGAGAGTGTATGGCACCATATACATATTAGAAGGGAGAGTGTAGTGCACCATATACATATTAGAAGGGAGAGTGTAGTGCACCATATACATATTAGAAGGGAGAGTGTATGGCACCATATACATATTAGAAATGAGAGTGTAGTGCACCATATACATATTAGAAGGGAGAGTGTAGTGCACCATATACATATTAGAAGGGAGAGTGTAGTGCACCATATACATATTAGAAGGGAGAGTGTAGTGCACCATATACATATTAGAAGGGAGAGTGTAGTGCACCATATACATATTAGAAATGAGAGTGTAGTGCACCATATACATATTAGAAAGGAGAGTGTAGTGCACCATATACATATTAGAAGGGAGAGTGTAGTGCACCATATACATATTAGAAAGGAGAGTGTAGTGCACCATATACATATTAGAAGGGAGAGTGTGGTGCACCATATACATATTAGAAGGGAGAGTGTAGAGCACCATATACATATTAGAAAGGAGAGTGTATGGCACCATAGACATTTAAAAAATGAGTGTAGTGCACCATTGGACAGTGTGACAGAGAAACCAATTTGGGACACTGCTCTCATTTGAAACACTTATGTGCTGGGTCAGAGATACTGGGTCAGAGGTCATAGTTCAAACAGGCTTGTATTTATCTGTGGAAACTGTGTATGTGTGCATGTGCATGTGTATGTGAGTGTGTGTATGAGAGAAAGAGTGAGAGAGACAGAGAGAGATAAGGTGCTTTGCACATCATCATCTATACAATCACAATATGGATCAAAGCATACTTCTAGGCTATAACAATAGAGACCACATATACTGTACTCTCTTCCTATGGGTGAAATATAGTGTGCCTACTCAAAACATACATTTCATTATCATAATTTGAAAGAAACTGATATGCTTGTGGGACAATAAATCTCTGTCATGTGGATGCTATAAGTCAATGATATCTGCCATACCCCAACAGTAGTTTCACATACACGCACGCACACACACACAAGTTATTCATGCACATCTGTTTAATGCAATCCGGAAACAGAACCCCACAATGACTGATAAGATGAAATGGCAAGCTGTTGGATCCCCAAACCCTAGACTGCAGTCTCTTGCTGCAGCCTGCTGTACTGAAGCTTTCATGAGATGAATTTCTGTTCTTGGAATGGTCTCCCTTGCCAGCCAATAGCTGATAGGCTCACCCTGCGCAGCCACCAATCCCATTCCTGTTGCTAGGGCTATAATAAGCCTCCTGTTATTAGCCCCAGTTCCTTGCTGCACTGTTCAGACACCTATACCATCCTGCAAAAAAAGATGAAAGCTCAAGCAGCAGAGGAAGCATTAGAATTCAGCAGCACCAACCTGTCCCCCACGCTGTGTTGTAGTGCACTACATTATCTGCATTAAGGACGACAAGACCAACATTCATACGGTGTCCAATAGATTGTGAAAGTATCTTTGAAACAATGACAAAATGATTTATCTGCTAACATTGGTCCTTTTTTCCGACCTTCTAAGCATCTGATGATTTCCTGGATTGCGGCAACATAGACTAGACAGCAGTCAACAACGATACTATAGTATAATCAAGTTAACCAGATACGTTCTCTTTATGTATAAATCACTGATAAATCATGTCAAACCTATTCTATGGGCTCTATTCACATGGTAACACTTTAAAGGGTTTATATTGCATTTACAAATTATTAAATAACCGAAAACGTAATTATAAACCTTTAAGAGGATGTGAGGTCAGTGTTCTTCCTCTGGTCAAAGTGTCAAAATGAGGTCTGGGGTTTTAAAGCAGCCCACTGAGTTAAAAACTGAGAACCGAGAAGGCCAGCATCCCGGGGTCGCCTCTTCACTGTTGACGTTGAGACTGGTGTTTTGCGGGTACTATTTAATGAAGCTGCCAGTTGAGGACTTGTGAGGTGTCTGTTTCTCAAACTATACACTCTAATGTACTTGTCCTCTTGCTCAGTTGTGCACCGGGGCCTCCCACTCCTCTTTCTATTCTGGTTAGAGCCGGTTTGCGCTGTTCTGTGAAGGGAGTAGTACACAGCGTTGTACGAGATCTTCAGTTTCTTGTCAATTTCTCGCTTGGAATAGCCTTAATTTCTCAGAACAAGAATAGACTGACGAGTTTCAGAAGAAAGTCCTTTGTTTCTGGCCATTTGAGCTTGTAATAAAACCCACAACTGCTGATGCTCCAGATACTCAACTACTCTAAAGGCCAGTTTTATTGCTTCTTTAATGAGCACAACAGTTTTCAGCTGTGCTAACATAATTGCAAAAGGGTTTTCTAATGATCAATTAGCCTTTTAAAATGATAAACTTGGATTAGCTAACGCAACGTGTCATTGGAACACAGGAGTGATGGTTGCTGATAATGGGCCTATGTAGATATTCCATAAAAAAATCATCCGTTTCCAGCTACAATAGTCATTTACAACATTAACAACGTCTAAACTGTATTTCTGATCAATTTGATGTTATTTTAATGGACAAAAAAATTGCTTTTCTTTCAAAAACAAGGACATTTCTAAGTGACCCCAAACTTTTGAACGATAATGTATATAAACTTAATTCAAGACAATACATGTTTCTGTTTTCATTCATCCCTGACAAACAGCTGTGTGTATATATAGAGGAAACCTTATGGGCACCATCTGAACCATGCACTGCATGTGTTAACAGTCTTTGACTAAATGAACCATGCTAGTATACTATTTTTTAATTTGGGGGGGGAATTTTACCCTCTTTTTCTCATCATGAATGACAAAATGCATGGTGATCTAATGCATCTACTTGTCTTCCGGCATCTTTTACATGTAGTAAGTTACGAAATCCAAAGTTACGAGTACACAAGTATTATGTAAGTTAGGAGTACCAAAACAAAGTAGCTTCATAGTTCCATGTGGGATACACATAACAAAATCTTGCAGGGTGATGAGTGGGAAACCTTATTGCTTGAGATGTTTGAAACTCCTAAAAATCTGGCATTCAATCAGACAATATTCTCAATATAATCCAACTTCTTCAGGATTGGTGGGTCCCCTGCGGGACGGTTGAGCTAACGTAGGCTAATGTGATTAGCATGAGGTTGTAAGTAACAAGAACATTTCCCAGGACATAGACATACAGTTGAAGTCAGAAGTTTACATACACTTAGGTTGGAGTCATTAAAACTCGTTTTTCAACCACTCCACAAATTTCTTGTTAACAAACTATAGTTTTGGCAAGTCGGTTAGGACATCTACTTTGTGCATGACACAAGTAATTTTTCCAACAATTGTCTACAGACAGATTATTTCACTTATAATTCACTGTATCACAATTCAAGTGGGTCATAAGTTTACATACACTAAGTTGACTGTGCCTTTAAACAGCTTGTAAAATTCCAGAAAATGATTTCATGGCTTTAGAAGCTTCTTCTATCATTTGAGTCAATAGGAGGTGTACCTGTGGATGTATTTCAAGGCCTACCTTCAAACTCAGTGCCTCTTTGCTTGACATCATGCGAAAATCAAAAGAAATCAGCCCAGACCTCAGAAAATAATTGTAGGCCTCCACAAGTCTGGTTCATCCTTGGGAGCAATTTCCAAACGCCTGAAGGTACCACGTTCATCTGTACAAACAATAGTACGCAAGTATAAACACCGTGGGACGACGCAGCCGTCATACCGCCCAGGAAGGAGTCGCGTTCTGTCTCCTAAAGATGAATGTACTTTGGTGCGAAAGGTGCAAATCAATCCCAGAACAACAGCAAAGGACCTTGTGAAGATGCTGGAGGAAACAGGTACAAAAGTATCTATATCCACAGTAAAACGAGTCCTATATTGACATAACCTGAAAGGCTGCTCAGCAAGGAAGAAGCCACTGCTCCAAAACTGCCATAAAAAAGCCAGACTACGGTTTGGGGACACTGCACATGGGGACAAAGATTGTACCTTTTGGAGAAATGTCCTCTGGTCTGATGAAACAAAAATAGAACTGTTTGGCCATAATCACCATCGTTATGTTTGGAGGAAAAAGGGGAAGGCTTGCAAGCCAAAGAACACCATCCCAACCGTGAAGCATGGGGGTGGCAGCATCATGTTGTGGGGGTGCTTTGCTGCAGGAGGGACTGGTGCACTTCACAAAATAGATGGCATCATGAGGAGCAAAATTCTGTGAATATACTGTAGCAACATCTCAAGACATCAGTCAGAAAGTTAAAGCTTGGTTGCAAGGGTCTTCCAAATGGACAATGACCCCAAGCATACTTCCAAAGTTGTGGCAAAATTGCTTCAGGACAACAAAGTCAAGGTATTGGAGTGGCCATCACAAAGCCCTGACCTCAATCCTATAGAAAATTTGTGGGCAGAACTGAAAAAGTGTGTGCGAGCAAGGAGGCCTACAAACCTGACTCAGTTACACCATCTCTGTCAGGAGGAATGGGCCAAAATTCACCCAACTTATTGTGGGAAGCTTGTGGAAGGCTACCCGAAACATTTGACCCAAGTTAAACAGTTTGAAGGCAATGCTACCAAATACTAATTGAGTGTATGTAAACTTCTGACCCACTGGGAATGTGATGAAAGAAATAAAAGCTGAAATAAATCATTATCTCTACTATTATTCTAAAATTTCACATTCTTAAAATAAAGTGATTTGGGCAGTCTTGATACAACATTTTGAACAGAAATGCAATGGTTCATTGGATCAGCCTAAAACCTTGCACGTACACTGCTGCCATCTAGTGGCCAAAATCTAAATTGCACCGGGGCTGGAATAATACATTATGGCCTTTCTCTTGCATTTCAAAGATGATGGTACAAAAAACATACAAAACAACTGTTGGTTTTTTCTTTGTATTATCTTTCACCAGATCTAATGTGTTATATTCTCCTACATTCCTTTCACATTTCCCCAAACTTCAAAGTGTTTCCTTTCAAATGGTACCAAGAAAATGCATATCCTTGCTTCAGGGCCTGACCTACAGGCAGTTAGATTTGGGTATGTCATTTTAGGCGAAAATTGAAAAAAAAGGTCAGATCCTTAAGAGGATTTATCCAACTTCAAGATTTGATGATCTGTTGTGAGGATTAATTTCCTCCTACTCAGATTTCTCTGGTTCATTTGGCCATGGAATATACAGTACCAGTCGAAGGTTTGGACACACCTACTCATTCAAGGGTTTTTCTTTATTTTTACTATTTTCTCCATTGCCTTGATGACAGCTTTGCACACTCTTGTGTTATTTCATAGTTTTGATGTCTTCACTATTATGTCTTCTATTATCTAGAAAATAGTCATGTGTCCAAACTTTTGACTGGTACTGTATATATTCTTCCACAAGGCAAAATAAAGACAAATAGTATGAATGACAAAATGTATTATTAATTCATATTAACATTTATAGACTTTGCTGTGTATTATTTATTAAAATAACCAGAATTTGCTGAAGTTTTTAAGAAACCTCCCTAAAACAGCACAGAGAACTATCTTTAGCCGCTCCTCTTCATATAATTCACTGGAAATGTCCACTATATTGAAAATACAATTTAAAAAGCACTGTACAGTATATATATTTGAAATCAGAAGATTGAAACATGAGACTGCAGAAATACTGATTTCCAGGTGGAAACTTATCTCCCAACTCACTTTCATACAGCATCAAGTGTACATACATGGTCATTTACAGTATATAAAAAAAGCGGGTCACACTTTATTTGGATAGTCCATCCGTAGATGCTCTACAGATGATCATGCTATCTACAAACTATTTGTTGATAAGCAACTGCTTTCTAAGGTTACAGTTGGGGTTGGGGTAAGGTTCAGAATAAGTGTTCGGGTAAGGGTTCGAGTTAGGGCTAGCGTAAGGGTAAGGATTAAGTTTAGGGTTAGGATAAAAGTTAAGGTTCGGGTTAGTAGATAGTTAGTTGAAATGTTACTAATAGTCTGTAAGCGCTTATCTCCAGTTGACCAATATCTACTGCAGATGATCTGTATGTTTGACTCTTCTTGCTATAATTGGTTGTTAGCTATTAGTCGCTAGTCCCAAACATCATCCCTGTTAATTATAAAGAAAATATCAGATGTCTGTCAGTTCTCCTGTCAGTTTTTCAAGAGAATAGAGAATAGAGAAAGGTTGGAGCTACAGCACCAATGAAATATATCAAAATGCAATTTTGCCAAAACAGGCCATTCAATGCATTGATTGACAGTAACTACAAGAAGTTACACTAACAATGCAAGTTAAGGTATAAAATACAAGCCACAGCAGAAGATGTCATGTGTTAGCCATGAATTGCACTTGAGAACTGGTGCCTGCAAAATTACACAATGTTGGAAGCTTACTCGTGGGGAGTTTACTTCTTGCTGATGGACATGGAGAGCCCTCCTTCCTGGACTGCTGGCATGGGCAGTGGGACCTTGACGCTGAGCATACCCTTTGGAGAGAGAGAGAGGAGATCACCTTCTCAGAGTCCACACCGGGGAGAATACTGCTGCCAGGAGACAGAACAAGTTTGTATCAGAGGAGAGTACTCTCATGTGACAGAAGTTATTATTGTCAATATTGGCATCCCAAATTGCACCCTATTCCCTATATACTGTAGTGTGCTTCTTTTGACCAAGACCTAAAGGGCTCTGGTCAAAAGTTGTGCACCATATAAGGAATAGTGTGCCATTTTGGACGTATCATTGCAATCAACACCCAAGGGATGTTACTTTAGCTTTACAGTTTTATAACTATTGAAATGTTCTGCTTTGTACACACTTGTACTCTTCTCTCTTCGTGCTTTCCTGTTGATATTACAGACACATTGGGGTTAGGAGTGTATCTTCGGTGTGTACAGTATGTGTATGACTCTCTGTGCACAGATTGAGTTCAGTCTACAGTTTATGCTTTAGAGTGCACCTGGCTGTATATTGTATGGGTATTGGGTTGTTATTTTGAAAGGCTTGACTCCCTCCTGAAGCTGCTCTGGGATACGTTTACCAACAAAGATGTGTCATTGACCCTTAACTATAGGCTGCAGTACTGTACGGGACTAAGAAATGTAGCATATCTTCTATCTTCGTCTATCCAGTAGGTAAGCAACTTTTTATTTGTTTTATTATACAAGAAAGATCAAAGCATAAACTGAACGACGACACGGATAATATAGAGCTGGTGGGATTTTCCATGCATCGGCAGAACAGAGAAGCTACATCTGGTAAGACGAGGGGCGGGGGTGTGTGTCTATTTGTCAATAACAGCTGGTGCGCAATGTCTAATATTAAAGAAGTCTCGAGGTATTGCTCGCCTGAGGTAGAGTACCTTATGATAAGCTGTAGACCACACTATCTATCACGAGAGTTCATCTATATTATTCGTAGCCATCTACTTACCACCACAAACCGATGCTGGCACTAAGACCGCACTCAACCAGCTGTATAAGGCCATAAGAAAACAAGAAAATGCTCACGCAGAAGCTGCACTCCTAGTGGCCGGGGACTTTAATGCAGGCAAACTTAAATCTGTTTTACCTCATTTCTACCAGCATGTCACATGTGCAACCAGAGGGAAAAAAGCTCCAGACCACCTTTACTCCACACACAGAGATGCATACAAAGCTCTCCCTCGCCCTCCATTTGGCAAATTTGACCATAATTCTATCATCCGGATTCCTGCTAACAATCAAAAACAAATTTAGGAAGTACCAGTGACTCGCTCAATAAGGAAGTGGTCAGATGACGCGGATGCTACGCTACAGGACTGTTTTGCTAGCACAGACTGGAATATGTTCCGGGATTCATCCAATGGCATTGAGGAGCATACCACCTCAGTCATTGGCTTCATCAATAAGTGCATTGATGACGTCGTCCCCACAGTGACCGTATGTACATATCCCAACCAGAAGCCATGAATTACGGGCAACAGCCACATCGAGCTAAAGGCTAGAGCTGCCGCTTTCAAGGAACAAGACACTAATTCGGACCCCTTTAAGAAATCCTGCTACGCCCTCAGACGAACCATCAAACAGGCAAAGCACCGGCTTTGATGCTCGTCGGATGTGGCAGGGCTTGAAAACTATTACGGACTACAAAGGGAAACCCAGCCGCGAGCTGCCCACACTGACAGTGTGGTGCCAGGACAACAACATCTCACTCAATGTGAGCAAGACAAAGGAATTGATCGTGGACTACAGGAAAAGGCGGGCCGAACAGGCCCCCATTAACATTGACGGGGCTGTAGTGGAGCGGGTCGAGAGTTTAAACTTCCTTGGTGTCCACACCACCAACGAACTATCATGGTCCAAACACAAGACAGTCATGAAGAGGGCACAACAACACCTTTTCCCCCTCAGGGGACCCCAGATCCTCAAAAATTTCTATAGCTTCACCATTGAGGGCATCCTGACCGGTTGCATCACCGCCTGGTATGGCAACTGCTCGGCATCTGACCGTAAGACTGTACAGAGAGTCGTGAGTACGGCCCAGTACATCACTGAGGCCAAGCTTCCTGCCATCCAGGACCTATATACTAGGCGGAGTCAGATGAAAGCCCAAAAAATTGTTGTCAAAGTCTCCAGTCACCCTAGTCATAGACTGTTCTCTCTGCTACCGCACGGTAAGCGGTACCCGGAGCGATAAGTCTAGGACCAAAAGGCTCCTTAATAGCTTCTACCCCCAAGCCATAAGACTCTTGAACAATTAATCAAATGGCTACCTGGATTATTGACATTGACTCGCCCCCTCCCACACACACATGTGTTTTTACATTGCTGCTACTCACTGTTTATTATCTATGCATAGTCACTTTATCCCTACCTACATGTACAAATTACCTTGACTAACCTGTACGCCCGCACATTGACTCGGTACCGGTACCCCCTGTATATAGCCTCGTTATTGTTATTTTATTCTTTTTTACTTGTATTTGGCACATGTGACAAATAACATTTGATTTGATTTGATCAATCTTGATTGCATGAGAATTGAGAGAGAAACATTGAATCATGTAAATCATCTAATTCAATAACATGAAGGAATACTGACCGATAATCTCTGTCACTCTATCCTTGGCCTTGACCATCAGCTCCTCAGGGGCGAACTGGTTGACGTCCAGGCTGATCCTCCAGGAGTCATGGGTCTGCTTCCTCTCAGACAGGCCAGATCTGAGCTGGCGGAACATTGTGCAGGCATAGGGGTTGCCCATTAGGCAGTAGAAGTAGAAGCCTACATCCACGGAGGAGCCTGGGGGGCACATGTAGCCGGGCCAGTGGGAGCCTGGCCAGTGGGACCACTTGTCTGGGATCTGGGGCATCCCGAAGGACTGGTCGAAGAGCCGTGTGCTGTGGTGCCAGTTGCGGAAGAGGTCAAAGTTTGGCTCCCGGAGCATAGTGAAAGGGACATGATTTAAACTATTTTCTTGGACTGTTAGGAAACAAAGACAAGCTCATGTGTCCAAAGACATATATGAGATATACTGTACCCACCACCCACCCTGGGAAAAATGACAAGTATCAGGACTATGGACATTAGAGGTAATTTACCTCTGCTGGGTGTGACATACTGAGGGCCCACATAGCACAAACTTAAATAACATACAGTACCTACTGCACAGACCTCATGGTACAAAAGCTACAGCGAACACGCCCATAGGATTACACTGCAAAAAACAGCGGTAGCAACAAAGGCTTGGCTTGAGCATTGCAAATAGTCATTTTATTTCCTGTTGTTGCACTTTTTGATCATGTAAATCATGCACTCTTTGATTGAAACGTGTAATTGTGTATTTCCTGTTTTGCTATCTATTGGTGGTTCTGGTTGGTTAGTATCCACACACTGAGAGAGAGAAACAGAGCACACCCAACAGAGACAGTAAACAGCTGTGAAGATTTGTCAAGACCTTGCAAATGAAAACAGATACTTTGAGAAGACTGTCTGTGTAATCTGCAGCTTTTCGCATTGAGTTTAAAAACAACATTTTTTTATTAAGAATCATGAAAAGCGGAACAGTGAAAACAGTCTACCAAGGAGTATAGCCGAGAAATGAGCTCTCTTCCGCAGTGGCAGTTCTGAAAGTGATGATTTAATTTGTTGGTTTAGGACTTGATTGCATGTCAGTGACACCAGCATGGTCTTTGTGTGAAAATCAACCTGGACCTTAACGTGTGTCTAGGCCAGGTTTTGCAAACCAGTCAGTTATACGAAGCTCAGAGAGAAAGAGACACGGGCAACATGACTGCTAGCATGATGGAGTTGTGAGTGACTTGGAAGAGACTGACAGAGTTGGGGATTCTGTAAGGGGTGCGTAATCGGTGGCAGGGAAGTCAGACGCAGGAGAGCAGAACTTGGTAATAGCCGGAGCAGTTTAATAGCAAAACTCACTGCATAAATACAACAAGATATTTGGGTACAAAAACCCGTCGCGCACCAATCAACACATGCACAAGCACTTACAATAAACAATCCCACACAAAGACATGGGGGGAACAGAGGGTTAAATACACAACAAATGATTGAGGGAATTGAAACCAGGTGTGAGGAAAAACAAGACAAAACACATGGAAAATGAAAAGTGGATCGATGATGGCTAGAAGACTGCCGAGCGCCGCCCGAACAAGGAGAGGACCCGACTTCGGCGGAAGTCGTGACAGGGATGGGAATGGACTCAGAAAACCAAGCCCATGATGGTGCTGACTGGGTTGTAACAGCTGTAGTGGCTTTAGCTGGGCCGGGGAGTCCCGCTGGGCCTCTGCATTGGCCTGGCTGGCTCAGCCTGTTGCTGAGGCTGTCATGGCAGATGTCGCTGGCAAGGGAGCAGAAAATGATCAGCTATACATCATACATTTCTCCCAAAGGAGACAGGCTGTGTTGGAGGGTTGGTGGTCTCTGGAGCACAAAGGGGAGGTGTGATCTACAATACACAGGTATGTACTTCACACTGGATTAGGGAGCTTGTTTTTTTTCATCAGTTACAAAACAACACATTTTCTGTTTCCTGTGTAGCCTATTTTATGTAAGGAATCACAACAATCAATTGTCAACTGAATTGTACCTCTATCAGTAGACCAGTGGATTTTTATATATAGTGTGGAGAAACAAGTCAGTTTTATGCATTCTATTTCTAAGGTGTGGTCCGATCAGAAACAGAGCACTACTGTGCTGTTGCTTGGCAACTGTTTCCACAGTAACCTTTGCTCAGAAACATTCCACTGTGGATTTCGAGGAGTGCCATGTACATCAATGGGAAAACAAACTGATCACAAAAAAGCCAACTAATGTGAAGAATGATTAAACATGGTCCAAAGTGATGTGCATGTTTCAATAAATTTATTTTTTATTTTGTTACAGCTCACATGGAGGCTGTGCATTTAGCATGTACCCCTAACACCTGTGCAGTAAGTCACTCACTTCAATACAGGGAAACTTAACCCCTGGAGTGTTTATTTTAGATAAAGGGACTGTGTGTCAATCCAAATCCCCTATCATAACACATATGACTAGTATGACAGCCCCTTGAGATAAATGGCTCTATAGTACACAGGACAAACACACCTATTTTTACCTCCTCTTGCTGAGGAGTGCATGACAGAGACGTATGGACTTCATATGTGCACCTCTTTCTTAACAAGAGTGAGCACACCTTTACATGCATTGTGTGACATCAACGTGACCGTTGAAAGAAAAAAAGCATAGGACAAATGGCATGTTTCATTGTGGTCGTTGGCAAGTGGTATTAGATCATTCTACAGAAATACACTATAATATGTCTGAAGCAAGCCTAATGTAGCCTCTGTATGAAGAACAATGGAGGAAAAAAACTGGCCTGAGGCACAATAGATGATACAGTTAGACAGAAGGGTGCCATCTAGTGGTATTTTACAAAGAAACAGGGACATTGAACATAAGGCCTATGACTATATGTCTGTCAATTTTGAATAAACAAACACTGAAAATCAAAGTAGACACATACCTTAGTACAATTGCCCACACCCCAAACATTTCTTCAAAACAGCATGGTTCTCAAAATGGTTCTCAGACACAGTCTCCATCAACTTCAGGTACAAAATCTCTTACCTAAACATGTCATAGGGGCGCTTTGATACTTTTGACCTGTCCCATCCTAATTAAGGTCCCAGGGGCCCAGATTCACAGGGGCCCAGATTCACAAAACGTTCTTAAGAAGACATTTCTTCTTAACTGCCTATACTTAAGAAGAAAGTTAAGCAAAGTTGCTATTCTTTAAAATGGTTCTTGGAAATGTTCTTGAGCTATTTCTCCTTAAGCAAAAAGTTAAGAAGAAATGTAGATTCTTGAACTAAAGTTATTGGAAATTCTAAGATAGCTAAGATAGTTTCAGTATTGATTATTTTAACCCAAGAACATGTTTTAGAACAGTAATCTCTAGGCAACCAATTTAGCTAGCTAGCTAGCAGTGGTAATCATGTTAGCATATTTATTATTGCGATTACTGTTCTAAAACATGTTCTTGGGTTTAAAATAATTAATACTGAAACTTTCAGATTAAGTTTGTGGGTGAATTAAGAAGACATTTCTCTTAAGAAGGTTTTGTGAATCTGGGCCCAGGTTCCTACCCTGTCACAATAATACAAGTGTTATTCCAGTTAGTTTTTTACAAAAACATGTGGATGGTGTCAGAGAGCCATACTTGAATAGCCTACTGTGCTATGACATGAGGGAATATCAATGTGAACAAATATGTGGCCATATTGTTGAAAATTATGTGGTATACTTCAGAATTTCAAAAGCACCAATGAAAAAAGCCAAACCGAAAACAGGTCTTTTGTCTTATTCACGTGTTCACATTGTCATATTATATAACTTTCATGTCAGCTGAGATGATTCAGAATAAGCTCCACTTTTTAGCTCCTCGCAATGCAGACTTTGTGTCGACATAACTTGTTTTTCACTCTTAAATCTGTATGTTGTCCTAAAAGCTGTGGTCAGGCTATTCTGACACATGTTCCACAAGTCCATTTGACATATTGATGGAGTTCTAGGTGTGATGTTACTCACTTCAATTTGTACAACAGTAAAAAAATATATAATAAAGCATTTAGTCCTACTGTTTTTTTTTTTTAACGGCTCCAGATTAAAGATTGCTTGCACTATAGGACGTTAATGTAACGGTGTTCCTCCTCCTCTTCATACGAAGAGGAGGAGTAGTGATTCGACCAACGTGCAGCGGGTTGTGAATACATAATGATTTATTAGAAAGACTAAGACAAACACGAAAAAAACACTTGATACTTTTACAAAACAACAAAACGAAGTAGACAGACCTGGACTACGAACTTACACGTAACGAAGAACGAACGAACAAGTACTGACTGCAAACAAAACGAACGATACAGTCCCGTATGGTGCAACAAACACAGCCACAGGAAACAATCACCCACAAACAAACAGTGAGAACAACCTACCTTAATATGACTCTCAATCAGAGGAAACGTCAAACACCTGCCTCTAATTGAGAGCCATACCAGGCAACCCAAAACCAACATAGAAACAGAAAACATAGACTGCCCACCCAAAACTCACGCCCTGACCAATAAACACATACCAAACAACAGAAAACAGGTCAGGAACGTGACAGTTAATAACACCTGCGTGCAAGAGTCAGCACATCCTGTTAGAGAGAGCCATACAGAGAACAAACAAGAATGTTCATTTGCTAACTTTAATTATCGTCAACATCAACTGTATGTAAGCATGCAAAAATGACTTCTTTAGAATGATAAATATTTGCATTGTAACAACCACATTTCAGTTGAGCACATAGGTGTAATATTTGGAGAAACACAGAGCTAACAGTACAAAAGGCATTCAGACTATTAAGAGTACTATAGTACAGTCATGAATAGACAATGAAACCTGCTAACAGACAGACACAAACATCATGCAGATGGGATAAGACAAAAGGAAAAAAACCTAACACATGGTTTGTACTGTAATTATATGATATACTGTATAAGGTTTATCACAAATCTTTCTAAAAGACTGTATCGGGGTGAGCTCTTTCATTTGGATCTTTCTTCAAATACATTACATTAATATTACATATTATGTGAAGATACAGCAAAGAGTTCTCTTTAAACAGGTCTGTCCTTTAATTTAAACAGGTCAATCAGAAAATTTAAAAAAACGAAATAAAAAATAGTTTGGGAGCAGGTTTACCAGCAGGCCTATGCAAATGTACCATCATCTTCAGTAAGGTCCTCCAACTCTCCTTCTACGCTTCCATCCAACTCTCCTACTCTGCTTGATTTCCTGCGGGCAACATATGTTTTATTGTCCCCAATGATGAAATCGGGGCAAGCGGGACAACTATGGATCGGTCTCTGTACAACTGAAATTCCACAATTTGAACAAGCATATCTCCTGTCCCATTTGAGATACAGTCATTATATTTTGTACATACATTGCCTTGCAAAAGTATTCAGACGCCTTGGATTTCGTCACATTTTATTTATTTTTAAGATTAATTAAATTAAATTACAAAAATATAGTTGTTGCATAAGTATTCAGCTCCCTGAGTCAATGCATGTTACAAACACCTTTGGAATCAATTACAGCTGTAAGTCTTCTTGGGTAAGTCTATAAGAGCTTTGCACACCTGGATTGTGCAATAGTTGCCCATTATTCTTGTCAAAACTCTTCATGCTCTTGCAAGATGTTGGGGGTCATGGCTAGACAGAAATGTGCAAGTCTTGCCATAGATTTTCAAGCAGACTTAAGTCAAAACTGTAACTTGGCCACTCAGGGACATTCACTGTCTTCTTGGTAAGAAACTCCAGTGTAGATTTGGCCTTGTGTAGTAAGTTTGCCGTGCGGTAGCAGAGAGAACAGTCTATGACTATGGTGGCTGGAGTTGTTGACAGTTTTTAGGACCTTCCTCCTTTTTAGGGCCTGGTATAGAGGTCCTGGATGGCAGGAAGCTTGGCCCCAGTGATGTAGTGGGCCTTACGCACTACCCTCTGTAGGTCCTTGCGGTCGGAGGCCGAGCAGTTGCCATACCAGGCAGTGATGCAACCAGTCAGGATGCTCTCGATAGTGCAGCTGTAGAGCCTTTTGAGGATCTGAGGACCCATGATAAATCTCTTCAGTCTCCAGAGGGGAATAGGTTTTGTCGTGCCCTCTTCACGACTGTCTTGGCATGAATGGACCATGTTAGTTTGTTGGTGATGTGGACACCAAGGAACTTGAAGCTCTCAACCTGCTCCACTACAGCCCTGTCGATGAGAATGGGGTCACGCTCGGTCCACAATCATCTCCTTTGTCTTGAGCACGTTGAGTGAGAGGTTGTTGTCCGGGCACCACTGTTGTGTCATCGGCAAACTTAATGACGGTGTTGGAGTTGTGCCTGGCCGTGCATTCATGGGTGAACAGGGAGTACAGGAGGGGACTGAGCACGCACCCTTGAGGGGCCCCAGTGTTGAGGATCAGCGTGGCGGATGTGTTGTTACCACCTGGGGGCGGCCTGTCAGGAAGTCCAGGATCCAGTTGCAGAGGGAGGTGTTTAGTCCCAGTGTCCTTAGCTTATTGATGAGCTTTGAGGGCACTATGGTGTTGAACAATGAGTTGTAGTCAATGAAAGCATTCTCACATAGGTGTTCCTTTTGTTCAGGTGGGAAAGGGCAGTGTGGAGTGCAATAAATCTGTGAATCTGTTAGGGCGGTACGCAAATTGGAGTGTGTCTAGGGTTTCTGGGATAATGATGCTGATGTGAGCCATCACCAGCCTTTCAAAGCACTTCATGGCTACAGACATGAGTGCTACGGGTTGGTAGTCATTTAGGCAGGTTACCTTAGTGTTCTTGGGCACAGGGACTATGGTGGTCTGCTTGTTGGTATTACAGACTCGGACAGGTTGGTATTACAGACTCGGACAGGAAGAGGTTGAAAATGTCAGTTTAGACACTTGCCAGTTGGTGGTCCGTAATAGTTTTCAAGCCCTGCAACATCCGACGAGCGTCGGAGCCGGTGTAGTACGATTCGATCTTAGTCCTGTATTGACACTTTGCAGTTCGCCGGAGGGCATAGCGGGATTTCTTATAAGCTTCCGGGTTAAAGTCCCGCTCCTTGAAAGTGGCAGCTCTAGCCATTAGCTCAGTGCGGATGTGTCCTGTAATCCATGGCTTCTGGTTGGGGTATGTACATACGGTCACTGTGGGGACGATGTCATCAATGCACTTATTGATGAAGCCAATGACTGATGTGGTGTACTTCTCAATGCCATAGGAAGAATCCCGGAACATATTCCAGTCTGTGCTAGTAAAACAGTCCTGTAGCTTAGCATCTGCTTCATCTGACCACTTTTTTATTGACCGAGTCACTGGTGCTTCCTGCATACATTTTTGCTTGTAAGCAGGAATCGGGAGGACCTCCGTCCTCTTTTTCTCCGTCGTCTCTTCACGCAAATGACGGGGATTTTGGCCTGTTCCCGGGAAAGCAGTATGCCGTTCACGTCGGGCTCGTCGGACTCGTTGAAGGAAAAAAAAGCTTCTGCCAGTTCGTGGTGAGTAACCGCTGTTCTGATGTCCATAAGTTATTTTAAATCATAAGAGACGGTAGCAGCAACATTATGTACAAACGTTTAAAAATAAGACACATACAACGCAAACAATTTGACATAAAAACACAATCGGTTAGGAGCACGTAAAACGTCAGCCATCTTCTCCGGCACCGTCAATCACAGTTGATGTCCTAATGAAAGGTGAATTCCTCTCCCAGTCTCTGGTGTACAGCAAACTGAAGTAGGTTTTCCTCTAGGATTTTGCCTGTGCTTAGCTCTATCCCATTTCTTTTTGTCATGAAAAACTCCCCAGTATTTGCCAAGCATACCCATACCATGAGGCAGCCACCACCATGCATGAAAATAAGGAGCCAGTTACTCAGTGATGTGTTGTGTTGGATTTGCCACAAACATAAGGCTTTGCAGTATTACTTTAATACCTTGTTAAAACCAAGATGCAAGTTTTTATCATTTAGGTAAGTATTGTGGAGTACTACGATGTTGTTGATCCATCCTCAGTTTTCTGCCATCACAGACACTGAACTCTGTAGCTGTTTTAAAATCACCAATGGTCTTATGGTAATATCTCTGAGCAGTTTCATTCCTGTCCGAAAGCTCAGTTCAGAAGGACGACTATACCTTTGATGTGTCTGGGTGGTTTAATATATAATCCACAGCATAATTATTAACTTTACCATGCTTAAAGAGATATTCAATGTCTGATTTGTTATTGTAACAATTACTGCCCTTCTTTATGAGGCTTTCAAAAAGCTTTCTGGTCTTTGTAGTTTTATCTGTGCTTGAAATGTAATACTTGACTGAGGGACCTTACAGATGGTGTATGTATGGGGGACAGAGGAAAGGTTAGTCATTCAAAAATCATGTAAACCCCTATTATTTTAAACAGAGTGAGTCCTTGTAACTTATTATGTGATTTGTTAAGCAATATTTCACTCCTGAACTAATTTAGGCTTGCCTAAAAATGGACTGAATACTTATGCAACGACTATATTTTAGTTATGTAATATATACAGTATATATAATTTTCTTCCACTTTGACATTACATTACTCATGCTGCCAAACATACCCTCGTAAAACTGACTATACTACCGATCCTCGACTTCGGCGATGTCATTTACAAAATAGCCTCCAACACTCTGCTCAACAAATTGGATGCAGTCTATCACAGTGCCATCCGTTTTGTCACCAAAGCCTCATATACTACCCACCACTGCGACCTGTACGCTCTCGTTGGCTGGCCCTCGCTTCATACTCGTCGCCAAACCCACTGGCTACAGGTCATCTATAAGTCTTTGCTAGGTAAAGTTCTCAGTCTTCTCAGTTCACTGCTCCAGCAGGTATATTTCACTGGTCACCCCCAAAGCCAATTCCTCCTTTGGCCTTTCCTTCCAGTTCTCTGCTGCCAATGACTGGAACGAACTGCAAAAATCACTGAAGCTGGAGATTCATATCTCCCTCACTAACTTCAAGCACCAGTTGTCAGAGCAGCTCACAGATCATTGCACCTGTACATAGCCCATCTGTAAATAGCCCATCCAACTACCTCATCCCCATACTGTATTTATTTAGCTCCTTTGCACCCCAGTATCTCTACTTGCACATTCATCTTCTGCACATCTATCACTCCAGTGTTTAATTGCTATATCGTAATTACCTCGCCACTTTGGCCTATTTTATTGCCTTACCTCCCTTACCTCATTTGCACACACTGTATATATACTTTTTCTACTGTATGTTTGTTTATTCCATGTGTAACTCTGTGTTGTTGTATGTGTCTAACTGCTTTGCTTTATCTTGGCTAGGTCGCAGTTGTAAATGAGAACTTGTTCTCAACTAGCCTACCTGGTTAAATAAAGGTGAAATAAAATCAAATAAAAAACAGTATTTTGTGTAGATTGTTGACAAAAAATGACAATTAAATCCATTTTAATCCCAATTTGTAACACAATAAAATGTGAAGAAATCCAAGGGGTCTGAATACTTTTGCAATTTGCAAGGCATCTCCTCATGAGCAACACGTGTTCCATAAAGACCTACCAGCTTAGCCCACTACAATTTCCAGAAATTATACTTTTTGTCCCCCAGCAAGTTTTGAACAAGCATATCTCCTGTCCCTTTTGAGCTGCAGTCATTACATTTTGTACATATTAGCATCTCCTCATGATCCTGTTTTATATCAATGCATCTCCCTATCAGGCAGTGGAGCCCGTTCTCTGACATCCCATCCATTGTGAGCTATCAAGTTTTGATTTCCAAGGGAAAAAAGACTTGATTGTTTTTTATCTTTCTCATTAATCCACGCAACAAACGTGAATAATTGGCACTCATTGGCCCAATGGGGGTGCTGCATAATTTGTGGGGGACAACATGTTTACTCTTGTCTTGTTATTGTGTGTTGTTAAAGGCAACTAGAAGGGGGAAGGGTCATGACAAGAAGAACACTGCATTAAATGCCATGCATGTCAGGAACAGCATTACCCATCAAGTCCAATACACATAAACTCTCAGCAGCGATAGTGCTGAGACCATAGAAAACAATCACATAGAGTAGAATGACAGTGATCAAACCCCAGAAGAAACCCTGTTAGCACAAGACTAAGGTTGCGTCCCAATTCCAAATTGCACCATATTCTCTATATAGTGTGTACTACTTTGACCAGGACTCTTACCTCAACGAAGGATGAACCTTGGATTCCAAACTCCCCCAAGAGTCTCTGCAACAGGTAACAGATAGACAAGAACAGGACAATATCAGCAAATATGTGCTTGTTAAAGACTGTACGTCAATACAATTTAATCATTAAGTTACATTACATGATGGAGATAGATAAACAACACATATCACAATATTCCAAAATACAATCATGGGAAAACAGTTTGGAAAGCAAATGGCTATTGCTGTAAACAGAAGTCAAAGACAATACTATAATCTGCCTTTTAGTTATCAAAATTCTCTACTTAATTGAGAGAACAGTATAGCCTATCTTCTTGGCGCCAGCGGAGAGTATCGGCCATATGCGTTGAGACAACGCATTATCAATGACCCAAACCCAGCTCATTTAATCCCTACCATTGTGTCGCTGAGTTGTCATAATGCTTCAGCAAATGTACATTATACCAGGGGTGTTTGAAGACAACATATAGGTAACCTAATTTATGTCCCTCTTACTGCCCTGAATGCCTCTGCTGATCTTACAGCTATTGTATGCAGTAATCATATGCCTATGAACCAGAGTTATACTGGTAGCACTGAGGTGGTGTGCTCTAGCAGGAAGTCCACTGTGTGCAGCTCACACTGCACTAACATAAATAACTCAAGCATGTCTACCTCTGCTAAGCTTCCCAGTAAAGCAAGAAAAACAATCAAGAATCCCAGAAAAGTGCTACAAATAGCCCACGTTAACATGTAGTTTAAGAAAGAAGGTTCATGAAATCAATAATTTGCTTGTAACAGATGACATTCATATTCTGACAATCTCTGAAACTCACTTAGATAATACCTTTGATGATACAGTGGTAGTAATACATGGTTATAACAGAAATGCCAATGGTGGAGGTGTGGCTGTTTGTATTCAGAACAACATTCCTGTAAAGCTTAGAGAGGATCTCATGTTAAGCAGGTTAATCTGCCTCATCTAAAGCCTATTCTGGTGGGAAGCTGCTATAGACCACCAAGTATTAAGTGTTAACAGTCAGTACCTGGATAATATGTGTGAAATGCTTGATAATGTATGTGATATCAATAGAGAAGTATATTTTCTGGGTGATTTAAATATTAAATGGTTTTCATCAGGCTGCCCACTCAAGAGAAATAAACTAGTGCCTGCAACCTGGTTCAGGCTATCAATCACCCTACCAGGGTAGTTACAAACAGCACAGGAATTAAATCCTCAACATGTATTGATTACATCTTTACTAATGCTGCAGAAAACTGTTTGAAAGCAGTATCCAAATCCATCGGATGTAGTGATCACAATATAGTAGCCATATCTAGGAAAACCAAAGTTCCAAAGGCTGGGCCTAATATAGTATATAAGGTCATACAATAAGTTTTGTAGCGATTCCTATGTTGTTGATAAAGAATATTTATTGGTCCGTGGTGTGTAATGAGGAGCAACCAGATGCTGCACTTGACACATTTATAAAATTGCTTATCCCAGTTACTAATAAGTATACACCCAATAAAAAAATGAATGTAAAAACAGTTATATCCCTGTGGATTGATGAGGAATTGAAAAACTGTATGGTTGAGAGGGAAGGGGCAAAGTAAATGGGAAATATGTCTGGCTGTACAACCGATTGGCAAACGGACTGCAAATTGAGAAATCATGTGACTAAATTGAATTAAAAGAAGAAACTACACGATGAAACAAATATAAATGACATAAAGAATGACAGCAAAAAGCTTTGGAGCACCTTAAATGACATTTTGGGCAGAAAGGCAAACTCCTCTCCATCATTCATTGAATCAGATGGCTCATTCATCACAAAACCCACTGATATTGCCAACTACTTTAATGATTTTTTTCATTGGCAAGATTAGCAAATTTAGGCAGCAACAAGCAGCAGCAAACGCTGACACTATACAGCCAAGTATATCTGACCAAACTATACAAGTGATTGTTGTCTATCAACAATCTGACAACTGACAACTTGGATGGAAAATTACTGAGGATAATAGCAGATGATATTTTCACATCTTGTCACGATCGTTTGAATGATTGGACCAAGGCGCAGCGTGCGTAGAATTCCACATGTTTAATAAATAAGAAACTCACCAAACAAAACAAAAGAAACCGAAACGTGACGTTCTGGGCTGCTCACAGGCATCTACACAAAAACAAGATCCCACAAACAACAGGTGGGAAAAGGCTGCCTAAATATGATCCCCAATCAGAGACAACGATAGACAGCTGCCTCTGATTGGGAACCATACCAGGCCAACAAAGAAATAGAAAACATAGATTGCCCACCCTAGTCACACCCTGACCTAACCAAATAGAGAAATAAAAAGGCTCTCTAAGGTCAGGGCGTGACACATCTTCAATTTAAGCTTACTAGAAAGTGTGTGCCCTCAGGACTGAAGGGAAGCAAAAGTTATTCCCCTACCTATGGACAGTAAAGCCCCCTTCACTGGCTCAAATAGCCAACCAATTAGCCTATACCAACCCTTTGTAAACTTTTGGAAAAAATAGTGTTTGACCAGATACAAGGCTATTTTACAGTAAACAAATTGACAAGGTCAGCACGCTTATAGAGAAGGACATTCAACTAGCACAGCACTTACACAAATGACTGATGATTGGCTGAGAGAAATTTATGATAAAAAGATTGGGGGCTGTTTTGTTAGACATCAGTGCGGCTTTTGACATTATCGATCACAGTCTATTGCTGGTAAAATGTATGTGTTATGGCTTTACACCCTCTACTATATTGTGGATAAAGAGTTATCTGTCTAACAGAAGACAGAGGGTGTACTTTAATGGAAGCCTCTCCAACAAAATCTAGGTAGAATCAGGAATTCCCCAGGGCAGCTGTCTGGGCCTCTTACTTTTTTCAATCTTTACTAATGACATGCCGCTGGCTTTGAGTAAAGCAAGGAATAAGTTAGTCCAACATATTTCAAAAACTAAAATCATTGTATTTGGGACAAATCATTAATTAAACCCTAAACCTCAACTAAATCTTGTAATGAATAATGTGGTAATTGAGCAAGTTGAGGAGACTAAACTGCTTGGAGTAATCCTGGATTGTAAACTGTCATGGTCAAAACATATTGATACAACAGTAGCTAGGATGGGGAGAGGTCTGTTCATAATAAAGTGTTGCTCTGCCTTAACAACACTATCAACAAGGCAGGTCCTACAGGCCGTAGTTTTGTCGCACCTGAACTAATGTTCAGTCGTGTGGTCAGATGCCACAAAGAGGGACTTAGGAAAATTGCAATTGGCTCAGAACAGGGCAGCACGGCTGGCCCTTGTATGTACAAAGAGAGCTAACATGAATAATATGCATGTCAATCTCTCCTGGCTCAAAGTGGAGGAGAGATTGAGTACTACATAGAGCCATGACTACAGTACATGGAGCTCTATTCCACATCAAGTAACTCATGCAGCAGTAAAATTAGATAAGAATACACCTTATGGAACAGCGGGGACTGTGAAGCTACACAAACATAGGCACAGACACATGCATACAAACACACGATAACATACGCACTATACACACAAGTACATGGATTTTGGTTATAGATATGTGGTAGTAGAGTAGAGGCCTGAGGGCACACACTTAATGAGGCCCTGGTCAAAAGTAGTGCACTATATTGGGAATAGGGTGCCATTTAGGACAGAGCAATACTCTATCAATTTGCCTTATGATTTAACTTTTCCCTGACCTTGTGTCTTGACCTGGAAAACTCTGGGCACTCAAGTTTTTCCTGTTGTAGGTCCCAGACTTTTCCCCTTATTAAGACACAGATGTTCAGGAAAAACTCCAGTCCCTATTTGTGATAGATGAGTAATTAAGTAAGTCTTGTCCGAGCCAGAACGGCTCATAGGGCAGGAGCCTATCTCCTGTACATCCCCTGGACAGGACACTAGTGAACTGACTCACCACAGCAGACAGACTGGGGATGAGTTTGATAGAGTTCTGGACCTCCTCCTCAGTGACCTCCACCACGGTGCAGTGTTCCTCCTCCAGGGGTAGAAGGTCAGTGCCATCCTCCGTCACCCACGGGTGCTCCTGGCAACACACAGGACAGGGAGGACAATAGTGACACAACACATGAGACAGCTCTACTGGGACAACTCTACTACTGTAATATTTCATCATTTGAAATGTCAAAGATGGTTTCATGAAGGACTGTTTTTTTTAAAGCACCATTGAAGGTCTAGCTCTGCCCGCTTTCACCTTGATTTCAGGAATGGTGATCCTTGTATAAGGATTTTTATCCAGCATCCTTACAATAAGATCCTTCAACTCCTTGCATACTTCCGGCCTGTGGTACCAAAGAGTGACTGAGAGGAATACCCACCAAACCATCTACAGTACAGTAACTAGAGTATCAGTGAATGGCTAAGAACAATAAAACAATACGATTACTATGTTATTATCACGTGCTATTACATGCCATATTGTGAAGTTCTACCCATATTTTAGAGAGGTGTACATAGTGCAGACTAAATATTTGGACATTGCTTTTACATGGTAAATAGTGTCCCTTACTGGAACTCACATGTCTGGGAACTCCACAGGCCTGTTCCTGATCTTATTGTGCAGGCCAATGCTGTTTTCATCGATGAAAGGGCACTGAGATAGGAAGATAGTGAAGAAAAAAACATTAAAATGTTGCTATAAAGAGATAGGCTACATGCATACACATGCTGTCTGTTTCCCACATAAAGCATTCAATTGATTTATTTTAAAAGCATTATTACGTGAGATGCATCGGTTGATCGAACAATATTTGTAGTCATCAGCATAATGGACACAGTAAATCAGATGAGAAACCAGCAGGCCAAAACAATCCATGGCAGAATACCGTACATTATGATAATAACAGAACCTACCTTCCCATAGACAAAGCAGTACAGGGTGACTCCCATGGCCCACACATCCAAGGCCTAACAAACATGAACATTCACCATTACTTTACAAAGAGAGCTTGCTGTATATTTTACAGTACAGTAAAATTTTGACCTTTGATACCAAGTACTTTTCTAATTATTTTTGATACCAGTCAATACAATACATTTTCATGCCGTGAATTAAATTTCTACGATATAATCAAAGATTAATTATCTAATTAGATAAATTAGCGATTAGTGTCTAACCTTGCCAGTAAAGCTCTGTTCATGGTCAGTCATCATCTCGGGGGCCATGAAGGCTGGAGTCCCTGCTGAGCTGGACAGGAGAGCATCACTCCCCTCAAACTGGTTACTGACACCAAAGTCTGCAATCTTCACATGCCCATTGTCTCCCAGCAACAGGTTGGAAGGCTTGATGTCTCTGTGGATGATCTTCTGGTAGTGCACTGGCAGGAAGAGGTACCAGGGAAAAATGACAGGAGACACTGATTTAGCTCTTTTTTTTTTTATCAACTTTTATACGTCTATGAACAGCATTGACCGAGTGATTTAGGTCTTGATATTCAGCTGTCAAAGCACCAATTGATCCTGTCTTTTCAGAACATATCTGACTAGTGACTTTTAAACCAATGTTTTTGCTAAAGCGTGAGCAGGGTTAACAGCATGCTGCAGGTCTCTGAGCAGAAGGCTAGTAGGTCTTACGTCCCAAATGGCACTCTATTCCCTATTTAGTGCACTACTTTTGACCATGGCCCATAGGGCTCGGGTCAAAAGTAGTGCACTATATAGGGAATAGGATGCCATTTGGGATGAAATCCAGGTGGCGGACTCACAGTATTCAATCCCAGGGTGATGTCTCTGAAGTAGAAGCGGGCTTGTCCCTCTGTGAAGGGAGGGTCTGAGGGCACCTCCATCACTGGGCTAGGGCCAAGGAAAAGCAACAGAGACAGGCAAAGGTAATCAAGCATCACCACCATAATATTCCAAACAGTAAAAATGCCTGAACCTTGTCATTGTTATCTTATGTCCCTTAACAATGGATATCTTATATTCACAAAATTCAGTAACTGGATGAGTTATATATTAATAACTAAATTCATCCTTTCAGTGTTATATATAATAATAATATAAGCCATTTAGCAGACGCTTTTAGCCAAAGTGAATTACAGTCATGCATGCATACATTTTGCAAATGGGTGGTCCCGTGAATCAAACCCACTACCCTGGTGTTACAAGTGCCATGCTCTACCAGCTGAGCTACAAAGGACCAGTGTTATAATGTAATGCAATACAGTATATTTCAGAAAGGGGTAAAACTTACCCTTTTGGCATTAACCCAAAGGCTAGAAAATAAACAAACAGAGAATGAAAGGACTAGTCAGAGCTCACATTAGTTTCTATGTAATTAACAAACTGGATAGACTGTATTATAGTCTACAAACTATGGACCTAGTACAAGGAGATACAACAGAAAACATACATTTACCACATAACACCTTATTTCACCATTTAGTGCACTGAGATGAATGCATACTTACCCATGTGGAGATTATCTTCAGCAGGATCATCAAGAACCTACAATTGGAAAGTGTAAATCGATTAAATTAATGCAACTACATGTAATAGTAGAACCTTTTAAATCTTCCACTTATGTATGTCATTGTGTTCACCTCCACCAAATTGACAATGTTAAGGTGGTCTAGTTTCTTCAGGATGGCGATCTCCTGGTAGACTCTCTCCAGTGGCCCCAGGGGTTTGGGTGGCAGTCCCTGTTCTGTGCTGGCTCCTCGAGGAGGGGGACGCCCTATAACCAACCACAATTATATATAGTGATATACTGTATATAGTGGTGAGCATCACCAGTTAATGTTCATATCGGTAATAAATAACATACTAAAGACTTAAAAGGAAAAATTACACCTACGAGGAAATCCACACATCTTCATCAACTTCTTTTTTGAAAAAACTTTCATTGCCTATGAAAGGAAAGACATGATCAGATTGCTCCTATGGTATAAGAGCCAATCAGGCCAAAACAGAGAGTTGAGTAACTGTACATTTCTCTGCTTCCACAAAGGGGATGATAATGAATGGAATGTGCAGAGCTGAAAAGATGCTTACATAGTATTGTTCATCATCTTCATTGTAAGCTAATCTCACCACCCCATATAAGCCCTACAATAGAAAAAGAAGAGAGTCTGACAGCATCCTTTTTACTTATTACACAAGAATGTTTTATGACATTTTTTTTTCTCTTGTCAGACAAATTCAGCATCTAGTTTTGATATACAGTTTTGTATCAGACTGAGTATTCTAACTTTTCTTTTCTTACCTTTCCAATCTCATCCTTCAACTTGTATTGGTTGAGCTCGATACAATTCTAGGGAGAAACAAAGTGAAGGGTATTTAGTGGTGGGATATTGCACATTGACTACACATTATTTAGGCTCATGCCTATTTATTTTGAGACTTCATAGATGAATCCCAAATGGAACCCTATCCCCCATATACTGCGTCCTGAATGGCACCCTATTCCCTTATGGGCCCTTGTCAAAAGTAGTACACTATATAAGGAATAGGGTGCCATTTGGGACACAGGCCTGACCTCCATTTGGGATGCATCCTTGATCTCTGACCTGGGAATCTGAGATGGACACCCGCTTGGACTCGATGGTGGGCTGTCGAGCCTCTCGCAGCTGGGTCGATCGCTCCTGCAATGATAGCTTCCTGTCTGACAATGACAGCTTCCGGCGCGCTGGTGCAGGGGGCCTTCGGTGACCGTTGGGAGGGTCATCCGGTTGGATACCACGCTCATGGCGGCCACCATGTCGGCCAGCTCTGCATTGTGCTCAGAGTCCAGCTCTGCCAGTCCATCAGTGTCTTCACTCATGGCTGTCCCTGTCCTTGTCCCATGTCCCGGTTAAATCACAGATAATTGCATTGAGGACATACTTAAATGCATTGTACAGCCTTACCCCAATTCATGGACAAACGATCCATAGGTATCAGCCTACTCAATGACACCAGCAGATTACAATTCTGAAGAGTTTACACAAATATTAGCGTCGTAGCACTTACAGTTGAAGTCGGGAGTTTACATACACTTAGGTTGGAGTCATTAAAACTCATTTTTCATCCACTCCACAAATTTCTTGTTAACAAACTATAGTTTTGGCAAGTCGGTTAGGACATCTACTTTGTGCATGACACAAGTAATTTTTCCAATAATTGTTTACAGACAGATTATTTCACTTATAATTCACTGTATCACAATTCCAGTGGGTCAGAAGTTTACATACACTAAGTTGACTGGGCCTTTAAACAGCTTGGAAAATTCCAGTAAATTATGTCTTGGCCTTAGAAGCTTCTAATAGGCTAAATGACATCATTTGAGTCAATTGGAGGTGTACCTGTGGATGTATTTCAAGGCCTACCCTCAAACTCAGTGCCTCTTCGCTTGACACCAACAAACTAACATGGTCCAAGCACACCAAGACAGTCATGAAGAGGGCACGACAAAACCTATTCCCCCTCAGGAGACTAAAAAGATTTGTCATGGGTCCTCAGATCCTCAAAAGGTTCTACAGCTGCACCATCGAGAGCGTCATGACTGGTTGCATCACTGCCTGGTATGGCAACTGCTCGGCCTCCGACCGCAAGGCACTACAGAGGGTAGTGCGTACGCCCCATTACATTACCGGGGCCAAGCTTCCTGCTATCCAGGACCTTTATACCAGGCGGTGTCAGAGGAAGGCCCTAAAATTGTCAAAGACTCCAGCCACTCTAGTCATAGACTGTTCTATCTGCTACCACATGGCAAGTGGTACCAGAGTGCCAAGTCTAGTCTCCTGAACATCTAATCAAATGGCTACCCAGACTATTTGCATTTCCCCCCCCCCCCTCTTTTACACTGCTGCTACTCTCTGTTGTTATCATCTATGCATAGTCACTTTAATAACTCTACCTACATGTACATACTACCTCAACTAACCGGTGCCCACGCATATTGACTCTGTACTGGTACCCCCCTCTATATAGTCTCGCTATTGTTGTTTTACTGCTGCTCTTAATTACTTGTTACTTTTATTTCTTATTCTTATCTGTATTTTTTAAAACTGCATTGCTGGTTGGGGGCTCGTAAGTAAGCATTTCACTGTAAGGTCTACTACACCTGCTGTATTCGGCGCATGTGACTAATGGAATTTCATTTGATTTGATTTGATAAAAATCTGTCCGTTTAAGCTAGGGATACATCATCCAACTGAAGGTCCCCAATACCAGTTGAAAAAATTGATGGAAGTATTTATGAAGACTGTTTAGTGCCAAAAAATAATGGGTTAAATACATGTAAAAAATTATATATCTTATACTGTATATCTCAGATATAGGACAGACACTTCAGAACAAACTCCTTTTGATTTTGGGGGGTACTATCTGTTGTTCCATGTAGTGAATCTGTTATTAACTGTGTTTATATGGGCTAATAGCAGTAAGGCCAAACAAAAAATGTTTCATCAAATAATTTTGTATTATATTTTTTTGATACTTAAGGGGTCTTAAAATTCAAAATCCCAGGCGTAGACAGGGCTTGAACCACAGGCTGTTCAGGCTTTTGTTGCAGACCAGTCCGACCTCCCCTGATTCTACTACTCTTAGTCATGTTGAGCAATTGATTAATAAAACAGGTGTGGTAGAATGGTGATTGAACAAAAGCCTGCTCATGCTGTGGCTCTGAGAGCAGGGTTAGCCACCCCTGACAAATACTGTAGGAAATAACATACTGTTATGATTTTTATGAATAATGACTAAATGATGTATACATTTAACGTAGAACTATAACTAACAGAATCCTACCCTGTCACTGTATGATTGTATGAAATTTATTAGAATCATAAATCTATAAATCTGATGTGTGTAGTTTTAGTCAGAATTAGAACAAGGACTTTTTGTTCCTTTTTAGTATGTAAGCAGGGTGCAAGTGTGAAACAAATGATAAGAGGAGCTATCGACAGACAAGCTGTACTACTGTGTTCCTTTCAGGACATTCTGTCCCCACCCAAGGAGGGGAGAGACCTTGGGCTTGTAGTGGATTGTATAACAGGTGGCAGACAATGTATGAGAAGGAGAAGACTTGTGAACTATATTGTCATTGTCTTAGAGGAGGAGGGACAGTTATGACAAAATGAGAGGTATACAAACCAATGTACATGTAAGGATGGGGAGCGCTCTCGTAAATAAACATGCTGACTATGGTAGACTGGCCTCTGTCTGTTTCATTTTAATAAGAACCTTACAAATTCTTAGTAACAGACAGAGTATTTTAATTGAAGTTCAGTTTATGAACATTGAGAACAAAATTCTCTTAACACATACTGTTAGGAAAATACCTGTTAAAAAAAAGTCATAAGATGTGCTTATGAATATAAACACTATATTTAAATGAAGATCAACACAACTTCCACTTTGTTCTCTCTTTGGGATTTCAGCGAATTCCAATAGTGAGGAGCATCACGTCTCAAAGGATCCAGACTTTAAACTCCTGAAAGATAAAGTTAAACCTCTGAGATTCAAGCACCATCTACAATTCATTAGATGACTTCATTCATGAAATGATTCATTCAAAAATAATGATTTCACAACAGGCATATCATAAAATGACCACTCAGTTAGATCTTTCTAAACAAATCAAATCAAATTGTATTTGTCACATGCGCCGAATACAACAGGTGTAGTAGACCTTACAGTGAAATGCTTACTTACAAGCCCTTAGCCAACAATGCAGTTTCAACAAAAATACCTAAAGAAAAGTAACAAATAAAAGTAACAAATAATTAAAGAGCAGCAGTAAAATAACAATAGTGAGGCTATATACAGGGGGTACCGGTACAGGGTCAATGTGCGGGGGCACCGGTTAGTCGAGGTAATTGAGGTAATATGTACATGTAGGTAGAGTTATAAAAGTGACTATGCCTAGATAACAGAGTAGCAGCAGTGTAAAAGGGGGGGGGGGGGGGGGGGGGGGCAATGCAAATAGTCTGGGGTAGCCATTTGATTAGATGTTCAGGAGTCTTATGGCTTGGGGGTAGAAGCTGTTTAGAAGCCTCTTGGACCTAGACTTGACCCTCCGGTACCACTTGCCGTGCGGTAGCAGAGAGAATAGTCTAGTCTGGGGTAGCCATTTGATTAGATGTTCTGGAGTCTTATGGCTTGGGGGTAGAAGCAGTTTAGAAGCATCTTGGACCTAGACTAGGGCCTTCCTCTGACATCGCCTGGTATAGAGGTCCTGGATGGCAGGAAGCTTGGCCCCGGTGATGTAGTGGGCCGTACGCACTACCCTCTGTAGCCTTGCGGTTGGCGGCCGAGCAGTTGCCATACCAGGTAGTGATGCAGCCCGTCAGGAGGCTATCGAACAAGTACTTTTATTTCTGTCAACTCATATACAAGTTTTTTGAAAACTCTTCAGAATTCTAGTCTGTTGGTGTCACCGAGTACGCTGATACCCTAATTCATGAACCCAAGATCCATAGGTAAGGCTGTACAGTGAATATAAGTATGCCCCCAATGCAATTCTAATGTATAATACATCCACAGTGCGATTTCAAATTATTTTGACTTTTTATGTGCCAAATTAACTAATTGTCTTTTGTTGAATTTATATAACAACATTCTAACCTTGTTTAGCATTATCTAGTCCAAATATGGTATTAATCCACTATTTGTATCACTTTCACAGCTACCCTAACCGTTAAATTGTATTTTTATTTAACCAGGTATGTTGACTGAGAAAACATTGTCATTTAAAGCAATGACCTGGGGAATAATTACAGGGGAGACAAGATGAATGAGACAATTGGAAGCTGGGGATAATTAGGTGGCCACTAGGGCCAGATTGGGAATTTAGCCAGGACACCGGGGTTAACACAACTACTCTTATGATAAGTGCCATAGGATATTTAGTGACCACACTTGTTCAGCGTCCCATCCGAAATACCCTACACAGAGAAATGTACCCAATCACTGCCCTGAGGCATTGGGATCTTTTTTTTCTTCAGAGAAAAGAGTGTCTCCTGATGGCCCTCCAACATCACCTGGTCTCCCATCCAGGGACTGACCTGGACACACCCGGCTTAGCTCCAGAAGCAAGCCAGCAGTGAGATGCAGGGTGGTATCAACTTCAGTGAGGTAGGGACGTCCCCGGATAGCATGGACCATAAAGGAGACGAAGTGTTCTGATTGGCCCTGACGCCTTTAGAGCAAGTCTCTGTAATATTTGTGTTGTGGAGAAATGACCAGGCAGGAGACGGGAGTACAGTTAGTTTTCGTTTAGTCAAAACCCCTCGTGCTCTACAGTTCCCGGGCACACTAGTGCGCATGTGCATTTCCTATTAGGTGTAGTAACGTAACACTGTCGTAATACATCACTGCTTAGTAACAGCATAGTAACTAATATAAACAGATGTAGATCCCAGATACTACAGTCTCAAAGCCACCCCTGTAGAAATAGGCTGGGTTTAGGACTTTGTGGCTGTGGTAACTAGTGACGACCCTCCCGCGATGTACCAGTAATACAACACTCAATGTCATCTCAGAAACGCGTGTGCTTCTCAAACCTACAGCAGAGGACGACACTTTCCATCTTTATTTTGGAGCGTGGTCTACGTTGCTCTTCATTGGAAGGGCAAACTGCAGTTTTATGGTGAAGATAATGACACTGTCATGTCATTACGAGTTACTGGTGTGATGCGTAATTAAGCACCCGATGTGCATCATGGGGACCAAATAAAGGAACATTTCCAGATAAAAAGTATGTTGCTTGGACATGATGCCTAGGCATTGCGACTCAAAGTCAGTATCTGACCAATTAAGGGTTTTGAGGACTGTTGAATTGCGGGAGCTTCTGCAGGATGAGGAATAAATTAGGCAGATCATCAGATTCAGCCAAAAGGTATTTTCCCTTTATTTACTGAAAATCTTACACACCGTTTGATGTTACTCTGTGTATAAAGAGTGTTTTGTTTCTTGTTTTTTAGTGATGCAACTTTTTATTCACTTTAGAATGGGTATATTTTGAGGGTCAGCAAATATTTCAATATATTTATTAGTTCCTGTAAAATATGACTGAATACAGGGTATTATTAGGGTCATTAGTAAGATATGACAAACATTTTGGGGGGGAATGTCATTATCCTGTCCAGTTTCAGGGGCCTCAGGGGGCAAAGGAGACTGTGTTGGTCTCCAACAGTAGATTGGCAGAGACCAGTCTCTCTCATGAGCCAGAGCTCAGCACTGGTAAGCTATGGTTAGCCAAGAAGTACCAGGAACTGGAGAAACTTACCAATACCATCCAAGCCAAACATAACCAACTTGGTGAGTTTGAATGTCACATTTGTATATATTATTTTAGGGAACATTAAAGTTCCAGAATGCTTGTTATTCTCTCCAACTGCTTCTGCAATTTTGTCAGTTAGTCAAAACCGTGTTTATGCCCCTTTTATTATACAAATATACTGTTGCCTTTCTAGTAGTTTTACTAGAGAAACATAGCCTTCACATGATCCAGTGGCTTCTCCTGAAGAAGCTGGCTCACTCTGACGAAGGATGTGCAGTAAGGCTGGAATAATTGTGTAACACAAATTATCAATTAACCTGTCTAGCCCCGGGGAACTCCTCCCACATTCCAGTGAAAAGGCAGAGTGCGAAATTCAAAATATATTTTTTAGAAATATTTAACTTTCACACATTAACAAGTCCAATACAGCAAATGAAAGATAAACATCTTGTGAATCCAGCCAACATGTCCGATTTTTAAAATGTTTTACAGAGAAAACACCACGTATATTTATGTTAGCTCACCACCAAATACAAAAAAGGACAGACATTTTTCACAGCACAGGTAGCATGCACAAAACCAACCTAACTAACCAAGAACCAACCAAACTAACCAAGAAACAACTTCATCAGATGACAGTCTTATAACATGTTATACAATAAATCTATGTTTTGTTCGAAAAATGTGCATATTTGAGGTATAAATCAGTTTTACATTGCAGCTACCATCACAGCTACCGTCAGAAATAGCACCGAAGCAGCCAGAGTAATTACAGACACCAACGTGAAATACCTAAATACTCATCATAAAACATTTCTGAAAAATACATGATGTACAGCAAATGAAAGACAAGCATCTTGTGAATCCAGCCAATATTTCCGATTTCTTAAGTGTTTTACAGCGAAAACACAATATAGCATTATATTAGCTTACCACAATAGCCAGAAACACAAGCCATTTACCAGCAGCAAAAGTTAGCGATCGTAACAAACCAGCAAAAGATATAATTTTTGACTAACCTTGATAAGCTTCATCAGATGACAGTCCTATAACATCAGGTTATACATACACTTATGTTTTGTTCGAAAATGTTGTTGTACATTGTGCTAACGTAGCATCTTTTTCCCACAATGTCCGGATATTTTTCTGACACTCACATATTCTGACCAAATAACTATTCATAAACATTACTAAAAAATACATGTTGTATAGGAAATGATAGATACACTAGTTCTTAATGCAATCGCCGTGTTAGAATTCTAAAAATAACTTCATTACGACATGCAGTTTACGTTATGGCGAGAGCGTGCCCAAAATCTGGGCGCAAACTACTAGTTCACATGTTCGACAGATATATGAAATAGCATCATAAAATGGGTCCTACTTTTGATGATCTTCCATCAGAATGTTGTACAAGGGGTCCTTTGTCGGGAACAATCGTTGTTTGGTTTTAGAATGTCCTCTTCTCCAGTCAATTAGCACGGAAAGCTAGCAAAGTGGCGCGAAGCTCTCCTTCGTGAACAAACGCAGACAAAGCAACACGCCTAACGTCCCGAAAAAATATGAATAATCTAATAAAACTATATTGAAAAAACATACTTTACGATGATATTGTCACATGTATCAAATAAAATCAAAGCCGGAGATATTAGTCGTCTATAACGACAGCTTTACAGAAGGCAATACCAGGTCCCTTCTCGCGCGTTCCAGAAAACAGGAAATTGGGGTCACGTCATGCCAAGAGCTTTTATTCGACCTCAGATCATGTTATACACTCCATTTCTTCTCTCACTGCCTGTTGACATCTAGTGGAAGGCGTATGAAGTGCATGTATACTAATAAATATCAAGCACATTTATAGGCAGGCCCTAGAACAGAGCATCGATTTCAGATTTTCCACTTCCTGTCAGGAAGTTTGCTGCAAAATGAGTTCTGTTTTACTCACAGATATAATTCAAACGGTTTTAGAAACTAGAGAGTGTTTTCTATCCAATAGTAATAATAATATGCATATTGTACGAGCAAGAATAGAGTACGAGGCCGTTTAAATTGGGCACGATTTTCCCCCAAAGTGTAAATAGCGCCCTCTATCCTCTTTCAGCATGACAATGATCCCAAACACACCGCCCGGGCAACGAAGGAGTGGCTTCGTAAGAAGCATTTCAAGGTCCTGGAGTGGCCTAGCCAGTCTCCAGATCTCAACCCCATAGAAAATCTTTGGAGGGAGTTGAAAGTCCGTGTTGCCCAGCAACAGCCCCAAAACATCACTGCTCTAGAGGAGATCTGCATGGAGGAATGGGCCAAAATACCAGCAACAGTGTGTGAAAACCTTGTGAAGACTTACAGAAAACGTTTGACCTCTGTCATTGCCAACAAAGGGTATATAACAAAGTATTGAGATAAACTTTTGTTATTGACCAAATACTTATTTTCCACCATAATTTGCAAATAAATTCATTAAAGATCCTACAATGTGATTTTCGGGATTTTTTTTTCTCATTTTGTCTGTCATAGTTGAAGTGTACCTATGATGAAAATTACAGGCCTCTCTCATCTTTTTAAGTGGGAGAACTTGCACAATTGGTGGCTGACTAAATACTTTTTTTGCCCCACTGTAACAGTTATTTGAATAGGTAACCCCTCTGAACACTGAGCAGAAAAAGGATACCACAGACAGCTATTCTGAAATTCAGTTATTTTACTAATGAAAAAACTATATTTTAATAACAGGACATAATAAATAACATATTTAGGACATCCTATATTCATAATTATTTTGGACTCTTCAAGGCTTGGTCCAAAATTGCAGTTACTGCATATCAGCAGTAATAAAATAATATCAAACAACTTCACATACAGTTGTAAAATGCACAGTACCACCTCCTTATTTAAAAGTTAATGGTTATGACATTGCATTGCTTACTAGAATGTTGGATTATTTGTTATGAATACAAAACCACTAGGTTCATGGATATTTTGAGGTAAAGTTCTCATACGTTACAAATAGGTATTATAAATAACACAACTTCAATAACATTTGAAGGTCACATTATGCACCCTATCGACCAGCGAGGAAGCATAATACAGTATCCCTAACCTAAACGCAAGTTAGATAAACCACTATCAAGCCATTCATTCCATTACTGAGTCACAAAGTTGTATCAATAGTCCATGGTGTGGTCCATGGTCTCGCTGTCTGGGACAAGGCATCATGGAGACACGTTGGGTCACACATCCCTGCACGGGGCGTACTTTCCTGTACAGAAGTCAGACTCATAGCTTAAGTGTCAGTCTGTTTGTGCTATCATGCCAACTCCTTGTCACAAACATATCAGGGACCAGGCTAATACTTGTGTGGTTCCTCCTTTAGATGAAAATGTGCTCTGCCTATACAGGCGGTCATGGCTTGAACATCATAGTCAGTAAGAGAAATCCACACAGCAGTCAGTCAGGATGAGACAGGTTAGATAGGAGACTCCCAGGACTGCTGTACTCTCATCACGTGTTTCTTGATTTGCTCATATGTGACAAACATTACGATGTTCCAGGAGCCAAGGCGAAGGAAAGAAGGCATGAACCTGGAGGGTAAAGAGAATCAGACTATTTAACCAAGCAGAACGATTTGCTTAATTCACTGTTCATATCTAGGAATCTTGATTCAGCCAAAGATGATTTGAAAGCAATTGGAATTTAGAAATGGCTTTTGATTACTACTCACCCTTTATAGAAGGCTTTGGGTCCCTCATTTCTCATCATCGTAACAGCACAGTTAATAGCACTGTTGTATTTTCCAGCTGAAGAGTTCATGAACCGGGTCTTCACTACATCTACAGGAGACGCCACAATAGTGGTGATGAAACCAGCACTGAAGGCTGCTGTGAAATGGCAGGGCAGGTTATCTGAAAAAACAACAAAACACTTTGAAGTACTTGAAACGATTCAAATGTACCCTGTGTGGTGTAAAACAAATCACATGCCTGCTTACCAGTCATGATGTTATACTGCAGGATAAGTTCCTTGATGATGTCATAAGTCACCAGCTCCGAACAGTTCACTATGGCGTTACGAGTTATGTTTGGGCCACAACCTGAAGGAAAATTATGAATGAAACTGGTAATTACAATTACGGAATCATCTTCTTTTTTTTTTTTTTCTTTTTTTTAAAATCTTTATTTAACTAGGCAAGTCAGTTAAGAACAAATTCTTATTTTCAATGACGGGCTAGGAACAGTGGGTTAACTGCCTTGTTCAGGGGCAGAACGACGGATTTTTACCTTGTCAGCTTGGGGATTCGATCTTTTATGCACGTAAAGCAAATGTTCCTAATTGGACTGAAATTCAGACTGCATTAGGCCTACCTTTCCAGAGCCCTCTGATGCCCTCAGTCCTGGCGATGGTCCTGTAGGCATCCATGGTGCCGCTATATCTCTTCACCCCCTCTGCTTCTGCTCCCCTGACTTGAGCTTGGAACCGCACTTTCACCACATCTGTTGGCTGAGCAAAGGCTACTGCCATGGCCCCGGTCGTACAGCCTGCCATCAGTCGACTCCCAATGCCTGCATCTATGAGAGTAGAGAGGAGTAGCGAGGATGAGAGATGCAGTCATAAAACACCATGCCACATTCTTTCAGCCACATTCATGATATTCTACTTGCACTAAATCAGATAAAAATGTAATTGAGAGAAATAAAATGAAAATGTCCATTAGGTTACGTACTGTCTGTTCCCCGGGTGTAGAACTGCTTCATGGAGTCATAGAGGCCGATGCGGACCGAGGCAAAGCTCATTTGTCTCTGGAGACCTGCCACCAGGCCATTGTAGAGGCTCCTGGGCCCCTCTGTCTTCACCATGGTGTTGATGGTGCCAAACACACCTCTGTACTTCACCACCATCTTCCCTTCGGAGGACTTGGACTCGCCCTGGATCTAAGAAAGACAAACACAAGTGTTAATTCATCTTTGTATTGAAAGTAATCCTAGTGACACAATTCAATCAAGACAGAATACCTTTACATAATCATTATGTAGAACATGGCTACATTGCAATGACCATACTAACATACCACTTAAGAGTACATGTCCAATACATTGCATCGTTCTAAATAGTATACTAGTGAAGATAATGGAACAGAAACCATTACTTACTTTTTAAGCATAATCATGGTTGCAAAAATCACTGTACTGTATGTAAAGCATGTGCACCCTCTCACCTGCAGCCTAACTTTAGCTGTGTCCAAAGGGAAGGTGATCAGGTCAGCAAAACAGGCTGCAGTTCCTGCGCCAAAGAACTTAACAGCAGCTGTAGGGGCCAAGTCTGTGGGCTTCACTCCAGCCATGACTGAGATGGTGCAGATAATTTCCCAAAGAGTACTGAAGGTCTTACAAGTACAGTAGATAGACCGTAGTTTAATAGGTTCTGTCCGTTCCTAAAGAGAATAGAGCAAATAGTAAGTAATCAGAATGAATCAAGGAACACATAAAGATGGCTTTTTAGTCAGTATTCATTGAATGATTATTGTAAGCACCCCAAATCTCACTTACTTAGACAGATGCAAGTGATATTCAAGTTTCAGGTATTGGAAAGTTATCTTTATGAATGTAAGATCCTCTTGTCTTTTGTTGTTCCATAAAATTGCTCCAAAAAAGCATACCACCGCCTGTGAAACATATGAACATGAAACAAATATGAAAAAAATACTTTGGCATGCCCTATAAGCATGTGTAAAATTAATATAAGCTTTTAAAATGTGGAGTACAATTTAGGTCATATCTCAAATTCTAAATTGAAGCTGTAGATAAATATTAAGCAGACATTAGATGGGCAAAATGGATATTGAACAAACTAGCAATATAACAAATATTGGTATAACATTAGGCTTACCTGATTGGAATGAAAAGTACTGTAATCCAAAATTTGAATTGAGAGGTTCTATTGAGGAGCACTGGCTTGAGAGAGTTAGGATTTGATTCTCACGCCCTGGGGTGGGTGTGGATTATTATAGCCTGCCCATCCCTTGTCACACATAGTTCCATGACATACATTGACCTGAAAAGTATGCGTAAGCTCGTGTCATACATGAGATATGTTGACACATGGCTGGCTCAATGATTTATCTAGTATGTGATGACAATGATCCGATTTTGTTATCGATTCAAACCAAATGAGTCAAGATTCCACACTTTCAACTGCATTTAGCTTTTTTTGGTAAAAAAACATTACTCCAAAGATGTGTATTCAAACCATGATGAAAGGTTCATAAAAACTATTTCGCTCTTTTGGGAGTACAAGACAGTATGCAACATTATGTCAGTCAGTCTCACAGTTTACAACAGTCAATGTTCTGTTGGACCTTAAAGAAACATATGCATTTAATTATATCTGCGCAAAAATGCATGACTCTTTGATACATCATTTATTATGTAATTGGTCATTTTCAGTTACACTGAACAGCCGATATGCAAGATACAGTAGTTGTCTTAAACTCAAAAGTTATTACATCCAATGAATTTCATTGCAGCAGGGAGCCAAGGCAATAAGACTTGTTGAAATAGCACAGAGCTAAATTAGACTTATAATTATGTAATAATTATGTAACACTCCATAATTATATATTTTTTTAAACACCCATGCACCCATCCGCTGAGCCAATCCATACATGTCCCTGAGAGGCTGTGTGCCTGATCTAGTGCATGTTTTCACTGTCAGAAGTTCCTAGTCTCTGGTTTCAGGAACAGAAGCGGCTCTTGAATAGTGTGTGACTGCCTGGTGACGCAGAGAATAGAACAACGTAGGCCTATTACATACATATCCTAACAGTAGCCCACTTACCATGACAGCTGCTGAAATCCAAACAAAGGTGACGTCACTTTAAGAACAAACTGTTCATCACTTTGTTGGAAAAACAAGGACTACTGGACTACCTGTGACAATAATCCTTAAAAGACTATGGGAGTCTCCCACATTAGTGATCATGGGTGCACACCTAATAATAAATAAAATATCAGTTACATTGGCAAACCATTTAATTTATAAAAACAATAGAAAAACTACTTAAATGAAATGTACATATTCTTTACATAATTAAAAAGCACTGTCCATGAGCTGCCACTTATGTAATCAAGATGTGTGGTCATTCATAAACCTTTAGAAAACATACACCCAACCGTATATACAGCACGACACACAATATCAAATAGCATTTAGAGAAAGTGCTAATGTTAGTCTTTAAAATGAGATGCAAATATCTTTGCTATTCTCTTGGTCTCTTCTTTCTTCATGGACGACAGTGGTATATTGGGCCTGGGACGAGGAACGCGCCGACAGAGAATCCCATGACTAAGAGGGCTCTTTTTCTGCAAAAAAGAGATTCAATCAATTGTTTAGCATAGAAACTGGCCTATTGTTCCTAGTTTGCAAGCAAACTAAATGCATAATTAGGCTTTAAACGGAGATATTGGGAGATAAAAAATGTGAAAACGCAGAGATTTAAATGTCTACCATTGTGTGTTAATGAGTCAGTCCTTTCTCCATCAAACAGAACCGGCCCCACATTGGTCAAATACGTACAAATATGTGATCAATCACGCTGAACTCTACTCTAAAAAGGGCTGGTCAGATGTTTGTTTTAATATTAGCACAGAGTGACTAGCTGGAACTAGTTTCGTTTAGCATTGAGTGACTAGCTGGAACCAGTTCTCTGACATGTCCTGCGAACTCTGTAGTCCCATTGCGTGATAAACAACTGCACCTCCACACCCCCTTCTTGAAACTGGATACATGCCAGTCTGACGCAGGGGCCCGGACAAGCAGGCATGCCTCCCTATCACCACAGTTGCCCTTTAGTTATGTAAGTTAAGTTTTGAGCCAAACCCTAATGATTATTCTCATTAGAACAACAACTCTTGAGCTATTAATGATAAAAGATAAGAAATGTTGATTTCTCACAAATAGTAGGCCTAAATCTCCCATAGCCAGACTGCCAAGTGTGTTACCACACAGACAGACATATCAGCCCAGCGACTGTGACCCCACAGTTAAAGGTCAACACAACGCTGAGACGGAAAGACACTCAGGGTTCTTGTTTTATGATATTTCAGCCAATGGTGTGTGGAGCGCCCTGAGTCTCTCCCTCTCTCTAGAGATTAACTTAACGGTTATTTTCTCCTTAGCTCAATAGCAATGCAACCATTTGAGAGAGATCACCCCACTGCTAAAGAGTTGGACTAATCCTCAGGGCAGGAAGGACAGTTCCTCTCATGATAAAAGCCCCCACCTTAGAAGTATATTTTAAGGCAGGCAGTGGCCTCTTATACTACTAGCTGCTGCACTGGCTCAGTTCTTGCAGTCACTAGACTGGCTCAGTTCTTGGAGTCACTAAACTGTCTCAGTCCTTGCAGTCACTAGACTGGCTCAGTTCTTGCAGTCACTAGACTGGCTCAGTTCTTGCAGTCACTAGACTGGCTCAGTTCTTGCAGTCACTAGACTGGCTCAGTTCTTGCAGTCACTAGACTGGTCTATACTGGTGCACTCTTGGACTCCCGAGTGGCACAGAGGTCTAAGGCACAGCATCGCAGTGCTAGAGGAGTCACTACTGTCCCGGGTTCGATCCCGGGCTGTATCACAACCGTCCTTGATCGAGCGGGTCAATTGGCCCAGCGTCGTCTGGGTTAGGGGAGGGTTTGGCCGGAGAGGATTTAGCTGGCTCATCGCGCTCTCGCAACTTCTTGGGGCAGGCCGGGCGCCTGCAGGCTGACCTTGGTCGTCAGTTGAACGGTGTTTCCTCTGACACACTGGTGCGGCTGTCTTCCGGGTTAAGCGGCCCGGTGTTAAGAAGCGCGGTTTGGCGGGTCATGTTTCGGAGGATGCATGACTCGACCTTCGCCTCCCGAGCACGTTGGGGAGTTCAGCAATGAGACAAGATCGAAATTGGGGAGAAAAAAGGGGTAAAATTCACAACAACAAAAAAATAGACTGGTGCACTCTGTGTGACTCTGGCCCCCTTTACTCGCTGAGATCCAAGCTGGACGAGGACTGGCACATAGTGACCTACTAGTAACTATGTCCTCCTTTGGCATTGGTATGACAGAATATTAGCACTGGAAGATGACTTGGCAACTTCAAGACTGTAGAGACAGTTTCCTTATTAATCAGCAGCGTGCTCCATACACGTGCCTGATAGAATGAATGACTCAATATTCTGTAACCCATGGCTTGTAATGCAACAATCAATCATTTTCGTGGAATTTGCTACTACTCTAAATGTTGACCTGTGTCTCAGTTACTCATGTCTAGACTTGCAAAAACCTGTTATAGTAGCATATTCAGGCTCAACCCAGAAGCAGAAGAAAAGGAGATTGAGGCAGAGAGAGAAAGAGGGGACAGGGCTGGTACTGTACTTACTGGGTCAGAAGAGGCCAGGGGGAAGACCGGTGCTATGCGTAGCGCTCTCATAGAAGCCTCCATGTGGTGAGATGAGAGGAAGAAATTAGGGATCTCCACAGGGTCAGAGCTGGACAAAAGGCAGTTAAGGAACAAGCAAAAACCAAGCATCTAGGTACTGTATTCTTTCTTGGGTCTATGTTAAAACTGTAAACACTTTATCAAAGAAGCTCAGCTTCAGCGAAACAGTTAGAATAACAAAGAGGTAAGAAAACAACGCTGACAATGCAAGGATACTGTTTAGACTTCCTGTTGTCTTCTTTGTGTAGGAACGTTTCTGGCTGATATGTGTCAGATGTGACAACAACATGTTCTGTGTCCTCTTCTGAGAAAGCAGCTGTGTCGTACAACAACCCGGAGGTCTCAACCTCTGACAGAGCATCTCTGTCACCAGGAACCTTGCTAGCAGTCTCTCCACTACACAATAAGGACTGTTCGTGTAGAGCAGCAGTGATGGACTCCTGATGTAGTGCTGCCTCATTGTCAGAGGTTTGGAGTGTCCTCTCACCATCACTCACCATGTCTTCCTCCTCGTCTGTGTCTGGTCCATGAGAGAACTCAGAGTTAACATGTTGCTCCCTCTCCTCTAGTCTGCTGCCTATGGGCTCACTAGAGCTCCAAGCCTGCAGGGTGTCAGTCTGCAGATCAGACCTCTCCCTCTCCCCCTCCTGTTGGGTGAGTCTGGGGTGGTAGGAGTAGTCCAAGGCTTGGTGCTCCTCTGGTGTCTCCAGACTCTCCAGAGAGGCTAGGTCTGGGTCTGACAGCAGGCTGGTCCAGGGGCTGGTTCTGTCTGTTAGAGATGCAACCTCATTCAGAGGCCTGGGCTCTACCACTGTCTCCTCATAATCTCCATCCTCTTCCTCCTCTCTGGGACCTCCTCCATCATCTTCAGATGCAGGGGCCTTGATCTCCTCCTCTTCATCAGCCTGAGAATCACTGTGTTCCTGATACATACATGGTACAGGTGAAGGGACAGGAGACAAGTCCTCCTGGGGGGAGCCTGATGCTTTATGGAAACATGGAGCACTCTGGGGGAATGTTTCATAGCTTTCAGGCAGGTGGTGGTCATCTGGAACAGGGGGAGTTGTTGAGCTGCTCTGGGGGCTAGAAGATACTGTCTCCATGCGATGATGTCTCTGTAGACCTGGAGAAAGGAAAGAGATGTGTTGAGTGGCCTGACTCTAATAACAGTATAATAATAATACATTAACAAGGCAATCCCCAAGACGTAGACATGAAGTAACATATTTTGGATACCCTTTGAATAGGTATGCATCCCAAATCTCATCCTATTCCCTATATAGTGCTCTACTTTTGAACAGAGCCCTATAGGAATAGGGTGCCATTTGGGACTAATCAGGTGAAGAGCATCTCACCACTGATGAGGTTGTTAACCTCCCCAACCAGGCGGGTGGACTTGAGAAGGAGCTGGGAGGAGTCTGTGTCTGAGACCCGGTGCTCGTCCAGTCTGGAGCGCTGACCCTGCTCACTTTGAGAGGGGAAGGTAGGGGTGGACAGCTTATGGCTGAAGTACCTCTGGATGTCATCCAACTCACTTAGGTTTTTCCTGGAAAAAACACAACAAGCACATTCCTTATTGAAAAGTTACTTCGGTGACACTTTCTGTGTGGGTATACAGTAAACACAGTCCAGCCCCGCCCTATGGGCCCTGGTCAAAAGTAGTGCACTACATAGGGAATAGTGTGTCATTTGGGATGCAGACCTAATGTCCAATAATTTACCGGAGTGCTGAGAACAGAACGGAGCTGGAGGGATGGGCGTCCAGCGCAGCAGCACTGGTGGGGTGGCCCACTCCCCCCTCCTGAAGACTCTGGTGGTACAGTCGCACCCTGTCCATGTGCTCATCATGTCGGTCACTTTCACTGGACCTGACATCGGGGAGGAGGCGGAGAGCAGAAAGGGGGAGGAGGAGAGCAGGAGGCGGCGACAGGGAGAGGGGGATAGCAGAAAGGGGGAGAGCAGGAGGAGAGGAGACCAAAAAAATAAAAATAAGTAACACCATTACAATTGTTGAAGTGGTTCTCCAAAGTGAATTTAGGGAAGGTTTGTATGATACCATACACTTTATGTTGCATCTCATTGAAATGGATTACTTGCATGTTAAAGAAAGAATTGTGAGGGACAGAGCTAGAGACGAGCCCTACAGTACCTTTCTGGCAGCAGCCTGTCTAGGTGGTGGGGTGTGGAGTTGATCCTCTGCTCTGTGTAGCGGCTGACGTGGGAGGGGAAGCTGCTGTATGTGGCTGTCGTGTGGTAATAGAGGGGCAGGGTCTGGAACAGAGCCTGACAAATAAACACACGCACCACGGCTGTTAAACCCACAAAGATATACAAGTAGTACAAAACACTGATGCACTCAAATCCTTTTGTGACTGCTATGAGCCATTCTGGCTCAGACAAGGTTACTTACCTACTTACTAAATGCTAAGATGCTTTAGGAAGAACTTAATACAGACTAACAGTGAAAGCCACTGCTGTACTCACTGAGGAGTCTTTGTTGCCGTCACACACAGCCTGTCTCTGACCCCGCAGCTCCTGGACTCCCTTAAGTGGGGAGACAGACACTTTGAGCTGGCCCTGGCACTGGCCATTGAAGTCAGTGATGTTGTACCAGCCACACACTGACTGGAAGCCTGACAGGAGAGGGGACAGGTCCACTGAGGCAAACCCAATCACCCGCTCCACTTCTAACAAGACAAGACACAGGACCAATGAAGTGCATTAAACATTAAAACAACACTAACTTTATCCCCTTCAATAATTGTTGGTTGATAGCTAGAGTATTAATGTGTGTTACTACATTGCTGTACTGTACCTCCTTTGTGCCAGACTTTGAACACCAGGGACTGTTGTGGATCCAGAAGAAGTTGCTTTGACAGCCTGGGATTATCAAACAGTATATTAGTTCAGCGTGACACGGTCTGACAGAGGGCATTCTAAACTAGGCATGTTCCAATAATATCAACAGCACATTTGTTCGTAATCATCCAAACAATCCTTAATATGGATTCATAACTTTTACATCTTTGGGCCCATTAAACCTGTATATTACATAAACAGTATGTGTTGCAGGAGTTAAAACTAAAATAAATACCATGACTAGAGATATCTCACCCAAAAAATCTATATTGCGATAAATTACCCGAATTGATTCGATAACGATAAATAGAACAATACGTTTATAACATTAATGTGCACCAGTTTTTTCAAAATAAACCTTTATTTTATTTCTAATCTCTAGTATAGTCTACATATCGTAATGAAGGACATCAGCTAAATGCCTACGATAAGTGATTGGTATTGTATCCCCTTTCATACCAAAAAGCAATGACCATCATTGTGTAAGGGAAAGAGGATGATTTTATAAATGTATTAAACTGAGTTTGACCAATTCCAGTCCTTTTCAATATAAAAAATATAATAAAAAGAATCCATATGACGTAAATCTGTCTCAGTGACGGAGAACTTTAACCCCTGTGTTGTCTAAACCTCTGAAGTAAGCTATAGATGGTACACAGGTAGTCTACCTGCACTCCTGCTGGTGGTCCCAGACGGGGCAGTGACTGTCTGCTATGAGAGCTGTGGTGACTGGTTCAGCAGAGTCAGTCGTGATGTAGGACACACAACAACTAGGCAGCCCTCCACTACGCTCAGCTAGAGGACAGCCTGCCAAGGAGACGCAACACAACCATCAGACTCATCAACAAAGTGTTAAAGGACACAATCAAAATGGATGACCCTACTGGAAGGATGTGTCCCAAATGGCACCCTATTCCCTATGGGCAATGGTCAAACGTAGTGCACTACATAGGAAATAGGATGCCATTTGGGAGGCAATCTGTGTACCTTTAAGACTGAGGTGCATGGCCCTGTCCACAGTGATGGTGACAGTGAACGTGTCCTCCATGCTGACCTCGGAGGGCTGTGAAGGCTCTACACTCATTGAGGACTTGGTCTGGTGTCTGCTGGGTGCTCCAGACTGTCTGGACACAGCTGCTGTGGATGAGGGGACTCCCTGCCCTCCCTCCTTCTCCTCCTCCTCCTCCTCTCCCTGGCTATCACAGTTCTCCTGGTCCTGGCTGTCCCCTCCTCCAGGTGTGTGCGCCTCTGGGAGGGATCCAGGGGTCAGGGTGATGTGGACCCTCAAGGCAGCTCCACTCAGATCTGGGGCGGAGCGCCTGAACAGGTGGTACACACCTACACAAACAAAACACTGGTGTGTTACTGATGACCCTTATGTAACATTATATTACAACATAGCATTTACAAAGGCTAGATAGTCAATGATTAGTTTGAGGTCGTCATTGACTGTTAGTTATATCAGTACTGTGCTATTTAGTATCTTGAAAGGAGCAAATAAAATGTCTTATTTTTTACTAAATGTATTATTAGTATTACGTGCCACTGAGATTCAGCTTGTGCCTTGCCATCTTGGCCAGGGAGGAGAGGTCTACGAAGGCTGAGCCCACCAGCCGGTCCATGTCATGAGGCCTAGGTCCCCTGTCCTTCCCAAAGGCCACCCACACCTGAATCTCCAGCTTCTCCTCCCGGAGGTACCACAGCAGGGGCTGGCTGCTCCTCAGCTCCACAGTCCTGCTTCCTCTGAAGGCCACCGTGGCCAGGCCCTCTTCCCCTCCACCTCCCTCCTCCTCCACAGACAGGCCAGGGTGTCTGAGCTGGGAACAGAAGGCCTCTCCGTCGTAGAGTTTATATCTAAAGTAGCAGTAGGTGGAGCGCTGCAGCTCGCTGTGTCCAGGCAGGAGGAGACAGTGGACAGGCAGCCAAGCTCTGGGCATGGACATGGTCAGGGACACCGTCCTCTGAGTCTCAGCCCACATCTCTCCCTCATTGGGTGGCTCCTCTTCCTCCTCCTCCCTCCCCACCTCCCAGCCCAGGCCCTGGGCGGCAGTGACGACCCTCTCTCTATCTGCATGGTGGGCAAAGTTGATGGAGATGTCCAGGCCGCCCACGAATATGTGATGTCTGGGAGATGAGGTCAGGTCCTTCGGCAGAGACACTCCAAACCACCCACTGATCCCTGGGAATTTACAACACATGTTAGCAGTCTGTTGGTTGGTAAAAACTGACCTTATAACAGCACTGACCGAGTGTATTACACAGCATACTGAACCTGTTCTTTTATGGATGAGATCAGCCAGCTGAATTCTCACTGTACCCAACAGAGTATTCTTTGATCTCAGGCTGACCATCACTGCAGTAATAAAACACATAAATCACATTGGATCAAGTTTCCATCAGTGTTACATTAGGAAGATGCGCAAACTGTGAAATTAAATTGTATAATAACATTTCCTTGTAACAATTGACGTTAATATACAACTTGTAGGATCGAGTACTTGAGCTGCAGTGAACCCATGATTGTCAATTGGATATATTAATGTCTGATATGGCTTTTGTTTACAATTGCACCCAATAAATACATGAATATATAAAACCATTCATGCAGACAGCATTCTGATTGTATGACTAAATCCCATTGCAACTGCTTCCTCACCCTTGCGACTGTCTCTATTCCAGACAGTGAAGACAGCTGTGGCCTCCTGCAGGAGCTCAGCCAGGCTGCAGGTCTCCCCAGAGCTCCTCTGGACCTGCATGAAACAATGAATGAATTAAATTCTTGTTTTATTGTCCCATAGGAAAACTTGTGACAACAACACATGCATTCATCTACATCATGTGAGTTCCATCACCTGCAGCTCACAGGGGAACTCGGTGTGGTGGTCAAACTCTGGGCAGAAGGTCCTGGCGGCCACACGGGTACTACGCCTCTCACTCTCAGGCAGGAAGGAGAGCTGGGCAGTAACGTACACATTCACCCCAACATCAGCATAGTACTGAAACGTTTCATCTTGCTCTGACAAAGCCCTGTGGGAGTGTATGTTTGTTAGAAGCAAATTGAGTTTAAATGCACATTTATTGTAAAGCACTAGGCCGTGTTACTGTAAAGCACTTTGTGACAACCGCTAACATAAAAAGGGGTTTGATTTGATTGAACCAATTGAAATGCAGTGAATATTTATCAATGTGCAGCTTCTACTACTCTTAAACCTTTGGATGCCATCTACCATAGTGCCCTTCGTTTTGTTACAGGTGACAGTTTTGATACTCATCACTGTATTCTGTATCAAAAGGTAGCTGGACTTCGCTAAAGACCCGTAAATCTCTACATTAGTTATTTTTTGTTTACAAGGCCCTACTTCATAAACTTCTGTCTTATCTAACTTTGCTGTTGAAGTATAGACACTTGAGTTGCCTAACACATTCACAGGTTTGGTTAACTTGAGGTTCCCATGGTCTCCACCGAGCTAGGTAAATCTGCTTTTAGTTTTAATGCACCGTATTTCTGTAACAAAATTCAAAATATATTTCATCTTGATGTTCTGGTTTCTTTCGCGCAATTTAAAGTATTGATTGTGGACTTATTTGTGGAGGAATGTAACCGTTTTCTGGGTGATTTGTGAAGTTTTAATTGTGCTTACCATGACTGTGTTTTTGTATTTTAAATGTGTATATATATATATATATATATATATTAGTATTATACAGGGCGTACTTGGAAAAGAGACCTAGGTCTCAATATGTCATCCCTGTTAAAATAAAGGTTAAATAAATAAAAAACGCAGAACATTCCAATGATTGGAATAGAGAGAGGGAGAGATGGCAGTACCTTGCTGCTGCCTGTAGTCCTGCTGCCCTGTGCACCTGAACCACCATGGTCACCACCCGAGAGGCAACCGCCCCACTCCTTACATCAGATCTCAACGGACGTTGTTTGTAATGAACAAACACATCAAGCAATCCTTGGAGAGTACATACAACAAAGTTAACTGACCAAATACTGTATGTATGTAAGGAAAGTGTCTTGATTTCAGGTTTTGTAAGTACAGTACAGCATTGCCAAAAGGAGTGCCTGTGTGTGTTACCTGAGGGCTGAGGTTGGTGTCCAGCAGGGCTGTCAGTCCTGGGCATCAGCGGAAGGGAGAAGACCTGGGCTTCAGTGGGCTGTTGTCTCTGCATGGTCACCATGGCACACAGCTTGGACAGGGGCAGCATCCCTTTAGCCACCAGCTGGTCCCGGACATTTGGGTAATAGTACCTGCAAAGGTGGGTCAAATACATTCTATTAAACCACCACTAAATTCCAAATGTTAAAGTGAAGTCTAAAAAAACGATGGAAGCTTGAGTGCCAATTTGTTTGTGCTATCATGTCAACTTGACACCAAACATGGCTTGACAATGACAGCAATGGAGTTGACAAGAGCACCAAAACCTGCGGACTCTCCTTCACTGCAGCCGACGTGAGTAAAACATTTAAACGTGTTAACCCTCGCAAGGCTGCAGGCCCAGACGGCATCCCCAGCCGCGTCCTCAAAGCATGCGCAGACCAGCTGGCTGGTGTGTTTACGGACATATTCAATCAATCCTTATCCCAGTCTGCTGTTCCCACATGCTTCAAGAGGGCCACCATTGTTCCTGTTCCCAAGAAAGCTAAGGTAACTGAGCTAAACGACTACCGCCCCGTAGCACTCACTTCCGTCATCATGAAGTGCTTTGAGAGACTAGTCAAGGACCATATCACCTCCACCCTACCTGACACCCTAGACCCACTCCAATTTGCTTACCGCCCCAATAGGTCCACAGACGACGCAATCGCAACCACACTGCCCTAACCCATCTGGACAAGAGGAATACCTATGTGAGAATGCTATTCATCGACTACAGCTGAGCATTTAACACCATAGTACCCTCCAAACTCGTCATCAAGCTCGAGACCCTGGGTCTCGACCCCGCCCTGTGCAACTGGGTACTGGACTTCCTGACGGGCCGCCCCCCAGGTGGTGAGGGTAGGTAACAACATCTCCACCCCGCTGATCCTCAACACTGGGGCTCCACAAGGGTGCGTTCTGAGCCCTCTCCTGTACTCCCTGTTCACCCACGACTGCGTGGCCATGCACGCCTCCAACTCAATCATCAAGTTTGCGGACGACACTACAGTGGTAGGCTTGATTACCAACAACGACGAGACGGCCTACAGGGAGGAGGTGAGGGCCCTCGGAGTGTGGTGTCAGGAAAATAACCTCACACTCAACGTCAACAAAACAAAGGAGATGATTGTGGACTTCAGGAAACAGCAGAGGGAGCACCCCCCTATCCACATCGACGGGACAGTAGTGGAGAGGGTAGTAAGTTAAGTTCCTCGGCGTACACATCACGGACAAACTGAATTGGTCCACCCACACAGACAGTGTTGTGAAGAAGGCGCGCCAGCGCCTCTTCAACCTCAGGAGGCTGAAGAAATTCGGCTTGTCACCAAAAGCACTCACAAACTTCTACAGATGCACAATCGAGAGCATCCTGTCGGGCTGTATCACCGCCTGGTACGGCAACTGCTCCGCCCACAACCGTAAGGCTCTCCAGAGGGTAGTGAGATCTGCACAACGCATCACTGGGGGCAAACTACCTGCCCTCCAGGACACCTACACCAACCGATGTCACAGGAAGGCCATAAAGATCATCAAGGACAACAACCACCCGAGCCACTGCCTGTTCACCCCGCTATCATCCAGAAGGCGAGGTCAGTACAGGTGCATCAAAGCAGGGACCGAGAAACTGAAAAACAGCTTCTATCTCAAGGCCATCAGACTGTTAAACAGCCACCACTAACATTGAGTGGCTGCTGCCAACATACTGACTCAACTCCAGCCCACTTTAATAATGGAAATTGATGGAAATTGATAAAAAATGTATCACTAGCCACTTTAAACAATGCCACTTAATATAATGTATATGTATATACTGTACTCTATATCATCTACTGCATCTTGCCATCTTTATGTAATACATGTATCACTAGCCACTTTAAACTATGCCACTTTGTTTACATACCCTACATTACTCATCTCATATGTATATACTGTACTCGATACCATCTACTGCATCTTGCCTATGCCGTTCTGTACCATCACTCATTCATATATCTTTATGTACATATTCTTTATCCCTTTACACTTGTGTGTATAAGGTAGTAGTTGTGGAATTGATAGGTTAGATTACTCGTTGGTTATTACTGCATTGTCGGAACTAGAAGCACAAGCATTTCGCTACACTCGCATTAACATCTGCTAACCATGTGTATGTGACAAATAAAAATGTGATTTGATTTGAAACAGATCTGGGACCAGGCTAAAACAATGTTACGTCGTGTATACTGGCCTCTAGTGGTCAGGAGAGACATAACAGGTTATGTCCCAAATGGCACTTAATTCCCTATATACTGTACTACTTTTGACCAGGGCTCACAGACTGACCTGCACCACACTTCAAACGGGATGCCTCCTCCATTGGCCAGGCCCTGGCTGGAGAAAGAGCTGAGTAGCAGTCTCTGGACTGGGACTTCTAAAGGAGCCAGCAGCACATGACTCTCACTGTGGCCAAACACTGGGTCAGGAACACACAGGGTAGTGGTGGTACGGAACTGCCTCAGATTCACACCTAGAGGAGAGAAATGGACAGTACATTAGCAGAGGATAAACAGACAACAGACAACAGACCTCAAACCCTCATGTCAAACGTGATAAATGTGTATTCAAGGCTAGAACAAGAAAAATATTAATGCAGTGCTAACTGTTATAACATTGAGACAAAGGGCCCTTGTCAAATGCACTGCACCATAAAGGATATATGGTGGGATGCAGCCAAAGACAAGAAACTTAAACATGAGCTATTTGCTTACTGCAGTTTAACAGATTTGGGTCCAGACTTTGAGCAGGAGGCTCCTCCTGAGTGGGGAAGGTGTACTGGACATAACAGTCAGCCTCCCCCCAGACTGTAGACTGTAGTGGTGTCAGCCCCTTCACTCTCTCCACTTTCACCACAAACAAGTGCTCTCTCATAGTCTCGTCGGGAGACGGCTTCACCTGGAGGATAACAAGGATAAAACTGTTACAAGGACCGCTGGAATTGAATTTACCCTGAAATCCTGGACTTGTATGAATAACAGTGAGCAGAAAAATCCTGAAACTTGCATTAAAAACATTTTAAAGACAGAAAAAAATTAATAGCTAATAAAATGTTGTTCCTTGTGTGGTTGGTGATCCAGCAAATGGGCTGGTCTTGGGAGATGAGACACAGAGCCAAGTTCTTCATCCCTCATATGCTGCAGAGATACTATTTGGACAGATAGACCCATGGCTAGAAGCACCCGGAGGTTTCCATTTATAATGCCTGAAAACACGTCAATGACTGGCATGTAGCTGTCCACCCCTAACACTGGGTACTGAGCCTGAAGCAGAAGGTGGGAAATCTTGGGATCTCTGAAAAACAAAAAAAAAATCAATCAAACAAAAAGACATTGTATTGAGTAGTTGTTTCCATAATAACAGCTGTTATATGACTCATTTATATATAGTACAAAGGTTGAGTTATAACAAGAATGTATTTCAAACCTTTCCCTCACCTGAAGGACATGTAGAACTGGTGGAGGGGTAGTTTGACCAGCCCTAGGAGCCGATCCTGCCCTAAGCTTCCTGCTCTCTGCCAAACCTCAATCACCATCACATTGTTCCTCATCCTCTCTAGCAGCCTCGAGGTCAAGGCCACAGGAGCCACCTGAGAAACAGAGTATTTAAACTCACATCTACCAGGCAGACAGAATCACATCATAAGGGCACCCTATTCCTTTTATAGTTCACTACTTTTGACTAGGCTGAGGGCCCATTTGGGAGGTGTTTTCATCGCCTATGATATGAATACCCTTAGCCAGTGGAGGCTGGTAGGAGGACGGGCTCATTGTAATGGCTGGAATGGAATCAATGGAACGGTATCAAACATATGGAAACTACATGTTTGACTCCGTTCCATTTAAACCATTCCAGCCACTACAATGAGCCCGTCCTCCTATAGCTCATCCTACCAGCCTCCTCTGCCTTCAGCAGCATCACGCTGACTGGGCATAAAATTAATCTGTTCCATCAGTTACCTGTACAAAGTTGAACGAGGGGTTTGCCTGGCCCCAGCTGATCACTGATCTGGACGTCTCATCCTGGCCAAAGAGCTTACAGTTCAGGTAGACATTAGGAGGCTGCATGGGTCCACAGCTAAAGTCCTTTCCATTAGGCACCATGAGCAAAGCATGCAGCAGAACCTCACTGTCCTCCTCCACCCCCTGATGGGCCTGAGGTCTGTGATGGGATGTCTGGAGGCTGGGGAGAGGTGAGGGACCTTGTGGGGCCATAAGAAAAACATTTACAGTTGAAGTTGGAAGTTTACATACACCTTAGCCAAATACATTTAAACTCAGTTTTTCACAATTCCTGACATGTAATCCTAGTAAAGAATCCCTGTCTTAGGTCAGTTAGGATCACAACTTTATTTTAAGAATGTGAAATGTCAGAATAGTAGAGAGAATGATTTATTTCAGCTTTTATTTCTTTCATCACATTCCCAGTGGGGCAGAAGATTACATACACTCAATTAGTATTTGGGATCGTTGCCTTTAAATTGTTTAACTTGGGTCAAACGTTTCGGGTAGCCTTCCACAACCTTCCCAAAATAAGTTGGGTGAATTTTGGCCCATTCCTCCTGACAGAGCTGATGTAACTGAGTCAGGTTTGTATGCCTCCTTGCTCGCACACACTTTTTCAGTTCTGCCCACACATTATCTATAGGATTGAGGTCAGGGCTTTGTGATGGCCACTCCAATATCTTGACTTTGTTGTACTTAAGGCATTTTTCCACAACTTTGGAAGTACGCTTGGGGTCATTGTCCATTTGGAAGACCCATTTGCGACCAAGCTTTAACTTCCTGACTGATGTCTTGAGATGTTTTCCTCCCTCATGATGCCATCTATTTTGTGATGTTCACCAGTCCCTCCTACAGCAAAGCACCCCCACAACATGATGCTCCCACCCCTTTTCTTCACAGTTGGGATGGTGTTCTTCGGCTTCCAAGCCTCCCCCTTTTTCCTCCAAACATAATGATGGTCATTATGGCCAAACAGTTCTATTTTTGTTTCATCAGAGCAGAGGACATTTCTCCAAAAAGTACGATCTTTGTCCCTATGTGCAGTTGCAAACCGTAGTCTGGCTTTTTTAAGGCGGGTTTGGAGCATTGGCTTCTTCCTTGCTGAGCGGCATTTCAGGTTATGTCGATATAGGACTCGTTTTACTGTGGATATAGATACTTTTCCTCCAACATCTTCACAAGGTCCTTTGCTGTTGTTCTGGGATTGATTTGCACTTTCACGCCAAAGTACGTTCATCTCTAGGAGACAGAACGCGTCTCCTTCCTGAGCTGCATGACGGCTGTGTGGTCCCATGGTGTTTATACTAGGTCTTGGCTGATTTATTTTGATTTTCCCATGATGTCAAGCAAAGAGGCACTGAGTTTGAAGGTAGGCCTTGAAATACATCCACAGCTACACCTCCAATTGACTCAAATTATGTCATTTAGCCTATCAGAAGCTTCTAAAGCCATGACATCATTTTCTGGAATTTTCCAAGCTGTTTAAAGGCACAGTCAACTTAGTGTATGTAAACATCTGACCCACTGGAATTGTGATACAGTGAGTTAGTTATAAGTGAAATAATCTGTCTGTAAACAATTGCTGGAAAAATTACTTGTGTCATGCACAAAGTAGATGTCCTAACTGACTTGCCAAAACTACAGTTTGTTAACAAGAAATTTGTGGAGTGGTTGAAAAACGAGTTTTAATGACTCCAACCTGTATGTAAACTTACGACTTCAACTGTATGTGATAGATTTTTTTCCCTAGTAGTCTTTTTATTGTTTACACACAAGGATGAGTTGGGCATGTTCTCTTTCTTTACTGACCTTGAGGGGCCACAGTTTGTTTTCCCGTCCTGGAATATCTATTATTAACAGTAGATAGAGGGATATCCTCCCCTCTAGTGTCGTGATGCTGAGGCCTAATGGTTGTCATGTCCACCCTTGAGGGGCTAGCTTCTCTCTGGGGACTGGTCAGGGCATGGGAGGGGGCTCTGTAACCAGCTCCAGCTGACCTTTGACCATGGGCTGATGAGAAATCTTTGTTGTCTGCAGCCAGTTCAAGTGACACCTGGAGAAACAAAGAGGGAGATTGAGATAATTGTTGTATTTATTTTTATTTCACCTTTATTTAACCAGGTAGGCTAGTTGAGAATAAGTTCTCATTTACAACTGCGACCTGGCCAAGATAAAGCAAAGCAGTGCGACACAAATAATAACACAGAGTTACACATGGAATAAACAAACATACAGTCAATAACACAATAGGAAAAAAAGTGTAGTCTAAAGTGTGTGCAAATGAGGTAAGATAAGGGAGGTAAGGCAATAAATAGGCCATAGTGGATAAATAATTACAATTTAGCAATTAAACACTGGGGTGATAGATGTGCAGAAGATGAATGTGCAAGTAGAGATACTGGGGTGCAAAGTAGCAACAACAAAAAAATAACAGTATGGGGATGAGGTAGTTGGATGGGCTATTTACAGATGGGCTATGTACAGGTGCAGTGATCTGTGAGCTGCTCTGACAGCTGATGCTTAAAGTTGGAGAGGGAGATATGAGTCTCCAGCGTCAGTGATTTTTGCAACTCGTTCCAGTCATTGGCAGCAGAGAACTGGAAGGAAGGAATTGGCATTGGGGGTGACCAGTGAAATATACCTGCTGGAGCGCGTGCTACGGGTGGGTGCTGCTATGGTGACCAGTGAGCTGAGATAAGGCGGGGCTTTACCTAGCAAAGACTTATATACGACAAATATGAAGCGAGGGCCAGCCAACGAGAGCATACAGGTCGCAGTGGTAGGTAGTGTATGGGGCTTTGGTGACAAAACGGATGGCACTGTGATAGACTGCATCCAATTTGCTGAGTAGAGTGTTGGAGGCTATTATGTAAATGACATCGCCGAAGTCGAGGATCGGTAGTATAGTCAGTTTTACTAGGGTATGTTTGGCAGCATGAGTAATGTAATGTCAAAGTGGAAGAAAATTATATATACTGTATATATTACATAACTAAAATATAGTCGTTGCATAAGTATTCAGTCCATTTTTAGGCAAGCCTAAATTAGTTCAGGAGTGAAATATTGCTTAACAAATCACAGGCAGAATGAGTGAAGGATGCTTTTTTGCGAAATAGGAAGCCGATTCTAGATTTAATTTTGGATTGGAGATGCTTAATGTGAGTCTGGAAGGAGAGTTTACAGTCTAACCAAACACCTAGGTATTTGTCGATGTCCACATATTCTAAGTCAGAACCGTCCAGAGTAGTGATGCTGGACGGGCTGGCAGGTGCTGGTAGTGATCGGTTGAAGATCATGCATTTAGTTTTACTTGCATTTAAGAGCAGTTGGAGGCCACGGAAGGGGAGTTGTATGGCATTGAAGCTTGTCTGGAGGTTAGGTAACACAGTGTCCAAAGAAGGGCCAGAAGTATACAGAACGGTATCGTCTGCGTAGAGGTGGATCAGAGAATCACCAGCAGCAAGAGCGACATGTATACAGAGAAAAAGAGTCGGCCCAAGAATTGAACCCTGTGGCACCCCCAAAGAGACTGCCAGAGGTCCGGACAACAGGCCCTTCGATTTGACACACTGAACTCTATCTGAGAAGTAGTTGGTGAACCAGGCGAGGCAGTCATTTGAGAAACCAAGGATGTTGAGTCTGCCGATAATGAGTAATATTCCAACACTACACTCAATATGTCAACAACCTCCTAAATATGATTAACGTAACAAAGGCTGTGTCCCAAATACCATCTTTTCTATGTAACCCTATTCGCTTTGGGCTCTGGTCAAAAGTACAGCACTATAAAGAGAATAGGGTGCCATTTGGGATGTAGACAAAATGGTGGACAGTGGCAGACAGGCTCACCTTGAGAGGGCCGATGTCCTGGCTCTCACCAGTCCCCTGCAGACTCTGGACAGGCAGAATGATAGTCTGACTCAGCTGCTCCCTCTGCAGTAGACAGCAGAGGGGGAACACAGCCTTGCCAATGGCTACAGGCTGCAGAACAACACAGAACACATCCATTCAGGTGCAATATACCATCTATATACTATCTATAAATACATAACTTGGGTAAAGCAGAACAGAGGCTTGGTTACTGTACAATAAAACATAAAAGAAAGTAGATTTTTGTTGTCATACAAGTGTCCACATACTTTCTTCTGGGAGCTGTTTCTGGAGTAGATGTTAAATGTGAGTTCTGTTCCCCACCACTGCTCAATAGTTGACCCACTGAAGTGGACTGGAAACACATTGCGCTGCTGGAAGTTCACCACTATAATGCAGAGTGAGACAGACATCTTTAACAAAACCTTCATGTTATCATTCCTAATAATTCACAATACAAATTGAAATATCAAACTCTCTGATAATGCTAAAGAAATGTGTCTACAACACAAATGGCACCAAAAGTAGTGCACTATATAGGAAACAGGGTGCCATAAAGGACACAATCTTTGACAATGTTAAAGTCTTACCTCCTCCTGTAACTTTACTAGAGAAGACTCGTGTCACCTCTGCTGCCAGGGCCTGACTAGGATCATGCCTGCTGGAAGTTACGGGGAACAGGTACTCCACAAAATAGGAGCTATGAAAAGAGAGACAGACATGAAGCAGGAGCAGACATAGGTCTTCTGTATTATAATGGTAATCAAACAAAAGGGGAGACAAACATTTGAAACATTGGGCGCGTTAGTTTTGCATCCTAAAGAGAACCGAGCGATGCAAAACGAATGTGCCCATTGGCATGTTTCATAATGGTGCATACAATTTCTTAGAGGAGAGGGGTCGAGGAGGTTTCCCTTTGCCAGAGGTCTTCTTAGGTGTGGTGGTGGCGCTGTCTGCAGGCACATTCAGGGTGTGGATCACCACTCTGGCCAACCGGACCTCACCTAGGACAGTGAGCTGGTCCATACACAGCCCAGGAAGCATATCCCCAGTCCCTGGAGTCTGCACATTTTCTGAGTCCAGGCTGACACAGAAGGTTCATTACTGTACAATGACTTAAAATTCATTTTGAAATGTTCAATATATCTTTACAAAGTAAAGACGGAGACACTAGTAGAGACAACAGCAGAAATTAGTATAACTGACCCTCCACTTTTCTTTGGACCAGAGTGCCTCAGCTCTTTATCATCACCCCTCTTCTTAAGATTCTTCTTTGGAGAAGGACCATCCTTGTCATCATCACTTGGACTGCTGTTAGACATCTGAAGGACAGAGGTAAAATAGTGACCCTAAAGGCTACACTATTGCCAATGTAAAAATATACGGTAATATTGGTAAACAGAGTGCAGGTATCCATCTTTCCATTATCCTGCTTTTTCAAACTTGCATACCTATAATTGACATTTTTTTATTTATTAAGGACTAGAAAAGAGTGCAGATGGCCACCCATTGATTCCTTGGTAAACAGAGGACAGGTGTTGCTGACTAGTGGCTGACACTCACAGGAGCTTTGTAGAAGAGGTTCTCTAGCAGGCTCTGGTCATGCTGTGGGTCATTGAGTTCACTGTCTCCATACACACTGAGGAAAGAATCAGGAGGAGAGCCCTCTCCATCCCAGATAGGGAGAGCAGATCCGTTCAAACTAACAAAAGGAGAGAAAACACGACACAGTTACTTATAGAAATATACTGCACAGTTACTTATACAGCTACAACGTTTAATCAACTTGGTACCAATTACTAGGTAAAGACACAGTTTTGTTTGTTTCTTAATATGCTAAGATGGGGGTCAAGGCTACCTGCCCAGCAGCAGATCCACTGCCCTGTTCTCAGTGTCAGCAGCAGTACAGTCTGGGCTGAGGTAGTCTGGGGGAGTGTGGGGAGACTGCAGGAGACTGGAGTCAGCATGCAGAATGTTCTGCAGTAGCCTCCCACAGTGAGGAATGGACGGCCTAGAGAAACAAAAACAAGACAAGTTCCCTAAGCCACGCATAAGTCAATGAGAGAGATTTTTAAAAGGACTGGAGCCATATGTATCAAGCATCTCAGAGTAGGTGCACTGATGTAGGATCAGATTCCCCCTATCCATGTAGTCTTATTCCTTATGATTTAAAGGGCAAAACCGATCTTATATCAGCACTCCTACGTACACTAAAACGCTTGATACATACGGCCCCTGATCTCAGTTTAATACTAACATTGGTGGTGCTCCTATGTTGTCCTTTGGAAGAGGTAAAGGAGTGTCTTTCAGAGCCAGTTCAGAGTCCATGTCAGACTTTAAAGCTGATACCACCATGGCATTTCTAAGATTGCTTCCACGCTCTAAAAGAACTAAAACAGGAAAGGATACAGTAGGGATGTTAGCAGAAGATAGACAGTTTCTCTATTGTACGCATACAGTGCATTCAAAAAGTATTCAGACCCCTTCCCTTTTTCCACATTTGGTTACGTAACAGCCTTATAATAAAATTGATTAAATAAAACATTTTCCTAATCTATCTACACACAACATCCCATAATGACAAAGCAAAAACAGGGTTAGACATTTTTGCAAATGTATAAAAATAAAAAATAAACAGAAATACCTTATTTACATAAGTATTCAGACCCTTTGCTATGAGACTCGAAAATTCAGTTCAGGTGCATCCTGTTTCCATTGATCATCCTTGAGATGTTTCTACAACTTGATTGGAGTCCACCTGCGGTAAATTCAATTGATTGGACATGATTTGGAAAGACACACATCTGTCTATATAAGGTCCCACAGTTGACAGTGTATGTCAGAGCAAAAATCAAGCCATGAGGTTGAAGGAATTGTCCGTAGAGCTCAGAGACAGGATTGTGTCGAGGCACAGATCAATCAAATAGATGTATAAAGCCATTTTTACATCAGCCGATGTCACAAAGTGCTATACAGAAACCCAGCCTAAAACCCCAAACAGCAAGCAATGCAGATGTAGAAGGGTACCAAAAAATGTCTGCAGCATTGAATGTCCCCAAGAACACAGCACCCTCCCATCATTCTAAAATGGAAGAAGTTTGGAATCACCAAGAATCTTCTTAGAGCTTGCCGCCCGGCCAAACAGCAATCGGGGGAGAAGGGCCTTGGTCAGGGAGGTGACCAAGAACCCGATGGTCTCTCTGACAGAGCTCCAGAGTTCCTCTGTGGCGATGGGAGAATCATCCAGAAGGACAGCCATCTTGACAGCACTCCACCAATCAGGCCAGACAGAAGTAAAAGGTACATGACAGCCTGCTTGGAATTTGCCAAAAGGCACCTAAAGGACTCTCAGACCATGAGAAACAAGATTCTCTGGTCTGATGAAACCAAGATTGAACTATTCGGCCTAAATCCCAAGCGTCACTTCTGAAGGGAACCTGGCACCATCCCTATGGTGAAGCATGGTGGTGACAGCATCATGCTGTGGGGATGTTTTTCAGCGGCAGGGACTGGGAGACTAGTCAGGATCGAGGGAAAGATTAACGGAGCAAAGTACAGAGAGATCCTTGATGAAAAACTGCTCCATAGCACTCAGGACCTCAGACTGGGGCGAAGGTTCACCTTCCAACAGAACAACGACCCTAAGCACACAGCCAAGACAACACAGGAGTGGCTTCGGGACAAGTCTCAATGTCCTTGAGTGGACCAGCCAGAGCCCGGAGTTGAACTCGATCTAACATCTCTGGAGAGAGCTGAAAATAGCTGTGCAGCGACACTCCCCATCTAATCTGAAAGAGCTTGAGAGGATCTGCAGAGAAGAATGGTAGGAACTACCCAAATACAGGTGTGCCAGGCTTGTAGCGTCATACCCAAGAAGACTTGAGGCTGTAATCACTGCCAAAGGTGCCGCAACAAAGTAATGCGTAAAGGGTCTAAATACTTATGTAAATAAGGCTGTAATGTAACAAATGTGGGAAAAAGTCAAGGGGTCTGAATACTTTCCAAATGCCCTGTATATGATCCCTTTACAGTATGTACATGATGATGCTGTAGTAGGCTACAACCTGAAAGTATGTCGTTGGTGGTCTGTCCGTGAGTTGATTCCTGCACTGTGGGATTTGCCGCTCCCTGTCCATGTTGAGATCTACTTGATGTTGGCTTTTGGTTCTCAAGTGCCAAGTCAGTCTTTTTTTCCGTCTGGGCATTTTGGAAGTACAAATGGTCTTTCCCTCTGAAAATATTACAAAAGCATGAAAGCATCACTGAAATGAGAGAGAAGCTGCTTGAACAGACAGTAGGTCTATGACATTAGTGGACTGTCTACCTTGGCGTATTGCTCCCTGACTCTTTCCCACTGTTGACAGAGAGTGGTCTGGACAAGGAGGGCACCACCAGAATTTTTGGTTGAGATGCTGGCTTCACTGTGGACCTGAATGCAGGCACAGCCATTTCGATACTCATGTCTGTGGTGGGAACTGAGCAGCTGCTGTCGTACGTTTCAGTCAGGGCCTCCAGAGCAAGCGACACCTGGAAAAAATGTTAATCAAGAACAATCTGTATGTAGACTCAATTAACATATGTCTTTTAATTAACAGAGAGCCCGGGAAAGCAAGATAAACCACAAAGCATCTATCAGAATTAAATAACACATTTTCAATTAGGTTGCAGCCTCCCTACCTGTAATTCTCCAAGCTTCTCAGACATTGGAGACACCAGGGTGAAGAACCCACTGATGGAGTGTGACAGAGAGAGACAAGAAATCCCAGCAACCTGAGCACGAGCAATTGGCAGGTGTTCTGGCTTTGTCAGCACCTCCAGCACCAGAGAGCCCATATCTGTAATAGAGACAACATATATAGGGAAAATCAACAACATCAGGAGGTCATTTGAATATTCTGAAGACAGCTTGGATCACACAATGTGGCATACCATGCATGCAATAGTTACCTGTTAAGTAGGATGTGAACTGCTTCGGTCCACATCGGATGGGAAAACGAGCTGTGGACTTCACAGTCTTCTGTGTCGTTTGTGACCCATCCCGTGGTCTGAACTGGGTCCCATTGGAAGACTCTCCCCACCAGCGCAATCTGATAAAAGTTGTCGGGAAAGGCTTGGGGACTGTCCATAAAACTCTGCTTACTGTCACTCGTAGAAAGCATCGCAGCTGACCCTCAACCAGTGGAGGGAGGCTTGTGGTTGGGGACACATCACTGGGGACTGAAAAAAAAATATTGTCAATGTACCTTACATGATGTTACTTATAGCGTAAAATCATTTTCTACTACTAACGTTAGTTGTAAAAAAGTACTAGCTCATATAAAAAAGTACTAGCTCAGGTCAACGTGCATGAGTCGGATCTGCAATACGAGGCATGCGCCTGGACACAAGGCGGTAAAAAGTCGTTTATTTCGTATTTTGTAGAAATTACACCCTGCTCCTACCGCGAAGAGAAATGTAGCACCCTTGAAACATATTTACTCTGGCGCGTAACAAAAGTATATGGAGCCAGTTAACGTTAATAAACAAAGTCAGTGCAGGTAACGTTATCTGTTGTTGTCGCTCGATGGACCAGAACTAGCAACAACAAACAAGCGACAGAAATTGGCTTAGCTACTAGGTCCATCAATTGAGGTTGCAAGTTTTCACTATATCCATGTCATTAGCATGCACCTAACTAGTTAGCAGCAAGCAGCTTCAAATGATAATCTACATTTTTCACCATTCACCACACAGCCAGCAGCATAACGTTAGCTAGCTAATGAGATTGACGTTGGTCGTAGCTAGCTACCTTTACTCCTGATGCTTCCACATTTGGTAGACTTCACTTTTTTTGTCTTCATTCCTTACCAATAAATGTGATATGACAATATTAAACCTAAATTACATTATGTAAACAAGTTGTCAGTGCAAACTGTCCCTGAGCAACAATGTTCGTTAACTTTCCTCAGTCCCGCCTCTAATCCAAAGACCGCCGCTGTTATCCCGTGGTGCACTGTGGGAAGTTGTGTCATTGCAACTCCCCAACCTCTCATCACCAGTCACCACCAGAGAGCAGCACTATTCTGTACAATACTGTAATGTATCAGGTCCACCATCATCATAGATGGTGAAACTAAAATCAACGTTCACAAATCTTAGTCTTCAATTATTTGTGGGTACTGAGTTTGAGGCTTTTGTTCCAAACCCTGGTGTAACACACGACTCAGCAATTCAAGATCTTGATCAGCAGTGTATACGTATATCCAGATGTGCTAGAGCAGGTATTCCCAAAACTGGGGTACGCGCAATGCCGTCGGGGGTACGCCGAATAAAAATGTGATTCATATTTTAAAATATATATAATACATATTTTAATATCTATATTTTTTATTTAAATATATATATATAAATCAAAAATAACATTTCCAAACAGTCCATTTATATTTTTCAACTGGGCTATACATTTGGGGGAGTTTTTTCTCGCCTGAGTAGCCTCGTTTCACTGCCAAAAATAAAATGAAACCATCTAACGTTAGTGTTCAGCGAAATAACAACACAATGTCAAATACAGGTAGCCTAGTCAAATAATTAACATCCAATCACATTAACCGTTACTCTCTCGCTTTCAGTAACGGTCCGTATGTGGCCAAACGTAGCTGCTGCTCATTCCGTTTGCTTGAAAATTGATAAATGGTTTAAAAAAAAGTAGAGCCCACGTCCATAGAGACACATACCAGCTCTACTGGTAGTACTACACATGCACTTGTCGACGACACAAGTTGATCTGCATTTGTTGTTAGCCCAGCTAGCATTGACACTGACAGTTGTGAATCTGATGCAGCCGAAGAGCTACTGCCCTTTTACCATGGAAAGCACCGAACAGTTGGACCATCGAAGAGGCGCAGATATGATGAGAACTACATTGATTTGTGGTTCACTTATATTGAGAGTAGTGTCTTTCCCCAGCCACAGTGTGTTATATGTGCAAAATGACTATCTCACAACTCGATGAAACCTTCACTCTTGCGCAGACATTTTAAAACAAAACGGGCCAATTTGGAAAATAAGCAAGAATTAAGACAACTTTCGAGTAGTAAGACATGTATAATAGCATCAGATACCATTAATAAGAATGGGCTAGAAGCGTCTTATATAGTGAACTACGGAGTGGCTAGGACAGGCAAGCCCCATACTATTGTGGAGGACTTAATCTTTCCTGCTGCCGTGGATATGGCTGGGACAATTCCGAGGGAAAAGGATCAAAAAACTATACAGACAATGCCTTCATCAAACAACACTGTTTCACGACACATCAGTGACATGGCAAGAGATGTTTTGAAACAATTACTGCTTCGCATACAAGCCAGTGAATTCTATGTGTTACAGTTGGATGAGTCAACAGACGTGGCGGGCCTGGCACAGCTCCTGGTATATGTCTGTTATGTTTATAGGGCATCAATTAAGGAAGACATCCTCTTCTGCAAACCACTGGAAACCAGGACTACAGGAGAGGATATTGTTAAAGTACTGGACAGCTTTGTGACATCAAGTGGACTTAGGTGATGTGTTGGTATCTGTACTGATGGCGCAAAAGCCATGACAGGGAGACATAGTGGAGTGGTACCGTGCGTGCAAGCAGTTGCTCCCGACGCCCCTTGAGTACACTGCAGCATCCACCGAGAAGCTCTTGCTGCCAAGGGAATGCCTGATTGCTTGCTTGAAAGACGTTTTGGACTCTACAGTGAAAATGGTTAACTTTGTTAAAGGAAGGCCTTGTGTATTTCCTGCACTATGCAATGAAATGGGCAGCGACCATGTAATGCTTTTACTAGGGGCAAAGTATTGACACGTTTTTCTTTTTATTGCTTGCATGATGACGAGTTTCTCACACAACTGGCCTATCTGGGTGATGTTTTTTCTCGCCTGAATGATCTGAATCTAGGATTAAAGGGACTCTCCGCAACTATATTCAATGTGCGGGACAAAATTGAGGCTATGATTAAGAAGTTGGAGCTCTTCTCTGTCTGCATTAACAAGGACAACACCCATGTCTTTCCATCATTGTATGATTTTTTTGTGTGCAAATGAACAAGCTTACGTACAATGTCAATGTGATATAGCGAAGCACATGAGTGAGTTGGGTGCGCAATTAGAAAGGTACTTTCCCGAAACGGATGACACAAACAACTGGATTCGTTATCCCTTTCATGCCCTGCCTGCAGTCCACTTACCGATATCTGAACAAGAGAGCCTCATCGAAATTGCAACAAGCGGTTCTGTGAAAATTGAATTTAATCAGAAGCCACTGCTGGATTTCTGGATTGGGCTGCACTCAGAGTATCCTGCCTTGGCAAATCGTGCTGTTAAGACACTGATGCCCTTTGCAACCACGTACCTATGTGAGAGTGGATTCTCAGCCCTCACTAGCATGAAAACTAAATACAGGCACAGACTGTGTGTGGAAAATTATTTAAGACTGGGACTCTCCAATACAACCAACATTGCAGTTATGTGCATCCTTTCAAGCACACCCTTCTCATTAACATGTGGTGAGTTATTCACAATTTCTGATGAACAAATAAGGTTTTATATGTAATATGGCTAAATAAAGAGCAAAATGATTGATTATTATTATATTATTATTTGTGCCCTGGTCCTATAAGAGCTCTTTGTCACTTCCCACGAGCCGGGTTGTGACAAAAATGTCTCGTTTAGTGTGTGTGTGGCAAAAAACAACATTTGAGAGTTCGCTGACCCTGGTGCTAGAGGGGGTACGCAGCTGGAGGTTGAATGTTTGAAGGGGTACGGGACTATAAAAAACATTTGAGAGTGCACTGACCCTTGTGCTAGAGGGGGTACGCAGCTGGAGGTTGAATGTTTGAAGGGGTACGGGACTATAAAAAACATTTGAGAGTGCACTGACCCTTGTGCTAGAGGGGGTACGCAGCTGGAGGTTGAATGTTTGAAGGGGTACGGGACTATAAAAAACATTTGAGATTGCTCTGACCCTTGTGCTAGAGGGGGTACGCAGCTGGAGGTTGAATGTTTGAAGGGTTACGGGACTATAAAAAGTTTGGGAACCACTGTTAGAGCCTTCAAATTTAAATCTGGACCTTGAAGCCAGTTCTGCTTTTTTTCATGCTTTTTCGGGGATTGATTTAGACCTGAGACACCAGGTGGGTGCAATTCATTATCAGGTAGTAGAACAAAAAACTATCAGTAGTACAGACTTTGTAGGGTAAGATTTGAATACGCCTGTGCTAGAGCTGGGCTGTAACAAAACCCTGCACACATGCACCCATTAGCCACCCCTGTTGTACACAGTAGCCTACTAATAAAGTTCTGATGCCACATGGCATCAAAGATCCACATTTTAATACCCCATTTACTGTAGTTTATTTTCACTTGATCTACCAGACATTGGTTGCAACATATACAATGTTACTTCTTTACAATACAGTGTGTTCTTCTGGTCATTGTAGGTTGATGATCTACTGTAAGTTTCCTCTCCTGATACAAGTCACGTGCCTCAAATGTTTGGACAGTGAGGAAGAAACTCTTCTTCTTCGTCTTCTTTTTCTTCTATGGTATTATGCCAGTCTGCAATAAAACTAGGAAGAAACTCTGAAGTGCCTAGCAACTAGGACCACAGAAGCCATGTGTGTTGTTGTGATGGTAGCAACACTGTGTCAATGGCGGATAGGAATTCCCACAGAGCAAAGTAAAGGCCTGTTCCCTGTGAACTGAGGAAATTGCAAGTTTCACTGTTTCACAGCAGTCTTGTGTCAAAGAAAGCCACCACTTTTAGAAGAAACATTTATCTGCCACTTCACTACAGTTCTAATAGTTTACATTTACAAATTGGTGCTGTAGCGTAGCATTTCCCATGTTGTCTGTTACATGGTAGGCTAAGACACTATTAGGTGTTCATATTCTATGACAATATTTCAGTCACCAAAATTGAGTTAAGCATCATCAGTGTTTCTGCAAAGTAAGCCTGCTCCACAACTTCATCAGTAGGGTCGGGCAGCGCATCTTTTTAAATGTTTTATGCCAGATGGAGTATGATGGCATTTAGTCGCATTAAAATTATGATTACCTCCAGCTGCCCACTTCAATCCTATTTACAATTTCTATGTCCCACATCAAATCAACCCCTCCCAACTGTGAAATTCTGCATCGACCTAATATTAAGACCCCTTCTCCTTTCCAACTGCGGTCTGGGATTCCAAATGTAGTGTTAGTTCACCCAGTACCAGATGTCTCAGAGCGAACACCATTGTCATGCACTCGTTGAACTTCCTTGTTGTCATAGATGCAGTAATAGATAAACCTCTTAGCCAGGGTTTGGGAGGGCTCAACAATTGGACAGTACAGTACACTTAAATACAATAGCACAATACGTGTCCTATGCTCACATATTAGACAGCTACATGGACTCAGACTGTACACTGATTTCCATATGACATGCTTGGGCCAGTCAGGAATGAACGCAGTGTACGAGAGGAGAAATTAAATTTCCTCAATGTGCAACGTCAACTATAAATAGTCTTTATAGCGTAAAAGTAGTTTTTACTACTAGCTAAAAAAAAAAGGTACTAGCTCAGGTAAATGTGCATGAGTTGGAGCTGCAATATGAGGCATGTGCCTGGACAAAAGGCAGTCTGGCTGTCACGGCCGTCGTTTGGGTGGAAATGACCGGACCAAGGTGCAGCGTGGTTAGCGTACATTTTCTTTTATTAGAATGTCGCCAACAAAACAAGAAACAAAGAAACGACCGTGAAGCTTACTAGGGCTATAGTGCCACTAACAAAGTCAACTACCCACAAACACCAAAGGAAAAAAGGCTGCCTAAGTATGATTCCCAATCAGAGACAACGATAGACAGCGGTCCCTGATTGAGAACCATACCCGGCCAAAACATAGAAATACAAAACATAGAAATAAAGAAACTAGTGACACCCTGGCCTAACCAAAATATAGAATAAAAACCTTTCTATGGCCAGGGCGTGACAGTACCCCCCCCCCCCAAAGGTGTGGACTCCGGACGCAAAACCTGACTCTATAGGGGAGGGTCCGGGTGGGCATCTATTCACGGCGGCGGCTCCGGTGTAGACCCCGCTCCACCTCTGGCTCCCCCCACTTTGGTGGCTCCTCTGATGCGGGGACCAACGTCGCCGACCCCGGACTGGGGACCCTCGCTGCAGGCCCCGGACTGGGAACCCTCGCTGCAGGCCCCGGACTGGCGGTAAAAAGTCGTTTATTTCCTATTTTGCAGAAATTACACCCTGCTCCTACCGAGAAGAGAAATTCAGCACCCTTGAAACATATTTACAGATTGTACACTGATTTCCATATGACATGCTTGGGCCAGTCGGGAATGAACGCAGTGTACGAGAGAAGAAATTCAATTTCCTCAATGTGCTACGTCAACTATAAATAGTCTGCTGAATGTAAGCTTTTGTGAATGTTCTGTTTAAAGTGCTTAGTAATGAGGCAGACATAACTTTAACAAAAATATGTATTTATTTTAAAACCATATAAAGATTGAGAATTCCAGAGAATACTCTTTCTTGGTTGGAGAAACTCCAAAGGCACAACCTCCATCCTCCATGCATTTTATCAAGTATGAGCCTCCTGTCAATCCACTCCAGGGGGAACAATCAAGGTCTACTGTTTAGGAATGCAGTTGGGAGCATGTAGCATTCCTGTAGTATATGGCCCCTGTGTTTGTATCGGTGTGTGTGTGTGTGTGTGTGTGTCTAAAGGGGAGGAGTGGTAGGAGGTTGTAAACTGGAGGGAATACTTCCTTACATCCCAGCAGGCAGAGATATAGTCCCTGTTGAACCCCTCTCCCTTCCTCAACACTCCCTGTCACTCAAAAGGCAGCAGCACTGACAGAAAGGCCCCTTGGCGCCTACAGCTCCTATAGTAAGTACATTTCACTCCTCACCCTCAGACTAGGTGTGAAAGCTAGCATGCACTCTCTGACCTACATACAGACAAATCTTTTGTCTGGTTGGTAGGCAGCTAGACACCCAGGATTTGAGGTCAGAGACTCGGTACTAAAGCAGACGCATTCCCACTTTCCAATCATCTGGTTTACAGACCATGACTAATGAATGATGCCACTGAATGGGAGTTAGAAGATTAAACAGGTTTGACTCATATCCATCCCATTAGCTACAAGGAGATGAGCAATAGAGAACACACCAAATGTCATCAAGCCCCTCAGTGGGAGAGACGACGACCTCATCTCCTTTGATTTCCTGAACTGACTGAGCATGAATGGGAAACAGTCACAATAACCCTTTTCCTCTGAATAACAGCACCGCTCTTAACTACATTCTTACGGTGTGAGATGGTTACAGAAATATAATTCTAAAACAAAATATTCTGATAAAGATCAGTGCTGTGCTAATGAGATCAGTCCGTGTGAAGAGTATCCTGCCAGATTCAGTGCACCAGTTTTCAAAAGGATGCATTATATGTTTTTTCCCCCCAAACAAACTGACACCGGAGGCAAACAGCCTAGCAGAGTTAACTGAAACCAGCCCAGTGTGTGAGGGTAGAGGCCTCTCTCTCTCTGATCCAGCAGGGACTGACTGGGGAGTTAGAGCAAGAGGCCGCTCTGCCTTTGGGGCTGATTGCCAAATGCCCCCCTCCACCCCCTTCCCAAAACCAACTCAGCCCCCCTGCCATTCCAGCCCCCTCCAGCAGTGTCTGTGCTCCTCATTCCCTTGGGCCTGAAGCTCCAATCACAGATGCAGGCTGCTCCTTGGTTGCCTTCCCCTCCCCCAGCCGATAGCGCTTCTCATGCCCTCTCTCGTTCCTTCCCTCTCTCGCTCTGCCTGCGTGGTGCGCGCGGCTCCATTGTGGAGACTGGCTCTTGTACTCCAAGCGGTCCCAGCAGCTGATTTCTCTCTTCTCACTCCTCAGGATTGGGGCTACAGCGTCTCTGGAACTCCTGGCCGTACTCATGGATCCATTTGTTAGCCACTGGAACAGGGCATGGACAACAGAGAGTGTGTGTTAGTGGTGTATGTCACACAGTAGTCAAACAAACATAAAATATAATATATAGGTCTGTAAAAAGGAGTCGTTAAATACTCACTGACCCCCTAAAAGTGTTGACAAACATGTGTATATTCAAATGCGTCCCTTGTATATAGAGCCATCAATAATGGCAAATGGGGCCTGATTTCCTTGTTATAATCTTAGTTCAAATACATAAACATATAGTAAAAAGGTATATACTGTACTTGCTCTTGTAAATGTCTCTTAGATGCAGCCTCTCACAGTAATGACTAATACCCCTCTGTGCGTTTCCTTTAGCCTTGTCACTGACTGTGGGATCCAGGACGGAGTTTAATTATGTGGAATGGAGGCCCACATGTTTAGCATCCCAGAGCTGTGCTCAGTACCTGACCTCCTCTCTATATCATCCCTAACTATCTGTCTAATGCAGTGCAGATGTGGCCCCGGGCTCCTGCTGTGACTTCAGTATGACAGACAGGGGCTACTGGAATCGACGTAGGGTTCTTAGCTTTCCACATCTGACACTGATCACTGTACCTGTGTGTTTTTCTATAGGAACTATGTGGTGTTCCCGGTTGTCTCATTAAAGCCTCTTACCCCATTTGTCCCCAACAAGGACAGGGCAGCCAGCATGCAGAGTGTCCCCATCTCCTTGACCGTTCCGATGGAGGTTCCACCAGAAGAGGGCAGCATTCTGGAACACGAAAGACAATGGAAATGTTTCACTAAAAAACATAGGGAAGAAACATTTTAAATCGTGCCTGGATTTTGTGTGGGCCACTATCATGCCTGGAATTTGTTTGGTCTTCTCCTCTACTTGACAATCCTAAGACATTATTCCTCCATAAAAAATATATTTTGTATACTTGTAAGTTAAAATCCCACGTGCATAGCGGTGCTCCAAGTACAACATCTTTGACATGGATATGGGGCAGGAAGGGAAACCTTAATAAAATCCAGGTTGAGAGGTTAAAACCTGGTGAGGTCCTGTGTCTTTTCAACAGCAGCTCATTTATTAAACCGAATACTACACTGTGGTTGCATCCCAAATGGCATCAGATTCCCTATATAATGTACTACTTTTGACCAGGGCCCTGATCAAAAGTAGTACACTATAAAGGGAATTGGGTGCCATTTGGGACACAGCCTTTGGCTCCTCTTTTCTCAACAGGCCTACTGTCATAAGAACAGTACTACTCAACAGTACTACTCAAAACATCTTAAGAAATGATGTGACCTTTCTGAGGAAGGAATTTCTTATTATTCTTGATGCCATTTTAACAGAGTGAAGGCTTATGAGCGTACGTGTTCTGGCTTGAAGCAATTTCGATGGGTAAACAGAAGAAGATTAAGTATATGTCCCAAATAGCACCCTATTCCCTATATAGTGCACTACTTTTGACAAACAGCCTGGTAAAAAAAAAAATGTGTGCACTATGTAGTGAATAGGGTGCCATTTGACACAGACTAAGTTTAGCCAGCAGCTGGCATTTGCAGTGCATTTACCTCCAGAACAGGAACGCTGAAGTTAGCATGGATGAAGGCTGTGGACCCACCTGCGTCCACAGAGCTGAGCTGTGGAGGATGACAACATTCTCACTGAGTTGTGTCTAGTCTAGCCACTGTGTGCACATGTCATAAAAAAGGCATCCATGCCGGAATACGGAGTGTGGAGTTTGTCCAAAACTGACAAGCAGACATTCTTTTCCATACCGCCTTAACTGGAAGTTTGACATGGACTAAAATATCATTGCAATTTTCAATGAGATAATACTGAATTCTTATGCTGATAAATGCAATCTAGCATACACTATCTCCAAAGATGCTTTTACTGGATTTCCACAAATGCGACAATCATGCACATATAATAAGATAACAAGATAAAACAAATTATTAACTTACGTATATCATGAAGGTTGCCACTCGATTCCCAGTGTTGAGCCTAAAAAGGGGGCTTGATGCTGACTGGTTATATGTAGGAAATAGTAATCATAAATATATCATGTCCTTCCTTACTTTACCACCATGGACTATGGCTATGTCTCAAATGGTACCCTATTCCCCTATATAGAGCACTAATTTTGACCAGAGAACTATGGGCCCTGGTCAAAAGTATTGTACTAGGGCAGTGGTTCCCAAACTATGGGGTGCGCTCGGCAGGGGGGGCGGGTACCCCTCCCTCAAATAAGTTGTAATAGTAGAATGCACAAGGTGCAATTTCGAAATTGAGTAGTGCATCATCAGTTTTCCTCTTGTCATGTCAGTGTGTTTAAGTGAAACCCTTGTACTAGCGAATAGAATGACGTTTGGGACACTGCCCATCACTCAACACTAACACACAAAATGAGGGTACACTATTGCATCAAGTGTTGACTAATGTAGTAAATGTTGGGTTTATTCAAGATCTACTGTTCTAAATATAGAGAAACCCACTCACCGTTGCATGGTCAAAATGGGGTTCATAGTGTCCTCCAATCCCATAGTTCACCACTTGGAGGTACTCTGCATACGGAGGCTGCACATTGAGACTTGTGAGCAAGGTGATTCTCTGGTCCAGCCTCCCAATGATAGGGTGGGCTGTCTCCTTTAACCATGCACTGAAAAACAAACCACAAACTCTCATAATACAGATAATGTTACTGTCTTGGTTTGAGCTCGACCAGATGCTCTACTGACAGGGGGCGTCATTCCTACGTGATGTGCAGTCCTAAACCGATCAGTGCAGATACTCGTCTTGCTACCTAACGTAAGACAATGATGTACACTTCCTCTTCCACTGATACTATAGGTTCCAGAGGTGTTCAGCCAATTTCCATTCAAAGGTTAAAGTTTATCTCACATTTAACTATCATACATTACATATAGCTAATAGGCCTGCAAATCTAGTGTGCACCATAAAATTAGCCCAAGCATTTTATAGTGTTATACAGTATATTCACTGGTTGTTGTGAGGGTGCATTGTTCTGCTTGGTGCTTTATTACTGCTGTACGTGTTATGAGAAGGAACAGTAAACTATACATTTAATAGTGGCATGTTTCTGATAGTAGTACCTCTTGCTGATGCGATACTCTGCAGTAGCCTGTTCCTCTCCAGATGCCACTACAGATCTCCTTAACTTATGGCACAAAAAAGAAAAAGAAAACTGTCAATACTCCATTTTATACAGCAGTAACATTTTAAGATCAAACTGCAGGGCTCTGTCTGACAAGAGAGACACTAATGATGTGAGGATAGAGAACAGAACATCCAAAAGAGCTCAGTAAATAAACATTCTTTTTTGAATATGTCAAAACTCAACAACTGGCAGCCGCAGTAATTTTCCAATGAAGCCATGCCTGACGGAAATACTTGACTGGCATTTCTATCTACACTCTCTCTAAATACTTTGGACTAGACAGCTAATACTAAACCATTGGAGCCAAGCATGAACACACAAATGCCATACTCAGGCAATGATGTATGTGTCTATGTGCTCAGGGCAAGGAGTGCTGCATGTGCTCCAGGCTCCAAATGACTAATACTCCAGATGTGACTCCCAAATGGCAGCCTATTCCCTATATAGTGCGCTACATTTGTAGTGCACTATATAGGGAATAAGGTGCTATTTGAGATGCAGGCCAGGCCTGGTTTTAATCAACCCACCAGAGTGCCATCAAATGTTGACATAATAATGAAATAAGTAGAGGGATTTCCATTTGAAGAAGGGGTGGAAAACCTGTTGAACAGTGCCAAAACCTCACACAATCTAGGAGATCATTTGGGTTACAGCATCTCGCCAGAAAAACAGAGTTAGCATAAACACTTTTACGACGATAGATCTTTCTATGCTGCTCGCACAGGACAGACACAGTATTATTTTCCATTAGCTATTGAGATGAGAAGTCAGTTTTTACCCATAGCCCTCAACAATTTGGACCGTCTGAGGCACTCCGCCAAGGATCGGAAGTAATGTATCCTTTATTACTTTAACCTTTGCTTAATGGTTGGAACAATATCAACTATTCCTCCAGTGGGTTTTTGAGAGATCCCTAAACCTCTCACTATTGTTAAACTTTTCCTAGATTGGGATCAGTACAAAGTAAAGTCAATTCAGTCAGACGTTCTTCTTGCAAACCAGCTTGATGGACATATTTGCGCTCTTTTTGGCATGTATGATCAGATTGTAAATATTTGTTAATATTCTCAAAATTGCAACCAGATCACAGAACTGAGACTGAGCCTTTCTAAAACCCTTGGTAGATTAAGTATTTGAGATTACAAACATGCAAGAATAGAAAGATTACTATATGATAAAAATCCTATCATAGCCTGCCAATGTAATCTACGGTGTAACTATTACTTGGGTGAAAAACTAGCACCTCAGTTCAGTGGCAGTCTAAGCAGCCAGACCACAAGGAAAAAAAGATGGCCGATGGGAAATTTCCATAAATAACCGCTATCCCAGCAGAGCCAAAACGAACACTCTTCGGTGTGTAGAGTCACTCTCCTGCACAATCTTTACTGGAGTCATAAAATAGGCCGTTGACATGTAATACATTTAATAATCCTTCAGATGTGCAAAAACGAATCATGACACACGGGGTCTCTTTTATCAGTTATGTGATTTAAAAGACAGTCCTCATTTTCAATGGACTTGGAATGTGGGAACAATGGACTTGGAACATGTCAATCAATGTTATGACAATGACAATGGAATCTGGGGCCATTTGTATCAAGCGTCTCAGAGTTGGATGGCTGATTTAGGATCAGTTTTGCATTTTAGATCAACATGAATAAGACTGGATGGGGAGGACTGGATCCTAGCACTTCTTATCCGAGGCGTTTGATACATACTGCGCCTGATAGGCCTTTTCTGAGTAAAAGGGTTGATACCATGGCAGTAGATAGACACTCACCCCTGTCTGGGCGAGGTCCCTGATGCTCTCTGCCTCTGAGTCAGTGATGAAGCTGTGGTAAAGGACCACGTAAGGCTGCAGGCTCAGCACCTCACGTCTGATTGGCTGCAGTAGCAACCCAGGACTGTCATTGTTGAAATAGTCACAGAACAGCCGGGGGTTTTCATAATGCGTTGGCTGTGAGGAGAGAAGGGCATCTGAAGTCCATTACTGGAGCCGAAACATGGAAAGAAAGCGGCAGTATTTTCTTTTCATCCTCAAAACTTGTATTTTAAAACTCTTTTCTATCTCTGTGAGCTCCAGACTGTAGCCAAGTCTCTGCACATTATTTGAAAACCACAACTGTTTCCCTCATATGGTGGCTCATATGGTGTCATACATTTAAAAGGACAGTATGATTTCTGTTGCTGTTTGGAGCAGTTCTAAAAGTTAGCAAATGTATCACTCAATTGCTACCGCATATAGCCGGGTGGGTGGACAAGATTATAATATCATAGATGAGTATACCTGAGTGCCCTGTGTTCGACATAGTCTCTCATAGGTGTTCCTTGTCCGTAGATAGGTGGTGTTGGGCCTCTTCAACCCAGTGTCAGTGCTCAGTAAGGGTGGACTGTCAACTAGCAGTCGCTCATACTTCTGTACATTCTTTAAAACTCTCCCATTCATGGGATCTTCAGGAAGGGAATCATGTAAATACCATCCATGTGATACCATAAGTTTGGAGAAACAAATCACAGCATCCAGTTGGTCAAATATAAACGAGCAAGCATGTTTCCTGGTCATTTTACAGGAAATGTATTTACTTTTATTAAAAGAGTCCTGAATTGTTAGGTCCAGGTCCACGTCTACATTATGCACAGTAAGTATACAGTTGTTACGGGATTCGTAACAACAGTACTTCAGGGCTCAGCTACCGTATGGGGCCTCTATATACTGTGGGACAGTAGTGGGATGTTTTTATATGGAGTGGGGCAGTCTCACTCATTTAATAGTTTTATGTTTATTGGACAGGATAAAGAGAAAGGAAGGAGTAGTGGATCGGAGTAAAACCCATGCTCGCAATGGTGCATAGTATATGTGATCCAGAGACAGCTGTTTAGACTGCTGGACCACCCCAGGCCACAGTATAGTGGAATGTTTTAATTGAACAGGCTTACCATGGTTCAACAACTCCTGAGAGAGACTCAGTGCATAGGAAATGTTTCCTGTCTGAAACAAAACAAAAAAGTTACATTTAGTCAACAAAATGCTTAAAGAATCACATCTTCTCTCAATTTTTACAATTTTTCAACCAATAAGTCTATCTATTTTGAAAAGAGTCAGAATAACTTGTATTTCTATGTGCAAAATAGACACCTTGAAGTGAGAAAAGGCCAGGTGATCCAGAGCATCTTCCAGAGTTCCCTCATTCTCTGGACTCCATTCCCCCCCTGCCCCTCGGAACAGACGCACTGACTCCTCCAGCCACTGCACTGAGTGGTAGTAGTCCTCCAGCTCATAGGCAACCTGCAATACAACAACAGGATGTTAGCATTAGAAAACAACAGAAAGATTTTATAATGAGAAATTGAGACACATTATTTTCCTGAACAGTCATATACCCATACTTGGAAATGTTTATCTGTAATCAAAACTTATGTTGGAAGGAAAGAGTAAACACATTTTAAAGCATTGTAAATATAATTCTCTTGTATCTAGAGCTGAAGAGAAGATAGCCACGTAAAGTACATGTAGCACTATGATTGTTGATGGTGGCTGCGGCTTTGTACACGCCCCGGAAATGGGAGAAATAAAGCTAACTCTTAGCTTACCCTGCTGGTTTTAACGACTGGGTTTTAGCCACCATAAAAGCGCAGTTGTAGAACTGTTACTGTATGCTGACTCACAACACCCCAAACGGAGCATCTGTTTACACATGATCACAGTCAGATAATCTTGGTGTTAACAAAAGTGAAGCAAACGCCCCTACTCCACATTCTTAGACTTCCCTAAACAGAGATTATGATTTTCCACACTGTCTCTCCCACACAGTGCACCTTGTGCACTGCCACTGTACATAAACAATAGGATCCATTGTGAAGTGACTCAACATGAGGAAGACTTTTCCGTGTCCCAAATGTTACCCTATTCTCTTTATATTGCACTACTTTTGACTAGGACATATAGAAATCTGGTCAAATGTAGTGCAGTAAATAGGGAATAGGCTGCCATATGGAATGCACATCATGCACCCTTTTCAAATTTGTCTGAGAGAGCACTCCGGTCTTGTCATTCTATATCAATCCCCCTGACACACACGAAGAGGACTTTACTCCATCTCTAACCACAGAGTATGACAGGCTCAGAACAAAACTGTGTTTTATGGTCTTCTGCTAATGCTAATTAGGGAAGCCAGATCTCACAGCACCATCTGCCCAGCAGGCTAGCACTCCTCCTGTTACATGCCCTCCTCCTCTCCATGACTCCAACAGCACATCTCCAGTTGACACTTTATAGAGTGCAATGTGAGCAGGGATTACCTTTTGGTCGCACCCCATAGTGAGTGGATGCAAAAAGGAAATGAAGTAAAATGAACCCATAAAGGCTACGTCCCTTTTCTCCACCCTTTTCCAGAAGTGTGTACTTGCACAATACCCATCATGGATTTAAAAACATGGTATAGGATGAACTTTAATGTCCCCAATGGGAAAATGGTCTTGAACACACAGTACTGCTGTATACAAAAGACACTGTACATGACACAATAACATAAGACATACATTGTACATTACCCTTATCATACACACTTCTCATATAGCCATATACTGTACATAATACATATAGAACATTCCCTTATTCAGTCAGTGGAGTACTATTGTCGTTCAGGTATGATGGACATGGGAATGAATGAGCGCTTATACCAGTTCATTTTACACGTGGGATTTGTGTAATCTTTGGCTGGAGGGAAATTCCATCATTGTTAGATCCACGCGAGACAGTGTGCAAGTGCACACTTCAGGAGAAGGGTGGAGAATCAGGCACCGCCAATGATTAAATGGGTGAGTTATTGGTGGCTTACCTTCCCAACTAGGAAGCAATCATCCCCAGAAAGAGGAACAGATACTGTGGGACTGTAGATGTCAATGGGGTTGCCGTCAGTGATCCTCTGGAAGTGACCTCTCACAAGTCCCCCCACTTGAAGGGCATACACATCCTGCAGCCTCATCAGCCCCTTGGCAGCCCCCTGAAGGTCCTCCAGTTTGGGCAAGCTGCCCTCCTTCTCCACCTCCTCGTAACCAGACCTGAAGTCTGAAACACAAAAAGGGGGAATGAGTGGGAGTGAGGTAATGATAGGACACAAGAAGCAGGGATGGAGCTTTGACAAACTTAGGTCCCAGGTGATGTCAGTTGTAAGGACCAGATGTGTTTTTAAAGAGAGTCAAACAACCTTGGGTGTTTTCTTGTGCTTCATCACTGTAGATCAGATTCCGCCACTCGGATTGCAAGCGCTTGATAAGAGTGAACGCCACCAAGGGGTTTGCCATAGCAGCTGACGGTCCACTGTACACCTCACTGTGCAAGTCTGATACCTTTGCATAAAACCTGCAGAAAGAGTCTACAAGTATTATACGTTTAGAGAGAATATAGGTGATATCATGATAGGGGAGACAACCATGCAATGCAATGATATATGCATGAGGCTTTCCATGGACATTCTTCTCCTAAACTAGTATAGAACTCATCTTGAGTTTATGATAGGCTTTAGAAAACTTAACATTAGTAAATTAGTCATTTTAAATGTTAAGTTTCTTCTAAAGTTACCTACACGGATGGAGGCGATTCATCGATGGCATATGTTCCGCAAGGAATACAACGCCATAAGTAAGACGATAACAGTAACCTATCATGAAATTGTATGGAATATAATAAAGGACACATAGTCCAAACTTAGAAACAATTATTTATCTCTATTTTTTCTCTGTCTCCCTCTAAAACCACCCACTCCGAAGCCTTAATAATTAAGCCTACAATACAAGTGGTAGTCTATCAAGCGTGCATCATGACAACATTCCCTGTCTGGTACTCACCTTTTGATGTCTTCAAGTCTCTCCGATTCGTGTTCGATGTAAGTTTCTAAATGATCAATAAGTTGTCTTTCAACATTGATGGCTTGTTTTACGTTCAATAATGACGTATACATCTCACCAAAAGATAACGGCATCAAAATGACACTGATTATAACACAGGCTGAGTAAATGGATTTGAAATAATATAGCATTTTGCGCGCGTATGATCCCCTCGATTATGTTTAAAATGTTGCCTATGCTTGTGCTAGATTTTTTGTAAACTCTAATCTACAATGGTTCTTGCTGTCAATGTATAAAGTGTAGCGCAGTTTCTTGTTTGAAACCACTCAAGCCTGCCCTACGGGAAAGCTGCGCTCGGTCCTGCGGTTCTGTGTAAATCTCTGCAATGTTCTTTCTCAACAGCGCGCGCCGGTCACACCTGAGACATCAGCTTTCACCACTACACATGATCTGTCATCCGGAGGAATAGTTCAACAATGCCTATCTCATATATGAAGTTGCATGATTAATGAACAATCATATTACATTAGGTAGTTTAGGAAAACTGTATTTGCTCAAAATGTATTGCAACAGTTTGCACTTTGGAATTGTGATGCGTGAATGTGCCCAGTCCCTGCCTTCCACTTATATAATAGTTTCGTTAAATTGTTTTATAATAACTCAGAATATCAAATAATCGAACCCTTATTGCTTTAGCTATCAATGTTTTCATTTCGCCAAAGAAACTGAACGTCTTCCTGTGGGCGCACATTCATCCAGTGCGGTAACCCAAGTTGGACCACTTGATACATGTGGAATTATAGTGACATCTAGCGTACAAGTTTACGATATCTCAAAGTATTTTGAAGCAATCTTCTCTATTCCAAACAAGCCTCTGTGTTTGAAGAAAAATGTACAGTTTTGTTAGGTAGTAACCAACGAATCTAAGTTTTTAAAGGACACCAGCTTTATAATGATACAATGGCTGTCATCCAGCCAAGGTTTTACTCTTTTAATGAACTAACATATACAGGCTACTAGTCTGTACATTGATTTGACAAGTGGCTCCGCTTCAGGACCAGTTCATTTGACCCTGGGCTTGGTGGCTGGGGCTCTGGGGCTGATCCTGTGTCTGTGTGAGCAGCACAGGACAGCCCCCCTCATGTAGCCTCTTAGGGACTCATCTCTCAGGCCGTAGATGAGCGGGCTGAGGAAGCGCGGCAGTAGGATGAAGCAGAAGTAGTTGAAGAAGGAGATGTGCTCTTGCAGCCAGCCGGCCTGCATACTGATGCGGCTCTCTGTGACCGGGTGGGTGAAGGCGATCATGCACAGCAGCAGCTGAAAACCGTGGAGCAGCACTGTGTGCATGGCCTTGCCCACCGACGCCCGGTCCTGACGCATCTTCCTGGTCTCCAGCAGGATCCTCATGTAGGTGAACATGATGATGGCCGCCACCACAGCAAAGAACAGACCGTTGAGCGACACCTTGAACAGTGTCTGGACGGGGGATGAGTTGAGGACCACGGTTTTGCAGAGCACCGGGGTGGAGAGGACGTTCATGCCAGGCTTAGTCTCTCCCAGGGAGAAGTCCACAATAGGCAGGATGCAGCTGACCAGCCACAGGCTCAGGATGATGATCCAGATGCGGTCAGCGCGCCAGGCAGCCGGGCGCTGCAGAGGGTAGAAGATGGCCACGTAGCGCTCCAGGGACATAGCTGCCAGGATCAGAGGGGTGTTCTGGAAGGTGGAGGTGGAGAAGAAGAGTAGAGGTGCACAGTATACGATGGCAAACTTCACATTGCCCATGACAAAGAGGAAGAGGAGGACAGAGGAGAGGAGCTGGAGAGTGTCATTGATCAGCATGTAGGCAAACAGGATGTAGCGGGAGTTGTCCAGGAAATGTCTGTGGGAGGCAAACGTGTGCAGCATGACCACGATGCAGTAGAGGAAGATGCAGAAGAAGGGGATCACCACACACACCTTGATTATCACAGACAGGCTCTTCTGTGAGTTGGTGGCATTGCCTGGAAGGTCGGTCAGATTCTGCATTTTTCAATGTAGCCTGCTTGAGGAATGGTCGATGTCTGCAAATCTGAAATGTTGTGGAAAACAGACTTGATATGCACACAGAAAAATTTATGACAATATACATGATCCCAAAGATGAATAAGATACCATGAACTAACCTCAACTTGTCCTCTGATGGAGAAAGTAAAGGTTTGGGAGGGATGGATTGTGGATTTTTATACATTTTCTCCATAACATCACCATGATACAAAACATCTCTGGGAAGAGGCATTTCCTTATTCTAAATGTTTTGACAGTGTCTTGATTTCTCAAGGGATAAATTAATTTCATTCCATTCTCAAAGTGCATTATGTTCATAATTATTGCTCAAGTTCCTCAACAGGGAAAAGGTCTAATAGGTGCTTAACTTTTACTTAGGGAACTCTTCAAAATACCTAATTAGAACAACTAATTAGAAGTAATGATTGTTTGTTCTGACGATTTGAGCCATTATGTGGACCATGCAAGAATCAAATCTACAACACTTGCAAGCACCTTGTCCAACCATTAGCTATTAGAGCCATCTTTACTCAGATTAACTGATTAAAAAAAACAGTTTTCACAATAGTGCAAAATCATATAGGCCATTTAGTCACTTTAAAATGGTGATCACATTTGATGAACTATGGGCTCTATTTAATCAACACCAGTTCAAATTTTCCTGGATAAGTCAGGCACATTATCTCTGTGCAGGGACAAAAGCATGTCTGAATTCACATGCAGACCAGTTTCTTTTTGTTTGAATTTGGAAAATGGTTACATTTTGAAACGACCCTATGTTTTGAAATTAAGGCTCAGCAGGAGGCCTGCTATTTATGAAATGTAACTTAGACCAATGAATGGTTCTTCAAATGTGTTTATTTACCTCAGTACTGTTATGCCAGTATTTGTAATACAGTATAAAATATTGGAGCGATCCTTGCTTTATGAGCACGTTACAATTCACACCAAGTGGGTTAACCCTATTGGTGCAATGGATAGGGTGTTTGCCTTTCACACCAGCCACCCGGGTTCTCCTCCCTGTCCCGCCATTCGCTACATTGGTGTCAGAAGTGGGATGGCGGCCGTGAGGCCAAAGGAACGCACAGATGTGTAAGGGGACTGAGTAGTCAAAGCATGGGGACGTGCCTTCCCATTCTGTGGGGGCCGTGTAGCGATCCTCTCTATATGAGCCACATTACAAATCCCACCAAGTGGATTTACCCTATTGGTGCGATATGTAGGGTGTTTACCTTTCACGCCAGTGACTCGGTTTTGCTACTCTGCTCCGCCGTTCGCTACAATATCTATAAAACCTTGTTCTATTTTTAAATGGTGTTCTATCAACCTTGGGTGAAATGCATGCAGACCAGGGCAAAGAGTAAAAGGCATGTCTGTCTATCAGCGTTTGTTATTCTTTTCAGAGAGAATGATGAAACCGTAAACATTGGCATAAGTTGTTTGTGAGGGGACTTGCATGGACTGCATTTGATGAACTGTGTTGCCAGATGGATATCTCCAGAGTACAGTTAGAGAGAGAGTGTGTCCCCTGTTCCCTGATTAGTAATTAACAGACTGGTTGATTATTAACAGAGTCGTGCCTAATTGTGCAACCTTATGTTTTCTTTTGTTTGGCAAACAAGATGACTCTGTTGAGACCAGTACACCAGGGCTTGGTCTGCTCTTGACGTAAGTCATGCGTCAGTAGTGAAGACAGCTTTGGCCAGGTCCAAACAGTGTGTTCTCCCTGGGACTCTGGGCCCCAGACAAACCTGATGTTCGTTGGACTCCTGTACTGTAAACGCCAGCTCAGCATTCCCCCAAAATGAAAACTACATGTATTGTTCCAGTCAAACTTTCATAAAAAAATGGCCACTAACATCAACTTCTGAAACAACAGAGATAGGGTTTAAAACATTATAGATTTAATAGATTTAGTTTCTGTCCGTCCTGTCTCCCTATAGCGCTGTCTTAGGCGTCTCACAGTACGGACATTGCAATTTATTGCCCTGGCCACATCTGCAGTCCTCAAGCTTCCTTGCAGCATACCTAAGGCACGTTCACGCAGATGAGCAGGTACCCTGGGCATCTTTCTTTTGGTGTTTTTCAGAGTCAGTAGAAAGACCTCTTTAGTGTCCTAAGTTTTCATAACTGTGACCGTAATTGCCTACCGTCTGTAAGCTGTTAGTGTCTTAACGACCATTCCACAAGTGCATGTTCATTAATTGTTTATGGTTCATTGAACAAGCATGGAAAACAGTGTTTAAACACTTTACAATGAAGATCTATGAAGTTATTTGGATTTTTACCAATTATCTTTGAAAGACAGGGTCCTGAAAAAGGGCTGTTTCTTTTTTTGATGCGTTTAGTAATTTGTCAGTATCAACATTGACCATCATAAGACACACATCTTTTTACTACTACATAAAGAATGTCAGCAGAATCTGAAATAAATGTGAGAAGGAGGTCTTACTGTAATCCTTTAATAACAATAACAGTAACTATTGTAAAATATCTATAACCTATTATGGTATCAATATGTGTGTCTCTAAAAGGTTCATTGATGTCAAACACGACCCTTGCCCAGTCTCCTCCTCCTCCTGTCCCTAGCTAGGACAACAGAGTGTCAAACCTTTATAGTAAAAATCCACACTGGCCCGAGTTCTCCAGGGATGTGGGTTGAAGTTAAGTCATCTAGCAACTATTGTGTTGATAAACAAGAGCTATCGTAACAGATTTTTCTGGTAGTTGTAAACAGTCATATATCAAGTGTCATGAGGGATAAAGACTGCTTTTGTCAGAGAAAATTTTGTCATATTGTCTAGAATACAAAGACGGATGGACTGCAATATGATGTTTATTAAAATCATTTTATGGTATCTATTGTATTCTAAAGACATCTCACCTTCACCTGTCTTATGATCATTTCACACACAGTATTGCTTCAATGACACACGATTTCTGTGTGAATCAACAGGATTTAGAATCGGTTTGTCTCCCTGTTAACCTGTAGCAAGTGTAGTTCCAGACTGTTGATTTTACGTTTCTCCATCAGCCGAGGGCCAAGTGTCATGACAAAGTAGATGTAGTGTGTACTACTACACAGGTGTGTGCTTGAATTACTAATGACCTAGGTGTATCTACTGGCAAAAAAAATACATATCAAATTTGCAGTTTAACATGTGAAAATCGTATTTTCACATGTGAAATAGCTGTTTTCACACGTTGAGCTTAAATTTTACACATGGAACCATATTACATTTTTCACATGTATTACATTTAGAGTTCACATGTTAAACACCACCTTTTCACATGTGAGGAGAATAACATGTTTTCACCTCACATGTGAATTGCAGTTAATGCAGTGAAAATCGGATATGCAATTTCACATGTGAAAAACATTCATGTGAAAATCACATTTGCCGTTTCATATGTGAAAATGTGATTGTTTTTCACTGCGAATGAGATTTTTACATGTTATTGTTTTTTTACATGTGAACTTGCAGTTCTACATGTGAAAGTAAATATCACATTTGAAGTATCACATGTAAGAAAACTCCAACTGTGAAAATCTCAGTCTGGAACATGTGGGGATGAAATAATGTTATTCTTCTGTGACGACCCTCCCACTCTCTGCCGAATTCTTTCTCTTTGCTTTTATTTTTATTACTCTTTTTATTCACTTAGCTACTTACTTTTTCCATTGTTGTTGCATTGTTGAGAGGTTAACTGGCAAGTTAGCATTTTATTGCACTGTGTACTCCATGTATATCATATGTACTCCATGTACATCATGTGTATATGACAAATAAACCATCTGGAACTTAGAAGGGAAGGGGGAGGGCAGCCAGAAAGGGGGGGGGGGGGGGGGGGCAGCTTTGTGGTTAGATTATGAAAATTATTGAGAATGTATAGGCCCTTAAATTTTGTGTCCTCAAATGTTATGTAATCTAAAACTCAAATATTAGCTGGTAGAACTGATGAAATCAATTATAGAGGTTTTATAACTTATTCTATTCCACTGTTTTTTTGGAGGGGGGGCTGTCTCTTTATGTTCATATAGCCTAGGGGGTATGTAGCTTTTTATCTGTCATGTTTGAAGTTGTGTTGCTCTGTAATGCGAACACTTACATTTTTCTTTACATTTGAAATGCAAGAAAATGCAAAAAAATACTCATCCAGAGGCGGCGCTCCTAGTGGCCGGGGACTTTAATGCAGGGAAAAGTCTATTTTACCTAATTTCTACCAGCATGTCACATGTGCAACCAGAGGGGGGAAAAAACTCTAGACCCCCTTTACTCCACACACAGAAATGCGTACAAAGCTCTCCCTCGCCCTCCATTTGGCAAATTTGACCATAATTACATCCTCCTGATTCCTACTTACAAACCAAAACTAAAGCAAGGAAGTACCAGTGACTTGCTCAACACGGAAGTTGTCAGATGACGCAGATGTTTAGCTACAGGACTGTTTTGCTAGCACAGACTGGAATATGTTCCGGGATTCATCCGATGGCATTGAGGAGTATACCACATCAATCACCAGCTTCATCAATAAGTGCATCGATGGCGTCATCCCCACAGTGAAAGTACGTACATACCCCAACCAGAAGCCATGGATTACAGGCAACATCTGCACTGAGCTAAAGGCTAGAGCTACCGCTTTCAAGGAGCGGGACTCCGACGAACCATTAAACAGCAAAACGTCAATACAGGACTAAGATTAAATCCTACTACACCAGCTCTGGCGCTCGTCTGATGTGATAGGGCTTCCAAACTATTATGGACTACAAAGGAAAACCCAGCTGCGAGCTGCCCAGTGATGCGAGCCTACCAGATGGCTAAATGCCTTTTATGCTTGCTTCGAGGCAAGCAACACTGAAGAATGCATGAGAGCACCAGCTGTTCCGGACCACTGTGTCACGCTCTCCGTAGCCGATGTGAGTAAGACCTTTAAACAGGTCAACATTCACAAGGTCGTGGGGCCAGACAGATTACCAGAATGTGTACTCAGAGCTTGCGCAGACCAACTGGCAAGTGTTTTCACTGACATTTTCAACCTCTCCCTGACCGAGTCTATAAAACCTACATGTTTCAAGCAGACCACCATAGTCTGTGTGCCCAAGAACGCCAAAGTAACCTGTCCTAATTGACTACTGCCCCGTAGCAATGAAGTGCTCACATCAACACCATCAGCCCAGAATCTCTAGACTCACTCGAATTCGCATACCTCCCCAACAGATCCACAAATGACGCAAACTCAATTCCACTCCACACTGCCCTTTCCCACCTGGACAAAAGGAACACCTATGCGAGAATGCTGTTCATTGACTACAACTCAGCGTTCAACAACATAGTACCCACAAAGCTCGTTACTAAGCTAAGGACCCTGTGGCTAAACACCTCCCTCTACAACTGGATCCTGGACTTCCTGACAGGCCACCCCCAGATGGTGAGGGTAGGCAACAACACATCTGCCACGCTGATCCTTAACACTGGAGCCCGTCAGGGGTGTGTACTTAGTCCCCTCCTGTACTCCCTGTTCACCCACGACTGCATGGCCAAGCACAACTCCAACACCATGATTAAGTTAGCTGATGACACAACAGTGGTAGGCCTGATCACTCCCGAGTGTTGCAGCTGTCTAGGGCACTGTATTTTAGTGCTAGAGGCATCACTACAGACCCTGGTTCGAACCTGTGCTGTATTACAACCGGCCGTGATCGGGAGTACCATAGGGTGGCACACAATTGGCCCAGCATCATCTGTGTTAGGGGAGGCCAGGGTAGGCTGTCATTGTAAATAAGAATTTGTTCTTAAATGACTTGCCTAGTTAAATAAAGGTTCAATACATCTTAACAAATGTTTTAAAAAATAATCACCAATAACGATGAGAAACCCTATAGGGAGAGATCTGGCAGTGTGGTGCCAGGACAACAACCTCTTTCTCAACGTGAGCAAGACAAAGTAGCTGATTGTGGACTACAGGAAAAGGAGGGCCGAACACATCCCCATTCACATCGACGGGGCTGTAGTGGAGAAGGTCGAAAGCTTCCTTGCTGTCCACATCACCAACAAACTATCATGGTCCAAACACACCAAGACAGTTGTGAAGAGGGCATGACAACACCTATTCCCCTCTCAGGAGACTGAAAAGATTTGGCATGGGCCCTCAGATCCTCAAAAAGTTCTACAGCTGCACCATCGAGAGCGTCCTGACCTGTTGCATCACTGCCTGAAATCGCAACTGCTCGACATCCGACCGACCGTAAGGCGCTACAGAGGGTTGTGTGTACGGCCCAGTACATCACTGGGGTCAAGCTTCCTGCCATCTAGGACCTCTATACTAGACTGTGTCAGAGGAAGGCCCAAAAAATTGTCAAAGACTCCAGCCACCCAAGTCATAGACTGTTATCTCTGCTACAGCACGGCAAGTGGTACCGGAGCACCAAGTCTAGGTCCAAAAGGCTCCTTAACATCTTCTACCCCCAAGCCATAAGACTGTGGTAAAATTAATCAATTGGCTACCCAGACTATATTAATTAACTTCTCTAGGGTAGGGGGCAGCATTCGGAAGTTTGTATGAAAAGCATGCCCAAATTAAACTGCCTGCTTCTCGGCCCCAGAAGATATGATATGCATATAACTGGTAGATTTGGATAGAAAACACTCTAAAGTTTCCATAACTGTTAAAATAGTGTCTGTGAGTATAACAGAACTGATTTGGCAGGCGAAAACCTGAGAAAATCCATTCGGGAAGTAGTATTTTTTTTGGTTTTGTAGTTTTCTATTCAATGCCATTACAGTATCCATTGACTTAGGACTCAAATTGCAGTTCCTATGCCTTCCACTAGATGTCAACAGTCTTTAGAAATTGTTTCAGGCTTGTATTCTGAAAAATGAGGAAGTAAGAGCAGTCTGAATGAGTGGACCCTAAAGTGTCACAGAGCTTTTTCGCGACCGAGAGAGTGCCTTTCTTGTTAACCTTTTATATTGACGACGTTATTGTCCGGTTGAAATATTATCGATTATTTAGGCTAAAAACAACCTGAGGATTGAATATGAACATCGTTTGACATGTTTCTATGAACTTTACAGATACAATTTGGATTTTTTGTCTGCCTGTTTTGACTGCATTTGAGTCTGTGGATTACTGAAGAAAACGTGCGAACAAAACTGAGGTTTTTGGATATAAAGAGACTTTATCGAACAAAAGGAACATTTATTGAGTAAATGAATGTCTGCTGCGTGCAACCATATGAAGATTAATTTTTGTCATACCCGTGGTATACGTTCTGATATACCTCATCTGTCAGCCAAACAGCATTCAGGGCTCGAACCACCCAGTTTTTAATTTACCATTTTATAAATGGTATAATTGAGTGATATGATAACATTTAGCAAACTTGTTGCTCCAAGATGAATGGTTTTGACCGGGGGCGCAAATTTGTTTTTAGAAGTGGGGGGGACATACTTTATTATTATTATATATTTTTTATCTGTCAGATAAACACTCCAAACAGCCTACCCAATTGCTCGTAGGTGTCCGCAAGGTCCTAAAGTACACCGTTACCTCGTTTTGTGTCACATTCCAATGATAAAACTGGGTGGGGCAATTATAACATTTCAGAATGTGGGGGGGACATGTCCCCCCTGTCCTCAGTAAAAGTTGCGCCCCTGATTTTGACCATTAAAATTTTGCTTCCATTTGTTGCAAAGTTTTCCCTAAATCAATGCTTATGACAAATCAAGCTCCAGAACCAGCCAGAGAGCCAGCTGGCTAATCTTTTGAATAAGGTGTAGTTAAAAAACCTGCAACAACAGATAACATTAGCTAGTTCATTTTTATTTATTTAACCAGGCATATCAGTTAAGAACAAATTCCTATTTACAATGACGGCCTACCCCTGCCAAACCCAGACAACACTGGGCCAATTGTGCACTGCCCAATCACAGCCAGATGCAATGCAGCCTGGATTCAAACCAGGTACTGCAAGGACACTGGCAATGAGAGGCAGTGCCTTAGACCACGGCACCACTCAGGAGCCCTAGCTAAGGTTAGTGCCCTATTTGTTGATGTTTATCACTGCCATACTGTGTTCGATCTTGTCTAGCCATCTTGTCTCAAGAGGACCACAATGGAAATAAGTCCCAGACATTATTATGTGTTATCCTCAATGATTTTATTCATGTGCATGTATGGCTTTTAAGTTTTATGTGTGCTTGTTTTTTAAAATGGTCGAATTAATAAACTAAACTATCAACTCCACGTGGAAATTCCCACACCCAATTCGTGAATATCTTTAAGTAGCCTTCGTCATTATTCGGAGGTGGAACCTAAACATGTGTAGGGCCCTTTCAAAACATAGGTAACCATTTTCCAAATCCAAATGAAAATAAACTAAACTGCATGAGGATTCAGTAGGCTTTATCCCTGCCCAGGAATAATTATGTTGACTTATTCAGGAAAGCTTAGAACTGGTGTTGATTGAATAGAGAGCATAGTTTCTCAGATGTGATTATCATTTTAAAGTGATTAAATATGACAAAATGGCCTACATTGCCTTCAGAAAGTATTCATATCCCTTGACTTATTCTACATTTTGTTGTGCTACAGCCTGAATTAAACATTGATTAAATTGATTATTTTTCTCACCCATATATACACAATACCCCATAATGACAAAGTGAAAACATGTTGTTAGAAATATTTGCAAATTTATTGAAAACGAAATACAGCAATATCTCATTTACATAAGTATTCACACTGTAAGGACTGGGTGTCGGAGTGCGAAGTCAGGCGCAGAAAAAACAGAGGATTCAATAACAATGTTCCTTTTAATGAAACACGGCACTTCGGCCACCCCACTAATACACTGGGTGCTCTACGTAAACTGCCCCAGACACGGGGAACGAAAAACAGTCCAGTAAACAAACTCGAACATACATAAACACGTAGTCCGAACAAACACCAAGCTTACACACTAACAATCGCGTACAAAGAAACGGGCGGGCCGGCTGACTGATAAAGCCCAACTAATTAAGCACAAACACAAAACAGGTGTAACCAATAAACACATAAGGAGGGGGAGAAAAGGATCAGTGGCAGCTAATAGGCCGGTGACGACGACCACCGAGCGCCACCCGAACGGGAAGGAGAGCCTGCCTCGGTCGGAGTCGTGACACACACCCCTGACTCAATACATGTTAAAATCACTTTTGGCAGTGATTACAGCTGTGAGTCTTCCTGAGTAAGTCTAAGAGCTTTGCACACCTGGATTGTACAATATTTGCGCATTATTCTTTTCAAAATTCTTCAAGCTCTGTCAAGTTGGTTGTTGATCATTGCTAGACAGCCATTTTCAAGTCTTGCCATATATTTTCAAGACGATTTATGTCAAAACTGTAACTAGGCCCCTCTGGAACATTCAATGTCATTTTGGTAAGCAACTTCAGTGTACAAAATATTCCATGACATAGACTGACCATGTGAATCCAGGTGAAAGCTATAATCTCTTAATGATGTCACTTGTTAAATCCACTTCAATCAGTGTAGATGAAGAAGAGGAGACAGGTTAAAGAAGGATTTTTAAGCCTTGAGACAATTGAGACATGAATTGTGTCTGTGTGCCATTCAGAGGGTGAATAGGCAAGACAAAAGATTTAAGTGCAAGTTACACGGGTTTGTGTCAAGAACTGCAACACTGCTGGGTTTTTCATGCTCAGCAGTTTCCCGTGTGTATCAAGAATGGTTCACCACCCAAAGGACATCGAGCCAACTTGACACAACTGTGGGAAGCATTAGAGTCAACATGGGCCAACATCCCTGTGGAACGTTTTTGACACCTTGTCCATGCCCCGACGAATTGAGGCTTCTAGTCTACAGTGATGAAGCACAAGAGAACATCCAAGGTAATATCCTTTTACGACTCTCTTTAAAAACACATCTGATCCTTATAACTGACATCCCCATTTGGTGTCGGAGGAGCTAAATGAAGGGAGCTGTCCTGCACTGCTCACACAGACACAGGGTCATGATCAGGCCCAGAGCCCCAGCCACCAAGCCCAGGGTCAAATGAATTGTTCCTCAAGCAGAGCCACTGGTCAAATCAATTACTTTATTTGAATCTGTACAGACTAGTAGCCTAGATAAGCTACCTAATGCACAACTTCAACATTTTGTATGTTAATCAATTAAAATATATCAAAAGAGTAAAACCCTGGCTGGATGACAGCCATTATGCCATTTTAAAGCGTGTCTTTTAATTGTTAGATGTTAAGTCTCCTTTATGGCCGACTTTGAGCGGTGCTGGACTGTTTCCGACTGACATTCTGGTGTACAAAGTGTTCTGTGAAAGTCATAGGGTTCAGTGAATTATAGTGTCAGAAAGACCCATTTGTCAGCTCTCCACTACCACTCTCTCAGTGGAGCTGACTTGAAGTGTCATGGTTCAGATCTCACATTTGTATAGGGAATGACTTGTCATATTTTCTGGCCTATCCAGACAAAGAATCGATTTGCTCTCCCTCTGTGTGATGGACACCATCCTGGGAGATGGCATATGAAAGGCAACCATTTACCCAACTGTTGTAGTTTCATCTCGCTGAGATATTGTAACGGATGTCTTCGTCCTCCTCGTCTGAGGAGTAAGAAATGTCGGACCAAGATGCAGCGTGGTAAATATCCATTTTAATAGGAATACGTGAAAGAAACAAAATAACGAATGAACGAACGAAGACGAAACAGTCCCGTAAAGTGACAACACAAAACACAGGAACACAGTAACAGGAACAATCACCCACAACCCACAATACAAAACAGGCTACATGAATATGTCTCCCAATCAGAGACAACTACAAACACCTGCCTCTGATTGAGAACCATATCAGGCCAAACACATAGAAATAGACAAACTAGACAAAGCAAAGCTATTCACCCACTATTAGTTTGAGATAGAGATTGAATAAATGGTGTGGCCAAGTGTGTCTGATACACAATATTCTGACCTTGACTTAATTCCCTAATAATTCCACTACCTTTACGCGCAAGGGAACCGTGAATAAAGTGGGAAAAGCATCTACTTAATTTTTTCCGATAGAAATAACACAATTCTCCATGCACTGTAATTTACAACTTGATAAGAGCTATTGATAATAGTTTGAGATGAGTAATCCGATTGGAAAAGGGAATTGTAAGTATAAATTACACTTGTTTTAGATCTATTTTACCTTATAATCACTGGAGACAAATGTGAAACCAGTCATATAGTAGCAAACTGAAACATATCAACATATCAACTTTCATACAGTAAAGTTTATGAAATGCTGTGCCATTAAGCAACATTTTTATTGAACAGCCTTTTAAATTGCAGGGATAGGCACTCTCGAATAAGTATAGGTTACCCCAACATTCTCTCTTTCCTATCTCTATTATGCTAAAAATTAGCTATCAACCGTCACTGGGCCTAATAACCACATTTATTCAAACAGTAGGGTGTATAACACGAACGTCTAACAACCCAAAAGTCACGTGTTCAAATCTCATCATGGACAACTTTAGCTAATTTGCAACTACTTACTACTTAGCATGTTAGCTAACCCTTTAACCTAACTCCTAACCCTAACCTTAACCCTTAACCTAACGTAGCATATCATACTAAAGCAGTCGAACATAATATATTGTGCTAAACGGGTCAAACGCGATCAAGACATAGGATACTATACGTCCTGCAATTCCTATTAAATTGAATGACCGCTATTACATTTAGTACGACATGTAAATTAACATATCATACCAAACGGAGTGGTACAGAATTTTGTAAGATATAATACATTTTTCTCTGGAACCAGGTTGGTGTTTGACCATAGAGTAATCTAGAGGGCACTCCTAACATGAATGCCCTCTCTCCGCCACCTTCTGAACAGTGCAGCAGCACAATGTTTGAAGTTCGCATTTTGCCTTTAATCTAAACATTTGTCTTCTGACATGAGGGCTAAGGCTTGAACTCAATGGGATTTACAAACTTCTCACATGGCTCATGGAAATGTGGTTGAGTGGGTCACATGCCAAAGAAAATTGCCATTTTACTGCCCTTCAAGTCAGGGGTTCAATTCCTGTCCCACTTTCACTCCTTCACTGTATCCTTCAGTTTCTCTATCTGTCTGAACAAAGCATTGAAAAAATAAAGGTGGAATTCCACACAGGAAAAGGTAGAATTCCTATTCAGACTTGAGACAAGTTGACTTAACACGGACTTAAGTAAAATAAATGTCAAATCAAACACAATTTTATTTGTCACATGTACCGAATACAACAGTTGTAGACCTTACAGTGAAATGCTTACTTACAAGCCCTTAACAAACAATACAGTTTTAAGAATATAAGAGTTAAGACAATATTCACCAAAAACATTTAGGTTAAAAAAAGTAACACAATAAAATAACAATAACGAGGCCATATACAGGGGGTACCGGTACCGAGTCAACGTGCGGGGTTACAGGTTAATCGAGGTAATTGAGGTAATATGTACATGTAGGTAGGGGTAAAATGACTATGCATAGTTAATAAACAGGGAGTAGCAGCAAAATTTTAATGGTCAAAATCAGGGGCTCAACTTTTACTGAGGACAGGGGGGACATGTCCCCCCACATTCTGAAATGTTATAATTGCCCCACCCAGTTTTATCAAAACGAGGTAACGGTGTACTTTAGGACCTTGCGGACACCTACGAGCAATCGGGTAGGCTGTTTGGAGTGTTTATCTGACAGATAAAAAATATATAATTTACATTTATATATTAATAATATATAATAATAATAATAAAGTATGTCCCCCCCACTTCTAAAAACAAAGTTGCGCCCCCGGTCAAAACCATTAATCTTGGAGCAACAAGTTTGCTAAATGTTATCATATCACGCAATTATACCATTTATAAAATGGTAATTTAAAAACTGGGTGGTTCGAGCCCTGAATGCTGTTTGGCTGACAGATGAGGTATATCAGAACGTATACCACGGGTATGACAAAAATACATTTTTACTGCTCTAATTACATTGGTAATCAGTTTATAGTAGCAATAAGGCACCTCGGGGATTTGTGGTATATACCCTACCCCCTCGTGCCTTATTGCTTAATAAATGTTGTTTTCAGACTAGCTGAGAAAAAAAAGAAACCCGCACACTGCTCTTGATAGTATCACTGCTCTTTAATAAGCTTCACGTTTCGGCCTCAAGGCCTTTGTCAGAGCTTTTGTGAGTTTTATACAGACTAGCTAAAAAATAAGTGAAAATTTACAAATTATCCAATAGATTAGTGGAGGTGTAAAACATAAGTTTGCACCCCCTTTGGCTCATCTCAGTCGCGAAGAGGAATAACTGTTTCTGGTTGATTAACAATGTCATGCTGGTATAGTATGTGGTACAATTAAAACCTAGCCCATGAAACAAAATGTTGGCTGAAAATGAATTGTATGTCATATCGCATTCACATGGATTTGCATGATGTGTGCAGTTCTGATTTGTCACTTCATGGCCAAATATACAGTTGAAGTCAGAAGTTTACATACACTTAGGTTGGAGTCATTAAAACTCGTTTTTCAACCACTCCACAAATTTCTTGTTAACAAACTATTGTTTTGGCAAGTCAGTTAGGACATCATCTTTGTGCATGACACAAGTAATTTTTACAACAATTGTTTACAGACAGATTATTTCACTTATAAATCACTGTATCACATTTCCAGTGGGTCAGAAGTTTACATACATTAAGTTGACTGTGCCTTTAAACAGCTTGGAAAATTCCAGAAAATGCTGTCATGACTTTAGAAGCTTCTGATAGGCTAATTGACATCATTTGAGTCAATAGGAGGTGTACCTGTGGATGTATTTCAAGGCCTACCTTCAAACTCAGTGCCTCTTTGCTTGACATCATGGGAAAATCAAAATAAATCAGCCAAGACCTCAGAAAAATAATTGTAGACCTCCACAAATCTGGTTCATCCTTAGAAGCAATTTCCAAACGCCTGAAGGTACCACGTTCATCTGTACAAACAATAGTACGCAAGTATAAACACCATTGGACCACGCAGCCGTCATACCGCTCAGGAAGAAGATGCGTTCTGTCTCCTAGAGATGAACGCACTTTGGTGCGAAAAGTGCAAATCAATCCCAGAACAACAGCAAAGGACCTTGTGAAGATGCTGGAGGAAACAGGTACAAAAGTATCTGTATCCACAGTAAAACGAGTCCTATATTAACATAACCTGAAAGGCCACTCAGCAAGGAAGAAGCCACTGCTCCAAAACCGGCATAAAAAAGCCAGACTACGGTTTGCAACTGCACATGGGGACAAAGATCTTACTTTTTGGAGAAATGTCCTCTGGTCTGATGAAACAAAAATAGAACTGTTTGGCCATAATCAACATCATTATGTTTGGAGGAAAAACAGGGAGGCTTTCAAGCTGAAGAACACCATCCCAACCGTAAAGCACGGGGGTGGCAGCATCATGTTGTGCGGGTGCTTTGCTGCAGGAGGGACTGGTGCACGTCACAAAATAGATGGCATCATGAGGAGGAAAATTATGTGGATATATTGAAGCAACATCTCAAGACATCAGTCAGGAAGTTAAAACTTGGTCACAAATGGATCTTCCAAATGGACAATGACCCCAAGCATACTTCCAAAGTTGTGGCAAAATGGCTTAAGGACAACAAAGTCAAGGTATTGGAGTGGCCATCACAAAGCCCTGACCTCAATCCTATAGACATTTTTTGGCAGAACTGAAAAAGCATGTGCGGGCAAGGAGGCCGACAAACCTGACTCAGTTACACCAGCTCTGTCAAGAAGAATAGGCCAAAATTCACCCAACTTATTGTGGGAAGCTTGTGGAAGGCTACCCGAAACATTTGACCCAAGTTAAACAATTTAAAGGCAATGCTACTAAATACTAATTGAGTGTATGTAAACTTCTGACCCATTGGGAATGTGATGAAAGAAATAAAAGCTGAAATAAATCATTCTCTCTACTATTATTCTGACATTTCACATTCTTAAAATAAAGTGGTGATCCTAACAAGACAGGGATTTTTTACAGGGATTTTTTACTAGGATTAAATGTCAGCGATTCTGAAAAACGAAGTTAAATTTATTTGGTTCAGGTGTATGTAAACTTCCGACTTCAACTGTATCATACTTTGACTAAAATGATGACTTAAATCGATGTGCAACATCATGGGTAAGCTCTGGCCTTCTTTCATCTCGAAAGTGGATTTCTATTGGTGTGGGTGTTTAAAGCTGAACAGGAAGCCTGTTATTTATGAATGTATGAACGTGTTTATTGTCCTCAGTACTGTGATGTCAGTATTTGTAATAAAGTATCAACTATATGTATAAAACCTTGTTCTATTTTTAAATGGTGTTCTATCAACCTTGGGTGAAATGCATGCAGACCAGGGCAAAGAGTAAAAGGCATGTTCGTCTACCAGCGTTGTTTTTGTTTTCAGAGAGAATGATGAAACCGTAAAGGAAACATAGGGATGGGGTTGTTTGTGAGGGGACTTGCATGGACTGCATTTGATGAACAGGGAGGCCTGTTTACTGTGTTGCCGGATGGATATCTCCAGAGTACAGTTAGAGAGAGAGTGTGTCCCCTGTTCCCTGATTAGTAATTAACAGACTGGTTGATTATTAACGGAGTCGTGCCTAATTGTGCAACCTTATGTTTTCTTTTGTTTGGCAAACAAGATGACTCTGTTGAGACCAGTACACCAGGGCTTGGTCTGCTCTTGACAGTAGTCATGCATCAGTAATGAAGAGAGCTGGGGCCAAGATCAAACTGTGTCTTCTCCCTGGGTCTCTATCATGAAAAAATGGCCACTAACATCAACTTCAGAAAAAACAGATATGGTTTGAAACATTATTCATTTTATTGACCTTTTACAGTTTAATTTTATAGAATCAAAGAACATTGACAAATGTAGTACAGAAATTACTGAAGTTTAATAGAAATGTCTAACTGTCACTCAGCAAAGGGAGTCAAATAGGGGTGTCAAATAGGGGTGTCAAATACCATTTCTGTTACTGCAGAGATTAGGACGGCCAAAAATCTGTGAAAAAAAACTAAATTAACACAAAGTTACTTTGATTTTACACGTGTAAAATCAATCTGCAGGCCGTAAATGTTTGACACCCCTAAAATAACATAAGATAACCATAACAAAACTGGGTCATAAACACCTGAAATATATGATACCTTTTGATCCTCTCATTTACATCCTCTCATTTACAGATGACAGAAAATTGACTCAATAGACCAAATTCAGTATTACACATGGCCCGCGTTTACCTTACAGGTGTGTGCATGGGAGTTTTTTACCTTTACATCATTAGGCTTGTCCATATTAAATATAAATACTTTTTTAGAATATCCAAACAGGGCATAATATTTCATAACCACCACAAAATCCTTATCCCTTAATCCATACACAAGTGGACTCAGACATCGAGGGGCAAGAATAAAAATAATATAGTCAATATACCTAACCTGAATAAACACATTAAAATTGATCTTCATTATAACCGATTCTATCATAGGACACCAGAACTGAATCAAACAAAGGAGTAACTGGAAGCCATGGAGAATAACTGTCCTCAGGCCCTTATTGGTGGACTTCTTACTGTCTGGTGAGACAGCTCGAGCAGCCACCATGATCTTCACATAGGTGAAAGCTATGACTACGGACATGACCAGGAAGTAGAACTGACACAGAGCCGAGCTGAGGTGGCCCTGCCAGGAGAACACAATCATCTGCTCAAAACTGCAGACTAGAAGAGAGGTGTAGAAGCTCAGAGGTACAGCCGAGAAGAGGATGGAGATCACAATGATCCATTCAACAGAGCTGAGAGCCTGGATGAGTAGGATGCAGCGCATGGCCCTCACCGGGGTGGAAAGTTCACTGTGGTGCAGGGGCATGCAGATTGCTATATAGCGCTCCAGGCTCATGGCTGTCAGTGTCAGCGGTGTGGCAACAGTCAGGTTTTCTAAGATCACAACCAGAAATATACATAGCCCACCTGGCATTGGTACCCTGGAGTAGCTCATCAGCAGCAATACATCAGTCAGAGCCAGAAACATACTGTCACAAACCAGCATGTGAGCAAAGAATATGTATCGTGTGTTGGTGAAGAAGGCCTCTTTTTTAAAGAAGGTCACGATCATGAGGGAGTTGATGCAGAGGAAGATGCCAATAAACACTTGGACTATCACCACTTTGTCATTCAGATGTCTTTGGTATTGCACAGTCGGAAGAACAAGACTGCCCTCACTGCCCTGGCTTGTATTCGGCATTGTATTTCCTGTTTAGAAAGAGGATAAAAATGTAAAGCAATGTCAATCACAATGAAACCATATCAGGAACGTTGTCAACACAAACATTTAAAAAAGCCATATAGTAATTTGTCAGTACCAACATTGACCATCATAAGACACAAATCTTTTTACTAGACCTTAAAGAACGTCTGCAGAATCGGAAATAAACGTGAGAAGGTGGTTTTACTGTAATCCTTTAATAACAATTGTAAAATAACTATAACCTATTATGGTATCAATATGTTTGTCTCTAAAAGGTTCATTGATGTCGAACACAACCCTTTCCCAGTCTCCTCCTCCTGTCCCTAGCTAGGACAACAGAGTGTCAAACCTTTATAGTAAAAATCCACACTGGCCCGAGTTCTCCAGGGATGTGGGTTGAAGTTAAGTCATCTAGCAACTATTGTGTTGATAAACAAGAGCTATGGTAACAGATTTTTCTGGTAGTTGTAAACAGTCATATATCAAGTGTCATGAGGGATAAACACTGCTTTTGTCAGAGAAAATGTTGTCATGTTGTCTGGAATACAAAAACAAAATCTAAGATGGACTGTAATATGATGTTTATTAAAATAATTTTATGGTATTTACTTTATTCTAAAGACATCTCACCTTCACCTGTCTTATGATCATTTTACACAGTATTGCTTGATTGTGTCACGCTCGTGATTAAAGACGGACCAAGGCACAGCGTGATTGAAGTTCCACATTTTTATTACGGTGAAACTTTAAACAAAAACAATAAACCAATAACGAAACGTGAAAGTAGTGGTGCACATGCACAAACACAAAACAATATCCCACAAACACAGGTGGGAAAAATGGCTACCTAAATATGATCCCCAGTTAGAGGCAATGATTTCCAACTGCCTCTAATTGGGAGCCATACAAAACACCAACATAGAAATATTGAGCTAGAACACCCCCTGGTCACGCCCTGACCTACTACACCATAGAGAACCAAGGGCTCTCTATGGTCAGGGCGTGACAGAATGACACATGATAGCTGTGTGAACCAACAGGATTTAGAATCGGTTGATCTCCCTGTTAATCTGTGGCAAGTGTAGTTCCTGACTGTACAATGACAAAGTAGATGTAGTGTGTACTACTCAGGTGTGTGCTTGAATTACTAATGACCTACTGTAGGTGCATCTACAGGCACACAGCAGCCATGATCAACATAAGTTCCAGTATTGACATACACGTGTGCAACCCTTACAAAAAAATACATGACAAATGTGCAGTTTCACATGTGAAAATTGTATTTTCACATGTGAAATAGCTGTTTTCACATGTTGATCTAAAATTTCACACGGAAACCATATTTTCACATGTAATACATTGAGTCCACCTGTTAACACCACATTTTCACGTGAGGAGAATAACATATTTTCACCTCACATGTGAATTGCTGTTTCACATGTGAAACATTTTCACGTGTGAAAATCTCACTTTCACATGTGGAATTGCTACATCCATTTTTTGAAAGCATAAATTAATGATATGTACCCATTGATCCTTTAAGAATATAATGTATAAAAGCCTCATGAGCTTAGTTCAACTGTCGTACCCCATCAAAACCCAAAATATAAGCTTGTTTTACGCCAAAGTAAATGTAGACAACCACTGTATAGCCTAAAAACATTGTAAAACAAAAATGTTTTAATCAAGGATGATCAGTGGTTGCATTTCTCCAGCCCCATCCCTCAGCTTTTTACTGAAACTGTTGTAGGGAAAACACTTTGTTAATGTTTAAATTAAGGGTAGCTGCTTTAAACACCTTTAATGGAGTAATATTGTTATTATATGGTGCAATCCTTCAGTGAGTGAGTTACTTTTGTGCCATTAATATAAAGCAAAACTTCTGAAGTCAAGAATAACATTCTTATTATTGCTAACAAAAATAGTTAAATTTAAAACAAAACATAAACGCCGATAGCAAAGCTAAATATTGCAAGGAAATCGTTTTTTAAATGTGAGAATAAATGAATGACGTCCGTGATTTTTTTTTACGCAATTAACTAAAACGTGTCCCTCTTTCATGCAATTTTCCCTATCTTTGGTTATGTTACCCTGGCCTTTGCTTTTCCTGCCTTTTCCCCAGCTGCAGGTCTTGGCACATTCATTCCAGCCACATAACAACCTGCATCCATCCCACTGCTGGTTTTCCTCTGAAGCTAAGCAGGGTCAGTTCTGGTCAGTCTCTGGATGGGATACCAGATGTAGCTGGCATAAAGATCAAATCAAGTGCACTTTATCAGACGCCACTACAGTAAATAATTGATTTCCTTGCTAATTTTCTTTATGAGGACCTGGGGTGCTTTATTATTCTCCTGATCAATTTCAATCCTTGAAATTACATACGTGGTTTATGTTATGACATTTTGTTTCTGAAATTAGAAGACAATGCACATAATGATTGATGCTGTAGGCCTAAACACATACACAAGCACATTTAACAGAGTTGTGCAAATATACCAAGACATTAACACAGTACATAATTGTCTGAGGTTGTCACGATCGTCTTCTTTAGAGCTAGTGGACCAAGGCGCAGCGTGTGCAAAATACATCTTCTCTTTATTTTGAAGAAGAACAAACGAAACAAAACAACAAAATGACGAACGTGAAGCTATAAATGACTAAGTGCAAACATGCAACATAGACTAGACATAGACAATTACCCACAAACACATGATGCCCATGGCTGCCTTAAATATGGCTCCCAATTAGAGACAATAAACCACAGCTGTCTCTAATTGAGAACCCATTAAACCTATAAACCCCTAGACAAACCACAACACATACTTCCCCATGTCACACCCTGACCTAACTAAAATAATAATGAAAACAAAGATAACTAAGGCCAGGGTGTGACATAACCCCCCCCTTAAGGTGCGAACTCCGGGCGCACCAGCATAAAGTCTAGGGGAGGGTCTGGGTGGGCGTCTGTCCACGGTGGCGGCTCTGGCACTGGTCGTGGTCCCCACCCCACCATAGTCACTACCCGCTTTCGTAGCCTCCTCCAAATGACCACCCTCCAACTTAACCCCACTGGATTAAGGGGCAGCACCGGACTAAGTGGCAGCACCGGACTAAGGGGCAGCACCAGGATAAGGGGCAGCACCAGGATAAGGGGCAGCACCAGGATAAGGGGCAGCACCAGACTGAGGGACGGCAGCTCCGGACTGAGGGACGGCAGCTCCGGACTGAGGGACGGCAGCTCCGGACTGAGGGACGGCACGGACTGAGGGACGGCAGCTCCGGACTGAGGGACGGCAGCTCCGGACTGAGGGACGGCAGCTCCGGACTGAGGGACGGCAGCTCCGGACTGAGGGACAGCACCAGGATAAGGGGCAGCACCAGGATAAGGGGCAGCACCAGGATAAGGGGCAGCACCAGGATAAGGGGCAGCACCAGGATAAGGGGCAGCACCAGACTGAGGGACGGCAGCTCCGGACTGAGGGACGGCAGCTCCGGACTGAGGGACGGCAGCTCCGGACTGAGGGACGGCAGCTCCGGACTGAGGGACAGCACCAGGATAAGGGGCAGCACCAGGATAAGGGGCAGCACCAGGATAAGGGGCAGCACCAGGATAAGGGGCAGCACCGGACTGAGGGACGGCAGCTCCGGACTGAGGGACGGCAGCTCCGGACTGAGGGACAGCACCAGGATAAGGGGCAGCACCAGGATAAGGGGCAGCACCAGGATAAGGGGCAGCACCAGGATAAGGGGCAGCACCGGACTGAGGGACGGCAGCTCCGGACTGAGGGACGGCAGCTCCGGACTGAGGGACGGCAGCTCCGGACTGAGGGACGGCAGCTCCGGACTGAGGGACGGCAGCTCCGGACTGAGGGACGGCAGCTCCGGACTGAGGGACGGCAGCTCCGGACTGAGGGACAGCACCAGGATAAGGGGCAGCACCAGGATAAGGGGCAGCACCAGGATAAGGGGCAGCACCAGGATAAGGGGCAGCACCAGGATAAGGGGCAGCTCCGGACTGAGGGACGGCAGCGCCGGACTGAGGGACAGCACCGGACTGGCTGGCGGATCCTGGCTGGATGGCTCTGGCGGATCCTGGCTGGACGGCTCTGGCGGATCCTGGCTGGGCTGCTCATGGCTGGCTGATGGATCTGGCTGCTCATGGCTGGCTGACGGATCTGGCTGCTCATGGCTGGCTGACGGATCTGGCTGCTCATGGCTGGCTGACGGATCTGGCTGCTCATGGCTGGCTGACGGATCTGGCTGCTCATGGCTGGCTGACGGATCTGGCTGCTCATGGCTGGCTGACGGATCTGGCTGCTCATGGCTGGCGGAAGGCTCTGGCTGATCCTGTCTGGCGGAAGGCTCTGGCTGATCCTGTCTGGCGGAAGGCTCTGGCTGATCCTGTCTGGCGGAAGGCTCTGGCTGATCCTGTCTGGCGGAAGGCTCTGGCTGATCCTGTCTGGCGGAAGGCTCTGGCTGATCCTGTCTGGCGGAAGGCTCTAGCGGCTCCTGTCTGGCGGAAGGCTCTAGCGGCTCCTGTCTGGCGGAAGGCTCTGGCGGCTCCTGTCTGGCGGACGGCTCTGAAGGCTCATGGCAGACGGGCGGCTTTGCAGGCTCAGTACAGACGGGCGGCTTTGAAGACTCAGTACAGACGGGCAGTTCATTCGGCGCTTGGCAGACGGACAGTTCAGACAGCGTTGGGCAGACGGGCAGTTCAGGCGCCGTTGGGCAGACGGGCAGTTCAGGCGCCGTTGGGCAGACGGGCAGTTCAGGCGCCGTTGGGCAGACGGCAGACTCTGGCCGGCTGAGACGCACTGTAGGCCTGGTGCCGGAACTGGAGGTACCGGGCTAAAGACACGCACCTTCAGGCTAGTGCGGGGAGAAGGAACAGGGCATGCTGGACCCTGGGAGCGCACATTAGGCCTAGTGCGTGGTGCCGGAACTGGTGGTACCGGACTGGGGACACGCATCTCAGGGCTAGTGCGGGGAGCAGCAACAGGACGCACAGGACTCTGGGGACACACAGGAGGCTTGGTGCGTGGTGTAGGCACTGGTGGTAAAGGGCTGGAGACACGCACCATAGGGCTAGTGCGTGGAGGAGGCACTGGTGGTACTGGGTTGGGGCGGGGAGGTGGCGCCAGAAATACCGGACCGTGCAGGCGTACTGGCTCCCTTGAGCACTGAGCCTGCCCAACCTTACCTGGTTGTATGCTCCCCGTCGCCCGACCAGTGCGGGGAGGTGGAATAACCCGCACCGGGCTATGTAGGCGAACCGGGGACACCATGCGTAAGGCTGGTGCCATGTAAGCCGGCCCGAGGAGACGCACTGGTGACCAGATGCGTTGGGCCGGCTTCATGACATCCGGCTCAACGCTCAATCTAGCCCGGCCGATACTGGAGCTGGAATGTACCGAACCGGGCTATGCACGCGTACAGGAGACACCATGCGCTCTACTGCGTAACACGGTGTCTGCCCGTACTCTCGCTCTCCACGGTAAGTACAGGGAGTAGGCGCAGGTCTCCTACCTGACTTCGCCACACTCCCTTTAAGGCCCCCCCCAAGAAATTTTTGGGTTGTACTCACGGGCTTCCAGCCTTGCTTCCGTGCTGCCTCCTCATATCACCTCCTCTCGGCTTTAGCTGCCTCCAGCTCTTCACGAGGGAGGCGATATTCTCCCGGTTGTGCCCAAGGTCCCTTACCATCCAGTATCTCCTCCCATGTCCATGAATCCTGTGTAGGTGGGTCCTGTTGCCGCTTGACACGCCGCTTGGTCCTAGATTGGTGGGTAATTCTGTCACGATCGTCTTCTTTAGAGCTAGTGGACCAAGGCGCAGCGTGTGCAAAATACATCTTCTCTTTATTTTGAAGAAGAACAAACGAAACAAAACAACAAAATGACGAACGTGAAGCTATAAATGACTAAGTGCAAACATGCAACATAGACTAGACATAGACAATTACCCACAAACGCATGATGCCCATGGCTGCCTTAAATATGGCTCCCAATTAGAGACAATAAACCACAGCTGTCTCTAATTGAGAACCAATCTAGGCAGCCATCGACATACAAACACCTAGAACAGACATTGCCCCATTAAACCTATAAACCCCTAGACAAACCAAAACACATACTTCCCCATGTCACACCCTGACCTAACTAAAATAATAATGAAAACAAAGATAACTAAGGCCAGGGTGTGACAGAGGTCTTGGCAAAGAAAAGTGCATTTCAATACCACAAGATCACGTGATAATGATAAATAATACCAACACCCTGTTACAGTGCTGTAGCAAATCATGTTTTATATATCTAAATCTGAAACAGTATTTGTGAGTGCATGATGCAATTTAAAGTTATTTCTCTGTAATCAGCTATTTAAATATCAACACATTTTGAGAAATTCTCTTATTCAACCCACAAAGTACATAGTATCTCAATGTAAAAAAAAAAATATTTTCATCCCTTAGGCCATAGACAAGTGGCTTTTATTCTGGTCCCGTGATGTCTATGTAATCAAAGTACCTCACATCAATAAATAATCTCAAATGTCTCTGCAAGACAGCAGCCTCTATGAATAATACATCTGACTCCAAAAGTCAGCTAATCATGATCTTCAGTTTAGAATGCAATTAGATTAATCAGCTGTTTGCTAGGGATGGGGAAAACGTGTGACACCACTATGGCTCCCGAGGACTAGAGTTGCCCATCCCTGCCATAGACCCACTCCAATTTGCATACCACCCCAACAGATCCATAGACGACACAATCTCAATTGCACTCTACACCGCCCTCATCCACCTAGATAAGAGGAACACCTATGTGAGAATGCTGTTCATTGACTACAGCTCAGCGTTCAACACAATAGTCTCCACCAAGCTCGTCACCAAGCTGGGGACCCAGGGACTGAACATCTCCCTCTGCAACTGGATCCTGGACTTCCTGACGGGCTGACCCCATGTGGTGAGGGTAGGCAACATCACCTCTGCCACACTGACCCTCAACACAGGGGCCCCACAGGGGTGTGTGCTTAGTCCTCTCCTGTACATACTACTCCAACACCATCATCAAGTTTGCTGATGACAGGACGGTGGTAGGCCTGATCACTGGCGGGGGGACAGCAAGAAACAAGCAACAAAGTGAAAACAGGTTAGATTTTTTTTTGCAAATGTATTACAAATAAAAAACTGAAATACCTTATTTACATAAGTATTCAGACCCATTGCTATGAGACTCGAAATTGAGCTCATGTGCCTCCTGTTTCCATTGATCAACCTTGAGATGTTTCTACAACTTGTTTGGAATCCACCTGTGGTAAATTCAATTGATTGGACATGATTTGGAAAGGCACACACCTGTCTATATAAGGTCCCACAGTCGACAGTGCATGTCAGAGCAAAAACCAAGCCATGAAGTCGAAGGAATTGTCCGTAGAGCTCCGAGACAGGATTGTGTCGAGGCACAGATCTGGGTAAGGGTAGCAAAACATTTCTGTGGCATTGAAGGTCCCCAAGAACACAGTGGCCTCCATCATTCTTGAAGTGTGATTTACGGTTAATGAGAAAAGTGCTAACTATAGCTATTATTCTATCAAATGTATTATAGTCATTCTCAATATACTTTAAATGTATAAGCTATTCAAACGTGCTGTTATGTTTCTTGCTGTTCTCAGAAACTAATGTAGTTTGATGATAATTGGGAAGATGACCCAGTGAGTAAGAGAACCCCAAGAGTTTGTCACAATAATTGCTGAGTGAATTTGAGAATTAGCAGAGTTGAGAATCAGCTCATACTTTGTTACTGTACTCTTTCAAGTCGGTCTATAGCTCCTCACTGCAGGTTTTCACAGGTCTGTTTAGATGTATCTACTGGCACACAGCAGTCAAGACTTATGTTATTGATACAGTTAATCTAATACATTCACAGAATACTTTTTTTGTTGTTGCAACTTTGCTTGGGAGGAGGAAGTCAAGTTTTATTTCTCTCAATCAAGTCATTTTTGAAATTACACACATGGTTAATGTTGTTTAAGACATTTTTCATTTTTTCTAATTAGAAGACACTTTGCAATGCATATAATTAATCTAAACACATTTAAGCAAATGTAACATAGCTGTTCATTCAAATACAGTATACCTTAAGAATAACACAATATATAATTGTCTCAAGTCTTTGAAAACCAGAGGTCCTTTCAATACCACAGAATCATGTGACAAATAATAGCAATACCAATGGCCTTGCCTGTTAATCAAGTGTTATGTTTTCATATGACCAGCAATTCAGTTATAAACAAGTATTGGGGAAATGTTCTTATTCAACCCAAAAAATACAATGCAAGGAAAAACTTTTCATCTCTTATGCCATAGACAAGTGGACTCAGACATCGCGGGGCCAGAATAAAAACAATGCAATCAAAGAATCTCACATTATTGTACAATTTCAAATTAATTGACAGGATGGGAGCCTCCATGAACAGGCACCACAGCTGGATAAGACACAGGAACAACTGGATAGCGTGGAAAATCACCATTTTATGACCTTTAGAGGAAGATTTCTTACTGTCTGATGATGCATCTTTGGCCACTGCAATTATTCTAACATGGGTGAACACAATGGTGATGGATATGACCAGAAAGTAGAACTGACCTATAACTGATCTAAGGTGTCTCTGCCACTTGTGTGAAATAAACATATCTGCTGAACACAGTTTATACTACGTGTAGAAGCCCAGAGGGGCTGAGGCAAAGAAGATGGAGACAATTATGATGGGCTGCATGGCGCTGATGCTGTGGATTAAGAAGATGCAGTGAATGGCTCTGTGTACAGAGCTCTCCATGGCGCAGAGGCATGCAGATGGCCACATAGCTCTCCAGGCTCATGGCTGTCAGTGTTAGCGAGGTGGCAAAGGTCAACTCACTCAGCAGCTGGAATGGTGACTCTAAAGTAAGTCAGGAGGAGCAAGTTATTAGTCATGATTAGTTAGACAGTTAGACAGCAGTGTGTGAGCAAAGAAAATGTAACGTGTGTTTGAGCGAAAGGAGTCCTTTTTGAAGAAGGTGAAGATGAGCAGGCAGATGATGTAAATTAAGATTGCATTCATCGGCTGGACTATCATGATCCTGTCAATAACCCGTTGCAGAGAGGAGCTGCTACTACCATCTGCAGCTGTTGTATTGTTGTCTGCCAAATCACACAATGAAATAGCCAATAACAAGAAGTTATGTACAGTAGGCCTATGTTGTAACGACTCTCCTCTTCGTCTGATGATGAGGAATAGGAATCATCGGACCAACACGCAGCGTGGTAAGTGCTCATAGTGAATTTAATCAAATAAACTGAACACTGAATGACAAAAAAACAACAAAGAGAGTGAACGACACGAAACAGTCCTGTAAGGTGAAAAATACAAAACAGGAAACAACTACGCACAAAACACAGGTGGGATGAGGCTACCTAAGTATGGTTCTCAATCAGAGACAACGATAGACAGCTGCCTCTGATTGAGAACCACACTCGGCCAAACACATAGAAATATAAAACATAGAACAAAAACATAGAATGCCCACCCCAACTCACGCCCTGACCAAACCAAAATAGAGACATAACAAAGGAACTAAGGTCAGGGCGTGACATATGTACAGTAATTGCATTTCATAAACATGTTACAAAGGATGACATTGAAACATGAAATCATGTTAACTTTCTTGCAATAGATAACATATTTAAATATATTTAAAAGCTTAGATACAATCAAAAACCTTTGTTCCAGTAGAAAAAAAGTATAAGCACATTTCCAATCAGGATATAGGTTCAAATATGTCAGGTTGCCTTAGAAAGGAGACATATCATAGTAGCAGCACAGTACAAAGTGATATTCTCTCAGTCTCCTCTTGAGCCCTCAGGCAAAGATCAACTGAGTGCTCTGCATTTTTCAAAGGAATGTTGTCATGAATCTTCAGATACACCTCATTCCTATGTTTAGACTAACTGTAGAGGGAAAGGGAAGGGAAAGGGGGATACCTAGTCAGTTGTACAACTGAATGCCTTCAACTGAAATGTGTCTTCCGCATTTAACCCAACCCCTTTGAATCAGAGAGGTGCAGGGGTCTGCCTTAATCGACATCCACGTCTTTGGTGCCCGGGGAACAGAGGCAGAACGACAGATTTTTACCTTGTCAGCTTGGGGACTCGATCCAGCAACCTTTCGGTTCCTGGCCCAACACTCTAACCACTAGGCTACCTGCCCCCCCATAGTTACATATAACTATGTAATGCACAGTAATCTCATAGGATTATAACATTTCAACATGTTTTCAGGATATATGGCATTCACACAGATTACAGTAAATATTCTGTACATTTTTAATCAAATATAGTGATATTTCTGACTGAGATGTGTAATTAGGCCTGCATGTGAGTGTGAGCATTGTTTGTTGTGTAGCAGTACGAGTGCAGTTGTATTGTAGATAGTAGTGATGTGTGGGTTGACTCATAACCCAATTATATCCACAGGTCAGGCAGGTTTAGGGTCATGAAATATTGTGTGGATGAAGGGCGGGTGGATGAAGGGCGGGTGGCTGGCTGGTTGAATAAAGAGAAAACAATGCATTAAAATTCCATAAATGTATAATTCTTGCGCAATTCATATCTATAGGCTACATCGAGGCTTTTCTTTCATTCTTTTTTATCTCGTATTGGTGTGTAGCCTAAATCTAAACTTTAGGCTCTAACTGTAGTTAGGCTACGCTCGCCAAATACACGCCAACTGCCAAATGCTTTTGGGAACTTGGGCAGAAAAAGTTATCATTGGATCCACTGATGCAAAAACGACAATGTCGGAGTTTAATTCAATCAGAGAAAAGATGAGAGGGTTGAAAATAAATATAAGGGAGGCCCAGAACAGTAGCCTAATGTTTGATAAATATAAGGGAGGCCCAGAACAGTAGCCTAATGTTTGATAAATATAAGGGAGGCCCAGAACAGTAGCCTAATGTTTGATAAATATTTGGTGATGTCACGTTCCTGACCTGTTTTCCTTTTTCTTGTATTTATTTAGTTGGTCAGGGCGTGAGTTGGGTGGGTTTGTCTATGTGTTATTTTCTATGTTGGGATGTTTGTGTTCGGCCGGGTATGATTCTCAATCAGAGACAGCTGTCAATCGTTGTCCCTGATTGAGAATCATACTTAGGCAGCCTGGGTTTCACGTGTGTTTTGTGGGTGTTTGTCGCTGTGTCTGTGTATGTCGCACCACACGGTACTGTATCGGTTTATGCACTTCGTTTATTTGTTTTGTAATTCAGTATTCAGTTTCGTTTTAATAAATCATTATGAACACTAACCACTCTGCGTATTGGTCCGATCCGTCTCGCCTCTCCTCGTCCGAGGAGGAGGAAGAATATGACGATAGCCGTTACAGGTGAAATGGTAAAACAGGATGATATTAGTGCAGAGGCTATGTGATGAGTGTGAGGCGCTATACAAATTTGTCAGTCACAAGATAGCGACTTCAAAATGTCACGTCAAGGGAACTGTAGGCTACTGTTGCTACTGTTCAGATGGGTTAAATGGAATAGTAGCATGAAATCTGGACACTGACTGTAGGTCTATAACCGCTCACATAGCCTAATATAACGTTAACTCCTGCAGAATTAAGCATTTCTTGCAGTAATATAACCAAATGTAAATTTGGACTCGGAACAAGGGTGGAGAAATATTTGTTCTTTTTTTTAGCATCTTGAGAGAATGAATGCACGGTTAGTGACATCTGTAAAGGTGCTATCTTTATCAGCATCATAAAAGCTGACAGTATTTCAACCACATAAAATATGCATACAAGCTGAACTGAAATATTATCAGAAACATGTCCTTAAAACCGGTCAAACTGATGTCATTTGGAGTTATTTCATTTTCTCCCCAGTCCCTAAATGTCTTTGCTGCATGAGAGATGAAAAATAACTTTACTGATGTCAACTAGATTAAAGCATTATTTCTATCGATTCATAGCATTATTCTGGTGAGCAAGAGTTTATTTAGTATTTTAGGGCAACAAGTAATGACAGAAGACAAGCTGCATTTATATAATTATAGACAGAGAGGAAGAGGCAAAGCGAGAGTTTTTACTCGTTGTATGTTGTATGAGAGTGTCGAATTTGGTTAACAAAAATATGTGGACTGATATAGACCGAGTATACCAACCATTAGGAACACCTTCCTAATATTGAGTTGCACCCCTTTTACCACATATAGCTGGGCGGTTGCGGATGGGTTATTAACAATTGCGGGCGGGTGCGGGTGAACAAACGCGCATCACTAGTAGACTCACTCACATGCAGCATGTTCTGGATTTATGGTGCCAGTGGTAGAAAAAGTACCCAATTGTCATACTTGAGTAAAAGTAAATATACCTTATTAGAAAATGACTCAAGTAAAAGTGAATGTCACCCAGTAAAATATGTTGTCGAAATTCAGTACTGAGAGAGACTTTGTAATTTCTTCAAACAATCATCTTTATTAAATATTGATTAATTATTGCAATAATAAGGCTGGTCGAACCCGCACCCTTGAGTGTTGGACCGAGAAACCTAACCTTTATACAAATGCAGAGTACTATATATAACTGACACTAAAAATGCTTAGTCATGATTGGTTCCACCCATCCCATGCAGATTGGAGCATCATAAGCCACTCTGGGTTCATCCTGTCATTATCTGCACGGGGTTGTTGTGTTAACCCCACCCTGGATAAGTTTGCCAGATGCAAGGATGATTTTGAGAGGGATTGTTCTTCTCCTAAGATATCCCTAGTAAAACACATTCTTGTCTATGTAATGCAGTCTTTAACTCATTTGTCAGCTCAAGCCATCCCTGGCGACCATACGCCCAGATTAGCTGCAGGGAACTAGAGTGGAGACCATAAAAACACAGACACTAGTAGGACAGAAATGTCTTACTATTAGTTTAATTAATTGTTAACCATTAATAATAAATAAATCAGGTAAATATGTAATTTTTCTCTCACAAATACTACTTGAGTATTTGGTTTTAAATATACTTAAGTATCAAAAGTAAAAATATAAATCATTTCAAATTCCTTATATTAAATCAAACCAGACATTTTCTTGTTTTTTACATTTATGGATAGCCAGGGGAACACCCCAACACTCAGAAATAATTTACAAATGAAGCATTTGTGTTTAGTGAGTCCGCCAGATCAGATGCAATAGGGAGGACCAGGGATTTTCTCTTGATAAGTGTGGGAATTGGACACTTTTCCTGTCCTGCTAAGCATTCAAAATATAACAAGTACTTTTGGGTGTCAGGGAAAATGTATGTAGTATAAAGTACATTATTTTCTTTAGGAATGTAGTGGAGTAATAGTAAAAGTTGTAAAAAAACATAAATAGTAAAGTAAAGTACAGATACCCAAAAAAAACAACTTAGGTAGTATTTTTAAGTATTTTTACTTAAGTACTTTACACCACTGCATGGTGCAAACTATCATGCTATGTAATAGTCAAAAATAGAAAAAATAAACACTACATTCTGAATGCTACTCAAACTTTGTTTTGTTTCTTGCTGTAAGGCCTACTCCACTTCTGAATGGACTGCTATATGACAGCCTTGAGGGAATGCTATTTGGAGGTGTATGATGTCATTATCAGGAACTGAACCTGCACAGTTTGTTGAGGTCAAAACGAGTATAGCTGTGTGATGACCTGCAGCACAGATTCACAAGGCAGAGGACTCTTGACTTGTGTTCACTTCCCCAGAAAAACTGTTTCAATTGTACACACCAGAAGTCACCAAACCTGGTCCTGGATAGCAACAGGATGTGCATGTTTTTTTCCAACCCAGCAATAAAACACCTTAGGCTGGTCATATAGCTTTGACCATGGGTTGATTAGTTGTTTTGGTCTTTGGCTGCTGCAACACAATGTCTGTACCATGCTGCTCTGCGGGACCAAGTTTGGTGACCACTACTATGCATATGCTGTTGAGGATAATTTCTAATACACAACTAGATGGCTTCCCATCCATCTACCTATCAGCCAGCTGGGAAGACTACCGTCAAAACTACAGTACCAGTCAAAAGTTAGGACACACCTACTCATTCAAGAGTTTTTCTTTATTTTTCCTATTTTATACATTGTAGAATAATAGTGAAGACATCAAAACTATGAAATAACACATATAGAATCATGTAGTAACCAAAAAAGTGTTAAACAAATATTTGAGATTCTTCAAAGTAGCTACCCCTTGCCTTAATGACAGCTTTGTACACTATTGGCATTCTCTCAACCAGCTTCACGAGGAAGGCTTTTCCAACAGTCTTGAAGGAGTTCCCACATATGCTGAGCACTTGTTGGCTGCTTTTCCTTCACTCTGCGGTCCAACTCATCCCAAACCATCTCAATTGGGTTGAGGTTGGGTGATCGTGGAGGCCAGGTCATCTGATGCAGCACTCCATCCCTTTCCTTGGTCAATTAGCCCTTACACAGCATGGAGGTGTGTTTTGAGTCATTGTCCCAGTTGAAAAACAAATGATAGTCCCACTAAGCACAAACCAGATGGGATTGCGCATCGCTGCAGAATACTGTGGTAGCCATGCTAGTTAAGTGCGCCCTGAATTTTAAATAAATCACAGACCTTGTCACAAGCAAAGTATCCTCACACCATCACACCTCCTCCATGCTTCATGGTTGGAACCACACATGCGGAGATCATCTATTCACCTACTCTGCGTCTCACAAAGACACGGCGGTTGGAACCAAAAATCTCAAATTTGGACTCATCAAACCAAAGGACAGATTTCCACCGGTCTAATGTCCATTGCTCGTGTTTCTTGGCCCAAGCAAGTCTCTTCTTATTATTGGTGTCCTTTAGTAGTGGTTTCTTTGCAGCAATTCGACCATGAAGGCCTGATTCACGCAGTCTCCTCTGAACAGTTGATTTTGAGATATGTCTGTTACTTGAACCTTTCCTGTGGCGGTTCTCATGAGAGCCAGTTTCATCATCGCGCTTGATGGTTTTTGCAACTGCACTTGAAGAAACTTTCAAAGTTCTTGAAATGTTCCTTATTGACTGACCTTCATGTCTTAAAGTAATGATGGACTGTCATTTCTCTTTGCTTATTTGAGCTGTTCTTGCCGTAATATGGACTTGGTCTTTTACCATAAAGGGCTATGTTCTGTATACCACCCCTACCTTGTCACAACACAACTGATTGGCTCAAACACATTAAGAAGGAAAGAAAATCTCACGCTCCAAAGAGAAAACAAGACACTCACAGCCAAGGTAAAAATCCACGATTCCAACATGGATTGTCTACTCAGGGAAAACAGGGGGATGAAGGAGTCTCTAAGGAAAATCTATTTTTTTTCTGGGATTCCCAATAATCCAGAGGGCGTGATCAGAGAATTCATGCAATTGTCACGATCGACCATGGGAGAGAGAGAGGACCAAGGCGCAGCGTGTAAAAAATACATCTTCTCTTTATTTAGGAGATGAACGAACGAAGCAAAACAACAAATAGACGACCGTGAAGCTATAACCGAACAAAATGCAAACATGCAACCTAGACACAGACACAGACCTAGACAATGACCCAACAAAAACATGATGCCTATGGCTGCCTAAAATATGGCTCCCAATCAGAGACAAATGAAAGACATCTGTCTCTAATTGAGAACCACTCAGGCAACCATAGACATACCTAGAACATTCACTCAACCATAGACATACCTAGAAACATTCACTCAACACAAACCCATACACTAAACCCAACACCCCCTTTTCCATATAACCACCCAAAACGAGACAAAACACAAACATTCCCCATGTCACACCCTGACCTAACTAAAATAATAAAGAAAACAAAGAATACTAAGGCCAGGGCGTGACATAACCCCCCCCTTAAGGTGCGAACTCCGGGCGCACCAGCACAAAGTCTAGGGGAGGGTCTGGGTGGGCGTCCGTCCACGGCGGCGGCTCCGGCACTGGTCGTGGTCCCCACCCCACCATAGTCACTACCCGCTTTCGTAGCCTCCTCCAAATGGCCATCCTCCAACTTAACCCCACTGGATTAAGGGGCAGTACCTGACTAAGGGGCAGCACCGGACTAAGGGGCAGCACCGGACTAAGGGGCAGCACCGGACTAAGGGGCAGCACCGGACTAAGGGGCAGCACCGGACTAAGGGGCAGCACCGGACTAAGGGGCAGCACCGGACTAAGGGGCAGCACCGGACTAAGGGGCAGCACCGGACTAAGGGGCAGCACCGGACTAAGGGGCAGCACCGGACTAAGGGGCAGCACCAGGATAAGGGGCAGCACCAGGATAAGGGGCAGCACCAGGATAAGGGGCAGCACCAGGATAAGGGGCAGCACCAGGATAAAGGGCAGCACCAGGATAAGGGGCAGCACCAGGATAAAGGGCAGCACCAGACTGAGGGACGGCAGCTCCGGACTGAGGGACGGCAGCTCCGGACTGAGGGACGGATCCTGGCTGGATGACTCATGGTTGGCTGACGGATCTGACTGCTCATGGCTGACTGACGGATCCGGCTGGTCATGGCTGGCTGACGGATCTGGCTGCTCATGGCTGGCTGACGGATCTGGCTGATCCGGTCTGGCGGAAGGCTCTGGCTGATCCGGTCTGGCGGAAGGCTCTGGCTGATCCGGTCTGGCGGAAGGCTCTGGCTGATCCGGGCTGGCGGAAGGCTCTGGCTGATCCGGGCTGGCGGAAGGCTCTGGCTGATCCGGGCTGGCGGAAGGCTCTGGCTGATCCGGGCTGGCGGAAGGCTCTGGCTGATCCGGGCTGGCGGAAGGCTCTGGCTGATCCGGGCTGGCGGAAGGCTCTGGCTGCTCATGGCTGGCGGGCGACTCTGGCTGGTCATGGCTGGCGGAAGGCTCTGGCTGGTCATGGCTGGCGGAAGGCTCTGGCTGATCCGGTCTGGCGGAAGGCTCTGGCTGATCCGGTCTGGCGGAAGGCTCTGGCTGATCCGGTCTGGCGGAAGGCTCTGGCTGATCCGGTCTGGCGGAAGGCTCTGGCTGCTCATGGCTGGCGGAAGGCTCTGGCTGCTCATGGCTGGCGGGCGACTCTGGCTGGTCATGGCTGGCTGACGGCTCTGGCTGGTCATGGCTGGCGGAAGGCTCTGGCTGGTCATGGCTGGCGGAAGGCTCTGGCTGATCCGGTCTGGCGGAAGGCTCTGGCTGATCCGGTCTGGCGGAAGGCTCTGGCTGATCCGGTCTGGCGGAAGGCTCTGGCTGCTCATGGCTGGCGGAAGGCTCTGGCTGCTCATGGCTGGCGGAAGGCTCGGGCTGGTCATGGCTGGCTGACGGCTCGGGCTGGTCATGGCTGGCTGACGGCTCGGGCTGGTCATGGCTGGCTGACGGCTCGGGCTGGTCATGGCTGGCTGACGGCTCGGGCTGGTCATGGCTGGCTGACGGCTCAGATGGCGCTGGGTAGACGGATGGCTCAGATGGCACTGGGTAGACGGATGGCTCAGATGGCACTGGGTAGACGGATGGCTCAGATGGCACTGGGTAGACGGATGACTCAGATGGCACTGGGTAGACGGATGACTCAGATGGCACTGGGTAGACGGATGACTCAGATGGCACTGGGTAGACGGATGACTCAGATGGCACTGGGTAGACGGATGACTCAGATGGCACTGGGTAGACGGATGACTCAGATGGCACTGGGTAGACGGATGACTCAGATGGCACTGGGTAGACGGGCAGCTCTGGCCGGCTGAGGCGCACTATAGGCCTGGTGCGTGGTGCCGGAACTGGTGGTACCGGGCTGGGGACACGCACCTGAAGGCTAGTGCGGGGAGAAGGAACAGGGCATACTGGACCCTGGATACGCACATTAGGCCTAGTGCGTGGTGCCGGAACTGGTGGTACCGGGCTGGGGACACACATCTCAGGGCTAGTGCGGGGAGCAGCAACAGGACACACTGGGCTCTCAAAGCGCACTATAGGCCTAGTGCGTGGTACCGGCACAGGTGGTACCGGGATGAGGACACGCACCTCAGGGCGAGTGCGGGGAGAAGCAACAATGCGAACAGGGCTCTGGAGACACCCTGGAATCCTGGGGCGTGGTGCCGGAACTGGTGGTACCGGGCTGGGGCGGGAAGGTGTTACAGGAGGTGTAGGACTAGGAAGGCACACAGGAGGCCTGGTTCGTGGGACTGTCATTCCCAGACGGTTAGCACGCAACTCAGGACGAGCATGAAGAGCTGACTCAGGTAACATCACATCCCGCACACGCTCTGTCGGGTGGATGTTGTGCCTCACGCACCAACACAGCAGCTCCCTCTTTTCACTCTCCTCCAAACTCCTCAATAAATCCTTAACAGTCTCTGTATCCTTCCCATTGCTCACCTCCAGTATCTGCACAACTGGCTCTGGCTCCCTCCTTTCACGCTGCTTGGTCCTGAGTGGTTGGGTCATTCTGTCACGATCGACCATGGGAGAGAGAGAGGACCAAGGCGCAGCGTGTAAAAAATACATTTTCTCTTTATTTAGGAGATGAACGAACGAAGCAAAACAACAAATAGACGACCGTGAAGCTATAACCGAACAAAATGCAAACATGCAACCTAGACACAGACACAGACCTAGACAATGACCCAACAAAAACATGATGCCTATGGCTGCCTAAAATATGGCTCCCAATCAGAGACAAATGAAAGACATCTGTCTCTAATTGAGAACCACTCAGGCAACCATAGACATACCTAGAACATTCACTCAACCATAGACATACCTAGAAACATTCACTCAACACAAACCCATACACTAAACCCAACACCCCCTTTTCCATATAACCACCCAAAACGAGACAAAACACAAACATTCCCCATGTCACACCCTGACCTAACTAAAATAATAAAGAAAACAAAGAATACTAAGGCCAGGGCGTGACAGCAATTCGCCTTGAAACTTCCTATAGAGACTGTAAACAAGGTGGCTTTCCACCGAGTGCACAGACTTGGATTTCGGGGCGACAAGACCAAGGGTCCCCGACCGATCATCGCAAAATTTGAACACTACCAACAAAGGGAGCTGATCAAAAGCAGGGGAAGAGAGCTTAAAGGGACCAAATTCGGTCTCAAGGGCCAATTTCCAAGGGCGATAAACGAAAGCCGTAAGAGACTGTATCCGGTACAAAGACAACAAAGGCAGAATGGTAAGCGTGCCTTTATCATTGTGGACAAACTCTTTATAGATGGACAGCTATTCCGAGACAGCTCCATAACACTGTGGCTGTACTAAATTCTACAGGGACTTCAGGTTACAAAAAAAAAGAAGGTATGGGAACTGTAAAAATATCTGAACATTACGAAGTGGATATGAACACAAATGTACTCAATTACATGCTTACTTACACATACAGACTTATACATACACACACACACACACACACACCTGATCTCGCTCTCCTCTCACTCTCTTTTCTCCCTCTCTCTCTATTGTCGAGAACTGTTTTATAATTTAATGTGTTTATTGTTTGTCTATCTTTTTTATGTATTTGTCTACAAGTTTATATATGTTTACAACAAGCAATATATCAGAATAGGGGCATTGGGGAATAATAACATATTGTACGGAATATATTTGTACTGTAGTGAAGCCGTCTCTAGAGTAATGCAAGGTCTCTTTCATGATCATGTGAAACGTCAATTGTTATGGAAATGCTGGGATGTGTTTTTCAATTATGTTAAAGGTAATTATGATGCAACTATGATGGTGATATGATATGGATTACAATTATCATCATGAATATTAAGGCTATACGCACTACATGTTACACACATAGACACTCAACCATGCAAATTGGCAGAGTTATTATTTATTTGGACATCACACATTATAGTCCAACTCTTATACAGACATTGTACACACTCTCACTATATCACATCCAATATCATACACATCAACTTACTCAGATTTGCTACACACATAATATCTTGTCTCAATTTTCTAACATCTGTGGCATTGGCTCACAGGCAAACAGGCAAGGGAATAAAGGAATGGGGTGGTGAAATAATTGTCTGTCATGGACAAAGGAACTCAAAGGGTGTGATGATATTAATGAACTAAAATTTCGATCTGAATGTGCAAATAGTCAGGAATGATTCGCAAGGAAGGTGGATCCTTTTGAATATGAAAGTGGACGAAAAAGAGATTTGGCTCATTAATCTATATGGTCCAAATCAGGATGATCGACACTTCTTCGAAAACATGTATACCAATTTATTGAACTTACAGGCAACAAATGATCTAATCATTATGGTAGGAGACTATAACACAGTGTTAAGTACCTCAATGGACCGTAAAGGTAATCACTCTACAAACTATCATCACCGTGCCCTTAAGGAAATCACAAATATTATGGACACATTAGAAATAGTGGATATTTGGAGACTAAAATACCCCGACCTAGTGAGATATACATGGAGGAGACTTTATCAAGCTAGTTGTCTTGACTACTTTCTTGTCTCTTTCTCTCTTGCATCAAAGGTTAAAAAAGTTCTAATAGGAGACAGAATGCGATCGGATCATCATCTAATTGACATTCACATAACTCCCATAGATTTTCCACGTGGACGGGGATATTGGAAATTTAATCAAAGTTTACTGGAGAACAACTTATTTTTAACTAAGACAAAATAATTTATAACTGAATTTTTCCAGTATAATATAGGTTCAGCAAATCCTCTTATTGTTTGGGATACCTTTAAATGTACCTTCAGGGGTCATTCAATTCAATATTCATCAATAATAAAAAAGCAGTTTCTGGCTAAAGAGACAAGACTAACAAGGGAAATCCATGAACTAATAGTACAGGTAGATAGCAATAAAAAACGATTCTACAGAGATACAAAATAAGTTAGAGGAAAAACAAAAAGAATTTGAGTAACTTATTCAAGAATGATCTAATGTAATCTATTACAAAAATAAAGCAAACTGGATGGAATATGGAGAAAAATGCACAAAATTCTTCCTGAATCTCCAATACAGGAACAAAAATTATTGCAGAAACTTGTTACTGAAGACGGAGTCATCTATGATTCTACTAATTATATTTTAAAAGAGGAAGCTAATTATTTTAGGCAGATGTTCTCTTTTCCATCTCATTCTTTCCCACTGAAAGAAGATTATGGTAAGGAATTCTTTCCAAATAATATAAAAAATGGAAAATTAACAAATGTACAGAAAGATCAGAGTCAAGGCCAAATTACAGAGGAAGAACTTTTTGAGGCTATTAAATCCTTTCAGTCTTGAAAAACCCCAGGGCTTGATGGCATACCGTTAGAGGTATATCAAGTATTTTTTGATATACTAAAAGCTCCATTGTTAGATTGTTTTAACTACTCCTATAGAAATGGTAGTCTGTCAGGTACTCAGCAGGAAGGTCTGATTTCTCTATTATTAAAACAAGACCCAGATGGCAAATATAAAGACCCAGTCTATCTAAAAAACTGGAGGCCCCTTACACATCAATGTTGTGATGCAAAAATAGTAGCAAAATCCATAGCACTCAGAATTAAAAGGGTTTTACCAGGTATTGTTCATCCTGATCAGACAGGTTTTTTACATGGACGATACATTGGAAATAAAATACGACAACTACTAGAAATAATAGAACATCATGAAACATATAAGAAGCCAGGAATGGTATTTATAGCGGATTTTGAAAAGGCATTTGATAAAGTAAGACTGGAATTTATCTATAAATGCCTGGATTTTTTCAATTTCGGTAATTCTCTTATAAAATGGGTAAAAATAATGTATAGCAACCCCAGGTGTAAAATAGTAAATAACGGCTACTTCTCAGAGAGTTTTGAATTGTCAAGAGGAGTTAAACAAGGGTGTCCGCTGTCACCATATCTATTCGTTATCGCCATCGAAATGCTAGCTATTAAAATCAGGTCCAATAACAACATTAGAGGATTAGAAATCCAAGGCTTAAAAACAAAGGTGTCCATGTATGCCGATGAGTCAAGTTATATATTAAGTCCGCAAGCTAGATCCCTGCAATGTCTCATTGAAGACCTAGATAACTTTTCTGTACTCTCTGGACTAAAACCTAATTATGATAAGTCTACAATATTACGTATTGGATCCTTAAAAAATACAACTTTAACATTACCCTGCAGTTTACCTATAAATTGGGCTGATGGTGAAGTAGACATACTCGGTATTCACATCACAAAAGATATAAATAAGCTCTGGGTAACGATGGGTAACGATGCTTCGAGGGTGGCTGTTGTCGATGTGTTCCTGGTTCAAGCCCAGGTAGGGGCAAGGAGAGGGACGGAAGCTATACTGTTACACTGGCAATACTATAGTGCCTATAAGAACATCCAATAGTTAAAGGTATATTAAATACAAATGGTATAGAGAGAAATAGTCCTATAATTCCTATAATAACTACAACCTAAAACTTCTTACCTGGGAATATTGAAGACTCATGTTAAAAGGAACCACCAGCTTTCATATGTTCTCATGTTCTGAGCAAGGAACTTAAACGTTAGCTTTTTTACATGGCACATATTGCACTTTTACTTTCTTCTCCAACACTTTGTTTTTGCATTATTTAAACCAAATTGAACATGTTTCATTATTTATTTGAGGCTAAATTGATTTGATTTATGTATTATATTAAGTTAAAATAAAAGTGTTCATTCAGTATTGTTGTAATTGTCATTATTACAAATTAAAAAATATTTTAAAAAATTATAAATCAGCCGATTAATCGGTATCGGCTTTTTTTTGGTCCTCCAATAATCGGTATCGGCGTTGAAAAATCATAATCGGTCGACCTCTAGTTTGTACACATGCATATACACACACTCTCATTCAAATAAACACATACAAGAATGCACACATACATGTAATAGTGTCAGACATGCACACAAACATATACAGTTGGCATTGCTGTTATGATTTTAGTTGTCCTTGATGTCCTTTGTTTTAAATGTATTTTTTTGTTTTATTATTTTTTGCATTGTTGTTTGCTGTTTTCTTCTGTCTTTTCCTTTTTTCTCTTTAGTTCATTCTCTTGGTTGTTGGTACATTGGGGGGGTTCTTGGGGGTGGGGAATGGAATTCATTTGATTTTTTATTTTTCTTCCTGTGGGGGGGGGGGGCTGTTCAAGGGGTCTCGAATGGTTGAGGGACAACTATTGGGGAACTGTGGGGGGGATCTTGGAGGGTTCGGGTTCACGTTTTTTGGCCTGGTGGTGGATCGGTCAACGTGCCCTTGAGCATGGCATTGACCATGGATGCTTCTGTGTGTCACTCTGAATGGGAATCTGTTGGATGACTGGTATGATGTAGTTGTTGAGCGGCTTCACTGCAAGTATATTGTGTTTTGAATATTCAATACATAAAAAATTTATTAAAAAATGTCAAAAGAAGGAAAGAAATTCCACTAATTAACTTTTAATAAGGCACACCTGTTAATTTAAATGCATTCCAGGTGACTACCTCATGAAGCTGGTTGAGAGAATGCCAAGAGTGTGCAAAGTTGTCATCAAGGCAAAGGATGGCTACATTGAAGAATCTCAAATAAAAAATATCTGTTGATTTGTTTAACACTTCTTTGGTTACTACACAATTCCATGTGTTATTTCATAGTTTTGATGTCTTCACTATTAATCTACAATGTAGAAAATAGTAAAAATAAAGAAAAACCCTTGAATGAGTAGTTGTATCCAAACTTTTGACTGGTACTGTACGTCTGACCAAAACATAGCCTGCTGTACCTGACTGTTAGTAGTCAATAGGCAGACATCATACTATGGGTGGAAGTAGTAGCCAGACATCATACTGCGACTGACCAAAACATAGCCAAAACATATCCTCTCTGAGCCTGACTTTGTTCTCTTCACTGTTCATCTGTTTTTCTCCGTGTTGGTCCCTCATGATGAGAATGGTGATGAAAGACTTGCTAGAACTCCTGTGTGGCTTATTAAGACTTTTTGAACATCATAAAAAAAAATCATTCATTATTAATAATTTTGCAGTGCCTAATGTGCATTGTTTGTTATGAAAAGCAACAACAATTTGTTGCTGTACAGAGAGAGCCCGGTCTCAGTATTTACTCTCTAATATCAGGCTTAATTAGGCTAAAGTAAGAGAGAGATCTGAGTTGTCCTAATGAGCCCCTCAGCCCCCAGCAGCTGGTTGTGATGCTGCTCAATGGCAAAACATCTGACACTCATTCTCAGGCAATCAGTCTCATAATGATATACTGTATATCTCTACAAAACAATGTATCAACAACTACACTAATGTAAGTCCCATAATATGACCTCATACCATAAGAGGTCAAGTTCTTCAATGTTCCCAAAAGACTACATCATCAGAAGATAGACAAGGTAAGAGTAAATATGAACAAACAAGGTGATACCATCATACAACACTCAATTAAAAACAAATGAATATTTTAATTTCATAACAGGGGACATGCGGCTGAACTCAATTGTCAGTCACCTAAAAATAATGCACCTTTCTGTCATCTAAAGGCCAGTGTTATTTGTTGCCTGATCAAAATGCTAAGAATAGTTTTTTGTTGTTATACTAAACAATAAGGTTGTTATAGTCATACCTGATAATAGATGTAATGAATATTGCATTGTTCTTTTATATATCGCCCATGTATGGTAAGCAAAATGACGTTGAAAAGACGTCTTCTCCAAACATTTAAGTTAGGTTCATTTTAGGTTCTGAATGTGAGGTGAAAATACGTATTTTCCAGACATTGAAATCAGGCTCATTTTCGGTTCCTCATGAAAGTTGAAAAGACGTCATTCACAGACATTCAAAATACACTTTTTTCCCCCATTTTTTTTGTCATATGGCCAATTTTAAACTGCACATACTGTCACGAACGTTGTAATCCTCCTCGTCTGAGGAAGAGTAAGGATCGGACCAAAACGCAGCGTGGTTAGAATACATACTTAATTTAATAAACAAAGACGAAACGAAGAACACTTGATAAACTATCAAAACAACAAAACGAACGTGACGCTATATAACGAAAGTGCAGACACAAGCAACCAACGTATAGACATAGACAATAACCCACAAACTACCCAATGAATATGGCTGCCTAAATATGGTTCCCAATCAGAGACAACGATAGACAACTGTCTTTAATTGAGAACCAATCTAGGCAACCATAGACATACATACCTAGACTAGCAAACACCCATAGACATACAAAAAACCCTAGACAATAACAAAAACACCTGCATCACCCATGTCACACCCTGACCTAACTAAAATAATAAAGAGAACAAAGATAACTAAGGCCAGGGCGTGACACATACATTCTCAATGAAGTAAGCACCATATCACAATAATTATTTTTAAATGGATTTTATATAGGAAAGAGGAGCCAATTGAAGATTACAACATAGAAATTGTCAGATTCTCCATCACCCAAGTTATAGACTGTTTTCTCTGCTGCCGCACGGCAAGCAGTACCGGAGCACCAAGTCTAGGACCAAAAGGCTCCTCAACAGCTTCTACCCCCAAGCCATTAGACTGCTGAATAATTCAAAAAAATCGCCACCGGACATTTTACATTGACCCCCCCCCCCCTCTTGTACACTGCTGCTACTCGCTGTTTGTTTGTTACCTATGCATAGTCACTTCGCCCCCACCTATATGTACAGATTACCTCAACTAGCCTGTACCCCTACACACTGACCTGGTGCCCCCTGTATATAGCCTCGTAATTGTTATTCTTATTGTGTTACTATTTATTATTACTTTTTATTTTAGCCTACTTGCTTTAAGCCTACTTACTTCTTGAACTGCACTGTTGGTTAAGGGCTTGTAAGTAAGTATTTCACGGTAAAGTCTACACTTGTTGTATTTGGCGCATGTGGCAAAAAAAGTTTGATTTGATTTAGAATATTTAGAATATTTATTAGTGTTCCCAATGACACAGGCACTTATGTTAGATTTTTCAAAAGCTTTAAAATGGGCAATCTGCATGTTTGAACTATAATAAAGCGTTTCCCTGCCACTGATTTGGTAAACAGCTGAGGGATGGGGCTGGAAATGTAACCACTCTCAAACTCATGGACAGAGCTATCAATACAAGGACTAACCATCCATATAAAAATGATAGTTTTAACCATGTTTTGAGGCTAAACAGTATTTATTTATATTTACATTGTTTACAAACAAAGGAGTAAAACAAGCTTGTGTTTTGGTTTATGAAGGGGAACAAAAGTTGAACCAAGCTCATGGAAATCTATAAGTTATATTCTTCTAGAAAAACCACTACATACAGTATGTATCACTAATTTAAAAGTCTGTAAATGGATGAAGAAACTGAAGATTGTCCCCTTTTAAAACTGACAGTGATGATGTTCAAAGCAGTACAATTGACAGAATAAACCAACAGATCCGTTCAACTACAATAACATTCTCAGTAACAGTTATAGAAATATTTTTTTCTTGCTGAGACTGTGATATGTTGTTGTTTATCTACCCTAGACTATTAGTTGCTCTGAATAAGAGTGTCTGCTACATGACCAAAATGTAAATGTAAAAACAAATACTTGCAAAGCATGCTGGGTATTATTCCAATGAGCTCCGCCCCCAAATAAGTACACATTTGGTCGGTCCAGACCAGACCAAATCTGAACGAGTCATAGATGTCTAAGCTGTTTCACAAGTTTGAACAGCACAGTACAGTATGGCACAGTTCAGTACAGTAGAGCACAGTAGAGTTTAGTATGGTAAAGGACAGTAGAGGTTTATTCGGTAGAGTACAGTACGGTACAGTTTAATGTCATACAGTACAGTACAGTAAAATGTTATTCTGTAGAGTACAGTAGAGTACAATATGTTGAATCTGTTTGAAATTCACTGCTCTCCTGAGGGACCTTACAGATAATTGTATGTGTTTGGTACAGAGATGACGTAGTCATTCCAAAATCATGTTTAACACTATTATCACACACAGAGGGAGACCATGCAACTTATTATGTGACTTGTGAAACAAATGTTTACTCCTGAACTTATTTAGGCTTGCCATAACAAAGGGGTTTAATACTTATTGACTCAAGACATTTCAGCTTTTCAGTTTTAATAAATTAGTTTAAAAACAATTTTTTATGAGGTATTGTGTGTAGGCCAGTGACACAACATCTCAATTGAATCAATTTTAAATTCCGGCTGTAACACAAAAACATGTGGAAAAAGTAAAGGGGTGTGAATACTATCTGAATCCACAACATGGCAGATGCTGAAAAGCCAGAACACATATGTTTTTTCAACAACATGTATTATGTTATGGTATTACGGTTATGGTAAATAATATCAAAGGCTGCACTGACATCTAAAATAATTTATTTCAACCAATCATAAGTCATTTGTCTCAGTGCAATACATGCATGGTAAATAATATCAAAGGCTGCACTGACATCTAAAATAATTTATTTCAACCAATCATAAGTCATTTGTCTCAGTGCAATACATGCATGGTAAATAATATCAAAGGCTGCACTGACATCTAAAATAATTTATTTCAACCAATCATAAGTCATTTGTCTCAGTGCAATACATGTTCATTGCCCTTCTCTATAAGCATGCTGAAAGTCTGTTGTTAATTTGTTTACAGAGAAATAAAAGTGTATTTGCTCAAACACCATTTTTTCCAACAGTTTTCTAAGAGCTGGCAGCAAGCAGATAGGTTGGCTGTTAGAACCATTAAAGGCTTCTTTACTATTCTTGGGTAGCGGAATGACTTTGGCTTCCCTCTAGGCCTGAGGACAGATACTTTTCTCTAGGCTCAGATTAAAGATATGACAGATAGGAGTGGCTATAGAGTCAGCTACCATCCTCAGTAGCATTTCATTTAAGTTGTCAATACCAAGAGGTTTGTCATTATTGATTGATTAAAATAATTGGCAACATCAAATGGTTTTGTGATGAATAAGTCATCTGATTCGATGAAATTATAGAGTTAAGTTTGTCTTTCTGCCCATAATTTCCAAGTACTCCAAAGTTTTTTTCCCCCATCATTCTTTATATCATTGATCTTGGCATCATTATACAATTTCTTATTATTATTGTTGAGTTTAGTCAGATCATTTCTCAATAGTTTGATCTACACACATTGTAGATCAAACTATTGACCAGAATAAGACCAAAGAGGCACTCCAATTTAATTTAGCAAATTAGAAAATATCACAAACACAAACAAGATTACTCTCCTTATAGTATTCCAGCCTCTAAGGTTTTCCTTTGTCTCTGGCTTTTGAAAACCAGTATAATATTCATTGTCACTACATACCAAATCCTTTGGCCACACATAATGGTTGTGGTCAGGATCAGCCTGTAGTTGGGAGCACCATGTTGTGGATATGTGTAGCTCAAACTACCATTCAATTATATGGTGCCTATAACTTTACCATTTATTTGGGTCTGACATACTGTATAGCTAGATCTACACGACAGATGTAGTGGGGGAACATGGACTCTTATCAACATTAGATCACTTTTGATGTGAATGTCTGACTAATTTTGGGATGAACTGCCTGTCATTAAGTTTAATTGGAGGGACACTGATTCATCAGTAAATTAATCAATAAAGTAACTATTGAAGCTGATATTGAAATATATGTTTGCCAGAAAGAAACCTCTAAGGGGACCGATGAGTTCAATTTACATAACCTTATGCTTACGTAGTATGTGCGTAATAGGTCCCCTCCTGGACCTTCAGGCAATGTCTAGTTGGCACATTTCAGGAATCAATACATCTGTGTGGTGGGAGGCTGCTTGTTCTGTGGCCTTATAAATACCCCTGGGAGTCTACAGGATTCAGAAAGCACAGTTGTGCAAAAGAATACAAGACTATAGCAGGAATACAGCATACGCGTTTGACTCTTTTTTACCAATAGGTGGCGACAGATACATACTTTCTAAGGTAAATCATTCTGGAAAAGGAATTTTTGGTTTAAAAACAATTTCTTGAGACATTAATACATCACAAAAGTAACCTTATATATCTTATTTAAGTTGAATAGTAATAAACTACATTACAAGTAAAATGCAAGCTATTAGACAATGCTCTGCTTGTGCTACTGGGACACTTCTACAAAGTCGGCATGACTTCCTTTTGCTCCGGACCAATATGGCCGCGCTCAGAAGAAGCGTTGCTTGTCTCAATTTCTTCAGGTAAATAACTTTATAATAAGAACTACATCATTGCAACCTAATGAATTATATTCGTATGCAAACAGATACAGTTTCGTCTAAGATAAATATCGATTTGCTTTAACCACTATAGCTTGCTAATGTCAGCGCTGTTGTTTTCTTTCATTACCTTGCAGGAGCACAGCAGCGAGTGTCCTCAACAGTAGGAAGCCCTCGCGTCAGAGGCTTGTGCGTTTCACGGATGTTACCAGAACGAGCTTGGCCTCTTTGAGTGTTGGGAGTGGGCTGAGCGCTGTCCCCTTCCTGCTGGTACAGGACCTTTTCTCTTTCTCTGTGCTGAACAACTTGAATAAGGCTGACATCAGATACATGCATGAATCATAAAAATCCCCCTTTCAACTCTTGTATTAAACTTTTCTGTTTCTCTATCCAGCAAGTGGAGAACCTCTCTCATGAATCCCTGATCCGAAGAGCATCCTCTATGGTTACAGACAGTGCAAACACTTACCTCTCCCAGACCACTCAAGCTCTCATAGACTCCATCACACAATATGCCAAAGTAAGTACCTGAAGCAATCATAGTGGATTTTTGATATCATTCATGCTAAGCTGAACAGTGTGATAATTCTAGCCATTTGAAATATCAAATGTGAATTTAACCAGTAAGCCAATGGCATCATGTTACCTAAATGACCCTTCATGTTTTTGACCATGTGTTTGCGTTGTCCTCAGGCTCTCCATACCCTCATCGCCCTCCAGAGGAGATATCTGGCTTCACTGGGAAAAGTCTCCACTGCTGAGCAGGATGCCATTTGGCAAGTGATTGTTGGTCAACGTGTTGAGGTAGGTGAATGGTAGTGAATGAAATGTGTACTCAAATACACCAAAAATACACTGTTGTCTTGCAAAGTAATCTTTCAAAAAATATGAATATTTGTATCCAGTCATCTGGAAAAGCTGTCTTTAGGGTGTCTTGTTTATTTCCAAAGAAATGTTGATTTACCTTATCACAATCTCACATAGTAAATGCTTTAGTCACTCCTATTTGCCTTTCATCAATGTTTATCATTTATGTTCTAAAAGTAAATACGGTTTGAGCTCTATAAACCTCTCAAGAAAGTAATAAAATGTTCTGATGGGTTTCTCTCTCTCTCTCTGTTCTGGCAGGTTGGTGGCAGACTAGATGAATGCAACCGCTTTGAGTCAAACTGGATTAATGCTGTCAACCTGTGTGAAATGGCAGCTGAGGAAGCGTACAACACTGGTATGTGAAAAGGTTGTGTTAAAAATGTGTGTGACTGTTGTCTATCAGTGTTTTGTTACTTGTCGTGTTTTATGTTTTTGTGTGTACCCCAGGAAGAATAGCTGCTGCTTTGGCAAAAGCTAATGGGATCCGAATAAACCAATACAACCTGTTTCACTAAAAAGAACTGAACCACAACCTTGAATTGCACAACAATGATACATGCATACACAAGCTAGTGTTAGTGTGGTGTAGTACCTGATGCTCCCTGCTCCCCATGACTGTCCTCAGTCAGCACTGTGATTCTGATACAGACATTAACCTATCAGTGCAGTAATAAACCTGCTAGCTCTGAGTAAGGCCCCCATTGTTTGTTTTGTGTATCTCCGTTTCACTACTTTGTAGTTTGCTGTTTGTGCACCCTCTTTCAAGAGCTGTCAGTCTCTCACTTTGGCGAATGTATGGATCAGTAGCTGTTTGTCAATAGGGCTTTGATGGTAAAGAACTAAAACTCCAGGTCACCATGTACTCTAATTCCCATGATGCAGCACAATAGATGATGGACAGGGGTACCTGCTCAATGTCACTCAGTATTACCATGGATTGAAGGTTTCATCTTTGGCCCCTTTTCTCTGTAATGGTGAAATGACTAAAAGACCACCATCTTGTTTGTTTCCCAGGAGCTGAGCATGCATCCATCACAGCCAAGACCAATTTGCATGTGGCCAAGGTTCAGGTGGAGGAGGTCCGGCAGATATCTGTGGATGCTGAGAGGAAGCTGGCTGAGATCCAGGCCGAGGATATCCAGAGGATGGCGGAGTATGCCTCCTTCATAGAGAGGGGTGGTGATGACGTGCATGAGGCATACCTCAGAGAAGACTAAGAATAATCCTGAGAGTAAAACAAGTTTGAGTAGTTTATTGTGGTTTAGATGCTCAACAAGTCCACCATTTGGGAAGTTCAGGAGTTGTTTTATATTAAATTATGATAAACAAAAAACATGTAGAGGATTTAGTGGCGAATTGAATGACACAAGTGATTCTTTTTGTGGATGGAATGTCATGATTCCTTGTTTATAAAGCTAAAATTGTGACTTACATTTGAGTTGATTAGTTTCATGCACTTACTATAATCCACACTAACACTAAAAATTATATTTATTTGAATGTCAACTTCAAGTCTTTAAACTGAAAATAATAATTGACAATCAGGGTGTCCTGAGTGAAATGTATGGACTATGGTCAACATAGCAGTACAGGTATGGTTGCATTTGCTTATTTGTATTTTATGATATGTAAATGAACTAACTTTATAATAAAAAGTATATTTTTCATAGCTGTTTGGATTGGATTCTGTTTCTTTTGGTTTATAGGAAATTCTCAGAATGAATATACTTGTCATTATAGATTTTAATAAAAGTTATGAAACAATTTAGCTGAAGAATAAAAAATGCAACATTTGTCTAACTTTTAATGAGAAGGAAGTTCATGTTTATTTGTGTGCTATGGGGTTGCCTGAGAGTCAGTGTGAGATCTGTAAAAATGTGGTATTTGGCAGTAAGGATTTTTCTTCTTTACTGTTAATTGTGGGTGAGACTAGATGTCATAGTTGGGAACTGTGTCTGTGCCAACCTGGAGAGAGAAATACCACTGTGGTCCTCTTGGGGATATTCTGTTTACAAAAGTGGGCTGTTTGTCCCTCTAAACTCTGCATAAAACCAGTGACGCCAGTCTATTACGTCTTGAGACATTCATTGACCAATCTAAACAAGGTGCCAAATGTTTTCAGAGTTTCAAGTACTTTTTATGCCAAGAAGTTCATTTTGTGTGTTGTAAAAGTTTTTTATATGCACATCTAGTAGTTGATGGCAAAGTGCAGTTTTCTTCCTCACTATTTTCTCAGGTTTACTAAAAGAGAGAAAATCTAAATTTGTCTTAGAGGGGCAGATCCAAGTACCATGTCTTTGTTATTTATATCTGCCCTTTCACTCTACACTTTTTCTTTGCTAATAATCCGCACACATTTACTCCTCACAGCTTTTAGTCTATTTTGCTAACTCCTCCTGTCATCACCCAATCCACCATGTCAGCTAAACCAGAGGCTCTGACAACACAAAACAACATTAAGCTATGAGGTCAATGGGTTTAGAAAACAGGTTGATACTTGTATTGGCTTCTCTTTTAGGTCCGTTTGTTAATTTGACATGTTAATTTAGTTTTTAATATTACCTTGAAAATAAGGCAAACCAGTGATCATGTGTCTGGTACTGTTGTTTTTGGTGAAAGAACAGAAGAGAAAGGAAATGTCTCAATCTATGAGAGGAATTTGTTGTCCATTAGACCCACAGAAGGTTTGGGGGACATGTGAATGAGCTGAAGACAAATGATGTCATCTGTCAAAGTTCATGATGTGGACAGGAGTTCAAAGCAAAACTCACTGGACTTTGAAATAACTCTTCGGACTTCGTGAAACGTTTGAGCAGCTTTACGGATTGCTTTGTGAATTTTTATTACATATATTTGTATAGACTTTTAGTGTTTTACTTTGTCTCTCATTGTGTGGTAATTGTATGGATTTTGTAATCTGTATGAGGTTTTATGGAATCAAATGGAACTGAAACAGAAAATCCCTAACAATAGATAACTGTACAACATGCTCTGTGTGTTCTTTACTGTTTGACCTCCATGTGTAATATTGTGTTGTAAATGTAGATGGCGGTCTAAATCCATTATAAAATACAATAAAAAGGCTCAATTCAATCAAACCTGGAATTCCAGTACTACAGTTTTGCTCAATCGGGTATGAGCATTTTTTGGAACAATGTTGTCAATTTTCAAAACAGAGTCCACAAGACACAGAACTCTGTGGCCTTTTGCAAAACACTAAATACATTCATCAAAACTATATTATACTGTCAAAATTGCAAATACTTTCATCAAAAGAACATGACTGCCTGCAAAAATATTAAACCAACTACAATATACTTATCTCGAGTCCAAGCAGACAAAACAGAAACTTAGTTTGTCTTTTAAAAATCCTAGTAAGTCAATATATTTTCTTTGCCACCACACCAACAGCAAGGTAAAGAAGGTGCAACAGCGCCTCTTCAACCTCAGGAGGCTGAAGAAATCCGTCTTGGCTCCTAAGACCCCTAAGACCTCAAATGCACCATCGAGAGCATCCTGTCCGGCTGTATTGCCGCAATGTATGGCAACTGCACCGTCCGCAATCTCAGGACTCTCCAGAGGGTAGTACTGTGTCGTGTCTCTGACTGATTAAGTTATATGACATGCTATTTTATCAAATCGTTTACCTATAAAGGCACAGGGCGAGACCCAGATGCAGACACGGGAGGTAGATGGTTATTTATGGGAGGTCTTGGATATTTATTATAATCCAAGGGGCAGGCAAGAAAAAGGTCGTGGACAGGCAAAAGATCATAAACCAGGTCAGAGTCAAGGACGTACAGCGTGGCAGGCAGGCTTGAGGTCAGGGCAGGCAGAATGGTCAGGCAGGCGGGTTCAGAGTAAAGGCAGGCAAGGTTAAAAAACAGGAGGACTAGAAAAACAGAGATAAGGAAAAACAGGAGCATGGAAAAGCACACTGGTTGACTTGACAAGACAAGAGGAACTGGCAACAGACAAACAGGGAACCTAATCAATCACAAACACAGGTGAAACAGATCAGGCTGTGACATTATCTAACGATTAATTGATTACGTGATTGAATTAAACCATGCAATAATTAAACCATTAATAACCTGGGGCACCACGGAAGCATTCATTTATATATAGTGGTTATCTCCCGAATCCACTCTTAAAGATCTGAAGATCTTTTATATCAATTGCAATCAATTATTAATTGCCACCTCGACCGGTCTCATTCGGATTGTCGTAAGTACTTGGTTATCTGCACGAACCCTAGCTAATGAGTTGAATCAGCAATATACAAATTGGCTTCATTATTTATTTACTAAACAATCACACAGAATGACATATATATACACAGAATAGATCACACATCGATTACTAATCATGTCACGAAAAGCCCCTAGTGGGCTAACCCGATATGATGGCTGGTTACACAAAGGAAGAGGGTTGGGTTTGAATGAAAGAGCGGGAAGACTGAGGGACAAAGGGATTGAATCTCTATCGGACCATGAGAAGCTATGCTACAGTAAATACAGAATCTTATGCATTCTAAAAAACACCCATTCGGAAGAGGAAAATGCAAGATATATATATTTACTCTGAGCTGCGCTTCGATAGATGGGTCGAAGATAGAAGACTGGTTTACCCAGCAGAGATCGCCATTGTCCTTTGAAGAATCTTTCTGGTCGTAGTGTTGTAGAGTGGATACGTTAAAGTACCCTGTCGTTCTTCTGAGATTGTCATTTACAGTTTACAGTGTACGTTTACAGCTGATAACTCGACGTCTAGGTGGTATCACATCTTCTTTAGTGAATAATCGTTCGAAGTTCCTACCAAGTTGCCATAATCAGCTCGCGCTGTATTCTGGCTGGTCTAGTCGGAATTTACCATTCCAGCGAGGTGATCATCACCTTCACGTTGAAATTCACCCTTTTAAACGTTAGGACAGCAGTCCTGACATTTCTGGAACTAAATGTTAATTTCGTTAGGTTGTAGTTGACACCAGTCCTCACGTCATCGGGAACTGAGTTTGACTTCCGTCAACGGGCTTTTGTACTGTGGGAGAGAAGGGCGTGTTTCACAGTTCTCAACCAATGTCTGTTCACTTGGACGTGGCCAAGTGAACAACACTTCCATGTGACTCTGATAACTACAATGTGTAAACTTTCAAAGATACAATTTATGTTGTCCTATCATCAGATATAATGTCCCAGACAACAACTGATCTGACATCATATTCTTTAAGTACCAATGGACACTTTCAACTGGCTGAAAAAGGGAAATATTGTTCCATTCCCCAACCTTTTGATGTTACCATACTCTCTCTATGTTAACAAAGGGCTTCCCAAGAGTCCATTCTGTAGAGTGGAGAGAAAAGGGGGAAAGGTATTTATGGGGGGGTCATAAATCTCACCCAACAGGGCAACGTCATGACAGCTGTCAGCCCAATGCATCATCGGGGGCACACTGCCTGCCCACCAGGACATCTACAGCACCCGATGTCACAGGAAGGCCAAAAATATCATCAAGGACATTAGGCACGGCCTGTTCACCCCACTACCATCTAGAACCCTCAAACTCAACTCTGGACCTTGAAGCCAGTTTCACTGCCTTTTTTCATTGTTCCCATCTAACCAGGGACTGATTTAGACCTGGGAAACCAGGTGTGCGCAACTAATTATCAGATAGAACAGAAAACCAGCAGGCTCCGGACCTTGTAGAGTAGAGTTGAGTACCCCTGATCTAGAAGGTGGAGACAGTACAAGGGCGGTTCGCATCCAAGTTTGGACCGAGAGACTGATAAACAGCTTCTATCTCCAGGCCATTAGACTGTTAAACAGTCACCACTAGCCCAGCATGTACACCCTGGCCCATCTACTTTTGCTAGCCCCAATTCTGACTTGTGCTCTGATATCTGCCTCACTGATTTCTGCTCTCGTAAAAGCCTGGGTTTTCTGCACATTAACACTAGAAGCTTATTACCTAAAATGGATTAATTGAAAGTGTGGGTTCACAGCTCCAATCCAAATGTGTTGGTCATTACTGAGACGTGGTTAAGGAAGAGTGTTTTGAATACAGATGTTAACTTTTCTGGTTATAACCTTTTCGGCAAGACAGATCTTGCAAAGGTGGGGGAGTGGCAATCTTTACCAAGGATCACCTTCAGTGCTCGGTTGTCTCCACCAAGTTTGTCTCCAAACAATTTGATTGTCTGGTTTTAAGCATGACACTTTCAAATAGCTCTTTGTTGACTGTTGCTGGGTGCTATCGTCCTCCATCAGCACCGGCCTGTACCCTACCTGCCCTAAGCTCTCTCCTGGCCCCTTACACTAAGTCTGAATTTGTCCTGCTAGGTGACCTAAACTGGGACATGCTTAAACCACCTGACCAAGTCCTAAAGCAATGGGACTCCTTAAATCTTCCTCAGATTATTACCAATCCCACAAGGTATGACTGCAAACACCAAGAAAAGGCTACTCTCCTCGATGTTATCCTCACAAATAATCCTGATAGGTATCAGTCTGGTGTTTTCTGTAATGACCTTAGTGATCACTATTTTACAGCCTGTGTTCGTAATGGCTGTTCAGTGAAAAGACCTGTCCTGATTTGTCTTAGACGCTTGCTAAAAAAACTTTAATGAGCAAGCCTTCCTTCATGAACTGGCCTCTGTAAAATGGTATATAATCAGCTTGATCCCCTCTGTTGAAGATCAAATCAAATCAAATGTATTTATATAGCCCTTCTTACATCAGCTGATATTTCAAAGTGCTGTACAGAAACCCAGCCTAAAACCCCAAACAGCAAGCAATGCAGGTGTAGAAGCACGGGGGCTAGGAAAAACTCCCTAGAAAGGCCAAAACCTAGGAAGAAACCTAGAGAGGAACCAGGCTATGAGGGGTGGCCAGTCCTCTTCTGGCTGTGCTGGGTGGAGATTATAACAGAACATGGCCAAGATGTTCAAATGTTCATAGATGACCAGCAGGGTCAAATAATAATAATCACAGTGGTTGTCGAGGGTGCAACAGGTGGGCACCTCAGGAGTAAATGTCAGTTGGCTTTTCATAGCCGATCATTAAGAGTATCTCTACCGCTCCTGCTGTCTCTAGAGAGTTGAAAACAGCAGGTCTGGGACAGGTAGCACGTTCGGTGAACAGGTCAGGGTTCCATAGCCGCAGGCAGAACAGTTGAAACTGGAGCAGCAGCACTGCCAGGTGGACTGGGGACAGCAAGGAGTCATCATGCCAGGTAGTCCTGAGGAATGGACCTAGGACTCAGGTCCTCCGAGAGAGAGAAAGAACGAAAGAGAGAAAGAGAGAATTAGAGAAAGCATACTTAAATTCACACAGGACACCGGATAAGACAGGAGAAGTACTCCAGATATAACAAACTGACCCTAGCCCCCGACACATAAACTACTGCAGCATAAATACTGGAGGCTGAGACAGGAGGGGTCAGGAGACACTGTGGCCCCATCCGATGATACCCCCGGACAGGGCCAAACAGGCAGGATATAACCCCACCCACTTTTCCAAAGCACAGCCCCCACACCACTAGAGGGATATCTTCAACCACCAACTTACCATCCTGAGACAAGGCCGAGTATAGCCCACAAAGATCTCCGCCACGGCACAACCCAAGGGGGGGCGCCAACCCAGACAGGAAGATCACGTCAGTGACTCAACCCACTCAAGTGACGCACCCCTCTTAGGGACGGCATGAAAGAGCACCAGTAAGCCAGTGACTCAGCCCCTGTAATAAGGTTAGAAGCAGAGAATCCCAGTGGAGAGAGGGGAACCGGCCAGGCAGAGACAGCAAGGGCGGTTCGTTGCTCCAGAGCTTTTCCGTTCACCTTCACACTCCTGGGCCAGACTACACTCAATCATATGACCCACTGAAGAGATGAGTCTTCAGTAAAGACTTAAAAGTTGAGACCGAGTCTGCGTCTCTCACATGGGTAGGCAGACCATGGAGCTCTATAGGAGAAAGCCATGCCTCCAGCTGTTTGCTTAGAAATTATAGGGACAATTAGGAGGCCTGCGTCTTGTGACCGTAGCGTACGTGTAGGTATGTACGGCAGGACCAAATCAGAAAGATAGGTAGGAGCAAGCCCATGTAATGCTTTGTAGGTTAGCAGTAAAACCTTGAGATCAGCCCTTGCCTTAACAGGAAGCCAGTGTAGGGAGGCTAGCACTGGAGTAATATGATCAAATTTTTTGGTTCTAGTCAGGATTCTAGCAGCCGTATTTAGCACTAACTGAAGTTTATTTAGTGCTTTATCCGGGTAGCCGGAAAGTAGAGCATTGCAGTAGTCTAACCTAGAAGTAACAAAAGCTTCGATTAATTTTTCTGCATCATTTTTGGACAGAAAGTTTCTGATTTTTGCAATGTTACGTAGATGGAAAAAAGCTGTCCTTGAAACAGTCTTGATATGTTCGTCAAAAGAGAGATCAGGGTCCAGAGTAACGCCGAGGTCCTTCACAGTTTTATTTGAGATGACTTTACAACCATCAAGATTAATTGTCAGATTCAACAGAAGATCTCTTTGTTTCTTGGGACCTAGAACAAGCATCTCTGTTTTGTCCGAGTTTAAAAGTAGAAAGTTTGCAGCCATCCACTTCCTTATGTCTGAAACACAGGCTTCTAGCGAGGGCAATTTTGGGGCTTCACCATGTTTCATTGAAATGTACAACTGTGTGTCATCCGCATGGCAGTGAAAGTTAACATTATGTTTTCGAATGACATCCCCAAGAGGTAAAATATATAGTGAAAACAATAATGGTCCTAAAACGGAACCTTGAGGAACACCGTTTACAGTTGATTGTCAGAGGACAAACCATTCACAGAGACAAACTGATATCTTTCTGACAGATAAGATCTAAACCAGGCCAGAACTTGTCCATGTAGACCAATTTGGGTTTCCAATCTCTCCAAAAGAATGTGGTGATCAATGGATAGATGCAGAGCCTCGGTAATTTACCACCTTCACAAGTGCAGTCTCAGTGCTATGATGGGGTCTAAAACCAGACTGAAGCATTTCGTATACATTGTTTGTCTTCAGGAAGGCAGTGAGTTGCTGCGCAACAGCTTTTTCAAAAAAAATTGAGAGGAATGGAAGATTCGATATAGGCCAATAGTTTTTTTATATTTTCTGGGTCAAGGTTTGGCTTTTTCAAGAGAGGCTTTATTACTGCCACTTTTAGTGAGTTTGGTACACATCCGGTGGATAGAGAGCCGTTTATTATGTTCAACATAGGAGGGCCAAGCACAGGAAGCAGCTCTTTCAGTAGTTTAGTTGGAATAGGGTCCAGTATGCAGCTTGAAGGTTTAGAGGCCATGATTATTTTCATCAATGTGTCAAGAGATATAGTACTAAAACACTTGAGTGTCTCCCTTTATCCTAGGTCCTGGCAGAGTTGTGCAGACTCAGGACAACTTAGCTTTGGAGGAATACGCAGATTTAAAGTGGAGTCCGTAATTTGCTATCTAATGATCATGATCTTTTCCTCAAAGAAGTTCATGAATTTATCACTGCTGAAGTGAAAGCCATCCTCTCTTGGGGAATGCTGCTTTTTAGTTAGCTTTGCGACAGTATCAAAAAGAAATTTCGGATTGTTCTTATTTTCCTCAATTAAAACTTCTTGCCACTAGGGGGGTGCCATTTCGACATAGCACAAATTCGTATCCAAATTAAACTGCCTCGTACTCAATTCTTGCTCGTACAATATGCATATTATTATTACTATTGGATAGAAAACACTCTCTAGTTTCTAAAACCGTTTGAATTATGTCTGTGGGTGAAACAGAACTGGACTTAGAGCACTTTTCCTATGTCTGTGTGAGAATGGCAAATTTTCCAATCTGCTCTGAGACCTGTGTTTAACCCTGCCTGTCTTCTATTGGTTGAGATGCACTGCATACGCCTTCCCCTGGGTCTCAGCGAATAGAGGGCCTTGAAATGGAGTCTCTAGGCAGTTCAGGAAGTCTATAAATTGATTGGGAACGAGGTGGATCTTTCTTTTCTCCTTCGCTCTGGCGCACTCAGGACATTGGAACGTTGTTTTGGAAACATCGGTTATAGATCTCAGACATTTCCGGCTGTGTTTTTATTCGATATAGGCTTTAAAGACATCATAATCTTGTTATTTTGAACCAAATTATATCAGTTTATGTCAGTATATTGCGATTTTCGGGTATTTATTTTCTTGGCGCTGTAGAAAGTTGGGTAGCTCTCTCTCTCAAGCTAATGTTTACTGCTAATTGCAAAGTGGAAGACGACATAATACAACCTAGCAACGATTCTTTTGGACAAAGGACGCCTTTCCCAAGATTCTGATGGAAGCTCGGCAAATAGTAAGCAATTTTTAATGTATTAATTCGTATTTATGTTGACAAATAATTATTCCGCCATGTTTTTCGGTGCATCTCGCTTTAGCGCACGCTGTATGCTTGAAGTAACGTTAATTTTAAAATTGTAACCCAGCGATTGCATTAAGAACTAATTTGTCTTTCAATTGCTGTCCAACCTGTATTTTTTTAGTCAAGTTTATTATTAGTTATGGATTAGATTAGGTTCCTCTCCAAGATGGCGCCCGACAGATTGCTTGAAGTTTTGGCCACTAATCACGTTGTATAACCACGAATTGTGCCGCTAAATATGCACATTTTCGAACAAACTCTATATGCATTGTGTAATATGATGTTACAGGACTGTCATCTGAAGAATTCTGAGAAGGTTAGTGAAAAAATTAATATATTTTGGTGGTTTATACGTTATAGCTATTTTTGCCTTGAATCAATGCTGTTGTAATGTTCGCTATTGTGCTAAGCTAATATAACGCTATATTGTGTTTTCGCTGTAAAACACTTAGAAAATCTGAAATATTGTCTTGATTCACAAGATCTGTGTCTTTCATCTGCTGCACGCTGTGTATTTTTAAGAAATGTTTTATGATGAGTAATTAGCTAATACACGATGGTCTCTGTAGTTATTCTAGTCATTTTAGTGAGAGTTGTGATGAGGCTGCAATGGTAAACTATGATTTATACCTGAAATATGCACATTTTTCTAACAAAACCTATGCTATACAATAAATATGTTATCAGACTGTCATCTGATGAGGTTGTTTCTTGGTTAGTGGCTATTTATATCTTTATTTGGTCGAATTTGTGATAGCTACTGATGCAGTAAGAAAATGGTGGAGTATGGAAGTGGTGTCTTTTGCTAACGTGGTTAGCTAATAGATTTACATATTTTGTCTTCCCTGTAAAACATTTTAAAAATCAGAAATGATGGCTTTATTCACAAGATGTGTATCTTTCATTTGGTGTCTTGGACTTGTGATTTCATGAACATTTTATTATATGATATCCCTGTGGCTTTAGGCTAGGCTATGCTAGTCAGCTTTTGTGATGGGGGGGATCCCGGATCCGGGTTTGGTAGGCGTTAGAGGTTTTTAAGTTGGAAAAATAGGATGATCGAGCAGCAGTGAGGGCTCTTCGATACTGCACGGTACTGTCTTTCCAAGCTAGTCGGAAGACTTCCAGTTTGGTGTGGCGCCATTTCCGTTCCAGTTTTCTGGAAGCTTGCTTCAGAGCTCGGGTATTTTCTGTATACCAGGGAGCTAGTTTCTTATGACAAATGTTTTTAGTTTTTAGGGGTGCAACTGCATCTAGGGTATTGCGCAAGGTTAAATTGAGTTCCTTAGTTAGGCGGTTAACTGATTTTTGTCCTCTGACGTCCTTGGGTAGGCAGAGGGAGTCTGGAAGGGCATCAAGGAATCTTTGTGTTGTCTGAGAATTTAGAGTACGACTTTTGATGCTCCTTGGTTGGGGTCTGAGCAGATTATTTGTTGCGATTGCAAACGTAATAAAATGGTAGTCCGATAGTCCAGGATTATGAGGAAAAACATTAAGATCCACAATATTCCATGGGACAAAACTAGGTCCAGAGTATGACTGTGACAGTGAGTAGGTCCAGAGACATGTTGGACAAAACCCACTGAGTCGATGATGGCTGCAAAAGCCTTTTGGAGTGGGTCTGTGGACTTTTCCATGTGAATATTAAAATCACCAAAGATGTGAATATTATCTGCTATGACTACAAGGTCCGATAGGAATTCAGGGAACTCAGTGAGGAATGCTGTATATGGCCCAGGAGGCCTGTAAACAGTAGCTATAAAAAGTGATTGAGTAGGCTGCATAGATTTCATGACTAGAAGCTCAAAAGACGAAAACGCCATTAATTTTTGTAAATTGAAATTTGCTATCGTAAATGTTAGCAACACCTCCGCCTTTGCGGGATGCACGGGGGATATGGTCACTAGTTGAACCAGGAGGTGAGGCCTCATTTAACACAGTAAATTCATCAGGCTTAAGCCATGTTTCAGTCAGGCCAATCACATCAAGATTATGATCAATGATTAGTTCATTGACTATAACTGCCTTTGAAGTGAGGGATCTAACATTAAGTAGCCCTATTTTGAGATGTGAGGTATCACGATCTCTTTCAATAATGGCAGGAATGGAGGAGGTCTTTATCCTAGTGAGATTGCTAAGGTGAACACCGCCATGTTTAGTTTTGCCCAACCTAGGTCGAGGCACAGACACGGTCTCAATGGGGATAGCTGTAACGGCTGATTTCCTCCTCTTCGTCTGAAGAGGAGGTGTAGCAGGGATCGGACCAAGACGCAGAGTGGTAAGTGTCCATGTTTTAATATAATTAACTGAACACGACAAACATTACAAAATAACAAAGTAACCTAACCGAAACAGTCCCGTGTGGCACGAACACAGACACAGGAAACAAACACCCACAAACCAACAGTGAAAACAGGGAACCTAAATATGGTTCCCAATCAGAGACAATGCAAAACACCTGTCTCTGATTGAGAACCATATCAGGCCAATTGACAAACCTAAACATAGAAACACATAACATAGACTGCCCACCCCAACTCACGCCCTGACCATACTAACTAAAGACAAAACAAAGGAAAATAAAGGTCAGAACGTGACAATAGCTGAGCTGACTACACTGATTGTGCTAGTGGCAGACTGGCAGACTAAGCTGGCAGGCTGGCTAAAAGCCTGCTGCCTGGCCTGCACCCTATTTCATTGTGGAGCTAGAGGAGTTAGAGCCCTGTCTATGTTGGTAGATAAGATGAGAGCACCCCTCCAGCTAGGATGGAGTCCGTCACTCCTCAGCAGGCCAGGCTTGGTCCTGTTTGTGGGTGAGTCCCAGAAAGAGGGCCAATTATCTACAAATTCTATCTTTTGGGAGGGGCAGAAAACAGTTTCAACCAGCGATTGAGTTGTGAGACTCTGCTGTAGAGCTCATCACTCCCCCTAACTGGGAGGGGGCCAGAGACAATTACTTGACGCCGACACATCTTTCTAGCTGATTTACACGCTGAAGCTATGTTGCGCTTGGTGACCTCTGACTGTTTCATCCTAACATCGTTGGTGCTGACGTGGATAACAATATCTCTATACTCTCTACACTCGCCAGTTTTAGCTTTAGCCAGCACCATCTTCAGATTAGCCTTAACGTCGGTAGCCCTGCCCCCTGGTAAACAGTGTATGATCGCTGGATGATTCGTTTTAAGTCTAATACTGCGGGTAATGGAGTCGCCAATGACTAGGGTTTTCAATTTGTCAGAGCTAATGGTGGGATGCATGGACCTTCTCAAGAATTGCATTTGGCGAAAGGCTCGGTACACGCATACTCAGGCTGATTGGCTCTCATTCAAGCAAATGAGAAATAAGTGCACTCAGGCTATCCGGAAGACCAAAGTTAGTTACTTTAAGGAGCAGTTTTCTCTCTGTGGGTCTAACCCCAAGAAGTTCTGTAAAACGGTTAAAGACCTGGAGAATAAACCCTCCTCCTCACAGTTGCCCATGTCCCTTAATGTTGATGATGTGGTTGTTACTGACAAGAAGCACATGGCTGAGCTCTTTAATCACCACTTCATTAAGTCAGGATTCCTCTTTGACTCAGCCATGCCTCCTTGCCCGTACAACATTTCCTCATCTCCCACCCCTTCTAATGTGACTATCCCCGATGCTTCTCCCTCTTTTCCCCCAGCTACAAAGTTTCTCCCTGCAGGAAGTCACTGAGTCCGAGATGCTAAAGGAGCTCCTTAAACTTGTTCTCCAAAAAATATCTGGGTCAGATGGTTTAGACCCTTTCTTCTTTAAGGTTGCTAACCCTATCATCGCCAAGCCTATCTCCAACCTTTTAAACCTGTCTCTCCTTTCTGTGTTGGAAAAACTTGTCAATAATCAACTGACTGGATTTCTTGATGTCTATAGTATTCTCTCGGGTATGCAATCTGGTTTCCGCTCAGGTTATGGATGTGTCACTGCAACCTTAAAGGTCCTCAATGATGTCACCATTGCCCTTGATTCTAAACAATATTGTGCTGCTATTTTTATTGACTTGGCCAAAGCTTTTGATACGGTAGACCATTCCATTCTTGTGGGCCGGCTAAGCAGTATTGGAGTGTCTGAGGGGTCTTTAGCCTGGTTAGCTAACTACCTCTCTCAAAGAGTGCAGTGTATAAAGTCAGAAAATCTGCTGTCTCAGCCACTGCCTGTCACCAAGGGAGTACCCCAAGGCTTGATCCTAGGCACCACACTCTTCTCAATTTACATCAACAACATAGCTCAGGCAGTAGGAAGCTCTCTGATCCATTCATATGCAGATAATATGGTCTTATAATCAGCTGGCCCCTCCCCGGATTTTGTGTTAAATGCTCTACAACAAAGATTTCTTAGTGTCCAACAAGCTTTCTCTACCCTTAACCTTGTTCTGAACACCTCCAAAACAAAGGTCATGTGGTTTGGTAAGAAGAATCCCCCTCTCCCCACAGGTGTGATTACTACCTCTGAGGGTTAAGAGCTTGAGGTAGTCACCTCATACAAGTACTTGGGAGTATGGCTAGACGGTACACTGTCCTTCTCTCAACACCTATCAAAGCTGCAGGCTAAAGTTAAATCTAGACTTGGTTTCCGCTATCGTTTTTGTGCCTCTTTCACCCCAGCTGCCAAACTAACCCTGATTCAGATGGCCATCCTACCCATGCTATATTACGGAGACGTAATTTATAGATTGGCAGGTAAGGGTGCTCTTGAGCGGCTAGATGTTCTTTACCATTCGGCCATCAGATTCGGCCACCAATGCTCCTTATAGGACACATCACTGCACTCTATACTCCTCTGTAAACTGGTCATCTCCGTTTACCCGTCGCAAGACACACTGGTTGATGCTTATTTATAAAACCCTGTTAGGCCTCACTCCCCCCTATCTGAAATATCTACTGAAGCCCTCATCCTCCACATAAAACACCCGTTCTGCCAGTCACATTCTGTTTAAGGTCCCCAAAGCACACACTTCCCTGGGTCACTCCTCTTTTCAGTTCGCTGCAGCTAGCGACTGGAACGAGCTGCAACAAACACTCAAACTGGACAGTTTTATCTCAATCTCTTCATTCAAATACTCAATCATGGACACTCTTACTGACAGTTGTGGCTGCTTTGTGTGATGTATTGGTGTCTCTACCTTCTTGTCCTTTGTGCTGTTGTCTGTGCCCAATAATGTTTGTACCATGTTTTGTGCTGCTACCGTGTTGTGTTGCTACCATGTTGTTGTTATGTTTGGTTGCTACCATGCTGTGTTGTCATGTGTTTCTGCCTTGCTATGTTGTTATCTTAGGTCTCTCTTTATGTCGTGTTGTCTCTCTTGTCGTGACTCTCTTGTCGTGATGAGTGTTTTGTCCTATATACAGTGGGGAGAACAAGTATTTGATACACTGCCGATTTTGCAGGTTTTCCTACTTACAAAGCATGTAGAGGTCTGTAATTTGTATCATAGGTACACTTCAACTGTGAGAGACGGAATCTAAAACAAAAATACAGAAAATCACATTGTATGATTTTTAAGTAATTCATTTGCATTTTATTGCATGACATAAGTATTTGATCACCTACCAACCAGTAAGAATTCCGGCTCTCACAGACCTGTTAGTTTTTCTTTAAGAAGCCCTCCTGTTCTCCACTCATTACCTGTATTAACTGCACCTGTTTGAACTCGTTACCTGTATAAAAGACACCTGTCCACACACTCAATCAAACAGACTCCAACCTCTCCACAATGGCCAAGACCAGAGAGCTGTGTAAGGACATCAGGGCTAAAATTGTAGACCTGCACGAGGCTGGGATGGGCTACAGGACAATAGGCAAGCAGCTTGGTGAGAAGGCAACAACTGTTGGCGCAATTATTAGAAAATGGAAGAAGTTCAAGATGACGGTCAATCACCCTCGGTCTAGGGCTCCATGCAAGATCTCACCTCTTGGGGCATCAATGATCATGAGGAAGTTGAAGGAACAGCCCAGAACTACACGGCAGGACCTGGTCAATGACCTGAAGAGAGCTGGGACCACAGTCTCAAAGAAAACCATTAGTAACACACTATGTCGTTAAAATCCTGCAGCGCACGCAAGGTCCCCCTGCTCAAGCCAGCGCATGTCCAGGCCCGTCTGAAGTTTGCCAATGGCCATCTGGATGATCCAGAGGAGGAATGGGAGAAGGTCATGTGGTCTGATGAGACAAAAATAGAGCTTTTTGGTCTAAACTCCACTCGCCATGTTTGGAGGAAGAAGAAGGATGAGTACAACCCCAAGAACACCATCCCAACCGTGAAGCATGGAGGTGGAAACATCATTCTTTGGGGATACTTTTCTGCAAAGGGGACAGGACGACTGCACCGTATTGAGGGGAGGATGGATGGGGCCATGTATCGCGAGATCTTGGCCAACAACCTCCTTTCCTCAGTAAGAGCATTGAAGATGGGTCGTGGCTGGGTTTTCCAGCATGACAACGACCCGAAACACACAACCAGGGCAACTAAGGAGTGGCTCCGTAAGAAGCATCTCAAGGTCCTGGAGTGGCCTAGCCAGTCTCCAGACCTGAACCCAATAGAAAATCTTTGGAGGGAGCTGAAAGTCCGTATTGCCCAGCGACAGCCCCGAAACCTGAAGGATCTGGAGAAGGTCTGTATGGAGGAGTGGGCCAAAATCCCTGCTGCAGTGTGTGCAAACCTGGTCAAGAACTACAGGAAACGTATGATCTCTGTAATTGCAAACAAAGGTTTCTGTACCAAATATTAAGTTCTGTTTTTCTGATGTATCAAATACTTATGTCATGCAATAAAATGCAAATTAATTACTTAAAAATCATACAATGTGATTTTCTGGATTTTTATTTTATTTTTTAGATTCCGTCTCTCACAGTTGAAGTGTACCTATGATAAAAATTACAGACCTCTACATGCTTTGTAAGTAGGAAAACCTGCAAAATCGGCAGTGTATCAAATACTTGTTCTCCCCACTGTATATATTCATATATATATATATATATATATATATATATTTGTTTTAATCCCAGCCCCCGTCCCCGCAGGAGGCATTTTGCCTTTTGGTAGGCCGTCATTGTAAATAAGAATTTGTTCTTCTCTTTCCGCTAGCGGAACCCCTCGAACACATTCCGCTGAATGAAATTCAAAAATATTTTTTTGAAATATGTAACTTTCACACATTAACAAGTCCAATACAGCAAATTAAAGATTAACAAGACGTTTATCTACCCATCGTGTCCGATTTCAAAAATGCTTTACAGCAAAAGCACAACATATGATTATGTTAGATCACCACCAAGTCAAAAAAACACAGCCATTTTTCCAGCCAAAGATAGGAGTCACAAAAAGCAGAAATATAGATGAAATTAATCACTAACCTTTGAGGATCTTCATCAGATGACACTCATAGGACATCATGTTACACAATACATGTATGTTTTGGTCGATAATGTGCATATTATATCCAAAAATCTCAGTTTACATTGGCGCGTTACGTGCAGTAATGTTTTGATTCCAAAACATCCGGTGATTTTGCAGAAATACTCATAATAAACATCGATAAAAGATACAAGTGTTATTCACAGAATTAAAGATAGACTACTCCTTAATGCAACCGCTGTGTCAGATTTCAAAAAAACGTTACGGAAAAAGCATAATCTGAGAACGGCGCTCAGAGCCCAATCCAGCCAGAGAAATATCCGCCATTTTGGAGTCAACAGAAGTTAGAAATAACACTATAAATATACACTTACCTTTGATGATCTTCATCAGAAGGCACTCCCAGGAATCCCAGTTCGACAATAAATGACTGATTTGTTCCATAAAGTCCATCATTTATGTCCAAATAGCCACTTGTTGTTAGCGTGTTCAGCCCAGTAATCCATCTTCATGAGGCGCGAGCACTTCGTCCAGACAAAAACTCGAAAAGTTCCATTACAGGTCATAGAAACAAGTCAAACGATGTATGGAATCAATCTTTAGGATATTTTTAACATAAAACATCAATAAGTTTCCAACCGGAGAATTTCTATGTCTGAAGAAAAGCACTGGAATGAGAGCTAACTCTGTCGGGAGTGCGCGTCACGAGCCTGAGACCCTCTGCCAGACCACTGACTCAAACAGGTCTCATGAGCCCCTCCTTTATAGTAGAATCCTCAAACCAGTTTCTAAAGACGGTTGACATCTAGTGGAAGCCGTAGGAAGTGCAACTTGACTCCATAGACACTGTGTATTCGGTAGGCCAAGCTTTGAAAAACTACAAACCTCAGATATCCCACTTCCTGGTTGGATTTTTCTCAGGTTTTCGCCTGCCATATGAGTTCTGTTATACTCACAGACATCATTCAAACAGTTTTAGAAACTTCAGAGTGTTTTCTATCCAATACTAATAATAATATGCATATATTAGCATCTGGGACAGAGTAGGAGGCAGTTCACTATTGGCACGCTATTCATCCAAAAGTGAAAATGCTGCCCCCTATCCCCTAAAAAACTGACTTGCCTAGTTAAATAAAGGTAAAATAAATCAAATACCCTGCCCTGAACCTTAGACACTGTCACAAGTGCGTCTTTCTTTTTCCCAACGCAGTTAAGCCAAAACCAACGCTTTGAGTGCTCTCCAAGTCCGGAAGTCCCGAAATGTGCCCTTGTATTTCAAGATTGAAACGCATAGCGTATTCGACTGAATGATTAGTTAATACATATTTGAGAAATTATGAATAATAAGCATATGATTTTTACCTGATAATAGACTACTAATGATAATATAACTTCAAATACCGAGCTAGTAACGTTAAGTAGCCTAAGTTAACTTAGCTGACCTTCAATTGAGGGAATTCAGCAGAGTTCTCTGAGAAACTTTAACAACTCATTAAAACTCTGAAAATAAAAACATGGGCAAATGTTACCAAACATGATAATAATAGGCCTGCATTGCGGTAGGCAGCTAATTGTTAAATTATACTTTCCATCCTTAACTTGGAAGATCACTGTTTCTGCACTGATCGCCTGTGAGCGAGACAACGCTAGCTAGCCAATGGGGGCGTAGTAGAACGCCGGGGGCGTGGTTTTGGCTTAACTGCGTTGAGAAAAAGAACGTCGCGTCACAAGCCGGCTACTGTAGCATGATTGTACTACAGTACCCATAATGCTCTGTAACGATATCCGGTGTTAACTTACTAAACAGTTGTCTAAAGCTAACACTATGGCTCTGTATTCTTATCTGGTGTCAGAAGTGGAAAAAGCTGATGTTGATCGCCACTGTGTCTGCTAAAACTAGCTACCGAATGTCATCCTCGGTCAGTGTGGACATCTACAAGTGAAAGTGGACCAGACACATTGTGCAAATGAATGACATCGTGATGCTGCTGCTAGGCTTCCCCGACCTTAGCTAGCCAGCGTGTCTGTCCATCAGCCTACGGTGTGTGTGGAGCATGGTGTGGGTTCTTAGTTGCTAGGCAACGCCGGGCCCTCGTGGAGCAACACAGGGACAGACAGAAGGGAAAAAACCGCAAGGAGGAAAAGTTTATCTGCAAGCAATAATAATAAATTTGTAAAAAGTAATAAAGCAAAATACATTTAAAATAAAGCTGTACATATAACTCATACAGAGCCCTTTGACTTCTCAAACAAAGCAGATTGGCCAAGTTTCCTCTGGCATCAGGGCTGAATACAAAACCAGAGGAATATCAGGTGAACTCTTTTATATGCTATGGGGGATGCCGCTGATTATATTTTGGAAGTATTGCCATTGACTGATGCAGAAAAAAAGAAGTATGATGCTGTAACAGGAGCATTTGAGCAGCACTGTGTAGGAAAGATAATGTTATTTTTGAGACAGCACAATTCAACATGAGATGTCAAGATGAGGGAGAGAGTGCAGAGGCATTCATCACAGATGTACACAAGCAGCTGAGGATTGTAACTTCGGAGAGCTCAAAGAAGAACTTATAAGAGACAAAATTGTGGTTGGAATAAAAGACAGGAGGCTGCCAGAACAGCTTCAGTTGACTCAGACTTAACACTGGCAAAAGCTATTCAAAAAGTCAGACAAAGTGAAACTGTAAAGAAGCAACAAACATTACTGCACAGCAATGCAATAGGAGGAAAAACCACTACAAATGTGGACGCCATAAAAGCAAAATGGAATAAAGGGAGAAAATTCCAACAAAGTGCACAAACAACATACAAAAGGTAAAACATGAAACATATGGCAATCCAAGTGAAAAGGGATGCAAAATGTGAAGAGGAGGACGAGAACATGGATGGAAGGACTGGTGTACATTGTAGCAGGACTGACAACAATTCCTAGGCCTACCAGCCATAGAGGCCCTACAGTTAGTGCACAGAATCGAAGAAGTGACACAGCCAGAGACAGACTTCACCATCGTCTATCTGTCCATCTTTCATGGACTGGGAAAACTCCAAGAGTCATACAAGATAAAGCTCAAAGATGGAACCACACCATGTGCTCTTTCAACACCACAACGTGTTCCGCTCCCCATGAGAGAAAAAGTACAGTCGTGGCCAATAGTTTTGAGAATGACACAAATATTAATTTTCACAAAGTCTGCTGCCTCAGTTTGTATGATGGCAATTTGCATATACTCCAGAATGTTATGAAGAGTGATCAGATGAATTGCAATTAATTGCAAAGTCCCTCTTTGCCATGCAAATGAACTCAATCCCCAAAAAACATTTCCACTGCATTTCAGACCTGCCACAAAAGGACCAGCTGACAACATGTCAGTGATTCTCTCGTTAACACAGGTGTGAGTGTTGACGAGGACAAGGCTGGAGATCACTCTGTCATGCTGATTGAGTTCGAATAACAGACTGGAAGCTTCAAAAGGAGGGTGGTGCTTGGAATCATTGTTCTTCCTCTGTCAACCATGGTTACCTGCAAGGAAACACATGCTGTCATCATTGCTTTGCACAAAAATGGCTTCACAGGCAAGGATATTGCTGCCAGTAAGATTGCACCTAAATCAACCATTTATTGGATCATCAAGAACTTCAAGGAGAGCGGTTCAATTGTTGTGAAGAAGGCTTCAGGGCGCCCAAGAAAGTCCAGCAAGCGCCAGGACCGTCTCCTAAAGTTGATTCAGCTGCAGGATCGGGGCACCACCAGTACAGAGCCTGCTCAGGAATGGCAGCAGGCAGATGTGATTGCATTTGCACGCACAGTGAGGCGAAGACTTTTGGAGGATGGGCTGGTGTCAAGAAGGGCAGCAAAGAAGCCACTTCTCTCCAGGAAAAACATCAGGGACAGACTGATATACTGCAAAAGGTACAGGGATTGGACTGCTGAGGACTGGGGTAAAGTCATTTTCTCTGATGAATCCCCTTTCCGATTGTTTGAGGCATCCGGGAAAAAGCTTGTCTGGAGAAGACAAGGTGAGCACTACCATCAGTCCTGTGTCATGCCAACAGTAAAGCATCCTGAGACCATTCACGTGTGGGGTTGCTTCTCAGCCAAGGGAGTGGGCTCACTCACAATTTTGCCTAAGAACACAGCCATGAATAAAGAGTGGTACCAACACATCCTCCGAGAGCAACTTCTCCCAACCATCCAGGAACAGTTTGGTGACGAACAATGCCTTTTCCAGCATGATGGAGCACCTTGCCATAAGGCAAAGTGATAACTAAGTGGCTCAGGGAACAAAACATCGATATTTTGGGTCCATGGCCAGGAAACTCCCCAGACCTTAATCTCATTGAGAACTTGTGGTCAATCCTCAAGAGGCGGGTGGACAAACAAAACCCCACAAATTCTGACAAACTCCAAGCATTGATTATGCAAGAATGGGCTGCCATCAGTCAGGATGTGGCCCAGAAGTTAATTGACAGCATGCCAGGGCGGATTGCAGAGGTCTTGAAAAAGAAGGGTCAACACTGCAAATATTGACTCTTTACATCAACTTCATGTAATTGTCAATAAAAGCCTTTGACACTTATGAAATACTTGTAATTATACTTCAGTATTCCATAGTAACATCTGACAAAAAATATCTAAAGACACTGAAGCAAATTGTGGAAATGAATATTTGTGTCATTCTCAAAACTTTTGGCCACGACTGTATATGGAGAGCTAGTCAGGATGGAGAAAATGGATGTCATAACCAAAGTGACAGTGACAGAATGGTGCTCAGAATGGTGGTCTTCCCAAAAGCGAATGGAGACATCAGAGTGTGTGTTGACCTCACACCCCTGAATGAATCAGTGATAAAAGAGTGTCTCATTCTTCCAGCGGTAGACGAGACACTCACAATGTTGACAAATGCAAAAGTCTTCATGAAGCTGGATGCTCAATCTGGATTTTGGCAAATCCCGCTCGCACCAGAGTCTCACCCACTCATTACCTTCATCACACCGTTTGGGAGGTACCACTTCAACAGATTGCCATTTGGCATTTCAAATATTTGAGAACATCAAGGGTGTTGTGTGCCACGCTGACGACATTCTGGTGTTTGGATGTGACAGACAAGAACACGACAAGAGTCTTCACAAAGTACTTCTGGTCTCACACTCAGTGAAATGTTTAAGTTTGGGTCACAGGGTTTCTGCCTCAGGACTGGAGCCAGATCCCAACAAAATCAAGGCAATCAGGGAAATGCCTGATGTGTGCAGCGGGTGTTCACCGACTAATGGGCATGGCAAACTACCTTGCTACGTTTCTGGTTACATACAGCATGCCATTGAATGAGCTGAGGCGAGAGAAGATCGAGCGGTGCTGGGGGCATCCCCAAAAGATTGCTTTTCAAAAGCTCAATGAGGAACTGAGTTCTCCAAAAGCGCTCGCTCAGTACTCGTGCACGGTGTAGACAACGGTTGCAGCAGACTCATCGCCATACGGCATAGGTGCGGTGCTGACTCAGAAACAGACTGACAACACTTGGAGACCTGTTACATACATCTCAAGAGGAATGACTGACACACAGAAGCGCTATGCACAGATTGAGAAAGAGGCCTTAGCAGCCACGTGTGCGTGTGAAAGACTGACCACTTAACTTCATGGCCTTCATGGCCTCACACTACAAACTGACCACAAACCCCTGGTACCGTTGCTAGGTTCCAGAGCCCTAGATCAACTGCTTCCCAGGGTCCTACGATTTCGACTGCGACTTCTGAGACTCACATACAACATCGTCCATGTGCCAGGAAAGAATCTCATCACTGCAGATACGCTGTCGAGGGCATCGCTGCGTGATGCACCATATACAGAAAAAGAACTAGAAAAAGAAGTCCAAGTGTACGTGGATACCATTGTTTTCTCACTAGCCGCTACAGAGGCTCAAGTATAACAGATCACAGAAGCACAACAAGTCGACAAAACCTGCAAAAAAGTTCAACAATACTGCCTTACCGAATAGCCGGACAAACTCAAGCTGCAAACAGACGTGGCACATTTCTGGCATGTCAGGGCGGAGATTCGCATGGCAGGTGACCTTCTTCTGAAAGGAGAAAGACTCGTAATACCACAGACACTCAGGTGAAATACTTCAAAAGATCCATGAAGGACATCAAGGAATCTTAAAGTGCCAAGCAAGGGCCAAGTAATCAGTGTGGTGGCCAGATATATCAGCCCAGATTCGACAAGTAGTTAACAGGTGTGAAATCTGTCAAAAACACAGAACACAGTACAGCCGCTCATACTTACCTCAGCTGCTGAACGACCGTGGCAAAAGGTGGGAATGGACCTGTTTGAGTGGAACAATAAAATATACCTGCTGATTGTTGACTACTTTTCCAAATACATTGAGGTAGCTGAAATGAGAGTGACTTCGGCGGAGGCCACCTTCAGAGCTGTAAAAGAGGCCTTTGCCCGCAACAGAGTCATGGAGACGGTAGTTTGAGACAATGGACCGCAGTTCTTAGCAGAGATCTTCCAAGTGTCAAATCAAATCAAATTTTATTGGTCACATACACGTGTTTAGCAGATGTTATTGAGTGTGTAGTGAAATGCTTGTGGTTCTAGCTCCGACAGTGCAGTAATATCTAACAAGTAATATCTAACAGTTTCACCACATATACCCAAAATACACGTACATCTAAGTAAGGAATAGATTGAGAATATATGTCAGAGCGGCATTAGACAAAGATAGTGGCATAGTATAGAGTACAGTATATACAAATGAGATGTGTGATGCAATATTTACACCCAATTAAAGTGACTAAGATACCGTAGAATAGTATAGAGTACAGTTTACACATACAGTTGAAGTCGGAAGTTTACAAACACTGAGGTTGGAGTCATTGAAACTCGTTTTTCAACCACTCCACAAATTTCTTGTTAACAAACTATTGTCACGACTTCCGCCGAAGTTGGCTCCCCTGCCTGTTCGGGCGGTGCTCGGTGGTCGTCGTCACCGTCCTACTAGCCGCCACCGATCACTTTTTCGTTTGTCTGTTTGTTTTGTCTTATTAGTTTCACCTGTGTTTCTGTTGTTTTCATAAATGAGCTTCCCTATATTTAGTAGGTAGACCCGCCCTTGTTTTGTGCGGGATTGTCTTTATGTTACGTGTGTGTGTTTTGGGTTATCAAGTTGTCCTCTGCGCCCTGGATGTTTGGGCTTATCATTTTTTGTGCATTACTAAAAGGAATATTTTTTCCAAGTGGATCTCTCTCTGCGTCTGATTCCTTCACCCACCTAGTCCCGCGTGACAGAATCCCGCACCAAAACAAATGGAATCAGCAGGAGCAGCCGCATCTCCTCTCCCATCGATGGAGGAAAGGGTCCTCCATCATACCAGTGTTCTCCACAGGATTGGGTCAGCTATGGACCAAATGATGGAGAGGATGGATCGATGGGAGAGGAGTGGCCTTCCCACCTCATCTCCAGCACCCCCTCCTCCAGCACCTCCTGTTCCTGCTACCGCATCCGGCTCCGGGGCTCTTCGGCTGGCGCTCCCACGGGAGTATGATGGAACGGCGGCTGGGTGTCAGGGTTTCCTTCTCCAACTGGAACTTTACCTGGCGACCGTTCGTCCTACTCCCTCCGGAGAGGAGAGCGTGAGCGCCCTCGTCTCCTGTCTGACTGGACGAGCTCTCGAGTGGGCCAACGCAGTGTGGAATGGCCCAGACTCGGCGAGGGATCATTACCCTGAGTTCTCCAGGGATCATTACCCATTACCCTGGAACGGCTGTTCCACCTGCGTCAGGAGACGAGGAGCACACAGGACTTTGCCCTGGAGTTCAGGACCTTGGCCGCAGGAGCAGGGTGGAACGACAGGGCCTTAATAGACCATTTCCGATGTAGCCTTAGGGAGGACGTCCGCAGGGAGCTAGCGTGTCGGGACACCACCCTCACGCTGGATGAACTCATTGACATGGCCATCCGTCTCGACAACCTGCTGGCTGCCCGCGGGCGTTCGGAACAGGTCCTGTCGTTTCCACCTCCCAGCCCTCCTGCTCCTATCCCTATGGAGTTAGGGGGGGCAGCATCGAGGGGGACCGGAGGAGGAGTGTCCTCCTGCACCAGTTGTGGTCGGCGAGGGCACACGGCCGACCGGTGCTGGTGGAACTCGTCTGGGAGTCGGGAGGGCAGGCGGAGCACTACTCGATCACCCCAGGTGAGTCAGCACCAGACTTACCCAGAGCTTCCTGTCGGTCATATGTATGTGTTAACCTCTTTCCCCGGGTTTTCTTCCTCTCTACAGCATAAGGCGCTAGTCGATTCAGGCGCAGCTGGGAATTTCATAGATCGGGGGCTCGCGTTAAGGCTAGGGATTCCCCTTGTGTCGTTAGACCTACCTTTCCCCGTGCACTCCTTAGATAGCCGACCATTAGGGTCAGGAATGGTCAGGGAGGCCACGGTACCACTGGACATGGTAACGCAGGGTAGTCATCTGTTCCTTATCGACTCACCTGCGTTTCCAGTGGTGTTGGGAATTCCCTGGCTAGCTCAGCACAACCCGGTGATTTCCTGGCGACAGGGGGCTCTTAAGGGGTGGTCAGAGGAGTGTTCAGGCAGGTGCATAGGTGTTGCCGTTGGTGCGACTACGGTGGAGAGTCCAGACCAGGTTTCCACCGTGCGCATTCCCTCTGAATATGCCGATTTGGCTATCGCCTTCAGTAAAAAGAAGGCGACCCAATTACCACCCCATCGTAGAGGGGACTGCGCGATAGACCTCCTGGAGAACGCTGCACTTCCTAGGAGTCACGTGTATCCTTTATCCCAGGAGGAGACAGTAGCTATGGAGACATATGTTACTGAATCACTGGGACAGGGATACATTCGGCCCTCCGCATCACCTGTCTCCTCGAGCTTCTTTTTTGTGAAGAAGAAAGATGGCGGTTTACGCCCGTGCATTGATTATCGAGGTCTAAATTCCATCACAGTGGGGTTTAGTTACCCACTACCTCTCATCGCTACGGCGGTGGAATCATTTCACGGGGCGCGCTTCTTCACAAAATTGGACCTGAGGAGTGCGTATAATCTGGTGCGTATCCGGGGAGGAGATGAGTGGAAAACCGCATTTAGTACTACATCTGGCCATTATGAGTACTGCGTCATGCCATATGGGTTGAAAAATGCTCCAGCTGTCTTTCAATCCTTCGTAGATGAGATTCTCCGAGACCTGCTCGGGCAGGGAGTGGTAGTGTACATCGATGACATCTTGATCTACTCTGCCACACGCGCGGCGCATGTGTCTCTGGTGCGTAAGGTACTTGGGCGACTGCTGGAGCATGACCTGTATTGCAAGGCGGAGAAATGTGAGTTCTTCAAACAGGCCGTTTCCTTCCTGGGTTATCGTATTTCCACCTCCGGGGTGGTGATGGAGGATGACCGCGTTACAGCCGTGCGTAATTGGCCGACTCCGACCACGGTGAAAGAGGTGCAGCGGTTTTTAGGGTTTGCCAATTACTACCGGAGGTTTATCCGGGGTTTTGGTCAGGTGGCTGCTCCCATTACCTCACTGCTGAAGGGAGGACCGGTGCGCTTGCGTTGGTCAGCAGAGGCGGACAGAGCTTTCAGTCGTCTGAAGGAGCTGTTCACCAATGCGCCCGTGTTGGCGCATCCGGACCCCTCTTTAGCGTTCATAGTGGAGGTGGACGCGTCCAAGGCGGGGGTCGGGGCCGTGCTATCCCAGCGCTCGGGCGTACCACCCAAGCTCCGCCCTTGTGCCTTCTTTTCGAGGAAGCTCGGTCCGGCGGAGCGAAACTATGACGTGGGGGACCGGGAGTTGTTAGCTGTAGTCAAGGCTCTGAAGGTGTGGAGACATTGGCTTGAGACATTCTGGACTGACCATCGTAATCTCGAGTACATCTGGGCAGCGAGGAGACTAAATCCGCGTCAGGCTAGATGGGCCATTTTTTTCACCCGGTTTCAGTTCACCATCTCGTACCGACCAGGCTCCCAAAACACCAAAGCCGACGCGCTGTCCCGCCTCTATGATACCGAGGAGCGGTCCGTTGAGCCAACTTCCATCATTCCACCTTCATGTCTCGTGGCACCGGTGGTATGGGAGGTGGACGCGGAGATAGAGAGAGCCTCACGGTTAGAGCGGGCCCCCCCTAACTGTCCAGCGGGGGCTCAGTACGTGCCGGGGGGGGGGGTCCGGGATAAGCTAATCCGTTGGGCTCATACTCTCCCCTCCTCGGGTCATCCTGGCATCGAGAGGACAGTGCGGCGTCTTAGAGGGAGATACTGGTGGCCCACGTTGGCTAAGGACGTGAGATTTTATGTCTCCTCCTGCTCGGTGTGCGCTCAGAGCAAGGCTCCTCGGCACTTGCCTAGAGGGAAGTTACAGCCCCTCCCCGTTCCACAACGGCCGTGGACACACTTATCGGTGGACTTTCTTACCGATCTTCCCCCGTCCCAGGGAAGTACTACGATCCTGGTCGTTGTGGATCGGTTTTCTAAGTCCTGCCATCTCATCCCGTTGCCCGGTCTCCCTACGGCCCTCCAGACTGCGGAGGCCTTGTTTACCCATGTCTTCCGGCACTATGGGGTGCCTGAGGACATCGTTTCTGATCGGGGCCCCCAATTCACGTCCAGAGTTTGGAGGGCGTTTATGGAGAGACTGGGGGTCTCGGTCAGCTTGACCTCGGGTTTTCACCCCGAGAGTAATGGGCAGGTGGAGCGCGTAAACCAGGATGTGGGCAGGTTTCTGCGGTCATATTGCCGGGACCGGCCTGGTGAGTGGGCGAGGTATGTTCCTTGGGCTGAGCTCGCTCAGAACTCCCTCCGCCACTCCTCAACGAACATGTCCCCGTTTGAGTGTGTGTTAGGTTACCAGCCGGTCCTGGCCCCATGGCATCAGAGCCAGACCGAGGCTCCTGCGGTAGAGGAATGGGTACAGCGCTCCAAGGACACCTGGAAAGCCGTCCAGGAATCGCTAAGGTTAGCGGGACAACGGCAGAAGAGGAGCGCTGACCAGCACCGCAGTGAGGCCCCCGTGTTCACACCGGGGGACAGGGTCTGGCTCTCGACCCGAAACCTGCCTCTCCGCCTGCCCTGTCGGAAGCTGGGGCCACAGTGTGTGGGGCCGTTTAAAGTCCTGAGGAGAATAAACGAGGTGTGTTATAGGTTACAACTTCCTAGGTATTACCGTATTAACCCCTCGTTTCATGTGTCTCTCCTCAGGCCGGTGGTGGCTGGTCCCCTGCAAGAAGGTGAGGTGCCTGAGGTCCCTCCGCCCCCTCTGGAGGGGTCCCCGGCGTACACAGTACGTGGCATTCTGGACTCGAGACGCCGGGTGAGGGGCCTACAGTACCTCGTGGACTGGGAGGGGTACGGTCCGGAGGAGAGATGCTGGGTTCCGGTGGGGGACATTTTGGATCCTTCTCTACTGAGAGACTTCCACCGCCTCCACCCGGATCGCCCGGCACCTCGCCCTCCGGGTCGTCCTCGAGGCCGGTGGCGGCGCGCTGCGGGAGCCACGCGTCAGGAGGGGGGTACTGTCACGACTTCCGCCGAAGTTGGCTCCCCTGCCTGTTCGGGCGGTGCTCGGCGGTCGTCGTCACCGTCCTACTAGCCGCCACCGATCCCTTTTTCGTTTGTCTGTTTGTTTTGTCTTATTAGTTTCACCTGTGTTTCTGTTGTTTTCGTAAATGAGCTTCCCTATATTTAGTAGGTAGACCCGCCCTTGTTTTGTGCGGGATTGTCTTTATGTTACGTGTGTGTGTTTTGGGTTATCAAGTTGTCCTCTGCGCCCTGGATGTTTGGGCTTATCATTTTTTGTGCATTACTAAAAGGAATATTTTTTCCAAGTGGATCTCTCTCTGCGTCTGATTCCTTCACCCACCTAGTCCCGCGTGACAACTATAATTTTGGCAAGTTGGTTAGGACATCATCTTTGTGCATGACACAAGTAATTTTTACAACAATTGTTTACAGACAGATTATTTCACTTATAATTCACTGTATCACAATTCCAGTGGGTCAGAAGTTTACATACACTAAGTTGACTGTGCCTTTAAACAGCTAGGACAATTCCAGAAAATGATGGCATGGCTTCAGAAGCTTCTGATAGGCTAATTGACATCATTTGAGTCAATTGGAGGTGTACCTGTGGATGTATTTCAAGGCCTACCTTCAAATTCAGTGCCTCTTTGCTTGACATCATGTGAAAATCAAAATAAATCAGCCAAGACCTCAGAAAAAAATTGTAGACCCCCACAAGTCTGGTTCATCCTTGGGAGCAATTTCCAAATGCCTGAAGGTACCACGTTCATCTGTACAAACAATAGTACGCAAGTATAAACAGCATGGGACCACGCAGCCGTCATACGGCTCAGGAAGGAGATGCGCTCTGTCTCCTAGAGATGAACATACTTCGGTGCAAAAATTGCAAATCAATCCCAGAACAACAGCAAAGGCCCTTGTGAAGATGCTGGAGGAAACAGGTACAAAAGTATCTGTATCCACAGTAAACAAGTCCTATATCGACATAACCTGAAAGGCCGCTCAGCAAGGAAGAAGCCACTGCTCCAAAACCGCCATAAAAAAGCCAGACTACGGTTTGCAACTGCACATGGGGACAAAGATCGTACTTTTTAGAGAAATGTCCTCTGGTCTGATAAAACAAAAATAGAACTGTTTGCCCATAATGACCATCGTTATGTTTGGAGGAAAAAGGGGGAAGCTTGCAAGCCGAAGAACACCATCCCAACCGTGAAGCATGGGGGTGGCAGCATCATGTTGTGGGGGTGCTTTGCTACAGGAGGGACTGGTGCACTTCACAAACTAGATGGCATCATGAGGGAGGAAAATTATGTGGATATATTGAAGCAACATCTCAAGACATCAGTCAGGAAGTTAAAGCTTGGTCGCAAATGGGTCTTCCAAATGGACAATGGCAAATGACAATAACATCACAAAGCTCTGACCTCAATCCCATAGACAATTTGTGGCCAGAACTGAAAAAGTGTGTGAGAGCAAGGAGGCCTACAAACCTGACTCAGTTACACCAGCTCTGAGGAATGGGCCAAAATTCACCCAACTTATTGTGGGAAGGTTGTGGAAGGCTACCCGAAATGTTTGACCCAAGTTAAACAATTTAAAGGCAATGCTACCAAATACTAATTGAGTGTGTGTAAACTTCTGACCCACTGGGAATGTGATGAAAGAAATAAAACCTGAAGTTAATCATTCTCTCTGTCACGTTCCTGACCTGTTTTTCCCTTTTCTTGTGTTTATTTAGTTGGTCAGGGCGTGAGTTGGGGTGGGTTGTCGAGGTGTTATTTTCTATGTTGGGTTGTTTGTGTTCGGCCGGGTATGATTCTCAATCAGAGACAGCTGTCAATCGTTGTCCCTGATTGAGAATCATACTTAGGCAGCCTGTGATTCACGTGGTTTTTGTGGGTGTTTGTATCTCGTGTCAGTGTTCGTACCACACGGGACTGTTTTCGGTTTTGTCACGTTTGTTGTTTTGTATGTTGAAGTGTTCAGTTATTGTTCATTAAAATATGACCACTTTCCACTCTGCATATTGGTCTGATCCTTCTCGCCTCTCCTCCTCGTCCGAGGAGGAGGATTACGACAGCCGTTACAGAAACACCCACCACCAAAGGACCAAGCGGAGTGGAGAAGGGCGGCAACAGCAGTGGAAGAAAACACAGGACTCGTGGACTTGGGAGGAGATCCTGGACGGCAAAGGACCCTGGGCTCAGCCAGGGGAATATCGCCGTCCCAAGGCGGAGCTGGAGGCAGCGAAGGCAGAGAGGCGCTGGTATGAGGAGGCAGCGCGGCGACGCGGTTGGGAGCCCGAGAGTCAGACCCAAACATTTCTTGGGGGGGCACACGAGGAGTGTGGCAAAGCCGGGTAGGATACCTGAGCCAACTCCCCGTGCTTACCGTGGAGTGAGAGGGCGTCGTACTGGTCAGACACCGTGTTATGCGGTAAAGCGCACGGTGTCCCCAGTACGCGTGCTTAGCCCAGTGCGGGCTATTCCACCTCGCCGCACTGGTAGGGCTAGGTTGGGCATCGAGCCGGGTGCCATGAAGCCGGCCCAACATATCTGGCCTCCAGTACGTCTCCTCGGGCCGGCATACATGGCACCAGCCTTACAGATGGTGTCCCCGGTTCGCCAGCATAGCCCAGTGCGGGCTATTCCACCTCGCCGCACTGGCAGGGCTACGGGGACCATTCAACCTGGTAGGGTTGGGGAGGCTCGGTGCTCAAGAGCGCGTGTCCTCCTTCACGGTCCGGTATACCCGGTGCCACCTCCACGTAGCAGTCCACCGGTGGCAGCCCCCCGCACCAGGCTGTCTCTCCGGGTTCTCTCTCCAGCTGCTCCCACCTGTCCAGCGCTGTCAGAGCTTTCCTCCTCTCCAGCGCAGCCAGTGTCTGAACTGCCTGCCTTCCCAGCGCTGTCTGAACTGCCTGCCTTCCCAGAGCTGCCCGTCTGTACTGAGCCTTCAGAGCCGTCCAGCCAGGACCAGCCAGAGCCGTCCAGCCAGGACCAGCCAGAGCCGTCCAGCCAGGACCAGCCAGAGCCGTCCAGCCAGGACCAGCCAGAGCCGTCCAGCCAGGAGCTGCCAGAGCCGTCCAGCCAGGAGCTGCCAGAGCCAGCCAGCCAGGAGCTGCCAGAGCCAGCCAGCCAGGAGCTGCCAGAGCCAGCCAGCCAGGAGCTGCCAGAGCCAGCCAGCCAGGAGCTGCCAGAGCCAGCCAGTCAGGAGCTGCCAGAGCCAGCCAGTCAGGATCCGCCAGAGCCAGCCAGTCAGGATCCGCCAGAGCCAGCCAGCCAGGATCCGCCAGAGCCAGCCAGCCAGGATCCGCCAGAGCCAGCCAGCCAGGATCCGCCAGAGCCAGCCAGCCAGGATCCGCCAGAGCCAGCCAGCCAGGATCCGCCAGAGCCAGCCAGCCAGGATCCGCCCCTCATTCCGGTGTTGCCCCTCAGTCCGGTGCTGCCCCTCAGTCCGGTGCTGCCCCTCAGTCCGGTGCTGCCCTTTGGTAGAGTGGGATTGACATGGAGGGTGGCCATCGGGAGGAGGCCAAGGAAGCGGGGTTTGACTATGGTGGGGTGGGGACCACGACCAGTGCCAGAGCCGCCACCGTGGACAGACGCCCACCCAGACCCTCCCCTAGACTTTATGCTGGTGCGCCCGGAGTTCGCACCTTAAGGGGGGGGTTATGTCACGTTCCTGACCTGTTTTTCCTTTTTCTTGTGTTTATTTAGTTGGTCAGGGCGTGAGTTGGGGTGGGTTGTCGAGGTGTTATTTTCTATGTTGGGTTGTTTGTGTTCGGCCGGGTATGATTCTCAATCAGAGACAGCTGTCAATCGTTGTCCCTGATTGAGAATCATACTTAGGCAGCCTGTGATTCACATGGTTTTTGTGGGTGTTTGTATCTCGTGTCAGTGTTCGTACCACACGGGACTGTTTTCGGTTTTGTCACGTTTGTTGTTTTGTATGTTGAAGTGTTCAGTTATTGTTCATTAAAATATGACCACTTTCCACTCTGCATATTGGTCTGATCCTTCTCGCCTCTCCTCCTCGTCCGAGGAGGAGGATTACGACAGCCGTTACACTCTCTGCTATTATTCTGACATTTCACATTCTTAAAATATAGTGGTGATCCTAACTGACCTAAGACAGATCATTTTTACAAGGATTAAATGTCAGGAATTGTGAAATACTGAGTTTAAATGTATTTGGCTAAGGTGTATGTAAACTTCTGACTTCAACTGTACATTAAGAGATGCTTTGAGTGATAATCTGTGAGAATGCACATCCGTAAAGTGACTGAGGTATATTAGTCTAATTGTGTTCCCCCACGTCCCCTAAGGTCAAGTTAAGCCGCAGAGAGAGTTCATTATAGGGGAGGCCCCACTCAAGCTGTAAACAGGATTGTGTCGCGTCAGCACTGGGATGACCTCCATCCTCCCCAGGCTGCTCTTAGATGGCCATACCTTGGCAGGAGAAGGGACAACGTGTAGCTGGCTCTCTAGCAGTCTCTAATGTGACTGACTGGGGAGGAATGTCAAGTTTAACAAAGGCTGTTTTCACAGACTGTAAAACCAAATGCCCCAGGCAACAGCCTGTGGACGTGCACCTACTGGTCACAGGGGGAGGTGGTGCCAATACAGCCCTGTCTGCCAGGGAGGAATTGTAATAACACAATCAGACTAAATGTTTAGAGGGTTCTAAAGGTCTCTCAGTGAGTCACCACTGTTACCAAGGTCACACACCATAAAGGCTCAATAAACCATTAGATTCTAGCACAGGAATTCCTTATTATTATGGTAAGTACTATGCTACCAATGGTCCCATATTCTGACCAGATCTGTGCTAAACCACTACCAGATCCTATAGCCTTAGTATAAAATGAAACAGAATTAAATGATTTGATTAATAATCCCATCAACAAGCTTATTTTTTAAGTCTTTCCATTGCACTGAGCAACATTAACATAAGATACAATTCATTTCTGAAGTGGTCTGGCGAGGTGATTGATTAGGGTAAATGGCACCACTTTCACCTGGGGGATGTATCACTTTTGAAGATATAAATAACACAGCCAAGGGTGCATAGAGGGGAGAGACACAGACTTCGTCCCACACAAGCTGCGTCCCCTACATAGTGCACTACTTTTGACCAGGGCCCATATGGCTCTGTTCAAAAGTATTGCACTGTATCGGGAATAGGGTGCCATTCAAGACGCAGACACAGTGTGGGTCAGGCTTTAATCACAGCTAGGATTGGTTGTGGTGGCACTATGGTGGAGAGATGCTGTGGGACTGGGTTAAATATTGCAGTAGATGAGGGGAACCTGCAGGGTTAGAGTCTGTCTCCCTGAGGGAATTAATGAGGATGTCCCTCCACACTGAAATAGAAAGGTAAATAAGAAAGGAATGAAGTCACCTATTTCATGACACACATATTGGAAAGTTCTGTGTTTTCTGTTTGTTTATCTGTTTAAATATCATATCTTAAGAGAAAATCTAAGAGAACAGATATTTTTCAGTTACAGCTGTCTGGGTATATGTCGGTCTGAAATAATTATGTGATTGTTTATAACTGTAGCCCACAGCTATGAAGCAATGACTTGCTGATGTTGTTCTCTCAATATAAGTATCCAAACTATTTTGCTTATATGACTAGGAATCATTAGGGGTTGCTTGTTCTTTATTAGCCAAACAACTGGTGTTCACTGACAAACATTTGGATTTGCCACTTTCTAGGTATTGGTCTTTTTACAACACAGGAATGCACACAGGAAAACAGACAAGGAAATGCCACAGAAACGTTGTTTTCAGCAACACCTCCTGAAATATGGAGGTAGTAAAGGCGGGTGGTAGCCCAACATTCATTTTCAGGACAAGTGGGGTATATGTCATATAACCATCATTCTCATTGATTTGAAGATCATCAGACCCCATTCAAATGGAGACTTTAGTGTTAATGTTGTGGTAACCTGGCAATGGTGCTATGTTATTTGGTTGGAGGGAACGTTAAGTCCAAACCTGCTGTTTTTTCTTCAAAGGGGCTGTAAACCATCCCAACACCGGTGTTTAGACTTAATTAACACTTTTTAAAGGATCTTGACTCAGGTCTTGACCTCTCTTAAATGTTAATTTTATTAATGTCTGTCAGACAAGGAAACATTCTCAAAGTGATCACTGACATAGGATCGACTCCATTACACAACTGATAGAAATGAAATGCCCTAGGAATGTATTACCACAAAAACATGCCTAATTGTGAAATAATATTAGGGATATTCCTGAATGGAAAACTGATATAACATAATTTGCAGTGCACCATTTCAATTTAATGTACTCATTAGTCGATAATAGGGGGTTTAAGTCTAATAAGGCCCTATAAAGTCTTGACACATTAAAACTACTTAGCTATACACTGTACAATTAATGCATGTATTTACAAGTTGCATAAAAAAAGGAATTCGTTTACGGATAAAGGTGTGTGAGAGCCCCTGTCAGTCCCAGAAGTGGTACAGCTCATCTGCCCGGGCAGTCGCTATAGAGAGGAGTTGCTAGAGAAGCAAGCAAGCAATCTGCGGTAGAACAGACGTAGAAGTGGAGCGAGGCGGAGAGAAAGTACACCGGGGAGATCATGGCGAAAAGATTGCTACTCGATTATCACAAGAGTCTGCCGCTCAATGGACTGCAAGCTTCTACAGTTTTGCTTCTCATATATGGGTTTACCTGTAAGTTATCAGTTTCATTTAATTTATCTATTTACGAATGTATTTTAGAATTCTGGATATTGAAGTTGTACTGTAGCTACTGTACGTGGTAAAGTAGCTGGCTATGCTAACGGGAATGCTAATTCTATGGTCCATAGAATGGGAGCGACCTGAGTGCGGTGCTGTGCTGTGCATACTCGCGAGTTAGCGGTTTTGTTGGGACGAATAGGTTTTTGGCCTGAATTGTCTCTGGTAAGTTAGCTAATATTCCCTCAGTTAGAGTATGAAACTAAGGCTAGTTAACGTTCTAGTATTTTCTCCATTAGGTACATTATTTCTAACAAATGCAATGAAGTTCACTTTTCCCCCGGCATCTTTCGAATCGAGATGTGCCATTGAAACGACATAAATGTTGCTTGAGATCTATTATGTGGCTGACCGTAACTAACGTTTCTTAGCTTGCTACAACAAAGGGAAGCTATCTGATATAGTGTGCTAAAAACTAACTAGGTGTCAGACCATTTCGTTTGTTGTGGGCTTTAATGGGTTTTGATGTTTCTATTTTTTCATGAGTGGAATGACAGACCAAGCAGTGATTTGAATAGCAACAAAGTTTTAAGAAAAAAATGTCTGAGAGAGAGAGATTCCCCACTGAAGATTTAGCCACGGTATCATGTTTCATTGATATCGAGGTTGAAAGTGATTTAGCAAATTACTGGAATCATGAAATCCTAAATGACTTGTATCGATTTAACCTCACATTAATCTCCTAATAATACAGACTTTAATTTCCTAAATCCCATGCCACCTGTCAGTGCATATGCAGCTGCTAGAGGAAAAGGAGGTAGTTCCACTACAAAGGTTGCAAAGTTTGAAAAATGTATAAATAAATGGAATAGAACATGTAAGGCAGAGAGGAGAGGCAAGCAGGGGAGAGAAGAGGAGCCTCTTAAGGCTGGGTGTGTGTAGTGGCAGGAGAAATGAAGACATTTCAGTGACTGAGAGAGGAAGGAGGAAAAGCACTGCAGCTGAAAGTCTAGAAGTATTGATCTGCAGTTGGGCTCCATTCCAGAGCACCTTCCAGTCTCGCTGTCACAAAGAGAGCAGCTGGGGAGGGAGGCATACTATACCCCTCTCTATGGATATGTCCCAAATTGCACACTATTCCATTTATAGTGCACTTCTTTGACCAGGACCCATAGAGCTCTGATCAAAGATAATGCACAATATAGGGAATAGGGTGTAATTTGGGACAGATCCTATACTATACCTCATACTCATAGCAGGACACAACACATACTGTACTATTTTATTATAGTAAAAGATGAACCAGGGCAGATCATTAACCAGAGCAAATAACAGTAAATCACTGATCTGTATTATTGTTGTTTTAGAAATCTGATATGACCCCATTATAGCCTAGATTGGTAATAACTCCCCTTCCCCTTCCCCTTCCCCACACACACACACCCACACCTGCATGTATGCCATCTTTCTCACTCTCTTTACGACCACATTATTTATGGGGTTCATAAATCTTGCCGGTCAGACAGTAGATGCTTAGGAGCTATATTTTTGTTGTAAAACATGATGTAGTGTGTAGACTAGTGTTGGACAGTGTGCTAGGGATTCTTCTATGGACTGTGGGGGATTTTAAGAAGGGCAGATTTGATAGAGATGGAGGGTAGGCGAAATTCCCTGAATGTGTCATTTTCAGTGCACCCAGTGTAGTAAGACCGATGTCGACTGAGGAGGGGAGGGGACAGTCACAGGCGTGGTTCCACCATACTCTGAGGTCTGTAATTGAAGACCGTAGTTTGGTGATTTCTTTTTTCAGGGCTGTGTGGTTCCTTCGCAATATAAATAAATAATGTAGTAATGGAGCCACCTAAATTACAGGCTCAAGATGAAAATAGATTTGAAAAAAGACATGCAAAGAACAGGTCTAATGCACCGTACTACAGCATCAGTTTGGCCTTTAGCTTGTTGTGACTTTGAAGTTGGAGGACATCACACTATCGAGCTCGCCAGTTTGTAGTCCTAAAAACCAGAAATGAGTTAGCATTTTCTAGCTCTGGTTCGTTGGCCATTAATGGGGAAAGAATGAGGTTCTGGGATAAATTAAAATAAGGTCTGAGGTTAACACAGGCTTCGGAGATCTTATACGTTTTTGTTCTATGAGATAATGTCAGTCAGGTAACATGACCTTTATGAATTATGAAGCCTTTATGTGCGTTATGTGCTTGTTTTGATTACGTAAATGCTTCAAAATTCACAGTGATGTTAGCTGATGAAGATTATCTCATAGAACAACAAGTATAAGATATCCTAAGCCTGTGTTACCGAATACCTTATTTTCGTTTTTTAACCAAAAACCCGTCAACAACCCCATTAATTTCCCCATAGGCTTTGGCCAACGAGCCATGGCAGAGTTAGCCTCCGTTAGTGCCTACAAAAAGGCACCATTACTGATGTTCTGTATTAGTCTCTATGTTACTAATAAATTACCATTATTTTTCTTCCTCTTATTGGACAAAGTCTTCAGAGCCACCCAAACTATTTTGAAACAATTTCAATAAGTCTGCACACGACACATCAACTCTGGCCATGCTATATTTTGGAAAAGCAAGACATTATAATTGCTATTGGTAAGCTTAGCTATACAAGGCTTCAAAAGAAGCTGTGTTTGGGGTGCACATCTATGATGAGCAGCTGTTGTATCCCATCTGATCCTCTCTTAATCTCACTTGTGAGGCAGCAGCAGATTCGGTCTGAAATCACCCAGTCACATTAAAAGGCTCTTTTGAAGGAAGGCTCATCAGCAGATGAGTGTTGTGCTTTATTGTGGGAAGTGGCGGCTGACGGCTTGCTGTTTGGAGAGCAGGCTGGCTGTGTGGAGCAGGCTGGCTGTGTGGAGTAGGCTGGCTGTGTGTGGAGTAGGCTGGCTGTGTGGGGAGCAGGCTGGCCTGTGGGGGGAGCAGGCTGGCTGTGTGGGGAGCAGGCTAGCTGTGGCCACTGAGGCTACTGAGCGCCCACCCTCCACCCCTGACAGACTGTCAGAACAGAGGTAGCCATACTTCCCAAATGGCACTCTATTCCCTATAGTGCACTACTTTAGACCAGCCCTATGGGCACCATTTGGGACGCAGTCGTAGCCATGCAGGCTGTACAGCAGCACCCTGGCCAGTACTAGAGTAGTAGTCCATTAGCGAATGTAACAGAGTGACCTCCAGCCCTGGCATCATGGGACGTCCGCTCGTGAACATGGCTCTACCGGTAAGCAATGCTGCTGCCTGTTAGGCTGTGACACAGCACTTCTTCCAGAGCTCTATTTTCCTTTTAGAAAAGAATCGGTATCCGTTTCAGTGACATGATATTTGATTCGTTTATTTTATAACATGCTGCTGTTTAATATAGCTTTAGGAAGTAGGCTATACTGTTCTGATGTGATGTTTTTTTCTGCTAGATTCGAAGCACTCTGTTGTTCTGGAATGATCAAAGTCAATCTGAATGCTTCAGTCACTATAAAGTTGTAAAGATTCCATTAAACTAGTTGGCCTACATCTTCATTTTGTGGTGTGCACTAGGCTAACTACACAGTAACGAGGCTAAGTTTTTAACTTACAATTCAACCATTAGGCTATTTCATGTAGGTCTTATTTACCTGTAGTTTCATGCAAAGTAACTAGGCAACATGATGGCACACGGGCAACCTAAGTGTTGCCATTTCTTCTTTGAGTCTTTCATAGCTATAAGTGGGTGGCATAAATGGCTTCCAGATATTCGTCACAGTTAATGACCATACTGTGAATGAATAGAGGCAACCTTCAAAAACTATTTTGCCTACCGCTGTCAGGAATTTAGTTTTTCCACCTGGAGAGCAGATCACAGCACGCACCTGATGCAAATGGGGCATTGTGGTATAACAGTGAGGTATTAAAGAGTGGAGCAGGGTAGACAGGATGTGCACAGTCAGCAGAGTAGTCCCTCTAGGATAGGAGCTCATGGGTTATGGGAAACTAGTGCGGCTCCTTTTTCACCACTCACTCTACCTTTCACTCACTCAACTGTCAGTTGTAATGAACCCACACACATGCAGTGTTAACTCTGTCACGTAGACCTTGGTAACTCCTGCAGACATGCTCTGTTGATGTATGTGATTTAAGGAGACAGTGCTTTTTAACGTACAACAGACCTTTGTTTGCAGTGATTTGATTTCCACATGCTAATAACCCTCACACTTATGACAAAGCCTAAATGCCAAAAGTAAAAATACTTTTATTCTGGGATAAAAAGCTACACTTTTCAAACATCATAAGCACATCAGCTGGGAGACCATCAAAGTTCAATCAACAAAAAGTAGGCTAGCTTCTTCCTGATTTCCGCAAGTAATCAGCTCCTAGAGTGACAGTTTAGGTAGTATGTATCCCAAGCGAATAAATTACCATTTGAATCATACTCTTATCTCCCCTATAGTCCTAGCTAAACCAAAACAAATCTAATTTTATTTGTCACATGCAACATGTGTAGACCTTACTGTGAATTTCTTAAACTACAAGCCCTTAACCAACAGTGCAGAATTTAAAAAACAAAGTGAGAAAATATTTTCTAAAATATTCATGAAATGAACTAAAATAAGAAAAATCTAAATAAGTAACACCATAAAATAACAATATACAGGAGTCACTGGTACTGAGTCAATGTGCAGGCATACAGGTTAGTCGAGGTAAATATGTATGTACACGTAGGTAGGGGTAAAGTGACTATGTATAGATAATAAGCAGCGAATAACAGCATCGTAAAAAAGGGGGTCAATGCAAATAGTCTGGGTAGCCATTAGATGAACTGTTTAGCAGTCTAATGGCTTGGGGGTAGAAGTTGTTAACTTCTCTGGGATAGGTGGGACGTTAGCGTCCCACTTGGCCAAAATCCAGAAAAAATGTAGTGCGCCAAATTCAAATATATTACTATAAAAATCAATCTTTCATGAAATCACACATGAAAGACACCAAATTAAAGCTACACATGTTGTGAATCCAGCCAACGTGTCTGATTTAAAAAAGGATTGACGGGGAAAGCACACCAAACAATTATGTTAGCTCAGTACATAGCCACAGAAAAACACAGCCATTTTCCCAGCAAAAGATAGTAGTCACAAAAAGCAAAAATAGAGATAAAATTAATCACTAACCTTTGATGATCTTCATCAGATGACACTCATAGGACATCATGTTACACAATACATTTATGTTTTGTTCGATAATGTGCATATTTATATCCACAAATCTCGGTTTACATTGGCGCCATGTTCAGAAATGCCTCTAAAATATCCGGAGTGAGAGAGAGCCACGTCAAATAACAGAAATACTCATCATAAACTTTGATGAAAGATACATGTTTTACACAGAATTAAAGATACACTTATTCTTAATGCAACCGCTGTGTCAGGTTTAAAAAAAACTTTACGTAAAAAGCACACCATGCAATTATCTGAGACAGTGCTCAGATTTAACAACATTTCTCCTCCATGTTGGAGTCAACAGAAATACGAAATTACATCATAAATATTCCCTTACCTTTGATTATGTTCATCAGAATGCACTGCCAGGAATCCTAGTTCCACAATAAATCGTTGTTTTGTTCGATAATGTCCATTACTTATGTCCAATTAGCTACTTTTGCTAGCTTTTGCAGGCAAACGTCGGACGAAAACTTTAAAAAGTTATATTACAAGTCGAATAAACTGGTCAAACTTAGTAGAGAATCAATCTTCAGGATGTTGTTATCATATATATCCAATAACGTTCCAACCGGAGCATTCCTTCATGTCTGTATAAGTAATGGAACGCAAGGCGATATCATGAGGAAAGCGCGTGAGCAAGAACTGGCAATCTGCCAGACCAATGACTGAAACACCTCCCATCCAGCCCCACATCACACTAGAGGCTTCATTCAGCGTTCTACAGACTGTTGACATCTAGTGGAAGGCGTAGGAAGTGCAAACTGATCCATATATTACAGGGAATTGAATAGGCGATGACTTTAACATCGACCAGTCTCAGAATTCTCACTTCCTGTTTGGATTTTTTCTCAGGTTTTTGCCTGCCATATGAGTTCTGTTATACTCACAGACATCATTCAAACAGTTTTAGAAACTTCAGAGTGTTTTCTATCCAATAGTAATAATAATATGCATATATTAGCATCTGGGACAGAGTAGGAGGCAGTTCACTATGGGCACACAATTCATCCAAAAGTGAAAAGAAGTTAAGGAGCCTTTTGCAATTCATCCTATATCAAAGAAGTTAAGGAGCCTTTTGGATCTAGACTTGGTGCTCTGGTACCACTTGCCGTGAGGTAGCAAAGAGAACAGTTTATGACTAGGGTGGCTGGAGTCTTTGACAATTTTTAGGGCCTTCCTCTGACATCGCCTGGTATAGAGGTCCTGGATGGCAGGAAGCTTGGCACCAGTGATGTACTGGGCCATACGCACGACCCTCTGTAGCACCTTGCGGTCGGATGCCGAGTAGTTGCCATACCAAGCGGTGATGCAACCAGTCAAGACGCTTTCAGTGGTGCAGCTGTATAACTTTATGAGGATCTGAAGGCCCATAACAAATCTTTTCAGTCTCCTGAGGGGGAATAGGTATTGTCGTGCCCTCTTCACGACTGTCTTGGTGTGTTTGGACCATGATATTTGTTAGTGATGTGGACTGCCAAGGAACTTGAAGCTCTCGACCCACTCCACTACAGCCCTGTCGATGTGAATGGGGGTGTGTTCGGACCCCTCTTTCCTGTAGTCCATGATCAGCTCTTTTGCCTTGTTCACGTTGAGGGAGAGGTTGTTGTCCTGGCAGTGTCTCTGACCTCCTCATGTAGGCTGTCTCATCATTGTCGGTGATCAGGCCTACCACCGTTGTGTCGTTGGCAAACTTAATGATGTTATAGGAGTCGTGCATGGCCACACAGTCGTGGGTGAACAGGGAGTACAGAAGGGGACTAAGCACGTACCCCTGAGGGCCCCCGTGTTGAGAATCAGCGTGTGACAGATGTGTTGTTGCCTACCCTTACCACCTGTGGGCGGCCCACCAGGAAGTCCAGGATCCAGTTGCAGAGGGAGGTGCTTAGTCTCAGGGTCCTTAGCTTAGCAATGATCTTTGAGGGCACTATGGTGTTGATTTCTGAGCTGCAGTCAATGAACAGCATTCTCACGTAGGTGTTCCTTTTGCCCAGGTGGGAAAGGGCGGTATGGAGTGCAATGGAGATTGCGTCATCTGTGGTTCTGTTGGGGTGGTATGCAAATTGTAGTGGGTCTAGGGTTTCTGGGTTGATGGTGTTGATGTGAGCCATGACCAGCCTTTTAAAGATCTTCATGGCTACAGACGTGGGTGCTAGAGGGCGATAATCATTTAGGCAGGTTACCTTGGTGTTCTTGGGCACAGAGACTATGGTGGACTGCTTGAAACATGTAGGTATTACAGACTCGGTCAGGGAGAGGTTGAAAATGTCTGAAGCCACTTGCCAGTTGGACTTCGCATGCTCTGAGTACGCACCCTGGTAATCCGTCTGGACCTGCGGCCTTGTGAATGTTGACCTGTTTAAAGGTCTTACTCACATCGGCTACGGAGAGCGTGATCACATAGTCGTCAGAGCCAGTGCAGTAGGATTCAATCGTAGCCCTGTATTGACGCTTTGCCTGTTTGAGGGTTCGTCGGAGGGCATAGCGGGATTTCTTATAAGCATCCAGATTAGTGTCCTGCTCCTTGAAAGCGGCAGCTCTAGTCTTTAGCTCAGTGCAGATGTTGCATGTAATCATTGGCTTCTGGTTGGGATATGGTCACTGTGGAGACAAAGTCATCGATACACTTATTGATGAAGCCGGTGACTATGTGGTATACTCCTCAATGCCATCGGATGAATCCCAGAACATAATCCAGTTTGTGCTAGCAAAACAGATCTGTAGCTTAGCATCCGCGTAATCAGACCACTTCCATATTGAGCGAGTCACTGGTACTTCCTGTTTTTGCTTGTAAGCAGGAATCAGGAGGATAGAATTATGGTCAGATTTGCCAAATGGAGGGTGAGGGAAAGCTTTGTGTGGAGTGAATGTGGTCAAAAATGTTTTTGCTCTGGTTGCAAGAGTGACATGCTGATAGAAATGAGGTACAACGGATTTAAGTTTTCCTGCATTAAAATCTCCGGCCACTAGGAGTGCCACTTCTGGGTGAGTATTCTCTTGTTTGCTTTTGGCCTTATACAGCTCTTTGAGTGCCTGTATCGGTTTGTGGTGGTAAATAGACAGCTACTAAAAATATAGATGAAAACTCTCTCGGTAAATAGTGTGATCTACAGCTTATCATGAGGTACTCTGGTGAGCAAAACCTTAAGACTTCCTTAATATTATAGATTGCGCATCAGCTGTTGTTGACAAATAGACACAGACCACCACCCCTCGTCTTACCGGAGGTTGCTGTTCTGTCTTGCCGATGCACGAAACCCCCAGCCACCTGCATATTATCCATGTCCTCGTTCAGCCATGACTTGGTTAAACATAAGATATTACAGTTTTGAATGTCCCGTTGGTAGGATAGTCTCGAACGGAGCTCATCCAGTTTATTCTCTAGTGATTGCACGTTCGCCAGTAGGACGGATGGTATAGGCGGATTATCCACTCACCAATGAATTCTCATCAAGCACCCGAATCTGTGCACCCTGTATCGGTGTCTCTTCTTCATGCGTATGACGGGAATTTGGGCCTGGTCCGGGAGGAGCTGTAAATATTTAGCCTCCGATTCATTAAAGAAAAAATCTTTGTCCAATCCAAGGTGAGTAATCGCTGTTCTGATGTACAGAAGCTCTTTTCGGTCATAGGAGAAGGTGGCAGAAACATTATGTACAAAAAAAGTTACAAACAACGCGAAAAAAACACACAGAGTAGCAGGAGCTCGTACAACGGCAGCCATCCCTTTTGGCGCCATCTTATAGCTCACAGGTAGGTACTGGAGCCTCGGTGGGCCATGTGAATCAAACAGGGAGCTACTGTGTCCTCGTCCCTGTCACCAAGGACATTACACAAAGAGCTTGTTTGTTTGCAGCGCTCCTCTCTCTCTTTGTAGTTACACTGGAATTTTTTAACAGGGGACTGCCATGTGGAGGGAGCTATCTTGGGAGCAAAGCTGTCGGAGTAGCAGGGTACAGAGTACAATTTCAGTCTCCCCCAAATGGCACCCTATTCCTATCTTATTGGCACCAGAGGAGAGCATCGGCCGTATCCCCGGTGAGTGCGCACTGCGCATATTCACTCTTTATCATTGTTGGGTCAGTGCCACTTAAAAGTTTGTTTTTGGACAATCATTCCTCCTCCAGTTTAGATCGATGTCATATTCTATTTGTCTCCCCTTAACGTAGGCTTATTATATGGACAATGTCGTTTTTATTGATCAGGGTCGGCAGAGTAGGCTTCCCTGTAATTTAGCCTAAATTATGACTATCCAATCTACTCATCACATTACAAATAGTAAGTCTGCAAATGCGATGATGCATGGAATGCTTATTATAAAGGTGCATTTTTATGGTTAAAATGTACTTCCCCAAACTTAAAACTGAAGCACCTCCTATGCATAGGCTAGTGATTTTGCTGTTCTTTACTCGTCTTGTTGGCTGAGGAAAAGTAAATGTGGACAGTTATTCTAACATCTTCAAAGTGTGCGGTAAGGACGCATGTCATTGCATCCTCGACTTGCGTGTTCTGTTAAGATGAATTACCATAATCTAAATGTGATTACTGTCATTCTGAGCACCGTGGGTGGATGCCCCAGTCAGGTTACTCACCCAATGCATTGTTACAGGTTTTGGTTTTTCCATTTATGTTTTGAGGTTGGACCTTAGCACGTATAGCTCGTTAGCACGTAGGGCGCACATATTTTTGTCAACTCGTTAGTCAGTATGTGTTACACCTGTGCTGGTTGCCATCTCGTTAGTGGGAAGGTGTTTCACCTGTGCTGGCCCAGGAGCTATTTAAGAGTAGTAGATTTGTAGATTTGATTTCTAGAAAAACATTCCTTTTTCTAATTTCCCTAATTTCATTTTGCTCCATCTTTTTGGTTTGCTTCCTATCTTTTACGTTTGGTGTGGGTTTTTCTTTTTTGACTCTTCTTGGGCAAATTTAGTGGACACTCATTGTGGGCATCTTTTAGGTTCCAGTTGTTGCTGCTTGTCACGCCCTGACCTTAGAGAGCCTTTTTATTTCTCTATTTGGTTAGGTCAGGGTGTGATTTGGGTGGGCATTCTAGTTTGTATATTTCTTTGTTGGCCGGGTATGGTTCCCAATCAGAGGCAGCTGTTTATCGTTGTCTCTGATTGGGGATCATACTTAGGCAGCCTTTTTCCCCACCTTAGTTTGTGGGATCTTGTTTTTGTACAGTTACTGTGTAGCCTGCAGAACGTTACGTTCGTTTATCTTTTGTTGTTTTTTTGTTGTTCAACAAATAAAGAAAGATGTACGCTTACCACGCTGCACCTTGGTCTACTCCTTCCATCGACGAGCGTAACACTGCTAGTCAACTTTCAGTGGACGCCAAGTGTCTTTCAGAACCCTTCCTAAAATCGTTTCTTTTTGGTTGTTGTTCAGTGACTTTTTGTTAGTTCCCTCTTGTTTTTGAGCGACATTTTTGTTTTTCTTGCTGGGGAATGTAACAGCATATGGGTCCGGTAAATAAAAAATGCTGCCAGTCAAATGTCCGGCGCCACATTTTCATAACAGAAACCCTGGTGCAGACTGAGTTGCATGGTCATGTTCACTGTTGCTGCACTATCATGGTGAAAAGCATATTGGACTGAGGCTGATCATGGAGGCACTGTTACCAAGTGCTTTATCCTAGGACTACTTGTGAGCTTAGTCTGACTCATTACTTTTATAATCCATCCTTGAGTCTAGGCCTACATGGTGAATGATGCCTGTCAGAATGTCTTACTTAGGAAATACCTATTCAAATGCTATTTACTATTGCCCTTCTCTGACATTCTGAGCTTGGATCACAATTACAAGGAAATCTGGCCTTGTGTGAAACTTTGGATTCTAGTGTACATTTGGTTGTAATTTGTAATTAGTGCAAAATTTGCCAGATGGTCAAGCTATGCTGTGCATGTGATGGACATTCGCTCTTCAAGTCCTGTCACCACTGCTGAATTTGACAAAGAGCATTTTCGTCCCCCATCACTACCACTGAGGAATTTCTCAGCTGAATACCTTTCAAGTAGCCTGACTTATAGGACTACTTTCTGCCTGGTCGTTGACCACCAGTGATGAAAAGCGAGGTAGATCATAAGAATGGCACAAGGCTTAAATCCTCCCTCCCGGGCCCCAGATCACAAGCCTGAAGCCTACGTGTCTCAAATGATGTCAGACACCCAAACCCAGGCACTGTGAGGCAGCCAAAAGACCTTGTCCACTAACATGGAGTAATTGATTTGGCTTTCAGAGCGACCCAGCCGCTTGTTTAAGATATACAGCAGCTATGTCTCTAGTGGGATTTCAGACCACCATGTCCCAACTGGGGCTCTGCCAACTTTTACTTTCCTAGTTTACTTCTCCAAGCTAGGCAATCCCAGCTAGGCAATCCCAGCTAGGCAATCCCAGCTAGGCTATCCCAGCTAGGCTAGCGGTCTATTCACATCCCTCTTTGGCTCTGTAGGTACTTTCAACTCACCACTCACCAGACATCTCTAGACTGCATTGCATCCCAAATGGCACCCTATTCCCTATAAAGTGCACTACTTTTGACCAGCGCAAACCTGGTCTCCTTTTCTGCGTTCATTCCCAGCTCACAGTGAGGCTTATGTGACAAAAAAGCTGGATGGATCCTCGTGCTGCTTTGAGTTTGAATATAATCTGACAGGCTTTGATGGTGACATGGGGTGCAGACTGAGGCTTCTGTGACTGTCATTGTGTTGATGAAATTGGTCCACATGTCAACAACCCAACTAGGCTACTCTTTACAAGCAGTTGGGGAGATGGATGATAGATGATTGCTCTGCTGTCTTACGACATGATTGTCAGTTAGCTGTGGTTTTTATTGTGACTTTACTCTTTGAATTGTGAAAGCAAGGGAACAAAACAACTGGCCAGTTCTATTTAAAGTTTAAAAAGGAATGCTGTTATATTTCTAATTAGGCTTATCCACGAATCACCCTAAACAAAGTCAAGGAGACAAGGAGAACTAAAGGGAAGAAAGGACAATAGTACCATCTGTGAATGGGAGGAGTAGTAAGCGTTTGGCTGGGAAGGATTAGGACAATAAATAGACACTTGTCATTCTGGGCGTGTTTTAGTCCAGACAGTTTTGATTGTTTAATATGTGTCCCGAGCGATGGTGGTTACACATCTCTCCTTAAAAAAAATTGCAGAATAAGCAAATCATAGCAATCCTAACTGTTCTAACTAAGTGGGTGGTTCAGTGTATCAAGACAGATTACTGCACTAATCTGGAGGAGGAAAAGGGTGAGACGAAGAGAGCATGAGGGAGAGAGTCAGAGTGGCTAGCAAGTACACGCCTTCTGGTAGGATGCCACGCTGACCAAACCTTTGCTTTTACGGGGCACTGGAGCACACACAGTTCACTGGATTTGTTTTTGTTGTGTTTGGTTTCCCTTCCTCCACAATTGTTTGTGCTGATTGCTGACATGGGCAGTGATGTAGACTGTTTGAGAACAGCCAGAGCACCAGGAATGATTGACGCAGAACAAAAAGTAAATCTGTATACTGGTGTAATGCTCCCTACGTGTTTAATAGGACAATGTTTCAACCCCAAACTGGGTCTTCGTCAAATGATTGGCACAGTACTGTGCACTGCAATGGAGCTGGGACGATAAACCGAAAGTTGACACCGACCATATCGATCACTTATTGCAGGCATTCAGCTGATATTGTTCATTACGATAAGTAGCTTATACTAGAGAAATGTGAAGTTTGAAATGAAACCAGAGTTTGAAACTCTCTAGAGACTGCAGGAGCGGTAGAGATACTCTTAATGATCGGCTATGAAAAGCCAACTGACATGTACTCCTGAGGTGCTGACTTGCTGCACCCTCGACAACTACTGTGATTATTATTATTTGACCATGCTGGTAATTTATGAACATTTGAACATCTTGGCCATGTTCTGTTATAATCTCCACCCGGCACAGCCAGAAGAGGACTGGCCACCCCTCATAGCCTGGTTCCTCTCTAGGTTTCTTCCTAGGTTTTGGCCTTTCTAGGGAGTTTTTCCTAGCCACCGTGCTTCTACACCTGCATTGCTTGCTGTTTGGGGTTTTAGGCTGGGTTTCTGTACAGCACTTTGAGATATCAGCTGATGTAAGAAGGGCTATATAAATACATTTGATTTGAAATAGGTTTGCTAATAAGGGTGGTTGTTAATGGGACAATTGATGGCTACAACCGTCAAACTCAGGGCGTGACATTAAGTAAAATGATGATCTATATCAACCATTTACTTTCTAAGTTTAAACAAGTTCATAGCTTCACTAGAAGCATCCCCTTATTAAGAATAATTTCTCTAAAGCAATGGCCTGCATGCAGCCCATCAAGCCTGGTATTATATCCTATATTTCTAGCCTAAATTATCAAGGCATTCTCAAGGAAATATACAGATGAACTATTTTCTTGGACTGTTAGGAAACAATATATTTTGTGATCTGTGTCTCAGTTAGAGGATGCTTGTCAACTACAATGAGGGAAAAGACTGCTCCCTGCCTCCCTCCACACAAGAGGAATGCTCCTGTTGTCCCTTACGATAGAGTTGTCAAAATAATGGATTTACTGTAGGACCTGAAGAGAAATAAAGTAGCCTATTACCTGATGTTGTCTACACAAGCGTGGACATGGTTTAATTACATCCTTTTTGATATTGAACTAGTAAATTTAAACAGATTGTATTTTGGTTATAGACACAAATCAGATGACGGACTTGTTTTCCTGCTCTTCCTCAAGCTGACTGACCAAAAGAAGACTCTGGGGCATGGGAACGATTGCAACATTGTGCTCGCTCACTAATCCCTCCCCATTGCCAAGATTCTTAAAGACCATTTTCTAATTATAGCCAGGCACTGCAAAGGCAGACATCGTTAATAGGCCTGTGAATTTAAGCGATCATTAAAAAAAAAATGTTTTGCCTATAGCTTGTCACAAATACAGATCAAATCTCTCAGGACCCATTCCTCTGCTGAAATCACCATGCTGAAAGGCTTCAATTAGGAAGGAGCGAAAGCAAATCTTTCTACCTCCAAACCCTGTATTCTGTTTTTGAATAATTTTGTAATTTCTTGTATAACAAAGTAACACGTTTGAGGTATAAGCATATCCTATATAAATGCAATACATCCTGTATATAGCCTATGTACCATTGATTAAAGTAATTGGTGAGACACTTGTGTAGCCTTGTTGATGTTTGTGTTACTTTGAGATGGATAAAAGGACTAGAATCTGTCCTTTGTGTTTTTTTTATATAGATGTTACACAGAGACAGATGACATAGCTCTCAAGTGTTCAGTTTAGCATACAGTTGCTGGGAGAAGGAATGCACATAATGTAGTAAAGATAGAGATGGTGTGTGTCCCAAATTACACCCTGTTCCCTATAGTACACTACTTTTGACCGGAACCCTCTGGAGGGAGTATAGGGAATGGACAGTATGTTGCCACTTGGAACACACCCATAGAGATGGAGATGAGAAGGAAGGTGGGATCTGAGTATGTACGTAGCATAATGAACATGGATATCCATTGTCACATGGGTATCCCTCGTCCAAATAACGGAAACCCCCTGGCTCATAAATATTTTAAACAAAATCAGTATTCACAGCATCACAGGAATTGTCTCTCTCAAATACAAAGGCCACGCTCATTATCCAAAGTGTTTGCATCCCCATAAGATTGAATCATAATGTTTTCATTCTATTTGAGATCTCTTTCCCTTCTGTGTCCCCATCGCATGTCTTCAGACTCTACGACTCTCCCACGTGTTTCCGTTCTGATGTTGTCTGAAATATGACTGACTCCATCGTCGTCATGTAGCAGTTTAGACTGAAGTAATGTCAGGACTAGAGGTCGACCGATTAATCGGAATGGTTTTAATCGATTTCAAGTTTTCATAACAATCGGAAATCGGTATTTTTGGGCGCCGATTAGCCGATTAAAAAAAAATATATATATATTTTTTTTTTACACCTTTATTTAATCTTTATTTAACTAGGCAAGTCAGTTAAGAACACATTCTTATTTTCAATGACGGCCTAGGAACAGCAGACAGATTTTTAACCTTGTCAGCTCGGGGGATCCAATCTTGCAACCTTGCAGTTAACTAGTCCAATGCTCTAACACCTGATTACATTGCACTCCACGAGGAGCCTGCCTGTTACGCAAAGGAAGTAAGCTAAGGTAAGTTGCTAGCTAGCATTAAACTTATCTTATAAAAAACAATCAATCAATGACTGTCATTGTGTACTTAACCATAAACATCAATGCCTTTCTTAAAATCAATACACAAGTATATATTTTTAAACCTGCATATTTAGCTAAAAAAAATCCAGGTTAGCAGGCAATATTAACCAGGTGAAATTGTGTCATTTCTCTTGCGTTCATTGCACGCAGAGTCAGGGTATATGCAACAGTTTGGGCCGCCTGGCTCTTTGCGAACTAATTTGACCGAATTTTACGTAATTATGACATAACATTGAAGGTTGTGCAATGTAACAGGAATATTTAGACTCATGGATGCTACCCGTTAGATAAAATACGGAACGGAATAAACTTGTTGTTTTCGAGGTGATAGTTTCCGGATTAGCCAAAGGTATATGGTTTAGAGAGAAATAGTCGACGCGTTATAATTCCTGTAATAACTTGCGGCTGAACTTGAAAGGGGTTCCTTCGTTATTTTACCGTTCATGTCTTCCATAGAGAATGTCTTGATCTACTTCAAATAAGGTCTGTGTTTCGTGCAGGCTTAAACCGCCTCGACGTTTTGATACCTGTGTAAATCTCACTAGGATAAGGTAACGTTTGTCAACATATTTTCATAAATCCACTCTACAAAAAAAATGATCTTCGCTTATATTTAGCCAATATTGATCAGAGTTACCTTGTCCTATGGATATCTACGCAGTTATAAAATTGGCAAGGTGGTGTAAGCCTACACGAAACACATACCTTATTTGAATTGAATCTAAAAATTTCCTATGGAATAAATGAAGGAACCACTTTTCAGATTTAGCTAGAAGCTGTCATGGGAATTATGACTCGCACTTTGGTCGTCAATTCTTACCATGCCCATTATTAAAATAGGATTTCCTGCATATAGAAATTACAGTTTTTGTTTTCAACATTCATCACAGGTAACTTAAACTCTATTTTATTCAAACAGTTGAGAGTATTTGTTTCCTAAGCAGACTCTTCAGTATCATTGTCACTTCAGAGCTGTGTGTGTGTGTGTGTGTGTGTGTGTGTGTGTGTGTGTGTGTGTGTGTGTGTGTGTGTGTGTGTGTGTGTGTGTGTGTGTGTGTGTGTGTGTGTGTGTGTATGTGTGTGTGTGTGTGTGTGTCTGTGTTTGTGTTTGTGTTTGTGTGTCTGTGTTTGTGTGTGTGTGTATTTATGTATTATATTAAGTTAAAATAAAAGTGTTCATTGTACATTCAGTATTGTTGCAATTGTCATTATTACAAAAATGTGTGTGTGTGTATGATATATATATATATAAATATATTTTCAATAAAAAAAATAAAAAAAATCGGCCGATTAATCGGTATCGACTTTTTTCGTCCTCCAATAATCGGTATCGGTATCGGCGTTGAAAAATCATAATCGGTCGACCTCTAGTCAGGACCGCTAGATTACTGATTTTTGAAGGAGTTTGTTAGCTACTGCTAACTAAAATACAGGCAAACAGTTTAAGAAATCTGAAAAGGGCAAGAAAAATCCCTGGGAATCATCTTAAAGCCAGAAGAAAAACAATCCCATTTCCTCCAGGGTCTCTGTGGCATGTAGGAAACTGTGAGAAATTAATGAAACTACAGTAACAGTATTTAGTTGAGGATGTGGATGAGTTTTTGTTTTTTCACATTAACTAATTACTATCTGCTGGGATTTGTATAGGCCTCAGTCTCCCAGACAGTGAGTCCCCACCTATCTCCCTAAGACTCTGGCTTGATGTATTTCAGTCTATTTCTGTCTGTGTAATTGTTAGTGGAGTTGAGGTTGTGATTTTTTAACTTAGGTTGTGAACCAGAGAAAGTACCTAGTCCTTCAAAAGAGACTCTTGTGTGTTGTGAGTTTTGGAAGGAAGTCCAGTGCCCAGCCCTTGTTAGCTCAGATAGTATACTGTCGCCTGGAGTGTCATCCGTCTGTATCTGTGTGTGTTTCTAGGCACGGCTCACTGCTGGATTTACACTTGAGCATTGTCAGAGAGACTGTATCCAAAACAGTTCACTAACACTATAGTGCACTACTTTTGACCAGGACCATGTGGCTCTGGTCAAAAGTAGTGCACTATATAGGAAAAATAGTTTGCCATTTGCGATGCATCCAGAGCGACTGCTGGAATGAACAGCATACCACTCGGCTCTACTCCTTCACCCAACTGTTGACACAGCGCGTAGTGGGATGGGAGATGCTTGTTTGGTATAGTGTTCAGTCTGTGGTATGGAAGCCTACATGATCGGCTGGATTGTAATGAGTTTGACAACATCTGTGAATTACAGCCCAAAAATAGCTCAGCTTACCACACCTTTGTCTTGTCATGACTCTGTAATGTGATGTTTAGGAATGATTCAGTTATAGATTCAGTTAAATGTATCAAAAACAAATCATAAAGCACTTGTCTCCAAAGACTGACTGAATAGACGCAATTACATTTTCTGGTTGTCGCATATGTCATTACAATGCATTAGCCCAAGAATTTCATGGTTGTCTGACTGAGTTTGGGGTGGAGAGAGAATGTTTCCAGGCCTTAGTAATGTCAGCTCCTGAGTTTCTGATTCTGAAAAGGAAAACCCAACTTCCACAAATAGTCAGTCTGTGTGTCAGCTAAGCCTGGCATATTAGGCTTACAACTCATGCCTTGTGTTGAAACTAGTTGTACATTTACTGGAAGATGTAGGCCTACCACCAATGTACGAAAGGCCTGTAACGGGGACAGCTCAACACCCTTTGGAGTGATAACATAGCCTAACCCTATGACACTGCAGATACCAAATTAGCCCATATTATTCACACAACATGCTGAGAAACACCGGAGTGTGAACCCCTAGACCATGAGTCGTCCTTCTTCAGTTCTTCCCTTCCTTTCACTCCCCTCAACTGCCATCCCTTTAGTCCTAATTTGGAGCTTCCAAGATGCTAAGTGTTTCTTTACTATATATATTATATTTTGTGTTGTGCTAGAGTTTTCTTTGAGGAATTGAATTAGGCTAATACTCATATCCCTGTGACTGCATATTTTCATCAACATGTCCCACATTCTCCCTGCAACCAACCATAACACACGACCTAGACTGCTGAGTACTGCAGGGATGTATTGGTTTGCTTAAGGACACTGGCAGACATCGTTCTTCACAGATCCTAGAGAGTATAGTTATTGTCCACTGTGTCGAGAGGTTGCAACCCATCCTGACACTATGTACACTAACACTATTGATTTCTGTTTTCTGTTTAAGCGCTGATCTTTAATTAAATGTGACAGACTGAGAGGGGTTGCAGTCAGGCGGGGTGCTCTGGGGGAGGAAGGAGAAAAGGACAGTGTCTTAAATGGCACCCTATTCTTTATAGAGCACTACTTCTGACCAGCACCCTACGGCCCTGGTCAATAGTAGTGAACTATAAAGGGAATAGGGTGCCATTTGGGACCCATCCAAGAATCCTGGAGAGGACCAACTGGGAATGTGGTTCTAAAAGAGTCAGCCTGCCCCTCTGAAAGGCCTGCCTGCCAGAGTGTGATTGTTTCTGCCATGAATTAACTGGCTGAAAAACACCCTCTCCAAGTTACAATGCAAGGAAGGAAGGATGCAGATTACAGTTAGTGTTGGGCCGAATGTCTTTTTCACACTGCACAGATAGGCCCTGTGTGGCTCAGTTGGTAGAGCATGGCGCTTGCAACGCCAGGGTTGTGGGTTCGATTCCCATGGGGGGCCAGTACAAAAAAAAGTATGAATGTATGTACTTGTAAGTCGCTCTGGATAAGAGCGTCTGCTAAATGACTTAAATGTAAATGTAATATGACCTTGGATAAAGACATCGCCATAAAAGCAGCAATACAACTGTCGTGACTTTACTTTCATTAATGTGATGATGTATTTAATCCACTAACTATGTTTAATTGTTACCCAATTTAAATTAATCATGTAACAATTAACTCATTAGGAATTTGGGGCACCACGGAAGAGGTTGTTTAAAGAGTTACCATCTCCCGAATTAAACTCTCAAGATCTTTACCTATCACATCCATAAAACAGTCAACGTATTAATCATGACCTCTTATCATATCATCATTCTGAACAGTTGTACCCTGCAAAAACCCCAGCCTTACTCATGATTCAGTACTACACAAATTGGTTTAATTATTTATTTACTAGCTGACTAAATAATAACACGGAATAAACATACACACTTACTACATGAAACAAAGGTCCCTAGCAGACTTTTGCAATATGGCTTTTTACACAACGACATGGAGAGAAAGAGATAGGGAAAGAAACACTTATCGTCGATACATTTCAGAAGTATTCTCACATTATTCATATAGCTTGCACACAAACCAACGCCCGTTTGGAATAAGAAATCATGAATGTACAGTTGAAGTCGGAAGTTTAAATACACTTAGGTTGGAGTCATTGAAACTCGTTTTTCAACCACTCCATAATTTCTTGTTAACAAACTATAGTTTTGGCAAGTCGGTTAGGACATCAGCTTAATTAAGTAATTATTCCAACAATTGTTTACAGACAGATTATTTCACTTATAATTCACTGTATCACAATTCCAGTGGGTCAGAAGTTTACATACACTAAGTTGACTGTGCCTTTAAACAGCTTGGAAAATTCCAGAAAATGATGTCATGACTTTAGAAGCTTCTGATAGGCTAATTGGCATCATTTGAGTCAATTGGAGATGTACCTGTGGATGTATTTCAAGGCCTACCTTCAAACTCAGTGCCTCTTTGCTTGACATCATGGGAAAATCAAAAGAAATCAGCCAAGACCTCAGAAAAAAAATGGTGACCTCCACAAGTCATCCTTGGGAGCAATTTCCAAACGCCTGAAGGTACCACGTTCATCTGTACAAACAATAGTAAGCAAGTATAAACACCATGGGACCACGCAGCCGTCATACCGCTCAGGAAGGAGATGCGTTCTGTCTCCTAGAGATCAAATCAAATTTTATTTGTCACATACACATGGTTAGCAGATGTTAATGCGAGTGTAGCGAAATGCTTGTGCTTCTAGTTCCGACAATGCAGTAATAACCAACAAGTAATCTAACCTAACAATTCCACAACTACTACCTTATACACACAAGTGTAAAGGGATAAAGAATATGTACATAAAGATATATGAATGAGTGATGGTACAGAACGGCATAGGCAAGATGCAGTAGATGGTATAGTGTACAGTCTATACATATGAGATGAGTAATGTAGGGTATGTAAACATAAAGTGGCATAGTTTAAAGTGGCTAGTGATACATGTATTACATAAAGATGGCAAGATGCAGTAGATGATATACAGTACAGTATATACATATACATATGAGATGAGTAATGTAGGGTATGTAAACACTATATTAAGTGGCATTGTTTAAAGTGGCTAGTGATACATTTTTACATAATTTCCATCAATTCCCATTATTAAAGTGGCTGGAGTTGAGTCAGTATGTTGGCAGAGGCCACTAAATGTTAGTGGTGGCTGTTTAACAGTCTGATGGCCTTGAGATAGAAGCTGTTAATCAGTCTCTCGGTCCCTGCTTTGATGCACCTATACTGACCTCGCCTTCTGGATGATAGCGGGGTGAACAGGCAGTGGCTTGGGTGGTTGTTGTCCTTGATGATCTCTATGGCCTTCCTGTGACATCGGGTGGTGTAGGTGTCCTGGAGGGCAGGTAGTTTGCCCCCGGTGATGCGTTGTGCAGACCTCACTACCCTCTGGAGAGCCTTACGGTTGTGGGCGGAGCAGTTGCCGTACCAGGCGGTGATACAACCCGACAGGATGCTCTCGATTGTGCATCTGTAGAAGTTTGTGAGTGCTTTTGGTGACAAGCCGAATTTCTTCAGCCTCCTGAGGTTGAAGAGGCGCTGCTGCGCCTTCTTCACAACGCTGTCTGTGTGGGTGGACCAATTCAGTTTGTCCGTGATGTGTACACCGAGGAACTTAAAGCTTTCCACCTTCTCCACTACTGTCCCGTCGATGTGGATAGGGGGGTGCTCCCTCTGCTGTTTCCTGAAGTCCACAATCATCTCCTTTGTTTTGTTGACGTTGAGTCTGAGGTTATTTTCCTGACACCACACTCCGAGGGCCCTCACCTCCTCCCTGTAGGCCGTCTCGTCGTTGTTGGTAATCAAGCCTACCACTGTAGTGTCGTCCGCAAACTTGATGATTGAGTTGGAGGCGTGCATGGCCACGCAGTCGTGGGTGAACAGGGAGTACAGGAGAGGGCTCAGAACGCACCCTTGTGGGGCCCCAGTGTTGAGGATCAGCGGGGTGGAGATGTTGTTACCTACCCTCACCACCTGGGGGCGGCCCGTCAGGAAGTCCAGGACCCAGTTGCACAGGGCGGGGTCGAGACCCAGGGTCTCGAGCTTGATGACGAGTTTGGAGGGTACTAGGGTGTTAAATGCTGAGCTGTAGTCGATGAACAGCATTCTCACATAGGTATTCCTCTTGTCCAGATGGGTTAGGGCAGTGTGCAGTGTGGTTGCGATTGCGTCGTCTGTGGACCTATTGGGTCTGTAAGCAAATTGGAGTGGGTCTAGGGTGTCAGGTAGGGTGGAGGTGATATGGTCCTTGACTAGTCTCTCAAAGCACTTCATGATGATGGAAGTGAGTGCTACGGGGCGGTAGTCGTTTAGCTCAGTTACCTTAGCTTTCTTGGGAACAGGAACAATGGTGGCCCTCTTGAAGCATGTGGGAACAGCAGACTGGGATAAGGATTGATTGAATATGTCCTTAAACACACCAGCCAGCTGGTCTGTGCATGCTCTGAGGACGCGGCTGGGAATGCCGTCTGGGCCTGCAGCCTTGCGAGGGTTAACACGTTTAAATGTTTTACTCACCTCGGCTGCAGTGAAGGAGAGCCCGCAGGTTTTGGTAGCGGGCCGTGTCAGTGGCACTGTATTGTCCTCAAAGCGAGCAAAAAAGTTATTTAGTCTGTCTGGGAGCAAGACATCCTGGTCCGCGACGGGGGCTGGTTTTCTTTTTGTAATCCGTGATTGACTGTAGACCCTGCCACATACCTCTTGTGTCTGAGATGAACGTACTGTGGTGCGAAAAGTGCAAATCAATCCCAGAACAACAGCAAAGGACCTTGTGAAGATGCTGGAGAAATCAGGTACAAAAGTGTCTATATCCACAGTAAAACGAGTCATATATCGACATAACCTGAAAGGACGCTCAGCAAGGAAGAAGCCACTGCTCCAAAACCACCATAAAAAGCCAGACTACAGTTTACAACTGCACATGGGGACAAAGATCGTAATTTTTGGAGAAATGTCCTCTGGTCTGATGAAAAGAAAATAGAACTGTTTGGCCATAATACCCATCATTATGTTTGGAGGAAAAAGGGGATGCTTGCAAGCCGAAGAACACCATCCCAACTGTGAAGCACGGGGGTGGCAACATCATGTTGTGGGGGGGGCTTTGCTACAGGAGGGACTGGTGCACTTCACAAAACTAGATGGCATCATGAGGGAGGAAAATTATGTGGATATATTGAAGCAACAGTTAACTTCTTGCCACTATAGGGGGTGCTGTTTCGCATTAGCATAATTTGCTCTACAGATTAAACTGCCTAGTACTCAATTCTTGCTCGTACAATATGCATATTATTGTTATTATTGGATAGAAAACACTCTCTAGTTTCTATAGCCGTTGGAATTTTGTCTCTGAGTGAAACAGAACTCCTTCTACAGCACTTTTCATGACAGGGAGTGAGATTTCAGAAATCTTGGCCCCTGTTCCCAGGTCGGTTGTAAAGTCCCTGTAAATGCTATGGAGAAACAAACACTGCCTACGTCTTCCTCTGGATGTCAGTACGTGGTGACGCTTTGAATGGAGTCGATTGCGCAATCAGGGCCTCTATAAAACACCAAAGACCGGAAGTAGCTTTCTTTTCCTGCCTGCGCCTGACGCACGATGGACATCGGACTTGCCTCCTTCCAAGCTGTTGTTTAGCCAGTAATATTTCTCCGGTCATGTTTTTACTCGTTATAGGTGTTAAAAACATCATAAGGTAGTTAATTTGAACCGTTTTATAGCAATTTATATCCGTTTAGGGCGATTTTATGGCATTTCTGTGTGATGCACTTTGAGGAGCTGGGCACTTTTCGAGTGCATGGTGAACGTAATTGGCCATTTCGACGGGGCAAGAGGACATCTTTCGACCAAAAGAAGATTAGACCCAAGAAAGGATACATTGCCCAAGATTCTGATGGAAGATCACCTCATAGTAAGAAATATTTAAGATGATAAATCGTTGTTCTGTCGAAAAATGTTAAACGCATATTCCGCCATTTTCTTTGGTATAGCTTCGCTTGGCGAACCCTGTATTGCACAGTAAGGATAATTTTAGAAATGTAATTCAGCGATTGCATTAAGAACTAATTTGTCTTTCGATAGCTGTCCAACTTATATTTTTTTAGTCAAGTTTATGAATAGTTTTTCATGAGACAAGATCACTGTCAAATATGGCGCCCGACATTTTCAGGCTAGTTTTGCTAGTATTGTCATTGTATAACCACGTTTTTTTGTGGCTAAATATGCACATTTTCGAACAAACTCTATATGTATGTTGTAATATGATGTTACAGGAGTGTCATCGGAAGAATTCTGAGAAGGTTAGTGAAAAAATTAATATATTTTGGCGATGATTACGTTATCGCTCTCTTTGGCTTGAATCAATGCTCTGGTAACGTTTGCACATGTGGTATGCTAATATAACGATTTATTGTGTTTTCGCTGTAAAACACTTAGAACATCTGAAATATTGTCTGAATTCACAAGATCTGTGTCTTTCCATTGCTGTGAGCTGTGTATTTTTAAGAAATGTTTTATGATTAGTAATTAGGTAATACACGTTGCTCTCTGTATTTATTCTAGTCGAGTTGTGATGGTGGGTGCAATTGTAAACTATGATTTATACCTGAAATATGCACATTTTTCTAACAAAACCTATCCTATACAATAAATATGTTATCAGACTGTCATCTGATGAGGTTTTTTCTTGGTTAGTGGCTATCAATATCTTTATTTGGCCGAATTGGTGATAGCACCTGATGGAGTAAGAAACTGATGGAGTTAGAAAAGTGGTGTCTTTTGCTAACGTGGTTAGCTAATAGATTTACATATTTTGTCTTCCCTGTAAAACATTTAAAAAATCTGAAATGGTGGCTTTATTCACAAGATCTGTATCTTTCATTTGGTGTCTTGGACTTGTGATTTAATGATATTTAGATGCTACTATTTAATTGTGACGCTATGCTAGCGATGCTAATCAGTGTGGGGGGGGTGGGGGGTGATCCCGGATCCGGGGTTGAGAGGCGGTAAAAGTTAAAGCTTGGTCGCAAATGGATCTTCCAAATGGACAATGACCCTAAGCATACTTCCAAAGTTGTGGCAAAATGGCTTCAGGACAACAAAGTTAATGTATTGGAGTGGCCATCACAAAGCCCTGACCTCAATCCTATAGAACATGTGTGGGTAGAACTGGAAAAGCATGTGCGAGCAAGGAGGCCTACAAAACCTGACTCGGTTACACCAGCTCTGTCAGGAGGAATGGGCCAAAATTCACCCAACTTATTGTGGGAAGCTAGTGGAAGGCTACCTGAAATGTTTGACCCAAGTTAAACAATTTAAAGGCAATGCTACCAAATACTAATTGAGTGTATGTAAATGTCTTTCCCACTGGGAATGTGATGAAAGAAATAAAAGCTGAAATAAATCATTCTCTCTACTATTATTCTGACTTTTCACATTCTTAAAGTAAAGTGGTGATCCTAACTGACCTAAGGCAGGGAATTTTTGCTCGGATTAAATGTCAGGAATTGTGAAAAACTGAGTTTAAATGTATTTGGCTAAGGTGTATGTAAACTTCCAACTTCAACTGTAACTTCATCACCTCATGTGCACCGCACACCAGAGACGCTGATAGATATAGAACGCTATGGACTCACGAGCTCCCTTCATCTCCCGTTGTGCTATTTACAAACAAACACTTGACTGGCTCAATGTGACAGCTGAAATTAAGAACACAATCTGCTTTATCTCCTCTAACGTATTGCAGAAGTTGACTAAAGGTCTTAACTTAAAAAGGATCTACAAATATTCAAATTTAATTGAAAAACTTCAATTTAATAGTTTTGACTAGAGGTCGACCGATTAATCGGAATGGCCAATTAATTAGGGCCGATTTTAATTTTTTCATAACAATCGGAAATCTTTATATATTTTTTTTTACACCTTTATTTAACTAGGCAAGTCAGTTAAGAACACATTCTTATTTTCAATGACGGCCTAGGAACAGTGGGTTAACTGCCTTGTTCAGGGGCAGAACGACATTTTTACCTTGTCAGCTCAGGGATTTAATCTTGCAACCTTACGGTTAACTAGTCCAACGCTCTAACCACCTGCCTTACATTGCACTCCACGAGGAGCCTGCCTGTTACGCGAATGCAGTAAGAAGCCAAGGTAAGTTGCTAGCTAGCATTAAACTTATCTTATAAAAAACAATCAATCAATCATAATCACTAGTTAACTACACATGGTTGATGATATTACTGGTTTATCTAGCGTGTCCTGCGTTGCATATAATCGATGCGGTGCGCATTCGCGAAAAAGCACTGTCGTTGCTCCAACGTGTATGTCACGCCTTGACCTTAGAGAGCCTTTTTATTTCTCTATTTGGTTAGGTCAGGGTGTGATTTGGGTGGGCATTCTAGTTTGTATATTTCTTTGTTGGCCGGGTATGGTGTCACGATCTTTCAAGATCGAACCCAGAAGCAGACCAGGACAAGGAGCGTAGGAAGAAGGTGAGTATTTATTTACAGTGAAATGTGAAAAGGTAGATATATCCAGATGGCGTAGCGGGCAGCGGTGGTGAGTAGATGAGAGGAAATAGGTGAATCCAATGTAGTAGCAGAATCCTCTGTCAACCAGGCGGGAATGGAGTGAATGATCCAGGTGAGTAACTGAAGACAAAACAAACGGAGGTAAGTTCAAGGCAAGCAATACGTAAATGAAAACAACAAAACAAATTCTATCCAACTGGAGTCTGGTACTCAGGCACAACATACTGTTCATGGCTAACGATCCGGCAGGGAATGGAAGTCAGGTCAGAGCTTTTGAAGGGTAGAGATGATGATCAGGACAGGTGTGCAGATTACTGACGGGAAACAGGTGCGGGTGAAATCAATCTCCCAATGAGCTAATTCGCCCGGCAACCAGACAGGGTGCGTTCCAGGACACCTGAAACACACTCCAGGACAGACACACAGGCAAACCCAGACTCAGGAAGCGGGATTCGTGACATATGGTTCCCAATCAGAGGCAGCTGTCTATCGTTGTCTCTGATTGGGGATCCCTTTTTCCCCACCTTCAGTTGTGGGATCTTGTTTTTGCACAGTTGCTGTTAGCCCTGCAGAACTTTACGTTCGTTTATATATATATTTTTTTGTGTGTCATTTTTAATAAAAGAAAGATGTACGCCTACCACGCTGCACCTTGGTCTCATTCTAACGACGGACGTAACAGTGTACCTAACTATAAACATCCATGCCTTTCTTAAAATCAATACACAAGTATATATTTTTTAACCTGCATATTTAGTTAATATTGCCTGCTAACATGAATTTATTTTAACTAGGGTAATTGTGTCACTTCTCTTGCAACAGAGTCAGGGTATATGCAGCAGTTTGGGCCGCCTGGCTCGTTGCGAACTGTGTGAAGACTATTTCTTCCTAACAAAGACAGCCAACTTCGCCAAACGGGGCATGATTTAACAAAAGCGCATTTGCGATAAAAGCACAATCGTTGCACGACTGTACCTAACCATAAACATCAATGCCTTTCTTAAAATCAATACACAGAAGTATATATTTTTAAACCTGCATATTTAGCTAAAAGAAATCCAGGTTAGCAGGCAATATTAACCAGGTGAAATTGTGTCACTTCTCTTGCGTTCATTGCACGCAGAGTCAGGGTATATGCAACAGTTTGGGCCGCCTGGCTCGTTGCTCGTAATTATGACATAACATTGAAGGTTGTGCAATGTAACAGGAATATTTAGACTTATGGATGCCACCCGTTAGATAAAATAAGTAACGGTTCCGTATTTCACTGAAAGAATAAACGTTTTGTTTTCGAAATTATAGTTTCCAGATTCTACCATATTAATGACCAAAGGATCTTATTTCTGTGTGTTTATTATGTTATAATTAAGTCTATGATTTGATATTTGATAGAGCAGTCTGACTGAGCGATGGTAGGCAGCAGCAGGCTCGTAAGCATTCATTCAAACAGCACTTTAGTGCGTTTTGCCAGCAGCTCTTCGCAATGCTTCAAGCATTGAGCTGTTTATGACTTCAAGCCTATCAACTCCCGAAATTAGGCTGGTGTAACCGATGTGAAATGGCTAGCTAGTTAGCGGGGTGCGCGCTAATAGCGTTTCAATCGGTGACGTCACTCGCTCTGAGACTTGGAGTAGTTGTTCCCCTTGCTCGATGTTGTCGATGTGTTCCTGGTTCGAGCCCAGGTAGGGGCGAGGAGAGGGACGGAGGCTATACTGTTACACTGGCAATACTATAGTGCCTATAAGAACATCCAATAGTCAAAAGTATATGAAATACAAATGGTATAGAGAGAAAAAGTCCTATAATTCCTATAATAACCTCAACTTAAAACTTCTTACCTGGGAATATTGAAGATTCATGTTAAAAGGAACCACCGGCTTTCATATGTTCTGAGCAAGGAACTTAAACGTTAGCTTTTTTACATGGCACATATTGCACTTTTACTTTCTTCTCCAACACTTTGTTTTTGCATTATTTAAACCAAATTGAACATGTTTCATTATTTATTTGAGGCTAAATTGATTTGATTGATGTATTATATTAAGTTAAAATAAAAGTGTTAATTCAGTATTGTTGTAATTGTCATTATTACAAATAAAAAAAATATACCGATTAATCGGTATCGGCTTTTTTTGGTCCTCCAATAATCGGTATCGGTATCGGCATTGAAAAATCATAATCGGTCGACCTTTAGTTTTGACGGTATTGAAAAACCATCACGTGTTTTTTTTCAAATACCCAGGGATACAGGATATACAGTATACTGCCCAAGCCTACTCAATAGCCATTGAGTCTCCTGAGTGTGCAATATTTTAAGAGGCGCGGATTAGAAAGAAAGCCGACGGCAGTAAATCACCCTTAGAGATAAGTGATTATCTCCCACTTTTCTACCTCTCATTCCATGGAGAGACTTGAGGGTGGTGGAAACTGGAAACTTCAGGTAAAGATTTTCCCAAAAGCATGTCAGCCATTTAGGCAGATTCTAAGTGTAAACGTCTTTCCACCTCTTGAGTCGTGTAGATGAGCAGTGGGAACAGTTTGCTTCACACTCATGCCCTGACAACAGTGCATTGATGTCACCATTTTAGAATGTGCATCGTTCTACCTTATCTTTTCAACAGTAAGCAAATTGTTTGTTTTAAACAAATGTTGTCCTGTATTGTCCCATTTACTTCCTTTCCCATGTTTGTGGTACCACATTTCTTACCTTCACTACAATAAATAATCGTGACTGTTTGTGACCACCTGGTGTTCCAGCACTAGGCCTAGTGTAGGGCCTATGTCTGAGGGACATGAAAAATGATTATAGAATGACGGAAACAAGATAAAGGGTGAATTGGATGATGTTTGAAAAAGCTGTGGTAAATGTATGACAACTGTCTGCCAATTCTGTACTCTAAGAATTGAGTGAGTATACTGGAAAGCTTCTCAAAGCTAGTGATTAATCGTGAAAGCTCTGTGCCTTGGTTAATAAGTCACTGCCAGACAGAGGGTATCCGGTTGTGGAAGTTATTTATTTGCCAGTAGAGCATTCTCAGTTCTCACATTCGTTGTCTGAATTCATTATAGTTTTTAACAATCACTTTGGCACTAATTTCAGAACCTTGTGGTCATTTTTCAAAACTCTAGACACAAAACTCAAAACGGTCATCACTTGTAACACAGGCTGTCCAATGTTCAAAACATAGCATTGTGCATTCATATCTTTAAAGAAACCTTGCACTTGCAGAATCATTGGTTCAAATAACTTATTTATCATGAAATACCATAGGAACATTCATTTAGATCACCCACACACAAGATAACGATAGTTTCACTGTGTAGTTGTTCGTACAATCATTAAATATTGTAGTACAAAATATGTGATACATGTTTCATTATGCTACTACACGTAAATACATCACTGTAAAATGACTAGTAGAGAGAATACTACAGACACAGTGGAATCATTGAACAAAATATAAAATTTATTGATGAAATACAATAAAATCACAACATAGGTTTCTTTGAATCAAAGCAAAAATAATTAGCTACAAAAAAAGAAAAAACAGTTAAAGGTCAACTGCAGTGTTCCTCACCTGGCTTACTGTAGAAAGCAAAACAAAAGATTGATTACTGTACTTCTATATTTCCATCAACACTGTCTTGTGGATTTGGCCACAGGTTCTCATCTACATCACAATGGATGTTTTCATTAGCCAAACATCTTGGGAAGAATCTTCGGGCATGGCGAATCCAGGCCTGACACTGGTCTGCCGTGATGTCATTGCATGCGTCATCCATGGCCTGGAGAAGGGTGGCTTGTTCATGAGGGCGCCTATCATATATACCTTCCACCTCCATGTGGAGAAAAATGACTCAATCGGGTTAAGGAAAGGAGAGTATGGGGGTAAGTACAGGGTGGTAAATTGTGGATGGGCCTGAAACTATGCTTGAGCATGGTGGAACCTGACATTATCCTACACAATGACATAGGTCATGCCATCAGCTCTACAGACCTGATTTAGCTCATAAAAGAAGGTTACATTCGAACAGCGAATCATGTGGCTGCCTGCAACTCAATATATAGAGTATATAGAGTAGATAGCTTTAGATGTTGTTCCACCAAACATTAGAATGGGCAAGATGCGTAATCTAAGCAACTTTGACCGTGATATGAATGTTGATGCCACACATGGTGATTCCAACATCTCAGAAACAGGGATTTTTACGCACTACAGTCTCTAGAGTTTACAGAGAATGGTGCGATAAACAAAACACATTCAGTGAGCGGCAGTTCTGTGGGCAAAACACCTTGTTAATGAGAGAGGTCAGAGGAGAATGTCCAGACTCATTCAAGCTAACAGAAAGGCCACAAATGCTCAAATAACAGCTTTTTAAAACAGTGGTGTGCAGAAGGGCATCTCTTAACGTACAACACCGTGAATAATTCAGGCTGTTGTGGAGGCTGGGGGGTCCTACCCAGTACTAGATAGGTGTACCTAATAAAGTGGCCGGTGAGTGTACAGTAATGTCAAATCTGAAAACATGGTCTGGAAAAGTGGTACATGGGACCATAGAAACAGTGTCTGATAAAGAATGATGATGAAATATTACATCCATAGATAATGTAGTCCAATTGGTTCATGTTCCACGGTAATTGGTGTCAATGGATCTCGTTATCCTGAAACTTTCATGATCTAAACATGGAATATTGTTAGTCAGTTTCCATAAAACTATGCATTAAGAGTAATGCAACAGTTACTTATCATTTTGATCAGTTGTATCAATTGATAGTTAGATAATTGTAATGAAATGAATAGACAGTAATCTCAGATGTAATGTGTGAATTGTATTTTGAAATGGTAATACTTTGAGGTTAAGTTGTGTCATTTTGAACAGGTGATTTTAGTTCAATGAACAAATTATCTTAACTTTATGTGTATTGTATCCAAGCAATTGGAAAAAGTGTTAAGAGTTTTGAAAAATGTGCATTTTGATCATTGGTTGAGTTTTGTGTCTAGAGTTTTGAAAAATGACATCAAGGTTCCCAAAATTAGTGCCAAAGTGATTGTAAAAAACTGTAATTAATCTGTCTCTCTGTTGTTTGAGCTAAACTATTGTTACTACTGGGCCTTCACTAAACTGTCTTGCGTTTCATCAAACATGTGAGGGAGGGAGCGCCCAACTTGAGTACTCCCCTACCCTGCTCTCCTTTTCATCCTCTAGTCATCTCTCAGGGAGTGTGAAGTGTGGTGTGTGTGTGTGTGTGTGTGTGTGTGTGTGTGTGTGTGTGTGTGTGTGTGTGTGTGTGTGTGTGTGTGTGTGTGTGTGTGTGTGTGTGTGTGTGTGTGTGTGTGTGTGTGTGTGTGTGTGTGTGTGTGTGTGTGCATACAGATTATTGGGAGGACAAATTCAATCAGGACCGTAGAGCAGCTCAGCTCAATGGCTGCTAATTGTTGTTCTTAAATCAATTCAATTGATTTAAGAACTTAAATTGTCAGTCTCTATTTGCGTGGGTTATTCATCAGTAATGTGAGGACACCTCTCCCAAAGGAAACAATGTGGGGGTAGGCATAGAATTAGGAATTAGAATACTAGAATGGACATGAACCTTCTTATGATCGGATAAATGTCAGCCATTTTGGTCAGGGAGTTGGCATGTCTTTGTCCCAGCAGAACTGGCCTACCTTTGTCCCGGCTTGCATGATGGCAACCAGGTTACACTTAAAAGGAGAATCAGGCAGATCACTACCTTCCAAGGGCTCAACTTGTGTTTGTTTACTCCTCCACTCTCTCCATTCTCTTGTAGAGCTTGTACCACCAGCTTGAATAAAACCTGTTAACGCATCATAAAATGTATGCAGGCCTACAGCATGTTCTAACATCAAACTGGTAACACCTTCCTGTACTGCTGTACTCATCATCACAATGTGTTCTAAATGCAAATCCTATTGGATGAGTTAACGACATGAGTTGTAATTCTGACATTGCTATTTAGCCTAGCGTGTGTGTGTGTGTGTGTGTGTGTGTGTGTGTGTGTGTGTGTGTGTGTGTGTGTGTGTGTGTGTGTGTGTGTGTGTGTGTGTGTGTGTGTGTGTGTGTGTGTGTGTGTGTGTGTGCGTGTGTCTGTCTGTGTCTGAGTCCTCACTGTCATTGTGTACCCTGCCTGTTACTCCATGCACAGCCATGACCTTGTTCTGCTCCACTCTGACTCACTGCCTGACTGCAGCCATGACCTTGTTCTCCTCTCCTCCACTCTACTTCACTGCCTGACTGCAGCCATGGCCTTGTTCTCCTCTCCACCACTCTACCTCACTGCCTGACTGCAGCCATGACCTTGTTCTCCTCTCCTCCACTCTACTTCACTGCCTGACTGACTGCAGCCATGACCTTGTTCTCCTCTCCTCCACTCTACCTCACTGCCTGACTGCAGCCATGACCTTGTTCTCCTCTCCTCCACTCTACTTCACTGCCTGACTGCAGCCATGACCTTGTTCTCCTCTCCTCCACTCTACCTCACTGCCTGACTGCAGCCATGACCTTGTTCTCCTCTCCTCCACTCTACCTCACTGCCTGACTGCAGCCATGACCTTGTTCTCCTCTCCACCACTCTACCTCACTGCCTGACTGCAGCCATGACCTTGTTCTCCTCTTCTCCACTCTACCTCACTGCCTGACTGCAGCCATGACCTTGTTCTCCTCTTCTCCACTCTACCTCACTGCCTGACTGCAGCCATGACCTTGTTCTCCTCTCCACCACTCTACCTCACTGCCTGACTGCAGCCATGACCTTGTTCTCCTCTCCTCTCCTCCACTCTACCTCACTGCCTGACTGCAGCCATGACCTTGTTCTCCTCTCCTCTACTCTACCTCACTGCCTGACTGCAGCCATGACCTTGTTCTCCTCTCCACCACTCTACCTCACTGCCTGACTGCAGCCATGACCTTGTTCTCCTCTCCACCACTCTACCTCACTGCCTGACTGCAGCCATGACCTTGTTCTCCTCTCCACCACTCTACCTCACTGCCTGACTGCAGCCATGACCTTGTTCTCCTCTCCACCACTCTACCTCACTGCCTGACTGCAGCCATGACCTTGTTCTCCTCTCCACCACTCTACCTCACTGCCTGACTGCAGCCATGACCTTGTTCTCCTCTCCTCCACTCTACCTCACTGCCTGACTGCAGCCATGACCTTGTTCTCCTCTCCTCCACTCTACCTCACTGCCTGACTGCAGCCATGACCTTGTTCTCCTCTTCTCCACTCTACCTCACTGCCTGACTGCAGCCATGACCTTGTTCTCCTCTCCTCCACTCTACCTCACTGCCTGACTGCAGCCATGACCTTGTTCTCCTCTCCTCCACTCTACCTCACTGCCTGACTGCAGCCATGACCTTGTTCTCCTCTCCACCACTCTACCTCACTGCCTGACTGCAGCCATGACCTTGTTCTCCTCTCCTCCACTCTACCTCACTGCCTGACTGCAGCCATGACCTTGTTCTCCTCTCCACCACTCTACCTCACTGCCTGACTGCAGCCATGACCTTGTTCTCCTCTTCTCCACTCTACCTCACTGCCTGACTGCAGCCATGACCTTGTTCTCCTCTCCTCCACTCTACCTCACTGCCTGACTGCAGCCATGACCTTGTTCTCCTCTCCTCCACTCTACCTCACTGCCTGACTGCAGCCATGACCTTGTTCTCCTCTCCTCCACTCTACCTCACTGCCTGACTGCAGCCATGACCTTGTTCTCCTCTCCTCCACTCTACCTCACTGCCTGACAACGTCTCTGTTGCCTCTCTTCTTCTCAAATCTTAACCCAACTCTTCCATAATTTCCTTTGTATATAGCCTTTCTTTCTTTCTTTGTCTCCTCACATTACACATTAGTTCTGTTTAGTTTTTGTACTAACAACACTCCCTTCTGCACAGATCTCATTTGTCTGCATTCCTCAACTGTAAGGTCTTTAGATCTAGTGTTGTCCTGCGTGAATGTTACTTGACATGCTAATCGATTCATGGAGTTTGCCCACATCTACGTGGTGTGTTTATCCCATTGCTCATGTTTGTACTGTAGCTTTGTGTCTCTATCTCTGTGCAGTCTCTTGCTTCCTCCAGACCAGACTGTGGAGAGGAGAGGACTACAACCCAGGGAACATGCAGGTTCTTTGGGGAAGATTGAGGCCGTGTCAACTCTGGGTGGATGGGTGGGGGATTTTGGCTCATCAAGTGGCCAGTGTGCAATGTTTGAGTTGGTTGCCAAGCAAACTGGAAGGTTTTGATTTACCATTACAGCGTCTTCGTTCAGAGCAGCTTGTCACAATTAATGGCGTCAGGAAGGAGAGAAACAAACAGAAAGCGTGCTTCAAAGGGCCAGCATAGCATATCCTTTTCATGAGTTCATTGCTGCCCTGCCTGATGGGTTCTCAGGGTTTCCATCCATATAGGGACCTAATATCAATTTTAGTTCTGCTTCCTCTGTCTTTGTAATCTCCTGTCTTTAGTAGGTTTAGGCTATTCTCTGAGAGAGTCCTCATAATATGTTAGTTGTCATAACAATCATCAATTGATTGTTTGGGCCTCATTCCCTTAGTCATCTTGTTCATTTGATTCCAGGACTACTACCATGCATGAAGGCTTCAGTGTTTCCCCTAGTCTTTTTCCTTGGTCAGGCAAATTCAGGGCTGTAAACTCCAAAACATTCCATTGAAACCAATAGAAACCACATAATTTAGGAGGGTGGCAACAGAGCTAGGTGATTTATTATTTTCCTACGTTAAGGAACAGAGGATAATCAAAAACTAGAAAAAAATTGGTGAGGTGCAGAATGCAGTAAAATATCAACTGTAAGTAAGGCATAACAACATAGGCCTAGGAATGAAGAGCATGGTTTTGTTTTGAGTGAGATCTGAAATAAAAAGTAGCTTACTTCTCCTAGAATAGAACAGTGAACAGATTGTGTCTTTATAGAGAGGCAGTGGATTGGACTGAGACAATGGATGCGTCCCCAAATCCCTATATAGTGCCCCTATGGGCCCTGGTCAAAAGTAGTGCACTACATAGGGCAGAGGGTGCCATTAGGGACATAGTGCAGCCTACAGTGGCTCCAGTCCGGTCCAGAGGGATGCCTCATTGTTTTTAAAGGTTCTCTCCCTCCCTGGTGGAACAGCATGCCTTGTTTTGTTTAACGCCCTGTTCCCATTTTCTTACCTCCAGTTTTTTCAGATTCCATTTCATAGTTGTATTATTTGTTTTGATTGCGGGCCTTCATCTACAGTGCGTTCTGAGCCAGGGACTCCCAAGTTGCCTGCCACACTCCTGTTGTGTCCCAAATGGCACCCTATTTCCTATATAGTGCAGGGCCCATAGGGCTCTTGTCAATTAAAGTAGTGGACTATAAATGGGAGACAACCTAGCCGGCCACACTCTCCTGGCTGTAGTATAGGTGTCCCAGGCAGAAGCCATCTGTCTCACTCCTCTCCTGTGGTGGTGGGGGTGGAGGAGGGTGGTGGGCACAGCACTAAATGCTAAATGCTGTTCTGTAAAACAAACATGGATGGAGTCTAGTTTCCCTGTGTGCTTTGACAGGCCTAGACCCAGAGGCTGAAACCAACAGACACACTGCCTTGATGTTTGCTTGGACTAGGGGGGTGTCCCAAATGTCACCATTTCCCTATATAGGGCTCTGGTCAAAAGTAGTGCACTATATAGGGAATTGAATTGGGTCCTATTTCAGAGGCAGTCCCAGAGGCAGACAGACACACTGACTGTCTTGCTGATTGCTTGTTGTAGTAGCCTAGCTATGCATGTAGGAATGGTGGCACTGTGTGGCAGGTACAGTATGTGGGGCATGCTGCTAGCCTAGCGGAGCGTAGTGGCCCAGTCTCAGTCAGTCTGAGACGTGTGTCATGCCTGTGCCTGGATCAACATGCTTGTCACACATGCCAAGCATGTCAGTGTATTCCCTCTCCTGCTACTGCTGCACAGAAAAAGCTGTATTTTCTTTTTATTACCGTCCTGTCCTCCTGTCTATTTTGACTGATGTATTCCCATGTTACAGTAGCTTGTGTTTTCATGGCTATGTATAGCTCCTGCTCGTGTGTGTCGTGTGTGTGTGTGTGTGTGTGTGTGTGTGTGTGTGTGTGTGTGTGTGTGTGTGTGTGTGTGTGTGTGTGTGTGTGTGTGTGTGTGTGTGTGTGTGTGTGTGTGTGTGTGTGTGTGTGTGAGACGTTGTTATGGTAGGTAGGCCAGTAGAAGCACATGGCGTTCCGGGTGCGTTGGTCCCAGGGATAGTCAGAGTGCAGGAGCAGCTGTTGTCCCGGCTCAGTGTTCTGAGTGGCTGCATAGCATACACTGACCCTGACACTCAACCACACCAATAGACACAGAGGATACTGTGACCGCACGGCACACTGACGCTAAACAAACAAAGCACAACACAACTCAATGCGTTGCAATACACACACATCTATTCGGCCATGGAAAGCTCTTACAAACCCCTCACCAGCTAGGCTTGCTATATGATTCACATATCTTCTACCTTAAAAAAATCCCTGAATCATACACACATTCTCAGATTGCTCACACACTCACCCCCAGTTTTCATAGTGGAAAGAGTGTGTGTGTGTGTGCGTGTGCATGTACTAGGGCTGACCCAATTTAGTCGACTTGTCGATTGTTTGGTCGATAGGCTGTTGGTCGACTGAGATTTCTTTCGTCAAGCAGTAGCAAAAAATAAATAAATCACGGTGAACAAGACACCTGTCTGATTCGCGCCTGTTTGAGTGGTCTGATCCATTGAGGAGGCCGTGGGGATGGCACAGTCCATCAGTCTAAGACATGCGCTACTGAAATTGTATATGGTTAAGCTATATTATGTAAGAACAATGGTGCAGCACAAATAAATATAATATACAAATGCGCTTTCTCCCGCGTTGGATAGTGGTCGCTGTCCTCGATTCTGAAACACATCAGTGCGCTGTTGAATTGACGCCTTTTCCTAGACCGTGTTGCTACCTCATGAAGCTGGTTGAGAGAATGCCAAGAGTGTGCAAAGCTGTCATCAATGCAAAGGGTGGCTACTTTGAAGAATCTAAAATATATTTTGAATTAACACTTTTTTGGTTAGTACATGATTACATATGTGTTATTTTATAGTTTTGATGTCTTCACTATTATTCTACAATGTAGAAAACAGTAAAAATAAAGAAAAACCATTGAATGAGTAGGTGTGTCCAAACCTTTGACTGGTACAGTATATCTACAGAAACAAGACAGATCCTGCTTCTGTTGCCTGTTTGAGTGTTTGTTTAATAGCCTACTGACTACTACACCAAGCCTCACGCAACCACATGTCGGATAAACGATTTCACAAATTCGGCTGTTTTTAATCTTTGCTATGCTGTAATAAAGACTTCACACTTTTTTCCCCGTTAGACGAGCCTCTGGTATTATTTATAATTAATTTAGTGTTTACACTGTTCCAAATTGTCAGAAATTATATTTATAATAATAATAACCCTCCTTTTTCCTTGATCTCCTTCTGGTTATTATTACTATTATGATCATCATTATAATAATTTTTAATGTCATTATCATTAGTAGCCTTAGTATAGCAGCCTTGTATAACTACCATCGAGCTCTAGGCCTAAGACCGCATCTTTGTTAGTCTTAATACGTAACTTACTTAGGCCTATATTTCAATACCTACAGTTGAAGTCAGAAGTTTACATACACCTTAGCCAAATACATTTAAACTCAGTTTTTAACAATTCCTGACATTTAATCCTAGTAAAAATTCACTGTCTTAGGTTAGTTAGGATCACCACTTTATTTTAAGAATGTGAAATGTCAAAAATAAGTAGAGAGACGGATTTATTTCAGCTTTTATTCCTTTCATCACATTCCCAGTGGGTCCGAAGTGTACATACACTCAATAAGTATTTGGTAGCATTGCCTTTAAATTGTTTAACTTGGGTCAAACGTTTCGGGTAGCCTTCCACAAGCTTCCCACAATAAGTTGGGTGAATTTTGGCCCATTCCTCCTGACAGAGATGGTGTAACTGAGTCAGGTTTTGTAGGCCTCCTTGCTCACACACGCTTTTTCAGTTCTGCCCACAAATTTTCTATAGGATTGAGGTCAGGGCTTTGTGATGGACACTCCAATACCTTGACTTTGTTGTCCTGAAGCCATTTTGCCACAACTTTGGAAGTATGCTTGAGGTCATTGTCCATTTGGAAGACCCATTTGCGACCATGCTTTAACTTCCTGAGTCTTGAGATATTGCTTCAATATATTTACATACATTTCCTCCTCATGATGCCATCTAGTTTGTGAAGTGCACCAGTCCCTCCTGCAGCAAAGCACCCCCCAACATGATGCTGCCACCCCCGTTCTTCACTGTTGGGATGGTGTTCTTCGGCTTGCAAGCCTCCCCCTTTTTCCTCCAAACATAACGATGGTTATTATGGCCAAACAGTTCTATTTTTGTTTCATCAGACCAGAGGACATTTCTCCAAAAAGTACGATCTTTGTGCCCATGTGCAGTGGCAAACCGTAGTCTGGCTTTTTTTATGGTGGTTTTGGAGCAGTGGCTTCTTCCTTGCTGAGCGGCCTTTCAGGTTATGTCGATATAGGACTCGTTTTACTGTGGATATAGATACTTTTGTACCTGTTTCCTCCAGCATCTTCACAAGGTCCTTTGCTGTTCTGGGATTGGTTTGCACTTTTTGCACCAAAGTACGTTCATCTCTAGGAGATAGAACGTGTCTCCTTCCTGAGTGGTATGACGGCTGAGGGGTTCCCATGCTGTTTATACTTGCATACTATTGTTTGTACAGATGAACGTGGTACCTTCAGGTGTTTGGAAATTGCTCCCAAGGATGAACCAGACTTGTGGAGGTCTACAATTCTTTTTCTGAGATCTTGGCTGATTTCTTTTGATTTTCCCATGATGTCAAGCAAAGAGGCACTGAGTTTGAAGGTAGGCCTTGAAATATATCCACAGGTACACCTCCAATTGACTCAAATGGTGTCATTTAGCCTATCAGAAGCTTCTAAAGCCATGACATCATTTTCTGGAATTTTCCAAGCTGTTTAAAGGCACAGTCAACTTAGTGTATGTAAACTTCTGACCCACTGGAATTGTGATACAGTGAATTATAAGTGAAATAATCTGTCTGTAAACAATTGTTGGGAAAATTACTTGTGTCATGAACAAAGTAGATGTCCTAACCGGCTTGCCAAAACTATAGTTTGTTAACAAGAAATTTGTAGAGTAGTTGATAAACACATTTAATGACTCCAACCTAAGTGTATGTAAACTTCCGACTTCAATTGTATATAGGCTACTGTATCAATCAATAATTTATTTGTTCAATGTCATCACATAACATAAGCGTCATTCATGATTTGAAATGCAATCAAGCATTTTAGCTTTAAAATAAAATAACATGGAGACCATTGAAATATTAGCGTAAACAGTAAATAGGCCTAAAACGTTCATATTCAGAAATGTTATTCACAATTGAATGTGACTGTTTTTAGTCTTTGCTGTAATAAAGGCTGTACAACAAAAAACGTACGTACGACAGACTCTGGTATGCTTATAATTTATTTAGTGTTGTTTTATAATTTATTTAGTGTTGTTTACATTGTTCCAAACAGTCAGAAAAATTATATTGTAATCTATACAGCACCTATTTGGCACACATAATATGCAGGCAGAGCTTGCTCCTTGCTTTCTTTTTGTTGATCTCCAGTATTTTCCATAACTAGTCACATTTATTCCACACATCTGACTTCCCCTTTACCTCCTGAGCAACCAGTAAACATTCCCCCGTTTCGAGTTTATTTGTCACGTCATCTGCATCCATTTTGCTGTCACGTGTTACGGTGTTCAGAGTTTGTTATAACCAATATATTGATTTGATTATGATATGCTATACAGTGCATTCGGGAAAGAATCCAGACCCCTTGACTTTTTACATATTTTGTTACGTTGAAGCCTTATTCTAAAATGGATCCCACAATTATATATTTTTTCATCAATCTACACATAATACTCCAAAATGACCAAGCAAAAAAAGTTTTTTAGAAATGTTTGCAGATTTATAAAAAAAACTAACAGAAATGCCTTATTTACATAAGAATTCAGACCCTTGGCCCTCCCGAGTGGCAGAGCGGTCTAAGGCACTGCGTCGCAGTGCTAGAGGCTTCCCTACAGATCCGGGTTCAATCCCGTTCTGTGTCGCAGCCGACCGGGAGACCCATGAGGCGGCTCACAATTGGCCCAGCGTCGTCCGGGTTAGGGGAGGGTTTTGCCGGCTGGGATGTCCTTGTCCCATCGCGCTCTAGCGACTCCTTGTGGCCAGCTGTACAGTGTTTCCTGTACACATTGGTGGTTCTGGATTAAGCAAGCAGTGTGTCAAGAAGCAGTGCAGCTTGGCGGGGTCCTGTTTCGGAGGACGCATGGCTCTCGACCTTTGCCTCTCCTGAGTCCGTACGTGAGTTGCAGTGAAGGGACAAGACTGTAACTGGTAGAAAAAGGGGTAAAAAGTACCCCCACATTTTTTTTCTATAAAAAAGTATTCAGACCCTTTGTTATGAGACTCAAAAATTGAGTTCAGGTGTATCCTGTTTCCATTCATCAACCTTGAGATGTTTGACAGTGCATTTCAGGGGGAAAACCAAGCCATGAGATCAAAGGAATTGTCCATAGGGCTCCGAGACAGATCTGGGGAAGGGTATCAAAAAATGTCTGCAGCATTGAAGGTCTCCAAGAAGACTGTGGCCTCCATCATTCTTAAATGGAAGCGTTTTGAACCACAAAGACTTTTCCTAGAGCTGGTTGCCCGGCCAAACTGAGCAATCGGGGGAGAAGGGCCTTGGTCAGGGAGGTGACCAAGAACCCGATGGTCGCTCTGACAGATCTCCAGAGTTCCTCTGTGGAGTTGGGAGAACCTCTGTGGAGATGGACAACCATCTCTGCAGCACTCCACCAATCAGGCCTTTATGGTAGAGTCGGAGACGGAAGCCACTCCTCAGTAAAAGGCACATGACAGCCCGCTTAGAGTTTGCCAAAAGGCATCTAAAGGACTATCAGATTATGAGAAACAAAATTCTCTGGTCTGATGAAACCAAGATTGAACTCTGTAGCCTGAATGCCATGCCTCACGTCTGGAGGAAATGTGGCACCATCCCTACAGTGAAGCATGGTGGTGGCAGCATCATGGTGGTGGCAGCATTATGCTGTGGGGATGTTTTTCAGCAGCAGGGACTGGGAGACTAGGCAGGATCGAGGGAAAGATGAACGGAGCAAAGTACAGAGAGATCCTTGATGAAAACCTGCTCCAGAGTGCTCAGAACCTCAGACTAGGGCGAGAGTTCACCTTCCAACAGGACAACGACCCTAAGCACACAGCCAAGACAACGCATGAGTGGCTTAGTGACAGGTCTCTGAATGTCCTTGAGTGGCCCAGCCAGAGCCCGGACTTGAACCTGATCGAACATCTCTGGAGAGACCTGAAAATAGCTGTGCAGCGACGCTCCCCGTCCAACCTGACAGAGCTTGAGAGGATCTGCAGAGAAGAATGGGAGAAACTCCCCAAATACAGGTGTACCAAAGAAGACTTGAGGCTGTAATCGCTGCAAAGGATGCTTCAACAAGTACTGAGTAAAGGGTCTGAATACTTATGTAAGTATGATTTTTCAGTTTTTAAATTGTGTGTAGATTTATGAGAAAAAAATGTGTGAGATCTATTTTAGAATAAGGCTGTAACGTAACAAAGTGTGGAAAAAGAGAAGGGGTCTGATACTTTCTGAATGCACTGTATGTTGCAGCTCCAGCAACACAGTTGGATATCACGCAATACACACTGTTGGTGTTCTGTGGTGGTCATTGCAGAAGGGTGGAGAGAGAGCCAAAGGGTTCTAGTCACAGTCACTCGCTGTATATATTTTTTAACACATCGCAGTAAGTCTGAGTCGGGCCCGGCACATTCAAATCAATTGCGGTCTGTGTCCCTCTAGTCATTTCTGTGACTTAATTATTTCATCAAACAGTTTGCTTAAAGCATCAGACAAGCTCAGTGCATTTTTTTTGTTATGATTAAAACACATAGGATGTGTCTATACATGGAAAAAGAAACATTTTAAAATTAGACCAATCGATTGGTCGAAAGAACAGACGACTCTTGGTCGACCAAGATTTGTTTTAGTCTGGGACAGCCCTAGTGTGGGGGTGTGTGTGTGTGCGCGCACATATACATGTGATCCCTGAAATTACAGGGGAGGCAAGGGAGCAGGGAGAGCCTATATTCCCTCTTAGCCAGGATAGCGTAGCTGTGGTTTCCCTCTCATATTCATGTCAAGGACCCTAAAGCATCAGCCAGTAGGCCGCTTATATTAGCTTACTCCACACACATTGGTAGGTGGAAATTTAGATCTCCCAAATATAACTTTAAATTGCGTTAAGAAAACTCAGACCTTACACTGAATGTTCTTTTGAATGGCATTCAATTCATGCAAAAACATGAAGGCTAGTGCAAGATTTACAACGAGGTGTGCCCCCAACAATTCAATATAGACGACAGGGTTGTAAAAGTTCATATGAACTTAATGTTTAAATTTATACAGTATGTGGGTATCAATGACTCATTTGTGTTATTATGTTTAGAGACATTTGACTCTGGTCTTTCTTGGTTGGAATATATTTTGCCCATGATTCTAGGGATTGGACTAACCTGTAATTTAAGATGTGTTTCAAGTTCAAATTCATTTCCCTCAAGTTGTAGGCTAGTGATTCATTCAGAGTTTGCTGCCTGTGGTGCTTCTAAATGTTACAGTAGGCATGTATTGCTCAATTTCTTAAATGGTTAGACTAGCTAGTTATTGCAAACATCCAGCACGAGGTGTTAGGCCTATCTAGTAGGAAGTAGGCCTACTGTATAAGCCTTGTTCGAGCCAGAATAGTCCATAGGGCAGGAGGCGCCTACCGGTATCTTCTGTTTCTGTAGCGGGAGGCAGCTTGATGTTTTAGTACACCCCCTAGACAGACTAGCTTCCTATCTACTATAAATCAAATTAGCCTAGTAGGCTTGTATCATGCAGCTTCTACTTTCCAATCAAAGGAAAACAAAAAGTAGAGGAACACAATACTTCTGAATCATGTTAGGCTTCATTGCCTCTTTTCCGTCCATTGAAGCAGCTGATTCCCACTGTTTTAAAAAATAAATATTTATTTAACCTTTATTTAACTAGGCAAGTCAGTTAAGAACAAATTCTTATTTACAATGACAACCTACACCGGCCAAACCCGGACGACGCTGGGCCAATTGTGCACCGCTCTATGGGACTCCCAATCACAGCCGGTTGTGATACAGCCTGTCATAATAATGTGCTCACTGCTCATCCTCTCTCCTTATTGGCTTTCTGCACCTTTACTCAATCACAGCATCTGAACTAGCCAGCCCCCATGAAAAACCCACATTTTACATGTTACAGCAAGCTGAAAATAACTCCCTACATGCATAGACATGAAAGGGCCTTTTAAAAACAGTAAAAAAACATCAAATTGCTTTTTATGTTTCATCTTCTTCCAGAAAGTTTTTTTCTTTATAATGCTTTTACTTTATATGGCAAGGTGCTCTAACAATTAGCAGCAGTGACAGTGAGGACGTCCTGTGGTGAAAAGGGAGGCTAAATGTCTGTTGCTGTGTGTTGCGGTGTGTGTTGCTCATTAGGAGTGAACACACATTGAGGGGTTCCAGACTCAGACACATCTCCCTGATAAACCTCATCATAAAGCTAAAAGCCCATCCGTTGTTACACTGTTGAAATACCACCTTAATATCACAAACACACGGCAAGACTAGTTGTTCCAGAAAGAAGTCCGGTCAGCCCATTCCCATGGGAAGAGTAACATGAGAGGGAAGTGACGTGATATAGTATGTTTCATAATGTAGGCCTAACTCGTCAAGGCGGTTTGGTTTCTATGGTTTGGAAGGGGCTGTCGTTTCTGAATAAAAGCATGAAAGATAAAAGTTGAAAAGAAGCCCATGTTCTCCTTTTTGACTGAGGTTCAGTCCTGATTACAGTTTTTATTTTTATGACTGTTCTCAACATGGATCTCTCCTGTAACTGTGTCTATATCTAAGTAACTGTGTCTCTCCCCTTCCCCCTGTCTATAGGTGTGTGCAGTAACGAGGTGCTGGTCCCAGAGAGGGTGAGTGCTGTGCTGGGGAAGAACATTACTCTGGGCTGCAGGGTGGAGGTGGGCACCAACCTCAGCCTCACCCAGAGCTCCTGGGAGCGTCGCCTGCCCTCAGGCACCATCACCCTGGCCGTTTTCAACCCCCAGTTTGGCATCTCCATCTCTCCAGACTACGCCAGGCGCCTGTCCTTCCTGAACCCCTCCGTGCACGATGCCACCATCGTCCTGGAAGGCGTGGGATTTCAGGACATCGGGTCTTACACGTGTAAAGTGGCGACTTTCCCACTGGGCAACACGCAGGCATCCACCACCGTCAATATACTAGGTATGTGGAACTCTTAAACTGCTTCGGACTTGGTCAATTTACCTTATTCCCTTTATAGTGCACTACTATTGACCAGGGCCCGCATTGGGCTCTGGTCAAAAGTAGTGCACTATAGAGGAAATAGGGTGCCATTTTTGATGCAGCCCCAATGGGCCCTAGTCAAAAGTAGTGCTCTAATTGGGGAATAGGCTGTCATTTGGGACACAGACACTTGGCGTCCACCATAAAGATACAGTTACTTTTTGTACTGTAGAAGCATACAGCACCAGCTCCATTTTACCTGAATGTCCTTTCTCAGAAAATGTTCTCATTATCCCCATGAATTATAGGAGGTCAGTTCAGACTTGATAAATATTCATACAGCTAGCCTTATTACTGTAGGAGCCAAATGCCACATAGATTTACTGACTTAATATAAACAAATCCACACGTAAAGGTTCCAACTCGTATGGACACATTATAAAGTAGCACCTTACTGAGAGTGAACTTTAAGGATTGTTGTGCGGTCAGCATGTGTTTCCACCCCTATAATGGTTGATTGGATTGTGGACGGTGATGAAAGCTGCAGCCAGCCAGGATTCATGTGTATCTCTCCTGAGACTGAGTCCCAAATAGCACCCTATGCCATATGTAGTGCACTACTTTTGACTGGTGAAAGTAGTGCACAATATAGGGAATAGGGTGCCATTTGACACTCGGCCTCAGGCTGGCTCTGATGACTAATGAGGGCTACATTAAGTGCTGCTGTGACAGGAGGCTGCCTGCCTCGACTCAGTGTCTGGGCCTCCACAGCCTTCCATTAGCCCACATCTACCTTTAGTCTTGCTGTGTCCCAAATGGCACGGTCTTCTCTAGTGCACTGCTTTTGACCAGGGGCCATGGGGAATAGGGTAATTTGGGACGCAACCTGGGCTTCCACCCGCCTTCCTTTACTCTGTGTTGTTGTTTATTGGGGGTGTTTTATATCTTAACACTGTGAGTGGGTACACTCCTCTTCTGAGAATAATCACTGATATAAAAACAAAACGCTCATAGCTTCCCTTTCAACAACGGTTGTAAGAATGTAATAGTCTGGGACAGATTTGAATCTTATAAGAGGAGTGCAGTGTACATTCAGGTAATGAAACCCCCCCCCACCCCCCCATTCTCTCTTTCTCATTCTGTCTCTCTCTCCCACCCCCTTCCTCCTAACCTTACAAAAGGCAAAGGGTTACATTTTAATGGTAGGAGGAGCTTTGCTACTTGAGCCTCAAGCCCCCACCTGTAAACAATGGCAAAGGAATAATACACCACCACCGAAACTCTGAGAATTAGAATGACCTTTTGTTTGGGATTGTTATTGCTGACAAGGAAGTGAGAAACCTTATGCAGTTTTCTAAGAGACTGAGTTTCTGCTAAGACTTCTAAGAGAAAACAAGACAACACTTAAAAAAGCTGCATTAATGAAAATGTCAACTGATGATACTAGGCCTGACATTGCGGCAAACTCCACAGTCTGGCCCAGTTCCACTTTAACTTTCTGAGTTATTGTATCATCAAACCATAAGCGGTCTTCTACTCAGGCCCAGATCTCTCTGTATGACTCACTGATAGCCATGTTTTACTGTCCATGACATGCATTTGATGTGGAGCAATAACATCTTCTCTTTTCAGCTGAGTCATAAAAACTAAAGAGAACATAACCTCGCAGCAGTGCAGTGCCATGGCAAGACTTGTTCAATTGTTGAGGGTCAAATTAAATTTGTATGTTTTATTGTTAGAAGTTGTTTCATTAGATAATCAAAATATCCATTCTCTATGATTTACTTGATCATCCAATGAGCCCCATAAATGCAGAGATTGGTGATAATTGTAATTATTCTTAAGTGTACTGATTGATATGTCAAAACTGTGGAGATACTGCATGGTTTGACCACTAGCCTTACAGTTGAACTGTAGTCCTGGTTGGCTGGCTTTGTCAGCTGCGCTCTCATAGGGCTGGTTGATATGGCCAAAATATCATATCACAGTATACATTTTTTAAATGTTTTTGAATAACTAAAGATCTTTATTTGCTTTGTGTAGTGTGTGACCCTAGGGGGGCAGCACATACATTCTAAGTGATTTCAATGGGTCTTTCTCCATTCTGATTGTTTTATACTATTCAGTTCAACCAAAAATAATTTGCAGCATTTTCATTTCATTTCTGCATTTTCTGCACTAATTTGACATAATTTCCACACTTCCATGTAGGGCTGTACGATATGGGCAAACAATCTTGTCCTTAATTTTAACCAAATGTTGCAATTGCGATTTGACTTGAGATTTAGAGCAAAACACTTCGGTGAACTGTTGGAATCATGAAAATAGACTGATTATTCTAATTCTATAGTTATAATATAGTAGTGGGCACTTTGAATAGTGTTGTTTGACATGACAATGAATGAAAATGCCAGGGAGGAGTTATTGTGACAGGGTAGGAACCCTATAATCTTTGGCTACATTTAATGTTTTCTCTTAGCTACTCCATGCAACCCAAAGTGGGTGGTAAACTCAATGTAAAGAAAATGAAATTACACGTCCCCCTGATTTGGTTACAGCTACTTCATGTAGCTAACATATTCATGCTTTGCCTATTCCTCTTTGATTTATAAAATCAAATCAAATGTTATTGGTCACATACTCATGGTTAGCAGGTGGTGAAGAAGGAACCTGTATGGGTAGACCATTTGCTGCACAAACAACATGCTGATTTAGGTCTACACCATCACTGGTATTATCAGGCTGTATCACTCTGTTTGCTCTGACTCATTACATTTATTAGCTAGCTAAACAACTAACTAGCGATTAGCATTAGTGGCTAACAAGATTTCGGCCCAACTTGCTAAGAAAATACAATCTAGCTGTTTGCATATGTAAGAAACACAAACAAATAGTATAATTATATAACGCTAGTGGATTTATATTAAGAAGCAAAGTGAAAACTGCATTGTTTTCATCAACTTTTTTGCATGTGCTGCATTGACCATTCAGACTGAACGCAAGTGTCTGTCTCGTGTTCGAGGAACAACAAATGCGCTCCTTGAGTGACGGGGCGGGGCTAGCGTGGAAAGCGGCGTGGAGAGAGATGACTCAAGAAGCGAAGTAAACTATAAAAATTGATGTTATACACTGTATCACATTTAACAAACCAAACATTCAAATACCGTTATAGAAGGTAAAGTAAAAACCCAAACTGGTTCGTGCATCAATACCAGTTGTCAGGCTGGTGGGTGTAACTGGTGTAGAAAGTCAGGCGCAGGAGAGCAGAGATGAGTGAAACAACGCACTTTACTCGACAGCACAAAGTAAACAATTTACAAAGTGCTAAAAGAACGGTTGCCACAAAAACATGGGTGATAAACAGCACCCGATACAAACCAGCCGGAACATACCGATCTGAACAAAATAACAATCACACACAAAGACATGGGGGAAACAGAGGGTTAAATACATGACCAGTAATTGGGAAATGAAAACCAGGTGTGTGGAAAAATGAGACAAAACAAATGGAAAAATGACAAATGGATCGGCGATGGCTAGAAGACCGGTGACTTCGACCGCCGAACACCACCCAAACAAGGAGAGGCATCAACAAGGCATCAACTTTGGCCGAAGTCGTGACACCAGTATATCGGAAAATAAGGTATACCGCCCAGCCCTACGCGTTCATGGGAGCATAGCGGAACTGGGCAGTGCGTGGGTGGGACAGGGCCAACACGGCTCCCAATGCCTGCTCTCTGCCTGTCTGACGGAAAATCATTACCCTCTGCACTCAACAAGATAGATCTGAACCACCTCCCTTCCCGACAGCCTCTCCAAATTAGCACGTACCCCTGATTTGGTTACACTGGAGGGAAGGGGATAGGGGGGTGGGCTATGGGGTGCCAGGATGCCACCTTAACACAACAGAGCTACTGTGTGCGGTCAGTCAGTGGGGTGGGGAGGGGGGAGTGTTGATTAGATGAGTGTGTGGGGCACAATATGAGCAGGTTGACTGAGATGGCTGCATGATGCCCGGGCGTAGGAGACACAGGTATATTTTTAGAAGAGGGAGTCTCTGGGGTGTCGTTTCACTGTGAGGAGGGGTACGGCAGATGTCTGGGGGCGATGGCCTTGTCTGGAGGATCTGTATGTGTGACCCACATGCCACAGTGTCACTGTGAAATGAAGTCCAGCAGCTGTTAGTGTTAGTGCCGTGCCCTCTGCAAGGAGAGAAGGAGACCACGGACAGAGAGAAAGAGGGGGGGGGGGAGAAATGGACATGGCAAAGAGAGAGCAGGGTAGGGGAGATTCAGTAGCCTGACAACTGACACTAAATTATTCTGCTGCTCTGTCATTCGCTACAAACTTTAGTCTGAGACTACCTTCATTGAAGTTGTTTGTGGTGACAAGGGGCAGGAGGGGCGTTGTACAAAATAAAGTTGTCTCTAACCAATCTGAGTATCAAAGCCAATGCCACATTTTCAAACCACTGCTTTACCCACGTGTGTTCTGGCTCTGGCCCAACACATTGGTTTCTGGACCAATCAGACTGTCCCAAATGTGTTTGCGTTCGGTGAAGGGTCGGGGAGGTACTCAGATCCAGACTCCTTGCAGAGAAGAAACTAACGTCCGTGGGTGTGGCGTAGCGGTTGGCCGGAGCAAGGAATCTGGGTAGCCAGGCAAACGATTCAGATGAGTAATGATGGAAAAGAAAGGCAGCCTGACAGCTCTCTGAATCATAGATTTAAACACTAGAGCCAATTTGGGAAGTGGAGTAGTGCTTTCTAGCCTCTCTCCCTCTCCTGAACCTGTGGAATTGTGCTAATGAAATTCCACAAAATACACAACATGCGCAGCACCAGATTAGCAAAAAAATGGAATTGCACATTATCCAAACAGGTTGACGCATGAAAGCCTTTAGCCTAGCGTATTTACTTCACACAAAGTTGCCATAAATTCAAAGCACACGCATAATTGGCATTGCGGTACTGCAGACGCGAACGCAGTTAATAAACCCTACAGGAAACGCCTACAGTATATCCTATAAAATAATTTGTGTCTCTTTGAGCAGTCATTGTGACTCTTCAGACAGTCACAAATTTGGTAGGCCTAGGCACAATTCACTACATAGGCATCTCTGTCACAGACATGAAGCCTGTTATCAATTCAGAGGCACGAGGGAAATTTCTATCTTCTCCTGTCCGAGAGCCTAGGCTATTTTCCTATCCAGTCCCAATCCTACTAAAAAGTCCTGACTCCTGTCTCGCATGAAAATTCGTAACTTTATTCTGTATTCTGTAGGTTGCATTATCAAAGCACATCTTTCTCCTATGCATGTCAAAATACCGCTATAATGTTTCCCCCTCTTCTCTGCGCAGTCTCGTACTTGCTAGCCAAGTGAGCGCTTCGGTAGAGAATGTGTTATCAACAAACGATATGAGAGTAGATATCGATATTTTAAAACAAGAGTTGATCCCTGTTAAGATACGTACCTTGATATTGAAAATATTTCCACTCTTCATCTCCCCGTTATTCATGAGTTGATCTGCTATCTGTATAATCATAAACTAGATTTTGCCAAATATAGGAGATATTCCGTCATTCGTTAAAAGGAGGTTATCTAGCAAGTTTAGCAACTTTGGTCATTTGACTTTTGTTTGACTACTGTCACAAAGTTTGTATGATTCAACAACGCTATACTCTGGGTGTGCTCTGTGAAATGCGCTTAATTGAGGAACAGGATAACGCTTTGAATTTATGGACGGCCTGTTTTGCAATTCACAACAATGTCATTGCTGATCAAAGATAGTTACTAAATATCAGTTTCATTTGCTCTTATTTGAGGAGAACCTTGGCATAGTGACCTTATCTTGGTTTTAAACCCTTTAAATGGGCACTTCTGATTTTTGCGGTATTTCTTTGCGGTATTTCCTTGGACTCTCGGGATAAATATGAATTATTTTTATCTTTAGTATTATGTCTGTCGGTGCACTAGAACAGTGAAAGTAGTGCTCTGTGAAACAGGTAGAGTGCTATGTTACAGCGGTCACTGTCCGTTTACATGGATCTGTTTATGCTGCTCTATTGAGAGAAATCTGTGTCACGACTGATGTCTCAACCCACAGTAACTCAGCATCCTCACAGGAAGCCAGTGTAACATAACCCTAGCTCTAAAGCACTGAATAGCAGCACACATTAACAGCAACCCAACTCCCCAGTTCAGGACTGGACACCACACAATGAAACACAGACACACACAACAGCACGGAGTATTATGTCTGACATTGCTCTGTGTTAAACTGTTTTTCTAAGTCATTATGAACCGTATTAGCAAGCCAGTTTGAAAGTACAGCATTTACAACACAAAATCCATTGTTTTGGTTTAGTAGGAAGAGAATATAATTCAAACAGCTTCATGGAGATGCTCCAAAAGTCACTCTAATAGAAATGTCTTGGTCGATGCTGCACAGTAATATTCCTTTCACGAACACAGAAACATCTCTCACAGACGTCTCCATCTCCAGCACAATAACAATAAAAAGAGTTGAGTTCCCTCCAAAGTGCTCCTATAGTATCCGATGGCTTGGCTCATCAATTTTTAATAGATATCTGTGAAATGCAGGAAATCAGTATACTGTGTCTGGCAGGAGAGTGTATGAGTGTCCCGTGGCCACTTCCTGCTCTCTGTCCATATCCCCGTCCCTGTTTTATGATGCACATTATTTATTCATCATCATATACAAAATATCAATACTCATTTTGTAATCTATTCTGTTTTGTCATCTCTCCGCGAGCCCCTTTTCCTCTCTCTCCCACTCCATCTCTCTCTCTCTCTTTCTCTCTCTCTCAATGTTTTTTGTCTGTATGTACAGTATATTTTCTATGCCGCTAAATGAATTGCCTCATTGGGAACATTATAGTTTTTTAATCTTATCTCTCTCTCCCCTAGTGGAGCCCAAGGTCTACGTCTCCGCCGGCTCTACGGCCCTGGTGGATGGTGGTAATGAATCGGTGGCGGCCACCTGCATAGCAGAGCGCGGCCGACCTGCAGCCGAGGTGTCCTGGGAGACTGAGCTGTTTGGCCGCTCTGAGGTCCAGACGCAGGACGAGCCCAACGGCACCTCCACCACGCAGGTACAAACAGAACAGAGCTACTGCTTTGACATTACACCACAGTACCGTGTTTCAAACGGCAACTTATTCCCTACATAGTGCACTACTTTTGACTAAGGTCAGTTTTGGTCAGTTTTGCCCTTGGGCCCTGGTCAAAAGTAGTGCAAAATATAAAGGGAATAGGGTGCCATTTGGGACACAGCCATGGTCTCACACACAATCAACCTCCTCATGGGGTGTATATACAGTATATGTACAGTACCAGTCAAAGGTTTGGACACACCTACTCATTCCAGAGTTTGTTCTACATTGTAGAATAATAGTGAAGACATCATAACTATGAAATAACACTTATGGAATCATGTAGTAACCAAAAAAGTGTTAAGATTCTTCAAAGTAGCGACCCTTTGCCTTGATGACAGCTTTGCACGCTCTTGGCACTCTCTCAACCAGATTCACAAGGTAGTCATCTGGAATGCATTTCAATTAACAGGTGTGCCTTGTGAAAAGTTAATTTGTGGAATTTCTTTCCTTCTTAATGCGTTTGAGCCAATCAGTTGTGTTGTGACTAGGGCTGTGGCGGTCGCGAAATTCTCAGTCGGTGATTGTCAAGCAAATAACTGTCGGCCTCACGGTAATTGAGCGTTAATTAACATAAACACATTTAGCTTCTCCTGGCTTCCACGCCTGCAAGCCATTTTAAAAAGTCTAATAAATCCATGTAGTATAGCCTACACCTTCACAATAAATCCATTATTTATTTTAGATAGGCCTAAAGAAGCATGATATGAAGAAAATGTAGTCTATTTCAGAAGAAAAGAATAGCATACTCTGAGTTGTCCTTATGTTAGGTCCTGATGTGGCTATGCCAAATGGCTGTGGGCTACACTAGTTCATTTAGCAGACAAGATTTGCTTATAATTCCGTGGCATTATTATATAGTATGAAGAATACAATTGATAGAAATATTTTTTCCAAGTGATTTGAGGGAGTGTGCAGGTGCGGCTATTCTGTGTTGAGCAGTTAACAAAGACATAGGTACTCCTATATGCTTAATTTAGAGTTATTCATGTAACTTTAGTTATTCTACAAAGTTTGGCCTATATGTGTAGATTTTTTATACATTGTAAAGCTGCACGATGAGACAAATGGTGATTTGAAAAACGTTGCTTGAAAGGCATGAGCTCAACTTTGTTTTTTTGTGCAGGCTGTACACACTCCAATAGTCTCTAATTCATCATTTGACAACCACTTGATAATGCCTCGAATTTCACAGCGGCATCCCCTTTGTGGCCGTAATGCACCCTAAAAAAATTAAAGCCTTTTGCAGCCCGGAGTGCTGCGTTGTGCCCTTCTCCCTGAGTGTGCTGCGCAATCCGAAGCATCTATCACTCACACAGCTCTCCGGCACGTGATCGGGTCTTTCTCACAGGCTACAAGTGAAGACAGACACATCAGGGACGCAACTGCGTGCTTCCTTATCCAATTCCGAGGTGCAAATTGAAGATATTGGAAGAAGTGTCGACAAGATGAGTAGGCCTAACGAACAGCTAAAGCACTAGCCTATTTCAGTCTACTCTCCCCCATAATACAAAAGTCGACCTATTCTATTCTGTGCGAGAAATAAATAATCCATACATAGTCTGGGACAGTGGGATGCGATAGATCCCAAATGAATACAACCACTAGCATCCCCAAAACTTTTTTATGCAGTGTGGCTGATGCAACAGATCAGAATATTTAGCTTAAAATGTTGATAAACTATTAGGCTATTTCTTCACATTATAAGCGCAGCAGTGCGCACATTATAGAAGGCTATAAGCGCAAATGTTTCATTAGCGGAAAACACCATTATCAAAAGTGACCGCAAATGCATTTATGCATTATGCAATCTTTATTGTGAAAATGATCTTCCCCAAACTTGAAACTCACACGCTGGCTATATATGCCAGTTGTAAAGCGGATTAATGTGCTTAACTTTAAGAAGTTATTTGGACACTTTAGTTGTGATACAAACCTTATTAAAACATATAGGCCTATGGGCTAGGCTACATGAGGTGTGCGACTATCATTCGAACAAGTCGCAAAAAAAGGCATTGTTTCTTATGCTGGGCATCATTCACAAGTGATAATATATAATTCACAAGTGATAGGCTAATATTAATATCAGACTATTCTTGATTTATTCTTGTCTTTACATATACTAAATAATATATGTGTGACATTTGTTTTGATTTAGAATGGACCATTATCATGCACCTGTACCAAAACGGGCACCCGGGAAAAAATAAATGTCATCTATGCACTTAAATAGCGAATGGAGGACGCTTTTCCCCTTGGTTTATTTTCATGCCAGCCTGGTAGGCTATACTCCTGTTGTAAATATAAGCAATGTGCTTAATATTAGGAGAGTTGAGAAGTAAATATAGTAGGCCTAGCCTATAGAAAGCTGAGGGAATCCTCCTCTTTTTAATAGCGGCCATCTCCCGCAATTGCATAGCCTAAAGAAATGTTAAGCAACATGAGTTCATGGGCTCTCATGAAGGGTTTGATTAGATTTTAAAAAGATTTGATGTCAGAGTAATTAGAGGGACAAAAGAGTGCTGAGTACCAGGCAGTTAGTAAGTTTGGTAGACTACTAATGACCAGCAGCAGCAGCATCAGAGCTTGGAGAAGCCTAATTACCATGACTAAATGGTCATGTGGAATTTGACTGCCTTCATGAATTGTGACTGCCGGTGTGGCGGTAATACGGTCACCGCAGCAGCCCTAGTTGTGACAAGGTAGGGGGTGGTATACAGAAGATAGCCCTATTTGGTAAAAGACCAAGTCCATATTATGGCAAGAACAGCTCAAATAAGCAAAGCAAAACGACAGTCTATCATTACTTTAACATTGTATAGTCTTAACATTCTGTATACTCCCCTACACCAAAAATAAAGCAGCTTAATTGAATTTTAAACCCCAATCTATTTTGCATGAAGAAACAACCTGTCATTCATCACAAACTTTGTGAATATCTGGGTTTTCCCTCTTCACAATGCAGAAAGATTGCATTTAATCAGTGGACACCACTCGTTTTTATTACAACACACCTGTCATAATTGTTTTCTTTTCCTTTATTGCTAAAGGTACTGCGTAGGTGTAAACATACATTTTTAGCAATAGATAGCACTTGTATAGCCTAAGAAAGTAGCAGAAAGTAGTTTTGAATGCATTTTATTGAAGGGAAATAATAACAGTCTTGAACTTTTTTGGCAACATAGTGATATATTCTTATATACTGTACAATGAGGAATTCAACTACAAAATACTAGTCTTCTCCCATTTTTTTAACCATTGCCCCTATCCACAAGGTGTATAAACAACAACAATAAATAAGAATAAAATAAGATAATAGATACAAAACAAAAACGTGAAGAACATAAATCAATAAACTCTAATTAGCACATGTAGGACAGTATGCAAGTGTGTGTGCATGGACTTTGCAGATGTATTTCTCACATGTGCAGGACATAGTATTTGTTTTACAGTCCTTCTTTGGGGGGGAATAATTGGCATCTCCTCCTCTTGCCTGCACCAGCTGCAGCCTCAGGTGGATCAGGACAAGAGTCAGCCCCCTGAACAGCTTTCACAAACGCTGCAGAGGCTGCTGTGCGGGGGAGGCGCTCCCTTCTTTGAATGTGTGGGGTTACAAGTGTCTTTCCCAGCTGCTCCAGGAACACCCTCCTCTTGTTCCGCTTATCAGGCATCCAGGTAGGGTTGATCTTGTTCAATATCATGAAGGCATTTACACATCAATGATGTTATGGAAGATGACCAGGGGCCAGCGGGCAGTCATCCTCCTGCAGCTGTAAGTTCCAATCACCTTGTCCAGGTTGTCCACGCCTCCTTTGTTGTGGTTGTAGTCCAGGATGATGGCTGGCTTCCTGTCCTCGCGATCACTGATCTCAGCCGTTTTGTGCAGTGTGCTCAGGAGGACCACATTATTGTTCCTCTTTGGGAGGTAAGAAACTAGAGTGGTGGTGAGGGTAAAGGCAAACTTTGATGAGAAGGCCTCTCTCCCCCTTGTTGCGAGGAGTGCAAGGGGGAGAGAGGCTTGTTCTTTCTAACTGCGCCAACCATGGTGATCTTCCTCTTCAGGAGCTGCTGGCTGAGCTCATCAGAGGTGAAGAAATTGTTACACGTGACATTGTGCCCCCTCAGTTCATCTGTCACATCAAGCACAACCCGCATCCCCTGGTTCTTCTCCGGGCCTCCACTGGTCAGCTTCCCTGTGTAGACTTGCATCTTCTAAGGGTAGCTGGATTGTGCATCACAGGCCACCCATATCTTGATGCCATACTTTGCTGGCTTTCTGGGCATATACTGCCGGAAAGGACAGCGACCTTTTGACAAAAGAGATTACTATCAGTAATTAGTATCAGTGTCACAGAAAACAATCACATAAATACATGATATTACAGCAATACATAATACAATTAACAGTGAAAATCACTTACATAGCAGATTTGAAAAAATGTTTTACCTCTGAATGCCTTGCAGGTCTTTACTCACGGGTATCAAATCGTAGCATTCTTGAGAAAGTGTGGTAGACTTTCAGTGGCATCGTGGAATGGAAAATTGCCCTTCCACTCTCTGCATCCCAGAGACTACATGTAGCCTTGTGACCTATACACACCCGCCAAGATTAGGAGCCCTATGTAGGCACGCAGGTCAATCTCATCCATCCTTTTCCAGTTGTCTCCAGGATGATTTTTTTGATGGCTGGTGTGATGAACATGTAGAATGTTGAGGCGATGTCCTGGGCAACTGCATGTCAAGTGGGCCCTGGGGTCATTCTTATGACATGTTGTGCCGCCATCCTGCCCTGGTTGTCATATGGTGACAAGGACCATGTTATTTTGCTGCTCTTTGACAAAAATGTCTCTCTTTCCGCTTGGGGGATTTTTCTTCATCTGAAGATGATGCATCGTGCTCTGGGTTGTATTCTTCCCCATCTTCTTCTTTAGATACCTCCTCCTCTTCTAAATCATTGTTCTCTTGTTCCACCTGGACAAAAAAAATGAACACTAGGAAACATCATCAAATTTCAAGTTGAAAAATTATAATTTAAGGAGTTTTCTCTTAAGACCCTTAAGACAACACAAGGGTTAAGACATGAAGGTCAGTCAATGCGGAAAATTTCAAGAACTTTAAAAGTTTCTTCAAGTGCAGTCGCAAAAACCATCAAGCTCTATGATGAAATTGGCTCTCATGAGGACCGCCACAGGAAAGGAAGATCCAGAGTTACCTCTGCTGCAGAGGATAAGTTCATGAGTTACCAGCCTTAGAAATTGCAGCCAAAATAAATGCTTCACAGAGTTCAAGTAAAATACACATCTCAACATCAACTGTTCAGAGGAGACTGCATAAATCAGGCTTTCATGGTCGAATTGCTACAAAGAAACCACTAATAAAGGACACCAACACGAAGAGGAGACTTGCTTGGGCCAAGAAACACAAGCAATGGACATTAGACCGGTGGAAATCTGTCCAATGGTCTGAAGACGCAGAGTAGGTGAACGGATGATCTCCCCTTGTGTGATTCCCACCATGAGACATGGAGGAGGAGGTGTGATGGTGTGGGGGGGGGGGGGGGTGCTTCCCTGGTGACACTGTCAATGATTTATTTAGAATTCAAGGCACACTTAACCAGCAGGCCTACCACAGCACTCTGCATCAACATGCCATCCCATCTGGTTTGCGCTTAGTGGGACTATCATTTGTTTTTCAACAGGACAATGACCCAAAACACACCTCCAGGCTGTGTAAGGGCTATTTGACCAAGAAGGACAGTGATGCAGTGCTGCATCAGATGACCTGGCCTTCACAATCACCCGACCTCAACCCAATTAAGATGGTTTGGGATGAGTTGGACCACATAGTGAAGGAAAAGCAGCCAAGAAGTGCTCAGCATATGTGGGAACTCCTTCAAGACTGTTGGGAAAGCATTCCAGGTAAAGCTGGTTGAGAGAATACCAAGAGTGTGCAAAACTGTCATCAAGGCAAAGGGTGGCTACTTTGTAGAATCTAAAATATATGTTGATTTGTTTAACACTTTTTTGGTTACTACATGATTCCATATGTGTTATTTCATAGTTTTGACGTCTTCACTATTATTCTACAATGTAGAAAATAAAGAAAAACCCTTGAATGAGTAAGTGTGTCCAAACTTTTGACTGGTACTGTATATAGATCATGAAGCAGGCATGCAAAGCTCACACAAACACTCTTTAAACATGCTTAAATATTTACACGTCTAACAACATGTCGCCTCCACCACCCAGGTGCGCTACGTGTTGGAGCCACGGAGACACTCCCAGGGCCACACGCTCACCTGCGTGGTGCGCCACCCAGCCCTGCAGACTGAGTTCAGGATACCCTACGTGCTCAATGTGCAGTGTGAGTGTTTTACATTTCTTTTATTTAACCTTTATTTATTTATTTATTGCCTAGTTGGCAAGTCAGTTGAGAACAAATTTGTATTTACAATGACGGTGTTTGGGGGGACCAGGCGGATAGGACAGCAGAGCAGTAGGGTCATTGAAATGGAACAATTAGATCACCTTTTACGTGATTAGTACAGTGCATTCGGAAGGTATTCAGACCCCTTGACTTTTTCCACATTTTGTTATTCTAAAATTGATTAAATAAAAAATGTCCCTCATCAATCTACACACAATACCCCATAATGACAAAGCGAAAACATGTTTTTAGAAATTTTAGCAAATGTATTAAAAATAAAAAACAGAACTACCTTATTTACATAAGTATTATCAGACCCTTTGCAATGACACTCGAAAGTGAGCTCAGGTGCATCTTGTTTCCATTGATCATCCTTGAGATGTTTCTACAACTTAATTGGAGTTCACCTGTGGTAAGTTTAATTGACTGGACATGATTTGGAAAGGCACACACCTGTCTATATAAGGTCCCACAGTTCATAGTGGATGTCAGAGCAAAAACCAAGCCATGAGGTGGAAGGAATTGTCTGTAGAGCTCCGAGACAAGATTGTGTCAAGGCACAGATCTGGGGTAGGATACCAAAACATTTCTGCAGCGTTGAAGGTCCCGAAGAAGACAGTGGCCTCCATCATTCTTAAATGGATAAAGTTTGGAACCACCAAGACTCTTTTTAAAGCTGGCTGCCCGGCCAAACTGAGCAATCGGGGGAGAAGGGCCTTGGTCAGGGATGTGACCAAGAACCCGATGGTCACTCTGACAGATCTCCAGAGTTCCTCTGTGGAGATGGGAGAACCTTCCAGAAGGACAACCATCTCTGCAGCACTCCACCAATCAGGCCTTTATGGTAGAGTGGCCAGACGAAAGCCACTGCTCAGTAAAAGGCACATGACAGCCAGGTTGGAGTTTGCCAAAAGTCGCCTAAAGGACTCAGACCATGAGAAACATTCTCTGATTCTCTGGTCTGTTGAAACCAGGATTGAACTCTTTGGCCTGAATACCAAGCGTCATGTCTGGAGGAAACCTGGCACCATCCCTAATGTGAAGGATGGTGGTGGCAGCATCATGCTGTAGGGATATTTTTCAGCGGCAGGGACTGGGAGATTGGCCAGGATCGAGGAAAAGATGAACAAAGTAAAGTACAGAGAGATCTTTGATGAAAACCTGCTCCAGGACCTCAGACTGTGGTGAACGTTCACCTTCCAACAGGACAACAAACCTAAGCACACAGCCAAGACAATGCAGAAGTGGCTTCGGGAAAAGCCTCTGAATGTCCTTGAGTGGCCCAGCCAGAGACCAGACTTGAACCCGATCTAACATCTCTGGAGAGACCTGAAAATAGCTGTGCAGCGACACTCCCCATCCAACCTGACAAAGCTTGAGAGGATCTGCAGAGAAGAATGGGAGAAACTCCCCAAATACAGGTGTGCCAAGCTTGTAGCATCATACCCAAGAAGACTCGAGTCTGTAATCGCCGCAAAAGGTGCTTAAGTAAATGTGTTATTTCATTAAAAAAATTAAATACAGTTGCAAAAATGTCTGATCGTGTTTTTCCCTTGTCATTATGGGGTATTGTGTGTAGATGAGGGGGGAAAAACAATTTAATCAATTTTAGAATAAGGCTGTAACGTATCAAAATGTGGAAAAAGTCAAGGGGTCTGAATTCTTTCTGAATGCACTGTATATAGAGCTGTGTGCCACTATGACAAGGAGAGGGGTAGCTCGCTATCTTTGTGTTCTGTTTGAGAGGGGTTGCTGTGCTGATAGGTGGGCTTTATGGTAGATGATTTGTCTTGTCTCAGAGACAGCTGCTGCTCATGTTTCAGCATGCGCTCTCTGACTACATAAAGATTTAGACAACTGCCACATGTATTAGTGAAGGGCTGCTGTCTGTATCTGATCTATAACCTGTCATGTCAATAGCCTGTTTTACAGTGCAGTATGCTCAGAGACCGGACCGACTCCCCATCTTCCCTCGTTTCCTCATAAAAGGGCCATTAAAGAGTCATCTTAATTTTATAATCATTGATGCATGCTTCCTTGGCAACCTGAACTGATGAATAGTGTATAGTATCTGTTTGGACTATGTGAGTGCAGGTTAATGAAGGCGTTTTATGAAATATTGATCAAGCAGCAGCAGCAGCAGCAGCAGCAGCAGGGGCAAGAGAGGTGGGTGCAGAAGGGTGGAGATGCAGAAAGGCGAGGTTAATACAGGAAGAGAAAGGCTTTGGAACTCAATAAATCATGTCAAATGCAGAGGCGGTGGATTTTAAGTGCCAAAGAAGCACAATTTCTCCACAAACAAAGTGCAAAGGTCAACAGGACGCATTCATAACGTCTTGTTCCCTGTGGCTTTGTACTGTAATACGTTCTGCCTGCTCACTCTTCAAAAGTCAAAGGGGGAAATTGGATACCAGAGTCATTGTTTACTACATGTATTACAGTACAGTCAGTGGCATCTGTCCTACCTCTACCTCTGGAACCTCTGGTTCTTTCTCTCTGTTCTGTTTGTTGCTGGTGGTGACTCTGGTATCTCCTCATTTTGACCTGTCTGATGTAGCCTCTCTCTCTCTCTCTCTCTCTCTCTCTCTCTCTCTCTCTCTCTCTCTCTCTCTCTCTCTCTCTCTCTCTCTCTCTCTCTCTCTCTCTCTCTCTCTCTCTCTCTCTCTCTCTCTCTCTCTCTCTCTCTCTCTCTCTCTCTCTCTCTCTCTCTCTCTCTCTCTCTCTCTCTCTCTCTCTCTCTCTCTCTCTCTCTCTCTCTCATCCAACAAAACCCCTGTGCTGTAGAATCCTTTTCCTCTGCTTTTTCATTTTGATTATCAGTTGTTTTGTTCTTATATTGCTTGCTTTTTCCCCCTGGGGCGAAAGCTAATTTGTCATCGCTGTGCTACAAGGGAGCACATTGGCTATTGTGTACAATGCACACTAGAGCATTTAAAAAAAAGTTTTTTATGAATCTCTTGTTTTGTAATGAACAAATATTCTTGGTCAGTTGTGTTATTAAAGGATCCTGATCATAGTGTATCTTATACAATAGGCCTACATGGTATGTACCCTAGTCTACTTTATTACAAAGTAGCTAAGTAACAAATAATAATTATAATAATTATAATAGGATTGTGCTTCTTTTCCAGTTGCTCCTGAGGTGACGGTGGTGGGATATGACCAGAACTGGTTTGTTGGTCAGGACAATGTGAAGCTGGACTGTGGAGCCAAAGCCAACCCACCTGCCCACCACTTCTCCTGGACCAGGTCAGGGTCCTCTAGCTAGCAGCTTACCCACCCACTACACCCCACAACATGCCATACACTGGCCGTGTCACAAATAGCACCCCATTCCCTATGTAGTTTGCTACTTTTGACCAGGGCACATAGTAGGGCACTATAATGAGAATAGGGTGCCATTTCGGACGTACCACTACTGTGATCATTGCTGGCTAGTAATATCCAGCAATGTTTGTATCCCTGTGTTTATATATGATCTCCTTTCTTAACAGGTTGGATGGGCCGATGCCTGACGGTGTGGATATAGTGAACAACACTTTTACTTTCACTCGTCCTCTGGAGAGAAATGACTCTGGACTGTACAGGTGTGAGGTGTCCAATGACATCGGTCCACGCGGTCAGGACGTTCATGTTTGGATACAAGGTGAGAAAGTATGGCCTTGGTTAAACCCTTCAGGCCCACCATGAGATTAAACAGGGCCTGTCTCCATTTGCACACATTTCAGACACCAGAGGAGAAAAGAGCAACACCAAACGTTAAAATTGTTGTGGTTTTGGCAACATTAGATATCTGTGATATCATTAGAGAGTGACTGTTTCACCCTTTGTTTTTAGGAACACAGTATGCACTAATATGCAACAATATGCCTACTTGTCAATGGGAGCACAGTGTGCAGCAATTTGCCCTTTTTTGTTTCTCTTGTTTGTTGTCCAAGGTAATTTTTCAGGGTTGGACACGATGAATAACACACAGATACAGTAACAGACGCTAGTATGTTCCCACCCCGTAAAAGGGCATGTGTGCTCCATGCTCTGCTGTAAGAGCTGGATGTTGTTTCCGTTCCACTCATCAAGAGATGACTAATGATATTTACTTTAATTGAATACACATTAATTAATGACTGACTCGCAAAACAGACAGCGGACCCCCCCCCAAAGCTCTATAAACATTGTTTTTCTAAATTTGGCCTCACTTGGCTACAGTACCAGGCTGTTCTGATGCAAGCGAGCACTGCTTGTAGAACACACAGCCAGCAGTTTCCCCATCCCCGCTCCCTCCTCTCCTCTCTCTCCCTCCTCTCGTCTCCCTCCTCCACCTCTCAGCACATATGAAAGCTGCAGGCTAAAGTTAAATGTAGACTTGGTTTCCTCTATCGTAATCGCTCTTCTTTCACCCCAGCTGCCAAACTAACCCTGATTCAGATGACCATCCTACCCATGCTAGATTACGGAGACTAATAATTTAATAATTGGCAGGTAAGGGTGCTCTCGAGCGGCGAGATGTTCTTCACCATTTGGCCATCAGATTTGCCACCAATGATCCTTATAGGACACATCACTGCACTCTATACTCCTTTGTAAACTGGTCATCTCTGTATACCTGTCGCAAGACCCACTGGTTGATGCTTATTTATAAAACCCTCTTAGGCCTCACTTCCCCCTATCTGAGATATCTACTGCAACCCACATCCTCCACATATAACACCTGTTCTGCCAGTCACATTCTGTTATAGATCCCCAAAGCACACACATCCATGGGTCGCTCCTCTTTTCAGTTCGCTGCAGCTAGCGACTGGAACGAGCTGCAACAAACGCTCAAACTGTAGGGCCCTATGATTTCCGCGATAAGGAAAATGCGGACGGAATCACGGAATTTGGTAATAAAAATGGAATCAACTGTAAAACTTGGAATATTGCAGAATTTACATAGTTTGGCTGATTATTGTAGTAACTTAAATTATTTCATAATTGTAAAATTACAGACGAGTAGGCGAGTAATAATTCCATTTTCGATTGGGGTGTTTGGGGGGGGGGGGGGGGGGGTTGGTCGATCGTGCGTGGGAACCTTACGTCACCTCACAACTTGGCTGTCACTTTGAGAAACATGTCGAAGAGGCGCCAATTCGTCAACAAAACAAAAAAAATCGACCCTGACCCCTATATTCAGAGCAGAGCAAAACCCAATGGACTATTATGAGTCAGGCGATAAGCTGTTTTGCAAATTCTGTCAACATACTATTGATTGGACCCGTAAAAATACGTGTGACAACCACTTAAAGTCTGAAGCCCATGTGAAGAACAGGGAAAAGCACCGTGTTACACGGAACCCAAACAGGCTACGCGCGTGCGCCATCGTGCATACATTTATTTTGTCCCACCACACCAAAAGCGATCACGACATGCAGGTTAAAATATCAAAACAAACTCTGAACCAATTATATTAATTTGGGGACAGGTCGAAAAGCATTAAACATTTATGGCAATTTTAGCTAGCTAGCTTGCTGTTGCTAGCTAATTTGTCCTATTTAGCTAGCTTGCTGTTGCTAGCTAATTTGTCCTGGGATATAAACATTGAGTTGTTATTTTACCTGAAATGCACAAGGTCCTTTACTCCACCAATTAATCCACACATAAAACGATCAACCGAATCGTTTCTAGTCATCTCTCCTCCTTCCAGGCCTTTTCTTCTCTTGACTTTATACTGCGATTGGCAACTTTCGTAAATTAGGTGCATTACCGCCACTGACCTCATTTGTCTTTCAGTCACCCACGTGGGTATAACCAATGAGGAGATGGCACGTGGGTACCTGCTTCTATAAACCAATGAGGAGATGGGAGAGGCAGGACTTGCAGCGCGATCTGTGTCAGAAATAGAACTGACTTCTATTTTAGCTCTTGGCAACGCAGACGCTCGTTGGCGCACGCGAGCAGTGTGGGTGCAATAATTGAATAATATAGATTTCTACATTTATTTTGCAACTCTGTAACACTGTTGTTTTGAAAGAGCATATGAATTAAATAAGTAAAGTGTCTGGACAAATACCAAAGGCTCTGTAAAGGAGTGAGGCTCTGGTAGAAAGTCAAGAGAAAAGGGAGATTTAAGAGGGTCAGACCAGTGTGTGTGCGTGTATGTGTGTGTATGTGTGTGTGTGTGAGATTAGTTATTCCCCTTTCTCTGGGAAGTCATGTGAGAAGATGAAACGCACGAGCAGTGTGGGTGCAATAATTGAATAACAAAGATTTCTACATTTATTTTGCAACGCTCACGCATGCGACGCGAGCGGTGTGGTCAGCCTGTTAGCCAGAGCATGCCTTTTCAAACGACAATTACTAGTGCAAGTGCATCAGCAGATTCAATACGATAATTTATTCAGGACTGTGTGGCTGTGTGCGCCGAGTCTGACATCCCCTTAGAAAAGCTAAGAAAGCTACGGCCGTTTCTAGTGAAGCATTGCAAACAGGGAGGAGAGTTACCAGAAAATGAGAGCAGCCTCCGTCAAACTCACCTGCCCCGTGTGTTCGACCAACATATGACTGCCGTTCTACTGAAGATCCGTGGGAAGAGGTTTACGGTGGTTGTTGACGAGACAACAGATGCAAGGGATTGCAGCGTTCTAACATCGTTATTGGTGAGTTAACTTAAATTGACAGTCTATTAATATACCGTTGCAATAGACTACATTTACATTCTGCAATGTGAATTGTCCGCATGCAAATTGTGATATTCCAAACGACAAGCTATCATGGTGAAATATAGCAATGCATAATGTCAGCAGCCGTCTGCCTCTCCATCTAGCTAACTATCGCAGTATCTATATTGTGCTTACACTTAATTTAAATAACACTTATTTTGTCACAAAATTCTTTTAGGTTAAAACATAATTAAAGTTGTTCCTTATCTTTCATTGCAGGCGTTGAAAACCAGTACTTTCTGGTGGATGTCATTTTCATGGACAGATGCAACTACTCAATGTTTTCCCAGCTATACAGTGGCTTGCGAAAGTATTCACCCCCTTGGCATTTTTCCTATTTTGTTGCCTTACAACCTGGAATTAAAATCGATTTTGTGGGGGTTTGTATCATTTGATTTAAACAACATGCCTACCACTTTGAAGATACAATTATTTATTTTTTTGTGAAACAAACAACAAATAAGACAAAAAAACAGAAAACTTGAGTGTGCATAACTATTCACCCCTCCCTAAGTCAATACTTTGTAGAGCCACTTTTTGCAGCAATTACAGCTGAAAGTCTCTTGGGGTATGTCTCTATAAGCTTGGCACATCTAGCCACGGGGATTTCTGCCCATTCTTCAAGGCAAAACTGCTCCAGCTCCTTCAAGTTGGATGGGTTCCGCTGGTGTACAGCAATCTTTAAGTCATACCACAGATTCTCAATTGGATTGAGGTCTGGGCTTCCAAGACATTTAAATGTTTCCCCTTAAACCACTCCAGTGTTGCTTTAGCAGTATGCTTTGTGTTGTTGTCCTGCTGGAAGGTGAACCTCCGTCCCAGTCTCAAATCTCTGGAAGACTGAATCCATCATTCCTTAAATTCTGACCAGTTTACCAGTCCCTGCCGATGAAAAACAACCCCACAGCATGATGCTGCCACAACCATGTTTCACAGTGGGGATGGTGTTTTCGGAGGTGATGAGAGGTGTTGGGTTTGTGCCAGACATAGCAAAAAAGATCAATTTTAGTTTCATCTGACCAGAGTACCTTCTTCCATATGTTTGGGGAGTCTCCCACATGCCTTTTGGCGAACACCAAATGTGTTTGCTTATTTTTTTCTTTTAGCAATGGCTTTTTTCTGGCCACTTCCGTAAAGCCGAGCTCTGTGGAGTGTACGGCTTAAAGTGGTTCTATGGACAGATACGCCAATCTCTGCTGTGGAGCTTTGTAGCTCCTTCAGGGTTATCTTTGGTCTCTTTGTTGCCTCTCTGGTTAATGCCCTCCTTGCTTGGTCCGTAAGTTTTGGTCGGCGGCCCTCTCTTGGCAGGTTTATTGTATTCTTTCCATGTTTTAATAATGGATTTAACAGTGCTCCGTGGGATGTTCAAGGTTTCAGATATTTTTTTATAACCCAACCCTGATCGGTTCTTCTCCACAACTTTGTCCCTGACCTGTTTGGAGAGCTCCTTGGTCTTCATGGTGCCGCTTGCTTGGTGGTGCTTCTTGCTTAGTGGTGTTGCAGACTCTGGGGCCTTTCAGAACAGGTGTATATATACTGAGATCATGTGGCAGATCATGTGACAGTTAGATTGCACACAGGTGGACTTTATTTAACTAATTATGTGACTTCTGAAGGAAATTGGTTGCAGTAGATCTTATTTAGGGAGTGAATACACACCACAAATTTCACTTCACCAATTTGGACTATTTTGTCTATGTCCATTACATGAAATCCAAATCAAATCCATTTAAATTAAAGGTTGTAATGCAACAAAATAGGAAAACCGCCAAGGGGGATGAATACTTTTGCAAGGCACTAGCCTCCCTCCACAGCAACAATCTGAACCTGAATGATGCCTGGGCAGTGGTCACAGATAATGACTCCTACTGCCTGAAGGCATACAAGGAGGTTCTGAAAGGAGTGATGCCCAACAGTGTCCATGTAACTTGTCTCTACCATGTCATCAATCTGGTGGGTGAGACCTGGCAGCGCTACAAATATTTCTCTGAAGTTGCATCACTTGTGACATGGATGAGATCTGTCTTCTTCAAGAAGCCTGTCAGAAAGAGAAGATAGGTGAGCTTCCTCATTGTGAAGGAGTTTGTGCAGGTCAAGGCTCCTCCTGAAGCAGTGAGCACCCGATGGAATAGCTGGTGTGAGGCAGTGAAGTACCATGCAGAGCATGTTCATCTGTACAGAGTTTTTGTTGGCAGAAAAGTCATCATCCCAGGCAGTCACAAACATCCTCAGCCAGCTGGAAATGGAGGAGAAGGTTGCTGCATTGTTGTCTAGATTCTTGCATTACTTTTTTCATTTATAATGAAACACTGAATTGAAGCATTTTCCTTGATAAAAAATAGTGCAATGTTGTGTTGCATCATTACAAATGTACTGTTATATCTTATTAAATTGTTGACGTTTTATTCATTCACATTATTACACTCTTTCTGATGATACAATTAGCGTAAATTGTAAAACACAGAATTCAGAAAAATGGAAAAAACGGAATTTGGGATAAATAAAATGTAATTTGGAGGGGGAAAAACAGATTTCATAGGGCCCTAAAACTGAACAGTTTTATCTCAATCTCTTCATTCAAAGACTCAGTCCTGGACACTCTTACTGACAGTTGTGGCTGCTTTGTGTGATGTATTGTTGTCTCTACCTTCTTGCCCTTTGTGCTGTTGTCTGTGCCCAATAATGTTTGTACCATGTTTTGTGCTACTACCATGTTGTGTTGCTACCATGTTGTTATGTTGTGTTGCTACCATGCTGTGTTATCATGTGTTGCTGCCTTGCTGTTTTGTCTTAGGTCTCTCTTTATGTAGTGTTGTGTTGTCTCGTCATGATGTGTGTTTTGTCCTATATTTATTTATTTTAAATGTTTAATCCCAGACCCCGTCCCCGCAGGATGCCTTCTGCCTTTTGGTAGGCTGTCATTGTAAATAAGAATGTGTTCTTAACTGACTTGCCTAGTTAAATAAAGGTTAAATAATAAAATAAAAAATCCTCTTCTCGTCTCCCTCTTCTCGTCTCCCTCCTCTCATCTCCCTCCTTTCTTTTCATGTTTGGCTTCTCTATTATTCTTTATGTATGGAGCATGAGAACTGTGCTCCCCTTGTATTTTAATTTCCCCTTTCCTTCTAATCTATATTCTAACATAATGACTCCTACTCTTGGACACATTCTCCCCTGGCACACAATCTCTCTGATTTCTCACTGAGAGGGAGAGCAGGCTGGAGGAGCCTCAAACTAAAGCAGGTGGTCAGTCTTCATCTGTGAGTAGGCCGGGTTTAGACCGGTCTTGCTCGTTCGAAAACTATGTGTACGCCCCAAATTATACCCTGTTCCCTATATAGTGCACTACTTTTGACCAGGACCCATAGAGGCGCACACATAGTTTTCGAGCAAGCAGGACTCCAGGGAATAGGGTGCCATTTGGGACAAAGTCTAAAGCTTGGTTGACACCCTGTCTAGGAAGAACTTGCACTGAGCAATTTGGCCTCCAAGCCAACAACATGGAGGAGTCCGGCATATGCCGCTTCTCTCACTCTGAGCCCATGTGGACATGGATGCATTCAGACCTAAGCCACAGTAGCAGGCAGCCAGAGCATGTTTCATCCCCGCCCTTCTCCTTCGTGGCTGTCTCAGATACACAGTGGTGTTTCCACAGTGTCCTACATGGTGGGCTGCAGGAGATGTGTCCCAAATGGCACCCTATCCCCTATACAGTGCATTACCTTCGACCATGGAGGGTGTATATTGTGCCTATATTGTCCCCTGGTGCTCAGTGCTCCCCATCATACACCATGTCCCTCTCTAGCTACCAGGATGAGATGGCTCTGCAGTGGATAGCAGCCGTCTTACGTGCTCCTGACCAATTCTGCTAATTTTCTTTATTTTTTCGCTGAGATAAACTTTTTTTGTACATAATTTTCCCGCCATCATTTCCTATAACCTCGTACCCCTGCACATTGACTCTGTACTGGTACCCCATGTATATAGCTAGGTTATCGTTACTCATTGTGTATTTATTCCTTGTGTTTCTATTTTTTTATTTGGATTGTTGGGAAGGACCCGTAAGTAGGCATTTCATCTGTTGTTTATGAATCATGTGACAAATAAAATGTGATTTGATATGAGGAGATCCAGCTGGGGAGGTTGGAGGTGGTTGTCTAAGGCTAAGGAGGAGGCGTTATAGATCAGCTCACTGACCTTGAGCTGCCTCTCTCCTCCCCCTTCTCCCTCTTTACATTATCACTGGTCTCTTAGTCACTGCTTTACAATTGCAGGTTAGTTAGATTCTTGCTAAGTCAGGTAAATTGCAGCCAAGATGTAATTAGCTAAAGGCTATGCTTGCTGCCATCCTGGTTGCATTTGATCAGTTGTAGCTTAGATTCCAGTGTTAAGTGGAGATACAAAGCAGTCCTAGTGCAGCTTAGACTTCAGTTTATTTATTTTTTATTTCACCTTTATTTAACCAGGTAGGCTAGTTGAGAACAAGTTCTCATTTGCAACTGCGACCTGGCCAAGATAAAGCAAAGCAGTTCGACACATACAACAACACAGAGTTACACATGGAATAAACAAACATACAATCAATAATACAGTAGAAAAATCTATATACAGCATGTGCAAATGAGGTAGGATAAGAGAGGTAAGGCAATAAATAGGCCATGGTGGCAAAGTAATTACAATATAGCAATTAAACACTGGAATGGTAGGATGTGCAGAAGATTAATGTGCAAGTTGAGATACTGGGGTGCAAAGGAGCAAGATAAATAAATAAATACAGTATGGGGATGAGGTAGATTGGATGGTCTATTTACAGATGAGCTATGTACAGGTGCAATGATCTGTGAGCTGCTCTGACAGCTGGTGCTTAAAGCTAGTGAGGGAGATAAGAGTCTCCAGCTTCAGAGATTTTTGCAGTTTGTTCCAGTCATTGGCAGCAGAGAACTGGAAGGAGTGTGTTCAGTGTTAAGTGGAGATACAAAGCAGTCCTAGTGCAGCTTAGACTCCAGTGTTAAGTGGAGATACAAAACAGTCCTAGTGCAGCTTAGACTCCAGTGTTAAGTGGAGATACAAAACAGTCCTAGTGCAGCTTAGACTCCAGTGTTAAGTGGAGATACAAAGCAGTCCTAGTGCAGCTTAGACTCCAGTGTTAAGTGGAGATACAAAGCAGTCCTAGTGCAGCTTAGACTCCAGTGTTAAGTGGAGATACAAAGCAGTCCTAGTGCAGCTTAGACTCCAGTGTTAAGTGGAGATACAAAGCAGTCCTAGTGCAGCTTAGACTCCAGTGTTAAGTGGAGATACAAAGCAGTCCTAGTGCAGCTTAGACTCCAGTGTTAAGTGGAGATACAAAGCAGTCCTAGTGCAGCTTAGACTCCAGTGTTGTGGAGATACAAAGCAGTCCTAGTGCAGCTTAGACTCCAGTGTTAAGTGAAGATACAAAGCAGTCCTAGTGCAGCTTTTATTGCTTCTTTGTAGTCAGGCTCTTGATGTTTCTAGAGAAACAGGGTCAGGCTGCTTTTTGTCCTGAAGAGAGGTCAATATTCAGACACAGTAACCCCCTCTCTCTCTATCTCTCTCTCTCTGTCTCTCATTTCAATTCAAGGGGTTTTATTGGCATGGGAAACATATGTTTACATTGCCAAAGCAAGTGAAATAGATAATAAACAAAAATGAAATAAACAATGACAAATTAATAGTAAACATTACATTCACAAAAGTTCCAAAACAATAAAGGCATTTCAAATGTCATTTTGTCTATATACAGTGTTGTAATGATGTCTCTGTCTCTGTCTTTGTTTCTTTCTCTCTCTGTCTCTGGGTGTCATCACAGTAATTAACCACTGAAGGACAAATCAGAGGCCGAACCTCACATCGATCACACACGGTTTAATCTTCTCACATGACTTCCCAGAGAGAGGAGATTAACTAATCTCACACACACACACACACACCCACACACACTCTGGTCTGACCCTCTTAAATCTCCTTTTTCTCTTGACTTTCTACCAGAGCCTCACTCCTTTACAGAGCCTTTGGTATTTGTCCAGACACTTTAATAATTTAATTCATATGCTCTTTCAAAACAACAGTGTTACAGAGTTGCAAAATAAATGTAGAAATCTATATTATTCAATTATTGCACCCACACTGCTCGCGCGCGCCAATGAAAGTTGCCAATCGCAATATAAAGTCAAGAGAAGAAAAGGCCTGGAAGGAGGAGAGATGACTAGAAACGATTCGGTTGACCGTTTTATGTGTGGATTAATTGGTGGAGTAAAGGACCTTGTGCATTTCAGGTAAACTAACAACTCAATGTTTATATCCCAGGACAAATTAGCTAGCAACAGCAAGCTAGCTAAATAGGACAAATTAGCTAGCAAGTGCAAGCTAGCTAGCTAAATTGCCATAAATGTTTAATGCTTTTCGACCTGTCCCCAAATTAATATAATAGGTTCAGAGTTTGTTTTGATATTTTAACCTGCATGTCGTGATCGCGTTTGGTGTGGGGGGACAAAATACATTTATGCATGATGGAGCACGCGCCTAGCCAGTTTGGGTTCCGTGATAGAATTTCAATTAAGACTAAAGCTTTTTTGTGAACTTTCATTTTCTAAATGTTATTTTCACAGGATATAAACATTTGTGTATTCTATTTGTTCTGTATTCAATGATTATACTGTGTCACCTGTCAGATTCATACTAAAGACATTATTAACTGACATTGTTTTTTTTCTTCTCTGTCATGCCATTCCCTCCCTCCATAAACCCTCATCTCTGCCCCCCCTCCTCTCTCTCTCACACACCCATCCTCTATCCATCCATCAGATCCTCCCCCCACCACGGCACCAGTCGCCACAACCTCTACTCCCCTCTTCCTGGACACTAGTGACACCAGCACGGCCCCCAACAAGCGTCGAGGAGCGAGCGGCCACTCCACCTCACCCACTCTGTCCTCCCAGTCAGACAGCAGCCTGGGTACCATAGTGGGCGGGGCTGTGGGTGGGGTCCTGTTCCTGGTGCTGCTGCTGATCCTGGCCGGAGCCTGCTTCATGCGCCAGCGGAGGACCTTCAGGGGGGACTACTACACCAAGCAGTACCTGGGCCCCTCCGACATGCAGAAGGAGTCCCAGCTGGACGTGCTCCAGCCCCACGAGCTGCAGGAGGTCTACGGGGACGGGCAGAACTCTACCTACAAGGGCAGCCAGGAGCTGAAACCCAAGCCGGGACTGGGAGGGGACATAATTTACCCTAACGACATCCAGGACAGGGATGATTGGGGCGACGGCCACAGGGGCCTCCGGGAGGGCAGCTACTTCCCTGCTGAGAACCAAAACACCATCCACCACCCCAGAGGGCTGCCCGTTCACACCCCCACAGTGACCAACGGCTCTCCCTACCTGCCGGAGGACTGCTTTGACAACGGCACAGACAGCGAATATGTGTCCCACATGGATGGGTCTGTGATCTCACGCAGGGAGTGGTATGTCTGAGAGCTCTAGGGGAGCTGGAAAATACCTTTTGGCTCAAAAAGACTTGGTGAGACAATAATTTAACAAGCGTTAAAATAGATATATTATAGAGAATTTATATCAATTCAATAAACAGACTCTAATAGACAAGAATGAACATTCCCGGTTCATTTTTGTGCTCTGACTCTAACCACTGACCCTAAGGACTTCTATATGACTTCCATATGGAGTGTGTTATAACGTCGTGGCATCTCAACAGATGATCGCAGGCTGGGAATGGCAGTAATCTGCTGTCATTATCGGCTTAACTTTAGAACTAGGGTTCATTTGGCAAGGGTTTCTCTGTACTACGTTGTTTCAACAGATGTGAGCAGTTCACATTTGTGTCTTTCTGCTTTTATGTATGTAAACACCTGTCTGGCATTTTAGCCCTCATTAGTGAAATATTTCTGTCCTTTTTTAACATTCTGAACTATGTTGCATCAATTCAAACCCCTCATATTCAATGACATTTCCCCCAAAATGTACACTTTATTGCTTGCCTGTAATCATATGACTTTTTCATAAAGGTGCAATTCTGGTTGCTTCTTGCTGTTGAGAACACCTAAATCAGATTGTTATATTTGAGTGCTGAAACTGTTATGTGAAAGGGAAAAGGATTCAACAATATGACAATTTGACAAGTTTATGGTTCTAGATGACAATAGAACATATCCACATGTTGATGTGAGCAGGATGTACAGTGATATTGTCAGGACTATGGGACGTGACAGGACTCCATTAGGCACATCGGAGGAACAAATCTCAAGCTTTGCATCTATTTAGGACAGTTTATTGGACATGTTCTTTAGCATTGTGTCCCAACTGGCACCCTATTCCCTATACACTCAGTGGCCAGTTTATTAGGTACACCCATCTAGTCCTGACTCCGCTATCAGCATGACGCAATAGGAACCCGAGATTCATCGGACCAGGCAATGTTTTTCTACTCCTCAATTGTCCAGTGTTGGTGACCACTTCTTCTTGTTTTTGGCTGATAGGAGTGGAACCTGGTACAGTGTGTGTCATTGTGATCTGTGATGGATTTTTTCCAGTACACAACCAGGCACCATGACATGGTCTGTGTCCCAAATGGCACCCTATTCCTTACGTAGTGCAGTACTTTTGAACAGAGCCATATGAGCCCTGGTCATAAGTAGTGCACTATATAGGGAATATGGTGCTATTTGGGACACTGACCATGATGTTAATGCTACTAAAGGGTTGACATCACCAATGGTCTCATCACCATTAGCTTGTATTGACCTAGCATTTCCTGTTCCTTCTCAGCCGGCTGCTTCATTCTACCTGAGAAACTAAAGGATCAAAGTGGCCTCTCTAAAGCCTTGCCATTAAAGGAAAGCGATCTCTTCAGTCAACGGGTCAGGGGGTGGAGAGCATTTATGTATACACTGACTGTTGGAGGAGGGGGTTAAAGAGGTGGTAATCTCCCTGTGGCATTTCCAGATGGGGCTTGGTGGGGCTTGGTTTTTGCCTGAGGTTGCTTTGTTTCTCCTTGTGGGGTTTTGCAGATTGAGGGCACACTCTTTTTAATTTGATCCTTATTATTTTTTGCTCCCAACCCTTTGGTGGTTTATAAAACACTTGCATATCACACACACACACCACATGCTGCCTACTGCCTAGACCACTCCAACCCTGCCATGTTCAAAGCCCAGCCCTCACCTCAAAGTTTTAGCTTTTTAATTAACTTCTCTTCCTTGGATGGACATCGCAAATGTTTGACCTCAGTGATGTGTAGAGCATCTGTGTATGCAAGCACACTCACGTTTTTTATCTGTTTGATTCAAGGCTTCCAGCGTGTGCCTGACTAAAATGAACAGAGCCCCTCTGAAAACTTTTCTTAACTTAGCTACTGCTCAGACATCCACCCCCAGGGGTTGTGGGCACGTAGGCTAAATACAATGCAGGGATACATTCTCATGTCTTTTACTGTCTGTCTGTACACACAATATGAGGTTAGCTTGGTCTTACTCCCTATTTTGAACATTTGTTCAAATACAGGCTGGTCTTTGACATGTCATTTCATTTGGAGTAGAAGAAAGTGATTGAATGTCTAATGAAATTCTTTTTTTATTTTTTATTTTTTTGGCAAAGCTTTTGTTTTCAAGTTGACCATGTTTGGAAGGGGAAGAGATTAAGTTATTGTTGTGCCTATACTGCCTTCCTTTCGTTTGAATCCTTTATTGTTTATTCTTCTGCTTATGTATATATGTTCATGGTTTTTATGTGTGATGATATCAGCCTGATTGTCGGGAAGACATTTGATTCATGTGTTGATTTTAAGTCCTGAATGCCTCTGGAGAGAAAGGTTGGTGCCTTATGTCTTTCTTTGTAATATTTATGATTTTGTTGCTTGTTTTTAAACCAGCGTAGTTGACTTAAGGTGAATTGTTTAGCCTTATACACACAGACTCTTGTAGCAGCTCTTGTAGCAGCTCAAGTTGCAATGTACCTAAAAATTGTATTTCACTGGAAAATTACATGGGTAGTACTTTGTTAGTACTAAGCAGGCCAGAATCATAGTCAATATTATTGTTTTGTAAATATGCTGGCTGTTTTTTTATTATTCTTTATTAAAAAAAATGTATTTTTTGTCTGAAATTGTCACAGAGCATTTCGATTATTTGAAGGTCATTTAAAATACGAGCACTAGTCTGTTAGTACTGGGGAGTTTTCCTCTTTCACTTCATTTTACAAGATATTAGTTCTCAAAGGTTTGACTAATTATTTTGTTGCCATTGTGCTATTAATTGGTTTGTCAAAAATCACATTGGAAACAAGGGATAGATAATTGTTCTCTGTTTGTAATAAAAGAGCATCTTATCTGAATCATACTGAACTGTGTTGTCCCATAGGTTTATATTCATACCTCTTTTGCAGTGATAGTCTGCAATATCTTCTTTAACCTCAAATCACATATCAGGAACAAATACGCTTTATGGATATAAGAACAGGTGTTTTGTTTTCCTACTAATCTTTTTGTTTCTTGGCCCATAACGTGTCATCTGATTGCATTGGAAGAGGCTGCATTTTGTGTCCCAAATGGCACCCTATTCCCTATATAGTCCACTACTTTTGACCAGTGCTCTATGGGACAGAAGAGAAGGGTGGAGGCCCAATGGGCTCGGGTCAAAAGTAATGCACTATATAGGGAATAGGGTGCCATTTGGGGGACACAGTTCAGCATCTTCCAATGCAATCAGATGACACTTTATGGGCCAAGAAAAAAACTAGGGACAAAGGTGTTCCCCTCACTCAGACCTTAACCCATCTATCTCTGTCACCCTCAGCAGCCTCCACACCTGTGGTGATCAGTTACTGACCCATCACCTCTCTCCTGTCCCAGTCAGCACCCTCTCCATCACTGACATAGAGAATAGACCCACCCGCTGCCTTTGTGATGGACAAATGGATCACACCTGTACTGGGATAGGTGGTTGAGTTTGTTTGCTGACCACCCACAGTCCTAGCAGGTTTTCCTCTTGTATCTATTGACATTAACCTGTCTCCAAGCCCATTTGTCACCAATGAGGTCTTGAGTGATTGCTGCAAGACGAGTCGCATTATTTTGTTGGTCTTGATTTGGCGTAAAAATAAAGCCTTATTGCATGATGTTTCAGGGCGGGCTTTTCCTCTGCACCAATAGGAAATTGTATAATGTGTTTATATCCCACTTTTATTTACCATATTAAATGACTGGTTAGACTTGAGTTGAAAAAAGAAATGTATCCTATCAAACTGCGTGATGTTCACTAAAGGGCCCCTTTGTTACTTAATCGCCCATAAGTTTCTATACTCCCCAGTTTGGCCTCTTCTTCCTCTAAGTGTTGGTATCTAATCCTCTGTGTTAACCTGCTTCTGGAGGTGGCATGAAGAGTATCATTGTCTGTTATTCAATGAAGCCAGAGTGACACTCACTTCCCTCCATCCCAGGTAAAGAGAGAGAGAGGAGAGAAACCAGATCCCTAATCTTCTCTGGCATGTCAGGCTGAAATCTTCCCTCTTACAGTCTTGGTGTGTGTCCCAAATGGCACCCTATTCCCTGTATAGTACACTGCTTTTGACCAGGGCTCACTACATACGGAATAAGGAGCCATTTGGTCCACAGCCTTTCTCTGCTTTCATCACTTGACTGGTAACAGTGGCCCAAACACACCCTGTACCGCTCTCTATTACCGTCACATTGCCTAACTGGGATAACCCCGGCCTAATTCATCACTGTTACTATCTGCGTGTTTGTGCAGGCTGCAGGAGTAAATAGCTCTGTTGGTGGGCTTCAGTTGCTCTTTGTCTCTCTCTCTCTTGCATCTCCGCAGCTGTCTTGGTTTGTGTTTTTTCACACTTAATGAATCTGTCGGCAAATGTGTTTTGCTTTTGTTACCTTGTAAAACAGCAGTCAACACTTTCAATATTCTTGGTAGACCCCACCCAATGTTTGAGTCTTGCCATGCGGTGGTTTCTAATAGTCCATTGCAACTATGCTGGTAGAAAAAAGGGCGGTTTGTTTGCTTAGATGTGCTGTGTGTTATTTTGTCATGCTGCAGGATATCTTGAAATTTACCAGTAGCCAATAATGAAAGCAGATCAAAGGCCAGGTTTCTCGGGTTTTTTTGGACTGGATTTGGCTCCCAATCATTTAGATAAGAGTAGAGAGAAGGCAACTTCCAGTCTCTGCGTCTATCCCTCCACTGCCTTCAAATAAACAACCCAACAATTATTAGCTAATGAACACGACCCGAGCACAAAGGAGAGAACATCAAAGGCCAAAGCTGACAAATAACGAAATGCTGTAGATGGTGGGAGAGTGCAGAGCAGTTATATATCTTTATGTACATATTCTTCATTCCTTTACACTTGTGTGTATAAGGTAGTAGTTGTGGAATTGTTAGGTTAGATTACTCGTTGGTTATTACTGCATTGTCGGAACTAGAAGCACAAGCATTTCGCTACACTCACATTAACATCTGATAACCATGTGTATGTGACAAATAACATTTGATTTGATTTGATTTGAGTTACAACAAATATTTTGTCACGTGGCCATCGCCGGCCGGGCCAGCTCTCATTGGTGTGCTGTAATGAGAACTGCGGACTGCAGAACACCAACAGCAGAGATACTATGTCATGGCAGAGTGAGAAACAACTCTCTGCTGTCTGTCAGATGGGTGTCGTGATCTGATCATACTGCCCAGTTTGGAAAGAGGAGCCTCACAGTCCCAGATTAACACACTCCACCTCTGAGAGAAGCGGGTCGACAGACGAGGTTCTCCTTACATCAGCAGTGGAGTGCTGTCTCCACGGCGACTCGGTTCAGTGCATTCCATACAGCAGGCCAGGCCATGAAGATGGTTTAGGGTATACTTCTGAAGCCTTTGTTTTTCACCATTTTCCTCTCCTCTATAAAACTGACATCTCTCCTTCTTTACGTGTTTGGCAGACATTATGTAAACCTGGAAACATGCAGTCTCTATTGTATGACTCCTTGCCCATAAGTTTCTATCCTCCCTTAGTCCCTTTTTACCTTTTGAAATCAGACGTGGCTAGATGTGGAGTACATTAAGTAATTTGCATGAGTGAAACTTATTGCGTTCATTTAACAATTACCGCGAAATGAACAGGGCAATTTAGGAAAGAAAGAAGTAGCCTTTTTTTGTTTTAATGAATTGGTGGATATTAATTGTTTTCGGATAAAGGCTTGCATTTGGGAAAAGACTGAGTAAGGACAGCAAAACAAAAGCCCCTTTGTACTGAGCACCTACTCTGAGACTGGGAGCAAGGACAATGAAGGTTTCATTGATGAACTACATTGTTCCTTGAGATCAGTTCAGACTGAGGGCCTTTTACAGATTATACGCTACCATAGCTGTGCAGTTCCCAGCCTGCTCTCGCTCTCTGCTGGATCAGAAGATAGCTGTGTTTGTCTCTTTCCCACTGAGTCAGAAAGTTGTAAAGAGACGGTGGAGAGTGATTGGAGCTTACAGTATCCCTCCGAGGACAGTACTACAATAATCTACTTCAGGCATATTGTGTCTACTCTATTCTCAGAGTCCAGAGGATGTGCAGTATGGTCAGAACTGTCTTTGGAAACCATAGGTCTGTAGATCAGGGTCTTATGACAGCCATGGGCCAAATGCCCCTTTGATAAAATCCACCACTATGCATCTCTACATCCCATGCCTGCAATAGCTAGCCTGAGTGCCAGTTTGTTTGTGCTATCATGCCAACTCATTGTCATGCCAATGACAACAATGGAGTTGGCAAGAGAACAAAATATCTGGGACCAGGCTATGAAAAAGCTACTTCAACACAAAAACATTGACATGCTACAATGAATGCAGGCAGGGGCAGAGAGCTGCATGCTTTCACATAGGAGGGATTAAGCAACTTCTAATTGGGCTCATGGCATGCAAGGGGCTGTGATCAGAATGGGTGGGCAGCCATCGCACTGGGACGTGACAACAAGACCCCCACATCCCCCGGCATTGTTCTCCAATGCTGGAGCACATATAATCCTCAATGGATTTTAATGCTTCAAGTCCAAACAATGCAATGGTCCCTGGGAAATATCCATGGAGTAGCCTACAAAAAAAACAACAGAACGAGGGAAAGCACGTGGAGGTGGAGGCTCAGATACTACTATGGTAGTAGGACTGGCCTGGAGTAAGTCGATTATAGTTATACCATCTAATGTCCATACATGACTTGGTAATGTGTTGGACAAAAAAGGAACATAATGCATTCGGATATCATAAGACATAATTGTCCTGACTGACGTAACAAACGAGCCAAGATAGTCAGAGATAGAGTCTGCATTCCATACGACACCCTACTTTTGACCAGGACCCATCTCTGGTCAAAATTAGTGCACTACATAGGTAATAGGGTGCCAGAGAGCACCACCTGTCCAGGGATTTACCCTGGCTGCCTGAAAGGTTGTCTGTCGGCCATGTTGTTCTTTAAAGATCTGCTGCTGTAATCCTTAGCATTATAGCTGTGTTTATTCCACCTGTCCTCTGGCTGTCCGTCGTTCAAGGACAGGCCCTCCTCCTGACACAGACAGCTGAGGAGCAACAGTGACCACAGTAGTAGACACCACACCACCCACTTCATGTCTCATCCCTCCTACTCTCAAACGTTGTGCTCTGCTGTTTGTTTGCTCACAGACTGACACTATTGTCTTCTTATAGAACACTTGTCATATTGTCTATGATTGTCTCCTCTAGTACCAGCTGTGCCTTTGTACATGTGACACCACACATCCTATGACTCCTGCTTTGATGATGAAGCTCACAGCCAAGAGAGTTGTAGGTTTTGTTTGAGCATCACTTGAGATTGCTGTCTCAGATATTAGTTCAAAGCCCTAATGCACTAACAGTGCTCTATGCCTGCTTTCACTACTCAAGGACTTGCTCTCCAGAACTACTTTTGTTAGCCTTAGATTTTCTGATAGTTTGCCTTACAGATAAGTTAAATCCATTGTAATAGTTTTAAGGTCTGTCCGTTGTAAGAAAGACAGAGGCACTTTTTGACTTATTTAAACACAACCAGTACCGTATACAGCATGGTAGATGATGAAAAAAATCACACAAAGGGAGCAAAGAAATACCATTGTTCCGCAACTAAACACAGACGTGTGTTACAGCGGAGGGGAAGGTGAGGTGAAAACAACTGATGTCAAAGCTAATAAAATGCATGAAATATAAAGGAAGGGGATGTGAGAGGCCCCATCTAGAGGCCTTTCAAGGCGAGCAGCGTGAAGTCCTAATTACAGGGACTTAACACTGGCCTGTGCTGCACTCACGCTGCGCTGGTCTGGAGTTTAGACCTGCTGCTCCCGCTGCTAGGAGGAAGGAAAAGAGACTGACTGACCCTTTTTCTGCAGGCTGTGGATGTTTCCCAATGGAACCCTATTCCCTATATGGTGCACTACTGAGCCCTATGGGCACTGTTCAAAAGTAGTGCACAATAAAGGAAATTCAGTGTCATTTGGGATGCAGATAGACGGAGCCTCTCAGGTCTGAGACTTGGGGCATAACAAGACGTTTCCACTTTCTTCTGCCAATGGAGAGGAAAAATATAGTTCCATTGTCTGGAAGGTTAGGTATAATCAGATTAGGCAACATTCTGACCTTGACTGGACCAGTCTGAAGGAAAGAGGAGGGGAGAACTGGAGAGGAATATTCCATCATCAAATCAGGCACTTTCACAACATTACTCCTGTCAGGTTGAACCTTCATGCTCACTGAGTTTACCTGCAATAATGATCACAATTGACTCCCCGCTGTCCAATCACATGGCACCACCTGCTGATCACAATGAGTGAAGAAAATGTACTTGGAAAAGGACCAGAGATTGAGAGAAAGGAACTGGTCAAGACTTACTGTGGCTGTGTCCCAAATAGCAGGCACCCTATTCCCTATATAGTGCACAACTTTTGACCAGAGCCCATAGGTCTCTCTCAGTTCACTACATAGGGAATAGGGAGCCATTTGTGGCATAGCCTTGCAATACATAATACAGTACCTTATAGATGGTATCATGAACGTGGGATGTTTTTTATTTTTGCCCTTTTTTGTTGTTGCCCTTTTTCATCTAATTGGTAGTTACAGTCTTGTCTCATCGCTGCAGCTCCGTACAGACTCAGGAGAGGCAAAGGCCAAGAGCCGTGCATCCTCCGAAACACAACCCAACCAAGCCTCACTGCTTCTTGACACAATGCCCACTTAACCCGGAAGCCAGCTGCACCAATGTGCCAGAGGAAACACCATACACCTGGCGACCGTGTCAGCATGCACTGTGCCCGGCCCGCCACAGGAGTCGCTAGTGTACGATGGGACAAGGACATCCCTGCCGGCCAAACCCTCCCCTAACTCGGACGACGCTGGGCCAATTGTGCACTGCTCCATGGGTCTCCCGGTCGCAGCCGGCTGCAACAAAGCCTGGACTCGAACCCAGAATCTCTAGTGGCACAGCTAGCACCGCGATGCAGTGTCTTAGACCACTGCGCCACTCGGGAGGCCTGAGGGTGGGATGTTTACCATGTGAATCAGATTGCACATTGTTAACCTTGGCACCTGGCCTCCCTCCCTATGCTGTCAGGGTTGAAACCCTCTTTAAGACCAGTTAGTGTTTGTTTTTATCACACAGCTTCAAAAGGCAGTTGTGGAGTATATTCACATGATCCAAGAAGATCAAAGGAGACAGATTCATATGGTGTAATAATGCCTATTGAGAGATTACTTAGGTGACTGTTACCGTTAGTTACTGTTTATAGAGTAAAAAAAAAAATCATTTTTGGTTATGCCTCAACTTAAACTGACTTGCAGACTCAGACGGTTTTGGATGCCTTCAAGGGTGACTAATATCATAAAGTTATTGAGCTCCTTCAATTAGCTCAATCTCCAAGTGACTCTCGTGGTGACGTCAGAACAAATGCTATGTGGCAGCTCCATGCTACCGTTTGGACCCATGGCTCTGTTATTCAATTCACCCATGGCTGTGCTACCTGGAGAGGAGGGGTCATGAATTTGTGTCACTCCGGCAATGAGGAACAGAGGACTGGTAACTAGCTGGTAACCATGACGATGCACTTTCATTTTTCAGCCTGGCTTGTATATCCCAGAATGCAATAAAACCGTCTGGCTGCCATGTCTGGCTCCAGACCTTTTTTATTGACTGAAAATGTTGAGCCGCTAAGATTATTAGGTGGAATATGTGGCTAAATTGTGACTTTTTAGTGCCAATTTTTTTCTCTTTTTACTTGAGATGTTGGACATCATTAAGCAGACATTGGACAGGAGTGAGTCACTAATTATAGAGGAGAGAAAGTCCTATAGTGTGTCCCAAATGGCACCCCATTCCCTACAAAGTGCACTACTTTTGAACAGAGCCTTATGGGCCCTGGTCAGTAGTGCACTACTTAAGGAAATAGGGAGCCATTTCGGATGCAGCCTATGTGTTTTATTGAGGTTCTGCATGTCTACTGTACCAAACCAAGACTCCAGTAACTCTGTTGCTAGGGGCACAGGTCATCCCAGTCTTTCTTTATATTTATGTTGGCCAATAGAGCAGAGTTTCCAAAACTTGGTCCTGGGGCACCCCCTGGGTGCATGTTTTGGTTTTTGCCCTAGCACTACACAGCTACACACACTACAAATAACCACCTCATCATCAAGCTATGATTATTTGAATCAGCTGTGTAGTGCTAGGGAAGGAAAAAAAAGTGCACATAGAGGGGCCCCAGGACCAAGTTTGGGAAACACTAGAGAACAGGCTTTGTGCATATGGGTGTCTGAGTGCAGTCTTGTTGTTATCTCTTAAAAGTTTGTGGAGTCATTTTTTATGTGTTGTTAGGGGGAGAGAGAGGTGTGTGGAAGTGTGGACACAGCGGTCAAGTAAAGCCAGATTAGCCAGAGGAGGTTGGGGTGCCAGGCCAGGCAGGGCCACCCAACTGTGAGAAGGTCTGCTGTTTGTTCAGAGCTGGGGGATGGGTGGGGATTCCTCCTCAACATGATTCTTTTGAGTGCCTTGTCATTTTACCTCCATATGAATAAAGATTTGATATCACAAGGACTTCAGTCTTTAGTTATAACCGAATTAAAGCTAGAATCCTTGATTTAAACAATAACAAAGGGTCTCTCCACCTCTGTTTTGGTTAAAAGCTGAGGGACGGGCCTGGAGAAACTTAACCACTCTCAAATTCATAGACAGAGCTATGGAGGCATGGACTAACCATCCATGATATCAACATTTGAGTTTAAATAATGTTTTGAGGCCGTACAGTTTTTGTTTACATTTAATTTGTTTAGAAACATTGGAGTAAAACAAGCTTTTGGGTTCTAATTGGGTAAGCCAGTTGAACTAAGCTCAAGAGGCATTTATAAATTATATTCTTCAAGAATCAATGGGTATATATTAATTTATAAGTCCAACAATGGATGTAGCAACTAAGGATTCTAGCTTTAAAGCTCGCCATCACTTTTTGTCCCTATTTTATAGCTATGAACGTAGCTGTTTTTTGTTTCTAGTGAATTATCCATTTAGACCAGCCTTTTACAGTAATTAGTGGTTCGAAATTGTTATGGGAATAATTCAAAGCCTTTAGTTAATAGTCAGCACTAGCACAACAATGTCTTCTGTTGATGTTTTCTTTTATGAGTTTCTCAAGTACAATAAAACATAGCTCTTTTTTTATTGGTGGCCATTTGTTAAAAAAAAAATGGAATAAGTACAATTTCCTGTTTCACATTTAAATGGTTTTCAAGTTGTTGGAGAGGATTTAGTTGCAATCCAATGCCACTGGACTAAATCTCATGAACTGTATCATAAAGATCATCTCTCAGTTTATAAAACTGCGGCAGGCATTTCACTATCCAATCTACTGTATACTAAAGAAACCCAAACCGTAAAATTCACTGAAGGTTATTATTTCAGTTGAAATGTTTTTGCCAGGCACTGAGTCACTGAAACATTATCAACCTCATTTCCTACACTGACTTAGCGTGTCTCAAGGACAACATGAGCCCCAAACATTTCTCTCTCATCCAGGAACCTAAATCTAATTAACGGTGACAACAGATGTTCTTTGTAAGAAGAAATTATTGTGACCTTTCTAGGGCTGTTAAGGTTGCTTTGAATGCATTGTTTCGACTTATCTTTGATGGTGTGGTGGGCCTGGGGAATAACAGAGTTTATGTGTGGATTAAGAGGAGTGTGGCGTGGGTGTGCTCTGCCTACACAGACCTGCCTCTGATGTAGCGCCAAAGCTCACAGTCTGTGACATTTTGCCTGACATTCAGGTGAGAGACCATCCACAGGGTCCAGGGAAGGGCTGACTGACTGACTGCTCTTTTCATTACATGTATATAAAGGGACTTCCCTTGTTGTCCTGTCTCATGCTGAATATGAGAAATCATATCATACATTAGCACTGTATAATATCTAATATATAAACAAAACATACAGTATTACCATAGTTTGGCAACATCTTTCATATTTTACATACCATAGTTATTATTTATTATGTTAGATTTGATGTGAATATGCAATACTTCATATTGTATAAAGTATCAGAATAGATTTCAATAGGATCAGAGCCTCGGGCATAGATAAGAGTTGACTATAGGCTACTCCCTACGATATACAATAAGTGCAGGACATGACTAATTGCTTTTAATTAACGTTGGCCCGTTAAGAGGATCAATGGCGCCATCAACAATGATCCAGGGTGGATGAGGCTTGTAGGCTCAGGCCTGGAGAGAGGAGGATGGGGAGCGGAGAGGTAGGACTGGGGTTTGAAATATTGCCTCTCAAACCTTTAGTGGGCGATCATCAGCAATCAGCACCATAGATCACACTCGTAGATAGACATCAGGACTGTGTGAACATTGGTGTGAACGCTAACTCAGCACAGGTACAAGACAGGTGAAGTTCAATATGGCAAAGGAAATAGGGAAAAAATAATTCAACAAGTGATATCTCTCCGTTTGGATGCCTATGTGAAAGGCATTGTGTGAATGGTTATATATTGATCAGGCTAGGCGTGACAGCGGTGATCGGGTCTATTGCTGCTGCGAGGCTTAAGGTTAATTGGACAGAGAGAGTCTGTCTCTACAGTTCCAGTTGTGATTATGGCGATTCCTGTATCAACACAGCTAGGCCTCCAACCTACAGTAGAGTGTGTAACAGGAATGCTTTGGTCCGACATTCAGTGAATACATATAGAGGCGCCATGAGTGATTCTGGGGAGCTCTGCTCTCGTCATCCATGCATGTGTATTCTTTGCCCAGACCTTTGGATCATCCCTGGTCACCCTGTCTGGACCAACACTCTGCATCCATGTATACATTTTATGTGTGGGTGGTCCCAGGAATCAAACCCACTACCCTGGTGTTACAAGCACCATGCTCTACCAACTGAGCTACAAATGGGACCCTTAGGGCTCTGGTCAGAAGTAGTGAACTATATAGGGAATAGGGTGCCATTGTCATAAGCAAGAGCTTTGAAATATGTATCCTCCATTGCATGCTGGCCTGATTTGAAGGGGCAATCAGCAGTTGCTACATACAATTAATGATACAATAGATATACAAAAGTATGTGAACAACCCTACAAATTAGTGGATTCAGCTATTTCAGCCACACCCATTTCTGACAGGTGTATAAAATTAAGCACATAGCTAGCTATGCAATCTCTGTAGACAAACATCGGAAGTAGAATGGCCTTATTGAAGAGCTCAGGGACTTAGGATGCTACCTTTCCAACAAGTCAGTTCGTCAAATTTCTACCCTGCTAGAGCTGCCCAGGTCAACTGTAAGTGCTGTTATTGTGAAGTGGAAACGTCTAGGAGCAACAATGGCTCAGCCGCCAAGTGGTAGGCCACACATAATCACAGAACAGGACCGCTGAGTGCTGAAACGCGTAGCGCGTAAAACTCGGTTGCAACACTCACTACCGAGTTCCAAATTCCCTCTGGAAGCAATGTCCGCACAACAATTATTCGTCGGGAGCTTCATGAAATGGGTTTCCATGGCCGAGCAGCCGCACACATAAGCCTAAGATCAGAATGCGCAATGTCAAGTGTCGGCTGGAGTGGTGTAAAGCTCGCCGCCATTGGACTCTGGAACAGTGGAAACGCGTTCTCTGGAGTGATGAATCATTCTTCACCATCTGGGTTTGGTGGATGCCAGGAGAACACTACCTGACCGAATGCATAGTGCCAACTGTAAAGTTTGGTGGAGGGGAATAATGGTCTGGGGCTGTTTTTCATCGTTAAGGCTAGGCTCCTTAGTTCCAGCGAATGGAAATGTTAATGCTACAGCATACAATGACATTCTAGACGATTCTGTACTTCCAACTGTCACGTGTGCTCCCTCTCTGGCCTCTAGGTCACCAAGCTGCTCGTTATGGCGCACACCTGTCACCATCGTTACGCACACCTGCTCGTCTTCAGACTCTGGACTCCATCACCTCCCTGATTACCTTCCCTATATATGTCACTCCCTTTGGTTCCTTCCCTAACGCCTTATTGTTTCTGTATCTGTGTCATGTCTGTGCGTTGTTTGTGTTTTCTTGTTTTGTATTACGTTTATTTATTAAACCACTCACTCCCTGAACTTGCTTCCCGACTCTCAGCGCACACGTTACACCAACGATTCTGTGCTTACAAGAGTTTGGGGAAGGCCCTTTCTTGTTTCAGCGTGACAATGTCCCCGTGCACAAAGCGAGGTCCATAAAGAAATGTTTTTTTGAGATCGGTGTGGAAGAACTTGACTGGCCTGCACAGATCCCTGAGCTCAACCTCATCGAACACCTTTGGGATGAATTGTAACGCTGACTGCGAGCCAAGCTTAATCACCCAACATCAATGTCCGACCTCACTAATGCTCGTGGCTGAATTGAAGCAAGTCCCCCCAGCAATGTTCCAACATCTAGTGGAAAGCCTTCCTAAAAGAGTGAAGTCTGTTAGAGCAGCAAAGGAGGGACCAACTCCATTTTAATGGCCATGATTTTGGAATGAGATGGTTGACTAGCAGGTGTCCACATACTTTTGGTCATGTGTATGTACCCATTGATTCTTGAAGAATATAACTTAGAAATGCCTTACGAGCTTATTTCAACTGTCGTACCCCATCAGAACCCAAAATATAAGCTTATTTCATTCCAATGTTTGGAAACAAAGTAAATGTAATCAACACTATAAAGCATCAAAACATGATTAAAACTATCATTTTGATATCATGGATGGTCAGTCCTTGCATTCTAGCTCTGTCTATGAATTTGAGAGTGGTTAAATTTATCCAGCCCCATTCATTTTTTGTCATTTAGCAAACACTCTTATCCAGAGCAACTTACAGGAGAAATTTGGGTTAATTAAATGAATAGCCTTGCTCAGGTTTTACTTAATGTCCTTTAAAAGATTAATATTGAGTGTGTGTGGGTGCATGGCAGGTTTTGAAACAGACAGTGTTGAGGAAGGCTAATGGAAAGGAAAACTAACCGTCCTAGGTTGTGTCCCATTGGGCCGTAGGGCCCTAGTCTAAAGTACAGCACTATAAAGGGAATAGAGTGCCATTTGCTCTGGTCAAAAGAAGTGCACTATATAGGGGATAGTGTGCCATTGGGGACACATCCTTAATGTTCTCCATTACCCCACCAGCCAGCCTGCATGTGGGACCCTCCCCATGCCTCCTCTCAGTCCTCCCCTAGAGAGACTAGATCAAACATGACTGAAAATAGCCCTGCTAAGAGGGAACATTTATGTATGATTCAGGTCTATAAAGCCATATTGATTTGCTGCTTCCCTCACTCCACTCCCCAGCCCCCACTCTGGCCAGTGTTGGGATAATTTGTCCCCCAGGTCTAAGGTTGCATGTGAATTTTCTGTTGTGTCAGCTGAGCTGGGTGCAGCCAGCAGCACATGCAGTAGTGCTGCTTGTTCGCTTCAGAGGAGGTGGAACTCTAATTACACTGCTTTTAATTAAGAGCTCATTGCCTAGGAAAGCAACATCTTTAACTCGTTTATTGCCCATAGTTACCGGACATCTCCAAACTGTAATGGGCACATTTATCAAGATCAGCAAAGAAGTATGCGTGCCCTTCGGGTTTTCACGATAACACTCTTAAGATAATTTACTCAAGCAGAGAGTAGAGATTTTGTGGCTGAGGGTACAGTAGGAGAATGGGGGCCACAGGATGTACAGCATGTAGCTCTCTTGTGATATTCAATGGTTTGTTCGTGATGTTTTGTTGTTGACTGTCAACATAAATGACCTTTTCACCCTGAGAGTAACTGTTTAAGGTGTGGCCCTCCTGCTTTGCTCCTTAAAGCATTGTGGTTCAAAAATGCATTTCCTCTGTACTGTGAGCATTCTAGCTACTGCAAGTGCACCTACAGAAACAACAATCACAGACATTTTTTGAAAGACTATAAACCACAAACTGCCTAAGGTCTTGGTTGTGAAAAAAGATCATGTCCATGTATGCCTCCCAAATTGCACCATGCTCCCTTCACAGCTCTTGGATGATGGGCTGATATTATGAGTCACCTCCCCCATGCTTGGGACCTGTAGGGTTGGTTGGCACTGGAAGATGCTCTCTGCCTATACTCTAGAAAGATCCATGCAGCAGGGGATACCAGGAGTGGTGCCAGGCATGGTGGGCTCCACCTTGGATTTCACTGGCCTAGCCAGGACCAGCCAGGACCAACCAGGCGCATACAGTACAGCCGGTACCCAAACCAGAACCATCTGCTGTCCATTTTCACTGCCGTGCTCTCTTGATACCTTCCCTGCCAACGGCCCTCATCCCCCACCCACACACCACAGCAGTCACCTGAATCTACTCTGAGTGTCTAGTCTCTATTCCATCAACTGGCAATGCAGCACAGCCTGTTCCCTATGGTAAGATCTCTGCTTTTATATACGGGGGTTGTAAAGTTTTCCGTCAGATAGAATTATGTGATGCAAATTGATACTGTGAGTTATTTTTGAAATGCAGACTGCACTTCACTGCACTGTGTTTCAAAATGACACCTGGGTACAGTGCTCCCAGTGAAATGCAGCCTAGCCACCACCAACTGTATTAAATGACTTGATACTGCTGGAGTAGCTCACATACAGTATGCAGGTGGCCATTTACCATAAACAGCCATCCCTATTAGCGCTACCACTACTCTAATGGCAGATTAGTCAACACAATCTGCTGCTGTGCACTCCAGTCGAGGAGACATTTCCCTCCACTCAACAACCATCAAGCACTCAGCCTTTCAGCATGCTCTAAGCATAAGTAAAACGTAATGTTCAGAGGAGGAGAATTCAATACAATGCATGAATGGTCTGTGCCTTGCTCAGTAAAGAGTGAAATGTTGTTGTACCTCCCTTTCATAAAACATAAAGGAAATAATTTATAACACCACAATCACTTCCCTTCCCCAGCTTTTGTTTTGTATGCATGAACAGGTGGCTTGAAAACCAGGACACTTTACCTGAGCCTGAGGAGAAGAGAAGCCCTGACAACTAACCAATGCATTTGGCCAGGTATACACGTTCCTCAAAACAAAGTTGGTCTTTGGGCTTAATTGTCTTAGTGTTGTCATTTTGTGAGGTGTCCATGCTGTGGAGAATGACATCTTAGGACATGCACTATGTGCCCAGGTCAAAAGTAGTGCACTATAAAGGGAATAAAGTGCCATGTGGGACGCAGACGTCTTTCCCCTCTCAGTTTTATGGGCTCCCGAGTGGCGGAGGCGGTCTAAGGCACTGCATCTCAGTGCTAGAGGCGTCACTACAGACCCTGGTTCGATTCCAGGCTGTATCACAACCGGCTGTGATTGGGAGTCCCATAGGACGGCGCACAATTGGCCCAGCGTCCTCCGTGTTAGGGTTTGGCTGGGGTAGGCCGTCATTGGGAATATGAATTTGTTCTTAAGTGACTTGCCTAGTTAAATAAAGGTTAAATAAAAAATGTAATAATAACGTTTGGTCTACTGCACAGAAATCTCATATGCCTTAACTCTTAACATATCTCAGATTGCTTACTAGGTAATAGTATATCAATCAAGTCTGGAGTCAATGTGGAATCTATCATAGAACCATGTCTGGGAAGGGAACGTGGGAGGGAGGGTTCATATTAAGAACAGGAGAGTGCAGAAGAATAGAGAGGAATTGTAAAATATTTTTTTTCACTTTTGGAAAGAATTATGATTTTCTCCTTTCCATCGGGTTAAGTGGCTCATCACAGCCCTAAAGAGACCTATCTCAATGATCTGTCCCATAAACATCATTACTGGCCTGATCATCAGCCACCTTTTCCACTCTCTTTTCCAAAGACAGTGTGCGTTTGAGTGTGCTTGCGTACGTGTGTGTCTGAGAGAGAGAGGCAGAGAGAGAAGGGTGTAACTACACTTATTGCGATAGATGGATGCCAACAGTACATCTGTGAAGTTCATAAATATCACAAATAATACATGTTTTATCGCTAGTGAATTACAGAAGGTTTCAGACAGTACGCAGACCGTAGGCTGTAAATGGCAATCAGGAGAAGTTAAAATTCCTGATAGTTCCCACTGCTAAACTCCTCCTCTCTCCAGATTTCAGGAATACCATTGAAGGTAATTTCATTAGGTAGAAAAACAGCTTGCAGGCGTTATGCTCATGTGATTATTCACATTAAGTCAGGGAAGAGAGAGACGAGCTAACTCCATGTTAAGTGTTTGCTATTAAAAGCTAATGCCCCATGTAATTCAATTACGTTTTTGAAATTGGTATCTCATGATGTCGAATATGATTTACTATTGGGTGATAAAATCATCAGTGTTTTATCCTCTGCCTGTAAATCATGGCTGCAGCAGCGACAGTAAATTATAGAATCATCAGATATGGATGTATTACTAGATACAGAGCGGTTATATACAAGTCATAGTATTGATTCAACTGATTTACTGTAGTGTCGAAACAGTATATTATAGTATATTTTCATCATGCCCTGCTGCTGTTGCTAGTCTCTGTCACCCTGATGAACAGGAAACACAGTAAGGTTATTGCTTGACATGAAGTCTTCCTGTTTACTGCAGAATCTGTCAGTCTGTGGTGTGTGTGTGTGTGTGTGTGTGTGTGTGTGTGTGTGTGTGTGTGTGTGTGTGTGTGTGTGTGTGTGTGTGTGTGTGTGTGTGTGTGTGTGTGTGTGTGTGTGTGTGTGTGTGTGTGTGTGTGTGTGTGTGTGTGTGTGTGTGTTTGAATGATTGAGTGAGAGAGAGCGAGAGAATACTTATCTGACATAATGCAAAGTACAATGTATTTTCTGATGTCTTCAAGATGAAGTTATAGTCCATTGACACAACCAGAGGATGCGTCTGCTACAACCTCACAGTCAGTACCAGCTGTGTGGGGTGAAACTGTTTTCTATCTCTCTGAATGAGTCAAAATGTTGTTACAAACAAACCACACAAACTATCTGATGACTCAACAGATTTTTTACTCAAGTCATTTAATTTAGTGTCATTGCAAATAGATTACTATGATATACTCCAACACTAGCACAGAGGGTGGGTAAAAGTTCAGCAGCTTTGACAGGAAACACAAAAAACTAAGATGGTGATTGTGTAGTCCACAATGCAAAAAAGAACCATACTACTAAAGATGTGATGGAATGCTAGTGAAATAAACAAAGCCTACAATACTCATCGATCTATAGCAGCATCTAAGATGTGTACTGTATTAGCTTACATTACATAGTGCCCAACAGTTGACCCACATGTTTACAATTTCAAAGTAGTCAAGTCTTTGTATATTTTGCTTTTCTGGGCTCATCAAATCTCAGAATGATCCTGGAAAATTGGTGTAACATTAAAGTTAGCTAAAGGAGACACTGAGGAAGAAGGCTGTTGAATCTGAGGAGGATTCCCAGTTGGCCTATTGTGTAAAGAGGGTCTTACTTCATTCACGTTCTGCTGCATGATTCACATACTCTGGAAGACACTTGTTCCTGAGGTACAGCAGCACAGCTTTTGTAAAACATGATGTAGCCAGCTGGAGAACTGAAGAGTCTTTTTTATGTGCATAGTATTCCTCCATATTTGATTCCAATTGTGATTTTCCTTGCAGGACATTTCTAATGGCAAAGTATATTTAGTAAATTGCTAAATCTGACTAAAAGGAAAACACAGCCATGAAGTGAAATAGTGGGAAATTTTGTGTTGTAAAACAATGCCTTTGTGAGGGATTTCCAGAGCAGCAGGTGAGAAACAGTGAGTTGACTTTGACAGTGTCTGTCTCTGAGGACTCCTGCAGAGATGAGCTGGGCTGAATGATGCATGGCATCGTCGCGGGCAACGGGGAAACGTTGTTATATGAGGTGACCGAGGAGATGAACAGACACATCCTGCAGTATGACATTCAGCTTCTACTACTAAGAAGTCAAAACGCTGGTTTTCAACTAAGTGAGAAGTGAAATAACGACTACTCCATAAAAGAAGCAGTTCTGTTCAAACAGATGTGTGCACATAATAACATATAGAGCACTAGGAGAGTAAAGTGGTTCTAAACAACATAGCCATACACTGTGTACACTGCTCTACACTGTGCATGTGTGGTGTGTGTTTGTAAAAAAACAGCTCTGCTCAGAGGTTTGGAGCACACACCCTCTACAGCTGATTCTGACAGCTTCTCTTGCACTCACTCACACACACACACACACCCACTCACACAAGACACACATCTCAATTTGACTAGAGCAAGTCTTCCTATGAGGGTATTTAATACCCTCATAGGAAGACTTGCTCTAGTCAAATTGAGTCATCACTCTCAATGATACCACCATGGGATGCTCAGGGCTGTTGATTTTGGGCTTTGTCCTAAGTGTGTCTCACTGCTTGGACATGCTGGGTAAGTCTGAGGAGTTATAATCCATCTGTGAGTGTGCTGTTCTGTTTATGGGTTGAGTTTACTAGCCCTTAAAGACTTGTTTATTAACCTGTGGAATTTTACACTGAACAGAGGTGCAATAGTTTCCCTGCCTGATTAGTCTAATTATAAAGGCTTACAAGCAATAAACACAAGAGCAAAATCAATTTGAAATATTCTGAATGCATTTTGACTATAGCATTATCAACACAAAAAAATATGGAGTCGATACATTTTATTTTAAACAACACTTTATTTCTGACATATGTTTGTACTACAATATTATCTGTTAGTCTGCTATTATTGTCCAATGGTGTCAGCTATTAAAACCCTTTTGGTTGCTTTAATGATCTTTTAAATGCCATTTATGACCTTTAATGATACCATTAATAGTATTGCAATGGCTCCACTGAGTGTGTTTAGGGGAAATTCCTGTGTGTTGTTAGTCGACAATATTTTCTGTTAGTCAGAAAGACCTCACAGTTTGATCTGTGTGATCTGAACTTAGGAACTTCAGTGTGTATTTTCAATTGGTAGATGAATGAGCGCCTCTGAGGAATAAATAGGTCTGTAGGTTAGAACCACTGCACCAACAGTATGACTTTCCATCCCCAGATCTCTCCACTAGCACATCATCATACAATGCATTAGTTACATCACCACACTGATCTATTTGTTGAATCAAAAGCAGTTCTTTGTCAATATAAGTAACACATTTTCAGTTGTCTTGCTACCCTCTGAACATTGAATCATCTGCAAGCATCCATGAACGCCTGTTGTTGGGTAGAAGCCAAGATGAAACCGCAGCAGTTTCATATGACTATGCTACGATATATTGGCCCTATATGGTACTTGGGTAGCCTAAACTACATAAAGCACCCTAACCTGTAAACAGAGACAGATGTCAGTGCCTTAGGGACACAGAAAAAGTGCTAGTGGACATTATTTTGTATTTTAGGCTGTTGCTATGTGATTATTTGCAGTGTATCCTTTAAGTGTGCCTCAGATATGCAATCTTTGTAATGCCTTTGCCATTTTTATGAACCATAAACCCACAAGACAAGATATATTTGTGTGGAGCTGTCCCTCTCTTTCTCGCTCTCTGCTCTCTCTCTCTCTCTCTCACACACTCTCTCACGCTGTCGCTCTCCATCTCTCTCTCTCTCTCTCTCTCTTTCCCTCTTCCTCTCTCTCACAAACACATGCACGCAATCCTTACATTACTTAATAACGTTTATTTGACAAATGAATAAGTGCGCATTTTGGGATATTGTCAACTTTGTGTTTGTTTCCATATGTTGTTATGTACAATCCACCACCACTTGCTGTTCTCTGAATTTATTTGGTCAAAGATATAAGTGTTGTCCTCATCAAAGTGTCCTAACAGGACAATATTTTACAGGATTGTTGATGTGAGGTATTAGACTGGGTATCCATTGAGTGTTCCCCATTACCCAATGTACTCATCAAATCAAATCAAATCAAAGTTTATTTGTCACGTGCGCCGAATACAACAGGTGTAGACCTTACAGTGAAATGCTTACTTACAGGCTCTAACCAATAGTGCGAAAAAAAGGTATCTGTGTGTGTGTGTGTGTGTGTGTGTGTGTGTGTGTGTAGGTAAGAAATAAAACAACAGTAAAAATACATTTGAAAATAAGAGTAGCAAGGCTATATACAGACACCGGTTAGTCAGGCTTATTGAGGTAGTATGTACATGTAGGTATGGTTAAAGTGACTATGCATATATGATGAACAGAGAGTAGCAGTAGCGTAAAAGGAGGGGTTGGCGGGTGGTGGGTGGGACACAATGCAGATAGCCCAGTCAGCCAATGTGCGGGAGCACTGGTTGGTTGGGCCAATTGAGGTAGTATGTACATGGATGATGGTTAAAGTGACTATGCATATAAGATAAACAGAGAGTAGCAGCAGCGTAAAAGAGGGGTAGGGGGGGGGGGGGGGGCACACAATGCAAATAGTCCAGGTAACCATTGGTTACCTGTTCAGAAGTCTTATGGCTTGGGGGTAAAAACTGTTGAGAAGCCTTTTTGTTCTAGACTTGGCACTCCGGTACCGCTTGCCATGCGGTAGTAGCGAGAACAGTCTATGACTGCGGTGGCTGGGTTTTTGACAATTTTTAGGGTCTTCCTCTGACACCGCCTGGTGTAGAGGTCCTGGATGGCAGGCAGCTTTGACCCAGTGATGTATTGGGCCGTACGCACAACCCTCTGAAGTGCCTTGCGGTCAGAGGCCGAGCAATTGCCGTACCAGGCAGTGATGCAACCGGTCAGGATGTTCTCAATGTTGCAGCTGTAGAACCTTTTGAGGATCTCAGGACCCATGCCAAATCTTTTTAGTTTCCTGAGGGGGAATAGGCTTTGTCGTGCCCTCTTCACGACTGTCTTGGTGTGTCATCTGTCATCTGTCATCATTCGGCACTTAGGCGGCTCAGGAGTCATACAAGTTCAATTTGCCTCCTGTTTCCACTGGCTAATAGATAAAAACTGTGTCCTTAAGTGTTCCATAATAGAGCGACCAGAGAGAGGAGTGAGTTGGTATGCATTGGACTCTGCATGCTGTTATCAACACTCAAACCTGTCAGGCTGCTTTATTAAATGTCCCCTTCACTGAAACATCCCCTAATCGTGGCTGATGTCTTAGAGACAGACTGTAGCTACGTCCTAAATGGCACCCTATTCCTTACAGTGCACTACTTTTGACCAGGGCCCAAAGATAATATGGTGCCATTTGGTACACAAGTAGCTGCTTGGGATGGACACTCAGAGACAGGGAACCCTTTTTATAGAAGTCACACCAATAGACATCCATAATTTCACTGCCCCTCCTTCTCAACAGAAGTCACATTTGCTGTTGTTTGTTTTTAGGAACAGCTATGGAATTTCTCATCAATTAACCAAAGTGCATCCCACTGAGATATGAGTGGCTAAGTATGCATCCCAAATGGAACCCTATGCCCTATATGGTGCACTACTTTTAAACAGGGCCCATATGGCTTCGGTCAAAATTAGTGCACTATATAGAGAATAGGGTGCACCTTTGGGATGCAAAATGACTGAATTACTAGTAATTTATGCTGATCATAATGTTTTTTTCTCACAGATATGGAGGAGGACATGGAGATTGACCGTAACGTCACTGGGATCCTCGGAGAGGATGTCTTCCTCCGCTGTCAGTACCTGGGACAGAATGACATCACAGACGCCTCATGGAAACGCCCAGACTCTAGAATGAAACGATCGATGAAGAAATTAACAGGCTACAAGAACAACAAGACTTTCAGCAAAGACCCAGACTTCTCCGCCCCAGCCTCTCCCACTAATCTGACTGTGAAGATGAGGGTGTCTACTCTGGAGGCCCAGGGGGAGTACACATGTGTGTTCGCCACCGATGAAGAGGAGATCACTAACAGCATGTTTCTCACTGTTCTGGGTAAGCCTGACTGAAGAACATGGCCCAATTCGAATACTCTTAAAATGCATCCTTCCTTATTCCCTTCTTGAGATTACAAGATTGGTGTAAGCAAGCTTTCCATTGCATTGCTTTGACCAATTATGTCATGTCAGATAATTGATTAATTCAAGGAAGTGAGGAAGGAAGGATGGATTTTAAGAGTATTCGAAGGGGGGCTCTAATGGGTGATGGAAAAGTACCTAACACCTAGATGGTAGAGAGGAGAAACAAAATAATACATGACCTCATGATGCCATTAAGGGGGGTTGGATAAAATACAGTCGTATGAACAAGTTTGGGCACCCCTCTGAGGCTGCATAATCATTTACTCTGTCGTCACAGAAAATGATCACAGTGGCATGCCATTCATTTTCTAATAAAAGCTGAGTACTGGGGTATTGTCCAGACAAAGATTTTTAGTGTAGCAATATTAAGTTGTATGAAATTAAATCAGATGTGAAAAATAGGCTATGCAAAAATGTGGGCACCCTTGTCATTCTGTTGATTTGAATACCTGTAACTACTTAGCACTGATTAATTGGAACACACAATTGGTTTGGTCAGCTCATTAAGCCTTGAACTTCATAGACAAGTGCATCCAATCATGAGAAAAGGTATTTAAGGTGGCCAATTGCAAGTTGTTGTTCTCTTTGACTCTCCTCTGAAGAGTGGCAACATGGGGGCCTCAAAACAACTATCAAATGACCTGAAAACAAAGATTGTTCAACATTATGGTTTAGAGGAAGGCTACAAAAAGCTATCGCAGAGATTTAAGCTGTCAGTGTCCACTGTGAGGAACATAGTGAGGAAATGGAAGACCACAGGCACAGTTCTTGTTAAGGCCAGAAGTGGCAGGCCAAGTAAAATATCGGCGAGGCAAAGGTGAAGGATGGTGAGAACGGTCAAAAACAGCCCACAGACCACCTCCAAAGACCTACAACATCATCTTGCTGCAGATGGTGTCACTGTGCATCGTTCAACAATTCAGCGCACTTTGCACAAGGAGAAGCTGTATGGGAGAGTGATGCGGAAGAAGACTTTTCTGCACACACGCCACAAACAGTCGCTTGAGGTATGCAAACGCACATTTGGACAAGCCAGCTTCATTTTGGAATAAGGTGCTGTGGACTGATGAAACAAAGATTGAGTTATTTGGTCATAACAAGGGACGTTATGCATGGCGGCAAAAGAACACAGCGTTCCAAGAAAAACACTTGCTACCCACAGTAAAATTTGGTGGGGGTTCCATCATGCTGTGGGGCTGTGTGGCCAGTGCCGGTACTGGGAAGTTGAGGGTCGCATGGATTCCACTCAATATCAGCAGATTCTTGGGAATAATGTTGAAGAATCAGTCACAAAGTTGAAGTTACGCCAGCGCTGGATATTTCAACAAGACAACGACCCAAAACACTGCTCAAAATCTACCCGGGCATTTATGCAGAGGAACAAGTACAATGTTCTGGAATGGCCATCCCAGTCCCCAGACCTGAATATCATTGAGAATCTGTGGGATGATTTGAAGCGGGCTGTCCATGCTCGGCAACCATCAAACCTAACTGAACTGGAGATGTTTTGTAAGGAGGAATGGTCCAAAATACCTTCATCCAGAATCCAGACACTCATTAGAGGCTATGGGAAGCGTCTAGAGGCTGTTATTTTAGCAAAAGGAGGCTCTACTAAATATTGATGTGATTTTTCTATTGGGGTGCCCAAATTTATGCACCTGTCTAATTTTGTTTTGATGATTATTGCACATTTTCTGTTAATCCAATAAACCTCATTTCACTACTGAAATATTACTGTGTCCATCAGTTATTTGATAGATCAAAATGAAATTGCTGATCCAAACACCCAATTATTTATAAATGGAAATCATGGAAATTGTCAGGGGTGCCCAAACTTTTTCATACGACTGTATGTGACATTATCATTGCCTGTTGTATCCTTACCTTACTGTACCTTCAATGTCATCACAGAGACAGAATCATACAAACATCCATTGCATAAATGTTTCTCGTACCAGCATCATCCTCTTCATGTCTTTTAATGTTTTTGTTTTGAAGCTCGACCTGATATCTACACAGTGGTGACAGAGGACACAGACAACGCTACCCACTACCAGTCAGTCACATGCTCAGCTACCAATGGTAAACCTATGGCTCTGATTCGCTGGGAGATCAACGGCAGCCCTCCTACTAACGATTCCTCTGTGGGGATGAGGAACACCAGTTATACCAATGGCACTGCCACTATGACCAGCTTCCTTCGCTTCCCCACCCACCTACAGGATCAGGACAGGGTGACCTGTGTGGTCCAGCACCCAACCCTGCCTGACCCCACCACACATGTCACAGTGAGAGTGGAGACCTTCGGTAAGCCTGCCAGTTCACATACACTCCATCCTAAATGGTACCCTATTCCCTTTATAGTGCACCACTTTTGACCAGGAAGGGTGACAAGATTTGGGACACATCCTTGATGTGTATGTTTGTTTGTACAGTACTTGGCATTCTCACTTTTGTGGGCAAGGATTTGACATGTGATGCTAAGAATCAAGGTCTGAGAATGATCTGGAGATATTGCATCATGCTGGGACTGGCACCACCTTGAGCTCATTGCTTACTGGCACAGATGTTTCCTTTACTTTCTCCCAGCCTGTTGTTCCACGTGTTCACCTCCCCACTCCCCACCATGTACCAGGTGTTGTGTCTCTCGCCAAGGCTGTGTTTCCTGTACGAGTCAGCCCTCGCAATCAGCTGTGGCATCAGAGACAGATCATACATCATATCACATTGCACAGTAAATGTATTCTCATCAGATTTAGATATCCCTCCCTACCACATTAGGAGACACATTTTTGATATACAGCCTGTATCCATGTGTCAAAGATGATCATATGACAGAAATGTCCTCCCTTATCCATATGTGGTAGTATCAAAGTGTATTTGACAATCGGCATTAGAGTGATGTTTTTCTATATGCTCAGTCAGTCTGTATTGAGTTGCGTGATATAGGGTGCCTCTACGTCCCAAATGGCACCCTATTCCCTATATAGTGCACTACTTTTAACCAGAGCCCTATAGGAAACAGGGTGCCATTTGGGATGCAAACATACAGTAGTCCTCTCAGCTGTAGCCTGCTGAACAGAGGGAACAGGTGAGAAGAGTCAGCACTCTCCTCCTAAACCCAACCGGTAGCCCTGTTATGCCCTGTGTTTATCTTTCATACGTCTATCCTTTCACTTCAGCCTTCTCAAAAATATAAACCACAGCCCTAGAGTCCCAGACATTAGATTTAGGACTGTTGTTGTACTGATGGATCATTCCCACCTGCTCATGTAAAAGTATAATTTCTCTCTGCCTGCAGTGGCTCCCAATGTGACCATTGAGACATACCTGGTTCTAGAGTACGGGGAGGAGTTCTGGGTGGTTACCTGTGATGCGGCCGGAGGGCGACCCCGAGCTGACATCACCCTGATGCTGCCCAATCAGGAGGTCAGTTCCATGCTACAGAAGGAGGTTGTCATGGATGCAGGAGACACATGGGTCAGGTCATACCGCTTCCCAGCTGAGCTTCATGAAGGGGAAAACATTACCTGCCTGTTTGACCACCCCAAGTTCCCACACAGAGAGCTTCGGACCGTCACTTTACCAGCATTCTGTGAGTACTTCACAAGTTATAATTGTGGATTTGGAGCCAAAAGTATGGTTTTAGGAGACTGCTTTTCATTTACTCTACTTAATAACAGACTCGGTGTTGGATCTTGTGTTTTAACTTCCTATTGTGTAGCTCTGTCTGCTGTTCGGCTGCAGAACCCAGGGTTGGCAGACAGCAGCAACGAGAGCCAGGCTGTAGAGTCAGTGGTTCTGGAGGAAGGACAGAGCAACACCACCATCGGGCTAGAGGTCATTGGGGATGTACCACGTTACAGTATAGTATGCACCAAGTAAGAATACCTGTATTACTATCATAATACAGACAAGATGTCTGTTAATTTCTCTTGATTGTAACTTCTGTTAATCTCATATAAAGGACAACATTACCATGAAGGAACTGCTGTGATAATCTTATCGGTCAGGGTACAGTTACAAAAAACAAAGTTTGCTATTACGTTTTGCCTTCTAGCAATTTCATTAATTTATGCTATTCTTACTATACTAGTGTTTGCATCACTAACACAGGGGTGAACATTATGTCTGGCAGCTGTGGTGAGAGGTTCGGTTGAAAACCACAGGTGATAGACAGGCACTAGACACACATCCTGCACATTTTTTTTTAGAAGCACCCAGCTGCAGATTGTGCGGGTTGACACCGCGAGTTGTGCGAACCTCAAAGCGCATGCGTCTCAAATGTTATGAGTAAGTGCAACCTGTAACTAGACGTTTGTTGTCGGAAAACTAGCTCAGGGGCAGCCGTCCAAACACTTAAAAGACACACCCTCGTTTTATGCCTTTGGGGGAATCCCCATCGCCATATTGATGGGCGGTCCAAATGATTAGCCAAGCAAGGGAAGTTTGCAAGTTAAGCCCCTCAGCCCTTGTTTTTAGTCGAGTTTGCGAGTATACAATTATGTTCACTTCGGGGCCTGAAAATCCCCATAATTCAATTCGCCACGATTGTACATCCGATAAGAAGTCTGCCAAAAATTAAAACCTCAACGACAATATGGAGTCAATATACAAGTGTAAAAACAAATGTAAATAAGTTAGAAATTGTGCTACTAATGCACATGACGGCACAAACATGTCTCGTAAAAGTATTGGTGTTTTTGTTTGGTTAGCTTTTGGAAATTGTAGCCAGTCTAACGGGCTAACGTTATTTAGCTAATTAATTTAGTTGCTATCATACAGTAGGCGTATATTAATAATGATATATTTAATGTAAGTAAACATGCAATCATAATTGACTGTAGCGCATATAAAGCACCCACGAGCTACCGGTGGCTGAAAACGCAATCATCGAGGGATGAACGAGTGTTACACTTCCCGGTGAAAGAGGTCCATTTAAAAAGCATTCCTTCCTCGCCCTGCAAGTGTGTACTCGTCAGACGTCATGGTATGTCATCAGAAGTGTCCACTTAATTTGAGGGGATAGGGTGTGTCTTTTAAGTGTTTGGACTATTGTCCTGGTCATTCGACATCCTGTCTGAGCTTGTATCTCACAGCGTCTGTGGCGTGAGAAGATACTGTATCTGCTGCAGCCAGACGCTTTGGATATAAAAAAAAATCACCTTTGAATAGCAACAATCACCAAGTTGGTGACATTATCCCTGGATCTAACTATGTGAGAACCAAAGCTCTTCGAGCTGCTGCTCTTCTGCCTTTGGAGAGTGGCTAACAGTGTATTGTCTTGTGTTGTCTCCTAGAGAAGAGCAGTCTCTCCCTGAGGGTGTGGCAGTATTTGGCAGTGCTCTAACCCTGCAGGGTCCTGTCGAGCTCTACCATGCAGGGCTGTATGAGTGTGAGGCCTCCTACTACAGCCACAGGGCATCTGTACTGCTGGACATTACCGTTAACCCACATGTCAAGCAGCCTGGTACGAGCAGAGCCTTGTCTACATATCATAGGTTTGCGTCCCAAGTGGCACCCTGTTTCCTATATAGTGCCTATGGACCCTGGTAAAATGTTTGGGATGTAGACTACATTTAATTTGGGATGCAGCCTAAATATCTTCATAATTTGACAACTGGTAGCCATATCTGTCGGTCTGCAATTTGTAGCGAGCCAGCATATGTTAATACAAGTGACTTCTATCATAAATATTGTTAGTATAAATCAGTGTTTATTTTCCTGCAAACTGTAAAGTGATTAGCATGTTTACAGCCCTTTCTCCTCTCTGTGTGCTAGTGACTGTTCCTCCCAGCATAAGGATTGATGTCCAGGACAGACTGGGTGACAGATTCATTGAGTGCCTTGCTGCAGACTCCGTCCCTGTTGCCAATGTGTTCTGGGTTCTACCTGATGGTGTGTCTGGGCCCTCCTGGTCCAGACTCACATCCCATAATGGAACCTACTCTGTCAGCAGTGTGTTAGTCCTGCCTGCCTGCTCAGCCCAGGAGCTCAATATGGAGTGTGTGATAGATCATACTGTGTTTGTGTTTCCAGAGAGAAGACAGATAACACTCCCTGTGTGTGGTATGTTCAACAAATCATCAAACACCATCAATTAAAGCTCTAGTGTTAAAATAACATATTTACATTGAGAACATGTATCCTATATCTGTTATTTTATTTACATTGAGAACATGTATCCTATATCGCTGTTCTATCTACATGCAGCTCCTCCTAACATCACCGTCCAGTCCAGCTCTGAGTGGGAGGAAGATGTAGCATACACACTGGTGCAGTGCACTGTGGACAATGTTGGACCTGCTGCCACCATCTCCTGGAGTCTTGGAGACTGGGACAGTGACAATAGTACCAGTCAGCTCATGGAGGTGCAGGAGCAGGTAAAGGGAGAAAACAAATGAAAGGGTGCTTGGAACCGTGAAATAGACACAGCAAAAAATGTAAAACTCCAGCACTCATTTGGATATTAGTTGCATGCTCTGACATATGTTTCGCTAGCAGGTTCACGGGCAGCCTGAGCTCCATGCCAATGGCTCTGTGACGGTCCGTAGTGTGTTGAGGTTCCCCACTTCCATGTTCTCTGGTCAGAATGTCACCTGTGTGGTGGATCACCTGGGTCTTGAGAGGCCAGAGAGAACAGGGATACTGCTTAGTGGACTGGGTAATTTACTTTACTGGTGGAGATACATGGTAGCTACAAGTCATAGAGGCTGCTGAGGGGATGACGGCTCAATGTCTGGAATGGTATCAAACACATCAAGCAAGTGGTTTCCATGTGGTTGATAACATTCCAGACATTATTATGAGCCGTCATCCCCTCAGCAGCATCCACTGATCTACACAATACGTTATGTGTCCCCAATGACACCCTATTCCCCCTCTAGGCCCTGGTCAAAGTAATGCACTATAAAGGGAATAGGGTGCCATTTAGGGACGCATCCATTGTATCCAACCCGCACACACTGTCACTCTCTCTCCATCCCTCCCCTCAGAGTCCCCTGTGATGCGTGTTTTTGTTGTGAGGCAGAGGGAATCTCCTCTGTGGCTGGCTGTATGCGAGTACAGAGGGGACAGGTTCGGAGCACACCTCTCTTGGGTTCTACCTGACAACGCCACAGGCCACATCTCCTTCCGCTCTGGGTATGAAGGAGTGAGAGTGCTAACCAACCTCACCTATGAGTTCTCACTGGCCCTCCACGAGGGTCAGGACCTGATCTGCCTCATTCAAAATCACCATGGACTAAAGGAGAGGAGGACAGTCCATGTCCCCAAATACTGTAAGTGTAATAGATACAGAGATGAGATATATAAAGCACCCAGCACCACAAATGATATACTTGTCATACTACACATACATTCTGTATACTCTTAGAAAAAAAGGTTCCAAAAGGGTTCTTCAGCTGTCCCCATAGGAGAAGCCTTTTTTAAATTCCAGTTAGAACTCTTTTTGGTTTCTCTGGAAAGGGTTGTTCATGGAACCCAAAGTTTTTTTAACCTGGAACCAAAAGGGTTCTTCAAAGGGATCTCCTATGGGGACAGCAAATACATATTTTAGGTTCTAGATAGCACCTTTTTTCTACGAGTATACAATTCTGTCATGACATTCTTTGAGGTACAGTACTTACCAGGCATGCCAAGCTCCATCCTCCTGTTCAACATTTAACTGCAACTACCTGTCTATTGACTATGTATCTAGGGAGTGATTTGTTTTTTGCCCCCTGTTGACCACTTCTCCTTCCCCTTCTTAGACATCTCATCTGTCAGAGTACTGAATCAAACCACTCCACTGTACAAACCTTATGGAGACGAGTTCGTTATACATCGAATGTCCCTAAAGGAGAATTTCCACAACCAGAGGATCCTGCTCAAAGTCTATGGCAGTGTGCCAACTTACAGCCTTACCTGTCAGAGGTAGTAGACTTTGCTAGACTCTTTTACTACTATGTTCCATCCCTACAACTTCTAAACTGTGGAGGCTGAGTGAGAGAGCTACAGAAGGATGGAAGACAGAGTAGGGCAGGGCCCTGTCTGATAATATTACCACTACACAGGGGCGGTAATTTGTACGAACATTGTTCTCGTCCAGATGGAAGTTCTCATTTGTATTGTTTTATGAGAGCTTTTAACTAGACAGTCAAATACGTGTAGTGTCGTAAAGCTGCTATAATGTCTTATTAAGATACTATCAGGACTTCTGTGCTGTGGGGCCCAGGGAAGGTTGTCCTGACTGGCAGGCGGCACTAAAGAACCCTTTTAACAGGGACAATGAGTGACTCATGAAGCAGTATATCTTCAGAGGTCCTGACACTCTCCTGCCCCCCTATACACAGACTCGTATAAATTGTTATTCTGTCAAGCTATTCTGGGTAAAGCTGTGTTCATATCTGCTAAGGTGGATGATAGTTACTTAGGTATACACCTAAGTATATATATGAAATACAATGTCTCATTAGATTTTTACCACTCAATGTAGGCAGTTTTTTTTGTATGACCAAAAAGTGTTGTGATAGCAATTCCCTACCTCACTTGCTTATCTTATTCTCTCTTCATGACTGTCTTCTTTGCCACTTAGATGATACAGATCAGACAAACGTGTGTACTATATAATGACTTTGTGTCCTGCTGCGTGTTGAAGAAATGACGGCACATTGGTCCAGATGGATGGTCGGGCTCTGTTGTTCCAATCAGAGGTCACGGAGCGGGAGGCGGGCCTCTACACTTGCCAAGCCTCTTTCTACCACCATCAGGCCTCGGTCCTCATTCAAGTGGAGGTCACCAGTGAAGATAAACAGCTCAGTGAGTGTACACTCACCTTATCATGCATCAGTGAAACAATATGTAAGATATTTCAATGCTTTCTGGTGAACATCCAAAAATGATTGGCATACTATAATTTTAACATAATTTACTTCCATTTACAACAGGTGTTCCATTCACTTCCATTTTGTGTTACCTGATGTCTTTCTCCTGTGTGTTTGTGCAGTGATTGTCTTCATCGTCTGTCTCTCCTCGGCTGCAGCCATCACGATCCTCCTTGTCACTCTGTGTGTTTTCTGGTGAGTCGATCAGTACGAAGGCCTCCTCCTGCAGTTGACAGACAAACAGACAAACAGCAACTCAGCAGGTGACATGTTTACAGGTAGCACTCTGGCAACCAGCCACACAGTCTGATTCTTTCTGTCTCTGTGGTTAACTTCTTACGGCTGAAATCCCGTTAACGGGATCGATTTGACAACAGCCAGTGAAATTGCAGGGCGCCAAATTCAAACAGAAATCTCATAATTAATTCCTCAAAACATACATGTATCTTATACACCATTTTAAAGATAAACTTGTTGTTAATCCCACAGTGTCCGATTTCAAAAAGGCTTTACGACGAAAGCATACCATGCGATTATGTTAGGTCAGCGCCTAGTCACAAAAAAAAAACAATTTTCCAGCCAAAGAGAGTCGTCACAAAAAGCAGAAAGAGATAAAATGAATCACTAACCTTTGATGATCTTCAGATGGCACTCATAGGACTTCATGTTACACAATACATGTATGTTTTGTTCGATAAAGTTCATATTCATATCCAAAAATCTGTTTACATTGGCGCGTTTTGAGTAATGTTTTGCCTCCAAAACATCCGGTGATTTTGCAGAGCCAAATCAATTTACAGGAATACTCATCATAAACGTTGAAAGATACAAGTGTTATGCAAAGAATTAAAGATACTTCTCCTTAATGCAACCGCTGTGTCAGATTTTAAAATATCTTTACGGCAAAAGCACAACATGCGATAATCTGAGTACAGCGCTCAGCCACCAGATACTCGCTATGTTGTGAAGTCAACAAAAGTCAGAAATAGCATTATAAATATTCACTTTGATGATCTTCATCGGAATGCACTCCCAGGAATCCCAGTTCCACAAATGTTTGTTTTGTTCGATAAAGTCCATCATTTGTCCAAATACCTCCTTTTTGTTCACGCGTTTAATCCAATAATGCACAAGGCGCGAGCACTAAGTCCAGACAAAAAGTCGAGTTATTACAGTTCGTAGAAACATGTCAAACGATGTATGGAATCAATCTTTAAGATGTTTATCATAAATCTTCAATAATATTCCAACCGGACAATTCCTTTGTCTTTAGAAATGAAAAGGAACGGAGCTCGCGGAGCTAGTGGAAGCCTTAGGAAGTGCAATCGGACCAAATTTTACACTATATTGGATAGGCAATCACTTGAAAAACTACAAATCTCACATTTCCCACTTCCTGGTTGGATTTCTCTCAGGTTTTCGCCTGCCATATGAGTTCTGTTATACTCCCAGACATCATTCAAACAGTTTTAGAAACTTCAGTTTTCTATCCAAATATACTAATAATATGCATATCTTAGCTTCTGGGCCTGAGTAGCAGGCAGTTCACTCTGGGCACGCTTTTCATCCGAATGTGAAAATAGCACCCCCAGCCATGAAGTTAAGACAGATTTATTTTCGGTTGAACTTTATCATAGGGCAAGTATAGAGCTTTACTCTGAGTGACTACTCTGGAAGTAAGAAAAGCTATTCAAAAACTTCACAGCTAGAGAATTTATTGTAATTCAATCCCAGTCACAATGCTTGGAATGAGAACTGCATAAAGCAGTCGTCTCTTGTTTCTGTCATTGCTTCGGATCAGATAATTAGACAGGTATCTCAATACCACAGTGTTTGGATACACTTTGGGATCCCAAATGTCTCTAAAAGCATCAGATCCACAAATCCATGAAAACTCTCCCACAGGGCTCTGGTCAAAAGTAGTGCACTGTGTAGGGATTAGGGTACCATTTGGGATGCAGACTAAGTTCCTTTTTGTCAGAACTCGTGTGAAAAGGGATGGTAAATATATAGACACAGACTGCACTTCCGTGTTAGTTCAGAGGCTGATTAATTTTGTCTTTGGTCAGTACATTTGGTCAAGGTGCGATGAGCATCACTGTCCCATTATCCATGGTTCCTGTGGGAAGGTCCCGTCAGGCTAATTTGGGAAGGTCAGTCAGTCGACAAGCGTACACAGAGAACCTGACTCCCCAGGAGAATAGCTATTCCGGGATTTGCGTCTTCCCGGTCGCCAGCACTAGGAACACTTTTTGAAAGGAGCAGGTTCTCATTGGCCTGGTTGGTGTCCTAGGGATCATGATGGATGAGGAGAGCTACTGCTTCTAACATCAGAGAGATCAATGATGATATCACCATCATTCTGCTTATATATTCCCATCACATAATGCATTCAGTTCACACACTCAGTGGAAGTCTGTTCACTCATACAAGGGGTGCAGTTTGGCCATACAGGTTGGCCATACAGGTAAGTTTAGCTGTACAACTTTCTTAGTGAGGATGATACCCAACTGTATAAAAACAAAAATAATTTGACAATATTTTAAATGCTGTCTGCCACTGCAACTGACAATTAATTGTTAATTTGTTTTGCAGCAAAATAAATGGAGACTGCCTAGCATCTAAGGTTAGTATCAATCTTTCACAATTTCTCTAATTGTTGAGCTCTCAAAAAAACAATGCATGCTTTGAAATATTGAGAATGGTCTTCTTGCCTTCATTCATCTATTCTTGTAGCTTCTATCCATAGGTCTTTATTCAACATTTTAATGTTCTTTGTACCCATCTATCTTCTCTGGTCACTGAACTCCTGTAAGAAGCTGGAGTCGCTGGCACCCTTGACCTCTCTGACCCAGGAACTGTGCTCTCCAGAGCTGAGGAAGGGAAAGACAGTGACAGTACCAGGAGGGGGAGGCCAGGAGTACAACCAGCTGCTCAGCGACTCTATTGTCATTGATGCCAGATCCACTGTGTAAATGACAGTGTGTGTCCCTACTGGCACACTATTACCTATATAGAGCACTACTTGTGCATTGTGCCATTTGAGACTGAATGATTTTATTTGACAGTTTTTTTCTTTACTCACAGTACATGCATTTAAATAAACTTGACCGGGATAGACTTTGCCCCTAAATTCCATGGTGCAAAAACATTACATAGAGTACATAGATCACTTTTTTTTTCTCGATCATTAGCCAGATTTTGACTTTAGACACAACCACAGGCTTCTACTATATGTTAGAGTCCACGCTACAGTATCCTGTGCATCACTCTTACGTGGTGCATGATGCAGCTTCTCCTAATGCCAAGTCATTAAAATGCATTATTTTGTGAATTTTTCATGATTTTTAGTTTTGTTTATTGGTGTATTTCATGCATTGGTGTTTTAAATAATTGTAATGTGTTGTAAAGAAATGTATTGTAAAACTGCTAGAAATGTTGAGCGTAGCTTCTATTTGTTTTACTGTTGTATTATGCTAAAGTTTGAAAGGTTATTCATTTTGGTTCTAATGTAAAATCTGGAGCATTATCAATAAAATTACTGTAAATGTGTATCTTGTTAAACCTGCTTTGTTTTACAGGTTTAAGACTAAATTAAATTACACACGTGTGCACGTACATACAGCCTTGTATAACTAAACTTGTGTGGTCACAATTCAGTCCCACTCACAGTCGTATTTTCCAGAACCCCTAAACCTAATCTAGCTCCTGAACCTAATTCTAACCCCAACTCTAACCTTAACCCTAAAACCCCTAGAAATAACATTTGACCATATGGGGACTAACAAAATTTTGGTTGTTTACTATTCTTGTGGGGACTTCTGGTCCGCACAAGTATAGGTAAACACGTCCAGACACACACAGTTAGAATGAAGTTCTTTGCACTAACCCTGATTGTGTCATGGAAATAAGACACTAAGAGAGCTCACCTCATCACTTGCGGAAGAGCAGTAAAATGTATTCTCACCCGAGAGAATAAAGTAAAATCAGGTTGGATCAGGTTTTGCATCATTTTAATAGACTGCAACTTGCTGTAATAAATGTAATATAAATGTGTGATGTGGCAATTTTCTTCATACCGATGCTAGTAAGAAATGTGTGTATTTTTAACCAAAACTAGGGCAATTGACTCAATTGCCCTAGGGTTATACTACTCTTAGTGAATAATGCATTTTAAATTCTGGTACAGGGTTAGTCCATGGTAAATTGAAGTTAATTCAAATGTGTACGTACTTATTATAGTGACTGCCAGGTTATGACATAAAAAACAGTGGGCCCTTTTTGTCCTGTGAGTTCAACATTAGTTATCACAGTGCAAAGTCTGCACAAACTTGGATTATGAAAGCATCACAAATATTTCTGACTCTCGCTCTCAATTCAATTAGCTTTATTGGCATGACGTAACAATGTACACTACCGTTCAAAAGTTTTGGGTCACTTAGAGCCTGTAATCGAACTCACAAATGCTGATGCTCCAGATACTCAACTTGTCTAAAGTTGGCCAGTTTTATTGCTTCTTTAAATCAGAAAGAGTTTTCAGCTATGCTAACATAATTGCAAAAGGGTTTTCTAATGATCAATTAGCCTTTTAAAATTATAAACTTGGATTAGCTAACACAACCTGCCATTGAAACACATAAGTGATGGTTGCTGATAATGGGCCTCTGTACGCTGTAACGGTTTTGACTTGAGGATATTGTTTGTATGGGTGCCAGGTAGGTTGTGCCTATGTAACCGATGTGAAACGGCTAGCTAGTTAGCGGTGGTGCGCACTAATAGCCTTTCAAACGGTGACGTCACTCGCTTTGAGACCTTGAAGTAGTGGTTCCCCTTGCTCTGCAAGGGCCGCGGCCTTTGTGGAGCGATGGGTAACGATGCTTCGTGGGTGACTGTTGTTGATGTGTGCAGAAGGTCCCTGGTTCGCGCCCGGGTCGGGGCGAGGGGACGGACTAAAGTTAAACTGTTACACCCACCAGAGAAAATATTGGTTTCTCCTTTTAGTTTGGGAGGGAATGAGTCCCATCTGGTCCGTCAAGTCTACACCAATACAAAGGACTCATGTAAAAGTCAGGATGGAAATACACTTTTCATAAACCCTTAACATTAGAAAGTACTTCAAAGACAACTGTATTCTTTTGCGTGGGTTGTATTACCAACATAAATGATCACACACACACACATAATTCTACTGCCGGTACAGGGCACGGAACCCCGCCGATCCTCTACGACTGGAATACCGACATAATATGCCCGAGGATTCCAACAGGCCCCTCAGGCGCAACGCCCGCTGAAGGCCCATTCTGCTAACCTGCTAGCTACCTAGAGCTACTTGGAACCCTACTAATTCCACGACTGGTCTATTGACGTCACCGCAGGAAGAGGCAAAAACAGACTTACCCCCATCTGCTAACTGCTTGCTTGCTAACCCGGTCTGCTAACTGCTAGCCCCGGTCTGCTAACTGCTAGCTTGTTTAGCCCCGGCCTACTAACTGTCTGAATCGCCGTATCCCGAGTCAGCCCAACAACTCACTGGACCCATATGTTCACTTGGCTACGCATGACTCTCTCTAATATCAATATGCCTCGTCCATTACTGTCCTCGTTAGTGATTACTGTCTTATTTCACTGTAGAGCCTCTAGCCCTGCTCAATGTGCCTTAACCAACCATGTTGTTCCACCTCCTACATATGCGATGACATCACCTGGTTTAAACGTCTCCAGAGACTATATCTCTCTCATCATTACTCAATGCCTAGGTTTACCTCCAATGTACTCACATCCTACCTTACCTTTGTCTGTACACTATGCCTTAAATCTATGCTATCGTGCCCAGAAACCTGCTCCTTTTACTCTCTGTTCCGAACGTGTTAGACAGCCAGTTCGTATAGCATTTAGTCGTACCCTTATCCTACTTCTCCTCTGGTGATGTAGAGGTTAATCCAGGTCCTGCAGTGCCTAGCTCCACTCCCACTCCCCAGGTACTCTCATTTGTTGACTTCTGTAACCGTAAAAGCCTTGGTTTCATGCATGTTAACATTAGAAGCCTACTCCCTAAGTTTGTTTTACTCACTGCTTTAGCACACTCTACCAACCCGGATGTCTTAGCCGTGTCTGAATCCTGGCTTAGGAAAACCACCAAAAACCCTGAAATCTCCATCGCTAACTACAACATTTTCCGCCAAGATAGAACTGCCAAAGGGGGCGGTGTTGCAATCTACTGCAAAGATAGCCTGCAGAGTTCTGTATTACTATCCAAGTCTGTACCCAAACCATTCGAGCTTCTACTAATAAAAATTCATCTTTCCAGAAACAAGTTTCTCACCTTTGCCGCTTGCTATACACCTCCCTCTGCCCCCAGCTGTGCCCTCGATACCATATGTGAATTGATTGCCCCCCATCTATCTTCTGAGTTCGTGCTACTAGGTGACCTAAACTAGGACATGCTTAACACCCCGGCCATCCTACAATCTAAGCTTGATGCCCTCAATCTCACACAAATTATCAATGAACCTACCAGGTACAACTCCAAATCCGTAAACACAGGCACCCTCATAAATGTCATCCTAACTAACTCGCCCTCCAAATACACCACTGCTGTTTTCAATCAAGATCTCAGTGATCACTGCCTCATTACCTGCATCCGTAATGGGTCTGTGATCAAACAACCACCCCTCATCACTGTCAAACGCTCCCTAAAACACTTCTGCGAGCAGGTCTTTCTAATCGACCTGGTCGGGGTATCCTGGAATGACATTGACCTCATCCCGTCAGTAGATGATGCCTGGTTATTCTTTAAAAGTGCCTTCCTCACCATCTTAAATAAGCATGCCCCATTCAAAAAAATGTAGAACTAGGAATAGATATCGTCCTTGGTTCACTCCAGACCTGTCTGCCCTTGACCAGCACAAAAACATCCTGTGGCGTTCTGCATTAGCATCGAATAGCCCCCGTGACATGCAACTTTTCAGGGAAGTTAGGAACAAATATACAAAGGCAGTTAGGAAAGCTAAGGCTAGCTTTTTCAAACAGAAATTTGCATCCTGTAGTACTAACTCAAAAAAGTTCTGGGACACTGTAAAGTCCATGGAGAATAAGAGCACCTCCTCCCAGCTGCCCACTGCTCTGAGGCTAGGAAACACTGTCACCGCCAATAAATCCACTATAATTGAGAATTTCAATAAACATTTCTCTACTGCTGGCCATGCTTTCCACCTGGCTACCCCGGTCAACTGCCCGGCACCCTCCACAGCAACCCGCCAAAGCCCCCACCATTTCTCCTTCACCCAAATCCAGATAGCTGATGTTCTGAAAGAGCTGCAAAATCTGGGCCCCTACAAATCAGCCAGGCTAGACAATCTGCCGAAATTGTTGCAACCCCCATTACTAGCCTGTTCAACCTCTTTCGTATCATCTGAGATTCCCAAAGATTGGAAAGCTGCCGCGGTTATCCCCCTCAAAAGGGGGTGACACTAGACCCAAACTGCTACAGACCTATATCTATCCTACCCTGTCTTTCTAAGGTCTTCGAAAGCCAAGTTAACAAACAGATTACCGACCATTTCGAATCCCACCGTACCTTCGCCGCTATGCAATCTGGTTTGAAAGCTGGTCATGGGTGCACCTCAGCCATGCTCAAGGTCCTAAACGACATCATAACCGCCATCAATAAGAGACATTACTGTGCAGCCGTATTCATCGACCTGGCCAAGGCTTTTGGCTCTGTCAATCACCACATTCTTGTTGGCAGACGACAGCCTTGGTTTCTCAAATGATTGCCTCGCCTGGTTTACCAACTAGTTCTCTGATAGAGTTCAGTGTGTCAAATCGGAGGGCATGTTGTCCGGACCTCTGGCAGTCTATGGGGGTGCCACAGGGTTCAAGCCTTGGGCCAAATCTTTTCTCTGTATACGTCAATGACGTTGCTCTTGCTGCTGGTGATTCTCTGATCCACCTCTACGCAGATGACACCATTCTGTATACTTCTGGCCCCTCTTTGGACACTTAACTAACCTCCAGACGAGATTCAATGCCATACAACTCTCCTTCCGTGGCCTCCAACTGCTCTTAAATGCAAGTAAAACTAAGTACATGCTATTCAACCAATCACTGCCCGCACCTGCTCGCCCGTCCAGCATCACTACTCTGGACGGCTCTGACTTAGAATACGTGGACAACTACAAATACCTAGGTGTCTGGTTAGAATGTAAACTCTCCTTCCAGACTCACATTAAGCATTTTCAATCCAAAATTAAATCTAGAATCGGCTTCCTATATCGCAACAAAGCATCCTTCACTCATGCTGCCAAACACACCCTCGTAAAACTGACCATTTTACCGATCCTCGACTTCAGTGATGTCATCTATAAAATAGCCTCCAACACTCCACTCAACAAACTGGATGTAGTCTATCACAGTGCCATCCGTTTTGTCACCAAAGCCCCATACACTACCCACCTGTAGTGGGTAGTGTAGTGACCTGTACGCTCTTGTTGGTTGGCCCCCGCTTCATATTCGTTGCCAAACCCACTGGCTACAGGTTATCTACAAGTCTCTGCTAGGTAAAGCTCCGCCTTATCTCAGCTCACTGGTCACCATAGCAGCACCCACTTGTATCACACACTCCAGCAGGTATCTCTCACTGGTCACCCCCAAAGCCAATTCCTCCTTTGGTTGTCTTTCCTTCCAGTTCTCTGCTGCCAATGAATGGAACGAACTGCAAAAATCTCTGAAGCCTCATATCTCCCTCACTAGCTTTAAGCACCAGCTGTCAGAGCAGCTCACTGTCCATAACCCATCTGTAAACAGCCCATCTAACCACCTACCTCATCCCCATACTGTATTCATTTATCTTGCTCCTTTGCACCCCAGTATCTCTACTTACACATCTACCATTCCAGTGTTTAATTGATATATTGTAATTACTTCACCACCATGGCAAATGTATTGCCTTAACTCCCTTATCTTACCTCATTTGCACTCACTGTATATATACAGTTTTCTTTGTTCTACTGTATTATTGACTATGTTTTGTTTATTCCATGTGTAACTCTGTGTTGTTGTATGTGTCGAATTGCTATGCTTTATCTTGGCTAGGTCACAGTTGCAAATGAGAACTTGTTCACAACTAGCCTACCTGGTTAAATAAAGGTGAAATAATGATCCCTGGTTCATCCAGAAATGTCCTGTACCTCGGGCCTAAAGAGTCCAGCCCAGTAAAGAAGTTCAGGGAACTCAAGTGACCTTAGTCACGCAATGTTTGTCCGTTCATACAAGTGTAGCGTAAACCCAGTATCAATCATACAATCAAAATAACAATTATTTTACCACACAACTATAAAGCGTATCTTAATACGTCCTCACTTACAACATAAATCATCACGGTATACATCACACCAAAACAAATTAAATTCCGTACACAAAAAGGTTGTAGTCAGTCGGTCAGTCAGACAATCCGTCAGATCTCCAGCGGAGAAAGGCCACGAAGAACAACGGAGAGGTGTAGTCCACGGACGCAAAGAGTGGATCCGATCCTGGGTAAACTTGCTATTAGGCTACAAAGCACACTGTTAAATGCAACAACACAAACGGCAGAGCCGCTTCAGAACTGAACCTCATTCACGTCTCCATCACAACCCCACTTTTACGCAGCTGATGCTGGCTATTTAATTGGGAATTAAAGGGGAAGCGCCCTATTGGAAGGAGAAGCACTATTTAATTGGGAATTAAAGGGGAAGCGCCCTATTGGAAGGAGAAGCACTATTTAATTGGGAATTAAAGGGGAAGCGCCCTATTGGAAGGAGAAGCACTATTTAATTGGGAATTAAAGGGGAACCGCCCTATTGGAAGGAGAAGCACTATTTAATTGGGAATTAAAGGGGAAGCGCCCTATTGGAAGGAGAAGCACTATTTAATTGGGAATTAAAGGGGAAGCGCCCTATTGGAAGGAGAAGCACTATTTAATTGGGAATTAAAGGGGAAGCGCCCTATTGGAAGGAGAAGCACTATTTAATTGCGAATTAAAGGGGAAGCGCCCTATTGGAAGGAGAAGCACTATTTAATTGGGAATGAAAGGGAAAGCCCCCTATTGGAAGGAGAAGCACTGAGACATTCAGAAAAATTCAGGGCCGTCACAACGCCTATGTAGATATTCCATAAAAAATCTGCCTTTTCCAGCTACAATAGTCATTTACAACACTAACACTGTCTACACTGTATTTCTGATCAATTTTATGTTCTTTTTCTGGACAAAAAATGTGCTTTTCTTTCAAAAACAAGGACACCAAACTTTTGAATGGTAGTGTACATATTGCCAAAGCTTACTTTGGAGATTTATAATATTAACATCATTAAAATAATAATCAATATTGTCAATGGGACAACAGTAACAACAATAATCAAGGGTCAACCATATATTGAACAATAACAATAAGCATAGAGTACATGTGCAGGTTGGTTGGTCTGTCAGACACTGTCCCTCATCTTATTGCAAGCAGCAATGTCGTGCGCTGCCAACCCACAGCTCTCTACATCCTCCCCCAACAGGATGGGTAGCCTATTCTCATCAGAGAGGTCTTTGACAATTTGTGGAAATAACACTCTAATTGTTTTATATATATATTTTACTTTTTCTCAGGAAATGCAGCTCTGTCTCATGTTCTGCTGTGGTGCCGTGGTTACACAGCCTTTCCTCTACAGGGAGCCAGGTTTTCCTGTGTCTATTATGAGCATTTATTCATGTATGGACAAAAACAAAATGTCACACTCCTGGAAATTTCTCCAATAACTAATGTTGTATCTTCTAGCGCTCCCTTGTGGAATATACGAGATCCCACAATATGGGCCATAAACGTTGACGTTGCGTCCAATGTAACTATGGGAACGAGACCTGCTGATATTTTGCAGTGGATCAATTTCACGATACAGGTGAGAACGTTTGAAAAGTTAGATAGTTAATAAAGCTAGTTAGCCCTTTTCCTATCTAAATGTACACTTATATATACATACAAGGTATCTTAGATTGCTAGCTACCTTCCAACTTTTCCCCCCATAAAATCAACTTTTACACGCAGGGATTTTTTTGCATTCGAGTCATCATTGCTAACGGTAACGCTAGCTAACTAACAGGTAGCAAAGCTGTCAAGAGGTATTTCCTGTTTTTGTATCTTCTCTAATATCTTATCTTGCCCCCCAAAAAGTTCAACTGTCAAAGATAATGGAGACCACGACTAAGTTTCTAGCCTTAACTATATTTTATCTGCAAAATCTGTCATCCCTTTAAATGAGAGGTTGTGCTCTTTGCCTCATTTATGGCAGGAATCCTTGGGAGTTTTTATTTTTCCAGAGTTGGGCTCAACAGAGGAATATGAAGATGATCTCAGCAAATAGTCGCTAAAACTTGGAGTTTTGTGGCAGAACTAATGATACAAAACAACCTACAATTATGCCTGCTCCAAAAAGAGATAGTCAACACAGGACCCGTGCAAGAGGCATAGCAAGGCCAAGGGATGGTTCCCTGGATCACAGAGGGAGGAAAAATGACTCTATCCCTGCAGCCAATGTGGCCTCTGTTCTCTCACTACCACCACTGGAGTCTCGGGAGCACCATGCCTCCTCACCAGCCTTCATGTATGAGCCCCAGCCAGGTCGAGCCCTTAGCACTGGAAACCTCTCCCCTGCTCCCACTCCTCTGTCCATGGTGGAGCTCCCTCACCTCGTGGCAGAGGTGGGTCCTGAGCTGGCCATGGGGGAGTCACTGTGGATGGAGGGACCTTGTCTGATTGCTTCAGTGCTGGGGACTGATATCCCTGTCAAAGCTACTCAGGTGTCATTTGAGGAATCTGCTCTGGACAGGTAGGTTAAGCAGTGAGCATGTGTGTTTGCTGCTTCATTTCACTATTGTGTTCAAATGTGACATTGGTCTTTCAAAAAAATAAAAAGCACATTCAGATAGCACATTTAGTATTGTGTCCATTGTTGATTCAGCTTTACAGATCATGGAGACGTGTCCCAGGTAAAGATGGCTGATCAAGACAAAGAGACAGAAGAAAGAAAAGATGCCAAGTACAGAGAGCCTCTGACTGGCACAGAGGTGGTGGAAATCTTTGCAAAGAAAAGACATCTGGGAAAGCTTCAGTTTTTCCACTTGCAAGCTGTGAACAATGGCCCATTCAGGTAGTGAACACCATAGCCAAAGCCATAGTGTAATAACAGTGGCTTTGCCAGGCTTCTGTAGCGTTCACACTATTTTGCAGATACAATTTGTTCATTGGATGTGTTTTCTTTTTTTTTGTAGACCGTATGACCTTCGTGTGGTCCCTCCCAATAGAGCAGGCACTGAGCACTTCATCTTCTCCCCCTCCTCTGTGCTGCATGTGCAGGATGGATGCAGTGCTGGGCTCCTTTCTCTGTCAGAGTGGCATCGGGAGGCCATACTGTGGAGAGCCTTGCAGGATATCCCATTTTTCAGAGACTATTTACTTCGTAAGGCATTCATCAGGTAGGCTACGATGGCATTCCATTTGGCACCCTATTCCCTCCCTACACAGTGCACTACTTTTGACCAGGGCTCATAGGGGACAGACTTTGGAACACATCTTAACTGTCCACATGTATTGTATCATGTAACTTTTTTGGCGAGTTGCAATTCTCTCTCTTCACTTAAACTATTTTCTTTTTCAACTTTATGTTGCTGTTGCGTGTCGCAGGTGGCATAGAAGCGTGTGTAAGATCACTCTGCAGAGGAAGGGTGAAGTACTGCAGGGCCTGCTACTCATGGCTGTACCCCAGTTCAGAGATGCTCTCTTTCAATTCTCCAGGTATTCTGCATCCCAAATGACATCCTATTCTCTATTTTGTGCACTACTTTTGACCAGGGCCCATGGCTCTGGTCAAAATAAATGCACTATATAGGAATAGGGTGCCATTTGGGATGCAGACACTAGTGTTGTACATCAACATTACAGTCACATGCACATGGGGCCTTATTGTTCATTTTGGTCCATGATTAACATTGAAATTGTTTTTTTATTGATGTTGAAATGCACACAGTGTTAAATACTTTTTTGTTGCTGTTTTCAGACTGATTGAAGAACTGAAAGGGGTTCACTGGTTGCCACAGGATGATTGCAAGACCTACACCCTTCTGGACTTCCAGAATGCCCTCATGAAAAAGAACCAGGAGTGCCGCAGGCTTCTTGAGATATTCTTGCAGTATCGTGCTCTCATCCTCAACATGGTTTGTAACTACTATTCTTATCCTTAGACAGAGGAACGCAAATTGACTGCTAGGCCTGACACAGCCAAGAGCTTGGCCTGTTGGCCTCCATCCCTCTCTCTAATGTGTGTTTGTGTGTGGATATCAGAGGGGTTGGGTACAGCAGAAGACACATTTCCATCTCATATAGATTAATAAAGACTTTCTTCCAGGTCCAGGAGGACAGCTATGGGGCTCACCAGGAGCTGCAGTTACGTGTTGAACGCTCCCAGCTTAACCAGCGCAGCCAGCCCCTGTACCTCCAGCTGGCTCATCTGAGGGACCTGAGGAAGGAGCTGGGCCGGGCAGAGAACGTCCTGCAGCAGCTGGGAAATATGGCCGCTCTGGCCGATCAGATGATCGTGCAGGGTATCGTCACAATCACCCACCGAGAGGTCACTTCTTTCCTCAACAACGTCATGAAGGTGAAGAGAAAGAAGAGCATGAAATAACACAATGGTTGCATCCCAAATGGCACCGTTTTCCATATATAGTGCACTACCTTTGACTAGGGCCCATAGTACAAGTAGTGGACCATGTAGGGAATATGGTGCCATTTGGGACATGCATCATCATGTTAATGAAAGGTTTGCTGGTAATGGTATTGATATTTTTGATTCCATGATTCTCGATAGAGAGTGCAGCCACAGCAGGGGAGTCTGTTCCAAGCAGAGCTGATATTCGGAGCAGACGGTCAGCCGACTCTGTTCCCACCCATGCACTTGTTCCAGGAGGTGCTGCGAGGGGCACTGCTGTCAGTCGCAAACTCTGCCCTTCAGGTGAGATCATTAAATTAACCACACACTGAAGGATGGGCTCTGGTCAAAAGTGGTGCACTATATAGGGAATAGGGTGCCATTTGGGATGCAGACATTCAATTAGGTCAAGGTTGTGATTAACTCAGCACAGAATTCCCAGTTGTGTGTCCCAGCGAGTCTTGCATACTAATGTGGTTTTGCTCTTGTAGGTATTTGACACTTGTAGTTACTGTCTTGATGCCAAGGAGAGTGTGTCTGCCAGCACCTCCCTCATCAGTGCTGCTCAGGAGCTAAGCCCTGACCTGAGCCTGGCCTGTACCAGTGGAACTAATTGTATCACAGGTAATGCTGAACAGGACAGGAGATTATCTTATCTTCCCAATTGTACCACAGTCCAGGGCTTACCCAGGAAAAATGTCTAATTCATGGTAAACAGAAGTTGAAGCACAAAAACAAAAAACAGGCAGAGATATACATTTTCTTACGCTCATCGCCTGTGTTTGTATGTGCATGGTTCTCAGCTTTTGGGGAGAAGGACAGTGAGCCGACTGGTGTCAGCAGCTTCTCCTCCAAGCGGGAGCCTCATTGTGTTCTATCAGCTCCCAGGTTGGTGCTGCCCAAGCTGACCCCTCTGATGGTCCAGGGCCAGAGGCTGAGAGGGCAGTACTACCCCCTGTCCAGTAAACAGCTGGAATGGCAGCTCAGCCTGAACGCTGGGGCTAAGGAGGTCCAGAGAGAGCAAGCCAGGATTACACAGGTCATTCACACGCTTTGCCATTCATCTGAATGGATCCCTGAAAAGCTTTACAACGATGCACTCGCTATCCTTTCATCATGTTTGGTTTCTGAATAATGGATTGTTTGTTGATTCTCCCTTGACCCACAGGAGGCTGGGCTTGAGATCCAGCAGCTGTGTGAGGGACTCTCCTGGTTGGTTGACATTCATCTGTTTACCAGCCAATGGAGTCCAGCTTCTCTGGAGACCATGAGGGGCATGCCTGCCTTACACTACGAGGAGCACATTCAGAAGGTGCGCTTCTGGACTGACAGGGTGCGCACAGTGCCCCCCTCTCTCACTACCTCCAACAAGCTGCTCATCGTCACCTGCTCCCACATCCAGGAGAAGATAGGTGTGTGGGTGTGGTTGTTTGTGGGTGTGCTGGTGTTTTTTGGTTGCATATGCTGCGTGACTTTGGGCCAACTTAGTTACTACATGTGTGTGATGTGCGTACGAGTGTGTGACAGTGTTTTACTGGTATGACTGGGGACCTTTTGTAGTCTTGTTATGATTGTGCGGCCCTGCACATCGGCCCTAGTCAAATTAGTGCCCTGAATAGGGTGCCATTTGGGAAGAATCCTGAATGTGTGATTTTGTTTATCCACGCAGGGCCTCTGTTGAACTCCATAGAGGAGGATGTGTTGACTCTGTTGAATGAGGAGCTGAAGCTGCGCTCAGAGAACTTGATATTAGAACTGAAGAGAGCTGTGGAAGGTCTTAGGGTCGAACCCACAGATTTCAACGATTTCACCCACTATGCCAGCATGGTATTGCCTACACATGCACCTTTCTGTAGTTATTGCTGTGCATAGTCATCTAATCATTATTTGCTTCCTTTAATCAATACTGTATATTTTATCGACCCCATTCGATTTCTTCCCTCAGGTGAAACGCTGTGCGAAAATGTCTGATGACATGCAACATCAACTGGAGTACCTACACTCTCTCCAGGAAACCGTTCGAACCAACTACAGACAGATGACACCAGATGAGCTGTTATTGGAGGAACAGGTTTTAAACACATAGCTTTTGATATGTCTGAATCATTTCCTTGTACCTATTTTGAGTCATCACAAGAAGAGCTACCTACAGATATTGTTGTTTTTATTGCTTTATTCACATAGATATCGCAGTGCATTTCCAAATGTGTGTTTATCCACCCCTCCCCCCGTATTTAGATGCTGGACCTGTGGGACATTTTTGTTCCTCTCCTGAAGCAGGGAGCAGATAAAGTGTGCCAGCGTCTTCCCTCCATGGCTGACACCCTGGACAACACCTTTTCCTCCCTGGCCCACGACCTGGACGAGATGGTGACCAAAGCCACCTCTGGACCATATCTGGACCCCACTCAGAATGCTGCTCAGATGCTTAACAAGCTCAAGATCATGTGCAGACAGGTGTATGCTGTCTCTGCTCGCCTGACAGAGCTCAGCAGGACAAGTAAAAGTCTCAGAGGTGAAATGAGAGAGGGACTGAAGGATGGTGCCTGCCTTGTGTTTACATCGCTCCTTCCTCACTCTCTTATCTGTGTTCCCTCTGTAGGAAACCCTCTGGATTTGACTTTTGTAACAGCAGCCAAGCAGAAGATGGAAGCTCGCAAAGGACTGTGGGAGCTGATGACTGTATCCACCTCCCAGATCCAAGAGTGGAGGCTGCTGCTCTTCAGCAAGGTGTCTGTCTGGTTGCTCTATTCTAATAGTGTCTAGGTTGATTAACAACATACTAATAATAAGTGACAGCAGGAACCTAGTATGCTTATTGAATTAGAAAATGGCGCCGATAGATAGGGCAGCCGTGCTTCTAGCCCCTAGGCAACTTTGCAGTATTTAGTTATTTCTTATTACATACAGCCGGGAAGAGCTTTTGCATATCAGAGTGGCGGTAACTCACCAGTATTACCAGCATTATGACCAGGAATACGACTCTCGAATCGGATCCTTTGTTCGTACCCCCCTACGGCAATTGAACTGATTCCAGAGGCTGATCCAAAACACAGCTGGCGGAGAAGAGGTATTCGGAGTGGACTTATAGTCCGACTCAGGAGGCGCGCACACCACCCACTGCTTCCGAGTATATTACTCGCTAATGTTCAGTCCCTGGATAATAAAGTTGACGAGCTCAGGGCGAAGATTTCCTTCCAGAGAGACGTCAGGGATTGTAACATACTGTTTCACGGAAACACGGCTCTCTCGGGATATACTGTCTATGAGTCCGTCCAGCCAGTTGGGTTCTCAGTTCATCGCGCAGACAGGAATAAATATCTCTCCGGGAAGAAGAAGGGCGGAGGTGTATGTTTCATGATTAACTACTCATGGTGTGATTGTGATAACATACATGAACTCAAGTCCTTTTGTTCACCCAACCTAGAATACCTCAATCAAATGCCGACCATATTACCTCCCAAGAGAATTCTCTTTGGTTATAGTCACAGCTGTGTATATTCCCCCTCAAGCCGTTACCACAACGGCCCTCAAATAACTTCACTGGACTTTATGCAAAATGGAAACCACATATCCTCGGGCCTCATTTAATTGTAGCATGGGATTTTTAACATAGCAAATTTGAGGAAAACGCTACCAAAGTTCAATCAACACATTGACTGTAGTACTCGCGCTACTAAAACACTCGACTACTGCTACTCCAACTTCCGGGATGCCTACAAGGCCCTCCCCCGCCCTCCCTTCGGCAAATCTGATCACGACTCCATTTTGCTCCTCCCTTCCTATAGGCAGAAACTCAAACAGGAAGTACTCATGCTAAGGACTATTCAACGCTGGTCTGACCAATCGGAATCCACGCTTCAAGATTGTTTTCATCACGCTGACTGGGATATGTTCCGGATAGCCTAAGAGAATAACATTTGACGAATACACTGATACGGTGACTAAGTTAAACAGGAAGTGTATAGGAGATGTTGTACCCACTGTTACTTTTAAAACCTACCCGAACCAGAAACCGTGGATAGATGATAGCATTTGCGCAAAACTGAAAGTGCGAACCACAGCATTTATCCATTGCAAGGTGACTGGGAATATTGCAGAATACAAACAGTGTAGTTATTTCCTTTGTAAGGCAATCAAACAGGCAAAACATCAGTATAGAGACAAAGTGGAGTTGTAATTCAACAGCTTAGACATGAGATGTATGTTGCAGGGTATACAGACAATCACGGACTACAGAGGGAAAACCAGCCACGTCGCAGACACCGATGTCTTGCTTTCGGACAAGCTAAACACCTTCACCCGCTTTGAGGATAACACCGATATGGCCCACTACCAAGGACTGTGGGCTCTCCTTCTCTGTGACCGACATGAGTAAGACATTTAATCGTGTTAACCCTGCAAGGCTGCCGGTCCAGACGGCATCCCTAGCCGTGTCCTCAGAGCATGCACAGACCAGCTGGCTGGAGTGTTTACGGACATATTCAATCTCTCCCTTTCCCAGTCTGCTGTCCCCACATGCTTCAAGATGGACACAATTTTTCCTGTACCCAAGAAAGCAAAGGTAACTGAACTAAATTACTATTGCCCCATAGCACTCACTTCTGTCATCATGAAGTGCTTTGAGAGACTAGTCAAGGATCATATCACCTCTATTTAACACCGTATACCCACTTCAATTTTCTTACCACCTCAATAGATCGACAGATGATGCAATTGCCATCGCACTGCACACTGCCCTATCCCATCTGGACAAGAAGAATACCTATGTAAGAATGCTGTTCATTGACTACTCAGCATTCAACACCATAGTACCCTCCAAGATCATCATTAAGCTTGAGGCCCTGGGTCTGAACCCCGCCCTGTGCAACTGGGTCCTGGACTTCTTGACGGGCTGCCCCCCCAGGTGGTGAAGGTAGGAAACAACACTTTCCCTTCACTGATCCTCAACACTGGGGCCCCACAAGGGTGCCTGCTCAGCCCCCTCCTGCACTCCCTGTTCACCCATGACTGCCTGGCCAAGCATGCCTCCAACTCAATCATCAAGTTTGCAGATGACAAAACAGTAGTAGGCTTGATTACCAACAATGACGAGACAGCCTACAGGGAGGAGGTGAGGGCCCTAGGAGTGTGGTGCCAGGAAAATAACCTTCCACTCAAAGTCAATAAAACTAAGGAGATGATTGTGGACTTCAGGAAACAGCAGAGGGAGCACCTCCCTATCCACTTCGACGGGACAGCAGTGGAGAAGGTGGAAAGCTTCAAGTTCCTCGGTGTACACATCACTGACAAACTAAAATGGTCCCCCCACACTGTGTGGCGAAGAAGGTGCAACAGCGCCTCTTCAACCTCAGGAGGCTGAAGAAATTTGGCTTGGCAACTAAACCCTCAAACTTTTACAGATGCACAATTAAGAGCATCCTGTCAGGCTGTATCACCGCCTGGTAATGGCAACTGCACTGCCCGCAACCGCAGGGCTCTCCAGTGGGTGGTGCGGTCTGTCCAACGCATCACCGGGGGCAAACTACATGCCCTACAGGACACCTACAGCACCCGATGTCACAGGAAGGCCAAAAAGATCATCAAGGACAACAACCACCCGAGGACTTGAGTTCATGTATGTTATCACAATCCTGGATCTCTGTAACAGACAGTTTGTCAGGTTCTTGAAAGTCTGTCACACAATGTCACATTTTCTGGACTTTCCTGGGTGTTGGCAAAAGCAACATGGATGTCTCCATCTGAACATTCTACTTCCTCCTCACACACACAGTCAGCCAGAGATTTTGTTAATGTCAGAGTCAGTCAATATCATGTCAAGTCCCTCGAGGCGTGATGGTAACTAGGCTGTTCATATCATCTTCTGGACATTCAACTTCCTCTATATCCATACCACACAGATGTCTTGGCAGGGCTTCTGTAGGGTCAGTGTCACTCAATAGCATCTCCATGGCAACATGGCTGGTCATGTAATCTGGGTATTATACTTCCTAATCCAACAGTCCATGTCACAATGTGTAATTATACGGCTCGTACCTTGCTTGGTTTGCTCCTCCTCTGCCCTGTTGTGCAGGCTGCTTCCTCCTTTATCCCCAAGCAATCTCTGGCTTAACGATTCCCAGTCTTGCCTAGCTGGGGCAGGAAGTCCATATAATGCTTGGGGATGGAGCCAGCTACCTGCAAGATATCTCTCCTCAATTACCACCCCCCTCACCTCTCCCTGCAGTCTGCCATAACAGACTTGCAATCACTGGCCACTTTAATAGTGGAACACTAGTCACTTTAATAGTGTTTACATATTTTGCATTGCTCATCTCATATGCATATACTGTATTATATTCTACTGTATCTTACTCTGTCACTCTGACATTGCTCGTCCAAATATTTATATATTCTTAATTCCATTCCTTCACTTTAGTTTTGCGTGTATTGTTGTGTATTGTGTTTGATATTACTGCACTGTTGGAGCTAGAAACACAAGCATTTCGCTACACCCACAATAACATCTGCTAAACACGTGTATGTGACCAATAAAATTTGATTTGAATCTGATATGGGAAAGACTAATATTTTCACCTACTGTTGATTTGATGTTAATGTGAGTCTACTTGCAAGAATTGTGATATGTTAGTTTTTTCCTACTAAACTTAGCTGAATGCACTGACTGTAATTAGATCTGAATAAGAGCATCTGCTAAATGACAAAAATGTAAAAATATAAATGTTTGGTGTCAGTTTGTTGTGTCGAGAGCCCAGGAGAAGGTGGATGAGTGGCTGCAGCAGGCAGTATCCCTGGCCAGGACCATCCCTTCCCGAGATGCTGTGCTGCAGGAGACCCTGGAGATCCTTGAGCGTTTCAACCAGCAGCTCCCTGTGCTGGCCAAACTCAGCAGCCCCACACTCAAACACAAACACTGGAGGAACATCTTCAAAGGTTAGACCAGTGCTTCTGTAGTAGTGTGGTGTAGTAACAAATCCACACCTCGGGACCCATGGGACCTCGCAGTTGTGATATGAGTGACTCAAACATTACAACAAAATCAATGGACAAAACAATCTAGCTAAACATTACCAGACATGGGCTAGTTGATCAACTGGACATTGCTGGCAAGTTATCAATAGCTCTCTAAGGTCTGAAATGACAAGAGGAAAACTACTGATAAACTACCCAATGTCGAAATTGTACTTTCAAGAGTAACTTTTCAAAAGTAACTTTCAAGAGTAAGTCAGAAGCTCAACAGAGTTCCTGAATTTGAAAAGCCTCACTGAGTCAACATGGGTCAGCATCCCTGTGGAACGCTTTCAACACCTTCTAGTGTACATTCAGTGTAGCGCATTACTTTTGACCAAAGCCCTAAAGGCTCTGGTCAAAACTGGTGCTATTTGAGACACAGCCATGACTGGTTATTTGAATAGCAATCATCTTTGCAACATGATTTACATGAGTCCATGATACATACCACACTCCTGTCTCCTCTTCTAGGTATGGGGTTACTTTATGCACCAGAGTGGAACCTCACTGTAGCTGACCTGATGTCCAAGAAGCTGAGAGAGCACCAGAATAAAATCAGCAAGGTGAGAACAGAAAATCCATTTAGCACATTCAAAAGAAGGGCACTATATAGGGAATAGGGTGCCATTTGGGATGCAGTCTTACTCAGGGTAACTTAACTCTCTCTGTGGGACTTTGCCAGATTTGCCAGGAGGCTAAGGCAGAGGCGGACATGGAGCAGGCCTTCAGGAAGCTTCAGAGACGCTGGGAGGGGGCACTGTTCCGACTGGCCAAGTTCATTGTTACTGTGTGGCAGGAAGATAAACCACAGCTTGGTGCCACACGGAGAAAGAAGCCCACTAATGGCCTGGTCTCAAACTACCAAACCCCCAAACAGCACTCTCGTGACAGTGGCACCTTCACCATCATTGGTGAGATTGAACGGGGAGAAAGGAGTGTTTTTTTGTGTTAATAATAAGTAAAATTTCTGAGACCACCTTTTTATATTATATTTTCTAATTTAAATCTCCTTTGGTTCAGATATGTTTAACATGTTGTCATTGTTGCTGTTAAAAGTAGTAAGTAAAGTTGTATTGATTTCTTACTGTAGGTCTGGAGACACTCCTGGCTCAGACACAGGACAGTGTAATGACTCTGTCCAACATGCTGCTCTCTCCTCACGTTGCTGAGTTCAGGCCGGAGGTGGAACACTGGGTGCAGCTGTTGCAAGAACTGGGTAATGTAAACTAGGCTACACCCCCAAAATGGCAAAGTGCACTACTTTTGACCAGACCCATAGTGATCAAAAAGCTTGGGTAGATAGATCTTTCTTTACATAAATATGACTGTTTTCAAGACCATACTGTTTTCAACAATGTCCTCCTATTGTGACGTCTTTATACTACTTTTTATCAACTGTGATTTACTTCCATATGTTCCTCTACTTGCAATATGTAGAGGAACTGCTTGATTTCTTTGAAAGGTACCAGCAGAAGTGGGTCTTCCTTAGCAAAATGTTCTACGAGACAACAGTCAGTGTTCAGAAGGCAGAACTGGTGAGTTCAGGGTCTCTTATGCCTCTGCCACAACTGCCACAATTATAGATTGTTTTGGAGGGTGATGCAGGATAACTAAATGATAATGTTGTCTTTGTCTTTGACCACAGTTGAACAAGTTCCTTCCTGTGGATAAGACCTTCAAGGAGATTATCCAAACTACACTAAGGGACCCCCACGTGCTGAACATAGTGCGGCTCAGGAAGACAACAGAGTTGACTTGCTGCTTCCATGGACACAGCCTCCGTGTTCTCCTCATAGAGGGTCTGTCCACCATGGAGGGTATCTCCAACCAGCTGCTGTACCTCCTGGGCTCACCCCGCAGGGAGTTCCCTCGCCTCTGCTTCCTGAGCGATGGGGAGGTGATCAAACTCCTCTCTCTGCACCCCACACCCTCTGCTCTGCTCCCTCTGGTGCGTAAGTGTTTTCGAGGGGTGCGCTGGCTGGAGGTGGACAGCAAAACTGACATGCCCTCTGATGTGACAGATCTGAGCAGTGGCTTGGATCTCTCTGACACCCAGATGTGTGTACGGGGGGTGTATGGTAGTGTCAGGGAGCACGTGCCCTTCCTCTGCCCTCTGGAGCCAAACCTCAACCCCCTGGTGTGGCTATGTCTCCTGGAGCTGCAGCTTCAACAGGCCATGATGCAGCTCATGAAGCAGTGTGCTGTGGCACGACAACAGTTCGAGCGGTTGGAATCGGACCCGGAATGGGAGAAGAAAGTTGGGGACTCCCCGTCACCTGATCCGTTTCGCTACACCAGCCCATCAAGCTTCCTCAGAAAGGAAGAGGGTAAAGAAGCAAAAGGAGTGAACGATTTGCCTTCTATGTGGAGTATACTCTCTGACTACCCACTGCAATGCCTGTTAGTGGCTGAAGAGGCTTTATGGTGCAGTGAAGTTCGGAAGGCTTACAAGGCCTCAGCTCCGGTCAAGTGGCCCCGCATCAAGGCACAAAATGCTTCCAAACTCCAGAGCTTGTGCCAAGCCATACAAGACGGCATCACGGGTGATATTGACAAATCAATGACCACCCAGCGCATGGTGACAGTGCTGCATGCTCTGGTGTTACTCACCATGAACCACTCGCAACAGTTATCTAGGCTCATGGAGGTAAAGTGTGACCTCGAGTCGTCTTTTGAGTGGCAGAGTTTGATGAAGTACCATCTGATTACAGACACTCAGAATGAGTCAACAACACAAGAGGGACACCATGATTTGTGCTATGTTGAAATCTTGGGCACCCAGCTGCCCTATGGTTACGAATACCTTGGCCCAGAGCACTGGATATTAGTAAACACCCCCTCCACAGATAGAGCAATACTGGGTATCCTCTTGGCTCTGACCAGCTACAGGTGTGGCTTTGTAAGTGGACCTTGCATGTCTGGAAAGAGGAAGACTGTGGTTCAGTTAGGAAGAGCACTGGGACGTCAGGTCATCTCCTTACAGTGTTGTGTCAATACGAGTCCCTCTGTCGTCCAGCAGATGCTGTTTGGGGCCCTTCAGACCGGGGCCTGGCTGGTGCTGGACTGTGTAGACCTGATGACCCAGGGAGCACTTTCCCAACTAGGGCAGCATCTTTCAGACATTCACCAATCCCTGTCCATCCTGCAGAGAAATACTCAGCAGAAAGGCTTTGAGACCCACGCCAAGCCTTTATCTAGTTTCTCCTACCCAAACGGAGATGGTACAGTTTCACCAAGAGACAGCCATGGCGACATTTGGAAAGAGTGCAGAAAGTCTAATGAGTGCCAGATGTCTTTTTCTGGGAAAAACATATTTGCCAAACTGAGCTATGGCTGTGTAATCATTTCATCACGAGGATACACAACAGAGGTCCCAGAGAATCTGCGAGTGGCGACCAGGCCCATTTCGTTGGCCCACCCTGACTACAGGATCATCACAGAGGTCATGCTAGTCTCCCTGGGCTTCTCAGATGCTGTGTCTATAAGTCGACGGCTGATCTCCCTCTTTAGCCTGGCCAAAGACTCTCTCTGTCTCCCTGATTCTGTCAGTGGTGAGCAGACATCCTGGATGGTTCTTCTCAGAAATGTCATTGCTGCCTCTGGGACACATCTCCGCAGCAACAGCCGGCTGGATGTGCATATGGAGAAAGTGTTGAGGGAGGAACCTGACGCTCCTAAGCTTCCTCTGGATGGGATCCTCAAACCCCCTGAGACAGAGGGAGGAGACAAATGTCCCCAGTCTACCCACTACAAGCGTGCCAACCAGTCTGCTGCCCTCATGCAAGCTGTGTTGGAGGAGCAGGCTGTTGTCTACAGTGTTTTGTCAGTCCTACTATCGGCTATCTTTGAGCAGAAGAAAGCCTCACAGTTCCGCACCATATTTGAAGAGATCTTTCCAGTGGCGCGTTCCCACCCTATTCTCCAACAGTACATTGAGGAGGAAGGGGAACAGAACATTCTGAAGACAGCAGTTACAGAGGAGCTGCAACAAACGGGGTTCCATGCTGATACCAAAGTGCTGCGCAATGCACTCACCCTCCATCAGGCTATGAAGCTCTCCAGAGCAGTTCTTCTGGTTGGCCCTGCTGGGAGTGGAAAGACAACCTGCTACCGTGCCCTGGCCGGAGCACTGCGTAGACTGGCAGCTAGGGCAGAGGAGGCCGAATTTGATGAGGATCTCACCTGTGAAGGAGATGGTATGGAAACTGATTACCAGTCCTCTACTTCAAACTGGAGCTCTGTTGACACCGTGGTCTTATTCCCCAATGCTTTGTCCCACGAGGAGCTCTTTGGGGGCTGCTATGAACAGCAGGGGTCCTGGTGGGATGGTGCTTTTACAAAAGTACTGAGAGACTCAGAGCGGCATGACTTGTCAACCACCACCACCTCTAAAAAGAAGAAGGGGGGTCAGACGAGGAAGGGGAAGTGGCTGGTGATGGATGGAGAGCCGCTGGGACAGCCTGGTTGGTTGGACTCCTTCAGCACCCTCTGCAATCCTGACGATCCCTTCCTGTGCCTCTCCTCAGGAGAGAAGGTTCGGCCATCCCACGAGGAGCTGAAACTATTGGCAGAGGTCACAGACCTGGGAGATGCAGCCCCTTCTGCAGTGACCCGCTGCAACCTGGTGTATCTCTCTGGGAAGGACCTGTGGAAGGCTGTGTGGAAGGTCGAAATGGACGCTCTCTACAGAGAGCACAGTCTGGATCAGGGGACCCTGAAGATGTGGAACCGTTTGGCTGAGGACCTTTTCTCCAGCACACTCACTTTCCTTAGGCACAAGGCCCTCACACCTGTCATGCACAGCGAGGGAGATGGATCCAGTAAATTCAGTAAAGGCATCACTTACGGACTGCAAGAAGTGAATTCATTCATTAGGATTCTACATGCCCTCCTGGAGCAGTTTGGGAAAGGACGGGGGTTAAAAGCTACACCAAGGATGACAGACAAAAGAGGTGTTGTAAATAGCAGCATACTATGTTCATGAATATAAATGATCAGAGTACAAATAACCATAAACTGTACAGTGCATGTTCATATTATGATTTCTTAGTTTATTTTTGTCACATATTAACAGCTAGTTGCCTCTCTCCTAATGCTGTAAGAAATGAACCCAGTTGGAGCTCACCCGACATGCACAGATGCCCTGATCCCTTCAACTCAGCAAGAGATTCAAGCCAGGAACCTCTTTCTAGTGGCTTATATCTGGGGCTTTGGCGGACACCTGCATCCCAGGTCAGACACTGTTATTCTGTTTTATTTTCAGTCAAGTCTTATAATCTCACAACTGTACAGGGCTTGATAATACAAAATATGATTTCTATATTTCAGACACTGGCCCCAGTTTGACCTGCTAGCTCGTGAGGCGCTATTTGAGAGCCGGTACAGAGTGGAGGTTCCCTCTGAGGGGATGGTCTTTGAACACTTTTTTAACCTGAGTGAGGGGATGATGGGAGACACTAGCAACCCCATCAACTGTTCCAGGAGCAAGAGCCCACAGATGGTCTACACAACTGTCCCCCAGGTTAGCCCCCCAATCTTCCAACTGTCAAAATGTGTGGTTTTACTGATTTTATTGTATCTAGGGGTTGGAACCAAAATTATTTTGTAATTGTTTTGTTCTGAACAGAACATTATGTTCCACTTTCTTTCTGTTCCTTTTTAAACCTCAGAAATATTACTTTTTTTACATTTAACTCGACATTAAATTACTTCACTAATCACTTCGGATAGAGCAGCTTGCAATGGAGCGGGCAAAAGCTATAGCTATTTGCATGCATTCAACAGACAAGTATAGGGCGTGAGATGCAATTTAAATTTTGCCGGTGAGGAGAAAGTGAGAGAGGGTGGAGGAGGAGGCTTGCTTTGAAGCGCTGGGCATCTTGTTGTTATGACATGCATTATCTGAATTAGGCCCACAGAATTATGCCTACGGAGGACCAGCTTCTATGAAGGAACATTTAATGTCTTTGAACTTCAGAGAGTTGTTTTAACGTTGGACCAAAACTAGCTAGCTAGCTAACAAGCTTGTGTGTGCAGAGTGCCACCAGAATTTAAATAAAAACACATCTTACCTTTTTGTAGTTAATAAATCCACTGTGAAACATGATAACTATAGCGTCCTTTAATAGCATTGAAAAAGTTAATCCATTCTTCTCTAATTAAAAATCTCTCATCCTAATTTCTGTATCAAGCTTGTAACGTCAGTAGTAGGCTAGTAGACTACGCTTCGGAAGGGGAGGGGCAGATAGCCTACACGCACACATAGTGGCTAAAATTTTCATCTGGCAGGCAGGCAGGCAGACACTGGAATAAGAGTGAAGGCTTTGCATAGGAATTTTGTTGTGTTTTTTGTGTGAATAGGAAAAAAATCCCCGGAACGTAAAATAACGTAATTAACCGGTTCCCATGCTTTTAAAATAATGCTTCTGTTCCAGAACAGTATAGATCACTTTCGTTCCCGGTTTTGATTCTGTTCCTCGAAAAATGTCATTATTTTCCAGTTGTCGGTTCTATTCCCTTAACCGGTTCCATTCCCTGAGTTTGATATGAATACAATGTCTATTTTCATATACATCCATGCTGTCCTTATTCACTCAGTATGAGAAATATGCCTACCTGCTGGACCTGATGTTGGAGGCCAAACAGCCAGCGATGCTGGTAGGAGAGGCAGGCTCAGGGAAGACCATGCTGTGTCATTCTCTATTAAGTCAGGACAGGGCACACATCCGCCTGCCTGCCAGCCCACGCCTGAGATCCACTGACCTGCGCAACGTGCTGGAGAGCATGGGTTGCCAGAAGACCCGGCTAGGAACCATGGGTACTATGATCAAACAGCCTGGACTGCTCCTGTTTGTGGATGACCTCCATGAAGCTCCCTGTGGTGAGTTAGTAGGAACCCTGCGTTTGTGAATTAGTATTTTTTAATTTGTGAATATTTTTCTAAATTTAATTTAAAGATAAATCTAATTTGCATCCAAAATGGAATCCTACTCCCTATATTGTGCGCTACTTTTGCTACTTTTTACCTGGGGCACATATTTTTGAATGATTTTTGAAGATTTGTTTTTGTGGATATTTTTCATTATCAAAGATAAATCTAATGGTAACCCAAACTATGCTCTTCTCTTTACTGTAGATGCTTTTGGAAAGACGTCCATGGCTCTGGAGACACTGCGGCAGTGCATTTCTCGGGGCGGCGTTCTAACTTCAGATGGTTATCATTTCAAGCTGTTTAGTTCCGGAGCTATCAGCTTCTTGGGTACCTGCCGCACATCAGGAGTGGGCAACCAATCAGATTGCAATCGAATCTCCTCCCGCCTCTCCCGTCACTTCTCCATCTTGGTGCTGCCCAGCTTGTCTGTAGATGTTTTATTCTCCATCCACTCTCCACAGCTACAGAACTGGCTCAAAGAGTTCCCATGCATGCCCAGGTACATGGATATGGCACGATGTATCATCACTGCAACCTTAGACCTGTATTATGCCGTGTGTGAGCAGTTCCAACCCAACGTCCACAGGCCACACTTCCTCTTCTCCATGCATGACCTGCAGAAGGTGTTTCAGGGAATATGCTTATGGGCACCGCGCAACTCTAACAGACAATCACTCCAGAAGAAGATTAGCCTCAGGGTTCTTCACTCTTCCTCTGCCCTTCCTTGCTTTGCTCCAGCCACACTGGGCCCTGCAGCCAACATGCTCAACATAGCTCGTCTGTGGATGCATGAGTGTCTGCGCACATTTGGAGACCGGCTGTGCTCAGAGGATGAGGGCCAAGCGCTGGTGTCACTGATGGCTAAGGTGTCAGAGAGACACTACAGCAGCAGGATGACAGTTAAACCCCAGACTGCCAGAGCAGAGGACACCCCATGTGCTGCATCAACTAGGCCTAGCACACATATACCCCCTCCTACACCAACAGACTACCAGAAGTCAAGCCATCAGCGACCATCCACTCCAAAGCAGCCTGCCAAGTCCCCATTGCCTATGAAGGCTGAAACACACACAGAACAGGAGGAGCAAGCAGAGTTTTCTGACAGGGTGAGCAGCTCAGACTCCAGCTCATGGGGCAGTAGTGAGGATGATTTATTTAGTGAGATCTACCCCCCAGAACAAGAAAATGTCAAGAAAAAGCATGTGAAGAAACCCCTCAAGAAAGATGTGTCTCTTTTTCAACCGACACAGCTCATATCAAGCTCACATCAAGCACTGGATCCCTCTCCTCCAAAAGGACGTAAACCAGTCAATCAGTCAGACTGGAAGAGGAGCCATAAGCTGTGTGAACAGACCCCACAGACTGAGCCCAGCCCAGCCAGGTCCCTTGTGCCTTTACAACTCCTGCAGGACATGGAGACTACTATTCAACATGTTGTCTTTAGCGTAGAGCTATTGGAGCCGCTCCCTTCCATGTCTCAGCAGCACAATTTCAAACGCAACTCTGCCTACCTGGAAAGAGACCTGGGGTTACTAGTTCAGCAGCTGGCTTTCACAGTCAAAAGCAAAGAGGAGGAGGAAGAAGAGGAGTTTGATGATAACTACAGGAGCACCTCTAGTTACACTGTGCACAGGCAGAGGGTATGTCAGCTGGTGCACGTCCTCAGGGCTCTGCTCATACCTGGCGGGCATGGGGCTCTGTTTGGGGCTGTGAGAGGCACAGGCCGAAAGACCACAGTGCGTTTAGCTGCCTATCTCACTGGCTATCAGTTGATAGAGGTGCATCCTGGGAATGAGAGTCAGTTGCGTGAGATGCTGCGGGAGGCAGGTGGCCAGGCAGGCGTGCACGGTGGCAATGTGGTGATACTTGTCCACGAGGAGACCAGTCAAGCCGCCAGAGATGAACTGATAGTGGTGATGGCTGACGGGACCTTCCCAGGGCTCTACTCTGACGAGGAGCTGAAGAATCTGGTGCTGAGAATCAACGCTCTCATCAAGAACTCACGCAATCGCCTACGAGATGACCAGGCCCTTGAGAAGTAAGAAAATAGGTGTTTCTACAAATTACTTTCTGTATACACTACTAATAGTGAAGACATCACAACTATGAAATAACACATATGGAATCATGTAGTAACCAAAAAAGTGTTAAACAAATCTAAATGTATTTTATATTTGAGATTCTTCAATTAGCCACCCTTTGCCTTGATGACAGCTTTGCACACTCTTGGCATTCTCTCAACCAGCTTCACCTGGAATGCTTTTCCAACAGTCTTGAAGGAATTCCCACATATGCTAAGCACTTGTTGGCTGCTTTTCCTTCACTCTGCGGTCCGACTCATCCCAAACCATCTCAATTGGGTTGAGGGATTGTGGAGGCCAGGTCATCTGATGCAGCACTCCATCACTCTCCTTCTTGGTAAAATAGCCCTTACACAGCCTGGAGTTGTGTTGGGTCATTGTCCTGTTGGAAAACAAATGATACTTAGACTCACATGCTGACCAGACCGGATACGTCGCATGCGCGAGCGTCGCAAAATAAATGTAGAAATCCATGTTATTCAATTATTGCACCCACACTACTTGCGCGCGCCAACGAGCGTCTGCGATGCCAAGGGCTAAAATAGAACTCCTTTCTATTTCTGACGCAGATCGCGCTGAAAGTCCTGCCTCTCCCATCTCTTCATTGGTTTATAGAAGCAGGTACCCACGTGCCATCTCCTCATTGGTTATATCCACGTGGGTGATTGAAAGACGAACTGTTTTGCCGGTCGTCATGGTAATACTATGAAGGTTTAGATGCGATCACCATATAAGTTCAAAGATGAAAAAGCCTGGAAGGAGGAGAGATGACTAGAAACATTTCGGTTGGCCGTTTTATGTGTGGATTAATTGTCGGAGTAGAGGACCTTGTGCATTTCAGGTAAAATAACAACTCAATGTTTATTTCCCAGGACAAATTAGCTAGCAACAGCAAGCTAGCTAAATAGGACAAATTGGCTAGCAAGTGTAAGCTAACTAGCTAAATTGCCATACATGTTTAATGCTTTTCGACCTGTCCCCAAATTAATGTCATTAGTTCAGAGTTTGTTTTGATATTTTAACCTGTGTGTCGTGATCATGTTTGGTGTAGGGGGACAAAATAAATGTATGCACGATAGCGCACGATGGCACATGCGCGCAGCCGGTTTGGGTTCCGTGTAAGCCCAAACGAGATGGGATAGCGCTTTGCAGCAGAATGTTGTGGCAGCCATGCTGGTTAAGTGTGCCTTGAATTATAAATAAATCACAGACAGTGTCACCAGCAAAGCACCCCCACACCATAACACCTCCTCCTCTATGCTTTACGGTGGGAAATACACATGAGGAGATCATCCATTCACCAACATTACATCTCAAAAATACACAGCATTTGGAACCAAAAATCTCCAATATGGACTCCAGACCAAAGGACAAATTTCCACCGGTCTAATGTACATTATTCATGTTTCTTGGCCCAAGCAAGTCTCTTCTTATTGGTGCCCTTTAGTAGTGGGTTCTTTGCAGAAATTCTGAAGGCTTGATTCACACAGTCTCCTCTGAACAGTTGATGTTGAGATGTGTCTGTTACTTGAACTCTGTGAAGCATTTATTTTGGCTGCAATTTCTGAGGCTGGTAACTCTAATGAACTTATTCTCTGCAGCAATGGTAACTCTGGGTCTTCCATTCCTGTGGTGGTCCTCATGAGAGCCAGTTTCATCATAGTGCTTGATGGTTTTTGCGACTGCACTTGAAGAAATTTTCCGAATTGACTGACCTTCATGTCTTAAAGTAATGATGGACTGTCATTTGTCTTTGCTTATTTGAGCTGTTAATAATATTTGAGCTGCCATAATATGTTCATGGTCTGTATACCCCCCCACCTCGTCACAACACAACTGATTGGCTCAAACGTATTAAGAAGTAAAGAAATTTCACAAATTAACTTTTAAGAAGGCACACCTGTTAATTGAAATGCATTCCAGGTGACTACCTCATGAAGCTGGTTGAGAGAATGCCACGCGTGTGCAAAGCTGTCAAGGCAAAAGGTGTCTACTTTGAATATAAAATGTATTTTGTTTCACACTTTTTTTGCTAACCACATGATTCCATGTGTTATTTCATAGTTTTGATGTCTTCACTATTATTCTACAATATAGACAATAGTACAAATAAAGAAAAGCCCTTTAATGAGTAGGTGTTCTAAAACTTTTGACTTGTAGTATAGTTACTTACTATACTCTAACTGTAAATCACTCTGGATAAGAGAGTTTGATCAATTATAAAAAATGTAGGGATGTAATGATTCACCGATGCATATTGCTTCCGATTCAAATGTTTAAGATGTGAGTGCATCGGTCCGCGGGAGCCCAAACCGATCCAGATGAAGCATGCATCAGTAATAAAAAACTATTAAAACATTGCGAGTCACCAGTTCACAATTATTTTTTATATATAACTTTTTTACTAATACTAATCTTGTGGGGACACAATTGATTCCCATTCAAAATCCAATTTTCCCTAAACCTAACCTTTTATTTATGAAAAAAAAATTGGGGGTTTATTTGTGGTCCCCACAAGTATAGTTAAACAAACACACACACACAGGGCGCTTTAGCTCAGAGGAGTCAGCTCAGACAGATCCAGCTCAGCTCCTGGGGCCAGATTCACAAAACCTTCTTAAGTTTTTTCGTAAGTAATGTTTTCTGAATCCGGCCCCTGAGCTCCATCAGTATCAAATATTAATTTAGAATGGAAAATGAATGTTCATGCAACAATTGTTAGTAATATTGAATAATATTGAATCGAACAGAATCGCACCGATTTGTACCACTAATCAAATCGAATCGCACTGAATCGTTTCAAACTAAAAGTATTGTATTGGAGCCCATGTATCTAGATGCATATCGTACTTGTAAGGAAAGATGCACATATCTACTAAAATGTGACATTTTTTAATGTGTGTAAAATTAATTCCCTTTCTTAAATGTCATTATTTGAAAGACCATTATGTGCTTTTTGATGCAGGTATTTCAGACAGACCCAGAGGAATGTGCATGTGTTCCTGCTGCTGCCCTTCTCCCCAGACACCAGTGAAATGCCTCCTGAGAACGCCTCAGTAACCCTGGCAGTGGCACACATGACCAAGGCTCTCAGCCTCTGCTGCTGTGTGGAGGTATATCAGCCTTGGTCCACCCAGTCCCTTGTTGAGGCAGCCTTTTGTCGCCTCAGAGAGAGCCTGCAGATACCCGACACAGAAAGCAAAGGTTGGTTTATCTTGGGTTTGTCCCAAATGTCATCCTATTCCCTATATAGTGCACTACCTTTGATCAGGGTTCATAGTGCACTATTTTTGACCAGAGCCCAATGGTGGGAATAGGATGCCATTTGAGAATGATCCATGATGTATTTCCAACATAACATTTACATCATGTCTCTGTTAAATGTATACATTCTTTATTAATTTGTATTATCTAATGTTGCTATTATGTACCTTCCGTAGTGGACAGAGATGGCTTAGTGGGCAGTATTTCTGAGGCCATGGCAGGGATCCACCAGTCTGCCTGTAAATATGCTTCCATCCTCCACCCGGACCTTCAGCCTTTCAGCCCCCAGACATTTTTGGAGCTGATCGCTCACTTCTTCCACCTCTGCAGCCACCTCTGTGAACAGGGCCGGGGCCAGGCTAACAGGTGAGGATGGCTTGTGTCCCAAGATACATACTGCACAACTTTTGACCAGAGCTCACATATTAGTGCACTATATATGGAATAGGGTGCCATTCAGTACACAACCAGGGACTTCCTTTGTATCTGTTAACAATCAGACACAAATACCTGTAAAATTGGTTTGTCTAAGAATGTAAAGCCCGTAACAGTAATGTTTAGTTCTATTTTGTGTTGTAGAAAATGAGCTGTCAAAATGTGTCAAACTTACATGTATCCATCTTGCTACCTCAGAGTGTCAACAATCTTGGCCCGTGTGAAAGACATGACAGACACAGCTGAGCAGAACAGCCAGGAAGTTGTCAGACTGAAGAGGAAGATTGCAGAAACACAAAAGGTAACCAACTGGAAAAACGAACGTACATGTCTGGCTCTAAGGAGAGCACTGAGTTACAGTACCAGTCAAATGTTTGGACAAACCTATTCATTCCAAAGTTTTTCTTTATTTGTACTATTTTCTAATTTTTAGAATAATAGTGAAGACATCAAAACTATGAAATAACACATATGGAATCATGTAGTATCCAAAAAAGTGTTGAACAAATCAAATATATTTTATATTTGTGATTCTTCAAAGTAGCCACCTTGATGACAGCTTTGCACACACTTGGCATTCTTTCAACCAGCTTCATGAGATAGTCACCTGGAATGCATTTCAATTAACAGGTGTGTCTTGTTAAAAGTACATTTTTTGAATTTCTTTCCTTAATGCGTTTGAGCCAATCGGTTGTGTTGTGACAAGGTAAGGGGGGTATATAGAAGATAGCCCTATTTGGTAAAAGACTAAGTCCATATTATGTCAAGAACAGCTCAAATAAGCAAAGAGAAACGACAGTCCATCATTACTTGAAGAAACTTGACCTTCATGTCTTGAAGTATAGTCGCAAAAACCATCAAGCGCTATGATGAAACTGGCTCTCATGAGGACCGACACAGGAAAGGAAGACCCAGAGTTACCTCTGCTGCAGAGGATAAATTCATTAGAGTTACCAGCCTCAGATTGCAGCCCAAATAAATGTTTCACAGAGTTCAAGTAACAGACACATCTCAACATCAACTGTTCAGAGGAGGATGCGTGAATCAGGCCTTCATGGGCGAATTGCTGCATGAAACCACTACTAAAGGACACCAATAATAATAAGAGATTTGCTTTGGCCAAGAAACACGAGCAATGGACATTAGACCGGTGGAAATCTGTCCTTTGGTCTGATGAGTCCAAATTTTAACAGATTGTCTCTGCATGTGTGGTTCCCACTGTGAAGCATTGAAGGTGGAGGTGTGACGGTGTGGGGGGTGCTTTTCTTTTGACACTCAGTGATTTATTTAAAATTCAAGGCACACTTAACCAGCATGGCTACCACAACATTCTGCAGTGATATGCCATCCCATCTGGTTTGCGCTTAGTGGGACTATCATTTGTTTTTCACCATCACAATGACCCAACACACCTTCAGGCTTTGTAAGAGCTATTTGACTAAGAAGGAGAGTGATGGAGACCCACTGACTTCTTACTTTTTCCACATTTTGTTATGTTACAGCCGTATTCTAAAATGGATTTTTTAAAATTAAATCCTCAGCAATCTACACACAATACCCCATAATGACAAAGCAAAAACTGTTTTTTAGAAATGTTTGCAAATTTATAAAAAAATAAAAAGCAGATAACTTATTTACATAAGTATTCAGACTCTTTGCTATGAGACTTGAAATTGAGCTCAGGTGCATCTCGTTTCCATTGATCATCCTTGAGATGTTTCTACAACTTTATTGGAGTCTACCTGTGGTGCATTCATTTGATTGGACATGATTTGGAAAGGCACATGGCTGTCTATATAGGGTCCCACAGTTGACAGTGCATGTCAGAGCAGGGGACTGTCATTTGTTTTTCAACAGGACAATGACCCAACACACCTCCAGGCTGTGTAGGGGCTATTTGACCAAGGAGAGTGATGTAGTGCTGCATCAGATGACCTGGCCTCCACAATCACCCGACCTCAACCCAATTGAGATGGTTTGGGATTAGTTGGACCGCAGAGTGAAGGAAAAGCAGCCAAAAGTGCTCAGCATATATGGGAACTTCTTCAAGGCTGTTGGAAAAGCATTCCAGGTGAAGCTGGTTGAGCGAAGGCAAAGAGTGTGCAAAGCTGTCATCAAAGCAAAGGGTGGCTACTTTGAAGAATCTAAAATATATCTTGGTTTGTTTAATACTTGTTTGGTTACTACATGATTCCATATGTGTTATTTCATAGTTGTGATGTCTTCACTATTATTCTACAATGTAAAAAATAGTAAAAATAAAGAAAAACCCTAGTAGGTGTCCAAACTTGACTATTACTGTACAGTCGTGGCCAAAAGTTTTGAGAATGACACAAATATTAATTTTCACAAAGTTAGCTGCTTCAGTGTCTTTAGATATTTTCAAAGGCTTTTATTGACAATTACATGAAGTTGATGCAGAGTCAATATTTGCTGTGTTGACCCTTCTTTTTCCAAGACCTCTGCAATCCGCCCTGGTATGCTGTCAATTAACTTCTGGGCCACATCCTGACTGATGGCAGCCCATTCTTGTATAATCAATGCTTGGATTTTGTCAGAATTTGTGGGGTTTTGTTTGTCCACCCACCTTTTGAGGATTGACCCCAAGTTCTCAATGGGATTAAGGTCTGGGGAGTTTCCTGGCCATGGACCCAAAATATCGATGTTTTGTTACCCGAGCCACTTAGTTTTTTCTTTTGCCTTATGGCAAGGTGCTCCATCATGCTGGAAAAGGCATTGTTTGTCACCAAACTGTTCCTGGATGGTTGGGAGAAGTTGCTCTCAGAGGATGTGTTGGTACCATTCTTTATTCATGGCTGTGTTCTTAGGCAAAATTGTGAGTGAGCCCACTCCCTTGGCTGAGAAGCAACCCCACACATGAATGGTCTCAGGATGCTTTACTGTTGGCATGACACAGGACTGATGGTAGCGCTCACCTTGTCTTCTCCGGACAAGCTTTTTTCCGGATGCCCCAAACAATCGGAAAGGGGATTCATCAGAGAAAATGACTTTACCCCAGTCCTCAGCAGTCCAATCCCTGTACCTTTGACAGAATATCAGTCTGTCCCTGATGTTTTTCCTGGAGAGAAGTGGCTTCTTTGCTGCCTTTCTTGACACCAGGCCATCCTCCAAAAGTCTTCGTCTCACTGTGCGTGCAGATGCACTCACACCTGCCTGCTGCCATTCCTGAGCAAGCTCTGTACTGGTGGAGCCCCGATCCCGCAGCTGAATCAACTTTAGGAGACGGTCCTGGCGCTTGCTGGACTTTCTTGGGCACCCTGAAGCCTTCTTCACAACAATTGAACCGCTCTCCTTGAAGTTCTTGATGATCCGATAAATGGTTGATTTAGGTGCAATCTTACTGGCAGCAATAACCTTGCCTGTGAAGCCCTTTTTGTGCAAAGCAATGATGACGGCACGTGTTTCCTTGCAGGTAACCATGGTTGACAGAGGAAGAACAATGATTCCAAGCACCACCCTCCTTTTGAAGCTTCCAGTCTGTTATTCGAACTCAATCAGCATGACAGAGTGATCTCCAGCCTTGTCCTCGTCAACACTCACACCTGTGTTAACGAGAGAATCACTGACATGTTGTCAGCTGGTCCTTTTGTGGCAGGTCTGAAATGCAGTGGAAATGTTTTTTGGGGATTCAGTTCATTTGCATGGCAAAGAGGGACTTAGCAATTAATTGCAATTCATCTGATCACTCTTCATAACATTCTTTAGTATATGCAAATTGCCATCATACAAACTGAGGCAGCAGACTTTGTGAAAATTAATATTTGTGTCATTCTCAAAACTTTTGGCCACGACTGTATGTGTGGCTTCTCTTCAGTGTTCAACATAATCTGTACTGTACCTTAGGAAATCAAAATGTGTGCGTCCGAAATGGCATCCTTATCCCTATATGCTGCACTACTTTTGACCAGAGCCCTATGGACCGCGTCAAAAGTAGTGCACTACATTGGAAATAGGGTGCCATTTGGGAGGTATCCCATATTAATGGGTTTGCCTGTCTGTTTGTGTTCCAGTGCTTGTACCCGCTGCAGCGTGTGACAGACACAGAGCGAACGCTGTGTGAGCGTGCCCGGCAGCACTGTCTACTGGAGGAGAACAGACTCTCTCACCTGGAGGAACAGACTCATCAGGCCCAACAGCAGGCAGAGGACGCCTTCAAGGAGGTCCCACTCATAGATAATAACATCAGCCTCTCTATCTATATGGTCCCAGTATCACTCACCTCTCTGCAATCATCATACTTATCACATTAGCACACTACGCCTGCCTATTCCCTGTATAGTGCACTACTTTTGACCAGGGACCTGGTCAAAAATAGTGGACTATGTAGGGAAAAGGGGGACACTTAGATGTTTGTCTTATTATGTTCCTAATACTGTATGTTATGTTTCCTTGGACCTACCTAGGTGAGTCCTCTGTACCAGACTGCACTTGATGCTCTTCAGTCTCTGAGCACGTCAGACCTGGTTGAGGTGCGACGCTACAGATTTCCCCCAGACGGAGTGATCATCGTTATGGACGCCATATGCCTGTTATTCAACCGCCCACGCAACTGGGAGAGCAGCAAACAGCTGCTGGGACAGTCCAACTTCTTCCAGGTCAGGGGTCAAACGGGATGAGGCATCATTTTCTATTGGTAGAATATATGAGAGGAATTAAGAAAGTTACGACCTTACCTATCCTTTTTATTTTTAAGGGATACTCTTTGTAATATGCACAGTGAGTTTGCAGTGACATACATCAAAGTTCAAGGAATATCTCCTATCATGAGGTAATCTGTCTTGTCCTATTTCTTAGGAGTTGGAGTTCTTTGATCGCTCCATGTTGAGCGACGACCTGTTCCGTCAGTTGGGCCAGATAGTGCCGCAACGAGCATTCTTACCGGAGTCTGTGCGAGGTGTGAGCCGGGCGTGTGAGTCCCTGTGCCGCTGGGTGAGGGCAGTGTACCAGTATGCTTGTGTCCAGCGCCACATGGCCCCCCAGGAGGCCCGGAAGAAACAGCTGGAAGTGCGCATGGCGGAGAGCCGTGCCCGGCTGCGTGTGGCCAGGTGTGAAGTCCTGTTGTAATTTGGTTGAAGGACAGTAGCGGGAGCATGTGTGTGTGATATACAGTACCAGTCAAAAGTTTGGACACCTTTTTTTATTTCACCTTTATTTAACCAGGTAGGCCAGTTGAGAACAAGTTCTCATTTACAACTGCGACCTGGCCAAGATAAGGCAAAGCAGTGCGACACAAACACAGAGTTACACATGGGATAAACAAACATACAGTCAATAACACAATAGAAAAATCTATATACAGTGTGTGCAAATGTAGTAAGATTAGAGAGGTAAGGCAATAAATAGGCCATAGTGGCGAAATAATTACAGTTTAGCATTATCACTGGAGTCATGAATGTGCAAGTAGAGATACTGTGGTGCAAAGGAGCAAAAAAATAAATAGCAATATGGGGATGTGGCAGTTGGGTGGGCTATTTACAGATGGGCTGTGTACAGGTGCAATGATCGGTAAGCTGCTCTGACAGCTGATGCTTAAAGTTAGTGAGGGAGATAAGACTCCAGCTTCAGTGATTTTTGCAATTCGTTCCAGTCATTGGCAGCAGAGAACTGGAAGGAAAGGCAGCCAAAGGAGGAGTTGGCTTTCGGGATGACCAGTAAAATATACCTGCTGGAGTGCGTGCTACGGGTGGGTGCTGCTATGGTGACCAGTGAGCTGAGATAAGGTGGGGCTTTGCCTAGCAAAGACTTATAGATAACCTGAAGACAGTGCGTTTGGCGACGAATATGTAGCGAGGGCCAGCCAACGAGAGCATACAGATCACAGTGGTGGGTAGTATATGGGGCTCTGTTGACAAAACGGATGGCACTGTGATAGACTGCATCCAGTTTGCTGAGTAGAGTGTTGGAGGCTATTTTGTAAATGACATCACTGAAGTCACGGATCGGTAGGATAGTTAGTTTTACGAGGGTATGTTTGGCAGCATGAGTGAAGGAGGCTTTGTTGTGAAATAGGAAGCCGATTCTAGATATACTTTTGGATTGGAGATGCTTAATATGAGTCTGGAAGGAGAGTTTACAGTCTAACCAGACACCTAGGTATTTGTAGTTGTCCACATATTCTAAGTCAGAACCGTCCAGAGTAGAGATGCTAGATGGGCGGGCGGGTGCGGGCAGCGATCGGTTGAAGAGCATGCATTTAGTTTTACTTGCATTTAAGAGCAGTTGGAGGCCACGGAAGGAGTGTTGTATGGCATTGAAGCTCGTCTGGAGGTTAGTTAACACAGTGTCCAAAGAGGGGCCAGAAGTATACAGAATGGTGTCGTCTGCGTAGAGGTGGATCAGAGAATCACAAGAAGAGCGACATCATTGATATACACAGAGAAAAGAGTCGGCCCGAGAATTGAACCCTGTGGCACCCCCATAGAGACTGCCAGAGGTCCGGACAACAGGCCCTCCGATTTGACACACTGAACTCTATCTGAGAAGTAGTTGGTAAACCAGGTGAGGCAGTCATTTGAGAAACCAAGGCTGTTGAGTCTGCCGATAAGAATGCAGTGATTGACAGAGTCGAAAGCCTTGGCCAGGTCGATGAAGACGGCTGCACAGTATTGTCTTTTATTGATGGCGGTTATGATATCGTTTAGGACCTTGAGCGTGGCTGAGGTGCACACATGACCAGCTCGGAAACCAGATTGCATAGCGGAGAAGGTACGGTAGGATTTGAAATGGTCGGTGATCTGTTTGTTAACTTGGCTTACCTACTCATTCAAGGGTTTTTCTTTATTTTTACTATTTTCTACATTGTAGAATAATAGTGTAGACATCACAACTATTAAATAACATATGGAATCATGTACTAACCAAAACAAGTGTTAAACAAATCAAAATGTATTTGAGATTTGAGATTCTTCAAAGTAGCCACCCTTTGCCTTGACAGCATTGCACATTCTTTGCATTCTCTCAACCAGCTTCATGAGGTAGTCACCTGGAATGCATTTCAATTCATTTCAACGTGTGCCTTGTTAAAAGTTAATTTGTGGAATTTCTTTCCTTCTCAATGCATTTGAGCCAATCAGTTGTGTTGTGACAAGGTAGGGGTGGTATACAGAAGATAGCCCTATTTGGTAAAAGACCAAGTCCATATTATGACAAGAACAGCTCAAATAAGCAAAGAGAAACGACAGCCCATCATTACTTCAAGACATGAAGGTCAGTTAATCCTGTGCAGTCGCAAACACCATCAAGCGCTATGATGAAACTGGCTCTCATGAGGACCGCCACAAGAAAGGAAGACCCAGAGTTACCTCTGCTGCAGAGGATAAGTTCATTAGAGTTACCAGCCTCAGAAATTGCAGCCCAAATAAATGCTTCACAGAGTTCAAGTAACAGACACATCTCAACATCAACTGTTCAGAGGAGACTGTGAATCAGGCCTTCATGGTCAAATTTCTGCAAAGAAACCACTACTAAATGGCACCAATAAGAAGAAGATACTTGCTTTGGCCAAGAAACACGAGCAATGGACATTAGACTGGTGAAAATCTGTCCTTTGGTCTGATGAGTCCAAAAGTTTGATTTTTGGTTCCAACAGCCGTGTCTTTGTGAGACACGGAGTAAGTGAATGGATGATCTCCGCATGTGTGGTGAAGGAGGTGGTGTGGGGGTGTTTTGCTGTTGAGACTGTCAGTGATGTATTTGGAATTGAAGGCACACTTAACAAGCATGGGTACCACAACATTCTGCAGCGATACGCCATCCCATCTGGTTTGTGCTTATTGGGACTATCATTTGTTTTTCAGGAGGACAGTGACCCAAGGCTGTGTAAGGGCTATTTGACCAAGAAGGAGAGTGATGGAGACCCACTGACTTTTTCTTTTTCCACATTTTGTTACGTTACAGCCTGATTCTAAAATGGATAAAAAAATAATTAAATCCTCAGCAATCTACACACAATACCCCATAATGACAAAGCAAAAACAGGTTTTAGAAATGTTGGCAATTTTATAAAAAATTTAAAACAGAAATACCTTATTTACATAAGTATTCAGACTATGAGACTCAATTGAGCTCAGGTGCATCCTGTTTCCATTGATCATCCTTGAGATGTTTCTACAACTTTATTGGAGTCTACCTGTGATAAATTCAATTGATTGGACATGATTTGGAAAGGCACACAGCTGTCTATATAAAAGGTCCCACAGTTGACAGTGCAAGTCAGAGCAAAAACCAAGCCATGGGGTCAAAGGAATTGTTCGTAGAGCTCCAAGACAGGACTGTGTCAAGGCACAGATCTGGGTAACGGTACCAAAAAATGTCTGCAGCATTGAAGGTCCCCAAGAAGACAGAGGCCTCCATCATTCTTAAATGTAAGAAGTTTGGAACCACCAAGACTCTTCCTAGAGCTGTCCGCTCGGCCAAACTGAGCAATCGGAGGAGAAGGGCCTGACCAAGAACCCGATGGTCACTCTGACCGAGCTCCAGAATTCTTCTGTGGAGATCGGAGAATCTTCCAGAAGGACAACCATCTCTACAGCACTCCACCAATCAGGCCTTTATGGTAGAGTGGCCAGACAGAAGCCACTCCTCAGTAATAGGCACATGACAGCCCACTTGGAGTTTGCCAAAAGGCACCTAAAGAATCTCAGACCATGAGAAACAAGATTCTCTGGTCTGATGAAACCAAGATTGAACTCTTTGGCCTGAATGCCAAGCGTCATATCTGGAGGAACCTGACACCATCCCTACAGTGAAGCATGGTGGTGGCAGCATCATGCTGTGGGGATGTTTTTCAGCGGCAGGGACTGGTAGACTAGTCAGGATCGAGGGAAAGATTAATGGAGCAAAGTACAGAGAGATCCTTGATAAAAACCTGCTCCAGAGTTCTCAGGACCTCAGACTAAGACGAAGGATCACCTTCCAACAGGACAACAACCCTAAGCACACAGCCAAGACAGTGCAGGAGTGGCTTCGGGACAAGTCTCAATGTCCTTGAGTGGCCCAACAAGAGCCCGGACTTGAACCCGATAGAACATCTCTGAAGAGACCTGAAAATAGCTGTGCAGCGACCCTCCCCATCCGACCTGACAGAGCTTGAGAGGATCTGCAAAGAATAATGGGAGAAACTCCCCAAATAAGGGTGTGCCAAGTTTGTAGCCTCTTACCCAAGAAGACTCAATGCTTGAATCGCTGCCAAAGGTGCTTCAACAAAGTACTGAGTGAAAGGTCTGAATACTTATGTAAATGTGATTTTTCAGTGTGTTATTTTTTATACATTTGCAAAAATATCTAAACCTGTTTTTGCTTTGTCATTATGGGGTATTGTGTGTAGATTGAGGGGGGGGGGGGGGGGGGGAAATAATTGTATCAATTTTAGAATAAGGCTGTAACGTAACAAAATGTGGAAAAAGTCAAGGGGTCTGAATACTTTCTGAATGCACTGTATAAAGGACTAGGTAAAAAAATATGCCAGTTAAGACAAGAGGATTCAAATATACCATAACTCTTAGTGCCACTATTCAACAAGTTACATTCGGAATGACTGGGAGTCAGTGATAGCAGCACAGAAAGTTCGCCATCAAAGTGAAAAATAAACACAATCGTAGTGAATTTCAGCAAGGTATTCAGCAGACACATGCCATAACTGCTTTACTGTCATTATTCATTTGGACGTTTTTAAAAGTATCTACAGCCACTTAATTACTGGATATCCCGTCCACTGATCATGTTTTCAATGGTAATCCTGTAGAATCCAGCAATGGCGCTGGTCCCATGAATGTGTATTTTCTAACGCTTCCATATAGAATTATTGCGTTGTCTTTACCTTCCCATCGTCAACCTAGATATAAGAATTAGGAAAGTTTGAAGATTGTAAGCATGGGAGCAGGTGGCCTTGAATAAATAACAAACGTCTAGGTATTGCGATACTACACCAGGCTGCAGGAGGAGGAGGCCCGGGAGCAGCTGGAGGACATGGAGAGACAGCAGCAGTTGCTCAGACTGGACCTGGAAGAGCTGACCGCCCAGCTGCGTAAGGCTGAGACCCTGGAAAGAAAGGCTGCTGCTGCAGTACAGCAGGTTCAGTGTCACATCACTGACTGGACTGCTGCAGCAAAGGGAAGTAACACTCATACTAAAAACACTCATACATACCAATGGATATGTCCCAAATGGAACCCTATTCCCTATATAGTGCACTACTTGGGCCCTGATCAAAAGTAGTGCACTATATTGGGAATAGAGTTACATTACAACTCCTACTGCTATATTTTACCTACAGTAATTTATTTACATTTTAATCAATCTTTTTTATTTTTGTATTGATGTTTTAACAATAATGCAATTTTGTTTTTATTCTAGAGAATAAAGAACCATAACATGCTCCACTCCTCCTCTCTTCTGTAGGAGACAGAAATGAATAACCAGACCATATCAGGGGACGCTCTGCTCCTGGCTGCCACCATCACCTACCTGGGTCCATTTGTGCCAGATGTACGGATGGTACTATTGGGGAAGTGGAGAGAGCTGTGTCTGTCTGGACACATTAACATCAACCCTGAGGACCCTAGGACCTCTCTACTCCCTAACCCTGCCTCCGTGGCCCCTGGGCCATCTGGGGCCCCTCTCTACGTCCCCATCCCTATGGGAGCAGAGCTGCAGATGGCCCTGGCTAGGGCTGTAGGGGTGGACCAACGCCAGGTGCTCGGTGTGCCTCCCAGGCTGGTGCTCAAGCTGCTGCTGTGGGGATACAGAGGCCCCTGGGCTCAACACTGGCCCCTGCTGGCAGACGCTCAGCAACATGAGGAGATGAGTGCCCAGGCCATGCTGCTGACAGGTGAGCAACTAGGAGCCCCTAGGGGCTGACTTAAGTAAGTTTTGTGTTTTCCTCACTAATGGTTAATGTTAGGATTGAGGGAGAGGAAGCTGATCGTAGATCTTTACCTAGGGCAGGTATTCCCAAACTGAAAGGAAAAAAAAGCGCAATGCCTTTGGGGATACTCCAAATTTAAAAATGTGATTCACATTAAAAAAATATATAAATATTCTTTTTAATTCACATTTTCAAACAGCCCATTTATATTTTCCAACGGGGCTATACATTTGGGTGAGGTTTTTTTCTCGCCTGAGTAGCCTCGTTTCACTGCCAAAAATAAAATGAAGTGTTATTTAGTGTTCAGCGAAATAACATCACAATGTCAAATACAGGTAGCCTAATCAAATAATTAACATCCAATAACATTAACCGTTACTCTCTCGCGGCAGTGTTGCCAACTTAGCGACTTTGCCGCTATATTTAGCGAGTATTCAGACCCCTCTAGCGACACATTTTCAAAAAAGCGACTAGCAACTTTTTCTGGTGTTATTGGAGACTTGGAGACTCTGACGTGAAAGTACATATCGTTCTTACTCTTCTCAACGAGCAGCGAATGCTGCCGTGGGCCCCACCCCGTCCCAAAGCACTCACAGGCGGCCCATCCTCGCGCAGCAGTCCCTCACAGCTGCAGGAGGAGATGTTCACCCTTCCGCGTCCAGACTGCAAATGAATCGCGCATGTGGGAAGCCGCCGCTGGCTGATCCCTCCCTGGCATACATTCAGGGCGGGATATAAATGTAAAAAACTAAACAAAAAAACAAAATACAATAAACTAAGTAATTCCACCAGAGTGTCTCTTTTGGGTCACTTTTGCCGGTCCCAAGCCCGGATAAAGGAGGAGGGTTGGAATTGTGACATTTAAAAAAAACAAGAATCGACAGAAGAAAGTTCATTTGTAGTTCTAAACATATTTAGGGTGTTTTTTACTCATTTTTTGTCTCTCCGACGAAGTTATTCCTCTCTCCTACAGCGTCCATCACAATTACGTGCACATGGCCAATTATGCAAATTAGGTGATGCCGTCATTAGCGACTTTTAGGACAGCCAATAGATACTTTCCTTACTGAGGAGTTGGCAACACTGTCTCGCGGGAATTCCATTACCGGTCCGTATGTAGCCAAACGTAGCTGCTGCTCATTCCGTTTGCTCGAAAATGGATGAATAGTTAGAAAAAGTAAGGCCCGCGTCCATAGAGACAGATACCAGCTCTACTACCAGCAGTACTACACCTGCACCTGTTGACGACACAAGTTGTTCTGCTTCCACGAGCACATCCAATGCTAGCATCAGTAATTCTACATTTCTTGTTAGCTTAGCTAGCATAGACACTGACAGTTGTGAATCTGATGCGGCCGAAGAGCTACTGCCCCCTTACCCGGGAAAGCACCAAACAACAGACAGGGACTTTGGACCATCGAAGAGGCACAAATATGATGAGAACTACATTGATTTGGGGTTCACTTATATTGGGAGTAGTGCCTTTCCTTAGTACTTTTGCACATATAACACACTGTGGCTATCTCACAAGTTGATGAAACATTCACTCTTATTTGAAAAATAAGCTACAGGATCTTTTTGAGCGAGAATTAAGATGACTTTCGAGTAGTAAGACATGTATAAAAGCAACAGATACCATTAATAAGAAGGGGCTAGAAGCTGTATTTTATGGTGAGCTACCGAGTGGCTTGGACAAAGCAAGCCCCATACAATTGTGGACTTAATTCTTCCTGCTGCAGCAGATATCGCTGTGACAATGCTGGGGGAAAATGCCCCAAAAAACTATACAGACAATGCCTTCATCAAACAACACTGTTTCACGACGCATCAGTGACATGGCAGGAGATGTTTTGAAACAACTACTGCTTCGCATACAAGCCAGTGAATCCTATGCGTTACAGCTGGATGAGTCAACAGACGTGGCGGGCCTGGCACAGCTCCTGGTATATGTCCATTATGTTTATGGGGGGTCAATTAAGGAAAACCTCCTGCAAACCAGTACAACAGGAAAGGATATTTTTAAAGTACTGGACAGCTTTGTGACATCAAATGGACTTTAGTGGTCAAGATGTGTTGGTATCTGTACTGATGGCACAAAAACCATGACAGGGAAGGCCTCCCGGGTGGCGCAGGCTCCTGGGTTCGAGTCCAGGCTCTGTCGCAGCCGGCCGCGACCGGGAGGTCCATGGGGCGACGCACAATTGGCCTAGCGTCGTCCGGGTTAGGGAGGGTTTGGCCAGTAGGGATATCCTTGTCTCATCGCGCACTAGCGACTCCTGTGGCGGGCCGGGCGCAGTGCACGCTGACCAGGTCGCTAGGTGTGTTTCCTCCGACACATTGGTGCGGCTGGCTTTCGGGTTGGATGCGCGCTGTGTTAAGAAGCAGTGCGACTTGGTTGGGTTGTGTTTAGGAGGACACATGGCTCTCGACCTTCGTCTCTCCCGAGCCCGTACGGGAGTTGTAGCGATGAGACAAGATAGTAACTACTAACAATTGGATACCACGAAATTGGGGAGAAAAAGGGGGTAAAAAAAAAAAAAAACATGACAGGGAGACATAGTGGAGTGGTAACACGTGTGCAAGCAGTTGCTCCCGACATCACTTGGGCACACTGCAGCATCCACCGAGAAGCTCTTGCTGCCAAGGGAATGCATGACAGTTTGAAAGACTGATTTTCACAAAAGTCAAAATGGTTAACTTCGTTAAAGCAAGGCCCCTGAACTCTCGTGTATTTTCTACACACTTTCTACACTGGGCAGCGACCATATAAGGGGCAAAGTATTGACACGTATTTTTTAATTGAGAGACAAGCTTAATTTTTTTTTTTACTGAGCATAATTTTCACTTGTCTGACAGCTTGCATGATGACGAGATTCTCACATGACTAGCCTATCTGGGTGATGTTTTTTCTCGCCTGAATGATCTGAATCTAGGATTACAGGGACTCTCCGCAACTATATTCAATGTGCGGGACAAAATTGAGGCTATGATTAAGAAGTTGGAGCTCTTCTCTGTCTGCATTAACAAGGACAACACACAGGTCTTTCCATCATTGTATGATTTTTTTAGTGTGCAAATGAACAAGCTTACGTACAATGTCAATGTGATATAAAGAAGCACCTGAGTGAGTTGGGTGCGCAATTAGAAAGGTACTTTCCCGAAACGGATGACACAAACAACTGGATTCGTTATCCTTTTCATGCCCTGCCTCCAGTCCACTTACCGATATCTGAACAAGAGAGTCTTATCGAAATTACAACAAGCGTTTCTGTGAAAATTTAATTTAATCAAAGCCACTGCCAGATTTCTGATTTCTTGGGCTGCGCTCAGAGGATCCTGCCTTGGCAAATCATGCTGTTAAGACACTGATGCCCTTTGCAACCACGTACCTATGTGAGAGTTTATTCTCGGGCCTCACTAGCATGAAAACTAAATACAGGCACAGACTGTGTGTGGAAAATTATTTAAGACTGAGACTCTCTCCAATACAACCCAACATTGCAGTTATGTGCTTCCTTTCAATCACCCTTCTCATTAACCTGTGGTGAGGTATTTACAATTTTTGATTAACAAATAAGGATTTATATGTAAGATGGTTAAATAATGAGCAAAATTATTGATTATATTATTATTTGGGCCCTGGTCCTATAAGAGCTGTCACTTTCCACGAGTTGGGTTGTGACAAACTCACACTCATTCTTATGTTTAATAAATGTATTGTATAGTGTGTGTGGCAGGCTTACAATGATGACAAAAAACAACATTTGTGAATGCGCTGACCCTGGTGCTAGAGGGGGTCCGCAGTTGGAGGTTGAATGTTAGAAGGGGTGCGGGACTATAAAAAGTTTGGGAACCACTGACCTAGGGGAAACGTCACAGTTAAGGTCAAACAAAAACTGATTTGTACATTTTGTGTTTGAGAAACGCTGATTGTGTATGTTGCTTCCCCATCAGGCCATCTTCCAGGGGACGACACCACAGCTCAGAGGGAGGGAGAGTATGAGCTTGTGGTCAGTGCTGATGACCCAGACCTACTGGACAATGTCAGGCAGGGTTCAGAGAAAGGTGAGCTAATGGAGTTAGTACATATTGTGCTGGAGGAACATTTTGATGTTTGTGAGACTGATACTGGTTCCTTTCCTTGAGGGGCTTTACTCTTTGTCCCTCACTCACATCATGCTGTGAGCCTGGTGGTCCCAGATGTGGTCCAGTATGTTTCAGTTGGTAGAGCATGGTGCTTGCACCGCCAAGGTTGTGGGTTGGATTCCTGGGGCCAACCATACGTAAAATATATTCAAGCATAACTGTAATTCGCTTTGGATAAAATGGCCTATATTAGCTGTGTGTGCTCTTGCGAACAACATTTGTCATTGTCAACATGACATGAGTGAAATTATGGCATTATTTCACAAACAGACTAAGGCTATCATTTTGTTTCCGTGCAGGATTGAGGGTGTTGGTTACCCACGTGGAGCGAGCAGTCCCCAGCCCAGAGTTCCTGGAGGTGTTGATGCGGCCGACAGGGAGCCATTCTCCTGGTCTGAGACGACCTGTTCAGACAGCCCATCCAGAGTTTTGCCTGTTCCTCAGCACTCCACTACCAGTCAGACTCATACTCAATGGTAGGAAATATATATACCAGTACATACTTTTCTTTCTGCTCATGAAAGTAGTAGTTTGAGCCAGAACGGCCTATAGGGCAGGAGCCTATATCATGTTTCTGTAGCGTGAGGCAGCTTGATGTACAAGTACACCCCCTCCCTGGACAGGACCCAGTGAAAGTACTAGGTTACTACTTTAATTCTCCATTGTGTCCCCACAGAGATCCACCCGTCTATCCTGTCTGAGGTGTGTGTCATTGACCTCTCTCTGAGCTCCACTGAGGTGCAGGAGCTCATGTTGACAGAGCTGGTGCAGTCCGAGTGTCTGGAGCTGTGGGTTCAGCACTGTCTCGTCAACACCGACAAGAAGGCACTGCAGGACAAACTGTGCCAGGAAGAGGTGACCCAATAAGAATGAGACCTATATTTCTCTGGCTTTAGAATATAGTATATTACTCTGTGTTATACTGTATGTTGCATCCCAAATGACGCCCTATTCCCTATATAGTGCACTACTTTTAACCAGAGTCCTGTACACTATGTAAGGAATAGGGTGCCATTTGGGAATCACAATATGGGTTTATAGCAAAGGATTTATTCCTTTTATTCCCTCTCCCCAGGTCTCTCTAATGGAGTACATCCTCCAGTCCTTCACCCCTCTGCTGCAGGACCCTGAGTTCCTCCCCCGGGTGTCGGCCTGTCAGACAGCCTCCCAGAAGCTGCAGGCTGAGATTATGGAGCTGAGCCTGGAGCTGGAGCGCCACAAGCCCCTCCTGGCTGACTTCCACAGAGTGGCAGGGCTGGCCACAGCCCTCTACCAGGCCTTGCAGGAGGTGGCACGCCTCTCCCCCTTCTACTTGTTCCCCCTGAGGAACTTCCTGTTCGCTGTGAGGGGGACGTTAGTCCTGAAGGGCCGACCGGATGTTAATTTTAGTGGAGAGGTAGTGACAGGGGCGGTCATGGCAGAGATCACGCACAGGATGGTATCCCACCTGTTGGCCCAGTACCGGCCCTGCCTGTTCCAGAGCCATGCAACCCTGTTGAGGCTCCTGGTGTCTGTGGCTCTATTCCTGCACAACGAGGGCTGCTCGGAGGTGGAGCGGTTGGCATTCCTCAGGGGCCTAGGAGATATGGACCTCCCAGTAGATGCTTCCACACCAGCCTCACCTCCACCGTCTACCTCTCCATCTCAGCATCATGTGCTCCCCAGCTGGGTGCCTCCTCACACCCACACAGAGGTCCTCCGGCTGCAAAACATCCCAGCCTTCACAGGGCTGCTCTCATCCCTGGCCACCTCTCCCAGGCAGTGGCAGGAGTACCTGCGCTTCCCCTCCTCCACAGTGGTGGGGCCTGTCCCCTGTCGCTCTCACTCCCACCTGTCCACTCTGCAGAGGGCTCTCCTCTGGAAGACCATGCTGCCCCACTGGCTGGCTGCTGTGGCTGAGGACCTGGCTGCCTGTCATCTGGGCCAGCCCATGCGGTCAGCGGTAGCTGGGGCCCCTCACACCGGCTCCCCAGAGGCCCTCTCCCGCTTCCTGAACAAACACAATGGGCCAGTCATAGTCACACTCCCAGGCCCAAGCAGAGATGGATGGGCTAGCATCCAACCACTTCACTGGCTGAAACAAGTGTCCCAGTACCAAACAGACAAAAGAGGGGTAATGCTTATGTCTTACTTACACACAAACATACCTTTTGTGTTCAATTTAAATCAGATTGCCATTATATCCAACATTCCAGTTTCGTGTAATAATCTTCTAAATGACTGTTGATTTCAGGTGAAAGTCATATCATTTGGAGCTAAATGCCAAAAGGAGGTCATCCTCTCGGCACTGAAGATAGCTGTTCATGATGGCCATTGGCTGGTCTTTAACAACTGTCATCTGTTAGATCAATGGGATGACGAAGTGGTGTGTCAACTCAATCAGTTGATATCCTGTGCAGCCAAAGGTGAGAAACACAATAATAATCACCAATCTTATCCACCCTGTGTAATCTCAAAATATGTAATCTCAAATCTAATACTATTATAATTTCCAGGGCACCAAACAGATGTGGAGACAGAGGGCCTCATTCCAGTTGGGCTGTGTGCAGGTAGTCAGGTCCACCCACGCTTCAAACTGTGGTTTATCACACGAGGATACACCCCACTCTCCATCCCAGGTACTCAATAGAACATACTATCACAGACACCTCTTTTTCCATGACTGTTAAGTGTTAGGATACTTCCCAAATGCCACCCTATTCAAAATATATTGTGAACTACTTTTGACCAGAGCTCTATGGGCGCCTGGTCAAAGATTAATGGCTCTATTCAATCAGTATCGCAGAATTTCTGCACAAAAGCCCAATTGAAATTTAAAGGGAATGTTCCCACGTTGGCGGAGATTGCATTCACGGTAAACGCTGCATGTCGGGTCAATCGGAAATTACCTTTACATTTCTATCACACTGGGCACCTGTGGCACAGTTGTTGGGGGGGGCTCTAGGTCACAATGGCAGGCAATGGCATCTAGGCTTTGATACCAGCAACACTCCGGATGCCAGCTCACTTCACGGCAGATTTTTTCCCATCAGACCCGGGATTCAAACTGGCAAATCTCTGGTAGCTGGCTCGACTCTCTAACCGTTAACCCTGGGGGGTGCTATTTGGGATGCATGGCCAAGACATAAATACTATATAGACTGTATAGGGTGCCATTTGAAACTAATTGTCCTCTCCCCCTGGCAGCGTCAATGAGAGTGTGTGCGCTGCGTCTGGTCTGTGACTCTCCTTGGGATGTGAAGGAGGAGCTGTGCTCTTCTCTGCGTCAGGTTGTGTCTGTCACTTTGTCTGCCCCAACCTCTGGTGTCACAGCCTGCACCATGGAACCCATGCTACGCGCTGCCATCCTGCACTCTGTCCTGCTGCAACGACAGGCATACAAACACCTAGGCCAGGGAAACATCTATCACTGGTGAGATGACTATATATTGGTTATCATGATGACAGATGATACAAAGCCCTGCGACAGGCTAGTGTCCTGTCAAGGGGGTGTACCTGTATATCACAGGAGGCTGCTGAGGCTCATAATAATGGCCGGAACAGATCTAATGGAATGGCATCAAACACCTGGAAACCATGTGTTTTGATACCATTCCACTGATTCCGCTCCCATCATTACTACGAGCCCGTTCTCCAAAATGAAGGTCCCACCAACCTCCTGTACTGTACATCAAGCTGCCTCACGCTACAGAAACTGGAGAAACAGCTCATACCCTATGGGCCATTCTGGCTCTGACAAAGCTTACTTACTCTCATGATAGATGATGAATAGGAGATATTAGTATTACCACAACATTGGTTATATGCATGTTAAGGATGTTTTTATTTTTTTCTCAAGGACTCAGGAGGACCTGCTGGCGCTGGTGGATGCTCAAGTCCACATCGCCAAAGTCTGTGGCAACCCAACTGGGGCGCTGGAGTACATAGCAGGTAACGCTGCTTTCTCTACTTAGACCTTATGTAACAGTTGAGGACTCCCTAGTAACTAATTAAATGAAGAACCATTCCATAAATTGAAATGGAATTGTCAATGGTAAACATATTGTTCATATTCTGTGAAAATATGAGTACATAATTTCTTGGGTATGCAGCCCAAATAGCACCCTACTTCCTACATAGTGTACTACGTTTGACCAGAGCCCTGGTCAAAAGTAGTGCACTAAATAGGGAGCCATTTGGGACAACGTTTTGATTTTGACCTTTGTGCCCTGGTATGTTGATAGCCAACCTGGTGTATGGAGGCCATGTGGCAGACCTGGCAGACCTGGAGGCAGTGGAGAGTGTGTCTAGGGCCTGTCTCAGAGCAGCACCTCCTCTCTGGGGCAGTGGGCCTCACACTCTCTCAGATATCATCCACATACCTAGCCGCTGTGGTACTGAAACGCTTCACTATTAACCAGCTACAATGCCATAACAGACCCTACTTACATCACTAACAAAATATATGTCTATATTAAAGACTAACTCATATCCTATGAATTTGAAGTACATTACCCTACTTACATGTTCAATCTTCAGCAGTCAGTCATAGGAATCTGTTCTTCTGAGTAAATGAGGAACATTTCTTTTGCCATCTCTGCAGACTTATCAGGCCTGCTGCAATGTCTGGAGCAACGTGTTCAGGCTTTGGCCAACACCAGTGACCCCTTGGTGTTGGGCTTTAGTGCTGGTTTGGCAGAAGAGCTGGTGAAGGTTCACAGCCGCACCCTGAACACCCTGCTTCAAGACTCCCAGAAGCCCTTTGGCAGGGTCAGGAGCACCAACAAGCTGACCCACCCTGCTCTGCTGCCAGACTTCACCCAGGCCAGGGACCGACTACTGGCCCTGAAGGAAAGTCTGGGACGCAAGGATGACATCAGGGTTGTGAGTGTAGGAGCTCCATCCCTGGGACCCCTACGCTACTTCCTCCAGGCAGAGTGGGATGGACTGGTTGATGTGGTTTCCTCCCTGCATTCTGAGCTTAACCAGCCCATGCGAAACAGCAAGCCTACTGTCTCCTCTCTCCTGACCGTCTCAAGCCTGTTCCGCCTAGAAAGGAGAGCAGAGCTGCTCAAGGCGTACCTATGTGATGAGGCCACCATTGGTCCTTCCAATGCGTACCGCCTGTCTGCCTTCTCCAACGCCAGGGGCTTTCTGGGCGCGTTAATCAGGGAGGCTGCCCATGCTAAGCAGAGGGACATCAGCAACATCTCTCTTCATTTCCAAGTACAGTAATCTCTAAACTGCCTCCCAAAGCTACAAGTACCACTCATTCTTATTAGATTAGACCTACTAAAAATTATATTCCATTTATTGCTTTTACTTTGTCTTGCTAGGTGCTCAGTGCCGCAACATCCCCAGCCTCTCTTCCCCTGAGCGGTGTATATCTGTGTGGACTAGAACTGAGAGGGGCACTGTGGGATACGCGGCTAGGAGCCCTGCAGGACACGCTCTCCCCCCAGCCCTGCCTGCTCCCCCTCCTCTGGGTCAGAGCACGGGTGAGGAACACAGACACTGTCCGAGCCCCAGACAGCCCCCCCTGCAACACCTCCTCCCTGCCCCTCTACCACTGTCCCCTCTATCTGGACGGAGAGCATGGGGACAGTAGATACTGGGAACTGGCTGAGAATAACATTATCACTCGTGTCCCTCTAGTGGCCAAGCTAGATCCTGTGCTATGTACACTAAGAAGAGTGAGGCTTGTGAGTACCCTGTGAGACTAGACTGCAGAATTCAATGCTGCGATTATACTGAAGCACTTATTTCTAGACAGAGACGAGGTTTTAACAACAGACTTTAAAAAATAATAATTCCTCTTGCTTTTGATTTGATTCTTAAATCTGAAATTGTGCATAAGACTTAATGCAATACATTTATTTTGATTTAATAAAAAATATACCAATGTCAACAACTTTTGAACATGTTTTATCTTTGAAACAGAAATTTGAAAGCCCATAAAAGGTTTAATATCAACAATCCTTGAAACGTTGTTTGGAGGTCAAAACTACCAACTCATCTATGAAAGTTATTTTCATATTTACAGTAACAACCAGCAGAAGAGCCCTTTTGTGTTACTGTCCATCCTGCTTGCCTCGTCACTGACTTCTCTCCAGGGGGTATGTCTCAAACGGCACCCTATTTCCTATATAGTGCACTACTTTTGACCAGAGAACTATGGGCCCTGGTCAAAAGCAGTGCAGTATAAAGGGAATAGAGTGCCATTTGGCATGTATGTTTGGAACTGTTTCTCCCATGTTGTCCTCATCGTTTCTTGTACACACAAGGCCTCAGCTCCAATCCTCCTGCCTTTATCCTCTCTGGAGCTTCTGCGATCTTCTCAAACTCAAAGGAGTAAAAGTGGCTATTCTCTGTGTCCTAAGGAGGGAGCAAAATGAATAGAGTAGGGTATTGTAACAATATATTACATAAAACATGCGCCATCACTGTTTACTGCCTTACCTTTGTAACCAACTTGAATCCCAGGCTGGACAAAGCACCCATGAAGTTCCGCACATTCTCAAATCTACTTGCTACCTCTGCTATTTTCAGGATACCCCTGCAAAAAAAGACCCAAATTGTGGATGACGAAAACATACAGTACCAGTCAAAAGTTTGGACACCTCATTCCAGGGTTTTTATTTTTTAACTATTTTCTACATTGATAGAATAATAGTGAAGACATCAAACTATGAAATAACACATATGGAATCATGTAGTAACCCCAAAAGTGTTATATTTAGATTAGTTTATTTTATATTTGAGATTCTTCAAAGTAGCCACCTTGATGACAGCTTTGCACACTATTGGCATTCTCTCAACCAGCTTCATGGGGTAGTCACCTGGAATGCATTTCAATTAACAGGTGTGCCTTCTTAAAATATATTTTGTGGAATTTCTTTCCTTCTTAATGCATTTGAGCCAATCAGTTGTGACAAGGTAGGGGGGTATACAGAAGATGTCCATATTATGGCAAGAAAAGCTCAAATAAGCAAAGAGAATCATTACTTCAAGACATGAAGGTCAGTCAATCTGGAAAACTTCAATAACTTTGAACCATCAAAAAAAAACATCAAGCGCTATGATGAAACTGGCTCTCATGAGGGCCGCCACAGGAAAGGAAGACAGGAAATGAAGAGTTACCTCTGCTGCAGAGGATAAGTTCATTAGAGTTAACTGCACCTCAGATTGCAGCCCAAATAAATGCTTCAGAGTTCAAGTAACAGACATCTCAACATTAACTGTTCAGAGGAGACTGCGTGAATCAGGCCTTCATGGTCGAATTCCTGCAAAGAAACCACTACTAAAGGACACCAATAATAAGAAGAGACGTGCTTGGGCCAAGAAACACAAGCAATTGAAGACAGACCGGTGGAAATCTATCCTTTGGTCTGGTGAGTCCAAATTTGAGATTTTGGGTTCCAACCGCCGTCTCTTTCTTTGTGAGACGCAGACTAGGTGAACGGATTATCTCTGCATGTGTGGTTCCCACCGAGAAGCATGGAGGAGGTGGTGTGATGGTGCTTTGCTGGTGACACGGTCAGTGATTTATTTAGAATTCAAGGCACACTTAACCAGCATGGATACCACAGCATTCTGCAGCGATACACCATCCTATCTGGTTTGCGCTTAGTGGGACTATCATTTGTTTTTCAACAGGACAATGACCCAAAACACCCCTCCAGGCTGTCTAAGGGCTATTTGACCAAAAAGGAGAGCGATGGAGTGCTACATCAGATGACCTGGCCTCCACAATCACCCGACCTCAACCCAATTGAGATGGTTTGGGATGAGTTGGACTGCAGAGTAAAGGAAAAGCAGCAAACAAAGTGCTCAGCATGTGTGGAAACTCCTTCAAGACTTTTGGAAAAGCATTCCTCATGAAGCTGGTTGAGAGAATGCCAACAGTGTGCAAAGCTGTTATCAAGGCAAAGGGTGGCTACTTTGAAGAATCTAAAATACATTTTGAATTAACACTTTTTTTGCTTACTACATGATTCCATGTGTTATTTCATAGTTTTGATGTCTTCTCTATTATTCTACAATGTAGAAAATAGTAAAAATAAAAGAAAAACCATTGAATGAGTAGGTGTGTCAAAACTGATGACTGGTACTGTAGAAATACAGAAAATAAAATGGGAACACCTTCTATCCCAACATTGCTCTGTTTTTCTGCATAATATCACTTACCCCATCACCAGCACACGGTTAGCCTCAACTAGGAAATCCCCAAGGTTGGTCCCCATAAGAGAGAGACAGAATACAGCTATGTCCACAGTGCCATCCTTGAGAGGTACCTGCAGACAGGTGGGAAAACAATAGACATTACAGAAAGAACACAGACTGCATAGTAAAACAGGCATGGATGAAAGAACACATTCAGCATCAAGGTAAAGTTGGACTCACATTAGCCATGTCACAGACAGTTACACGGTCACTGATAAGTGCCAAGTCAAAACTGTGCACTTTGTTCTTCACGCTCAGAGCAATTTTGCAGTCGCCACAGCCGAAATCTGCCACCACCAGAGAGGCAGGCCTAGAATCAACACAAATGGTCTTACAAAGAAAGCCACACACTATTTCAATGTGGAACCAAGACAAGAAAAATACAAAAAGTATGCAAACAGACTTACTGCAAGTATGTTAGGGTCAGATAGAGGCATAACACAACTCACTTGTGGCGTATGTAGGAGATTATGGCGTCAACAGGATTAGCTGGCCAGCGCTGGACCTGTGCCGTGAAGCCCCTGTGGTAGATGCCGAAGGCCTGGGGATCCTGTCTGAACATGCGTTTAGCCTCCCCACTAGACGTGGTGTACAGAACCTCGTTAATATAACGGAACCGCGCTGACTCCAAACGCTGCTCCATGCGGGACCTCAGAGCAGCCGAGCGGTCTACAGAAGCCTCTTTCACCTCTATGGTGAGTGTCTCCTCCTGCTCTGCAGGTAGCTTTTTCTTTTCTGGGCTCTGGCCATGGAGCATTCTCCTGAGCTTCTCTCTCCTGCGGTCCTGCTCTTTGCTCTCCTCCTGTTTCCTTCTCTTACTGCCATGCAGCTCTGGGTACTGCTCCTCTCTAACCATATGAAGTTTCTCCTCTTCACCTGGGGGTTTAGAGTTACCTAGTGGCACTGCTTTTACTTGACTGCCCCCCTTTGTCTTTTTCCCTGAAAAGTTCTTATTGTTTTGGACTGTTACTGTGCCTGGAGTGGAAGCAGTCTCAATGAAGGTCATCTCTTTTCCCTCAGGGACCTTTTTCCTTTTCTGTGTTTTACGCTCACCCTCTTTCTGCTCTTTGTTTTTCTTTGTCTGGCGTTGCGGTGTCTGGACCCCTGCTGTTTCCCTGTTCACATCAGATGCTGCTTTTGGTCCATCTTCGGTGTCCTTTTGCACAGAGGTCTCTGGGGGGGTGTTATTCTCTCCATTTTGAATTTTGAACTTGTTTTTACATTTCTTCTTGTTCTTCATCTTGTTTTTCCATTGCTTTCGGTTTAATCTTTCAATCTCAGCATCTGCTGCAGCTTTTTCTTCATCCTTGATAGATTTTGAATCTTGTTTACTACCGCCCTGAATGGACTCTGTATTCTTTACCTTTTTGAACCCTAGGAAATAGAGAAAGACAACCTCAAACATCTTTTCAACTTAAGACAATCTTGTTTACTCAATTGACAGTTGTTTGTGAAACAACTCACCTGCTTTTACTGGTTTCTTTGCTTTTATTGGCTCCTTAACAGGCACTGCAGCCTTCTCCTTGGCACCCAGATCTCCAATGACCTCGTCCTCTTCTCCTGAAGCGGCTACTTTCTTGCGTCCTCTTTTGCTTCTTTTCTTCTTCCTCTTGGTGTGTGGTGTCAGTATGGCCTCTGTTTCACTGTCACTGCCTGCTTCACGAGGGGCACTATTGCTCTTGTTCCAGTTTGGTACTGACCCCAGTGTTTGGAGGGTCCGTAACAAACTCTTTTTCTTCCCAACACTTTTTGGCTGTTCAGAAAAGCATAATGACAGTGTCAAACCGAATACCAGTGTAAACCAAAATGTAACCCTCTATTTGAATATGTGGTCACTGGCAGAGTGAGTTATGCCTGGCTTGGCTTACATAGGTACATTTAATTATAAAGAAGATTGAGATGGCATCTAACCGTGATATTGGTCCTTTCAGACAGTTTGAAACTGCTGATGACCGTCTTGGTCAGAACTTTGGCTTCTGGGTCATCGTTCCATTCATCCTCCTCTGCAAACAACATGCTTCACCAGCACTGTAACTAAAACGGTAATGCATTGAGTGAGCAAGTAAACAAGAACGCACGTGTATTAGAATAAATGTTCTCTAGACTTGTGTGATTTGTTTTTCAGTACTGGCAGTAGATTCCAGAAAAGCTGACAACGCTAACCTGCTTATATTTAAAAAGCTAACTAGCTATCCTTCGCTAGCGTTATATCAGACTACCTTATTTGGCAGCCATACGTCAAAACTGCTAGCAACGTTCATTGCGATGCAGATAAGACAATTTCACTCACCTGTCAGATGACTTATCAACACGAGATGTTACTGGACTTAATTGAATCGATCCAATGTGTATGTTTAGAAGGTAGTCGGTGGATATTGCCAATTTTGTTAAGCCACGTTAGGCTCGCACATGGACGGTCCAAAACAGGCGCATGTGAATGACGCAAGTCTCTCCGCAAAGGTTGATGGGATATGAGTCTTATCTGGTTTGTATGACTACAAATGGAGCACACAAAAATAGGTTTTTAATAATAATGAAGCAATGGAAATACGAAATGAACCTTTATTACATAAGAGGCAGAGTTGTACAAAATAAATGGCCCGTGGTTATCCTGTTGTCTAATGTGCTGATTTGACAACACTGTTGGGTGACATATTGAAAACTGTATGTGATTCTGTAACTGTCCTAAAACCAGTAGAGAACGGTTGCAGAGGTCCTCCACTGGCAATATTTACTCTGAAGACAAAAACGTTGATAAGTATGAAACTAAAAGATAAATATACCACTAAAAGAACGCATAGCATAAAACATCTGCAGTAGTAGACATTTGATATGACTACGATAATTCATTATCTGCACCTAGTCCATTATTGATGTATGTTTAAATATAATAATAATAAATGCCATTTAGCAGACACTTCTATCCAAAGTGACTTAGTCATGCATACAATTTATGCATGGGTGGTCCCAGGAATCAAACCCACTACCCTGGTGTTACAAGCACCATGCTCTACCAGCTGAGCTACAAAGGACCATGTTTGACCCTGAACTCTCAGATTTCTGTGTTGTAAAACATTGTTCAGAACAACACCTGTGCAGTTTATTATAACAGACAGGCTTTTAACCCCTGAGTGGAGATTATTCTATCCTGGTCAGTCCAATAACTGAGTCTTTCTTCCCCTGAGGATAAGTGTCCAATGTCCTCCTCCTCTCTCACGATGCTTTGCCTTGTTGCCGCTCCTGTTTTCTCTGTAGGTAGCGAGCACGGGCATCACTCACAGAGCTTTCATCATTCCGTTTCTCCAGTTTCTTGAACACGTCTTCAGCAGACCCCTCTGGAAATAAACCAAACACACAGAATAACCTCTATTAGATTGTCAAGCAGACACAACAAGCATACAGATCACCTGGGGGCCTGGAAGGAACAGAAAAGGCACTACTGTAACTTGTAGCTTGTCCAATAGGAATGCTCATTACATTTCCCATTTAAAAAACCTTTGCTCCAATTAAAGGATTTTGAATGATGAAGGAGCAACTACAGAAGCATCAAATGTTATGCATTTTTTTCTATACCAGTGAATTCATACTCATCACCAGAGTCCATCACCCACCAGTTTGTCTTTTAGCTGCTTCCTTGGTCACCCACTTGGCCACCTCCTCGTCCGTCACCTCCTCTCTGGCCACGCTGCTCAGCTCATACACATCCACCTCATGGAGCTTAGGAAGCAGGTCCTTCACCCAGTCATAGCGGATGGGGCACACCGTCCGGATGTAGATCCGCGAGGTGACCAGCAAATCATGGAAGATCACCCAGTCCAGCTGGGCCTCCTGGTCAAAGAGCTATGGGGAGGGGGAATCAGGTTATCACACAGAGCGATGGGGACTGATGTGTAATATGCATTTTGGGGATTTTATGGAGTGTTCTGAATTGATCAGAATATAGTCCTGGAAGTCTTTACCGTTGATGATGGATGAATGTGAACCATGGATCCATGCCCATCCATCGTGCAAAACACCTTCCCAACTGACCTGAGAGAAAACTCAAAAATGTTGTGGTTATCTTTCTTGACTTTTTAACATAACTGGGATTAAAAACAACAAGCCGTACCTTCTTGCCACATTGGTGAAGTAACCAGTGCATAGACATCTCCTGAACAGCTCACTCTTATTGCCATCAAACTTCTCCATAGGGAAATCTCTCTTCTGGAAACGACGCACATACCCTGATTATAAATCTGTACATACATGGTCAGAGCTTCACATCATAGTTTTAGCCACACCAAAACTAATAAGATATGTAAACAAACAACAAACTGACCTTTTGTAGTCTTAGGAGGATCTCTCTGAGCTGGGTCTCCACGCTGAAGGCTGACTTTAGCGCCCTCCAGTGTATATAGTTGTCTTTACACCATGCTGAAGGGGCATCACTACAGTAGGCAGCAAAACAAGCTCACGTTAGATGGAGACCCATGAACATGAATGCAGTGAACATATAATGGAGCTTATTAAATACATTAAGAGGAGTTAATATTGTATACCTGGCCTTGCACTTCTCAAACACACTGAGCAGCATGGTGAAGTCATTACAGCTGCCCGCCTGCACTCCCAACTGCCTGTGCTTCTTATCTGCCTCCTTCTGCTTCTCTGGATGGCCTGCAGAGAGAGCAATGTCAAACATTTAGATTAGAACCATGATGCATACATATGTATTTCTGACATAACCACATCTTCATTGATTAAACCAACGCCTCAGGCCGCTATTGTCCACCTGGCCTGATGAAAATGTTCTCCACAGACAGCATGGCAGCTACAGGCAGCAGGAGGTCCTCACAGCCCAGGGAGGCAGCCTGGAGCAAGGCCCGGGTCAGCCCTGGGGGCAGGGGGAACTCTACCATCAGCTCACCAAGCCGGGTCACTTTACCTCTCCTACAGACAGGGGAGTGGGATATTGATAGAAGATAACAAGTGCTATTAAAGATTGAGTTATGATAGTCATGAAGAACTGCCAGTACAGTATGTGGTAGGTTCCCCTGTTATTGATGGTGAAAACAGCAGAGTTGTATCCCTATGTGGCTGTAGATGTATCTGGTGGAGATTAGTATAAACAATGACAGATGTACACGGATATACAGTATGTCTATATCTCTCACCTGTCGATGGCGTCACATTGGTAAAGCCGTTTCAATGCTTCTAGGATGAACCTTTCCTCTGGACGGTCCAGGTAAGGGAAACTTAGAGAGAGACACCAAGCAACAATGGCCTCAAATTACTTGTTGGATTGTATTGTATTATCAACAGTCTCAAAAACGGACACTGGTTTCTCTGAGCACTTGAGGAAGTGGAGCTGTACCTACCTGATGACATCATGAACTCCCAGGCACTTGAGTGTGAGGATGACAGCGGTGAGACTGGTCCTCTGGATCTCTGGAACTGTGTACTCCGGCATGCACTTCTCCCAGAACTCCTGACTGTAGATCCGGAAGCACTTTCCGGCGGAGGTTCTCCCTGCCCGGCCTGCTCTCTGCAGGGCCTCGCTCCTACAACACCACACAACATTACAGTCCTGTTCATTAGGCACGAAACAAAAGGAAGCAGACTGAAACAGGGACTTACGGGACTTACTTTGAAATCGGAACCACTTCGAGGATGTCCATGCCAACCCGTGAGTTGTGGTTGAGTTGCTTCACAAACCCACTGTCAACAATATACCTGCAGCGAACAAATGAGTCATGAAATTTGAGGCCTTGCCATTCTTTGGATAAAAATTGCTCTATGCTGCTCTGATGAGCCTTATGGTGACTCACTTTATTCCATTGATGGTGAGGGACGTTGCTGCAATGTTGGTGGCCACCACACATTTCCTTATACCCGGAGGGGGAGGCTGGAAGATCTGCTTCTGCTGATCTGTGAGAAGGACACAAATCATTCATGTTATTTAAAAAGGAGTTGAAATGAGTCATGACTTTATACTTTTGATTTAGCAAGCCAATGGCATGCTAAACTGTGTCCACTTGAGTGTGAAAGGGAACTCCTTTTTGTCTTTCTATATGTGAATGTCACAGTGAGGGGTACTTGGACAGTGCACCAAATCCTACCAGTGGGCATAGATCCGTACAGGGGCAGGATCAGCAGCCCCTCCACTTTACGGTCCTGCACATCGTAACGGTAGTCTATGGATTCAGCCTTCTCATACAGCATGTCACAGGCCTTCTCAATCTCAGACTGTCCTGTTATAAACAGTTGTATTTGATTTTTTTAAACTGTAATCAGTACATTCATATTCTGGAGATAATGTGTAGATTATTATTAGGTTACCTGTTAAAAACACAAGGATATCCCCAGCCATCTCACTGGTGTGCACATCCAATGCCACCTTGACAACCTGTCACAGACAAGAGGTTTGTTCATACTCAAAGTTTCCCCCCATATTTGTTTACAGACATTTTAGTAGAGACAATCTACATTGAGCAAAAAAGTTATAATAAACAACTTTGCCTTTTGTGAACTAACACTCGCAACTTTACTTTTTAATTTTTTCTACAAGCAATGACTTCTCTGATAGCTACTTAATTGAAGAAAAATGTACTTGTACAATGACTACAATGACTAATGTACACTAATGTACTAAGATATGTGGTTGTCCAACCTAGCTATCTTAAGATGAATGCACTAACTGTAAGCTGCTCTAGATAAGAGCGTCTGCTAAATGACTAAAATGTAAATGTAAAGCAAGGAGTATGCAGTATTAAATGGTGTTGATGGCAGAGTTTAAATTAGCTAAATCCTGGGGTGATACAATCATTACATTTATTCATTATCATACACTATACTAACAGTAGGCCTAAGTCAGTATAAGCAAGCTCACTCCCTACCTCTTTAACATAAACAGAGCTCTCTGTATCTTTTGGTCCTATGGCACAGCTAAACTTGGAGGTGACAGGAAAGGTTCTTCCAGGGATGGTGAAGACAGGACAACCTCCCAGGAACACAGAGAGCTTGTCTGTCTCCAGTGTGGCTGACATTACCACAACCTTCAGGGGGACAGAGCGACCCTTAGAGGCCTTATCTGGACTGGAGAGGGTCTGCTTCAACAGACCCAGCAAAATGTCCTGCAGTAAAGCACATATTACACAACTGTTTAATGCTACAATCTGGGATTTGTTTTTCAGAAAAACAGCAGCCCCACCACTTGTTTTGGTATACGACTGAGGGATGGAGCTGGGCATATAATCAGATTACTGTTTTCAAGTAGTTGGCTCTATTACTGACAGTGTTAAGGCTCCTCTCATGGGCTTCATCCAAAATGACCACACTGTACTGAGACAGAACAGGGTCTGCCAGGATCTCTCTCAGCAGACAGCCATCTGTCATGTACTTCACCACCGTGTCCTGACAAAACACAAACACAAATCTCCTTTCAGGGACACACATTTGCTTATATACACTACAATCTAATTATCTTTACATTCAAGTGACAATATGTAGACCCCATAGAACACTTTCACGGTGCCTAAAATCTAAGCGTATCTAATAATTTATGTGAAGTATCAATTTAAGCAGACAACTAGGTAGGTGTCTTGGAGCTCTCTCACCTGTGTCGTGCAGTCATCGAAGCGCACTTGGTATCCGACCTCTCTACCCAGACTGCAGTGCATCTCCTGTGATACCCTCTGGGCTACAGTGATGGCTGCTACTCTCCGAGGCTGGGTGATGCCAATCTTGCCATTACCCCAAAATCCTACACAAGAAATACAACTTAACACCTATCCAAACCTTTCAGACCCCTCTAGAAGGACAGCTCATAGACGAAGGCTATAATAAAGGGTATAGAGCTCTATTCTGTAGACACAGGTCCCATGGCACAAACGTACCTGCTTGATGCAAGTACTGGGGAAGTTGAGTCGTTTTCCCACTGCCAGTCTCGCCAGTGACAACCAAGAATGAATTGTCTTTGACAGCCTGCTGAAGTGTGGCCTTGTGTTGATAGATCGGCAGGTTCTTTGATTCGTCTAAATCTCCCTTGGTATCCCACTTCGTCCTTTTCGACATGATGGACTCTATTGTTGTTCAACTATACGAAGGCGAATGACAAAAGCTGGTTCCAATAACGTATATTACACGCATACACTAACAAAGAGTAAACACATAACTGCTCACTTATATAGAGTTGACTCTCCGACACAATATTCTAACTTTTAGGTCGTAAAGATTCTAAGTTACACACGTTTCCGTCAGCAAAACGATGGAACACAGCAACTTCCGGAAGCAATGCATTCTGAGTTTTCATTGGTCCCTGTCGTTGGTAAATACCCTGACGTAATATTTTAAGCCGCTCCCCTACGTCTGAAAAAGTATTCCTCTTCTTCTGTGGGTTTTAAGGCGGACTACAACCCCAAAAGGTGTATTGCCGCAACCAGCTGGACGGGTTGGAGAAAAAAAAGGTAAAACATCTAATCCATACGTGATAGGGAAATGAACCCAAATAAAAATAGTAAATTGACAAACAAAACGTACACTTCTTCCTTCTTTCAAATCTCCATATGTGCCTTCTCAGGCTTTAGGGCCTTAGAGGGTGGTACAGCTTGTGAGAATTTTCCATATAACTCTATATTTTCCTGGACCTTTTCTCCACTTTGGCAGTGCCATTAACCAACATAGCTATAAAGGCCACAAAGTCCACCTTCTTAACCTTTAAAATATCAGGGTCCTGCTGGTGAAAGGCAACCCCTGCAGCCTGCAGTGAAGGCTTATCCACCACCATGGACTCTTCGGGAGCACCATTCAAACTCTCAAACCTTTTAACAGCTGCTGCATATGAAATGCTCTGGACAGCCCTGACTTTGACCACCACATTTTCTTTCACCTTTGTTGGGCATTCAAAAGACTTGGCTTCACAGTTCCCACCACAATTGCAACATGTCACATTTTCAGCACTTTTGTAACACATTATATTATATTTTCCACAACTTGGACATCTCGGTTTCTCCCTTCTGCAAACACTTGAAACATGACCAAAAACTTTACAGTGATCACATTGCATTGGTCTTGCGATAAGACTCTGTAGTTTATATACCCCAGCTGCACTTGAGTAGGGAGAGACTTCTTGTCAAAAAACTAAATAACAGATAAACTATTCACTTTTTCATCATTCACCACAGTATTCATCCGACGTGCATCAATCACTACTGGAATATTTTTCATCTCTTCAACATCGACTTCCCACGAGATGCCAGATATTACCCCCTTGAAGGGTGCACTGTTCCGAAGAGACACACACGACACGTCACATGCTGATCACACCACTCGTGTCACGTGCGTTGCAAAATAAATGTACACATACATGTTATTCAATCATTGCGACAGCGAGCGCCTGAGTGGCCAGGCGTTAAAATAGAAGTTGGTTATATTTGTGACGCTCAACGCGTTGCAAGTCCTGCCTCTCAAATCTCCTCATTGGTTTTTAGGAGCATATACCCATGTGGGTGATTGAAAGATGAACTGACGTCCACACTGACGTCCACAGATGAACTGACGTCCACACACAGTAATGCACCGTAAAGTTGGTTGCCAACCACCATATAAAGTCTAAAGAAGAAAAAGAAGCCTGTAGGAAGGAGGAGAGATGACGGGAAATTAATTCGGTTTACTGTTTTATCTGTGAATTAATTGTCGGAGTAGAGGACCTTGTGCATTTCAGGTAAAATAACAACCCAATGTTTATATCCCAGGACAAATTAGCTAGCAACAGCAAGCTAGTTAGCTAAATTGCCATAAATGTTTAATGCTTTTCAACCTGTCCACAAATTAATGTAATTGGTTCAGAGTTTGTTTAGATATTTCAACCTGCGTGTCCTGATTGCTTCTGGTGTGGGTGAACAAAATCAACATGTGCACGAGCGCGTCTGGTTTGGTCAGCATGTCAGACTTATCAAATCGGGTAAGACGCAACACAAGTTCCTTGATCCGCAGATGTACAAAAAATCCAAATAAGCCCGCCTCTCGTGATTCTCACAGATTTCCTTTACCCATCACTCTCTCCACCAGTTTGGATAGCGCAAATGGATTATTCAAGATTGGTATTTCGATCAACTGCTCCTCATTAACAAACCGTACTCCAACAAGATAGGAAAGGACATTCTCAGCACTATACACTACTATGTTTTCCATTCTTTTGGACAATACTCCAATTATCCTTGATTCAACCGCCATTAGATTCACAATCCACTTCAGCGTCTGCTTCCGCCATCTTTCCCACCACCTCATTCGGGCCACACTTTTCGTCTGAAAAGTCACTGCAGAAGTATTGCTTAAATGCACAGTTTTCAACGATTAAATTTAATAATATGCAAAAATTCATGAGAAAACGTATAATTTGTATTAACATACAAGGGTTCAATTGCAACAATGAGCCAATTGTTTCAGTATTGACAAGGGCTGCCTTTTCCGAGCTAAATTGACCAAGAGGCACCTCCAACAACAACACATAAAACCTCACATAATTCTGTCCAGAAATTCTGGCCAATTTCTCACAACCTGTGGTATATGGGCATTTTAGGTGAGCGCTGATGCCCTCTGATAAGCAGTGCCCACTTTGTCAAAGGCAGGGCGCAAAATATTTTGCTTGTCCATTCTCAGCGCACCTTTCCAGGTGCTGTTGGAAATAGCCTAACCTAAATACCCCAACCAGAAGCCATCGATTACAGGCAACATCCACACTGAGCTAAAGGGTAGAGCTGCCGCTTTCAAGGAGCGGGACTTTAACCCGGAAGCTTATAAAAAAATCCTGTTATGCCCTCCGATGAACCATCAAACAGGCAAAGCGTCAATACAGGACTAAGATTTAATCGACGCTTGCCGGATGTGGCAGGGCTTGCAAACTATTACAGACTACAAAGGGAAGCACAGCCACGAGCTGCCCAGTGACACGAACCTACCAGACGAGCTAAATTACTTCTATGCTCGCTTCGAGGCAAGTAACACTGAAAAATGCATGAGAGCACCAGCTGTTCCGGATGACTGTGTGATCACGCTCTCCGTAGCCGATGTGAGTAAGACCTTTAAACAGGTCAACATTCACAAGCCCTCTCTTTCTAAAATTATCCACCGCTATTGTTGCAACCCCTACTACCAGTCTGTTCAACCTCTCTTTCGTATTGTCCGAGATCCCTAAAGATTGGAAAGCTGCCTCGCTCATCCCCCTCTTCAAAGGAGGTGACACTCTAGACCCAAACTGTTATAGACCTATATCCATCCTGCCCTGTCTTTCTGAAGTCTTCGAAAGCCAAGTTCATAAACAGATCACTGACCATTTCGAATCCCACCGTACTTTCTCCGATGTGCAATCAGGTTTCCGAGCTGGTCACGGGTGCACCTCAGCCACGCTCAAGGTACTAAATGATATCATAACCGCCATTGATAAAAGATTGTACTGTGCAGCCGTCTTCATCGACCTGGCCAAGGCTTTCAACTCTGTCAATCACCACATTCTTATCGGCAGACTCAACAGCCTTGGTTTCTCAAATGACTGTCTCCCCTGGTTCACCAACTACTTTTCAGACAGAGTTCAGTGTGTCAAATCGGAGGTCCTGTTGTCCGGACCTCTGGCAGTCTCTATGGGGGTGCCTCAGGGTTCAATTCTCGGGCCGACTCTTTTCTTTGTATATATCAACAATGTCTCATCCCCATATTATCCAAATTGATTAATCAAAGGAATCAGGACAGATAAAGCCAATGCAATGGCCTGTTTTACAAATGGTGGGCCTACCACATGGATGGAAATTCATAAAATTCTATTGCGGTGACATGGTAGGCTACACCCCAGTAATCAAGAGCCGACAACTTTTGGACATATTTTCTTGGTGGTTTACAAATGGTAGGCTTACCACATAGATGGGCATTCATACAATTTTATTTAAGTTGAAACTGGAGCAGCAGCACGGCCATGTGGACTGGGGACAGCAAGGAGTCATCATGCCAGATAGTCCTGAGGCATGGTCCTAGGGCTCAGGTCCTCCGAGAGCGAGAAAGAACGAAAGAGAGAAAGAAACAGAGAAAAAGAGAGAGAGAATTAGAGAGAGCATACTTAAATTCACACAGGACACTGGATAAGACAGGAGAAATACTCCAGATATAACAGACTGACCCTAGCCCCCGACACATAAACTACTGCAGCATAAATACTGGAGGCTGAGACAGGAGGGGTCGGAAGACACTGTGGCCCCGTCCGACGATACCCTCGGACAGGGCCAAACAGGCAGGATATAACCCCAACCACTTTGCCAAAGCACAGCCCCCACACCACTAGAGGGATATCTTCAACCACCAACTTACCATACTGAGACAAGGCTGAGCATAGCCCACGAAGATCTCCGCCACGGCACAACCCAAGGGGGGGGGTGCCAACCCGGACAGGAAGATCACGTCAGTGACTCAACCCACTCAAGTGACGCATCCCTCCTAGGGACGGCATGGAGAGCACCAGTAAGCCAGTGACTCAGCCCCAGTAACAGGGTTAGAGGCAGAGAATCCCAGTGGAGAGAGGGGAACCGGCCAGGCAGAGACAGTAAGGGCGGTTCGTTGCTCCAGTGCCTTTCCGTTCACCTTCACACTCCTGGGCCAGACTACACTCAATAATAGGACCTACTTAAACTTACGTCTGTTACAGAGCATTGAGCAGCTGGTTCTTCTACAGACATCTGTATCACAATGGAAGTCTAACTGGGGGGGATAAAGTGTTATCAGTGGTGTAAAGTACTTAAGTGAAGACACTTTAAAGTACTACTTAAGTCGTTTTTGGGAGGGTATCTGTACTTTATTATTTATATTTTTGACTACTTTTACTTTTACTTCACTACATTCCTAAAGAAAATAATGTACTTTTTAGTCCATACATTTTCCCTGACACCTAAAAGTACCTGTGACATTTTGAATGCTTAGCAGGACAGGAAAATCTGGTCTAATTCACATACTTATCAAGAGAACATCCCTGGTCATCCCTACTGCCTCTGATCTGGTGGACTCACTAAACAAATGCTTTGTTTGTAAATTATGTCTGAGTGTTGGAGTGTGCTTTCTGTAAATACAAAAACTAGAAAATTGTGCCATCTGCTTTGCTTAATATAAGGAATTTGAAATGATTTATACTTGTACTTTGAATTTTCTATATGATTTAACAGCCACTCAGACTTTGTAAATCCATGGACCACGAACCACTTGTGATGTGATGGATACTTGACACCCTTACTGTAGATACAGACGCCTCACAAGTCCTCAACTGGCAGCTTCATTAAATAGTACCTGCAAAACACCAGTCTGAACGTCAACAGTGAAGAGGCGACTCCGGGATGCTGGCCTTCTATGCAGAGTTCCTCTGTCCAGTGTCTGTGCTCTTTTGCCCATCTTAATCTTTTATTTTTATTGCCCAGTCTGAGATATGGCTTTTTCTTTGCAACTCTGCCTAGAAGGCCAGCATCACAGAGTCGCCTCTTCACTGTTGACGTTGAGACTGGTGTTTTGCGGGTACAATTTAATGAAGCTACCAGTTGAGGACTTGTGAGGTGTCTGTTTCTCAAACTAGACACTAATGTACTTGTCCTCTTGCTCAGTTGTGCACCGGGGCCTCCCACTCCTCTTTCTATTCTGGTTGGAGACAGTTTACACTCTTCTGTTAAGGGAGTAATACACAGCGTTGTACGAGATCTTCAGTTTCTTGGTAATTTCTCGCATGGAATAGCCTTCATTTCTCAGAACAAGTATAGACTGACGAGTCTCAGAAGAAAGTTATTTGTTTCTGGCCATTTTGAGCCTGTAATCGAACTCACAAATGCTGATGCCCCAGATACTCAACTAGTCTAAAGAAGGCCAGTTTTATTGCTTCTTTAATCAGAACAACAGTTTTCAGCTGTGCTAACATAATTGCAAAAGGGTTTTCTAATCATCAATTAGCCTTTTAAAATGATAAACTTGGATTAGCTAACACAACATACCACTGGAACACAGGAGTGATGGTTGCTGATAATGGGCCTCTGTACGCCTATGTAGATATTCCATTAAAAATCAGCCGTTTCCAGCAACAATAGTCATTTACAACATAAAACATGTCTACACTGTATTTCTGATCAATTTGATGTTATTTTAATGGACAAAAAATGTGCTTTTCTTTCAAAAACAAGGACGTTTCTAAGTGACCCCAAACTTTTTAACGGTAGTGTACATGTAACAGGAGTCTGGGGAGAGAACACAACCAAGAGTCAAATTGCTCACAATATATAGCAATTGGCCGAACCTATTAAATTGTTTTAATGTGTGTGCACTGGAAAGACACAATTCATGTTTTTGTATTTCAACAGTGGTGTGGACTCGAGTCACATGACTTGGACTCGAGTCAGACTCGAGTCACAATATGATGACTTGGACTCGACTTTCACTTTAACACCAATGACTCGTGACTTGACTTGAGCCTATGACTCGACCTGACTTGATATCCTCCCCAAGCCCAAATATTAAAAATGATGCTATTAAAAAAAGTGTGCAGCGCATCAACTCTTCATTAACGGATTACAGTTTGAATCGGACAGCAGCCAATAAAATTGTGCCAGCTGAGAACTGCCACGCACAAGTGGCAGTGCAGAGGAACGTCGGCGGGTGATTTCAGATGGAGCCCTTGGAAAGATATACCCAAAATTATTTTTTTCGGATATAAAGACAACTCTGTATCAACAAAAAACGGATTTCAACTTGCAAAACATGCTGGAAGAAAATTACAGATGGAGGCGCAACAATTTCTAACTTCGTTCGACAAAGAACGGTGAGTCGTGGCTAATATAGCCGACAGCTATATATTTTATTACTTTACTAGTGTATCATGTAGGTAGGCTAGTGTAAAGTTAAATCAATGAGCCTCCACACAGTCAGTCAGTGCGGGAACGTGATCATTGCAACCAAGATTGAGCTACAACTGGCTAGTGTTAGGATTTATGTTTATTGCACTATAACCCAATACTACATCACGTGATTGAATATTAGCAACTGTTGGCCTGGGTGTCTGTGTGTGTGTGCTGGAAGTAACAGTTAGCCCCAGATAAGTGTGCTGGGAAGCTGTGGTTAGCCTTGAGCGAGAACAGTGTGCTTTGTATGCAGGTGCAAATAGCTCAGACAATGTTACAGAGTTATCTGACCTCAGTTTCTAGGGTGTGGGAGCGTAATCTACACAGCAACAGCGCTGGACACCAAGGAGCGCCAAGAGGCTGGGACTAGCCTGAGCGCCGGCGATAGGCTGAGCAAAGTTTAAACCACGCTCAGCCTCTACTGTGATAGGCCAACAGACGGGTTGGAACTACGTCTGTCACCGTATAAGAACAGCTGTTTACTTACATCCTGCCAGTTCTCTGTTCTGCCCTGCGAGGTGATACAGAGAACCCGTATATACGAAAATTGCATTTACCATTTATCGCTTGAGTTTAATAAAAATACTTATATATTCGGTGACTCTGAATCACATTTTGTCCTGATACCAGATTTGAATTGACGCAAATCCCTTATACTAGGCAGTTGGTAGCCTAAAACCTGCCTGACGGGGGTGGTGTCTTTCTCATGGCTACCCATGTATTTCCATGTAAATATGTTTATTTGGAAAGTAATAAATATATAGATATTTTTAAAAGCATTCATGATTTGCGTAAATGTAATATACTAATTATTACTCATGTTAAAAATATGAAATGGTATTACATTTGGTGAAGAGCACGCGTAGCACATTCATCTCCTGCACATCTATCACTCCAGTGTTTTATTGCTATATTGTTACTTCGCCACCATGGCCTATTTATTGCCTTACCTCCCTTATCTTACCTCATTTGCACACACTGTATATAGACCTTTTCTACTGTATTATTGACTGTATGTTTGTTTATTCCATGTGTAAATGTGTTGTTGTATGTGTCGAACTGCTTTGCTTTATCTTGGCCAGGTCGCAGTTGTAAATGAGAACTCGTTCTCAACTAGCCTACCTGGTTAAATAAAGGTGAAAAAAGGAGCACATTATGACTTGTTTAGGACTCGAAAGTTAAAGACTTGAGACTTGACTTAATACTTGACGGTCTTGACTTGAGACTTACTTGTGACTTGTAAAACAATGACTTGGTCCCACCTCTGCTGTTCAATGCAAAGCTGCAGTGGAAGGTCATTCTTAGAAAGGGAGAAATCACATGCAAACATACAGGTGTAACTCCATTATATCCTCCACACTATAAATGATCAACTGGATCACTGTAATTCTTAACTAAAGCGGGTATCTCGAAATATAGATCCTTGATTATTATGCAAAAGTTGATCTGCCTCAACGTTCACCCAATAGACCATTTTCCAAATACAAAATGTCAAAAAATAAGCTAAATCAAAAAGGGTACTTTTGAGATTTAAATGTTGAATAAATTGATGGAAAACATTGTATTTCAGAATCTATACATACTCTATATTTGAGAGCACACTATAAGGTGTATAATGACAGCAAGATGTTGTCTGTATCATGTACGGTTCACAGATCATAGGGTCTTACAGGAGGCATGTCTAGGTCTAAAAAGGGCCTAAAATTGCCACTTTCATCATGAGTTTCTAAAAAATGGTTTGTGTGATACAAATGTAAAAAGCATGTCAAACATTTTCCTCACAATTAAGTTTCTATGTGAGAATTGCCAGAACCATCTGAGATACCAAAAACATTTTCCATCAACAATCTGAAAGGAGGCCCAAGGAAAAAATCAATTTGACGTGGTAGGGAAATAGATCTGATGGAGAAATAGACCATCTAAATGGTACACACCTCTGTGATTGAATGCCACAGTAGGTGAATTGAAAGAGGAAGGTAACAGAGTGATCAGTCCTGGTTTTGGGCTTGCCATTCTGGCTGTGGTTAGAGGGGATCTGGACTGTGTCCAGGTTCAGAGGGGGGGGGGGTGACATTCTGGAAAATGATGATGATGAACCCTTGTCTCAGTGCCCAAGAGAACTTCTCGATGGTGGATTGTCAACTTTGCTGATTTCCTCTGAAGGGAATGTTTAGATGGTTGATAACTGATATAATTTCACACTATATTGCTGCTTAATACATTCTTTCCACAATGCAACTTTTGTATTATATTACATTAAGGCAAATATTTTGTTACCTTTCAGGATGCCAGTTGGCATTTTAAAGATGAGAGGCAATCTCTTGGTGATCTAAACTTGGCCCTCATCGACCATAGCCTTGATGACCACTGTCAAACTGGCAATATCTCCCTGGCACATTTTAATAAAAGTGATGTTAACGTCAGCCTTTAAGTGCTACAGCAAAAAATTTTATGAGATGTAATATTAGCGGAAATAATTAGCCTACTTGTCTTTTGACGAGACAGCCATAGTAGCTAACAGAAAAGACAAGGAACCGGTCTGTCTCTCCCATAAGATAGTGGCACTGAACGATATCTAATGCCCGGCAGTGTCCACCAGGTTCATCTGTGTGAATTTGAATACACATGACATTAGCAATTAGCCAAAACCACACATATTGTATAACCAATGATATTGCCATTTGACTGATCAGGAATGAACATTTTAAGATACTTACTGTGGCGTACCACGGACAAGCCACCAGGGGGAGACTCGTTGAGGCCTGGTGACAGACGGAGTCTACATCACGCGGCGGTGGCTCCCTCTGCTGGACATGCCAGGTCTCGACGTGTCCTCTGGCCAGGACTAATTGGGACTGAATAAGGCTGGTGGGTAATCAAGGGGCTGATTGCTCACCAGCCGTACAAGGCCCATAAAGCTGCCAGGAGGGCAGCACACGGGAGGATTGGAGGTAGTGAGAGGTTGCTTCCGGACCGACGTTCTCACAGTCTGCTAGACCCGAGCGGCTTGGTGGTCTACTCCAGAGCCCAGAAGGCGGTAACCCGGAAGAGGTTTCCTGGAGGAGACCGGTTTCTTTTCTTCTTATTTATTGTTTTAATTAAACACTCTTGAAACTGAGGTATCACACTTGTGTCTTATGTGTAAACGTCTTGATCAAACCCCCTGGTCTGCCACATTACATTGGACATACATTCATCCAGTTTCCATTCAACATTACTGTAATTTATGTCTTTGTAAACTGCAGTTCTATTTCCTACCTTTCAGACTGTCAGTGCGGTTGAATGTATGGATTATATCCCTCTAGCTCTGTGCAGGTTAGGGTAATAATAACGAAGAATCATTACATCAACAGAAGAGTACCTCTTCATCTCTGATGGTCAGCAAACAGTGGACAATGGTGACCATCCATGGTAGGGTGACACAGTTATTAGGGTTAGTTGTCTTGATTAGAGACTTTTCTGATTCACATTGGATAATACATTGCATGAAAGAATCATAAACCTATTTAAAAATGAACTTTATTTCATATTTGTTTCACTTTCAAGACAATGTAATGTACTTTATTTACAAAATAAAATAAAATACAACCTAAACAAAAGTGAGACCAAGGAGTTGAGACTCAGTATCCTCTTCTTCACTGTCTATAGTTTGTTGAGTTTGACTGCACTGTTATAGATAGGGTTTTCATATTCACATTCTGGGAGAGAGAGAGAGGACTTAATATAAGTTATTATGATTATACAGTATGTTGTGTGTAAAAAAAAAAAAAATGTTTTGCAACTCACGCTCTTTGGGTTTCTTTCTCCAAAAGCTTCCTGCAATGAGGAGACAAGGCTTTAATAACAAAATGCTAGAGTGCATATTGATTTGTATCAGAGATTACTGTAAAACATAGTGTGTAGGACACCTCTTTGGCGGTTGTCCATTTGGGATCTGCCCTCCGGGTTGGTCTTTGCTTCGTTTGCTCTTTTGTGGTTGTCCATCTGAACTCTGGCTTGCTGGTTGATCTCGGCTTGGTTTGCTGTCAGAGTTCACGACAAGTCAATGTAATTCATAAAAGGATCACCGCAAGTCTATACTGTAAATTGATCATTACAAAGCTCTGACTTTACCATAGTAACGCTGTCCGAGACTTGATTGGCGCAATCTGCTCATGAGTTCTGGGAAGGAAAGTCCATAAAGTTGAGTTACTTCTGAATTCAACATGCATACCAAGCGGGGATGAAAATATTGGTATCATTGAACAAGGGACAATGGTTATAGAATGTCTACGGTATGTAACACACATAGCTTACCTCCATGAAACCCCTGTCTTCTTTTCTCACTCGATTCTCGCAATTTATTTTTGTATCTAGCTGGTTCGTGCTGGTTTCTTTGTGCTTCATGTTGAATTCTGGTTGGATCATGCTGAATTCTGGTTGGATCATGCTGAATTCTGGTGGGATCATGCTGAATTCTGGTGGGATCATGCTGAATTCTGGTGGGATCATGCTGAATTCTGGTGGGATCATGCTGAATTGTGGTCGGATCATGCTGAATTGTGGTCGGATCATGCTGCATTCTGGTTGGATCGTGCTCATTGTTTTCTATTGAAAGGTGGGAAGAGAACAGTTCAAACTAGGTCCATGTAGAAAATAAAACAACTTTACAATTCCAGTCCATTGAAAGAAAATGGTAAATGTAGAAGCGTAAATTTACCATAGATCGGTCGCTCATTGCCGACTCCTAAATTAAGATAAAAACCAGATGTGAGCATCAGTCTGCAAATGCTAAATGACTTTGTACTGTGATCTTGTTTAGTAAATATAGAGTGATGCTGTAATGTTGAATAATCTTAACCACATGAACATAATAAAACATTGTGTGTCACGTTCCTGACCTGTTTTCCTTTTTTCTTGTATTTATTTAGTTGGTCAGGGCGTGAGTTGGGTGGGTTGGTCTATGTGTATTTTTCTATGTTGGGGTTTTTGTGTTCGGCCTGGTATGATTCTCAGTCAGAGGCAGCTGTAGATCGTTTGTCCCTGATTGAGAATCATACTAAGGCAGCCGGGGTTTCACGTGTGTTTTGTGGGTGGTTGTATCGCGTGTCTGCATTCGTGCCACACGGGACTGTTTGTCGATTGTTTTCATGGTGTTCTTTTGTTTCGTGTTCAGTTTCGATATAATAAATAATCATGGACACTAATCACTCCGCATATTGGTCTGATCCTTCTCGCCTCCTCGTCCGAGGAGGAGGATTACGACGATCGTTACAGAACCACCCACCAATCTAGGATCAAGCGGAGTGCAAACAGGCAGCGACAGCAGTGGGAAAAAACCCAGGACTCCTGGACTTGGGAGGAGATCCTGGACGGCAAAGGACCCTGGGCTCAGCCAGGGGAATATCGCCGTCCCAAGGCGGAGCTGGAGGCAGCGAAGGCAGAGAGGCGCTGGTATGAGGAGGCAGCGCGGCGACGCGGTTGGGAGCCCGAGAGTCAGACCCAAACATTTCTTGGGGGGGGGGGGGCACACGAGGAGTGTGGCAAAGCCGGGTAGGATACCTGAGCCAACTCCCCGTGCTTACCGTGGAGTGAGAGGGCGTCGTACTGGTCAGACACCGTGTTATGCGGTAAAGCGCACGGTGTCCCCAGTACGCGTGCTTAGCCCAGTGCGGGCTATTCCACCTCGCCGCACTGGTAGGGCTAAGTTGGGCATCGAGCCGGATGTCATGAAGCCGGCCCAACGCATCTGGCCACCAGTGCGTCTCCTCGGGCCGGCATACATGGCACCAGCCTTACAGATGGTGTCCCCGGTTCGCCAGCATAGCCCAGTGCGGGCTATTCCACCTCGCCGCACTGGCAGGGCTACGGGCACCATTCAACCTGGTAAGGTTGGGCAGGCTCGGTGCTCAAGAGCACGTGTCCTCCTTCACGGTCCGGTATACCCGGTGCCACCTCCCCGTAGCAGTCCACCGGTGGCAGCCCCCCGCACCAGGCTGTCTCTCCGGGTTCTCTCTCCAGCTGCTCCCACCTGTCCAGCGCTGTCAGAGCTTTCCTCCTCTCCAGCGCAGCCAGTGCCTATACCACGCACCAGGTCTACAGTGCGTCTCAGCCGGCCAGAGTCTGCCGTCTGCCCAGCGGCGCCTGAACTGCCTGCCTGCTCAGCGCTGTTTGAGCTGCCTGCCTTCCCAGCGCTGTCCGTCTGTTATGAGCCGTCCAGCCAGGACCAGCCAGAGCCGTCCAGCCAGGACCAGCCAGAGCCGTCCAGCCAGGACCAGCCAGAGCCGTCCAGCCAGGACCAGCCAGAGCCGTCCAGCCAGGACCAGCCAGAGCCGTCCAGCCAGGATCCGCCAGAGCCGTCCAGCCAGGATCCGCCAGAGCCGTCCAGCCAGGATCCGCCAGAGCCGTCCAGCCAGGATCCGCCAGAGCCGTCCAGCCAGGATCCGCCAGAGCCGTCCAGCTAGGATCCGCCAGAGCCAGCCAGCCAGGATCCGCCAGAGCCAGCCAGCCAGGATCCGCCCCTCAGTCTGGTGCTGCCCCTCAGTCTGGTGCTGCCCCTCAGTCTGGTGCTGCCCCTCAGTCTGGTGCTGCCCCTCAGTCTGGTGCTGCCCCTCAGTCCGGTGCTGCCTTTTGGTAGAGTGGGTTTGACATGGAGGGTGGCCATTGGGAGGAGACCACGGAAGCGGGGTTTGACTATGGTGGGTTGGGGACCACGACCAGCGCCAGAGCCGCCACCGTGGACAGACGCCCACCCAGACCCTCCCCTAGAGTTTATGCGGGTGCGCCCGGAGTTCGCACCTTAAGGGGGGGGGGGTTATGTCACGTTCCTGACCTGTTTTCCTTTTTTCTTGTATTTATTTAGTTGGTCAGGGTGTGAGTTGGGTGGGTTGGTCTATGTGTATTTTTCTATGTTGGGGTTTTTGTGTTCGGCCTGGTATGATTCTCAGTCAGAGGCAGCTGTAGATCGTTTGTCCCTGATTGAGAATCATACTAAGGCAGCCGGGGTTTCACGTGTGTTTTGTGGGTGGTTGTATCGCGTGTCTGCATTCGTGCCACACGGGACTGTTTGTCGATTGTTTTCATGGTGTTCTTTTGTTTCGTGTTCAGTTTCGATATAATAAATAATCATGGACACTAATCACTCCGCATATTGGTCTGATCCTTCTCGCCTCTCCTCCTCGTCCGAGGAGGAGGATTACGACGATCGTTACAGTGTGTGCACGTGCATGTGCATGTGTGTGTGTGTTTGAGTGTGAGCACATGCTGTTTTAGCCTACGTGTGTACGTTTTTTACCTCTCTCCTGTGCCACGTCTCTCCCGACATTGTCACTACATGCGACGTCCTCAGGAGGTGCACTGGATCCTGTGATATTATACAGAATTCTACATTAATTTCATGTTTCAATCAGATTTGAAAGTGGTGCTCAAATGCCATAGTAATACATTCTCTTTCTCAAAAAATTTAAATGAACATTGAGGATTAGAACAAGAGCATAGAGGCCCAACCTGCACAGAAATGGGTGTTGATATAGTCTGGTGTTCTTTCAGTAGTAACTCCTAAAACAAGAAAGGGCACTTCTATAAGATGATCACTTTTTCAGGCGTTATGTATTTTTTGAAAGTACAAGTACATCACATTTCACAAAGATATTAGGCTACTTTGAAATGTTCTATCACTGCATCTCTGCAGTTCCTCTTTCTAAAGCGCATACTGGGTGGCATCAAGACATGCCTATAGGCCTGTTTAAAGTGTGCAATGTGCATATTTTCAGTAGGATATGTAGCTACTTAACTGACATGGAAGCAGCTTGCAAAGTTGCACAACCAACATAATAACATTTACATCAGAAAGAAAGGATGCTGCTTAATGCTCATGGGAAGGTTCCGATTAGCCCAAATAACTGTTGTTGTACTCGGTGAAGCATACTGTATACTGTGCAGCATGCCGTGCTAGCTGCTTCATCCATATCATTCCAATGCAGAAGTAAAACCGAGTGAGTCAGATGGAACATGGGGGTGCTCACGTGTCCATTTCACCCAGCAGAAACAGCCACTTAGGAGCACTAGGAGGATGGCCAAACTGCCGACGCTGAAAAACAACACGATGTGTGAACCTAGACGAGTAAAGAGGAAGAGGTGGTTTTATTCACGTGTATCTTACAGGAAACAATAAGCGAGAGAGCTGCTGAGTCTAAACCGACCAGAAATGTGTTTGCCTTTACAGAAAGTAACCATGGAAGGAAAAACCGACCACATGCTTGACTTTTTCCACGTTTGGTTACGTTACAGCCTTATTCTAAAATGGATTAAATTGTTTTTAAAAACGCCTCAGCAATCTACACACAATACCCCATAATGACAAAGAAAAAACAGATTTTGAGAAATTTTTGCACATTTATCAAATAAAATAAACTGACATAGTTGTGGAAAAAGTATCCAATTGTCATACTTGAGTAAAAGTAAAGATACCTTAATAGGAAATGACTCAAGCATGTGAAAAAGGTAATTCAGATAACCAAATTCAACCTAGCTAATTTAGCAAAACTGTACTTCAAATCTATGATACTCCCCTACTTAACATACTGCTTGACTAGTTGGGCCCAAGCTTGCTGTACAACATTAAAACCTATTCAGTCTGTCTACAAACAGGCTCTCAAAGTGCTTGATAGGAAGCCCAATAGCCATCCTCAGAAAGCATGAGCGCCTGAGTTGGGAAAATCTTGTGCAATACACCGACGCATGTCTTGTATTCAAGATCCTAAATGGCCTGGCTCACCCTCCACTCAGTATTTTTGTTAAACAGAAAACCCAAACATATGGCAGCAGATCCATGAGAGGTGACTGTATATTTCCCTTAACTTCTTATGGTTGCAGGGGCAGTATTGAGTAGCTTGGATGAAAGGTGCCCAGAGTAAACTGCCTGCTCCTCAGTCCCAGTTGCTAATATATGCATATTATTATTCGTATTGGATAGAAAACACTCTGACGTTTCTAAAACTGTTTGAATGATGTCTGTGAGTATAACAGAACTCATATGGCAGGCAAAAACCTGAGAAGAAATCCAAACAGGAAGTGGGAAATCTGAGGTTGGTCGATTTTCAACTCATCGTCTATCGAATACACAGTGGGATATGGATCAGTTTGCACTTCCTACGGCTTCCACTAGATGTCAACAGTCTGTAGAACCTTGTCTGATGCATCTACTGTGAAGTGGGGCCGAAGGAGACAGGAATGAGTCAGGTCTGCCATGAGCTGACCATGCTCTGACCATGTGCGTTCACATGAGAGGGAGCTCTGTTCCATCGCACATCTGAACTCAATGGAATTCTCTGGTTGGAACGTTATTGAAGATTTATGTTAAAAACATCCTAAAGATTGATTCAATACATCGTTTGACATGTTTCTCTACTGACTTTTCTCTACTGAACTTTTTGACATTTCGTCTGCTTTAAGTGAACGCGCTTCCTGACTTTGGATTTGTTTACCAAACACGCTAACAAAAATAGCTATTTGGACATAAATTATGGACATTACCGAACAAAACAAACATTTCATGTGGAAGTGGGAGTCCTTGGAGTGCATTCCGACGAAGATCAGCAAAGGTAAGTGAGGATTTATAATGCTATTTATGAGTTTTGTTGACTGCATAATTTGGCGGGTAACTGTATGGCTTCCTTTTGTTGCTGAACGCTGTTCTCAGATTATTGAATATTGTGCTTTTGCCGTAAAGCTTTTTGAAATCTGACACAGCGGTTGCATTAAGAACAAGTGTATCTTTAATTCTATGTAAAACATGTATCTTTCATCAAAGTTTATGATGAGTATTTATGTTATTTGACGTGGCTCTGCAATTTCTCCGGATATTTTGGAGGCATTTCTGAACATGGCGCCAATGTAAACTGAGGTTTTTGGATATAAATATAAACTTTATCGAACAAAACATATATGTATTGTGTAACATGAAATCCTATGAGTGTCACCTGATGAAGATCGTTAGTGATTAATTTTATCTCTATTTCTGCTTTTTGTGACTCCTGTCTTTGGCTGGAAAAATGGCTGTGTGTTTTTCTGTGATTTTGCGGTGACCTAACATAATCGTTTGTGGTGCTTTCGCTGTAAAGCCTTTTTGAAATCGGACACTGTGGTGGGATTAACAAGAAGTGTATCTTTAAAATGGTGTGAAATACTTGTATGCTTGAGGAATTTTAATTATGAGGTTTCTGTTGTTTGAATTTGGCGCCCTGCACTTTCACTGGCTGTTGTCATATCGATCCCGTTAACGGGATTGCAGCCATAAGACGTTTTAAGGAAAAGCACCTTTAGTAAATCCGCTTTCTCTGTGAGAGCTTCCCATGTCTGGAATACACTGCCATCAGACACACATAACTGCACCACATATCACACTTTCACAAAATGCATGAAGACATGGCTAAAGGTCAATCAGATTTGTGAACATAATCCCTAGCTGTGTATTGCCGCTTTCCATGTTGTCTGTTGTCTGTAGCTTATGAGGTGTGGAAACACTTTGTTGCTTTTATGAATTTTGTCTTGCTGCTTTTTGTTCTATGTTGCTCTGTCTGTATGCTACGTCTTGCTTGTCCTATGTTGCTCTGCGTGTGCTCACTGCTCAATGATTGTCTATATTGTAATTGTTTTTAATAACCTGCGCAGGGACTGCGGTTGAAAATTAGCCGGCTGGCTAAAACCGTCACTTTTACTGAAACGTTGATTTAATGTGCACTGTCCCTGTAAAAATAAAGTCAAGTAAAAGTGAAAGGCACCCAGTAAAATACTACTTGATTATAAGTCCAAAAGTATTTGGTTTTAAATATACTTAAGTATCAAAAGTAAATGTAATTGCAAAAATGTACTTAAGTATTAAAAGTATAAATAATTTCAAATTCCGCATAATAAGCAAACCAGATGTCAATTGTTCATGTTTTATAAATGTACAGATAGCCAGGGGGACACTCTAACACTCAGACATCATTCAGAATCAAAGCATTTGTGTTTAGTGAGTTGCCAGATCAGAGGTAGTAGAGATGACCAGGGATGTTCTCTTGATAAGTGTCACGTCCTGACTATAGAGAGCCTTTATTTTCTATGGTGGAGTAGGTCAGGGCGTGACTGGGGGGGTGTTCTAGTTTATTATTTCTATGTGGGGTTCTAGGTTTAATTTTCTATGTTGGTGATTTTGTATGATTCCCAATTAGAGGCAGCTGGTTAATCGTTGTCTCTAATTGGGGATCGTATTTAAGTAGTGTTTGTTCCCAGCTGTGTTTGTGGGATATTGAATTTTGTGTTTTGAGTTTGTGCACGTAGCATCTCGTTAGTCACGGGTCGTAGTTTATTGAACTCTACATCCGCTGCGCCTTGGTCCGTCTCTACATACGACCGTGACAATAAGTGCGTGAATTTGATGTTTTCTGTCCTGCTAAGCATTCAAAATGTAACGAGTACTTTTGGGTGTCAGGGAAAATGTACGGAGTAAAAAGTACATTTTTTTTTTTTGTAAAAGTAGTAAAAAATATAAATGGTAAGTACAGATACCCCCAAAAACTACTTAAGTAGTACTTTAAAGTATTTTTACTTAAGCACTTTACACCACTGCCGAAATACATTATTATATTTACATTATTTACAAGTATTCAGACCCTCGCCAGAGTTCCTCTGTGGAGATGGGAGAATCTTCCAGAAGGACAACCATCTCTGCAGCACTTCACCCAATCAGGCCTTTATGGTAGAGTGGCCAGACGGAAGCCACTCCTCAGTAAAAGACACATGACAGCCAGCTTGGAGTTTGCCAAAAGGCACTTAAAGACTCCCAGACCATGAGAAGCTAGGTTCTCTAGTTTGATGAAACCAAGATTCAACTCCTTGGAAGGGGAGAAACTCCCCAAATACAGGTGTGCCGAGCTTGTAGCATCATACCTAAGAAGACCCGAGGCTGTAATTGCTGCCAAAGGTTCTTCAACGTACTGAGTAAAGGGTCTGAATACTTACAGTATGTAAATGTTATATTTCTGTTTTTCATTTTTTATAAATTAGCAAACATTTCTAAAAAACGTTTTTTCTTTGTCATTATGGGGTAATTTTAGAACAAGGCTGTAACCTAACAAAATGTGGAAAAAGTCAAGGGGTCTGAATACTTTCCGAAAGCACTGTACAGTATGAAACCTTCACCAATTATTTTGACTCATTACTGGTGACTTGAAAGGGTCCTATATCTTCAGATACAACAGTATAAGAGATTATTGTTCTAATGTAACAATAAAGTGACTTTCTCTTGATGCAAATATTCCGTTGAGGTTGCAAGAAGGAATCAAATCTACAACTCAGGTGTTGTTACAAGCACCATTCTCCAACCAACTGAGCAGTTGGAACAATATATTACTGTAGATACTAGCATAGTGTTACCTTCTTCAAGTTCCTCAACTTCCACTCGATGGCACTGGTCATGACTCTGCAGCTCACAGCAGTAGGAGCCCAGGTCTGAGGCCTGAAGGGCATCGATTAGGATGGAGAAGTTCCCCAGACCTCCCTGATTGGGGAAAGCCTTCACTCTGCCCTGCCTGGGGTCCAGAAAGTCCACCTGATAATAATAAATTCATATTTTATTTATAAATTAATATATATTATTTGAAGAGCTCATTACATGCAGAAATGATAAAGCTGCCAATAACAAATATGGTTAAAAAGGCTTTTAAAAGGCTAAAATTTCAAAACAAAAATGAAGGCTAGTATTGTACATGCTACGCAGACAACTGAAAGAGGCAACAACCTTCCCAGAGGACGTGATGTTGACCAGGCTGGCACCAGAACCAGAGCCCTGGTTCCACACCACCCAGCCATGGCCAGGGCTAATGCCCAGAAAGGTGGACCCAAAGCTGCATGACAGGAGCACCGCAGAGCCTAGTGGAGCCTGGAGGGTGGATGTGTTACAGGAGTCATGGCAATGTTTGTTACCTAGAGGAGGAGTGTTGGGTTTGGACGGTTATCAGGCTCATAGATAAAATGTTGCAATGTAATGGTTAAAATATACAGCCATTTTATGGTAAATTCTCAGCAGCATACATACATTTTTCTGATGTAAGTTAAAAATAGGGTTAAAAAAATTACATCATTATTTTCCAGATGCACACTACATTCACATGACAGGAAGATTCTCTTAAATTTCTACTCTCCAACTCTACATTTACTCTCTCATAACTTAAAATAAAATGCAACATAAAATGCTGTATCTATATTATCATTATCTTAAGCACTTACCCATTGAAGCAAAAGAGGTATAACATAATACCATCCAAAAAAAACAGACTTCAGTTTTGACCAAGAGCATTTTCTGTATTGTAATGTATGGCAGTGAGCGGTACCAGAAATGTAAGTGAAAGTACCCAGCACATATATCCAGTTGCTACAAGTTAAAGGGCAAACCTCTACAACTAAGTTCAGGCACAGAGAAAACCGATTAGGTCACTTCCTGTTTGAGCAGCTGTGCCTGTTTCTATTCGTCCCCTTTCTTTTTATACATATCTGAAAATATTTAATATAGTGTTACATTTTAACTGGTTCTTGATTCATTTGATATATTATAACATGTTTAACAATGTTATTTACATGTTATAACAATCAAGTACTTGGATTATGTGCATGTATACAGCTGGTCTTGTTTTTTCTCTCTCTGTGATTATAAATTATAAATGCTTATTTTACTTAACCCTAATACTATTTGCAACTGCAGCCAATGGAACAGAGTTCTGAGCAGTAGCACAAATGAGGTGAGCAATCTGACTCAGAAGACCACAGTAGCTTCCTGGTAAACCACACTCTCTAACTAGGTCTCTGTCTGTTGGATGGATGCAGTGGGCGGTGGTGGTGGGTTGACAGTCAAGAGTGAGCAAAAACATATGTAGATGAACATTTGCGTCAAAGTATTTTTTTGTTTTAGCCCTCATGTTAACATGACTTTTGACAAGAAAGTAGAGGTTGTGTTGAACACACCTCCAATATGAATCCGTGTGCTACACAATGTTGACTAAAAAAGGTATACAAAATAAATGTGTACAAATTAATATTGTAAATACTGATCATGGAAATAAAAGAAGCAGAAATTATACTAAAATCAACCATGAGATTATATTTATTACTATTTATTATAATACATTTTCTCATTTACTATGTGGGTCTTTGTGAGATTTTCAATTGGTAAAATGTCCATCCTCCTTGATTCTTAAATCCGCCTCCTGCATGAACCAGAATCTGATAAGTGACCCACAAGAGTATCCTCTCGGCATCTAGCACGGAAGTGTTTTAAAATCTGTCACACCCCCTTTGAATCAGCCTTTTGTTTTCTCGAAGGAGAGCATGCACACATTTAAAAATGATACGCTACTTATCCTTTTATCAATAACATGTCTTGCATACAACTAGTTCAATTGGTTTTCGCACTTTACACACTTATTTTGGGATTCCACCCCTCTAAACGTAATTTGCCTAATGACGCATGAGTGGAGAAGGAGAGTCTCATTTCAATCAAGCGCATTTGTTTCCACGTTTTCTCTCCTTGCCTCCACTCCTCGATTACCTTTGACCTTTTTCAAAAGCAGGCAAGGAGAGGACAGAGGAGAGGATGCGAGAGTTGATCAAAACTGACTCAGATTCTCTCTTTGTCACTATAGTTTTTGTAACTAAGGTATGTGAACATCAAGGACATCAACCACCTGAGCCCCGGCCTTTTCACCCCGCTACCATCCAGAAGGTCAGTGCAGGTGCATTAAAGCTGGGACCGAGAGACTGAAAAACAGCTTCTCTCTGAAGGCCATCAGACTGTTAAATAGCCATCACTAGCCGGCTACCACCCGGTTACTCAACCCTGCACCTAACAGGCTGCTGCCCTATATACAGTTGAAGTCGGAAGTTTACATATACCTTAGCCAAATACGTTTAAACTCAGTTTTTCACAATTCCTGACATTTAATCCTAATAAAAATTCCCTGTCTTAGGTCAGTTAGAATCCCCACTTTATATTAAGAATGTGAAATGTCATAATAATAGGTAGAGAGAATGATTTATTTCAGCTTTTATTTCTTTCATTACATTCCCAGTGGGTCAGACGTTTACATACACTCAATTAGTATTTGGTAGCATTGCCTTTAAATTGTTTAACTTGGGTCAAACGTTACGGGTAGCCTTCCACAAGCTTCCCACAATAAGTTGGGTGAATTTTGGCCCATTTCTCCTGACAGAGCTGGTGTAACTGAATCAGGTTTGGAGGCCTCTTTGCTCGCACACACTTTTTCAGTTCTGGCCACAAATTTTCTATGGGATTGAGGTTAGGGCTTTGTGATGGCCACTCCAATACCTTGACTTTGTTGTCCTTAAGCCATTTTGTCACAACTTTGGAAGTATGCTTGGGGTCATTGTCCATTTGGAAGACCCATTTGCGACCAAGCTTTAACTTCCTGACTGATGTCTTGAGATAATGCTTCAATATATCCACATAATTTCCCTGCTTCATGATGCCATCTATTTTGTGAATTGCACCAGTCCCTCCTGCAGCAAAGCCCACCCACAACATGATGCTGCCACCCCTGTGCTTCACGGTTGGGATGGTGTTCTTCGGCTTGCAAGCGTCCCCTTTTTCCTCCAAACATAACGATAGTCATTATGGCCAAACAGTTCTATTTTTGTTTCATCAGACCAGAGGACATTTCTCCAAAAAGTATGATCTTTGTCCCCATGTGCAGTTGCAAACTGTAGTCTGGCTTTTTAATGGTGGTTTTGGAGCAGTGGCTTCTTCCTTGCTGAGCGGCCTTCAGGTTATGTCGATATAGGACTCGTTTTACTGTGGATATAGATACTTTTGTACCTGTTTCCTCCAGCATCTTCACAAGGTCCTTTGCTGTTGTTCTGGGATTGATTTGCACTTTTCGCACCAAAGTACGTTCATCTCTAGGAGACAGAACGCGTCTGATTCCTGAGCGGTATGACGGCCGCGTGGTCCCATGGTGTTTATACTTGCGTACTATTGTTTGTACAGATGAACGTGATACCTTCAGACGTTTGGAAATTGCTCCCAAGGATGAACCAGACTTGTGGAGGTCTATAATTTTTTTTCTGAGGTCTTGGCTGATTTCTTTTGATATTCACATGATGTCAAACAAAGAGGCACTGAGTTTGAAGGTAGGCCTTGAAATACATCCACAGGTACACCTCCAATTGACTCAAATGATGTCAATTAGCCTGTCAGAAGCTTCTAAAGCCATGACATCATTTTCTGGAATTTTCCAAGCTGTTTAAAGGCACAGTTAACTTAGTGTATGTAAACTTCTGACCCACTGGAATTGTGATACAGTGAATTTTAAGTGAAATAATCTGTCTGTAAACAATTGTTGGAAAAATTACTTGTGTCATGCACAAAGTAGATGTCCTAACCGACTTGCCAAAACTATAGTTTGTTAACAAGAAATTTGTGGAGTGGTTGAAAATGAGTTTTAATGACTCCAACCTAAGTGTATGTAAACTTCCAACTTCAACTCTATATCAAGACATAGATTGTCTCTGTACATTTATGAATCACAGGTTGGTAATGAAATCAAAATAGAAGAGATGAAGAATATTAGCGCCAGTGAGAGTAACCTGTTCTTGGTTGGTGACAATAAAATCTTGGAGAGCATCCTCTCCAAGCTAGAGACCAGTATCATCAAAGGAATCGAAGGTATACCAAAAGGCTGTAATCCTCAGTGTAACCTTTACATTGTGTCCCATTATCGTCATATACTGTATGTGTGCAATTTAATGTAGGAGGTTGAGGGTAGCCTAACACGAACAGGCTGTGAGGTGCATTTTACCTCTTACCCCATTAGAAATATTATTTCTGACTCACTTTATAACAAAATGTTTGTGTTACTCTGATTTATAAACCAGGATTGAAGCAGGGGGATGGCTTTCAATTTCAACTCGCCGAGGCTGGATTCAGCAATCATATTGCACTTGATGTAAGTTGTTTGGTTTTTACACACTGGTTTTCTAGTTAAGGCCAGAGTCTGCAGTCTGGGGTGCCATGGTCCAATGTGTACTGTTCCTATTAGCTGGAGACCGTGACTATATCTGAGATGCAGTTTTAGGATCATAATAGTATCTCTATCCGCTTGCCTCAGATTTGTCTAACTTCTGGCAAGTATCATCCATTTTCTCCTCTTCCTAGGGGTCCTTAATGTTCGGCGCTGTGGGGGCCAATGACTGGAGTGGAGGAGTGATCTTATAACACCCCAAGGAGAATAAAGTCACCTTCTTAAATGCATCTTCCTCAGAGCCAAGGTTCTCCTACTTAGGTAAATTATGAGACGTGTAATCACTGTTACCCAGAAGTAAAATTCTCGCAAAATGTAGTCTGTCCACGAGAGATTATGGGACATGCAGTTTCACACACAGACAAAGTTTTTGAAGGTTTTTGTTTGGTATTGTTCATCCTCATCCCGAGGCCATAACTGAAGGTCAGAGCTGCCAACTCTCACACATTGGCCATGAGACACAAGCATTTGGCCCTCTTCTCACGCCACACCTCTTATATCTCACGCATTGAAAAGTACTGCAGTTATTTTTCTTATAAGTCCATTATATAGTCAGCGTGTTAAATGTTCAACTGTGCTCCAAACCGTTTTGAAATCGGAGCATCTGCACCTGCAATTTAACATCACGAGCGGAACCTCTATCAATGTCCTGTCTTGCCACAGCACTGTCAACCTCCAAACCGTTTTGAAATCGGAGCATCTGCACCTGCAATTTAACATCACGAGCGGAACCTCTATCATTGTCCAGTCTTGCCACAGCACTGTCACCCGCGGCACATTGAAGCATATGATTGGTCTAGTTATATAAGGGTTCAAGGAGATTGGATGCATGTTTAAAAGAAACGCCCCTCAAGGTTAGAGTGGAGCTGAATGGAGAGAGAGAACGTTCTCCGCTGAGTTTATACATTAAACGGTAGCGCTGTTTAATGTATAATGTTGTCAACAAAATTAGGTTGCTTTTACTCCTGTCCGTATTGCAGAATGCAGCCTTTTGACATCATGTAGTAAAATCCACTTGCATTAGTCCCCTCGTTTGGTGATTGGCATTTAGGCTGTGACAACGAAAAGGCAGCAGACTGACCTACAGTATGTTTTAGCAGGGAAGTTTGGTAGGGTGACCTGATCTGTAACTGAAAATAATTTTGACAAACAGATTTTGAACCCAAAAGTGTAAATTTGATTCTAGTCATTTGGTTAGGGTGTAGGGGAAGATTTATGTAATCTTGTCTTTGAGAGATTTTATTATCTATTTACTTTATTTAGCCTGATCAGTGTAAGAATTCTCATTATTAACAATGGGCTAAAATATAGGGTAATTACTGTGCTGGTCAGCAAGAACACTACTGTTATTCCCCACACTTATTTTATTATTCCACTTCTTCCCAATTTTGCCAGAGTAATCACATATTTGAAATCTGATATGCCTACTTATGTGTTTTGAAAATGTATTATATGAGGCTATGTATTTTTTCAGCCATTCATTGACAGTTTTGAATAAGTCATAAAAGTAAGCATGGGATATTAAAAGCTCCAGGAATCAAATATAATTTTTGACATTTATTATTGTGCACATGCTAGACAGAAATGGTAGGGGGACTCTCAACTCATGAAAGCATACTTTTGTGTCTATATAGAGTAAGATGATGGCAAGGATGTTCAACTAGTAGGCATAAACCACCTGAATATTTATATTCAATAGATTTTTCTTGAAGGTTGGGTGATTTTGTGAAATAGCCCTATTTTATTAAAGAGAGAATTCACCCAAGTGACAAAATACAAAATGTATGTGTCCTTACCTTGAAAGCAGTTTATGGACAAGGAGACTGTAATCTATGATTTAGTTACCCACTGCCATCAACTATTAATATTAAAATGTCCTGTGCAGAGCCTTGGTATAGTGGTAACACACTCCAGCACCTGTCGCATACAACTTTCCACCTGAGAACAGGAATCAGTCCCTGCTTCCAACCTTCCCACTGTTTCTCCCTATCTCATTTCATTACTGTCTGAAAAAAGTGTCAAACCACCCAAAAAACATTTGCATACTTTACATTTAATCCCCCCAAAATCTCAAAGTAACAAAGTTGTCGAATTTTGAGTGTTCATTTAACATTCAAAACATCCCGAATACAGCTGGTAATAGGCCAGGGTTCGTAGAATTGCAGGAAATTATCTTTAAAACAGTAAAATGTTCCTGGGGGAGGAACCTCAGTCCCCCATCTAGGCATTGTGCCAGGGAGCAATGAAATTCATATAGCATATCTCACTCCAAGCTTTTTTCAAAAATTGGCAGCCCTGCTTGAAGGTATTCTGTTAACTTCCATCTGTGTGTCACAGGATAGTGTTGTGTCTGCCATGGGCCCCCCAGGGACTCTGTACATCTCAGGGGCCCCTCGTCACAGGGCCCCTTGTGGCCCCCCTAAATGTGGAGTATGAAATAATTGTAACATTTTTTTCTATCGGTCTTTTTTTACATCCGTTATTAGACAGAAAATGCAAATAAATAGTTGAATGATTATGAACATGGTCTTTTGCCTGCTAATGCCTGCAATGCAGTGAAGAAAACGAAATGACAACAATAACGTCTAATGTAACTGGCCCCTCTAACAGTACAACTGGCCCCAGCTTGGCCCCCCCAGATGAAATGGTCTAGAACTGCCACTGTGTGCAACAGGTATTTCATATGTTTACCTAAGTAGTTAGATGGTTTGTCATTAAATGTATTAGATAGACATGCTTCTAATATCAGTACATTACTGACCCGTGACTGACAACTTTGAAGTATGTTTAAAAACCCTAAAACGAGGTGATGTCAGACCGTCTACTTAAGTAGGCAATAGAAAAAAAGCCTGCCTATCATGTTCCTTGATTGGGTTAAGACAACCGTCACTCCAAAACTAGTGGACCAATGGAGACTCATTGTATACGTCTCCCTCTAAACCCTGCCCTTCCCGGAAAAATAATGCACAAACTCGCAATCGAAAAGACTGGCAGTGATAGCAAAGAAACAGACATCGAAAGCAAAGATATGAGTAGTGTAACCAAAGGGTAGTACATGCAGGCAAAAGTGTGGGCAAAATGTATTCAATATGATTGGTTGCTGGGAAAGTTCAACCGAAAATGATTTTGCATTAGTTTTCAAATGTATATTTTTTATCATTTGTCATAGTTTTACTCTCGCTTTAAAATTATTTGCTTACAAGTTTTTTTTAATGCTTGCTATATTTCCTTATGTTGGCGTCTGTAACGCTCGTCGTGGGTGGAAGAAGAGGAGGACTAATGCGCAGCGTGGTAAGTGTCCATAATGTTTTAATAAGAAACTGAACACTAAACAAAAACAATAAAACGACAAAATGAACAGTCCTGTACGGTGAAACAGCAAACAGAAAATAATCACCCACAAAACACAATGAAAAACAGGCTACCTAAATATGGCTCCCAATCAGAGACAACGACTGACACCTGCCTCTGATTGAGAACCATACTAGGCCAAACACATAGAAAAGGACAATAGAACAAAACATAGAAATAACAACATAGAATGCCCACCCCAACTCACGCCCTGACCAAACTAAAATAAAGACATAACAAAGGAACTAAGGTCAGAACGTGACAGCGTCTTTCTATAATGTGTTATGTTTGCATCTTTAATGTGCTTGCTGAAAGCAAGACTACTCTACACATACAGTGGGGAGAACAAGTATTTGATACACTGCCGATTTTGCAGGTTTTCCTACTTACAAAGCATGTAGAGGTCTGTAATTTTTATCATAGGTACACTTCAACTGTGAGAGACAGAATCTAAAACAAAAATCCAGAAAATCACATTGTATGATTTTTAAGTAATTAATTTGCATTTTATTGCATGACATAAGTATTTGATACATCAGAAAAGCAGAACTTAATATTTGGTACAGAAACCTTTGTTTGCAATTACAGAGATCATACGTTTCCTGTAGTTCTTGACCAGGTTTGCACACACTGCAGCAGGGATTTTGGCCCACTCCTCCATACAGACCTTCTCCAGATCCTTCAGGTTTCGGGGCTGTCACTGGGCAATACGGACTTTCAGCTCCCTCCAAAGATTTTCTATTGGGTTCAGGTCTGGAGACTGGCTAGGCCACTCCAGGACCTTGAGATGCTTCTTACGGAGCCACTCCTTAGTTGCCCTGGCTGTGTGTTTCGGGTCGTTGCCATGCTGGAAGACCCAGCCACGACCCATCTTCAATGCTCTTACTGAGGGAAGGAGGTTGTTGGCCAAGATCTCGCGATACATGGCCCCATCCATCCTCCCCTCAATACGGTGCAGTCGTCCTGTCCCCTTTGCAGAAAAGCATCCCCAAAGAATGATGTTTCCACCTCCATGCTTCACGGTTGGGATGGTGTTCTTGGGGTTGTACTCATCCTTCTTCTTCCTCCAAACACGGCGAGTGGAGTTTAGACCAAAAAGCTCTATTTTTCTCTCATCAGACCACATGACCTTCTCCCATTCCTCTGGATCATCCAGATGGTCATTGGCAAACTTCAGACGGGCCTGGACATGCGCTGGCTTGAGCAGGGGGACCCTGCGTGCGTTGCAGGATTTTAATCCGTGACGGCGTAGTGTGTTACTAATGGTTTTCTTTGAGACTGTGGTCCCAGCTCTCTTCAGGTCATTGACCAGGTCCTGCCGTGTAGTTCTGGGCTGATCCCTCACCTTCCTCATGATCATTGATGCCCCACGAGGTGAGATCTTGCCTGGAGCCCCAGACCGAGGGTGATTGACCGTCATCTTGAACTTCTTCCATTTTCTAATAATTGCGCCAACAGTTGTTGCCTTCTCACCAAGCTGCTTGCGTATTGTCCTGTAGCCCATCCCAGCCTTGTGCAGGTCTACAATTTTAGCCCTGATGTCCTTACACAGCTCTCTGGTCTTGGCCATTGTGGAGAGGTTGGAGTCTGTTTGATTGAGTGTGTGTACAGGTGTCTTTTATACAGGTAACGAGTTCAAACAGGTGCAGTTAATACAGGTAATGAGTGGAGAACAGGAGGGCTTCTTAAAGAAAAACTAACAGGTCTGTGAGAGCCGGAATTCTTACTGGTTGGTAGGTGATCAAATACTTATGTCATGCAATAAAATGCAAATTAATTACTTAAAAATCATACAATGTGATTTTCTGGATTTTGTTTTAGATTCCGTCTCTCACAGTTGAAGTGTACCTATGATAAAAATTACAGACCTCTACATGCTTTGTAAGTAGGAAAACCTGCAAAAGCGGCAGTGTATCAAATACTTGTTCTCCCCACTGTACATATTATTATTCCACCCACTCTAGTTTAACCACCTATAAGCTATCAACACCAAAAAAACATAATGTCCAGACTGTTCCAACCTATTAAATATTTGTTATGCTATTTATACTTTGTGTACCATATCCATATTTGCATTAATTAGCATAACATGTAATGGTTTAAATGTCAACCATAAGAACACAGTGGTGTTGAATTGTTCAAGCTAGAGACACCAAACCAACTTTCACATGTTAAGTCTATCCTAACCTATCAATAAAATGTATCCGTCAATACAAGCTAGCAAGCACACACATTTTCTTTAGGAAATGTACTTTTCTAGTATCTTTCTACATATCCTTTCTTCCTTTCAGCTTCACTGTGAGAACAAACACAACGCAACTATATACGTTCACGTTACAATAACAGTACAGGCGCATCATGCCAAAATGACGATCAAGAGTACTACACCTAAGGTATGTTAAAAAAATCCTTACATTTCTATTTTCGTAATATTTAGTAGCCAGTGTTCGGTCCCTGACATAATCATTTGGTTTGGATTCCAGGAGAGATGTGTATTCCCTGTGAATGCAGAAGTAAAAGTGAGTTCTATCCTCTATCCTCATTACACCTATAATGTGAAATGATTCATGAAAACAACATATAAAACAGCATATTTGTCTTAAAATGTCAGCAAAAATTACATTTAAGAAATATATTAGTCAAAGTAACTTATACATTGCATTCGGAAAGTATTCAGACCCCTTGACCTTTTCCACATTTTGTTACGTTACAGCCTTATTCTAAAATGGATTAAATAAAAAAAATCCTGATCAATCTGCACACAATACCCCATAATGACAAAGCGAAAACAGGTTTTTAGAAATTGTAGCTAATTTATAAAAAATTATTAAACAGAAATAGCTTATTTACATAAGTATTCAGACCCTTTGCTATGAGACTCGGAATTGAGCTCAGGTCCATCCTGTTTCCATTGATCATCTTTCAGATGTTGCTACTATTTGATTGGAGTCCACCTGTGGTAAATTAAATTGATTGGACATGATTCGGAAAGTCACACAGCTGTCAATATAAGGTCCCACAGTTGACAGTGCGTGTCAGAGCAAAAACCAAGCCATTAGGTTGACAGAATTGTCCCTAGAGCTCTGAGACAGGATTGTGCCGAGGCACAGATCTGGGGAAGGGTACCAAAACATTTCTGCAGCATTGAAGGTCCCCAAGAACAAGAACCCAATGTTCACTCTGGCAGAGTTCCAGATTTCCTCTGTAGAGATTGGAGAACCTTCCAGATGGACAACCATCTCTGCAGCACTCAACCAATCAGGCCTTTATGGTAGAGATGCCAGACGGAAGCCACTCCTCAGTAAAAGGCACTTGACGGCCTGCTTGGAGTTTGCCAAAAGGCACCTAAAGGACTCTCAGACCATGAGAAACAAGATTCTCTGGTCTGATGAAACCAAGATTGAACTCTTTGGCCTGAATGCCAAGCGTCACGTCTAGAGGAAACCTGGCACCATCCCTACGGTGAAGCATGGTGGTGGCAGCATCATGCTGTGGGGATGTTCTTTAGTGGCAGGGACTGGGAGACTAGTCAGGATCGAGGCGAAGATGAACGGAGTAAAGTACAAAGAGATCCTTCATGACAACTTGATCCAGAGTGCTCAGGACCTCAGACTGGGTGAATGTTCACCTTCCAACAGGAACCTAAGCAAACAGCCAAGACAACGCAGGAGTGGCTTCGGGACAAGTCTCTGAATGTCCTTGAGTGGCCCAGCCAGAGCCCGATCGAACATCTCTGGAGAGACCTGAAAATAGCTGTGCAGCAACGCTCCCCATCCAACCTGACAGAGCTTGAGAGGATTTGCAGAGAAGAATGGGAGAAACTCCCCAAATACAGATGTTCAAGCTTGTAGCAACATACCCAAGAAGACTCGAGGCTGTAATAGCTGCCAAAGGTGCTTCAACAAAGTACTGAGTAAAGGGTCTGAATACTTATGTAAATGTGATATTTCATTTAATTTTGTAATTTCTTTTGCAAAAAAAAAAAAAAAAAACTGTTTTTGCTTTGTCATTATTGGGTATTGTGTTTGTATATTGATGAGGGGGAAAAACAATTTAATCCATTTTAGAATAAGGCTGCAACGTAACAAAATGTGGAAAAGTCAAGGGGTCTGAATACTTTCCAAATGCACTGTATATACAAAAGTGTGGACACCCCTTCAAATTAGTGGATTCAGCTATTTTAGCCACACCTGTTGCTGACAGGTGCTGACAGGTGCTTAAAATCAAGCACAAAGCCATGCAATCTCCATAGACAAACACTGGCAGTAGAATGGCCTTACTGAAAATCTCAGTGACTTTCACCGTGGCACCATCATAGGATACCACCTATGACGGCACTGTCATAGGATGCCAAGTCAGTTCGTCAAATTTCTGCCCTGCTAGAGCTGCCCTGGTCAACTGTAAGTGCTGTTATTGCGAAGTGGAAACATCTAGGAGCAACAACAGCTCATCCACGAAGTGGTAGGCCACACAAGTTCACAGAACGAGACCGCCGAGTGCTGAGGCGCGTTGCACGTAAATATCTTCTATCCTTGGTTGCAACACTCACTACTGAGTTCCAAACTGTCTCTGGAAGCAACGTAAGCACAACAACTGTTATTTAGAAGCTTCATGAAATGGGTTTCCATGGCCGAGCAGCCATGGATCACCATAAGCAATACCAAGCGTCGGCTGGAGTGGTGTAAAGCTCGCGCCGTTGGACTCTGGAGCAGTGGAAATGTGTTCTCTGGAGTGATGAATCACTCTTCATCATCTGGTAGTTCAAAGGGTGAATCTGGGTTTGGTGGATGCCAGGAGAACGCTACCTGCCCAAATGTATAGTGCCAACTGTAAAGTTTGGTGGACGAGGAATAATGGTCTGGGGTGTTTTTCATGGATCTGGCTAGGCTCCTTAGTTCCAGTGAAAATAAATCTTAACGCTACAGCATACAATGACATTCTAGATGATTCGATGCTTCCAACTTTGTGGCAACAGTTTGGGGAAGGCCCTTTCCTGTTTCAGCATGACAATACCCCCGTGCACCAAGCGAGGTCCATACAGAAATGGTTTGTCGAGATTGGTGTGGAAGAACTTGACTGGTCTGCACAGAGCCCTGACCTGAACCGCGTCGAACACCTTTGGGATGAATTGGAACGCAGACTGCGAGCCAAGCCTAATCGCCCAACATCAGTGCCCGACCTCACTAATGCTCTTGTGGCTGAATGGAAGCAAGTCCCCAATGCAATGTTACAACATCTTGTGGAAAGCCTTCCTAAAAGAGTGGAGGCTGTTATAGCAGCAAAGGGGGGAACAACTCCATATTAATTCCCATGATTTTGGAATGAGATGTTCAAGAAACAGGTGTCCACATAGTTTTAGTCATGTGGTGTATATCTACAATGGTTAAATGTCACTATTTTGACATAATGAGAGCATGTTGCCTTTAGAGTAGTAAATATGTGATATTCCTCCAGGCCTTTGGAGAGTATCTCATTCAGTGGTGCAGTCACAGATGTACAGGAAATCACGGTTGAGGCTGAAGCTTCAATCAGAGAAGTTCAGGTTGGTAGATGCACTTTTATTGACTTCCTCTGTAATATAGAGGTGAAGATCCTTGCCCATTTTTTATGATTTTATGTCCAAAATGCTTTGTTGTGACCATCCATCATCAATCATTACAGGGTAAATCTGATAAGATTACAGCTAATGCCACTCTGGGATTTGATGAAGATCGATTCGAAGCACTGGAATTGAGATCGATGGAATCGGTGGGTTAAACGTTCAATAATAGAGATGTCCAATTTAAACAATAGAATAGATAGTTAAAACATTTTTTTTTATTAATTTACCTACGTTATTGGAAAAGTTTAACTGTCTTGCTCTGTCTGTTTGTCACGTTCGCTGGAATAAATATCGGACCAAGGCGCAGAGGATGTTGACTTCCACATTATTTATTAAAGTGAAAACTTAGAACAAAACAAATAAAGAAACAATGAAACAAACTAACCGTGACTACAGAGGTGCTACGTGCACTAACTCAAAACAATATCCCATAAAACACAGGTGGAAAAAATGCTACTTAAATATGATCCCCAATTAGAGACAACGATAACCAGCTGTCTCTAATTGGGAACCATTTCAAGCACACCAACCTAGAAATATGAAAACTAGAATACCCACATAGACATATTAAACTAGAATACAACATAGACATACATATACTAAATCACCCCCTAGTCACGCCCTGACCTACTATACCATAGAGAAACAATGGTTCTCTATGGTCAGGGCGTGACAGTACCCCCCCCCCCCTCCCCCAAAGGTGCGGACTCCGGCCGCAAAACCTGAAACCAAATGGGGAGGGTAGGGGGGTGATTAGTGTCGGTGGCGGCTCTGGTGCGGGACGAAGAACCCTCTCATCCCGCGGATCCGCCAGCATCGGAGGCGCAAGACAGGCTAAATCAAACACCCAAAATATTGGAAAGATTTCAAGTTGTATTTGTACACATGTCTGACTGCAATGTGTGTACAGTACATCAATTTGATTAAAGTATCAATGCATCACTGTTCTAATCTTTCCTTTTTGAATTTGCAGTGTGGCTTTTTCAAACGACGCCATCAAGAGGATAAAGCAGTGGATAATGAGTGACACTGTCGCTGGTGTCACGTTCCTGACCTGTTTTCTGTTGGTTGGTATGTGTTTATTGGTCAGGGTGTGAGTTTTGGGTGGGCAGTCTATGTTTTCTGTTTCTATGTTGGTTTTGGGTTGCCTGGTATGGCTCTCAATTAGAGGCAGGTGTTTGACGTTTCCTCTGATTGAGAGTCATATTAAGGTAGGTTGTTCTCACTGTTTGTTTGTGGGTGATTGTCTTCCGTGTCAGTGTATGTACGCACCACACGGGACTGTTTCGTTGTCGTTAGTATATGTAGTCTGTTCCTGTTCGTGCGTTCTTCATGTTTTATGTAAGTTCTCTCGTTCAGGTCTGTCTACTTCGTTTTGTTGTTTTGTAAAATTATCAAGTGTTCTTCGTGTGTTTAGTTTCGTCTTGTTAATAAAGTTCATTATGTATTCACAACCCGCTGCACGTTGGTCCAATCCTTGCTACTCCTCTTCGGATGAAGAGAAGGAGGAGGCTCGTTACAGAATCACCCACCAAACCCGGATCAAGCAGCGGGTTAACGGACAGCGCACGAAACAGGATTTCTGGTCTTGGGAGGAGATCATAGAAGGAAAAGGACCATGGGCGAAGGTTGGAGTTAATCGTCGCTCTGGGGAGGAGAAGAAGGCAGCCACAGCCCAGGAGTGGCGTTATGAGGGGACGCGTCTAGCACGGAAGCCCGAAAAGCCCGCAAGTACAACCCAAAAATTTCTTGGGGGGGGGGGCTAAGAGGTAGTGGGTCTAGGGCAGGTAGGAGACCTGCGCCCACTTCCCAGGCTAACCGTGGAGAGCGGGAGTACGGGCAGACACCGTGTTACGCAGTAGAGCGCACGGTGTCTCCTGTACGTGTGCATAGCCCGGTGCGGGTTATTCCACCTCCCCGCACTGGTAGGGCTAGAGTGAGCATTGAGCCAAGTGCCATGAAGCCGGCTCAACATATCTGGCCTCCAGTACGTCTCCTCGGGCCGGTGTACATGGCACCAGCCTTACGCATGGTGTCCCCGGTTCGCCAACACAGCCCAGTGCGGGTTATTCCACCTCCCCGCACTGGACGGGCTACGGGGAGCATGCAACCAGGTAAGGTTGGGCAGGCTCAGTGCTCAAGGGAGCCAGTACGCTTGCACGGTCCGGTATATCCGGCGCCACCTTCCCGCCCCAGCTCAGTACCACCAGTGCCTGCACCACGCAGCAAGCCTCCTGTGCGTCTCCAGAGCCCTGTACGCACTGTTCCTTCTCCCCGCACTCGCCCTGAGGTGCGTGCCCTCAGCCCGGTACCTCCAGTTCCGGCACCACGCACCAGGCCTACTGTGCGCCTCAGCGGGTCAGAGTCGGCCGTCTGCCCAACGCCTTCTGCACTGCCTGTCTGCCCAGCTCCGTCTGAGCCATCCGTCTGCCCAGTGCCATCTGAGCCATCTGTCTGCCCAGCGCCGTCTGAGCCATCTGTCTGCCCAGCGCCGTCTGAGCCATCCGTCTGCCCAGCGCCGTCTGAGCCATCCGTCTGCCCAGCGCCTTCTGAGCCATCCGTCTGCCCAGCGCCTTCTGAGCCATCCGTCTGCCCAGCGCCTTCTGAGCCATCCGTCTGCCCAGCGCCTTCTGAGCCATCCGTCTGCCCAGCGCCTTCTGAGCCATCCGTCTGCCCAGCGCCTTCTGAGCCATCCGTCTGCCCAGCGCCTTCTGAGCCATCCGTCTGCCACGAGCCATTAGAGCCGCCCGTCTGTCCCGAGCCATTAGAGCCGTCCGTCAGTCAGGAGCCGCTAGAGCCGTCCGTCAGTCAGGAGCCGCTAGAGCCGTCCGTCAGTCAGGAGCCGCTAGAGCCGCCAGCCAGTCAGGAGCCGCCAGAGCCGCCAGCCAGTCAGGAGCCGCCAGAGCCGCCAGCCAGTCAGGAGCCGCCAGAGCCGCCAGCCAGTCAGGAGCCGCCAGAGCCGCCAGCCAGTCAGGAGCTGCCAGAGCTGCCCTACAGTCATGAGCTGCCCTACAGTCATGAGCTGCCCTACAGTCATGAGCTGCCCTACAGTCATGAGCTGCCCTTCAGTCATGAGCTGCCCTTCAGTCATGAGCTGCCCTTCAGTCATGAGCTGCCCTTCAGTCATGAGCTGCCCTCCAGTCATGAGCTGCCCTCCAGTCATGAGCTGCCCTCCAGTCATGAGCTGCCACTCAGTCCGGAGCTGCCACTCAGTCCGGAGCTGCCACTCAGTCCGGAGCTGCCACTCAGTCCGGAGCTGCCACTCAGTCCGGAGCTGCCATTAGTACAGAGTTGTCCCTCTGTCCGGAGCTACCTCTCTGTCCGGAGCTACCTCTCTGTCCGGAGCTACCTCTCTGTCCGGAGCTACCTCTCTGTCCTGAGCTACCTCTCTGTCCTGAGCTACCTCTCTGTCCTGAGCTGTCTCCTCTATGTAGGAGGGGCCTTAATGAAGGTTCCTGGACCATGGTCGGGGGCGAGGGTCGCCACTCAAAGGACGCTAAGGAGGGGGACAAAGACAGTGGTGGAGTGGTGTCCTCGTCCGCCGCCGGAGCCGCCACCGCGGACAGATGCCCACCCAGACCCTCCCCTTGAGTTGTAGGGGTGCGCCCGGAGTTCGCACCTTGAGGGGGGGGTTCTGTCACGTTCCTGACCTGTTTTCTGTTGGTTGGTATGTGTTTATTGGTCAGGGCGTGAGTTTTGGGTGGGCAGTCTATGTTTTCTGTTTCTATGTTGGTTTTGGGTTGCCTGGTATGGCTCTCAATTAGAGGCAGGTGTTTGACGTTTCCTCTGATTGAGAGTCATATTAAGGTAGGTTGTTCTCACTGTTTGTTTGTGGGTGATTGTCTTCCGTGTCAGTGTATGTACGCACCACACGGGACTGTTTCGTTGTCGTTAGTATATGTAGTCTGTTCCTGTTCGTGCGTTCTTCATGTTTTATGTAAGTTCTCTCGTTCAGGTCTGTCTACTTCGTTTTGTTGTTTTGTAAAATTATCAAGTGTTCTTCGTGTGTTTAGTTTCGTCTTGTTAATAAAGTTCATTATGTATTCACAACCCGCTGCACGTTGGTCCAATCCTTGCTACTCCTCTTCGGATGAAGAGAAGGAGGAGGCTCGTTACAGCTGGTAAGATTAGTGCTAAATGCTAAATGAGCCTTTTGAAAGCTGGAGACTTGTGTAACTTTGACCATAAATAAACAATCAAACTGCATGGATCTGCATGGTGTTCCACTGAACTTTAGCCTTAGCAGCCAAAATACCCATAAGGAATTTGAATTGTTGACTCATTTAATGAGAACTTTGAAATATGACAAAGCCACGTTATCCAGTAGATGCTTTGTTTTGAGTATTTTCTTCAATATTATTTTGTATTCTTTTGAGTATTGTACATTTCTACGTATTCAGATAATTGACGTATAGCCTACTGTGTTTTAAAATATTTGCTATTGTAACGTTTTATAAAATATTTCTAATTTCAAATATAGCACACTTTTTCAATTTTACTCAGATTTGTATTATGAGAACTTTGAGAAAAATAACCTGCACATAGCCCTTTATAGTATCACTGCTATTTATTAAGCTTTACGTATTGTGGACATTGGAACTGTGAGGTGACACATATGGAATCATGTAGTGACCTAGAGGGGTGTTGAACGGGTCGAAGTGTGTTTTGTATTTGGGGTTCTTTGGGGTGGCCGACCTTTGGTGGCAGCTTTGCATACTCTTGGCATTCTCTCAACCAGCTTCACCTGGAATGCTTTTCCAACACACTTGAAGGAGTTCCCATATAGGTTGACCACTTGTTGGCTGCTTTTCCTTCACTCTGTGGTCCAACTCATCCCAAACCATCTCAATTGGGTTAAGGTCGGGTGATTGTGGAGGCCAGGTTATCTGATGCAGCACTCCATCACTCTCCTTCTTGGTCAAATAGCCCTTACACAGCCTGGAGGTGTGTTGGGTCATTGTCCTGATGAAAAACAAATGATAATCTCACTAAGCGCAAACCAGATGGGATGGCGTATCGCTGCAGAATGCTGTGGTAGTCACGGTGGTTAAGTATGCCTTGAATTCTAAATAAATCACCAACAGTGTCATCAGCAAACCACCCGCATACCATCACCCCTCTTCCTCCATGCTTCACAGTGGGAACCACACATGCGGAGATCATCCGTTCACCTACTCTACGTCTCACAAAGGCACGGCGGTTGGAACCAAAAATCTCAAATTTGGACTCATCAGACCAACGGACAGGTTTCCACCGGTCTAATGTCCATTGCTCGTGTTTCTTGGCCCAAGCAAATCTCTTCTTCTTATTGGTGTCCTTCAGTAGTGGTTTCTTTGCAGCAATTCGACCATGAAGGCCTGATTCACACAGTCTCCTCTGAACAGTTGATGTTGATGTGTCTGTTTCTTGAACTCTGTGAAGCATTTATTTGGGCTGCAATTTCTGAGGCTGGTAACTGTAATGAACTTATCCTCTGTGGCAGAGGTAACTCTAGGTCTTCCTTTCCTGTGGCGGTCCTCATTAGAGCCAGTTTCATCATAGCGCTTGATGTTTTTTGTGACTGCACTTGAAGAAACTTTCAAAGTTCTTGACATTTTTCGCATTGTCTTAAAGTAATGATGGACTGTCGTTTCTCTTTGCTTATTTGAGCTGTTCTTGCCATAATATAGACTTGGTCTTTTACCTAATAGGGCTATCTTCTGTATACCATCCCAAAAATGTACTTTTAACAGGGCACATCTGTTCATTTAGATGCATTCCAGGTGACTACCTCATGAGGCTGTTTGGGGTAATGCCGGGAGTGTGAGGGTCTGTCATCGGGGCAGGGGTTGGCTGCTTTGAGGAGTCTCAAGTATGGAGAATATTTTTGATTTGTTTGGCACTTTTTTGTGTACTGCATGATTCCATATGTGTTTCGTGGTTTTGATATCTCCACTGTTGTTCTGCTGTGTGGAGAGTGGTGGGAATGGGGAGGAACCCTGGACTGGGTGGGTGTGTATATACTGTATACATTTTCAAAATAATATATGGGGGATTGGAAGTGATGCAGACAATTACATTGATAGAATCTCCAATTTATATGCAATATTAATGCTGATCTATCCCTGAAAGAAAAAAAGAGATAAAAAATACAAAAACTCAGGAAATGTTTTTGGACATACCCCTTATTTTTGTTGGCAAAAAACGACCTCCATACTTCCATTCGTTTTTATGTGATACGTTCAGATGAGTCCCGTGACACTTGTGGAGGCCGTACAGCAAAACGGAGAACAGTATTGCATTTGGGAGAGTCTCCCCTTTCCATAGGGTCATATTATACTGAACAAAAATATAAATGCATCATTTAAAGTGTTGGTCCCATATGTCATGAGCTGAAATAAAAGATCCCAGAAATGTTCTATACGCACAAAAACTTTTTCTCTCAAATGTTGTGCACAAATTTCTTTGCATTTCTCCTTTGTCAAAATAATCCATCCACCTGACAGCATATCAAGAAGCATTGAGCATGTTTGGGATGGTCTGAATCGACGTGTACAAGAGTTTGTTCCAGTTCCTGCCAATATCCAGCAACTTCACAAAACAATTGAAGAGGAGTGGGATGCATGTTGTTGCATGAGGCAAATGGTGGTCACACCAGACTGGTTTTCTGATCCACGCCCCTACCTTTTTTTTTAAGGTATCTGTGACCAACAGATGCATATCTCTATTCCCAGTCTTGTGAAATCCATAGATTAGGGCCCAATGAATTTTATTTCAATTGACTGATTTCCTTATATGAACTGTAACTCAGTAACATCTTTTAAATTGTTGCATGTTGCTTTTATATTTTTGTTCAGTGTTGTACAAAAAAATATAATAACCTTTACGTATCGGCCTCTTGGCCTTCATCAGAGCTGCTGTGAGTGTTTATAATTTGCACCCTTATGTAGACATTGCTCCACCCACATCCGTTCAATGCATCGAATGGGGTTGGAGTTGAGGGAAAATAAGCAAGTGTTACCAAATATAACAATGTGCATTTCATATGTATTCTAATGAAGTGTGTACATAAAACGCAAAAAACAAGTCTGTAAAACCACAATGAGGACATCAACCTAGTTTTCATAAATCATTGGGTACAGAGCAATAAAAAACAAACATTTATTTAAGCTCTAGTACTGCCAATATTAAAAAGTCAAATGCATTCGTGAATTCAATCGCTTTAGCCGACCATGTTGCAGTTTATTCATTGTTTAATCATTCAAGGCTCCCTTTGTTTCATTTTATAATTAAAGTGCTTGACTGTATTTAACGAGATGGATGACTTGTATGCTGTGTGATGATATGCACAATATTGCAGTAGGCCTTTATGCCAATAAGTAAATGACACTAAAACAGTTAGAGTAAACAGGACTTTTAGGCCTACAGCTCCATGTCATTTCAATAACTTAGCTTCTCAAAGATGTCCTCTGGTGATCAAACTAGCGTTGATGGCAACAATGGCTGACAGTAAAATAATATGACGTTGTGCACGCTAACATAATTACTCAGCACGCCGCAAACTGTGCTGCAGTATGGCACAACTTTTAAAGGAAGGACCACTGTATGAATGCAGAGGTTGCGCAAGTGCAACAAATGATGAAGTGTGAATATTTCTGCCACCCACATACAGGAAAACGGTTCCAAATAAATGACAATATTACGTGCTCCACCACCCATGTTATCTACATGATAAAATGTCCATGTGGGCTCTGTTATGTAGGTAAAACCTCCCGTTCTCTCAACCAGAGAATTAGTGAACATAAATTTCAATCAGGAGAAACGACAAGGATGATCCAGTTTCAGTACATTTTGACAGTCAGACTTATCCACTCACAGAGTTAGAGTTTTTCCTAAATTTACCCTTTGCAGTTTCATCACCATCATCACTTATGCATCAATACCCTGATGTATACCTATGCGTCCCTATCCTGTCTGTGGAGGTGGGAGAGAGGTGGAGGTGTATATGTGTTAAGTAGATTGACACACAGATAAGTCAATACATTGCATTCAAGGCAAAAAGTTGGTGATAAAGCTACATTGGGTAAATTGATGAAAGACTCAGACAGACAGACAGGTAGGCAGAGTCTTTCACCAATTTACCCATGTTGTGGAAATTCTAACCAATAAGGAGAGACTGTCATTTCTTCAAACAATCATAAGCTACCTTGTTTTCTTCTTGTGGCTATGTGTATTGACTCATTGCACAAACAAGGGATACCGTTAGTTCCGTTACCCTCTCTGTTCAAGCCAGCCTTTGTTCACCTCATATCTCAACACAACTGTGCCCTTGAAATATATGAGAAGAACAGCATGGACTGAGACACTGTGATCACTCTCAGAGGCTCTTTGTCTTATGCCGTGTGACCATGTTAAACATAGGCAGAGTGGTAAAATACCAGCTTCTTCTTACAAGACCTTCAAACAGACAGTGGAAATGTACAGGTTTAAGGCTCATACAGCCACGTGCATAACAAAGTTCAGCATTAAAAACAATGAAAGTAATTCTTCATTACATTGTCTCTGCTATACAACATTAAAGAACTGATACAGGATTTTCCCCTTTACACTCCCCGCTTTTGAGACTCATGTCTCAACTTAAGAAAAATCATGCTAAAGCAGCATTAAAACAAATAGTTAACAACATAGGTAAATCAAACAGGAGTACGTGCTTCATCAGTACACAACGGACCCGACCATGGCCCAGCAGGGCTCTCCTTCCACGATGACCATCTTCTCCACAAATACATTTACACATAAATCATTTAATCTAACCCATAACACATTAATTGATCCCTACTTATATAGTCAAAAACATTGCTCAAGTCAATTAGTCAGTTACAAAAAATCATTCAGTTTCCAAATCATAATTAAAACCCATTTATCCAACCCAAATTTAAAATGACATTGCTCAGTGATTCATGTTGGTTTGACGCGGAAACACAAAAAAAGACTCTGATGACACCTCCCTTACTGGATCCGCCCACATCTTCACCACTGGTTCTGCCACTTGGGTGGGGGACAAACGACTGGTTGGATAGGATATCTTGCATCCAATCACCACCCCCAGCAGAGGCAGAAGGCGAGCCATCAATCAACCAGGAGGAAGTCAGACCAACAGTAGAGTTTGTTTGGGTTAAATTGATGCAAGGTTTAAACTTAGAGACCGCATAGGCATAGTCGCTGGTAATATATTCACAGAGAAAGCTTGCCGCATTCGCTGACAAGAATAGAAATGTAACCGAGCGTTAAGGCTGACTTGGTCCCCAAGAGAGTATATAAGAAGCATGCTTTCCAAAAAAAGGTGTGGTAGTGCTACTTGACTTATCACTGAACTCGTGGTACTTCAAACTATCATCAACCTAAAAGGTAATATCTGGCTTTCATACTCTAGAGCAATTGCATCTCTTGACTTCTGATTTATGAATGAGACATACTGAGTCAACTACCACATACACTCCTCGCGCTAAATATATCCACCAAGTTGGAGTGGATGAATAGCGCAGGTGGCGTTATGGAGGGTATTGTTCTCGAACCGACGGGTATAGGCATTAAATAGTAAATCGTGTGTCTAGATACAAGAATAACTGGGAACCCTATAGAGCAATGGCGAGGGGAAGAGTCTACTCTATAAAAGGTAAATAGGCATTAAATCATAAATCGTGTGTCTATATACAAGGAAAAAATGGGAACCCTATAGAGCAATGGCGAGATGAAGAGTCTACTCTATAAGAGGTAAATAGGCATTAATTCGTAAATCGATTTACAACCGAGTTTATTATTTATGTCTAGATACAAGAGTCTTTGGAAACCCTATAGAGCAATGTCGAGCTGAAGAGTCTACTCTTAGGGAACCAAAGATGCCTGGTAAAGGTATCACTAGAAGGAGGTTCTCTAAGTCTGATTAATATTATCTAAGATCCCGAAACAATAAACACTAAAAGGCAATTCTCCGAATTAAGGGCAGGAATAAACAACCCAGGTCAGTCCGGCGGATCTGTGAATCATCTGTTTGCCGGATCATATAAGAACTCGAGTGATATGACTTGTGTTACTCTTGACGGGGGACCCAGTAAGGTCTACTCAAAATCCCCTACCGCGTCAGGTTCTATCACTAAAAGTTAAAGCCCTCAACTTAGCACACATCGGCACTAGCAGAATGTACATTTACATTAACACACAGTATAATTATCCATAATTCCAGCATTAACTTTCTCATCACGGTCATCACGGCTCATCAGTATCTCAATGCATTCTTAGTCTAAATTACTATACATTTCGCAGTGTGTAGACTTCCATAATCAGCTTGTCCAAAATTGTTTATTTGGGGTATCAAGTCCTGATCAATTACGGGCACAGTTGACCAACCCCCTCCATCCCCGGCACTCAATCTTCTGGTGTCTCTTCATTTTCTTCTTCAGATAGCTTCACAGTTCGTCTTCCCAATGGGGGATGGCCCATGATAATGTCCCAATTTCAAAGTCTGAGGAAAAATCTAATTTTTCCAAACAGACTAATGTCTCACCTGGGCCGACACCACCTCTACTTCCCGTTATGTCTCGTCCATTTGCCAACCAGTATACCAGCAACATGAGAGAAGTTTGGATCGGATCTCTCTTCATGCTCACTCCACGTGGACTCCTGATGCACTTCTGAGAGAAAAGGCAGTTGATAGCTTTGACTGGATACTGTGTACAGGTTGCTGGCTTGAACTCAGGTCTCACGGTAGAAGTGATGAAGGACCATACTGAATGTCATTTTCGCCATTACTTCAGCCGGTCTGAGGTCCACACTGTTCTCGGCCAAATTATCCCTTCTATGCATATAGACACCACCTGTGGTCACCTTCGCCATAACCTCGAGAGGACAGACCAGAACAACAGTTTAGTTTAGGGCATTCCTGATTCAAGAAATCCAGACAAATTATTTACTGTATGACAAATTATTACTTCTACCAATATTCTTAATACAAACATCTAAGACACATGTCAAAGAGAATAACAATACGTAGTTTAAATAATTTTTCCAAATTGGTTTATACTCCCCCATCATATTGACGACCTCACCACAGAGTTACAGGGTCAGAGAGTTAGACAGCTAATTCTTAGGGAGAAATCTCGACCATCCAGCAGACCCAATCTGGTGAGATTTATATTAAAGCAAGACAGAAACAAAACAAACAATACAAACAGCCATACACTTCTGCATATATCATTTGATACACTTCTTCCTTTTACAGGCAGGCATGTGAACAAAATCAATTTGCATATTAAACCAAACAGCCTCAGGGGACTGGTAATCCCCCCTTTTGACACATGACTCACATCGTGGGTAATGTGTAAAAACAACAACAACACTGCTGGTTAAATAAAATTAATAAAAATAACAAACCGAATTAGAATTACTACCTTTAATAACTCCATAAAGAAAGCATTGTATCCCATAAGATAATAGTAAAATGGACTAGAGATAGCCTTCCCTCATTCAAGGGCAGCGCCTTACATATTACCTGTAAAATCAGTATTACATATGACCTTCACATCATCACCCAATGTCTCTCGCCTTTCCAGTGAGGGTGATCAAACCACACTAGAAAGTCAGGGCAGAGGTCATTCAACCTCTTTAAATGAGTGTTTCTTTCCCTTTGTTTCCCTGTACCTCAGACTAATTATTTTAAAACATTTCATAGATTTTGTATACCAGGTTTACATAGTTTTTCCCCCAGTACATTTCTTATCAAAATAATTTGTGTTCAATTAAAACTCAGAAAATAAAAACGTCCCAAAATGTACAGCCTCTCTAACCCGTGAAAAACCAACTAAAACCAAATGAAAAGACCCACACAATAAATCAAACATGGTATTAACACCACTAACAAATATTCATAATAGGTGTGTTGTGTGTGGGTGCTTGCAAACCGTAGGATAAATGTAAAACACATCAGATGATAGTGTCCCGTTGAGCAGAACAAAGACCTTCTGAAGTAAACGATCCCCAGAGCCCTGACACCCATCTTATCATTTTAACCTGTTGCATTGATTTAGTCAAAATATAAACCTGTTGTTTAACAAATATATTAGGACTATTCATACCTCTGCTCCAAATGTCACATTTTGTCCTTTACAGCCTGTTTGAGTTCAGTGAGTACTATTCACTTTCACTCATGGGTTATCTATTTTGTCAGTCTGAAGGCTAAATCACTCTATTCATCATTTAACCTTGTATTGAAACCTCAGCTTCTTCAATTTACTAAAATATGGCATTATTAGAGTGCTATCCAAAAACCACTAACAACATATTACCATTCACATACGGTCACCACTCATTGGATTTTACATCAACTCTCTTTATCATTGTCTTTGTCACGTATCGTAAGGTTTAGAAAACAAAACAAACCAAACATGATCATTTTCTCCTTATTAGAAGGCATAGTTTTCGCTGTAGTCTACCCTAACAAGGTTACTCTCTATTTTAAGATTAACGTGTAATTATGAAATACATCGGCCAATTTCAGAAGGGAAAATATAAACTTTGGAGGGAGCTAACTTTCCAAGGTAGCTCTCGATACTAGGTTTCTTTCTGATTATAACTTTCACTATAATTGGCCTGGCACTGTCCATCAGTCCACTGTAGATGGCGCTCTTTGTCCATAATAAGTCTGGCGCCTGAGATGGCGTAGACAGGAAAACACCAACATTTTCCATTTGGCCAATTCACAAATTGGTTTAGAACGTCAACGTTTGGTATATCCACAAAAACTCCATTGGGAGTACAATAAATTATAGCCTTAAGTTTAAAAACAAATCTCTACATGTTCAACACTTCAATGGTTCTATTTAACAGGGAATAGGTTTTGTTTCAAAATGTATTACCAGGACGGAGGAAATCCAATAACCCTTGCCAATAAAACTATAAATGCTTAAGTCAATTCCCTGCACTTTTACCAAAATTGGAAATGCATATATTTTGTTTCCTGATGTTTGGATTCCCTTATTGTTAATTTCTTCTATTTTCTACGACAGACTGGAACGTTTTGTATTTGGTATTTGGTATTTATTAGGATCCCCATTAGCTGTTGCAAAAGCAGCAGCTACTCTTCCTGGGGTCCACACAAAACATGAAACATAATACAGAATGACATAATACAGAACATCATTAGACAAGAAGAGCTCAAGGACAGAACTACATACAATTTTAAAAAGGCACACGTAGCCTACATATCAAAGCATTCACACAAACTATCTAGGTCAAACAGGGGAGAGGTGTTGTGCTGTTTTTTGAAGCCAGGATTGCTGTTTATTTGAGCAATATGAGATGGAAGGAAGTTCCATGCAATAAGGGCTCTACATAATACTATACGTTTTCTTGAATCTGTTCTGGATTTGGGGACTATGAAAAGACCCCTGGTGGCATGTCTGGTGGGATAAGTGTGTGTGTCAGAGCTGTGTGTAATTTGGCTATGCAAACATTTTGGGATTTTCAACACATGAATGTTTCTTATAAAAAGAAGAAGTGATGCAGTCAGTCTCTCCTCAAATCTTAGCCAAGAGAGACTGGCGAGCATAGTATTTATATCAGCCCTCTGATTACAATTAAGAGCAAAACGTGCCACTCTGTTCTGGGCCAGCTGCAGCTTAACTAGGTCTTTCCTTGCAGCACTGGATCACACGACTGGACAATAATCAAGATTAGACAAAACTAGAGCCTGCAGAACTTACTTTTGGAGTGTGGTGTCAAAAAAGCAGAGCATCTCTTTATTATGGCTAGACCTCTCTCCATCTTTACAACCATTGAATCTATATGTTTTGACTATGACAGTTTACAGTCTAAGGTAACGCCAAGTAATTTAGTCTCCTCAACTTGTTCAACAGCCACAGCATTCATTACCAGATTCAGCTGAGGTCTAGTACTTAATAATGAATGATTTGTACCAAATACAATGCTCTTAGTTTTAGAGGTGTTCAGGACTAGTTCATTACTGGCCACCCATTCCAAAACAGTCTGCAACTCTTTGTTAAGGGTTTCAGTGACTTCATTAGCTGTGGTTGCTGATGCGTATATGGTTGAATCATCAGCATACATGGACACACATGCTTTGTTTAATGCCAGTGGCAGGTCATTGGTCAAAATAGAAGAGTAGAGGGCCTAGAGAGCTGCCCTGCGGTACACCACACTTTACATGTTTGACATTAGAGACACTTCCATTAAAGAAAACCCTTTGAGTTCTATTAGATAGATAGCTCTGAATCTACGATATGGCAGAGGTTGAAAAGCCATAATGCATACGTTTTATCAACAACAGGTTATGGTCAATAATATCAAAGGCTGCACTGAAATCTAACAGTACAGCTCCCACAATCTTCCATTTATCAATTTCTTTCAACCAATCATCAGTCATTTGTGTCAGTGCAGTACATGTTGAGTGCCCTTCTCTATAACCATGCTGAACGTCTGTTGTTCATTTATTTACAGAGAAATAGCATTGTACTTGGTCAAACACAATTTTTTCCAATAGTTTGCTAAGAGCTGGCAACAAGCTTATAGGTCTGCTGTTAGAACCAGTAAAGGCCGCTTTACCACTCTTGGGTAGAGGAATTACTTTGGCTTCCCTCCAGACCTGAGGACATAGACTTTCCTCTAGGCTCAGATGAAAAATATGACAGATCGGAGTGGCTATAGAGTCAGCTACCAATCATTTTTGCTAACAATCATTTTTCCACCTCTCCCACACTAACTTTACAAAAATCATACTTGCACTGCTTTCATTCATTATTTGTTTTTTTTATGCATTAATATAATTGCTCACTGCAGTAAGTAAGCCAGTCAGATGTGCAGACAGAGTTATTAGCCACTCCTTTTGCCCCATCTCTTTCAACCATACAGTTTTTCAATTCCTCATCAATCCATGGAGCCTTAACAGTTCTAACAGTCAGTTTCTTAACAGGTGCATGTTTATCAATAATTGGAAGAAGCAATTTCATAAATTCCTCAAGTGCAGTGTCTGGATGCTCTTCATTAATCACATCAGACCAACAAATATTTTTTAACATCATCCATATAAAGAGTCACAGCAAAATCTTTTGTATGATCTCTTATACACTATTTTAGACCCAGCTGTTGGAACTTTAGCTTACTTGTATATAACCACTATATTGTGATCACTGCATCTAATGGGTACAGATATAGCTTTAGAACAAAGTTCTACAGCAATAGTAAAAATGTGATCGATACGTGTGGATGATCTTGTTCCTGTAGTGTTTGTAAACACCCTGGTAGGTTGATTAATAACCTGTACCAGATTACAGGCACTGGTTACAGTAAGAAGCTTCCTCTTGAGCGTACAGCTTGATGAAAACCAGTCAATATTCAGGTCCCCAAGAAAGTAGACCTCTCTGTTTACATCACATACACTATCAAGCATTTCACACATATTATTTAGATACTGACTGTTAGCACTTGGTGGCCTATAGCAACAGTCCAAAAGAAAAGGCTTTAGATGTGCCAAGTGAACCTGCAACCACAACACTTCAATAACACTTGACATAAGATCTTCTCTAAGCATTACAGGGATATGGCTCTGAATAAATACAGCAACACCTCCCACATAAGCATTTCTGTCTCTTCTAGAAATGTTGTATCCTTGTATTGCTACTGATGTATCATCAAATGAATTATCTAAGTGAGTCTCAGAAATGGCTAATATATGAATGTTATCTGATGTTAGCAAATTATTGATTTCATGAACCTTATTTCTAAGGCTACATATATTAATATGGGCTACTTTCAGCCCTTTCCTGGGTAGCTTATCAGAGATATACATAATATTGAAAAGAGCAGACAAAGCAAGAGAAAAAAATATACATTCAGCAGTCCATGAATCAATTGGTGTGTGTGTGTGTGCTGTGGGGTTGAGGCTACGAACCCATAGGCTTGGCTCTCTCATCCCTTCCAGGCTTCTGGGAGGGAGGGTGGGCAATGAGCCTGTTGCAGCGGATGTACTCAATGTCCCCACGCACTCTGGCAGCTTTCATGGCAGGGATCAGTTCTTTCCTCTTCTGGCGCACAGCTTCAGGATAGTCCTCGTTGAGGAAGATATAGGTTCCTCTGAAGTTCTTGGCTCTTTCCAGAACAGCTACCTTGTCCTTGAACCTCAGGGACTTGACCGCTATTGGCCTGGGCCTATCACCTGGGCCGGTTGTGGGTTTTCCAGTCCCGTGGGCATGCGTCACCTCAATCTTCCTGTGGTCCATCATCAATTTCTCAGAGATAATTTCCCTCACTTTGTCCTCTGGTCAGGTCGTCCATTCTTTTATTAGTAGAATCCACGAGTATTTGGACAAAACACTTAAAGCTATTTTCTTATTGTAGTACAACTGCTTGTAGGTGTCTTCTTGTTTGTTTAAAAGATCTTTCTCGTGTGATAGAGAGACACCACTGGCACTGTCCTCAACGGTACTCCAGCCGCCGGCTTTGGTCTTTGTCATGGTAGCTAGCAACGTATGTTAGGCTGTTACTCCTTGCAGTTCCAGACAGGGCAGGTCACGGGGAAAATTGAAAACAACAAACAGCAGGGATCTAGACAGCCACAAACCCGGGACAATCAGCGGTCCCAGCCACAATGGCTAACCACGTCGTGGCCTGCGTTTAAGAACACCTCGCTAGCTTGATGTCCAGCTAGCTAGCAGCTAAGCTAGCTGCAATGCCAAATAGCTCCTCAGACGCATCCTTGGTTGGCAGGATTACTGGAAAGAAACAAGCAGTCCCTGCAACTGATGCCAACTGCGTCGCGGGATCCAAATAAGAAGCTAGGTAGCTACCAAGAACCTTCCAATATACTTTAAAACAACAAACTTTTCGAACAAACAAAACCGAGCTCCTCCTCATTCCACGTACAACATCCCCACTGTTATCAATGCAGGCTCAGGACTAGCTTGTATTGGTGGTGTAAGTATTATTCAACAGATCTGTACATACCTGTACAGTCAAAACAACATTTCAGACCAACTTGTTTTTTGAAAAGATTACATGTTGTGTCGAGACTATACTTATCAATTCCACAGAAGAGGCTGGTGGGAGGAGCTATAGGAGGACAGGCTCCTTGTAATGGCTGGAATGGAAGAAATGGAATGGTATCCATTCCATGTATTCCATTACAGCCATTCCAATGAGCCCGTCCTCCTCTAGCTCCTCCCACCAGCCTCCTCTGCAATACAGGTATATAGTATATTCTGTATATTTTATTGTATAATATAATTTTTTATTTTGTATATGTTCATGGGCCTCATTTTGTTGCAGGGGACCTGGCTCTGTGGCTGGATTATTTTATACCTGATGAAAAAGAGGGAGTTCTATAAGGACTGGAAGTTTGAAAATGTCAAGAAGTATGGCATTTACAATAAATATTTGCCTGAATTACAATTTTTTTTCCTGGTAACAGAGATTAAGAGACTTGTTATAAAATGTCATGTTCTTTCACTTTTTACAGGAAAGACAGCAACCCCCCTAACATCACAAAACACTATAACGGTACTACAGAGGATACAAAACAAACCCCAGAAGAGCAGCAGCTCACTGACCAATCACCTGAGGTTTAACACCATGGCAGCAGCTCAGTGACCTATCACCGGATGTTTAATTATGACAGCAGCTCACTGACCTATCCCCTGTGGTTTAATCATGACAGCAGCTCTCTTAGCCATACCTAAAGAAGCCGGCGTAAAAGAAACGCCTGAGCGGGATCCCACACATTCTGGTCATGAGGAGAGAGATAAACTGTCAGAGTGGTTCTCTTCTGCACTGTTCAACAAAACCACACTCATTTTGAATCCAGGTAGAATCTTTTTTGGTTCCGGGCAGAACCCTTTTGGGTTCAATGTAGAACAAAAAAGGATTATTCAAAGGGTTGTAAGAGGGTTCCCTGTTAGGTTTAAGCTTGCACCTTTTTTTCTAAGAGTGCAGTAAATGTGGAGGAATTAAAATGAAGTGTTGCCTTGTTAATATTCCGGATGGAAAACAATTCTGAGAGTAAGATAGCACGTGCCACAGCTTGCTGCTAGCCAGATATTAGCTAGCGTTATCTAGCAATAATGGAATCTCCGACAAAGATGACACCAACAAAATTGGTATGTGGTCTCTGTCGACTTTGTGGCAAGAACTTCATCTCGAGGAAAGACAGGCACTATCTATAGGCATCTGCTATATGTTTCACCGGGGACGGTAAACAGCGAGGCGCACGTTCAAAAGTGGGCTCGCTTCCGTTTCCCCTGAAAACCGGATGTTTCCGGGTTCCTTCTGAGAGTGCTGATAGCCTGGGTGCCATTCTGTTTCTGCTCTCTTGCTAACTCCTTATGAAATTCAACTCTACCTCATGAGTGACAGCATATAGGCTTCCTCTGTAGACCTATTCATGTGTTATTCACTGCAGGGTAGTTTGTTTTATCAATTTTCTTTATCACTGTATATTTTGTAATTTAGCATACATAGTTTGCTATTTTTAGTAATTGCTGTTAACCTCTTTTATAATCTACAGTACTTTAATTGTATGTTTTACTTTTGTCCTACTTTAAAGTTACAATTTTAGTCTTCATGACCATGTATGATTTCATTTCATTTCAAAATTGTTCATTTATTGTTTGAATATTTCATAACTTATTTGTTTAATTTAAGCACGTGTATTACTCTTAAATGTTTCTTAATTGATCATTGTGTGTTTACATTGTGTTATATGATCATTGTGGTGATCATTGTTGAACATAATTGATCATTGTGGAGTTTGCATTGTGGTACATGTAAGCCTGTATGCCTGCCGTTGACAGGCATACAGGCCTACATGGCACAGCAAAAAATGAAGAGACTTATCTTTTCCACCAGACTCAAAGTTACCGTTACAGACCGCAAAGAAAATGTTGTTGTGAATCGGACAAATGTATAGTTCTGGGGGCAGATCAGTTGGTCATACCAGAGTTGGTTAGGGCAAAAGAAGGGTTTAGTAGGGTAACTATGGCAACACATACAGTACCAGTCAAAGGTTTGGACACACCTACTCATTCAAGGGTTTTTCTTAATTTTAACTATTTTCTACATTGTAGAATAATAGTAGAGACATCAAAACAATGAAATAACACATATGGAATCATGTAGTAACCAAAAAAGTGTTAAACAAATTTAAATATATTTTATATTCTTCAAAGCACCCACCCTTTGCCTTGGTGAAAGCTTTGCATACTCTTGGCATTCTCTCAATCAGCTTCACCTGGAATGCTTTTCCAACAGTCTTGAAGGAGTTCACACATATGATGAGCACTTGTTGGCTGCTTTTCCTTCACTCTGCGGTCCAACTCATCCCAAACCATCTCAATTGGGTTGAGGTCGGGTGATTGTGGAGGACAGGTTACCTGATGCAAAACTCCATCACTCTCCTTCTTGATCAAATAGCCCTTACACATCCTGGAGGTGTGTTGGGTCATTGTTCTGTTGAAAAACAAATGATAGTCCCACTAAGCGCAAACCAGATGGTATGGCGTATCGCTGCAGAATGCTGCGGTAGCCATACTCGTTAAGTATACCTTGAATTCAAAATAATTCACAGAGTGTCACCAGCAAAGCACCCCCACACCATCACACCTCCTCCTTCATGCTTCACGGTGTGAACCACACACGTGGAGATCATCCATTCACCTACTCTGCATCTCACAAAGACACAGCAGTTGCAACCAAAAATCTTAAATTTGGACTCACCAGACCAAAGGACAGATTTCCACTGGTCTAATGTTCATTGCTCGTGTTTCTTGGCCCAAGCAAATCTCTTCTTCTTATTGGTGTCCTTTAGTAGTGGTTTCTTTGCAGCAATTCGAACATGAAGTCCTGTTTCACGCAGTATCCTCTGAACAGTTTGTTGAGATGTGTCTGTTACTGCTGAGGCTGGTAACTGTAATGCACGTATTCTGTAGCAGAGGGAACTCTGGGTTTTCCATTCCTGTGGCAGTCCTCAAGAGAACCAGTTTCATTATACTGCTTGATGGTTTTTGCAACTGCACTTGAAGAAACTTTCAAAGTTCCTGAAGTGTTCCTGATTGTCTGACCTTCACGTCTTAAATTAATGATGGACTGTCATTTCTCTTGGCTTATTTGAGCTGTTCTTGCCATAATATTGGCTTGGTCTTTTACCAAATAGGACTATCTTCTGTATACCACCCCTACCTTGGCACAACATAACTGAATGGCTCAAATGCATTAAGAAGGAAAGAAATTCCACAAATTAACTTTTAAGTAGGCCCACCTGTTAATTGAAATGCATTCCAGGTGACTACCTCATGAAGCTGGTTGAGAGAATGCCAAGAGTGTGCAAAGCTGTCATCAAGGCAAATTTTATGATTTTTATGTCCCAAAATACTTTGTTATGACCATCCTTCATCAATCATTACAGGGTAAATCTGATAAGATTACAGCTAATGCCACTTTGGGATTTGTTGAAGACCGATTCAAAGCACTGGAATTGAAATTTATGCAATCGGTGGGCTAAACGTTCAATAATAGAGATGTCCAATTTAAATAACAGAATAGAATAGATAGTTCAAAACATTCTATTTATTAATTTACCTACACTATCTTTCAAAAGTTTGGGGTCACTTAGAAATGTCCTTGTTTTTGAAAGAAAAGCTAATTTTTTGTCCATTAAAATAACATAAAATTGATCAGAAATACAGTGTAGATATTGTTAATGTTGAAAATGACTATTGTAGCTGGTAACGTCTGATTTTTAATGGAATATCTACATAGGCATACAGAGGCCCATTTTCAGCAACCATCACTCCTGTGTTCCAATGGCACATTGTGTTAGCTAATCCAAGTTTATCATTTTAAAAGGCTAATTGATCATTAGAAAACCCTTTTGCAATTATGTTAGCACAGCTGAAAACGGTTGTTCTGATTAAAGAAGCAATACAACTGGTCTTCTTTAGACTAGTTGAGTATCTGGAGCATCAACATTTGTGAGTTCGATTACAGGCTCAAAATGACCAGAAGCAAAGACCTTCCTTCTGAAACTCGTCAGTCTATTCTTGTTCTGAGAAATGAAGGCTATTCTCTGTTTGAGAGAACGAGAGGTTTTACCTACATAATACAGCCCACATGGACGTTCAATCATGCAGATAACATGGGTGGTGGAGCACGTAATAATGTAACTTATTTGGAACCGTTTTCCTGTATGTGGGTGGCAGAAATATTCACACTCATATTGTAGCACTGTGCACTGTGCACAACCTCTGTATTTATACAGTGGTTCTTCCTTTAAAAGTTGCGCCATACTGCAGCACAGCTTGTGGCGTGCTGCGTAATTGTATGGCACATTAGAGTGCACAACGTCATATTATTTTATTGTCAGCCATTGTTACCATCAATGCTAGTTTGACCATGAGGGCATTTTTGAGAAGCTAAGTTATTGAAATGACATGGCGCTGTAGGCCTAAAAGTCCTGTTTACTGTAGCTGTTTTAGCATAACTTACTTATTGCCATAAAGGCCTACTTCAATATACAGTATATATTGAATTAATTTGTTTGTGCATGTCATCACACAGCACACAAGTCATCCATGTCTTTAAATACAGTCAAGCATTTTAGCTTCATGGCACTGTACAACGTGACCGGTCGAGAGTAGGCCTCGGCTACTAAGTGACTGCGAGTGAAGAGCAAAATAATCCTAACATTTACACACCCAAATTGTAGGCTAACCAATACGAAATGGAGATTCAGCTAAAATAAAAATCTGATTGATTTATCAAAACCAGTCCCCATGCTTGTCTCAAAGCAGCGTGAACAGTGCTGAAGTAGTTGACCACATGCGGGTAGGCTATTGCTTCAAATCCTATCATAACAATTGGATGACTTTGGGTGTTTCAGTAAGCAACAATTTGTTGCCGTCATTAGTCTACTTTATTCCAATATTTCTGTAATCCAGCGATATTTTTCCCCATAGTAAATCGTTATGGATCCATCCAGATGTGGTTAGAAAACACTGCATTTGTTGGGCTATGCAAAGAAATGGGAAAAGTGACATGCCTCTCAAACATCCATTAATACATTTAAAGTTCCAATGAATAAACCGCAACATGTCGGCTAAAGTGATTCAATTCACAAATGCATTTTGCTGTTTTTAATATTGTCTGTACTAGATACGTTAAACCGTTTTTTGCTAGTGTAATTATAATTAGTTTTGAAATTATTATAGTATTTGTTGTGCTGTTTATACTGTTAGAAAATGTGCTTAATTAAATTGAATAATATTATGGTGTTACTATTCCAAGAAAAACAAAATGGTATTTCATAGTAGCCTATTATGGCCCTGTACAACATAACCGGTCGGGAGTAGGTCTAGGCTACTAAGTGACTGCGAGTGATGAGCAAAATAATCCTAATATTTCTACACCCTAATTGTAGGCTAACCAATACCCAAACAGAGATTGAGTGAAAATAAAAATCTGATTGATTTATCCAGACCAGTAGTAACCAATCGGAAGAGGGGTAAATTGGCAGTTGTCATGGACCAATTTGCGACCTCTCCTGTATACAATAAGGGGTGGGTTCTTAAATTCAGCTGGCAAAACTGGGTCCGATGATAAACATGAAAGTGTTTCTTGACAGCATCTCCCACTTTGCGCGAATTCAAAGTATATTCCAGGCTGTATCACAACCAGCCGTGATTGGGAGTCCCATAGGGCAGAGCACAATTGGCACAGTGTCGTCCGGGTTAGGGTTTGGCCGGGGTAGGCCGTCATTGTAAATAAGAATTTGTTCTTAAATCAAATCAAATCAAACTTTGTTTGTCAAATGCATCCGAATACAACAAGTGTAGACCTTACCATGAAATGCTTACTTACAAGCCCTTAACCAACAGTGCAGTTCAAGAAAGAGTTAAGAAAATATTTACCAAATAAACTGAAGTAAAAATAATAAAAAGTGACACAATAAAATTAAAATAACGAGGTAATATACAGGGGGTACCGGTACAGAGTCAATGTGCAGGGTACAGGTTAGTCGAGGTAATTTGTACATGTAGGTAGGGGTGAGATGACTATGCATAGATAGTAAACAGCAAGTAGCAGCATTATAAAAAAAACAAATGGGGGGTGTCAATGTAAATAATCCAGTGGCCATTTTATTAATTTTTCAGCAGTCTTATGACTTGGGGGTAGAGGAGCCTTTTGATCCTAGACTTGACGCTCTGGTACCGCTTGCCGTGCGGTAGTAGAGAAAAAGGTCTATGACTTGGGTGACTGAAGACTAAGTACACACCCCTGAGGGGCCCCAGTGTTGAGGATCAGCGTAGCAGACGTGTTGTTGCCTACCCTTACCACCTGGGGCGGCCCGTCAGGAAGTCCAGGATCCAGTTACAAAGGGAGGTGTTTAGTCCCAGGGTCCTTAGCTTAGTGATGAGCTTTGTGGGCACTGTGGTGCTGAACGCTGAGCTGTAGTCAATGAACAACATTCTCACTTTTAACTGACTTGCCTACTTAAATAAAGGTTAAATCAATCAAAAAACATGTGGTGGTGAACATTACAGAGTGTACTTTAGCTCTAGTGTTTTTTTTTAGGTGTTATTCTCGTGTTAGCCTCTTCTTAGAAACCTATTGCGCATCTCCATTGCTTTTTCTAAATAGTCCTCTGTGGAGTGGCATATATGGCGCAGTTTAAAAAACTGGCTTATTGGAAGTCCTCTTTTTAATGGCTCGGGGTGGAAGCTGTCCCTCTGTAATAGAGTATTTCTGTCCATTTCTTTTCTGTACAGAGTTGTAAACAGGGTTCCATTTGATTTCTTAATCCACATGTATAAGTTTATGTACAAATTTAGTGACACATTCAATAGTGAATTTGAGATTGGGGTCAATGTCATTAAGTATTGCCATAATGTCTGACAGCTCTTCTCCCGTTCCTCCCCATTTGCAAATTTTTTTGTCAATATATCGATACTACTTCAGGATTTTATTGAAAAATAGACTTTAATTTTCATTGTTAATGTTCTTCAAAATGACCCACATAAAAGTTAGCATAGCTTGGAGCGAATGTGGAGCCCATTGATGTTCCATTCGCTTGGAGGTAGTATTCATCATCAAACCTGAAATAGTTACACGTCAAAACATATTCAGCAAGTTTTTAAGTGGGTATTTGTTAGTATCTCGGTTTCTCAAATTGTGAGATAGGGCTGACAGCCCCCATATGGGGAATGCTGTTATATAGACTCTCGACATCTACTGTAATGTGACCTGGTTCTCTCAAACAGAGAATTAGCGAATATGAAAGTTCAATCAGGAGAAAGGACAGGGATTATCCAGTCGCAGTACATTTTAATGACCAAAAACATGACATTTCTACCTTTTAGATTTTGTGGCATAGAGAAAGTCAAGATATCAGAAAGGGGAGGTGACATAAATAATACTCTGAGCAAAAGAGAATGTTTTGGGATTTTATCTAAAAAAACATCTCTAAAACCAACAACAAAAGCATCCCTGCCTTTCAAAACGTTGGTCTCATGCAAAGTGGAAATCAGTTACATTCCAGTGTGTATCAAATCAAATGTATTCATAAATGTTTTGGGATTTTAACCCTCCAGACATTATTCCCTAAAGGTCTTAATGATGAAATGCCCATGCATGTTATGTTGTAAATGTGAACATTAATTATTGCCACCACTTCAGATAACTCTGATGTTTTTTCTTGCACTGTATGAAAACTTACTTGATAGGTCGATGTCCTCATTGTGGTTTTACAAACTTGTTTTTATGCGTTTTATGTACACACTTTATTAGAATACTTATACATTTTTATATTTGGTGCAAATTATAAACACTCACAAAAATTCTGACGAAGGCCTTACATAAACTGGGTGGTTTGAGCTCTGAATGCTGATTGGCTGAAAGTCGTGGTAGACATTTATTTTTACTGCTCTAATAGCGTTCGTAACCAATTTATAATAGCAATAAGGCACTTCCACGGGCTAAGGGCTGTTCTTATGCACGTTGCGTCATGCATAAGAACAGCCCTTAGCCGTGGTTTATTGGCCATATACCACACCCCCTCATGCCATATTGCTTAAATATAGAGCAGTCATAATAGCAAGAGCAGTGTGCAGGTTAATTATTTTTTCTCATGTTATTCAACTGTTACCATGCACCTGCAACAAAGATATCTCAGATTTGCGAGTGTCTTTTGAATTTTGTATTATGAGAACTTTGAAATATAACAAAGCCATGTGATTCATGAGCCACTCTGTTTTGAATTGGTTAATTATTTTGTTACATATTGTATATTTCTACATATGGAGATAATTGACTTACACTGTAAGGTTTACTATAAAATATTACTCATATGTCTACTGTATATTTATGTTTACATAGGTGTGAATTGCCTCAGCATTTTGTTTTAAAATGTTTGCTCCAAAGAACTAAATAAAAATATTCAATTTAAAAAAAGAATCTGTAAAGTGAAACATGATTTTCCTGTTATAAATTTCAACATGCTTTGTAAAATGTTAAATAAAGTCTGAGCTGCTGCTAAAGTGTATTTTTTTATTTTGAGCCTGATGAGTGAGAACATAGAGGGTGGTTAGTTAGAGCAAGGCTTTTCTTCACTATATTCAAAACGGAAATAACCTACCTGACAGGAAACCTTGTGGTGGAGTGAAGTTACATACTTTACTTCAAACTTTTGACATCTTGCAAACCGTTGACAGCTTTGACATCTATGCCTCAGATTGAAAACCACACATAGGCTTACTGTTCTGACACATGTTTCCCCTCCATTCCATCTCTAAAACCAACAACAAAAGCATCCCTGCCTTTCAAAACGTTGGTCTCATGCAAAAGTGGAAATCAGTTACATTCCAGTGTGTACTGTTGTTTTGTACAGAACATCATGGGCTGTGGAAAAATGGTGCAACAACTTGCACCTGTGAACCTCTACATCCTGTGACTTCTTGTTTCTTACATCTGCCACTCATTTCTTTTAAATCACGCTGCTCTACAGTGTGCTGTTAATTCCCCCCATAATGTCTGATAGCTCTTCTCCTGTTCCTCCCCATATGCAAATAATTTTGTCAATATATCTAGACCACTTCAGGCTTTTACTGAAAAATAGACTTTAATTTTCATTGTTAATATTCTTCAAAATGACCCAACCAACACAGAATAAACAGCTTACTATGGTCAGAGCGTGACACTCTCGAAATCTACTGTAATGTGACCTGGTTTTCTCAAACAGAGAATTAGTGAACATGAAAGTTCAATCAGGAGAAAGGACAGGGATTATCCAGTCGCAGTACATTTTAATGACCAAAAACATGACATTTCTACCTTTAGATTTTGTGGCATAGAGAAAGTCAAGATATCAGACAGGGGAGGTGACATAAATAATACTCTGAGCAAAAGAGAATGTTTTGGGATTTCATCTAAAAAAACATCTCTAAAACCAACAACAAAAGCATCCCTGCCTTTCAAAATGTTGGTCTCATGCAAAAGTGGAAATCAGTTACATTCCAATGTGTATCAAATCAAATCAAATGTATTCATAAAGCCCTTCTTACATCAGCTGATATCTCAAAGTGCTGTACAGAAACCCAGCCTAAAACAGCAAGCAATGCAGGTGTAGAAGCACGGTGGCTAGGAAAAACTCCCTAGAAAGGCCAGAACCTAGGAAGAAACCTAGAGAGGAACCAGGCTATGAGGGCTGGCCAGTCCTCTTCTGGCTATGCTGGGTGGAGATTATAACAGAACATGGCCAAGATGTTCAAATGTTCATAGATGACCAGCAGGGTCAAATAATAATAATCACAGTGGTTGTCGAGGGTGCAACAGGTGGGCACCTCAGGAGTAAATGTCAGTTGGCTTTTCATAGCCGATCATTCAGAGTATCTCTACCGCTCCTGCTGTCTCTAGAGAGTTGAAAACAGCAGGTCTGGGACAGGTAGCACGTCCGGTGAACAGGTCAAGGGTTCCATAGCCGCAGGCAGAAGAGTTGGAACTGGAGCAGCACGGTCAGGTGGACTGGGGACAGCAAGGAGTCATCAGGCTAGGTAGTCCTGAGGCATGGTCCTAGGGCTCAGGTCCTCAAAGAGAGAGAGAGAAAGAAAGAAAGAAAGAAAGAAAGAGAGAGAGAAAGAGAGAGAGAATTAGAGAGAGCATACTTAAATTCACACAGGACACTGGATAAGACAGGAGAAGTACTCCAGATATAACAGACTGACCCTAGCCCACCGACACATAAACTACTGCAGCATATATACTGGAGGCTGAGACAGGAGGGGTCGGAGGACACTGTGGCCCCATTCGACGATACCCCCGGACAGGGCCCAACAGGCAGGATATAACCCCACCCACTTTGCCAAAGCACAGCCCCCACACCACTAGAGGGATATCTTCAACCTCCAACTTACCATCCTGAGACAAGGCTGAGTATAGCCCACAAAGATCTCCGCCACAACACAACCCAAGGGGGGGCGCCAACCCAGACAGGAAGATCACGTTAGTGACTCAACCCACTCAAGTGACGCACCCCTCCTAGGGACGGCATGGAAGAGCACCAGTAAGCCAGTGACTCAGCCCCTGTAATAGGGTTAGAGGCAGAGAATCCCAGTGGAGAGAGGGGAACCGGCCAGGCAGACAGCAAGGGCGGTTCTTTGCTCCAGTGCCTTTCCGTTCACCTTCACACTCCTGGGCCAGACTACACTCAATCATAGGACCTACTGAAGAGTTGAGTCTTCAATAAAGACTTAAAGGTTGAGACCGAGTCTGCGTCTCTCACATCGGTAGGCAGACCATTCCATAAAAATGGAGCTCTATAGGAGAAAGTCCTGCCTCTAGCTGTTTGCTTAGAAATTCTAGGGACAGTTAGGAGGCCTGCGTCTTGTGACCGTAGCGTACGTGTAGGTATGTACGGCAGGACCAAATCGGAAAGATTGGTAGGAGCAAGCCCATGTAATGCTTTGTAGGTTAGCAGTAAAACCTTGAAATCAGCCCTTGCCTTAATAGGAAGCCAGTGTAGAAAGGCTAGCACTGGAGTAATATGATCACATTTTTGGATTCTAGTCAAGATTCTAGCAGCCGTGTTTAGCACTAACTGAAGTTTATTTAGTGCTTTATCCGGATAGCCGGAAAGTAGAGCATTGCAGTAGTCTAACCTAGAAGTGACAAAAGCATTGATTAATTTTTCTGCATCATTTTTGGACAGAAAGTGTACTGTGTACAGAACATCACAGGCTGTGGAAAAATGTTGCGACAACTTGCACCTGTGAACCTCTACATCCTGTGACTTCTTGTTTCTTACATCTGCCACTCATTTCTTTTAAATCATGCTGCTCTACAGTGTGCTGTTAATTCCCTCCCCCCATCACAAGCTGTCTCTTCAGAAGATTTAAAAGCCATGCCCCTTGAAACTCATTGGCTGAATAGATATATGACCTAAGGAAATGATGTCATCATTACATTGTTTTTAGTATGAAAGCTGATGGGTAGAGACAAGATTTTAATTTGATTCCAGATTTAAATAATCTCGGAGACCAGGGTAAGAAACTAAACTATAATCTCATTTCACTATATATTTTTTTGTGAGTTTTAATGTATATTTTCAATATAATGAGTGTTACACTAGCACACTGAAAATACTATGAAATCAACATCAGAACGTTTCCCAATGTAGTTCATTTTTCTCTGATCATTTTGGCACCCATGAACAAGTACTGGACTGTGATGGCTTCTGTGGGTTCAAGGGTTGCAGTGGCTGTATAACCGACTGTTGTCTTCAAATTTACAGTATCACGGCCGGGGAATGGCTTCCAATAGCTGTAAAAGCAAAATTATTTCAAATGTTCTTTCCTGTCTTAACTACAAGACTGGAAAATTCATCATTGCAGAAAGCAAGAGAGTCGGCACTTTGTACAGAGTTATACAATTATCCATCATTGGATACCTTGTTGGGTAAGGAACTCAACAAATTAATTTCCACATTTTCAAGATGTATGCCCTTATAATGATCTAAGGGCATATTAAATGTTATTAATAAAATACAATCTAGTCCATATATTTGTTAGTTCACATAAACGTAACGTGTAAAATATATTACAATCAATATTTTTAACCCCTAGTAACCTCCACATTTTCTAAGCTCAAGCAGATGTTTTTGATCCTCATTGAGATAGCTATATTGTCCTCCTGGTCTACACAGGTATGTATTCCTGAGCAAGAAGTCCTACCAGGCCAAGGAGGAATCTATCCAGAGTGCTGTGATTACCAAACTGAAGGGAGTGGCGGTCACCAACACCGCAGAGTCCGGACAGATGGTGTGGGAGCCTGTGGACTATGTCATTCCACCCCAGGTCAGACTAACTACAATCCCATTTAAGTCTTTTGATGTTAATGTTTGGTCTTATTTCTATCTCATCCACTGTGCTTGACTGCTAGAATAAATATAATTATAAACTGGGTGGTTTGAGCCCTGAATGCAGCTTGGCTGAAAGCCTTGGTACTGTATATCAGACCGTATACCACGGGTATGACAAAATATTTATTTTTACTGTTCTAAATACATTGGTAACCAGTTTATAATAGCAATAAGGCACCTCGGGGGGGTTTTAGTTTATGGCCATTATAATAGCAATAACGCACTTCGGGGGTTTGTGGTATGTAGCCAACATACCACTGCTAATGGCTGCATTCAGGCACTCTGCGTTGCAGTGTGCTTAAGAACAGCCCTTAGTCATGGTATATTGGCCATATATCTCACCTCCTTGGGCCTTATTGCTAAAATATAATAAAAGCTGAGGCTGCGTTTCCAATGGTAACCGCCCCGTTCCACCCCCGTCACTCTCATCGTCAGAGAAAAAACTCTGTATCACATCTGTTGAATGTGTTTGTCTTTATGCACACATTTTTGTGGTCACCCTCCATTTTTCTCACTGTTAATCATGAATGGTGAAACGTCTATACAGCATCTGCATGCCAATATTTTATCTCAATTAATTTCATGAGAATATGCATTTAGATCTTCTTGAAACGAAGTTATGAAGCTTAAGATTTTTAGCTATCATGCAGATCCTTCCACCCAGCATTATATTTTTGATAAGCGTCAGTCTGGTATAATTTTGCCAAAATATATTCATTGATGAATATACTGTATAAGTTTCAAGTAGATTGATGAACAAAGATACTGTAAGTCAAAACATTGCATTCAAGGAAAAAAAGTTGGTAAAGCTGCAATGGGTAAAATTGATAAAAAATACTCAGACAGGAACACAGACAGACAGACATATAAACTCACAGACAGGCATGTTTCCCTCTCTCTCTATTCTCTAATCTCCATCTCTCTCTTCTCTCTCTCTCTCCCACCTTCCTTCTGTATCCCGCTCTTTGCCTGCCTCTGTCTCTCTCTACCTCCTCTTTATCCCCCTCCTTCTCTTCTCTTCTCTCTCCTTCACCCTTCTTTCACCCCCTCCACCCTCTCCCCCTCTCCCTTCTTCTCTCTCCCTCTTTCTCTCTCCTCCTCCCTCCCTCCTCCCTCCCTCCTTCACCATCTCCCTCTCTCTCCCCTCTCCTGCAGTCACCTACTTCTCTCTCTCTGCCTCCTCCCGTATCCATTCTCTCTCTGTCCTTATTTCCCTCACTCCCCCTCTTCTCATTTATCTCCCTCTCCCTCCTCACTCTCCTCTTTCCCACCTCTCCAGATAGGATATTGATGCATACATAAATACACTGCATTCAAAGCAATAAAGTTGGTGATAAAGCTGCAATGGGGGTAAAAGACTCAGACAGACATACAGACTTATCCACTCACAGAGTTTGAGTTTTCCCCCAATTATCCAATTATGTGGATCCCCAATTATTTGTTTTGCCTTGAATGCAATGTATTCACTTATACCCAGATGCATATCTATGCTTCAATATCCTGTCTGTGGAGGTGGGAGAGAGTAGAGAGAGGTGTAGGTGTATGTGCGTTAAGTAGATTGACACACAGATAAGTCAATACATTGCATTCAAGGCAAAAAAGTTGGTGATAAAGCTGCAATGGGTATATTGATGAAAGACTCGGACAGACAGACAGGCAGGCAGGCAGAGTATTTCACCAATATAACCATTGCAGCTTTATCACTAACTTTTCTTGCCTTGAATGCAATGCATTGATTAATGCATCAATACATTGATGCATATCTTTTCGCTTTGAATATAATGTATTGACTTATGTGTCGTGTCTCGTGATCTATATTCTTCTGCAAATGCGTGCCACACTGACACTTATCAGTTGATACCAGGCTTGTTTAACACTCTTTAATTTTTTCCTATAGGGTGAAGCAGTTTTTTTCATTGTTACCAATTTTATAGAGACACCTAACCAGAAGTTGGGCAACTGTGCTGAGGTAAGGGAATTCCCTTTCATTGCTTTGTGTTGTCACCTTTAATCACCCTTTAAAAGTCCAATATATACTGTATTTGGTCTGTATTTGTTAAACCATACCATTTGGTTTGGTATTGTTTCACAGAGCCCTGATGTGCCGGATGGCCACTGTAAGGGAGATAAAGACTGTGCAAAGGGAGAGTCAGTGAAAGCTGGCCATGGTAGCAATTTTTGAAGACTCAAATTGAATTGAAACAAATTGAAACAAGAAATTATATATACTATCTCCTTTACTCTTCACAAACATAAAATATAATTTTCTGTAGGATTTAGGACAGGCCGCTGCTTGAGAGACAACGGGAAATCCAGTGGTACGTGTGAGATATATAGCTGGTGCCCCATTGAGAGTTACCACCAATCACAGTAAGTGTGTCATGATATGACAAAATCTAATGAAAATATTTTGCATTCTACCAGGAAATGGCTTGCTCTCAGTCTTTTTCATGTGTGTATTTTGTGTAATTTCCCTTAAGTTTTGTTTTGGAGTGTCACCGAGGGCTTCATAGGAGCATTGCCGATAATCACTGGAGTGTAACAAAGGGGAAAAAACGGAGCAACTCGAGTCTGATTGTCACCCCCCCTCGAGAGAATGCAAATATTCCCATTGGTTCACCGCAGATTGAAGCCTGTGGTTAAGGCCTTGCAGAAGCAGCAAAATCCAAAACTATTAACGGAGACAAAACTAACAATATCATACCTGTGTTGAAGTCCCAAGACCAAATAGAAGATAACAAAGCAAAAGCAATAGTATTCAGAAAACACCTACACAATGTCCACTCTTGCCGCAATGACCCTCACTTTGACCAAGAATGGAAAACATTGTTGATAGAGAAGTACAGAAAACAATATTTACCTCACACCTGACACTTACCTCTCTCCCGACACCAGTAGACCAGTAGGCTCGATCCTAGGCCCCATGCTTTTCTCAATTTACATCAACAACATAGCTCAGGCAGTAGGAAGCTCTCTCATTAATTTATATGCAGATGATAAAGTCTTATACTCAGCTGGCCCCTTAAACGCTCTACAACAAAGCTTTCTTAGTGTCCACCAAGCTTTCTCTGCCCTTAACATTATTCTTAACACCTCCAGAACAAAGGTCATGTGGTTTGGTAAGAAGAATGCCCCTCTCCCACTGGTGTGATTACTACCTGAGGGTTTAGAGCTTGAGGTAGTCACCACTGTCCTTCTCTTAGCACATATCAAATCTGCAGGCTAAAGTTAAATCTAGACTTGGTTTCTTCTATCGTAATCGTTCCTCTTTCACCCCAGCTGCCAAACTAACCCTGATTCAGATGACCATCCTACCCATGCTAGATGACGGAGACATAATTTATAGATTGGCAGGTAAGGGTGCTCTCGAGCGACTAGATGTTCTTTACCATTCGGCCATCAGATTTGCCACCAATGCTCCTTATAGGACACATCACTGCACTCTATACTCCTTTGTAAACTGGTCATCTCTGGATACCCGTTGAAGCCCCACTGGTTGATGCTTATTTATAAAACCCTCTTAGGCCTCTTTCCCCCCTATCTGAGATACAGTACATACTGCAGCCCTCATCCTCCACATACAACACCCGTTCTGCCAGTCACATTCTGTTAAATGTCCCCAAAACACACACATCCCTGGGTCGCTCCTCTTTTCAGTTCGCTGCAGCTAGCGACTGGGATGAGCTGTAAAAACACTCAAACTGGATAGTTTTATCTCCATCTCGTCATTCAAAGACTCAATCATGGACACTCTTACTGACAGTTGTGGCTGCTTTGTATGATGTATTGTTATCTCTACATCCTTGCCTTTGTGCTGTTGTCTGTGCCCAATAATGTTTGTACCATGTTTTGTGCTGCTACCATATTGTGCTGCTGCCATGTTGTGTTGCTACAATGTTGTTGTCATGTGGTGTTGTTACCATGCTGTGTGTGATGTGTTTCTGCCATGATATGTTGTTGTCTTAGGTCTCTCTTTATGTAGTGTTGTGGTGTCTCTCGTCATGATGTGTATTTTGTCCTATATTTTTATTATTAATCCCAGCCCCCGTCCCCGCAGGAGGCCTTTTGCCTTTTGGTAGGCCGTCATTGTAAATAAGAATGTGTTCTTAACTGACTTGCCTAGTTAAATAAAGTTTAAATAAATAGAAAAATCCACCCCGATCCGTCACTATCGAAGAAACTAAGATCCATCTGAATTTAAAAAATAATCGAAACATCTGGGGTAGAAAACATTGACAGCACCATCAATAAACAAGCACCCAATGAATACCTACACCACCTTTCCAACCTCTTGCAACCTCTTGCACCTCATGTCTCACCCACGGCCACTTCCTCCTGCCTTGGAAATCTGCAGTTGTTATAATGATTCACAAACCTGATAAAGACCCATACAACATCACAAGCTACAGACCAGTCAGCCTCCTCAGCCATGTTAGAAAGCTGTTTGAGAGAGTACTCATCCAAAGACTGAGCAGCCACACTGAGGAAATGGGCCTTCTTGGAGTCCATCAGGCTGGCGTCAAAAAAACAAGATCAACTACAGATAAGACTTTCAGAAGAAATTCTCCAAAATTTAAAGAAAACATTTTTTACCCTGGCCGTCTTCTTAGATATAGAAAAGGCATTCGACAAGATGTGGCATAATGAGTTGTGCTATCGACTTGCAGACTCCAATCTTAAACTACCACCTTCCATCAAAAACATCAACACCAGCTTCCTCCACAACCGCACAAATAAAGTAAAGGCTTCCACAGCAATATCCCCACCATTTACCCCTGAAGCAGGTGTCCCAAAGGGAGCAGTCCTATGGCATTCCTGCTATATATATTAGACATCTATTAACCTCCATCCACCATAGGTCAAGTTTCACAGTTTGCTGACAACCTCTGCTACTGGTCCAGCTCCAAATGTCCTCAACTTGCTGCCAAAAAACTTGAGCAGTCTATTCAAGAGTTAGAGACATGGTCTAACATGTGGTGCGTAAAGTTGAAACCCACAAAAGACTTAATGTGTCCTCTTTACAAGAAGCACCATCCAAAAAACAAAGAAACCCATTGAACTCAAGCTTTATGGCAAATTAATACATTTAGAAAAAGTGGCTAAATTCCTTGGCGTCACCTTTCAGAAGAACATGCACTGGACAACACATATCGCGAACATAAAGAGAGAGGGACGAAAAAGACTCAACCACTTAAAAACCATGTGCGGAAGAAAATATAGAAAATCACCTCAGACAGTGTTTAAAGTCTATATCAGCTACATCCGATCTTTCTTTAAATACGCCCTACCAGCCTGGATAACAGCCTCACCACAGCAGATGAATTGGCTACTGACAATCCAAAACATAGCAATAACAATGGCCTACAGACTACCAAAGTAAATCAGTAATCATTACACCCACAACATATCTGGATTCAGTCAATCATTGGTCAGAAGTTCATCAACAGATCCATCCATAGCCCATTATTGAAGGAAGCTGTGGAAGAGGCCAAATGGACCACAGACACCCCCATGTCCAAAATGCTCCAAGGTTGAAACTGACCCAACATATTCCACTATCCCCGACATAGCCGTGCACAACTGACTCCAATCACACATTACAATATGTTATTTTATACATACATTTTATTTTTAAATATACAATTACAGTTTATTTATTTTCTTTTTCTTGTTCTATCCAATTTAGAGATATCTAACCCTTCCCCCTACCACCTAGCCTTACTCTAATCCGGTTCGTATCCTCTTCCACCCCTCACCCAACCGCCACCCCTTACCTTAACAAGGGTCCGTATCCTACACACACACAGGCACATACACGCACGCACACACGCACATACATACATACATACATACATACACACATACACACATACACACACACACACACACACACACACACACACACACACACACACACACACACACACACACACACACACACACACACACACACACATGAGCATGTGTACACAGTAGTAATCTTCCTTCCCTTTCATGTCTTCAGGGATGGACATAAACGCATGTCTATTTTAAGAGAAGCTGAGAACTTCACCATCTTCATAAAGAATTTCATCCGATTTCCCAAATTCAGTTTCTCAAAGTAAGTTATCTATGTTAAAAACACATACAAAATAGACAGACCGATGGATTTCTGCCAGAGTTTTCTTCAAATGTTTAAATGTATAAACTAGAGCTGGAGTCTTTTACTCGGTTAATATGAAGTATTTCAGAGTGTTTACTTTCTGCAATTTGATATGAAAACATTTATCTTTAAAATGTTTCACCCAATTAACAGGGCCAATGTTCAGGACACAGCTGACAAATACCATCTGAAGAAATGTCACTATGATGAGCTCCTTGAACCCTACTGCCCCATATTTCGCCTGGGAGACATTGTTTACCAGACTGGACACAGCTTTCAGGACATGGTTTTGAGGGTCAGTTTTCACAATTGAAAAGTGTATTTGTTGTTGTTATTGATGATGACGTTGATAAGGATGAGGATGTTTTTTTCAATTACTTTAAGCAGTTAAATGTAGACTCTGTAAGATGTGCATACCATCAAAGAGTAAGCCACCAACAAAATACATAAATCATGTAAATAGAGCATTTCGCTATCAATACTCTCTCTCTCTCTCCAGGGTGGTTCAATTGGAATTCTGATTAAGTGGAAGTGTGACCTTGACAGAGATCACTCAGAATGCAAGCCCCGGTACAACTTTACTCGCATTGACATTAATGGGTCCAGAGAGTCCACAGGATTCAACTTCAGGTGACACACATTTGCGCGCACACACACACACACACACACACACACACACACACACACACACACACACACACGCACACGCACACGCACACGCACACGCACACGCACACGCACACGCACACTCACACACACATGAACACACACACAAGAAGTTGACAAATAATACTTAATTTGAAGTCCTACTTCAATCTTCCACATTTTTGGTACTCTCATAACAGACATGCTCGGTATTACAAAAATGAGTCTGGAGAAGTCTACCGAACACAATTCAAAGTGTATGGCATACGCATCAACATCATGGTGCATGGAAAGGTATGAGAAATATGTCTTATTATATGGCTTTTCAGGATGAATGCATCTATTTTGTTTCCTGATGTTTTGATTCCCATATTGTTACTTTCTTCTATTTTCTACTACAGGCTGGAAAGTTCTGTATCATTCCCACCGTTATCAATATAGGCTCAGGACTAGCTTGTATTGGTGGTGTAAGTATTATTCAACAGACCTGCACATACCTGTACAGTCAAAACAATACTTTCAGATTAACTTGTTTTAAAAAAAAGATGACATTCGTATTGAGACAATACTTATCAATTTCACAGAAGAGGCTGGTGGTCTGTAATGTCTGGAATGGTAGAAATGGAATGGTAGACGTTCCATTTATTCCATTACAGTCATTCCAATTGTCACGCCCTGACCTTAGAGAGACTTTTTATTTCTCTATTTGGTTAGGTCAGGGTGTGATTTGGGTGGGCATTCTAGTTTGTCTATTTCTTTGTTGGCCGGGTATGGTTCCCAATCAGAGGCAGCTGTCTATTGTTGTCTCTGATTGGGGATCATACTTAGGCAGCTCTTTTTCCCACCTTCAGTTGTGGGATCTTGTTTGTGTGTTGTTGCTTTCTGCACTGCATATAGCTTTACATTCGTTTTCTTATTTTGTTGTTTTTCGGTGTCATTTTGAATAAAGAAAAAATGTACGCCTACCACGCTGCACCTTGGTCTCATTCTAACGACGGACGTAACAGAAGATCCCACCACCAAAGGACCAAGCAGCGTGGCCAGGAGGAGCAGACATCCTGGACGTGGGAGGATATATTAGACGGTAAAGGATCCTGGACGTGGGAGGAGATCCAGGCCGGAAAGGATCGCCTTCCATGGGAGCAGGTGGAGGCATGGAGAGAGGAACGGCGACGAAACCAGGAATCAAGGATATGACGCAAGCACGAGAGGCAGCCCCAAATTTTGGGGGGGGGCTGCACACGGGGTGGTTGGCGGAGCCAGGTTTCAGACCAGAGCCAACTCCCCGCACTCGCTTTAAGGAGCGTGTGACCGTTCAGGCACCATGTTTTGCGGAGATACGCAATGTGTCTCCAGTGCGCATGCACAGCCCGGTGCGTTCTGTGCCAGCTCCTTGCACTTACCGTGCAAAATTGAGCAAACAGCCAGGACGGGTTGTGCCAGCTCAGCGCTCCTGTTCTCCAGTACGCCTCCTCGGTCCAGGATATCCTGCGCCGGCTCTACGCACTGTGTCGCCAGTGCGCCTTCACAGCCCAGTGCGTCCTGTGCCAGTGCCCCGCACTTCCCGGGCTAAAGTGAGCATCCAGCCAGGACGGGTTGTGCCAACTCTACGCAGGGTATCTCCAGTGCGCCTGCACAGCCCAGTGCGTCCTGTGTCAGCGCCCCGCACTTGCCGGGCTAAAGTGAGCATCCAGCCAGGACGAGTTGTGCCAGTTCTACGCTCCAGTCCTCCAGTGCACCTCCACGGTCCAGTATATCCTGTGCCAGCTCCATGCACCCGGCCTCCAGTGCGTGTCTCCAGCCTAGTACGTCCTGTGCCTGCTCCACGCACAAAGCCAGTGATGATCCATGGCCCAAAGCCTTCAGTGATGATCCATGGCCCGAAGCCTCCAGTGATGATCCATGGCACAAAGCCTGCAGTGATGATCCATGGCCCGACGCCTCCAGTGATGATCCATGGCCCGAAGCCTGCAGTGATGATCCATGGCCCGAAGCCTCCAGTGATGATCCATGGCCCGAAGCCTCCAGTGATGATCCATGGCCCAAAGCCTCCAGTGATGATCCATGGCCCGAAGCCTCCAGTGATGATCCATGGCACGAAGCCTGCAGTGACGGTCCACGGTCCGGAACCTCCTGAGACAGTCCACAGTCCAGAGCCTCCAGCGACGATCTGCAGTCCAGAGCCTCCAGCGGCGGTCTGCAGTCCAGAGCCTCCAGCGGCGGTCTGCAGTCCAGAGCCTCCAGCGGCGGTCTGCAGTCCAGAGCCTCCAGCGGGGGTTCCCAGTCCAGAGCCTCCGGCGATGATCCACGGTCCGGTTCCTCCGGCAACGATTCACGGTCCGGAGTCTTCGGCGACGATCCACGTCCGGTTCCACGGAAGCGGAGAGATCAGCGTGCGGAGCGGGGGCTACGTCCCGAACCGGAGCCGCCACCGAGGATAGATGCCCACCTGGACCCCCCCCTATAGAGTCAGGTTTTGCGGCCGGTGTCCGCACCTTTGGGGGGGGGGGGGGGGGGGGGGGGGGGTGTACTGTCATGCCCCGACCTTAGAGAGCCTTTTTATTTCTCTATTTGGTTAAGTCAGGGTGTGATTTGGGTGGGCATTCTAGTTTGTCTATTTCTTTGTTGGCCGGGTATGGTTCCCAATCAGAGGCAGCTGTCTATCGTTGTCTCTGATTGGGGATCATACTTAGGCAGCCCTTTTTCCCACCTTGAGTTGTGGGATCTGTTTGTGTGTAGTTGCTTTCTGCACTGCATATAGCTTTACGTTCGTTTTCTTATTTTGTTGTTTTTCGGTGTCATTTTGAATAAAGAAAAAATGTACGCCTACCACGCTGCACCTTGGTCTCATTCTAAAGACGGACGTAACACCAATGACCCCGTCCTCCTCTAGCTCCTCCCACCAGCCTCCTCTGTAATACAGGTATATAGTATATTCTCTATATTTTATTGTTTTATATTATATATGTTCATGGGCCTCGTTTTGTTGCAGGGGACCTGGCTCTGTGACTGGATTCTTCTATACCTGATGAAAAAGAGGGAGTTCTATAAGGACTGGAAGTTTGAAAACGTCAAGAAGTATGGCATTTACAATAAATATTTGCCTGAGTTACAATTTTTTTTCCTGGTAACAGAGATTAAGAGACTCTTGTTATAAAATGTAATGTTCATTCACACTCCCCCTTCTACAGGAAAGACAGAAACCTTTCTGACATCACAGAACAATATAACGGTTCTAAAGAGGATACAAAACAAACCCCAGAAGAACAACTGGTCACTGACGTATCAACTGTGCTTTAACACTATGGCAGCAGCTCACTGACCTATCACCAGAGGTTTAATCATGACAGCAGCTCACTTAGCCGTACCTAAAGAAGCTGGTTGAGAGAATGCCAAGATTGTGCAAAGCTGTCATCAATGCAAAGGGTGGCTACTTTGAAGAACCTCAAATATAAAATACATTTTGATTTGTTTAACACTTTTTTGGTTACTACATGATTGCATATGTGTTATTTCATAGTTCTGATGTCTTCACTATTATTTTACAATGTAGAAAATAGTCAAAATAAAGAAAAACCTTTGAATGAGTAGGTGTGTCCACATTTTTGACTGGTACTGTACATACAAAGGTTCAGTATATAACACCATAAAGTATCATATGCTAATGAACTTGACAGTTTTGCCATGCATGCTTACTCTATCTATCTAGAATCAAGACTAGACAAGAAATGAGTGAATGAGCAAACTGGTATTTTTTACTGTCTTGTCTGGTCACTGATCACTTGTGAGGTAACACCTTAAGACATACTTTCTGGGTGAGTTCAAATCTCAGATATCATTATTTTAGCTGAATTAGTTAACGATGATGGCATATCAATAGACTACATATGAAGATATAGTGTTAGATTAAGATATTCACGTAACATTTCAGGTATCAATACTAAGCTATTTAAATTAGGATAGGATGAACTTTAATGTTTTATTTTTTATTTTATTTTTCCAGAACAACAGCAATGCCATCCATCTTGTCTAGTGAGTGAGTGGGAGGAGCAGGACAGACAACATCTTCCTCCCCTTTATCTAACCCCAAGCCTAACAACAGTGTACCACACCCAAAGGACTAGACCCCAATGAACACCCAAATGAACTGGACCAACCACTTATCAGCGAGACAAGTCCTGATAAGGAGTCTACCACATAAGTTGATGTGCCCTCTTGAAGAGAGGTGCTACATTTTGGTACTCATTTCTTACAGACTCATACACAAGAGCAACATAATAAGTAATTAACTTAACATCTCTTTAACAATGTGACAATGTTGTGATAAGGTCAGTGGAAGTTAGGCGTCTAAATGGCAGGTAATCCAAAAAGAAGACAAAAAGGCGGCCAGTTGGATACAAAAACATACTTTAAAAAATATTATGCAACTATTTGCTGTATTGATGTATTTTTAAGTATTATATACTTTATATTTTACTGTTTGTGAAACACTAAAAGTTAAGTCCTGTATAAAAAATGTCTAAGATTCAACTTAATTTGATTAAATCTAGAACTGTTAATCTTTCTGTTTAGTTACTTTCATTGATCAGGTCTTAGTGTTAAACATGGCTTTATGTATTTGATCACTTTACATTTTTATCCACTTTAGCAGGAATTGTTGAGCACAGTGCTCATTCCACTAGCACTAACTGGGGGTTAAGCTGCAAGCATTGTAGCTTGATGTTTATGACTCTGTCAAGAGTGGTGCGCAGGTGCTAACTAATCAAATCAAACTATATTTGTCACATGCGCCGAATACAACAAGTGTAGACCTTACCGTGAAATGCTTACTTACAAGCCCTTAACCAACAGTGCAGTTAAAAAAGAGTTAAGACAACTTTTACCAAATAAACTAAAGTAAAAAATTATAAAAAGTTACAGAATAAAATAACAATAACAATAACAAGGCTATATACAGGGGGTACCGGTACCGAGTCAATGTGTGGGGGTACAGGTTAGTTGAGGTAATTTGTACATGTAGGTAGGGGTGAAGTGACTATGCATAGATAATAAACAGTGAGTAGCAGCAGTTTACAAAACAATTAGGGGGGGGGGGGGGGGGGGGGGGTGTCAATGTAAATAGTCCGATGGCCATTTGATTAATTGTTAAGCAGTCTTATGGCTTGGGGGTAGAAGCTGTTAAGTAGCCTTTTGGTCCTAGACTTGGGTGACTGAAGTCTCTGACCATTTTTGGGCTTTCCTCTGACACCGCCTATTATATAGGTCCTTGATGATGGCAGGAAGCTTGGCCCCAGTGATGTACTGGGCCGTACGCACTACTCTCTGTAGCGCCTTACGGTCAGATGCTGAGCAGTTGCCATACCAGGCGGTGATGCAACCGGTCAGGATGCTCTCAATGGTGCATCTGTATAACTTTGGATCTGGGGACCCATGCCGAATCTTTTCAGTCTCCTGAGGGGGAAAAGGTGTTGTCGTGCCCTCTTCATGACTGCCTTGGTGTGTTTGGATCATGATAATTCATTGGTGATGTGGACACCAAGGAACTTGAAACTCTCAACCCGCTCCACTACAGACCCGTTGATGTTTTCCTGTAGTCCACGATCAGCTCCTTTGTCTTGCTCACATTGAGGGAGCGGTTGTTGTCCTGGCACCACGCTGCCAGGCCTCTGACCTCCTCCCTATAGGCCGTCTCATCGTTGTCGGTCATCAGGCCTACCACTGTTGTGTCGTCAGCAAACTTAATGATGGTGTTGGAGTCGTGTTTGGCCATGCAGTCATGGGTGAACAGGGAGTACAGGAGGGGACTAAGTACTAACCCTTGAGGGGCCCCAGTGTTGAGGATCAGCGTAGCAGACGTGTTGTTTCTTACCCTTACCACCTGGGGCGGCCCGTCAGGAAGTCCAGGATCCAGTTGCAGAGGGAGGTGTTTAGTCCCAGGGTCCTTAGCTTAGTGATGAGCTTCGTGGGCACTATGGTGTTGAATACTGAGCTGTAGTCAATGAACAGCATTCTCACATAGGTGAGAATGGATGGTCTCATTATTGAAAGTACATTTTCTGGACGGTTTTGATATCCATTCATCATGATCCATTGCACCTCATAGCATAACAAACAGTTTGATACTAATATAGAAATGTTCTTTTCGGTCTTCAAACATGCATACAACATTGAGTAAAAGTATTTTTTTTAAACACAATTACCCACAATTCTTTGAAAACAGAGCCACATGGCAAGTTGTTGGAAGAACTTCAAATTCTTAAGTAGATTGAAAATATTATGAAAATTGAGTAAGTTAAACACAATTTTCCTCGTCGTTTTTACACACAAATAGTTGTTTAGATTATACATTTATCTTATGTTGAATTCATTTTTTTTTGGGGGGGGGGGGGGTGTTGATTGAACAAGTGAAGTAGAGTAAAGTACTAATTATATTCAAGTAAAGATGTCAAAATAATTATATTTTCAAGTACAATTTACTGATCACCTCAATAATTATTTTACAGTGCACATGTATATACTAATCAGAGTAGATCACCCTATTCAATTACATTACACTCAAAAGTCAAAGCGTGTTTCAGCCAACGCTGCCTGTGGAGGACTTTTTTGGTATTTTTGGCATTTTATTAGGATCCCCATTAGCTGTTGCAAAAGCAGCAGCAACTCTTCCTGGGCCACACAAAACTTGAAGTGTTACACAATACAGAACATTAATAGACAAGAACAGTCGAAACATTCCAGAAATGCATCCTGCTGTAATGTTATTAATTCAATAGGCTCATCTGCTCTAATTAAGGATTCAAAGCAAAGCTGTTTATAACATGTGTAATTTTGGTGCTATATACTGTATTTCAGAAAAAATACAGATGGACTTCTGATATTAACTAAAGACCAGAATTTGGAGGAAACCAAGACATTTGACATGGAACGTTTGTTTGCGGCAGCTTCAAAAGGAGACGAAATCAAACTAAATGGGCTACTACAGCATCTTGAAGTTACCAATAAACATCTCACTGACCCAGAGTTCAAATGTGAGACAGAGAGAGAAAGTGTCTCATTTTCATTCTTGGTCAGAAATCTAACAATGCTCAAGGGCAAATGCTAGAACTACCCATTAAATACGGCTGGTATATATTGTTCATAACTGATTTATTGATTGCTTGATTGATTGGCATTTCTCTGTAGATCAGACAGCCCTGCATGTGGCCATAGAGAGAAAGAGCTTTGACTTTGGGGAGTTGCTGGTACAGAAAATAACAGATGTTCAGGCCAAAGCCAGTGGAGACTTCTTCCAGCTCCATAGAAGGCTGGGATTCTATTTTGGTTAGTACTAAGTAATAAGTAAACCTTTATTTGCTTCGGTTTTAGTTTAGTTTGAGACACAGCAAGTTTTTTGAATCACAAACACTATCCCTACTCATGTCGGTACTTTCGCTCTACCCGATTTCGGTTCCAAGATGGCGTAGCAGTCGTACGTCTGTTTTGTCTTGTCCCGCCCCGTCCCATGTATATATAGTTTTCTTTGTATATATTTAGTATATATTTTTTATCTCAATTTACATCTACGGACTGAACAACCCGCCTCACCCAAAGTGGTACGGATCTGCTATTTTTTTACACTTTAGAACTGGAACCCCCATCAGAAGCTAGCCAGCTAACTAGCTACTAGCTAGTAGTCAGTTAGCCACTGCTAGCGGTCATCACCGTTAACTCGGACATCAGCCAGCCTCAGCCCGGTCAATTCCTGCCAGTCTGCACAGTGCGATATCAACCCAGAGCATATCGGACTGCTTTTTCTCTACCACATCTCCGGATTCCTACCGCAAGCTCTGAACCTTTACACCGGATCATCGCAGCTAACTAGCTGCTATCGGAGTGGCTACTCCTGGCTAACGTCTCTGTACCGAAGCAAGCACCAGTTAGGCTGGAGCTAGCCTCGAGCTAGGCCCATCTCCAAGCTAGCCGAAGAGCTCCATCAGCCAATTCTTGGGCTACAATACCTATTCTGCCAATTGGCCTGGACCCTATTACTGACGACACGGAGCCCCGCCGATCCATCACGACTGATCTTATTTCACTGTAGAGCCTCCAGCCCTGCTTAATATGCCTTAGCTAGCCCTTTTGTTCCACCCCCCACAAATGCAGTAACCTCACCTGGATTAAATGGTGCCTCTAGAGACAAAACCTCTCTCATCGTCACTCAATGCCTAGGTTTACCTCCACTGTACTCACATCCTACCATACCCTTGTCTGTACATTATGCCTTGAATCTATTCTTCCGCGCCCAGAAATCTGCTCCTTTTGCTTTCTGTTCTGAACGTACTAGACAAACAGTTCTTATAGCCTTTAGCCATACCCTTATCCTACTCCTCCTCTGTTCCTATGGTGATGTAGAGGTTAACCCAGGCCCTGCAGCCCCTAGCTCCACTCCCATTCCCCAGGCGCTCTCATTTGTTGACTTCTGTAACTGTAAAAGCCTTGGTTTCATGCATGTTAACATTAGAAGCCTCCTCCCTAAGTTTGTTTTATTCACTGCTTTAGCACACTCCGCCAACTCGGATGTCCTAGCCGTGTCTGAATCCTGGCTTAGAAAGGCCACCAAAAATCCTGAAATTTCCATCTCTAACTATAACATTTTCTGACAAGATAGAACTGCAAAAAGGGGAGGAGTTGAAATCTACTACAGAGATAGCCTGCAGAGTTCTGTCATACTATCCAGGTCTGTGCCCAAACAATTCGAGCTTCTACTTTTAAAAATCCACCTTTCCAGAAACAAGTCTCTCACCGTTGCCGCTTCTTATAGACCCCCTAGCTGTGCCCTGGACACCATATGTGAATTGATTTCCCCCCATCTATCTTCAGTTCGTACTGTTAGGTGACCTAAACTGGGACATGCTTAACACCCCGGCCATCCTACAATCTAAACTAGATGCCCTCAATCTCAGACAAATTATCAAGGATCCTACCAGGTACAACCCTAAATCCGTAAACATAGGCAACCTCATAGATATTATCCTGACCAACTTGCCCTCTAAATAAACCTCTGCTGTCTTCTACCAGGATCTCAGCGATCACTGCCTCATTGCCTGCGTGCGTAATGGGTCCGCGGTCAAACGACCACCCCTCATCACTGTCAAACGCTCCCTAAAACATTTCAGCGAGCAGGCCTTTCTAATCGACCTGGCCTGGGTATCCTGGAACGATATTGACCTCATCCCGTCAGTAGAGGATGCCTGGTTGCTCTTTAAAAGTGCTTTCCTCACCATCTTAATAAGCATGCCCCAATCAAAAAATGTAGAACTAAGAACAGATATAGCCCTTGTTTCACCCCAGACCTGACTGCCCGTGACCAGCACAAAAACATCCTGTGGCATTCTGCATCGAATAGCCCCCGCGATATGCAACTTTTTAGGGAAGTCAGGAACCAATATACACAGTCAGTTAGGAAAGCTAAGGCTAGCTTTTTCAAACAGAAATTTGCATCCTGTAGCACTAATTCCAAAAAGTTTTGGGACACTGTAAAGTCCATGGAGAATAAGAGCACCTCCTCCCAGCTGCCCACTGCATTGAGGATAGGAAACACTGTCACCACCAATAAATCTACGATTATCGATAATTTCAATAAGCATTTTTCTACGGCTGGCCATGCTCTCCACCTGGCTATCCTTACCCCAGCCAACATCTCAGCACCCCTTGCAGCAACTTGCCCAAGCCCCCCCCTCCGCTTCTCTTTCACCCAAATCCAGACAGCTGATGTTCTGAAAGAGCTGCAAAATCAGGATCCTTACAAATCAGCTGGGCTAGACAATCTGGACCCTCTTCTAAAATTATCACCCGAAATTGTTGCAACCCCTATTACTAGCCTATTCAACCTCTCCTTCGTATCGTATCCCCAAAGATTGGAAAGCTGCCGCGGTCATGCCCTCTTCAAAGGAGGAGACACTCTAGACCCAAACTGTTATAGACCTATATCCATCCTGCCCTGCCTTTCTAAAATCTTCGAAAGCCAAGTTAACAAACAGATCACCGACCATTTCGAATCCCACCGTACCTTCTCCACTACGCAATCTGGTTTCAGAGCTGGTCATGGGTGCACCTCAGCCATGCTCAAGGTCCAAAACGATATCATAACCGCCATCGATAAAAGACAGTACTGTGCAGCTGTCTTCATCGACCTGGCCAAGGCTTTCGACTCTGTCAATCACCGCATTCTTATCGGCAGACTCAATAGCCTTGGTTTCTCAAATGACTGCCTCGCCTGGTTCACCAACTACTTCTCAGATAGAGTTCAGTGTGTCAAATCGGAGGGCCTGTTGTCTGGACCTCTGACAGTCTCTTTGGGGATGCCACAGGGTTAAATTCTCGGGCCGACTCTTTTCTCTGTGTATATCAATGATGTCGCTCTTGCTTCTTGTGATTCTCTGATCCACCTCTACGCAGACGACACCATTCTGTATACATCTGGCCCTTCTTTGGACACTGTGCTAACAAACATTCCAAATGAGCTTCAATGCCATACAACACTCCTTCCGTGGCCTCCAACTGATTTTAAATGCCAGTAAAACTAAGTGCATACTCTTCAACTGATTGCTGCCCGCACCCTCCCGCCCGACTAGCATCACTACTCTGGATGGTTCTGACTTAGAATATGTGGACAACTACAAATACCTAGGTGTCTGGTTAGACTGTAAACTCTCCTTCCAGACTCACATTAAGCATCGCCAATCCAAAATGAAGTCTAGAATCGGCTTCCTATTTCGCAACAAAGCCTCCTTCACTCATGCTGCCAAACATACTCTCGTAAAACTGACTACCCTACCGATCCCTGACTTCGGCGATGTCATTTACAAAATAGCCTCCAACACGCTACTCAGCAAACTGGATGTAATCTATCACAGTGCCATCTGTTTTGTCACCAAGCCCCATATACTACCCACCACTGTGATCTGTATGCTCTCGTTGGCTGGCCCTCACCACATATTTGTCGCCAAACCCACTGGCTCAAGGTCATACATAAGTCTATGCTAGGTAAAGCCCCGCCTTATCTCAGCTCACTGGTCACCATAGCAACACCCACCCGTAGCACGCGCTCCAGCAGGTATATCTCACTGGTCATCCCGAAATCCAACACCTCCTTTGGCCGCCTATCCATCCAGTTCTCTGCTGCCAATGACTGGAACGAATTGCAAAAATCACTGAAGCTGGAGTCTTATATCTCCCTCTCTAACTTTAGGCATCAGCTGTCAGAGCAGCTTACCGATCACTGTACCTGTACACAGCCAATCTGTAAAGCACACCCAACTACCTCATCCCCATATTGTTATTTATCCTCTTGCTCTTTTGCACCCCAGAATCTCTACCTGCACATCATCATCTGCACATCTATCACTCCAGTGTTAATGCTAAATTGTAATTATTTCGCCTCTATGGCCTATTTATTGCCTTACCTCCCTACTCTACTACATTTGCACACACTATACATAGATTTTTATTTTGTGTTATTGACTGTACGTTTGTTTATGTGTAACTCTGTGTTGTTGTTTTTGTCGCACTGCTTTGCTTTATCTTGGCCAGGTTGCAGTTGTAAATGAGAACTTGTTCTCAACTGGCCTACCTGGTTAAATAAAAGTGAAATAAAAAAACAATAATAAACCCCACAGGTATGCTTCCTCTGTCTCTGGCTGCCTGCACCAACCAACTGGACATGGTGTCCTTCCTCATAGACAACCCATAACAGACAAAGACTCCCAGGGGAACACAGTCCTGCACGCGTTGGTGGCCACTGCAGACAACACCCAGAAAACAGAGCTACTAAACAGAACCAATGTGAGGCCACAGGTTCTTTCTCTGGCCCTCGTCTGGATAAACTTGCTCTACTAATAATCAAGTGAAATCCTTTTGACATGTAAATATTAGCTTTTTAAGTTGAATTCATTCTACCAATTCGGTGCCTTTTGAGAAGTGTAACATGGTAAAAAAATAAAAATATTTCACCTAATTTGAACATAAAGAGCAAATAAATGTTCAACTTAATATATATATTCTTCATATCTCAAGAGGTTAAATAAAAAATAAACTATAGTAAGAGCATATTAAGTGCCAAATAAAGTAACAAGCTTGACTGTAGCAGGGTTGACGATTTCTTCCTAAATCAGACATAAATCCCCTTGTGAAAGGGGGAGTGGAAGCTTACTATGTGCAACAGGGAGTGGCAATTGAATGCAAGCTTCATAAAAAAATGACATTGTTAAAACAATTCTAGCCTGTCTATCTATGTATGGGTAACAGGGTTGAAGTGTTATTTTCGACCCGCTCAGTTCTCCACCAGTTCTCCGCTCAGTTCTCCACCGCTCAGTTCTCCAAAAAGAGTAGAACCAGCTCACCTGCTTTTACTCTATGATTTATGTCACGCCCTGACCGTAGAGAGCTTTTTATGTCTCTATTTTGGTTTGGTCAGTGTGTGATTTGGGTGGGCATTCTATGTTCATTTTCTATGTTTTGTATTTCTTTGTTGTTTGGCCGGTGTGGTTCTCAATCAGAGGCAGCTGTCTATCGTTGTCTCTGATTGAGAACCATACTTAGGTACCTTTTTCCCACATGGTTTTTGTGGGTAGTTGTTTTCTGTTTAGTTTGGTTACCTTACAGAACTGTTCGTTTGTCTCTTTGTTATTTTTGTTCGTAGTGTTCTGAGTTAAATAAAAATCATGAACACATACGACGCTGCGCTTTGGTCCACTCCTCATTCTTCATCAGACGAGCGTGACAGAACTGCCCACCAAAAGAGGACCAAGCAGCTTGGTTACCTGGAGAGTTGGACATGGGAGGAAATCCTGGAAGGCAAGGGACCCTGGGGACAGACGAGAGAACATCGCCGTCCTGAGGAGTTTGGCACACGAGGAGTTTGGCTCAGTCAGATTGTAGACCTGAGCACACTCCCCGTGCTTACCGGGTGGAGCGTCGTACTGGTCAGGCACCGTGTTATGCGGTGGAGCACACGGTGTCTCCAGTGCACGTTCACAGCCCGGTACGCTACATCGCAGCTCCTCGCATCGGCCGGGCTAGAGTGGGCATCGAGCCAGGAGGGATGGTGCCGGCTCAGCGCATCTGGTCTCCAGTGCGTCTCCTCGGCTCGGGTTATCCTGCGCCAGCCCTACGCACTGTGTCCCCGGTTCGCCAGCACAACCCAGTGCGGCCTGTTCTAGCTCCCCGCACTTGCCGGGCAACAGGGGGTATCCAGCCAGGACGAGTTGTGCTAGCTCTGCGCTCGGGACCGCCAGTGCGCCTCCACGGCCCAGTGTATCCGGTACCTCGGCCAAGGACAAGGCCTCCTGCATGTCTCCCCAGCCTGGTGAGTCCTGTGCCTGTGTTAAGAACTAATCCTCCTGCATGTCTCCCCAGCCTGGTGAGTCCTGTGTCTGCTCCCAGAGCCAGGCCTCCTGTGTGTCTCTCCACTCCAGTGATGATCCATGGCAAGAAGTCTCCAGTGGTGATCCATGGCACGAAGCCTCCAGTGGTGATCCATGGTAATGAAGCCTCCAGTGATGATCCATCGCAAGAAGCCTCCAGTTATGATCCATGGCACAAAGCCTCCAGTGATGATCCATGGCAAGAAGCCTCCAGTTGTGATCCATGGCACGAAGCCTCCAGTGGTGATCCATGGCACGAAGCCTCCAGTGATGATTCATGGCACGAAGCCTCCAGTGATGATCCATGGCACGAAGCCTCCAGTGGTGATCATGGCACAAAGCCTCCAGTGGTGATCCATGGCACGAAGCCTCCAGTGATGATCCATGGCAAGAAGCCTCCAGTGATGATCCATGGCAAGAAGCCGCCAGGGGTGAGACATGGCCCGGAGCCTCCAGAGTCGCCCGGAGCCTCCAGAGTCGCCCTCCAGCCCGGAGCCTCCAGAGTCGCCCTCCAGCCCGGAGCCTCCAGAGTTGCCCTCCAGCCCGGAGCCTCCAGAGTCGCCTTCCAGCCCGGAGCCTCCAGAGGCGCCCTTCAGTGTATGTAACAGGGTTGACCTTAAAATGAGGGACAGACATAAATAAATCACTAATCACATTAAATAAATAATAATCTTCAGAAAATACTTTTTCAAAGCAACAAAATAACTTGGGCTTTACAATAATGGTGAAACTTGGATACATTTTGTGATTGAGTGGGTTAAAATCTTCCTAGAAGTGACACATGGTTGACGGAGGGAGATGTCAAAACGCATAAAACATTTTGGTCTACAGTATATTAAATGGCACCTAATTTAATATAACAGGCTTTTACAATTCAATTTTGGTGCACAATGTCCATTTAAAATATCAAACGGAAGGAAAAAACACTTTCATGGAACAACCCATATACAGTGTGTTCTCAGTGTCCTCAGTGTGACTTTTTAAAAATGTCCACCCGTTTGCCCTAGAATCGTCTTGACATTCTGGGGACAGACTCTTCACAGACTTCTCTGTGAAGTGTGATTTACATGGTATACCTGGGCATCTTCACCACTGTGTGCTCCTACAGAAAGGAAGGACAGGTGAGTATCTTACTGACCAAAGATTCCCCAAAAAACTAACCCATGACAATATTTTTTCTATAACATTTATTTTCTCACAGATACACAATTTCATTTTGCGTTTTCTTTGCCAAATACTGTATTTATCAAAGACTTCAATGGTTTCACCAAATTATCTCTTAGGCTGACATTTGCAAACCTCCATTTCCTGTTGAGGATACACCACTTGACTACCTGCAATTCGTTGGTGAGCTCATCAGTGTCATAGGAGCAGTCTACGTCTTCTGGAGAGGGGTGAGAATGTGTGATTTATAAGCATTACAAAATGAATGCACTAAGTGTAAGTGACTCTGGATAAGAGCATTTCCTAATGATTAAAATGTAATGTAAATGGCACCAACTCTATTTCTAATGCTTAGCACAGAAGAAGATGCCAAGTGATGTTCTCTGTTCTCCCATTGTTTCCTGTGGGGAGTTCTCCTCACGGTGTGTGTAGTGTTGTAAAGCTGTGGGTGTAGGGCATATGTGGGGCCCCTGGTGCTCTCTCTGGCCCTTGCCTGGATCAACCTCCTCTACTGCTCCAAAGGCTCCAAACATCATGATGCAACATTTTAGAGTTTAGGCCGGAAGCTTTGAAGAGGTTCATTAACAATTAATTTGTAGATTTTAAGTGAACGCTTTCTCTCTCTCTCATCTCAGATGATCTTTTGCTTTATTGTTGTTTTTTCTGCAGGTATATCGATTTTCTCCATTTAACATATTGTTTCCCCACAGCAACATTTTGAATCTTTTCCATGTGTAGCTGTTGTGACCCTGATAGAGGAGTCCTCATTTGTCAAAACTCATGGGAATTGGACACTGGCCAGAAATACACCCCATCATGTCCACGTAGTCTGGGAGTTGGTGGTTAAAGCCTACAAGAAACCAACCTTCAACAACCTTCAGTTTACCACTGTCATGACTTTACTTTCATTAATCTGATGACTGTTATTTATTTAATCCACTAACTATGTTTAATTGTTACCCGATTAAATTAATCATGTAACAATTAACTCATTAGGATTTGAGGCATCACGGAAGAGGTTGTTTAGAGTTACCATCTCCCGAATTAAACTCTAAGGTCTTTACCTATTACACTGATAAACAGTCATCTTATTAATTATTACCTCTTATATCATCATTCTAAACAATCGTAACCTTCTTGGATCTGCAAAAACCCCAGCCTTGCTCATTATTCAGTACTACACAAATTGGTTTAATTATTTATTTACTAGCTAACTAAATAATAACACAGAATACACACACACACTTACTACATGAGACAAAGGTCCCTAGCGGACTGACACAATATGGCATTTTACCCAACGAGAGAGAGAGACTTATACTTTGCACACAAACCACCGCCCGTTTGGAATAAAAAATCATGAATGTATTTACTTGTGAGTGCCTTTGTTCGTCGTGTAGTCCTGAACAGAACTACAGAGTTCACTCTTCCATTCGCTTCTGAAGCTGCTTATTTGAAGATAAGCCAGCTGTGCCGATGGTTCCAGTGGGGTGATGAGAGTAGCGTACGGTGACTTGAGACTCGTAGTAGGATGGGATGGTTTGAAGAGTTTGAGATATTTGACTCAGGACAGCTAATCAGCTGTATCAGTGATTGTCTGAGAGGGGAGTTTGTCGCCTCTTCCTCCTCGTGTTGATAGTCAGGATTTAGACCACTTCAGACATGGGCTGCAGCTCCCTGTCTTTCCTGGTTCAAAGAAAGGTGAGTTTAATTCTTCACCTCATGTTGAAGTTCAAAGTTCCAACCATTTCAGACATGTACCTTCCCCTCCACGCATTTCTGGTCTAATGTTAATTTCGTTACCAAAGCTTTTTATGCACTCTGGCCTTAGGGGATGGCTCTGTTCATCTGACACGCTCTTCTGACCTCACTCGGGGTGTAGCTACTTAATGTGTAAAGGATATGATAAGTTATCTCTTATGACTCCTAAAATCACAGTCATATCTTAACAACAATACTTTCATCATTGTTCATATCATATGCACAACATATTGGATGGACATTTGACAGATAAAGGGGGTATCCTTTCCAAGTTACAGTATTTCGTCCATACAGTTTTTAATGACATCACAAAATGAAAAACAATATGACATTAGTTTTCTACATCTCCCCACTGACCATTCCCCACATTCTTTATGTTAGAATTATTGTTCCATTATCCACTTTTTGGACGTTAGAGTTTTGGGTGGGCAAATGTCTCTGGAGACAAAGGGACATTCCAATAGCCAATATTGGAGGGTAGAGAGATAGTCCTCTCCTGCTTAATTTACAGTGAGAGAAGGTCTGGTTATTGTCAGCTATTGCCAACCTGATCTGATCCATTGTGATACTCATAGTCATGACGCCATAATGGAACTTCAAGTTCACCATTGGCATAGGAGACCTGGAGTTCATGGAGCAGGTCCAGTACAAAGAGGTGTGTACATGAGATCTGTATTGTGAGACCTTTATTTTGATAGTGAGACTTTTATTAGATTTTCTGGCTCTGGGGTAAAGAGCAGGGCATGTGCTCATTTTATGTGTTATTTTATTTTTGTCCCGAGTAAGTTGTGTAGTACTCTGATTGAATTTAACCTTTGCGTCTTATACTGAAGTCGTCGTAGTGCCCCTGAATCATCATTCTTTATCATCGGCCTTACAGGTGTTTTACATTCTACTCATATCCTACATTGTGCTCACCTACGCCCACCATGCTTATCACTCTCATGGGAAAGACAGTGGAAAAGATTTCCAGAGAGCAAAAGCATCTGGCAACTACAGGTAACAAACCCACTGACGAGTCAGTCTGAAAGTGATTCTAAAAAGAAAATGGCTGACGATAATGAGTGTATAAAAATACATTACATGTATGTGCTTGTGTGTAAGCAAGTGACTTGCTTAGAAGTCTGGATTGGGTGTGTGTGTGTCCACAGAGAGCCTGTACTATCCTGGACCTGGAGAGCTACCTGCCCATGTGTCTGAAAGAGAAGCTGTGCTCAGGAGAGGTGCAGAAGAAAGGATCGTTGGCCGGAGATGAAAGTAGAATGTTTTTCAGATAAACCTCCTTGGGCTGATTTCCAGGCCAGAAATTAAGCCTAGTCCTGGACTAAAAAGCTATTTCAATGGAGATTCTCCATTACGCATTATTTTTACTCTAGAACTAGACTTAATCTTTGTCCGGGAAACCGGTCCCTTGAGTACCTTCCTATAGTAGGACAAAGGATAGCCTCGCGAGAATACGACACCTGGTTATACAAGTCAAAGTTTGGACACACCTACTCATTCAAAGGTTTTTCTTTATTTGTACTATTTTCTACATTGTAGGATAATAGTGAAGACATCAAAACTATGAAATAACACATATGGAATCATGTAGTAACCAAAATAATTTTATAAAAATAAAAATACATTTTATATTTGAGATTCTTCAAAGTAGCCACCCTTTGCCTTCCTGACAGCTTTGCACACTCTTGGAATTCTCTCAACCAGCTTCACCTAGAACGCTTTTCCAACAGTCTTGAAGAAGTTCCCACATATGCTGAGCACTTGTTGGCTGCTTTTCCTTCACTCTGCGGTCCAACTCATCCCGAACCATCTCAATTGGGTTGAGGTCGGGTGATTGTGGAGGCCAGGCCATCTGATGCAGCACTCCATCACTCTCCTTCTTGGTCAGATAGCCCTTACACAGCCTGGAGATGTGCTGGGTCATTGTCCTGTTGAAAAACAGATGATAGTCCCACTAATCGCAAACCAGATGGGATAGCGTATCGCTGCAGAATGCTGTGGTAGCCATGATAGTTAGTGTGCCTTGAATTCTAAATAAATCCCTGACAGTTTCACCAGCAAAGCACCCCCACACCATCACACCTCGTCCTCCATGCCTCACGGTGGGAACCACATATGCGGAGATCATCTGCTCACCTACTCTGTGTCTCACAAAGACACAGCGGTTAGAACCAAAAATCTCAAATTTGGACTCATCAGACCAAAGGACAGATTTCCACCGGTCTAATGTCAATTGCTCGTCTTTCTTGGCCCAAGCAAGTCTCTTCTTATTATTTGTGTCCTTTAGTAGTGGGTTCTTTGCAGCAATTCGACCATGAAGGCCTGATTCATTCCTCTGAACATGTGCCTGTTACTTGAACTCCGTGAAGCATTTATTTGGGCTGCAATTTCTGAGGCTGGTAACTCTAATGAACGTATCGTCTGCAGCAGAGGTAACTCTGGGTCTTGCTTTCCTGTCCTCGTGAGAGCCAGTTTCATCATAGCGCTTGATGGTTTTTGCGATTGCACTTGAAGAAACGTTAAAAAGTTATTGAAATTTTCCGCATTGACTGACCTTCATGTCTTAATGATAGACTGTCGTTTTTCTTTGCTTATTTGAGCTGTTCTTGCCATAATATGGACTTGGTCTTTTACCAAATAGGGCTATCTATTGCTGGGCTGATGAAACAGTGGATTAGGGTGGCAGGTAGCCTAGTGGTTAGAGCGTTGGACTAGTAACCGAAAGGTTGTGAGATCAAATCCCTGAACCGACAAGGTAAAAATCTGTCGTTCTGCCCCTGAACAAGGCAGTTCCTAGGCCACTGTTCCTAGGCTGTCATTGAAAATAAGAATTTGTTCTTAACCTGTCTAGGACTGGGGTGCCGCCCCCCCCCCCCCACTGAAAAGCCAGGGCGCGAAATTCAAAAAAAATATTTTTTTAAAATATTTAACTTTCACACATTAACAAGTCCAATACAGCTAATGAAAGATACAGATCGTGTGAATCCAGCCAACATGTCCGATTTTTAAAATGTTTTACAGGGAAGACACAATATGTAAATCTATTAGGTAAACACCTTAGCAAAAGAGACCATTTTTTCTTTGTCCACCAACACCACTAGCTATCACCAATTCGGCTAAACTAAGATATTGATAGCCACTAACCAAGAAAAAACCTCCTCAGATGACAGTCTGATAACATATTTATGGTATAGGATAGGTTTTGTTAGAAAAATGTGAATATTTCAGGTAGATATCACAGTTTACAATTGCACCCACCGTCACAAATCGACTAGAATAAATAGATAGAGCAACGTGTCTTACCTAATTTCTAATCATAAAACATTTCGTAAAAATACACAGCATACACTAATCGAAAGACACAGATCCTGTGAATACAGACAATATTTCAGATTTTCTAAGTGTCTTACAGCGAAAACACAATAAATCGTTATATTAGCATACCACATATGCAAACGTTACCCCAGCATTGATTCTAGCCAAAGAGCGCGATAACGTCAACATCGCCAAAAGATATTAATTTTTTCACTAACCTTCTCAGAATTCTTCAGATGACACTCCTGTAACATCATATTACAACATACATATACAGTTTGTTCGAAAATGTGGATATTTAGCCACCAAAATCGTGGTTATACAATGAGAAAAGTAGCCGAGCTGGTCAGAAAATGCCGTGCGCCATATTAGACAGTGATCTAGTCGTATACATAAATACTCATAAACGTGACTAAAAAATATAGGGTGGACAGCGATTGATAGACAATTTAATTCTTAATACAATCGCGGAATTACATTTTTTAAATTATCCTTACTTTTCAATACAGTTTGCGCCAAGCGAAGCTACGTCAAAAAAGATGGCGTCCTAAGCCACTAACATTTTTCGACAGAAACACGATTTATCATAATAAATTGTTCCTACTTTGAGCTGTTCTTCCATCAGAATCTTGGGCAAAGAATCCTTTCTTGGGTCTAATCGTCTTTTGGTCGAAAGCTGTCCTCTTGCCATGCAGAAACGCACATTGCGTTCGGCATGAACTGGAACGGTGCCCAGAGATTCACAGTGGCTCAGAAATAAATGTCCCAAAATCGCACTAAACGGATATAAATTGCTATAAAACGCTTTAAATTAACTACCTTATGATGTTTTTAACTCCTATAACGAGTAAAAATATGACCGGAGAAATATAACAGGCTACACTAATGCTAGGAAAAACAGTAGGTCGGTATCCTCCGCGCGCATGACGCACCTAGAAAAGAGGTCCTACCTACAGGATTTTTTCATTTATAGTGGCTGTGATTGGGCAATCGATACCATTCAAAGCGTCATCACGTAAAGGCATCCAGGGGAAGACGTAAGCAGTGTCCGTATACTAATAGGAATAACAGTGGCCTTAAAACTGACTCCAGAACAGGGGCCAAAATGTGTGAAATCTGACTCCATGTCAGGGAAATTGCTGTAGAATGAGTTCTGTTCCACTTAGAGACAAAATTTCAACGGCTATAGAAACTATAGACTGTTTTCTATCCAATAATAATAATAATATGCATATTGTACGATCAAGAAGTTTGTAGGAAGCCGTTTCAAAAATTACACGATTTCCATAAATAGTGACAACAGCACCCCCTAGCCTTAACAGGTTAACTGACTTGCCTAGCTAAATAAAGGTAAAAATATATATATTCTGTATACCACCAGTACCTTGTCACAACATAGCAGATTGGCTCACACGCATTAAGAAGGAAATCTTTTAACAAGGCACACCTGTTAATTTAAATGGATTCCAGGTGAATACCTCATGAAGCTGGTTGGGAGAATGCCAAAATTGTGCAAGGCTGTCATCAAGGCAAAGGAGGGCTACTTTGAAGAATATCAAATATATTTAGATTTTTTAACACTTTTTTGGTTACTACATGATTCCGTATGTGTTATTTCATAGTTTTGATGTCTTCACTATTATTCTACAATGTAGAAAATAGTACAAATAAAGAAATACCCTGGAATAAGTAGGTGTCCAAATTTTTGACCGGTACTGTATGTGAGATTATACAACAAGGTGGGTCTAATCCTGAACGCTGATTGGTTAAAATCGCATTCCAGCTGGTGTCTATCCCACAAATTACCACACAAATCTATGACGTTAAAATGCCTATTTACTCTGTTCCATCTTGCCTATTTACTCTGTTCCATCTGACTGCGCAATCCACTGTCTCATCAGCCCAGCAACTGTTAAACTTGATCTCCACTATAAAAAGCATCTCGACATGATCTCAATTTCTTTTAGACTAACATTTCATTTAAACAGGGGAGATGTGTATAAACTTTGCTATCTGTCTCTCCGACATTTGCAACATTGTTTCAATATTCAAATTCGATCTCCATCTGTCCCATAGTTATAAACGAGTCGGGACGAGACAGACAGGCAGCGTCTCTCAGGCAATCGAAATCATGAATCAGCTGGCATAATTTTTATGGATATATACAAAGAAATGTCCATTGAAAAGATGTCAAACGAAACGAAGTGCAGCTAGTTTGCAGTCTTTCCAGCTTCAGTTTGAAGTGATTGTGTTAGCTGTGTTGTTGGCTAGCTCCTCTGAACAACAGTGTCCTGAGCACATTTTCTGGGCCAGGTGAAATCGGGTCTCATTTGTTCATTGTCATGGATGTTTCCAAATAAATGTCAAGTGTAATAAATACCATTTAAAATAACACAAGCATATTGCTATTACATTGTTATAACTAACTTCTTTCTAAGCAGGGTTTCTCACACACCCAAGGACAGAGGGCTGACGTAAACCTTTCATAAAAACTGATAAGAAAAGGGTGCTTGGGTCCGCATTTCACGAGATAATAAGACACACACACGCATACCCAAGGACAGGGGGCTGACTACGCACACACAAAATCTCCTGTTTTAGCTGAACATTTGGTAACAAAGAACTTTTGCTATAAGACTCAGAAGGATGACGCCCAGCTCATCAGGACCAATCTGAGAAGACAACAACCTGTCCAGAACCAACCAAAGGACCAGAACTTCCAGACTCAACCTACTTTCTGTGTTGTATAAAATGTCTATGCATTCTGTTATCTGGGCTTTTTCTGGAGGTTCTCTATGAGCCGAAGGAACGAGACCGTATACGCTTGTACCAGATATCTTTACTCATAATTAAACTGTCGCTTGTCATACAATTTATCACCTTGTCTGAATCGATCCTTGACCGGCTCACCCTTCTCCATATCCAATTATCAACAGAAACTTGGTAAGCAGAGGATGGTTGTCTAGAGACCCGGTCCAGAGTGGTTGATTTGGGTGGGAGAGGGCGAGTTGGTGAAAGGACGGTTCACGGAGGACAGGTGAAATCTTTTGGGGGGGAGGACGACAGTTCTGCTCAACTCGGGAAACTGATCTTCTGGTCGACCATAAACAAGGTAAGCAAGACCTGTTAAATCAAACTTTGCATATTGTCGTATAGTTCTTCCAAATTTCGATCAGTGGTACCGAGTCTGGGTAAGAATTCTTGTTTAAATTTATGTGTATAGATGACATGTGAAGGACAGTGAAGTAAACATATGTGGCCATAATTTTGTTCCGATAGTCCGGCGGCGACCGGTCCGGCTGAGTCCGGTAAGGGATAAAATTGTGTTAGGGTTCCGATAGTCCGGCGGCGACCGGTCCGGCTGAGTCCGGTAAGGAACGATATTCCGATAGTCCGGCGGCGACCGGTCCGGCAGAGTCCGGTAAGGAATAGTTAAAGTTAAAAGAAATAGACTTATCCGATAGTCCGGCAGAGACCGGTAAGGAAGTCTTAGTCCTAAGTCCGGCGGCGACCGGTCCGATTAGATTCGGTAGGGAAATCTATTCCGATAGTCCGGCGGCGACCGGTCCGGCAGAGTCCGGTAAGGAATAGAATACTGTGTATTGTTTAATGACAAACGCTCCATGTACCAATAGGGTCGGATGTGTAAATGTCAACTGATTAATGTGTATTGTTTAATGACAAACGCTCCATGTACCAATAGGGTCGGATGTGTAAATGTCAACTGATTAATGTGTATTGTTTAATGACAAACGCTCCATGTACCAATAGGGTCGGATGTGTAAATGTCAACTGATTAATGTGTATTGTTTAATGACAAACGCTCCATGTACAAATAGGGTCGGATGTGTAAATGTCAACTGTTTAATGGATGTTGTTTAATGATGAACATTGCTAGTTAAAAATAGGATTCCGATAGTCTTAAAGTGTATAAGCCTCATCCAAAAGCCCGAATATTCGTTCGGTGAAGGATGTAGTTAAAGTGAACAGTGGTAAATGATAAAGTGGTAACTATTCTAAGTCCGGCTGAGACCGGTCCGACTGAGGTCGGTAAGGAATAAACTTAATTTGTGTTGTGATAAGACCTACTCAATAGTCCAGGCGGAGACCGGTAAGGAGTAGGTTTGAATTGTGTAGTGATAAGTGATAGCTATTCAATAAGTCCGGCTGAGACCGGTCCGACTGAGATCGGTAAGGAATAGGTTCAGAGTGTTTGAGAGATCTCTAATGTAATGTGTAAGTGTTGAAAGTATACTGATTAATGTGAAGTATTTTAAGTGATAAATATTGACTATATTGAATGAATGTCTAAATGATGTGTTTTAATGTGCTGATATAATCTGTTGGTTGCGCATTCCACAACGCCGTATAAATCAAATAATATATGTATAAAAATTCTGAATATACGAGGGAGGAGCTCTGAGATAAGACAGAGTACGTGTCTCCAAGAATTCATCACGGGTATTTACCAGTGACGGGCTAAGTATATTCAGATAGTCTAAATATAGTGATGAAATTTAATCAGATGTTTTAAAATATAGAGATAAAAGTTAAAATATAAAATACATGACAATATGACGACCCCAAATACTCCAAAGCTAAAATTCAATGATTTTCTAGATCAGAAAATACAGGACAGGTAAGGGGGAAAGGAACAGTGGAAGACTATAAAGAAGGTTTGGGAGGGATTGAAGTTGAGATAGACACAGGTAGGTTATCTAGGAGGGGGGCCGCCAAGCAGGGTCCAACTGAGTACGATGGAAGGCGGACTGAGAGAGGCAGTGCAGGAAGCTAGAGACAGGGAGGTAGAAAAGAATAAAAGTCATTTGTTTAAGAAGGAAAGGACCACCAAGAGAGGGAGGTCATATGCCCGCTCTTGATGTACACCAGATAGGTATGACTGATTATGTGAAAAAACTGACGGAACTTTCTGCAGCTCTCTCCAAACAGATTCACAAGGTCCGAGAGGGGGAGCTGCCAGGAGGCACGCCACCACTGAATGTAAAATGGTGACTGGGTGGGGATTAAAGTCCACAAGAGAAAGTGGCTGGAACCCAGGTGGACTGAACTGTACGAAGTGAAGGAGGTTACTTCACACTCAGTTCAGGTCAAAGGTAAATCAGGCGCACCTTGGCACCACCTCACACATTGCACTCTAGCTCCAATTCCTTACAGAAGTCAGAGTCGATTTGAGCGGCCTAAATTCGATTCCAAATTAAGACACTCCTGACTCAGGTGATGCGGCATCAAACTTCGCCTCCCCTGAAAAAGGAATCTCTCCCAGTTAGAGGGATATCTCCCTCCCTGGGCGAGATTAGGGATATCTGGCCCCTTATTTGTGATATTCCTCCACACACTCATAACTCTTAGAATAGTTGGGGGTGGAGAGCTGTACAGAGAATGGACAGAAGATGGCAGTATTGCAGCACTCAACGGTCTCCCAGCAAACGGGAGCCTGTTTGAATGCTGGTGACAGAAAAAACTTAGAACCAATTCGGAGTAGAGAGAATACATTTAATAACTTATTTAGGTTAAATTTACAGACTAATGATATTATTGTTATGGATTGGCTGACATGCGATATAAATTTAGCGAAGTATATGGTAAGTTTACACTTTGGAATGGAGAAAGTTGAGAAGTTGATTTTACTTATACGATAGTTTTGCTGCTAAACTTAGTTGGAGTAACTAGATGTTTTGCCTAGAGGCATGAATAAGACAGTCATTTTTGGTATCACCAGAGAATTCGAACAATAAGTAAACGTATTCTAAACGTGATCTGTTTTCATTATGGGGAACAAAGAACGACTCGCAACCTGGTATGGCTGGCATGAGAGTTTTTAAAGGGACAGTGTACGTTTATCACAGTTGTATGGTTAGTACATGAAACATCGGGGAAATTTAAAACGAATGATTTAAGGGTATTATCATAATTATTAGGTTTTGTTTTTGTGGTAAACGTTTTGGGTTAAGGGGTTTTCCGTGTTCCGAGAGACAAGATAATATTAGGTGTTTTACTTTCTGAGTTTTATTTAGACAAGGGACTTTGTTAAGATAAAGGGTTCTTTTGGTATGTCTAGATATGGTATGGAACACGAATGTAGGTGTAACCTTTTTGACCTCTTTTCGTTGCATTTTCCTGTGACTTGATCAATCACGGGGGGATGTAGTGAGAATAATGAAATTGTGGTCATTTGGGAATACTAGTTTTGAGGTAAATTGATATAATAGAGTTTATAACTCTTGACCATAATTGTAGTTTTAACCACAGAGGAGTCAGGATTCTGTTTTTAAACATTGGCTATGACGGTTTTGAATGGGCTGTTATTGAATTGGTTTGAACAGGAGATATTTTAAGCCTATAGGGCATGGAAATAAAAGTGATAGAGAGCTTATTAGTAAAGAAAGGAATTTATATGGTTAGCATTTGTTTTGGCCATAAGAAGATAGAGATAGGTTTATTAAGGTTATGTAAGGACTTTAGAGATTGACACTATAAGACATGTTGTTATTTTTAAATCCATTTGGGATAGATAAAGTCAAAACAGTGAGACACTTAGTTAATATTGCAAAAAAAACACATAGTTGTTATTGACTATTATTAGAAAAAGGCAGACAGATGGGTCTACCCCGCACTGTTGAGACCTTGAAGGTTTGAGAGTAGAGTGGGGAGGGTGGACCAGGAAATGAGCAAGGTAGACTGTGAAATAAGATAGGAGAGAAAGGGTTAACACATATAAGCAGCACAGATACATTTTAAAGTAGATAAGTCACTTGACAGATAATTAGTAAAGGATAGAATGGACACCCAAACCCAAGGGACAATTGGACATGTGGAAAAGTCATTATTTAGAGTAGGTAAGGTTGATACCTGGCCAGAGCCAGGTATCAAACGGGGGAGGGGTACATTGTGGTCTAGGATAGGATGGGGCCTATTGGATAATAAACTAATTAAAAATTAAAAATTCTAGCTAAAAAATAGACATAGAAGTTAAATATATAATCGGATAGAACAAATGAGAAACTGTTTGTTAACCAAACCTGTATGTCCAAGATTTTATGCATTGCAGGTGAATTAAAGGAGAAGGTGATTCACTCGACCTGGGGGCATATCGCACTTGGAGGGTGAGACACACTGACACTGCCGAATGATCACAGAGTTAAGGAGAAGAACCGTTACTAATAGAGTTCGGGGATCAACTCCTTAATGAAGAATTCCCTGCCCCCGACCTTTCCTCACTGTGTTTGTTCATAGAAGTGAAAGTGTTGCTTGATCTCTGGCTGATGATGTGTTCTCTGGGAGAGGATGGGGCTTTACAGGACTGCTTGTAGTCCTGAGCTGTCTGTTTAGGATACGATGGGGATGTTACCATCACAGTACTGCCAGAACCACCACCAGTTCCAACAGACCAGGTTCAGCCGGCCTCCTCCACCACTTCAAGACCAAGTCCCACGCCATCACCTGAACTCTACAATCTGGTATAGGTAATAAATGTAAAAGACATCTCAGATAGTGACCAATTGGGGACTGAAACTGGTTATGAGGGAAGGGAGAATATGTGGTTGACCTACAAAACACTTAATAAAAAGGACTGTGTCGTATGTGGACATGCCAGACCTATTCTGGCTGCTCACCCATTTGCCCTAAGTAAGGGGGAAGGTTGGATGTGCATATTGGAAAGTTTAAGCCAAATTCAACCCTGTGTAAAACTCTGAGTCTTGTGTTCCCAGAAGTCCATCCCCAGAAGACACCATGGGGGGTTAAGGCATATGGGGGATATTACAGCTGTAACACTGGTACAGGTAGAGGTATAGACTATGGGAGGTTCCCTACTGCTGCCTGCATCACTAATGTCACTATTAATTAGAGGTGTTGCTGATGTATGGTGGATGTGTGGACCTGCCAGGCGGTTGACCCCATTTTCAAAGGAGATTATCAGGGAACATGTGTTTTGGCCAGTCTGATAAACACCATTGCCTATTATTGAGGTTACAGCTAACCAACTTTTGGGAGCTGCACATGACAGAGGCTTGGGACCAACCCAGGAGACGGCAGAAACGTGACGCTCCTTGGTCCGAGGGTACAGATAACATTCACACCAACCTGTTGGGGGTCCCAATAGGGGTCCCCCACGAATTCCAGACATTAAACAGGAATGATGGCCTGTGGCATCTGATGCCCATCATTGGCCCAGCTATTGTTGATGCTAAACAAAATGCCTGGGTCAATTATATCTACTATAATTAATAATGATTTGTTAAATACACCCACACAGCACTTACAGGGATGGCTGAACAATTGGATGCTACCTCTCAAACCAGTAGACAAAATAGACTAGCACTGGACATGATTCTGGCCGACCAGGGAGGTGTATGTAAAATGTTTGGAACAGTGTTAGACGTTTGTCCCTAACAATACTAGTCCGGATGGGAGCATTTCAAAAGCTCTGAGTGGGTTGGCAAGGTTATCGGTGGAGGTGAGGGGTCTTGCAGGTGTGGAGGAGAGTGGACTGGTCCCTTGGCTGGGTGGTTGGTTTGGTAAGTGCACTGCAGTGATGATTACTGGATTTCTGACACTAGTTGTTGTTTTTCATTTCTGTGCTGCCTGTATCATACCTTGTTTGAAGAAGTATGTTACAGATGTGGAAAGGGCCTATGGTATGATGCCGCTGCTTGATGCTCCAGTTGGAGAGGCTGATACGAAATCAAGCTTCCGCAGGAGAGTGGGCCTGACAGAGGGGGACCCTTGGTTCGCTGTAGTTGATGTTGTCGAATGAATAAAAAGTGATGTTTGTCCTCCCTGTTGTGAAGGTTTGAAGTTCCCGGGTGGCGACGAGCCCACCTGGTACAGGTTGTATAGAGGGATGGACCTGAGGGTTTAACATGATCTAGCTTTTTATGTCACGTCTCTTTTGAGACGTGAAGAGAGGGAATCAAAACTTTTTCCTTCTGAAAAAGTTCCCTGTCTCTGCTTGTCTTAGCTATTTTTGTCACGTCTCTTTTGAGACGTGAAGAGAGGGAATTAAAACTTTCTCTCTGAGAAAGTTTCCCTGGTTGTTTACTTTTGCTTTTCTTACTCTTACCTAGTTTATGTCACGTCTCTTGTGAGACGTGAAGAGAGGGAATCAAAACTTTATCTTCTGATAAAGTTTACTCTAATTTTGCCATTTATAGCTTTTGTCCTAGCTTTAGTCACGTCTCTTATGAGACGTGAAGAGGGGGATTTGTAATAAATACCATTTAAAATAACACAAGCATATTGCTATTACATTGTTATAACTAACTTCTTTCTAAGCAGGGTTTCTCACACACCCAAGGACAGAGGGCTGACGTAAACCTTTCATAAAAACTGATAAGAAAAGGGTGCTTGGGTCCGCATTTCACGAGATAATAAGACACACACACGCATACCCAAGGACAGGGGGCTGACTACGCACACACAAAATCTCCTGTTTTAGCTGAACATTTGGTAACAAAGAACTTTTGCTATAAGACTCAGAAGGATGACGCCCAGCTCATCAGGACCAATCTGAGAAGACAACAACCTGTCCAGAACCAACCAAAGGACCAGAACTTCCAGACTCAACCTACTTTCTGTGTTGTATAAAATGTCTATGCATTCTGTTATCTGGGCTTTTTCTGGAGGTTCTCTATGAGCCGAAGGAACGAGACCGTATACGCTTGTACCAGATATCTTTACTCATAATTAAACTGTCGCTTGTCATACAATTTATCACCTTGTCTGAATCGATCCTTGACCGGCTCACCCTTCTCCATATCCAATTATCAACACAAGAAAACAGCTTATACAAATTCTAATGCAGCTACTTTGCTGTTATTCTGGCTGTACTTTTGAACATGACTAAGTTAGCCATAGTTGGCTAGCTAGCTAGCAAGGGATAAGAACGTTGCCAGTATGACAATGGAACATTCAGAACAAACGACTGGGTCCTGTCCATAGATAGGCAACCGGACTATATCTTATGGTAGGATGAAATAGTATGAATAAATTAATACAAATAAAGTTAATGAAAATATGTCAGTCATTATTTGAAGCTGGTGTTTGGATATATTGGCACGGTTTGCTGGTAACAAAAACCATGCCAATATATCCTCCAACCACCAGCTTCTCTGGCATTATCACTTAATTAGGCAATGGCTACAGTTGTTCTATTGTTGCAGGTGTGACCTTAAGTATTTTTATACATGTTTAGAGTTGAGGAAGTGAATTGGGAAAAATGACACACAGACCTGGGTATAGTCAAGGAGGATCCTGGTAACTGTGACATAATCAGACCACACCCTCGTGTGCCATCAGACAACGCCATAACAGGTATGGTGACAAACAGATCTGTAGAGCTAACAGAGGTTATTCCTCATCTGCTCAAATCCTTTATTCAAACTTGCAGGGAGATGGCTCTATCCTGAAAAGGTTTCGCTTGTCCACTCGCCGCAGCTCCACATCCATGAGCTCTGAAGTCTTGAGTTCATCCTACCTAACCTCACACACCCTAGACTGTGTTTTCGGACATGTTTGCATTGGTGTCTGTCAAATCTTACATTAGCACACCAACCATATGACTATTGGATATTATTTCTAGACTGTCAACAAATCCATAAAAAATGTATAATCAATGTTTAGGAATTATAAACAATTGGAAGTGTTTAACCTCATTCCATCCATGTATTGACATAGAAGTAGAATGACTATTAGAAATGTTTTTATATCCTTTGAAAATTCCCTGTTTCATAGACATCTCAAGCCTTGCTGTTACAAATAAAATAAACTGGAAATAAAAGGAATCAGTTTTGCAAACGCAAACTTTATTTTGGTTAGGGCGGAATGTTGGTGAAAAGCATAGTTCAAGGATAGGTAAACTGGAATAACACAACCACTGCCATATTTCCACTTATGTGGAGCAAAAACACTCACCAGCACCATTAATACATCACAGTCCCACATGCCGTTCCTACAACTGTCTAGAGGGCAGCAGACCACTCTTTTGTCACAACCTTAAAATAGCATGATTCTTTAAAACTAATACAAACCAACATGGCTAAAGAATGTTAGCATCCAAAATGGCACACTACTTTCGAAATAGTGCACTACTTTTGACTATGACCCTAGGTCAAGTCGTACACTATGTAGTGAACAGGGTGCCATTTCAGACATAATGTAACTAGGCTTTGGGCCATGGTTGAGGGGAAGGCTTGGTGACTTTGGTCAGTGATTCAGCAGCAACCGTTCAGACTCCCAACAGTGTCTGGAATCATTGTGGCACGTAAGCATGGACTTCTGTCCAGTATCAGTAGTTACAGTTAGAAGCTTGGTCCCCCCCAAAATGGATAGATGTGCACCACTGTGTAGTGTACACACGTGTGTGCGCAAGTATCTAGGCTTCACACCCTTTCTCTCGCACACACCCACTCAAACACACATACTATTTCATATGAAATGTCTCCGCTGGGCTTAATATAGAAAGTGTAACTAAACCTGACTTTCTCAGGCTGTAACATGGCTGTACAACATTATAGAACAGGTAAATCAGGTCAAATGGAACAACAGGTACATTGCTTGGTTCACTGCAGCAACAGTTGGTCCATTTCCACTACACAGATTTACAATCTCGCATTTCAAAAATCCATGACAACACATAAATAGGAACCTTTATTCCAATAGTACAACCCATACATCATTACTATACACACACACACACACTATTGTGTGTTCAGATTATAATTCAATAGCAGCTTCAAGGGCCAGGCACATCAGGAACACAACAGTAAGAGCCAAACAGAATCTAGCTACTGCCCTCAGGGAAGAAAGCTCAATCCATAACATTAAAGGTGCTACACAGAATGTCTCCCCTATGTGGACGCTAGGAGAATTGCAACAGCACTAGGCTGCATTCAAAACAAATGTACCATCTCCCCCGCAACATGGTTGCGCTTGAGCCTTTTACTTTCGGTTTTGGTCCGTCAGCTTCAGTTGTAAAAAACGTTTTTGTTATTAAAAAGATATTTCACAGCAATTTAGATGGTACAATAATTCCCTCCACTATTCAGTGCTTGTTTTTCTCACAAACTGAAAATGAGCGAACCGTGTAGAATTTTAGCAACCAGGAAATTAGAGCAATTTTTCCATTGGCTGCTTGACCCGATTTCCACACAGACAAAGTCAAAACAGATTTCCCATTTTGACAACAGATGCCGCTCTGGCGGGCAGGAAAGTAATACTGTGAAACACTATCATTCCCCTAGTACTGCAGATATATTATGGCAATTTTCTGAATGACAATGTAAAAAAAAAAAAAAAAAGGGGGAAAAAAAGTGTAGCGCCTTTAAGGCTACATAACCCCTATAAATAAAATTACCTCTATGACTTAACCTTTCCATCGCTTACTGAATGCAGCTAGTTGTGAGACATCAGTTTGCATTGTTTTGTGTCTGATCATATGCGTTACCTATGGCACCCATGTGGAAAAACCTATGGCTTCACGATGCAGTGTTCAAATAAATAAATTAGCTAAGAACTAAATTAGTGTAGTGTATTTGTCATGTAGAAACAACTAAAGAAACGTAGTCCAAAAACCATAGTTACAGCCCAGTGCCACACACACAAACCTATGAAACTCTGCTTAACACTATTCATACTTATTATCCTTTAAAAGGATGACTTTTACTTAGCAATTTAACAGTGGCCTTAAATGAAAACATATGCAGAAACAATTGCTAATATCATAACTATTTTCGATATAGGATGCTACGCCATGCACTGTTTGAGGAAATCCGGCATGGTGTAAGAAGTCAACATTTAAGGTAGAGGGTAACTAATATAACATTTAAGGCTTTTCCCCCAAGAGTTATCAGGGAGGAGGAAAGAGTAAGCCGTTACCCAAATTAAACTGAGGAAAAACGCAGCATGCTAGACCCATAGAAATATCATTACTTACAAGTAAATATATCTCTATGGCTAGACCCATCTACTAGCATGAGGAGGTAACCTGCATTTAAAATAACTGGACTGAACCTCGGTTCTCCTTTCTAGGTAGTACAGAGACAATACACAGTTAGGGTTAGGCTAGCAAGTGAAGGAAGAGGGGTATCCCAATAAGCAAGCTAGATCTACTCAGTTTTCTGAAGCGAACCAGCTTCTGTTAGCGTCACATTCCAGCTGTCTTCAGCCGTACTACGACAGTGGATATTGCTCGTACACCTGCCACTAATTCTAGCAGGCTTGTAACTGCACGTTGCACATGGCTAGTCGAATGTCAAACTTTTCATTAAGACTCAGTTGACCAAAGTTACCTCGCTAACTCTTCAAACCTGCTTCATAGGATACTCCTCAGCTTACCAGAACCCCCACAGACAGGTAAAGATCCACAAGGAATCCATTCACTTGTTTACAGTAGTATAGTGGTGAAACAAATAAATATTTTAACCCTCTGGTATGTTCGGTTGTACTTGCACACTTGCAAGTGATCAATTTGATCTATGCACACACAGACAATTCCTTTCAAGATCAGGGGATTGATCCTACTGGGTTCACATTATTCAAAAGACAATTAATGTTTTTCCCAAAGGGATGTTTTGTTCCTTTTGTAAATGTTTAGCATGACATTTCGATTCTCCAAGCCCTCATACTGAAAACGTCACTGGAGAAATTCAAGTAAAGACAATTTAATTTAAGGAACAGAACAAGGTAGGGATAATAAAAAACACTAAAAACGACTTCAAAAGTACTCCGTCTTAAGGTCTTATCACACACAAGAGGACGGGACAAAATGGTTGTAGCAGTACCTTACTCTATATGGGGAGAGATTGAAGTAAGAATATACTCAGACATGAACCTGATTCATATTAGCATACAAAAATACCCATTCAAATGTAAACATAGGCCAGGAAATAACAACCCATTTTCAGCCACTGCATTGGCAGCTTTAAGGCCACTAATGTTGTAAAAGGGCATGGTTGGTTCCATGACAACCTGGGCATAACTGGTAATTATTATGTGGAAAGGAAGTAGCCCTACTAGGTTCTCTACTTAGTCCTAGATCACAATAGAGTATTCCAGAAAATACTACAAGAAGCAGATGTCCATGTTGTGGTATGAGTAAGTATTCTTCATCATTGGAATAACAATCAAAAACCCTTCATCTGGCACTAAGGTTTAACAGATACCTTTAAGGGCTGAGGACCTACTTTTAAAACATAAGTCAGCGATTGAACATTGAGAGCAGGAGCAACCGACTAGGGAGAACATTCAATTGATCACTTGCAAGAACTCTACAACATGTGGACACCTGATTACAATCTTGAATCATTCACCAACCATGACACACAACTGGTGAGGTGAAGACTGCTATCCATCTATCTATAGCCTGGGTGGTGAGCGGGGATATTTCTACCGTTGCCTAGCTCTGGGCCCTGGGCTGGAGCTCTACCCATGGGGGGCCTGTGCATCTTCCCCATGGCACCTGGGTTATGCTGGAACGTCTGGAAATCCCCAGCCAGGTAATCAGACACGTTCTGCTTCATCAGCTTGGTCTGACCCGAACCTGGGAACCCGGGTCTGGCTCCTGGTCGGTACTGTGATCCTGGTGTGCTGCAGTCTATGGAGGCCCCTGACGGGCCCCCCTGGAAGGCCAAATCCAGAGGGCCTAGACCATCACTTTTGCCTGCTTGTAGGACACTGCCCCATGGAGCCTGCAGGTAGCACCCGTTGGTGTAGCTGGGCATGGTGCCACCCGGTGGGCCGGTTACGGAGGGCGAGGGGGTTGTCTTGTCTGATGGGTGTTTAAGGTAGAAGGCTTGTGGCTGCGAAGCCAGCAGCACGTGGGGATAGTTGAGGGTCTTGGCAGGGAAGACAGGCCCAGAGGGGATTTCTCTCCTGGGGTTGGCTCCCTCGGGCAGGTGCTGCATGTGAGCCAGCTGGTGCTGGTTCCAGGAGCGTTGCTGCTGTAACTGATGTTGTAGTTGTTGCTGCTGATGGACCTGTTGGAGCTGCTGTAACTGATTATGTTGTTGCTGCTGGTGAACCTGTTGTAACTGCTGTAATTGCTGCTGCTGTAACTGCTGCTTTATGTCAGTGTGGAAAGCAGGTGGCATCCTATTCATGACAGCCATGTTGGGCTGTAGGCCACCAGCAGGGCCCTGGGACTCTCCAGGGGCCTTCTCTGTGGGGCCCAGCAGGCAGGAGGGAAGGAAGTCCAGATTGTGGGGTGTGTTGACCCTGGAGCTGGCATTGATGAGAAGGTTACGGCTGATGGGGCTGGGGTTGGCAATCTGGCCCTCGCACACCGAGGTGGCACCCATTCCGGCCCGAGCCTGGCAGAACTGGTTGATCTGGTGCACGATGCTGCTCAGGTCTGTGCCCGGCCGGTTGTGGTGCAGGCCGGCCGCCATGGATAGCGGGATGGTGGAGGTAGATACAGTTACGTTTGGCGGGACGTCTGCGTCTGGCAGCTTCCTGGGGCCGTAGGGGGGGCCTGGCTGGGGCTGCAGGGCATTGGAAGCAGAGGGAGGGCCAGGGCCGGCACCGGAGGCCTGGGGGAGCTGCTGAGATGGGGGGAGGCCCTGGGAATGTTGCAGACTGGGTGGAGGCTGGGACTGGGCTACGTCAGGCTGGTGCCGGAGGCCCTGGGTGAGAGGCTGTGACTGGCTCTGGGAGTGCTGCAGGCCCTGGGAATGTTGCAGACTAGGTGGAGGCTGGGCGTGGGCTAAGTCAGGCAGGTGCCGGAGACCTTGAGCCTGAGCCACAGCCTGCTGTACTAAAGCTTGTTGGTGAGGATGAGTCTGGTGCTGCAGCGTCTGAGGATGAAGAAGATGCTGCTGCTGTAAGGTTTGTGGCCGAGTCTGATTTTGCTGTCGTAAAGTCTGCGTGTGAGGCAAACTTTGCTGCCGCTGGATATTCTGGGGGTGCGCCAGATTCTGCTGTTGCTGCTGTACAGTTTGCAGCTGGGACAAGGTTTGTTGCCGCTGTAAAGTTTGAGGGTGGGCCATGTTCTGTTGCTGTAAAGTTTTAGGGCGAGGTTGAGGCATATTCTGTGGCTGTGAAGTCACATGGTGAGCCATGTTGTGCTGCTGTACAGCATGCTGTGGATGTGGGTGGGAGAGGCCCTGTTTCTGTTTCAATGCCTGGTGTTGGGTTTGAGACATGCCCTGGAGGTGGGGGACAGGCTCGGGGAGATTTAAAGAGCTTTGAGCGACGTACGACCCGCTGTGGAGGTTCATGGCTGCTTTGGGAAGCAGATGGGCTCGGCTGCCGTCTGTGTCTTTGAGGGCGCTTTTGCCGGTCGAAGTGCGGAGGACGGCCAAGAGGCCCGCTCTGGTGCTGCTGACCTGAGACGGGTAGGGGCTGTGGCGCTGGCTGGAGCTGGACGTGTCCAACCCGTTCACTGTGCGGCGGATGTGCTTTCTCTGAGGTACTTTGACACTGTTGGGGAAGATCTTTATGGTCAGAGGCTTGCTGGCGACTTTCTTAGCAAAGGCATCCAATTCTGCTGGGGTTGGATAGTTGGCAGATCTCATCTTCTGTGTAGTGTCCCCTAGGATGGAAAGAAGGACAGAGACAGAACAAGGAATTTTTACACAACCAAAGTTTCTTCATTCAACTAGTGACTGGACAGGATTTACAACTCATTAAGTAGAAATATGAATAGGAAACTGATTTCAGATTTCTATAAAACTATAGTATTCAATTCTATCAGATAAAAACACTTACATTGCTGAAGTCCAGTGTTCATCTGCGTGTGGGAGAGAAATCGGGTTGTAGGGTCACCTGATGATGCTGGCAGACAGGCCAGCATGTCACACTTCCACTAATGCAACATGGGAAACACTCTCCTCACCATGCTGAGAGAGACGCCACATTGACCATGTAAAATGACTCAGCCATAAGGCTATTTATTTCCTGTACATTGTAACCTTTCTAAAATGGCAGTCAGTCGGTAATCAGCCCGCATTTGTGCCTCAGCCTTTTACAGCAAACACCCTACCTGCCGCTAGACAGACAGAGCAGGGGGGCTTTAGATGGAGACGCCTTTTCTCCTTTCCCAGGGCACAGCAGGACATACTGCATGATGGCTACTGGCTAGAGAACCTCAAGCTGGCTCCTCCAATCTCTGTGTCTGCATCCCAAATTACACCCTATATAGTGTACTACTCCTGACCAGGGCCCATAGAGTGGTGAGGAGGAAGAGGAGCTCCACAGACCCTTAGTCTCCAGAGGTAATTTAGGCATTGCGATATGTAGAGTTGATATTTTCTCAAGTTTTCTTGTCAATTAACTCGACATTATTAATGAGTAATCAACAACTACAATAGTCAGTTGAAAAAAGGTTAAGGGTACAAGACCTTGTACATATCTGGCTGTGTTGGCAAAATCACTACATATCCTATCAAGCAAAGCGGGGAGAGGCTGCCTGTTGTCACTGTTCCAAGACCAGTCAGATACTTCCAGCTAACCCTGTGCCAATGAAGATGGTGGATCTCAAAACTGAACTTGGATCCGAGTTAAGTAGCAATGATGTCATCTTACGACGTATCTGGAAACAGTCATGACTTTAACAAAATACAATTTAAGTTTCTTTCCAGCAAATGACTTAGTTACATGATTGTATAACTAGCAAAGGAGTTTAAGTTGAGAGTACAGCATATGAAGTTTGGCAATGAGGTTAAAAACTAGCATAGTTCAGCTAGCCAGCTAGTTTAAATTACATTTTATTGGTCACACACATATTTAGATGTTATTGCAGGTGTACTGAAATGCTTGTTTAGCCAGGGAAAATGAGCTCAGGTCTAGTGCGCATGTGTAGCTCAGTTGGTAGAGCATGGCACTTGCAACCCCAGGGTTGTGGGTTCAATTCCTATTTATCTAACAAGTCAGTTAAGAACAAATTTTTTACTTACAATGACGGCCTACCCCGGCCAAACCCTAACGACGCTGGGCCAATAGTGGGGGACCAGTATGAAAATGTATGCACTCACTACTGTAAGTCACTCTGGATAAGAGAGTCTGCTAAATGACTATAATGTAAATGCTTTACAATACTAAGCGATGCAGAACAGCTGTGTTTTTAAGTATGTAATGGTTCTTTAATGTCACCTGGAACACCTTTCAGTTCTGGAACAAAGCTAAATGTGTCAGAACCCAGAAGTCCCAATGACTCAAGAATGCAGTCTTACACTGTAGCTGATTAGTGTCCAGCTGACCAGTTCTTGAAAAGGATGGAACTACTAGTTACAATAAATATACTCAGACAGTCTGATGACTAGGTCTACCATAAATGTTATTGCATCATTGCGTAAATATCAATAACAGTCATTCAACGTTGGCTCTGGGCTGGGTAGGGCTTCTCTGATCTAGAATGCGAGGACATTAATATAACTAGTTATGAACAGACCTTAAATACTAACTAGCTGGTGTCATCGTTGAGCAGCTTTGTCGTCTAGTAGTCAATGGACCACTTAAAATGTAAATGAGCGCTAACTATTTAGCTACACAATATTAGCGTGCCAAAAAGTACTTATTTTTTTCAAACAAACTACATAACACAGGCATTGTAGTTCTAATCAGTAACGTTGCTTAGGCTAACGTACTGTTACACGAGAAGTTAACCATCTAAGTTAGTCAGTTGATAAAAAAGCAAGCAATATAGCAAGCAAACAAGCTAGTGTTAAATACCTCGAGTCATAGCACCACAAAGCATTGAACACTTCTTTGTGCTGCTAGCGATCAGCTAGGTTAACTAGCTAACGTTAGCCAGCTATCATAACCGGCGTCTGATAGCTACTGAAGTAAACATTTTGCAAAACGAAACGCTGGAAAGTCATAATGCGCAAAATACATACTCCCCCGCGAAATCAAGAGAAAGGTATTTGCGAAACATTTTTGCGAGATGATCGAACATCGATATTTTGGTTATGATGTTAGCTCACCGATGCTTTTTCTGCTGCTTGCTTTCTGCAACAGAAACTTTGAGAAGGCATGCGCATTAGGCATCCGGAGTTCTAGGACCTTTATTCCGCATATTTTAGGTGTGCATACTGAATGCCTGACTAATATTCCTTGGTGATCTGACAAGAGATGGAAGTGCTGAGATTCTTCATGCAGGAGGTTTTAAAAACGATGTATGATAAGGATTGATTGAATGAATGACAGGCCTTGGCTCAAGTTAGTCTTGCTAGAATGCAATACTTTACTAACTAGTTTTACATGCCATGAATGTGTCAGCTGGCTTTGATCGTACTGTTCACCCCAGACCATATATCAATACCTATGCTGTACACCCACCCTGTTGTCTATTGAATTATTACATTGCCATTAGAAAAACAGCACAACTATTTGTTGTAATTTTATTAGAATGACAGATGAAGACAAATATAGTAATTTTATATAATGTTTCAGATGAATAACATTCACAAATATGTAGGATCACTTGTGTCCTGTTGAGAAAAAACATCTACATTACCACAAAACTGGTGGCATAAGTACATGCACTGTGAATGAATATCTCTACATTTGACACAACAGTAAAGTGATGATTTTCACACAAAAATGACAAAAGCACATTTCCAAATGACCTCTTGATCAAACATACAATATCTTTAGTGGTTTGTCTACAAATTGTATGCTTAGCCAGAACAATGCATTTGGACGTGAAGCCACAATGTAACTCAAAAATCAAAATGACAGCTGCTACACAATTGACACATTTTCACAGTATTAGAAAAATTACATTGGCTGCAATGAGTCAAATCAATGAGGGCAGCAAAAAATAAACATAACAGTTTAACAGTCCTTCATAGTAGTAACTTTCATTTGACTTATTACAAAGAATGTTACGATATGTCTGGGAGGGGGAAAAGGACAGCATTTTTCCAATTGAACATTGTTTGAGCACTGATATTCTTTACAAAAAAAGCACTGAGCAAATTAGAATCTGTCTAGTTACATGATAGCTGGACTTTTCCCATCTTGGTTTACCATTTCCCATGATCTTATGTTAAATAGTGCAAGTCACCAAATCAGTGATGATGGCATCCACATATATTAAAAATGAACAAGATCTGCCATTTCCCTATCCTTGTACAAAGGGCTACTCTCCACCTTGTTTAAGATTACAACGTAAATAGTGATACTAAACAAGCAGAAAGTTAGTCTACCTCCACAAAAAAAGCCAATATAATCAGATTGTGATTATCCGTCTTGGAATGAGCTCAACAAACAGATCATAAACATGGAGGTAATGTGGAATGACAATAGTGTAACAGCACATATACCCATTTTCACAATTATATTTAATTAAAAGCAAGATAAATTACTAAATACATTGAATAGCATTGTCTGAACAGTAGTGATATCTTTCTCTGACACAAGTGTATGATATACAAAGTTATCTTTAGCAAAGATTACATTGTGCACAGAACCTGAAGGGCTGTCTTACATGGCTTAACATTGACTTATATTACTGTATAAAACTGCTACCCCCCCAAAAAATAAGTGTCTGTCAATGTTATAGTCAAGTCACACTAATCAAATGAAACATGAAATTAAGAAATCAACAGAATGAACAAAATCACTTCTTAAACATTATTATTTATTTTTTTAACTCGTGTATAATAAAAAATGATAAGGTGCAATGACTAGTATTTGGCTATGAGTAACGCCATTTTACTTCTTCTTGGACTCAAAAACCCTTCAATATTTCACATACTGAACCTTCTCCAGGTCGGAGTTCTCTCAATAAATTACCCTGGATCATAGCATTCATAAAGTTCATAATCTCTCCCTCAAACTTGAAGTCAATTCAGTACTTCAACTTACTTTGAGCCAATTCAGAAAGATGCATCGTAGCCAAAGAAATAAAGGTCTGGCAATCAGGTTTCTGTGATTAGTAAAAAAGGCCATTATTGTTGCTATAAATGAAAGTGTGTTAGGAATAATGTACTACACGTATTGTTTACAACATACAACTAAATGAAAACACATGATTGCTTATTGAGTGGGAAGAATTCCCAGTTACTCAGAGCTTTGACTAAGTAGAAGCCTAAATAAATTTGAGGATAGTAAGCAGTGAGCACCTTATTTTATGTAGCACTTCATACAACTTATCACCTGATTGCGAAAACCCATAACTCATCATAAAGGATACAAATTAAATCAGTTAAATGAAAAGTTATATACATTAGAGTACAGTAACTTCCATAACCTATACAATAATCACGTGATAGCAAGAATGGATAATGACTCAGTAATCATGAAGTGTATAATTGGCAAGGTGAGTACACCTTTGGAAGAAAATCACTGAGGTTGCTCTTCTTAACAGCTAACTGTTCACTGAAATTACATGGTAAGGTAGAGACTAGAGAGGTATATGAGTTAAACAAAAAAAGGCTCAGTTCATGCTAAATGATAACAATGCATCCCATGTGATCTACTTATTGTAAAAGGCTTCCATGATTGAAAAAGTAGTGAACTCAAAGATACATAGAGTATATAAAGGAGCAGCAGTACATGCAGATATTCTGGTCCTGTAGAAATTAAGGCACCAGAGGTTAAAAAAAATCCACTTCATAATTTTTTTTTTATATATATATATATATATATATATATATATATATATATATATATATATATATATATATATATATATATATATATAATAATTTCAAGTGTATTGAAGGCAGTCTATGGGAGTGCATAAAACAGATATCGGAGTAGAAGAGAGAGATTGTTTTCAGGCCTGAGCATAGGTCATCTTCTGCAGTAGTGGGATCTGTTGAATAGAAAACAAAAACTATTCAATTTAGGCTAGAAAAAGATATCGTATTCTAAGGTTTAATTTACATATTTCTGAAAAATTACATGTAGGCTGGAAAATCCAACAGCACCAATAGGATCCTATGCAACATATTAGCTAATTCATAGAATTAGAATTACTAGAACAGACATTAACACTCTATTCAAGTCAACGTTCCATGATAGGTGGACCATCTGGCAGCAATAATGAGTGTAATTCTATTTCTATAGACACACTAATATATGTTTCTTCTACAATTTTTACCATAGACCACACCCTAATTACCTTTGATAGGTCAATTCCAGTGAGGGCGTTGACGGACACTGGAAGTTCAGCCAGGAGGCGATTCACTTCCCCAGTCACACGGTTGCCCTCCCCGCTCAGGATGACTATCTCATTGGTCCTGGCCAGCGGTGCCGCCACCTTGGCTGCAATCTAGGAGGACACGGGCACATTGAGATGTTTTTTTTATTGTGTTCACATCACAAGACACGTTTAAGGTATATGATGCCATATTACATCAACTGATGTAAACCGCCGGTTGAACAAATCACTTGTGAGTCACTTTAAAATGGTGTAATCTGCCACTTGTACTACCACCTCTAACACTGGCTGACAAAGCTACTGTAGATAACTACTGGTTGGTTATGACTGATACTACTGTACTTTGTCCAGTCATAAAGAAACAAACGAATAAAAGTCAAACACTGGCTTGTCATTATTACAGTGACGAGATTAACTGTTTATTACTGCTGTATTAGTATCAAATGTGACTAGGTTTATCTGGGGGCATGTTAATGAGTGTGTCTACCAATGTTGTGTTCAAGACCACCTAAAGCGAGACTGATTCAAGACCAAGACCGGAGCAAATCGAGTCAGAGTCAAGACCGAGACCGGGAGAGGGACAAGGGGTCCGAGACCGAGTCAAGACTGAGACCAGAAAAATGTCCAATTCAAAACCATGATTTTAATTTTGTCAAATCACCACCATAATAAGAGTTAAAAATATCCAGTATTTCTGTGTTCATATTTCAGAAAATATGGATTCTTTAGACATTCAGAATAGTGAAAAAATGCATGCTGATGGAAAATATAGCGACTCTACAAATTATTACTAACCCAAACACAGTGGGGAACAATGAGCCTTCTACGCCTTCAGAGAAGGGCTAAGGATTTATAAAATAATGATTATAATACAATAATGATAATTATATTACTATCTTCAATGATGTTCTGATTGAATCTCTTCAGTTTTTGTTGGAAAGGGTTAACACTGAAGGGAAAAAAAGATCCAATCAGGATTTAACTTCGCTGATCTCTAGGGAGCTAAATCTAGCTAGCTAAAAATCAGCCATTGGATAGGCCATCATAAGCTAAATAAAGGTGTCTGGGATTCAACTGTATTAGGACAACATTTTGGAGTGACAGTGGAATCAACCAATAACATTTTGACTTAATGGGTAGGACTGTTTTTACAAAATCATATGGAAACTTCTGCCTTGCAGGCCAACTGGTCACTGCTCAATAGTGAGCAGTAGTTTTCCCACGGTCTAGCTAGATGAAGTTTGATTTGAACAAAAGCTATTTGTCACATGCGCAGAATACAACAGGTGTAGACCTTACTGTGAAAAGCTTACTTACAAGCCCTTAACCAACAGTGCAGTTCAAGAAAGAGTTAAGAAAATATTTACCAAATAAACGAAAGTAAAAAAATAATAAACAAAGTTACAATAACGAGGTTATATACAGGGGGTACCCTGGTACCAAGTCAATGTGTGGGGGTACAGGTTAGTCAAGGTAATTTGTACATGTACACTACAGTTCTAAAGTTTGGGGTCACTTAGAAATGTCCGTTTTTGAAAAGAGAGCATTTTTTTTGTCCATTAAAATAACATCAAATTGATCAGATATGGCGGCAGGTAGCCTAGTGGTTAGAGCGTTGGGCCAGTAACCAAAAAGTGTTATGGACAGATTAATCTGAGTTTGAGGTGTTCAGATCACAAAGAAGAACATTCGTGAGACGCAGAAAAGATGCTGGAGGAGCGCTTGACGCCATCTGCCAAGCACGGTGGAGACAATGTGATGTTCTGGGGGTGCTTTGGTGGTGGTAAAGTGGGAGATTTGCAAAGGGTAAAAGGGATCTTGAAGAAGGAAGGCTATCACTACATTTTGCAACGCCATGCCATACCCTGTGGACAGCGCTTAAATGGAGCCAATTTCCTCCTACAACAGGATAATGACCCAAAACACAGCTCCAAACTATGCAATAACTATTTAGGGAAGAAACAGTCCGGGTGGCCATTTGATTAATTGTTGATTATTGCAGTCTATGGCTTGGGGGTAGAAGCTGTTAAGGAGCCTTTTGGTCTTAGACTTGGTGCTCCGGTACTGCTTACCGTGCGGTAGCAGAGAGAACAGTCTATGACTTGGGTGACTGGAGACTTTGACAACAATTTTTGGGTCTTTCCTCTGATACCACCTAGTATATAGGTCCTGGATGGCAGGAAGCTTGGCCCTGCTTTGAGTACACGTCCTGGTATTTCGTCTGGTCCCGCGGCTTTGTGAATGTTGACCTTTTTAAAGCGAGTCACTGGTACTCCCTGCTTTAGTTTTTGCTTGTAAGCTGGAATCAGGAGGATAGAATTATGGTCAAATTCGCCAAATTGAGGGAGAGCTTTGTATGAGTGTGTGGAGTAAAGGTGGCGTAGAGTTTTTTTCCCGTCTGGTTGCATATTAGACATTGCACATGCTGGTAAAAATGAGGTAAAACAGATTTAAGTTTGCCTGCATTAAGGTTACCGGCCACTAGGAGCGCCATTTCTGGATAAGCATTTTCTTGTTTGCTTATGGCCTTATACAGCTCGTTGAGTGCGGTCTTAGTGCCAGCATCGGTTTGTGGTGGTAAATAGACGGCAACGAATAATACAGATGAGAACTCTCTTGGTAGATAGTGTGGTCTACAGCTTATCATAAGGTACTCTACCTCAGGTGAGCAATACCTTGAGACTTTTTAAATATTAGACATCGCACACCAGTTGTTTTTGACAAATAGACACACACCCCCGCCCCTAGTCTTACCAAGCGTAGCTTCTCTGTCCTGCCGATGCATGGAAAATCCCGCCAGCTTTATCCATGTCGTCGTTCAGCCACAACTCAGTGAAACATAAGATATTACAGTTTTAATGTCCTGTTGGTAGGATAATCTTGATCGTAGATCCATTTTGTTTTTCAATGATTGCACGTTGGCCAATAAAACAGATGGCAACTCACTCGCCTATGAATTCTCAGAAGGCAGCCCGATCTCCACCCCCTTTTTTTCCGTCTTTTCTTCACGCAAATGACGGGGATTTGTGCCCGTTCCCGAGAAATCAGTATATCTTTGCGTCGGACTCGCTCAAATCTTTATCCAGTTCGAGGTGAGTAATCGCTGTTCTGATGTCCAGAAGTTATTTTCGGTCATAAGAGACGGTAGCAGCAACACTATGTAGACAATACGTTGTTTTTTTAAAGTTACAAAAAACGAACAAAATAGCACGGTTGGTTAGGAGCACGTAAAACAGCAGCCATCCCCTCCGGCGCCATTTCAAAAGTCGGCTAGTTTGCAGCGGCTGCAGCAGGTGTTATCAAAAAGGATGTTGCTAATTTGTTAGCTTCTCCCTTTTCAATAATAGAAGAAGAAGTTCTTCAAGAACTTCAAGAAGAAGTTACGTTTCAAATCATCATCATCTGGTGATTCGAACTGTGTTTTTTATTGCAGCGCACTTGCGGTTAGCCATCCCTTTGAAAATAACATGTGTGAAACCGTGTTGCATTTAAAGTGGAACTGAAAGCATTTTAGCAACATGAAATCTTATGAAAATTTGTTCATATACACCCCCAGAAAGAATTAAACTTTTTTTTATTTTTATGACAAGCGACCACTTAGATATGATCATTTTCACGTTTTCATGAATTCTTAGAATGTTTGGGAATTACGTATACTAAGGCAGTTGTGAAAATTCTATAGTATTATAGAGTGGGAAAGAGGACTTGCGTTTGGACTATTAATAGACACTGCAGTAGATAAAACTGAATAAAAACATCTGTCTTGTCCAGAACCGGAGTCTACACAGACCAGTGCGCTATAGCCAATCAGAGCTACTGTAGGCCTTCATACAAACAAGCCATCACAAGGGCCTGTCTTCATTCACTTTGAACTGGACTGTGTGTTTACAGGCAGTTGCAACAGCGCGACTTTAGATCATTAGAAAGCATTCACCAAAAGCCAAAATACATCTGAATGGATTTCTGCAAATACGTAAACACCACAGGAGTCCTCTTACATCTGGGAACTGTACAGTCCTATTGAGTGTTCTTGACTAACTATTACTTTTTTGCCTACTTTTACTGACATATCAGTAAAATATCAGTCATATCAGTTGTTCTGTGCTCTGGCACACTCAGACCAGAGTGCTCTGAAATCGGAGTAAACAACCAGAGTGAATTTGCCAAATCAAGAGATATACTAACTGGATAACAGTCGTTCAAGTTTTTGCTAGCTAACCAAATGACACCTGCATCTCTAGCTGTGTATAGCCACTGAAAAATTATGAGGGGAAAAAGTCAGTCACTCCCACTCCAATGGCATAACATCCTCCTAGCCGCTAGCTAGCTAACATTAGGCTCTGTGCTTTTAGCTTGCTACATAAATAGATATGCTAGCCTATTAGCCACATTATGACTCACTTTTGATCATTGCCCTTGCTAGTTTGATTGTATTGACATTCCTAGCCTTAGTTACATTTGTCCGAATGGAGGCAGCAAACAATGTACCAGGCCAGCTGTGATTTACAACCAGATAACAATATTTTTTGTACTAACAAGACATGTATTGGTGAATTATATTAATCATGCATTGAACTGCATCCATCTATTCTGCCAACAATGCCTTAGTGTACGTCATGGGAAGTTGAGTCAAATATAGCATTTTTAAAACCTCGTATGTAGTTGGTTTTGTAGCATAAAACTGAGAATTTGATATTTTGGACTAATATCATGATTGTCTGTTTTATATCTGCAAAGTAGTTAAAACACTCAGTTCCACTTTAAACTTTATGTCACTGGTTACTTTGTGTGCTAAATGTGAAATGTATTATGCAATGGGAAGTAATAGTTACACATTTCGATTGGGAAATACTTAATGGCATTGTTTTTGTATTCTTATGATTGGGACCTGCTGGCTTATGTCTGAGTTTATGAACTGCTTATCCTTTAACATCATGCTGTGTGTGACTGCTGTCTTTCCATCAGCCCTATGCAGTGGTGTAGTAGTGCCTGGAGAAGTGGGTATACTCTAATTTTGCCAAAAAAGTTCCCAAACGGCCCGCCCAGTGAAGGAAAGGCACGCTATGTGAAAAATCCTGTGTTTTTTAATGAGTTTTGCTATAGATTTTTCAGAATTTCACTCTCAAAATCACACCTTTTTTTTTTAAATAGAAAAAAAGACAGTCCACAACAATGCTTAAACCACATCAAGCTTATTGGGTGGGCCTGTCAGGGCCTGGCTCCCCAGTGGGTGGGCCTCTGTTCACCCAGGCCCATCCATGTTTATGATGCAAACAGACACTCACTGTCCGAGACCGAGTCAAGACCGATCTGACACCAAGACAAGACAGAGATACTCAATATATGGTTTTGAGACTGGTCTTGAGTACTACAACACTGGTGTCTACAGTAAATCTACATATTACTACCTCAATATGAATACATCTGTATGAAGGTCTCGTCAAGGCAGTAGTGATTTAATCTGATTAAATCGAAACAATTCAAACACACGTGTAGATACACTGCATTTAAAAACAATATGACTTATGTGACTTAATTCCATAGTGTGTTACCTTGGGAAGGGCCTCCAGGACCAGAGCAGTCTTGGCTGCCTCTCCATACTGCTGGTAGGCCTCAGCCTTCAGCCTCATCTTCTCAGCCTCAGCCTTCCCTATAGCCTCTATGGAGCAGGCCTCTGCCTCGCCTATCCTCCGGATCTTCTCTGCCTCCGCCTGGGCCGTCAGAACCTTCTTCATCCTGAAAAACACAACACACTCGTATCAGAACAAATTGGAAACAAGATTGATTTCTGAAACAAACAATTTGTATGTAATTCATATGCTATTATTGTGTAATTACCATTTAACCTGATCACTTTGTAAATACCGGGACATTTTTGCACTGTTAAATGAAGTGCTACCAATCTATATGTGTTGAAGCATTCCAGACTGATGAGAAAATGTTTTTGCGATTAGAAGACAATGCACAAAAGTTGAGTGAATCCCTAGTGAAGGACATAGTTTGTATGTTACAGCTAGGTAAACGTATAATGGGAAATATACTGTGGAAATAGACTGTGGACTGTGGATATCTCCCGGGTGGCGCAGTGGTCTAGGGCACTGCATCGCAGTGCTAGCTGCGCCACCAGAGTCTCTGGGTTCGCGCCCAGGCTGGGCTGGGTTCGCGCCCAGGCTCTGTCGCAGCCGGCCGCAACCGGGAGGTCCGTGGGGCGACGCACAATTGGCATAGCGTCGTCCGGGTTAGGGAGGGTTTGGCCGGTAGGGATATCCTTGTCTCAGTATGTAAAATGTAATAAAATGTATGCACTCTACTGTAAGTCGCTCTGGATAAGAGCGTCTGCTAAATGACTAAAATGTAAAAAAATATGTTCTGATATAATATAAAAGGTGTTCCTACTTCTGTCCCTCAGCCAGCTGCTGCATCTTGTATGCCTCTGCCTCGGCAGGCCTCTTCACCATGGCGATGAGCTCCATCTCTGTGCGGACAATCTCCTTCTCCTCAATGGTGATCTGCTTCTTCCTCTGAACCACCTCAATCTCTATCTCCTCCCGCCTGATCTTCTGCTGTTCTTTAGCTGCCTGCAGCTCATAGGCCAGCTGAGCTTCCGCTTTCTGGAGACACAGGGACAGAGAGTTACATGACCATGACGTCCATGTTGAAGCACATAGACAGAGAGACAGGATATTGACTTGGCCGTCTATGTTGAAAGAGGAGTTTTAATGTTAAGGTTGGCTGGATGGAGCATTTGGCTGCTTAGGGCTATATTCAATGTTCATTCCAGGCTCTCTGATCACGTAAGATGTCGCATTTACTAAATTACTAACGCCTAATGATAATTTAGACTCGGATGGACCAACATCATAGAATCATTTAGTAGACTGGAATTTCTACCACACTGTACTTATTTAACTGGCATTCAAGAGTGGAGCATGGAGTTCATGCAGACCTTGGTGTTGACTTCTTGGTTGAAAGCAGCCTTCTGCAGTTCAAGTTCTCGTTTGGAGTCGGCCATCTTGGTGTCGGCCAGGAACTTGACATCCATCATCTCTTTCTTGCACTCCGCTTCCTGGCGAGAGAGTGAGAGAGAATAATATACATGAGAGAGAGGGTGAGAGGAAAAGGGGAAATTAATAAAATGAGCTTACAAACCTCTCAAATTAAAAGAATGTATATTAATACAGACAAACAGGCCCCCAGCCTGTCACAACTTCTGCCGAAGTTGGTCCCTCTCCTTGTTCGGGCGGTGTTCGGCGGTCGACGTCACCGACCTTCTAGCCATCACTGATCCATTTTTCATTGGTTTTGTCTTGTCTTCCATCACACCTGGTTTCAATCCCATCAATTACATGTTGTGTATTTAACCCTGATTGTTTGTTGTTTTGTTTGTGCAAGTCATGTTCTGGTGTGCGGCGGGTTTTGTACCCTTTTTATATTATTTTTGTATATATTGGTTTTATATATTGGTTTTCAGTGTTTTTTAGCATTTATTAAACTGCTCCGTTTAAACCAAGTTCACTCTCCTGCGCCTGACTTCCCTGCCACCAGCACGCACTCATTACACTGCCCTCTGGAATTAATCAAGTTCATTGAATCTTACTCTTATCCCAGCATCCCTTTCTGCCTCTGCCACACCGATGTCTGCATCCCTCTGAACTGCTGCTGTCTGAGTTTTCCCCAGGGAGCTCAGGTAGTCCAGTTTATCATAGACATCCTACAACACACACACACACACACACACACACACACACACACACACACACACACACACACACACACACACACACACACACACACACACACATTACAACACACAACCTGAGACACTTGAGGGAACAAAAACGTCAATAAAATGTCCAACAACATGTGATAACATCTAATTGATTGTAGCCCTTGCAGTGAGGAGCTGATAATTCAAAGTGGATCTCACTGATGGGGACTGTGACAGTCTAGGCTAATTCACAGCTATTAGAACTACTACCAGTCCACAATTAATCATAATCAACAACGGTGAAGACTAGTTAATTGGAGTCGCCTCCCAATCAACATCATCCATTAAATTCCATAGGAAAACAAGCACCAATACACATGGAATGCAAAATAATTAAAATTTTAAAAAGTCACACGATAAACACAGCAAAAGCAAAAAAACAACATTTGAAATATAAAAAAAGGTGTGTTTAACTGCCTTTATCCTCCACTCTTCATGGCACCCCCAACAGACTCACCTTGATAGTGAAGCTGAGGATCTCGATGCCCATCCTGCCCACGTCGGGAGCTGCCACCTCCCTCACCAGCTGGGCAAACTTGTCCCTGTCCTGGTAGATTTGCTCCACTGTCAGTGTGCCTGTGGAGAGGGGAGAGCAGCAGAGCCCGTCAGTGTCTCTACAACACTGAATATAGACCCACTTCACTTACTGACAACTTTATTAAAGCTATCCCACATGGTAGTCAAATAATCACTGAAATTCATGGGTATTTACAAAGACAAAATGCATTGTTAAAAGCACAGATCTATAAAGTCATCATCATCATATAGTAAAACATGATAAAAATCTCATAATACAGAACATATAATGTTTACTTTTCAATAGTGCAGTCTATATATTCTTGGATTTCATGTTTTAGAAGTTACCAGTGGTGGAAAAAGTACCCAACTGCCATACTTGAGTAAAAGTAAAGATACCTTAATCGAAAATGACTCAGTAAAAGTCACCCAGTAAAATTCTACTTGAGTAAAAGTCTAAGTATTTGGTTTAAAATATACTTAAATATCAAAAGTAAAAGTATAAATAATTAAAAATTGCTTAAATTAAGCAAACTGGGTGGCACCATTTTTTTATTTTTTTTTATTTACAGAAAGCCAAGGGCACACTCCAACATTCAGACATCATTTACTAGTGATGGGCATTCCGGCTCTTTTCAGTGAGCCGGCTCGTTCGGCTCGGCTCAGCTCACCAAAAAGAGCTGGCTCTTTTGGCTCCCAAATGGCTCTTTAAAAAAATATATGTTTTGTATTTTTTCAAGTCAAACAGTTTGAGATACTATGACTATGATTGGTGTTAAAACAAGTCTAATTAAATTAAATCATACTCTACCTTAACCACAATGTATTTAAAAATGCATTGGTTTGTTATGGAAAATAATGCTATTAAACATTTGCATTTAAAGTATACATTTTTAATGTATATAAACAAAGTGCATATAATTCTAACCATTCAAAATGAACACAATCTGAATAGTATAATAGAAAATTCCACCATATCAAAGAAAAATAAATAACAATTTGCAAAACTGCAGCATCCCACAAATTTAAAATGTAAAAAAGAAGGATGCTATTACACATGTGCATTTGAGATAACTTTTTTAATGTATATAAACAAAGTGCATATAAATGTAACAAACAGGTGCATTGACAATGGCCAGATGATGGCATCCTTTGACTCAAGAAACCGCTTCAACATATAAAATGTTGAATTCCACCATGTAGTGCAGTCTTGTTTAGGCCTCAAATCAGGCCTCCCCATCTGGAATTGTGTAGACTTTAGTTTTTCAGCACCTACTGTGCTTCTGTGGAAGTAGTCCGCAGTTGCTTTCACTTTGTCCACAGTGGGCTTCATCACCTTCAGAGCATCTCTTACAATCAGGTTGATTGTGTGGGCAAGACATGGATGATGGGTCCATTTTAACGGCTTTGGATATGTTAGCTGCATTGTCGCTAACAAAACAGACCACTTTTCCATCTACTTGCCATTCTCTGGCCACTCTCAACAGTTCCTCTGCCAAGTTCTCTGAGGTGTGTCTGTCGCTGAACTCAAAGCAGTCCAGAAGACAAAAAATATTCAATGAAGTGCAAGTAAACGACATGTAAGAAGTGGTTACCCTTGACGTCCAGCAGTCAGTGCAGTAGCTTTTTGGACTCTTTCCTGCACTGAAGCCTGTGTGCTCTCGTACAGTTGTGGAATAAGTGATTTTGAACAAATTTTCCTGCTTGGAATTGTGTACATTGGATTTAGACTACTGCTATAATTTCTAAAACCTCTGTCCTCCACCATCGAAAATGGCTGGAAATCAGGTGCACAGTTCGCATATGCCGGTGTAGGTTGTGCGTAGAACCGGCTTTATGAGATTTTGTTTTGGCAAATTCTACACTGTGCTCTAAAATTGTCTACATTATTAAAATGTATCTAAATGCTACTGTGCTTCCGACTCATTTTCCAGCTGTTGTTTTCTCTCCTCGACTGCTAAGTATGTGACTGAGTGAGTTGGTTTGGCCCTCCCTCACGCATCTTTGGTTCATTGGTTGACACTGCGTGTCTGATTGACAGGAACAACAGGTGAGGCTGTTAGTCGGACCAGACAGTCAGAACGAATGTATGTGCGCTTGAGCATTTAGGCCTATATTATTTTTTCGTTCTTTGAATTACTTAATTCTATTCATTTAAATCTTTTGATTATTCATATCTTAATTTTTTATATATTTCTATAAATAGATTCGGCTCTTCTGATATGCGTGCCGGCTCCCAATTAGACTATTTTCCTGTCCTGCTAAGCATTCAAAATGTAACGAATGTAATGTACTTTTGGGTGTCAAGGAAAATGGAGTAAAAAGTGAAATATTTTCTTAAGGAATGTAGTGAAGTAAAAGTACAGATACCCCCCAAAAAAGGACTTAAGTAGTACTTTAAAGTATTTTTACTTAAGTACTTTACCCTTTCAAACATTCAGGCTCTCATTACATTTACATTTGGAAAAATTATTTGAATTTGGACAGGCTATATTTAGTACAAAGCTTGAACAGACTCTTTGAAAAGCTACCTATCAGCAATTTGTTGTTGAAAAACTACCCATTAGCAAAAACCATGTGTGTGTTGTTAAGTTCGTGTTTTAAGTATCCCTATATCTCTGTTATTACGGTGCTATCACTCTGTTATTAGTGTGCCTACGCAGGAGTCTCATTGTTGATTAACCTAGCCTGAGTGCAATGGCAAACATGTATTGTGCTATTTTGTGTGTTAACATTGGTAGCAGAGGATGACTAATAACGACAACGTGCCACCTCGCGTTGTAATATCCGTTGAGGTCGATTGAAAGTTGGAAAAATGAACTAGGAATCTGGACACGGGTTACTAATCTGGACAAGAAAAAGCAAGCACTTGCGGTGGCATTATCGCTCGAAGGAAGAGCGAGAGATACACTGGAAATATCCGTTGAGGATTTGAAGGAGGATGACGGTATGGGAACTTACAGTGGGGAGAACAAGTATTTGATACACTGCCGATTTTGCAGGTTTTCCTACTTACAAAGCATGTAGAGGTCTGTAATTTTTTATCATAGGTACACTTCAACTGTGAGAGACGGAATCTAAAACAAAAATCCAGAACATCACATTGTATGATTTTTAAGTAATGGAAATCAAATGGAATGGAAATCAATGGAAATCAAATTTATCAACCCATGGAGGTCTGGATTTGGAGTCACACTCAAAATTAAAGTGGAAAACCACACTACAGGCTGATCCAACTTTGATGTAATGTCCTTAAAACAAGTCAAAATGAGGCTCAGTAGTGTGTGTGGCCTCCACGTGCCTGTATGACCTCCCTACAACGCCTGGGCATGCTCCTGATGAGGTGGCGGATGGTCTCCTGAGGGATCTCCTCCCAGACCTGGACTAAAGCATCCGCCAACTCCTGGACAGTCTGTGGTGCAACGTGGCGTTGGTGGATGGAGCGAGACATGATGTCCCAGATGTGCTCAATTGGATTCAGGTCTGGGGAACGGGGGGGCCAGTCCATAGCATCAATGCCTTCCTCTTGCAGGAACTGCTGACACACTCCAGCCACATGAGGTCTAGCATTGTCTTGCATTAGGAGGAACCCAGGGCCAACCGCACCAGCATATGGTCTCACAAGGGGTCTGAGGATCTCATCTCGGTACCTAATGGCAGTCAGGCTACCTCTGGCGAGCACATGGAGGGCTGTGCGTCCCCCCAAAGAAATGCCACCCCACACCATGACTGACCTACCGCCAAACCGGTCATGCTGGAGGATGTTGCAGGCAGCAGAACGTTCTCCACGGCGTCTCCAGACTCTGTCACGTGCTCAGTGTGAACCTGCTTTCATCTGTGAAGAGCACAGGGCGCCAGTGTCGAATTTGCCAATCTTGGTGTTCTCTGGCAAATGCCAAACGTCCTGCACGGTGTTGGGCTGTAAGCACAACCCCCACCTGTGGACGTCGGGCCCTCATTACCACCCTCATGGAGTCTGTTTCTGACCGTTTGAGCAGACACATGCACATTTGTGGCCTGCTGGAGGTCATTTTGCAGGGCTCTGGCAGTGCTCCTCCTGCTCCTCCTTGCACAAAGGCGGAGGTAGCGGTCCTGCTGCTGGGTTGTTGCCCTCCTACGGCCTCCTTCACGTCTCCTGATGTACTGGCCTGTCTCCTGGTAGCGCCTCCATGCTCTGGACACTACGCTGACAGACACAGCAAACCTTCTTGCCACAGCTCGCATTGATGTGCCATCCTGGATGAGCTGCACTACCTGAGCCACTTGTGTGGGTTGTAGACTCCGTCTCATGCTACCACTAGAGTGAAAGCACCGCCAGCATTCAAAAGTGACCAAAACATCAGCCAGGAAGCATAGGAACTGAGAAGTGGTCTGTGGTCACCACCTGCAGAACCACTCCTTTATTGGGGGTGTCTTGCTAATTGCCTATAATTTCCACCTGTTGTCTATTCCATTTGTACAACAGCATGTGAAATTTATTGTCAATCAGTGTTGCTTCCTAAGTGGACAGTTTGATTTCACAGAAGTGTGATTGACTTGGAGTTACATTGTGTTGTTTAAGTGTTCCCTTTATTTTTTTGAGCAGTGTATTTTAAGTGCATATGAAAACTGATCATAAAACAATTTAATAAAAAATGTTTTACATATACATGTTCCTAAGACCTTTTTCACTTGGAAATAAGTATTAATAACTAAATAGAACAATAACTGTAAAGTCAGAGCAGACCTGTACGCCCTTTAAAACAGTATCTTAGTTACTGTATCCATAAAAAATAAATACAACTTTCAGTCTTTGTAAGTTTGTAAACAAAATAGGCCTTCTGGTCATACAAGAACAAACTAATAAATTGAAGTACCTGAGTATTCCAAAAAATAGTCACCTGATGCTTGTTAGGTAAAGTTAAACAATACAAGGAAAATGAGAATACCTTGGTCAAAACCATCAATCTGTTCCTTCTGGCGAGATTTTAGGGAGGAATATGGATTTCTGAACCGTTGATGAAGCCTCGTCCTCCGACGAAGTAAGCAGCATTTCCCTCATTTCGTGCTTTCTTGATCGTTGGCCACAATTTGTTCCTTCTTTCTATGTCCTCCGGGCTGAGTTTTTCGGCAAAAAGCATACCATGGTTCTGAAGGAAGGCATTCTTCCTAGCAGCTTTCCAGACAGCATCCCTGTAGAATCTGGCAGTGAAGAGGATGATACCCCTTGGTCTTGAATCGTTTTGCTGTTGTTTCTTGCCGAGGCGATGGACAACGTCGATGGTATCACCAACTTTATTCTTCCCTGCAGGCATAACTTCTTGGCAGATGCGGATGGCCTCTCCTCGCACATCCTCATTCTCCACCTCAGAGTCTCAGGTTCCATCTTCTTGTGTATTGTTCCAGATCAGTGAGACATCTATGCTGCCCTCCCAAGCAAAAAGGCAGTAACTGCTCATAGAATGGAACTGAGAAAAATGGCTTCAAAGTCTTTTTAAATTGTCCAGCCAAATGAATTATAGGGTGATTATTGGAGATGTAATGATCTGTTGCATTACTATGAGTAAATGTTTTATTAATGTTGACCCTGACCTCTGACCCTTAAACGGCAGTTACTGCCTTCTTCCGTGACATGATACGTTATAAATTGCAGGGTAATACCAAAGCAAAGAGCAGTATCTGCCATTTTCATTTGTTAGTTTACTATACTTGTACTTCTACACTGTCAGTAATTACACTGCTCTTGTATTAATTTATACTATTAATACAAGAGCAGTGTAATTACTGACAGTGTAACAGAGTTGAAACGGCATCCTTTGTGTGTCTTCCACTAAGATACCCGTTGCATTTACATAGAGATGTAGGTTCTGCATCAGTCACATTACATACTGTGTTTGACAAGTATCCCATGTCTTGGTATAAGAATAAATGTGAAAAGCAGCACTGCAATTGTTTGAATTACATGAAATGATTACCTGTCTTTAAATATATAATGATGGAACATGATAGAAGTATGATGTAGGGTAATACAAATTATTTAAAAAAGGACCATGAGTTTGCTAATAAAAAATAAATGTATTTTTTCAAATGACACTTGAATGAATAAATAACAGCTTTAAGACGACATTGTAAACATATTTACATGTTCATATTCATAAGAGGACCCAAATGACATTTAGCTTCAATTGATAAAATGCTGAATAGTTAAATTAAACGTTACTTAAAAATGAAATGTAAGTAAAACTTCTTCAGTGCTCTTCCATATCACTCCTCATCCTCAGCAATGCTGTTCACAGCCAAGGCATTCCAGAACTGCCTTCGATTTGCAGGCATCAGAGGACACAGCTTGGTGATTATGTCCATCTTCTTGGACTCTGTGTACGTAGTGACGAGGGTGTCTCTAGAGTGACTTTCTTCATGATGAAGTCAAGCTCTGAAGTCCTTTTCTTCATGGGAGACTTTGTAGAAGAGGCTCCTGGATCCACGCCTCAACTGGATCTCAGACATATCTGCCAGCTTTGGTGCTGCTGCCTTCTTCAGCTTGACGATGGAATTACCAGCTTTCCATGCCAGGATGTTTTCCTTTTTCATTTCGACCACCTCCACCTTGCCTGCATTGGAAGTAGCGACCACATAGAGGAAGTCCCCGAAGTCGTACACAACACCTCCAGGTCGAGCTTTCATTTCCTGTTCCACGCCATGTTGGAAACTGTCTGCACTCATGAAGGTGGTCCTGGCTCGAAGAACTTGAGGGTGATGTCCTCCATCAAAGTTGAGTCAGCATTGACAACACTCACCAGTGATGATAGGAGGCACCAGTTTTTGTTTTGAGAAGTACAGTTATCCACCGCATGCTTGACATCTCTCCCTCTCCAGTGCTGTTACGTAAGATGACAATCTCCTCTGCCTTCCGACCATCTGTTCCTTCATGCCATACCACTGAGATTGTTTTCTTCTTCCTTTGAGACTTCTTTCCAATGGTGGCGAATGTAGTGGCTGATTTGGGGATGGAAGGGCTCAATGTGCTGCAGGAATGGATTCATGTTCAATTTGCTCACTGAAGCTTTCTTTCCTCTCTGATCCTTTCTTTCCCCTGGAATCAGTTTGGTGGTGACTGACTTGCCCATCATCATGACAATCAGCCTGTCATTTTTGGGGTGGTAGCCCAATGTTGTCAGAAAAAAAACACTTTGCACACCTGTTGTGCAGAACCGCTCTGGTTTGGAAGATGGTACAGAAACGACCTGCTGCGTCGACTGTCAGCACCAACAGTGATATTTTTCTTAGATGGATCTCCCACATGGTGGAACAGCAATGTCCTCTTCTCCTTATACTTCATCTCCCCAATACTTTCCCCATATTTCCTTTCGCCTACCCTCTGAAATATTTTGAGTACATTGCCAATTGCATTTGGGACCACATGGCTTACCCATTGGTGGAATCTTGGATTTCTTGTTTGATAGGCTGAAGGTGGATGATAATCTTCATCATCGGCAATTGATGTCTCATCTGATAGACTGATGTCGAAGGAGTCATAGACCACCCACTGGTTCTCTATTTCTTCAAATAGTGTTGACACTGACTTCAGTTAAAGGGGGTAGATCAGGAATCTTTGTTGGAATGTGGCCCTCAAACTCAACTGAAATAAATAGAGCAAATAAATCAGGGACATGCATCCAAATGATTCTATTCTGTCATGATAATAATTAATACTGACATTTTGTGGTGTGCAAACATTTGATCATAATCCTTTTCAGTTATTCTATAATATAGGATAGAATCAATGTTGATTTTATCTTGTGTAAACATAATTTTCACTGTCATAACTCCCAAAAAGGCTCTTAAATTTATTTTGATTTACAAATACAAAAAAATTGCATGGATGGACATTGACAGGAATAAAACCTAGTATTGACGTGGTTATACTGTCCTAATGCACCCTTACGTGGCAACTTTGATCCGCATAGATACTTATTATCTAGACAACAGGGATTGGTGGAAGTCATGCAAAACTGTTTTTTCTGCATTCATGTAATGATGGCACTGAAGCAGACACATTGAGCACACATTTGGCATGTCAAAGCTTGTTGTACTAATTACATATGCCACCAACAAAGGTGATGGATACAATTTGGGATTTTAACTTTCCTTACCGGTACAGTCACGCAATACTGGAATGTAAAAGAAAACCAGAAACGAGTGTGCATGGCTTTTGACAATTCAGTATGGGGTGCACGTCCAACTGATTGTCAGCTGGCTAGAGATCGTGTGTGTGGTGTAACGTTACGGATTCAAATAACCCATGGAATGTCACAATACAACTAGGGATTATATTAATTCTAGGTATAATAGATTGAAGCTAGTATAAACTGCTGATCGTCTCTTATGGGAACATGTAGCACAAATCTATTGCTTCATGCTAATGCTAGCTAGGTTGGTTTTGACGTTTTGGTAGGGGCGTGTCAGTTTTAGCTAGGTGGCTGTCACTGGCTAGAAATAGTGTATATGGTGTACTGATTCAAAGAAACCATCAGATTAAATTTCAGAATATAATTCATTATACGGCTAATAGATTTAAGTTTGTATCAATTGCAGATCTCCTCTTATGAGAACAGGTAGCATTGTTAATCTATGCTCGCTAGCTAGTTTAGCTTGCTAGCTAGCTAATTAATTTTGATCTCAGATCTACTTAGCTAGCTAGTTCTTACCAGTGTCTGGATGTCGGTGTTTCAGAGCAAGTTCAACCATCATTTTCCCCCGGGAATGCTGTGCCATGGTGTTGTATCCCTAGATTAGCAATGTATGTGTTTGTAGCTGTCAGTGTCATACAGGTTCGATTGCATAACTATCAGAATATAATGATATGATACCAAGGTAAAACGCAGTAACTGCAGCCAAGGGCAGGTTGAAACCAAGCTAAAAGGCAGTAAGTTCAGTTACTGCCATTTACCTTGGTTTCACATTAACTTTTTGCAGTTACTGCTAATACGACCCCCATTTTCTCCAAAACACAAAACAAGAGAGGCAGGATACTTGTCCACATGATTAAGCATGCATTTAATGTAACAAAAATGACATTAACTCATTTGACCAAATGAGCAGTTACTGCCTTTTTGCTTGGGAGGGCAGTATGGTATACATTGTTATTCTTTTCCACACTTTTTTCAACTTTTGCCACTCATTTTCACCACATGCAAACTCCAGTCATTTTCAAGCCTTCGATAACCACGGTGTTCGCGCCTACCATTTTCTCAATGGCGTCAGACCTGGAGTTGATGAGTAAGGAGTGGGTAGCCACGATGTCAGAGTCTGTTTTTTTTGGAGGTTGGAGTTTTGCACGGAGTAACAGGTAAAGAGGGGAATTTGTCATCTTCAACAGCATTCGAAAGCATGATAGTATCCATAGGGCAAGCGTAGTTATGGCAGTTGTCTATAAGCACGTTTCTCTCTTGTTGATTAGCAATAGAACAGTTAGCTTCTTTCTTTTTTTGTCACGATTTCACATGGACATGCCGAAATAAATTATCAAATTCTTATTCCAGTCACAGGAAAGTTCTTATATCTTGAACAAATAAAAACAGTAATAGTAATGACTGTAAACTTGTTTTTTCACAATCTTTCTGAACATTGGTGCGGAGCTCGGTAAAAAAAAGCGTCTGTTCAAGCCGCCATCTTGGCCTCCCCCCTCCGGGAGATGGTTCTCCCAGATGGAGTGTTAGTTTTCAAGTTGCTAGATACTGCCTGTCTGGATGGTAGGGAGAAACAGTTGGCTTTGACTGCTTGTACTGTGCTGACTTTTGCGTCAATGAAGTCGGCACTAAAAATAATTTTGGGTGGAAAGACGTCTGTGGCGCTAATAACAGACGGAATGCAAGTGAGTGAAGCAGCATATTACACTGGTCAGCAGAGAAAAGGCGCCAAAAAGTCACGTTCTCAAGACAACCTGACGAGGGCGCCATTGCTCGGCACAAATCCACTGGACAGATGGAAGGAGATCCAAATGTGCTATTTGTCAAAGCACTTACCATTGGGTTAATGACTGTCATAAAAATTAACAAGTTACACTAACAGAGGAAAAAGTAAACAGAGATAGAGCAGTGTAACATTACACTGTTTTCAAACCAATCTGCTTCGGATACTGAGATCTTTATAGTTGAATCCATAGGATCTGCTGTGATTGATACTGCATGTACATGCACAGTGTGTGGTGCAAAATGGCTTGATAGCTATGTCAGTGAACTAAATATAAAAGAAGAAAACAATATGATTGACACACCAAGCAACAGAGCTTTCAAATTTGGAGATGGGAGAATCGTCCATTCTACCGACAGTTAAGATACCAGGAACAATTGGTCAGATTAAGTGTCATATTGAAACAGAGGTGGTCACTACAGATATCCCCTTACTATTAAGCAAAGCTTCCCTCAAGAAGGCAGAGGCTGTACTAGACATAAAAAATGACACGGCAGTGATGTTTAAACAACCAGTGACCCTTGAACTTACTACCTCAGGCCACGATTGTGTAAACATTTTAGACAAAGAAGTCAGAGTGCATGTAAAAATGAGATTCTGACGAACACAAAGCGCTAGGAGATTCTGACACTCACAGAGAACATGAACACAAAGGAAAAACAAAGTATTGTTAACTTTTTATGGCTGGGGGGCAGTATTGAGTAGCTTGGGTGAATAAGGTGCCCAGAGTAAACTGCCTGCTACTCAGGTCCAGAAGCTAAGATATGCATATTATTAGTAGATTTGGATAGAAAACACTCTGAAGCTTCTAAAACTGTTTGAATGAAGTCTGTGAGTATAACAGACCTCATATGGCAGGAAAAAAAGAGAAAAAATTCCAACCAGGAAGTGGGAAATCTGAGGTTTGTAGGTTTTCAAGTCTTTGCCTATCCAATATACAGTGTCAAATTTGGTCCGATTGCACTTCCTACGGCTTCCACTAGATGTCAACAGTCTTTAGAACCTTGTTTCAGGCTTCTACTGTGAAGGGGGAGCGAATAAGAGCTGTTTGAGTCAGGGGTCTGGCAGAACGCCATGAGCTAAGTCGGAAATCAGACATGTTGGCTGGATTCACAAGTGTAGCTTTAATTTGGTGTCTTTCATGTGTGATTTAATGAAAGTTTGATTTTTATAGTTTTTTATTTTTTTTTATTTGGCGCTCTGCATTTTTACTGGCTTTTGGCCAAGTGGGACGTTAAATTCTCTGGGATATGTGGGACGCTAACTCAAAATGACAAGGTTCCAGTTTAACAACATTTACTCAACCGTATTAGCACAATACATGGTTTCCATTCCCCTCAGGCCAGGTTCATCAACAATGAGACTCCTGCGCAGGCACACTAATAATGATAGCACTGTAATAACAGAAATATAGGGATACTTAAAACATGAACTTAACAATCTCCCAATTTTCTTTAAAGACAAAACATCAACAACAAAATTAAATGTACCAAGTATTATTTAAGTTACCCATTACAAATGGGTTGTGTGACAAAGTTTTTAATTGTATTACTCAAGCTGCCACTTTCCATTACTGATTGCCTTTAGGAGCACAAGACCGGATGCTCCCTTTTTAGTCAGACAGTCAGCAGCTGCTCCTTTGTGGCCGACCTGGATAACAGCTTTGAGGTATGGAATCACAGTTGTAGCAAAGGTCTGTGAGCCACCCCAGATGAAGTCATCAACATGACAGGCAAGTACTCCAGTCACATTGCAGTCTTGATCAAGCCAATAGAAGAGTGCTGGATCCACTGGTGACATTTTTCCACCTGTACTTAGCATTGTCTTGAATTTGTTGTAGCAGTAGAGCGATGCATCTGCCAAGCAATACACACACTTTTTAAATTTCCACAGTGTTCCTTCGCGCTTAGCTTCAGGCGAGGTCGGATGTGTCCCTTGACGGCGCTGTTCCCTGCAAAAAGGCAGAATTGATGTCTATGGAAGGAAGTTTCCATTTTTTTCTGGCGGATCACTGTTAGCAGCAATCTGAGTGAGTATGAGGCGCATATCGGTGAACCTTTTGGGAGTTCTTTAGCAGCCAGCTCCTCAAAACCTATAGCCATAAGACTTGCTTTTGGCACTATTCCAGTTAAGGATTCTTTACCTTTACCTTATTTAGCAGGGTTTCGCTAAATAAGTTCTGTTATACTCACAGACATGATTCAAACAGTTTTATAAACTTCAGAGTGTTTTCTATCCAAATCTACTAATAATATGCATATCTTATCTTCTGGGGATGAGTAGCTGGCAGTTGAATTTGGGTATGCTTTTCATCCAAATGTGAAAATGCTGCCCCCTATCCTAGAGAAGTTAACGTGTGTGGAACGCTTAAGTGATAATGCCTGAGAAGCCAGTGTTTCATCCTTCCACAAGATACAGTCCCGACAGATATCTAAGGTTGCTACCCAAGCCGGCTGGTCGTTTGTCGGTTTGGTTGCCAGAGACGTGACCCAGTCAAGTACTTTTGTTCTGTATCTATAGACGCAACCCAGTCGTTCGTTCTAAATGTTCCAATGCCATACTGGCTGGCAACATTCTTATACCTTGCTTGCTAGCTAGCCAACTACGGCTAACTTAGTCACGTCAAACAGTTCAGCCAGAATAACAGCAAAGTAGCTGCATTTGCGTTTGTCGAAGCTGTTTTCTAGTGACATTTATTTGGATGCATCCATAACAATGAGCTAATGATGTTCGATTTCGCCTGGCATACAAAATGTGCTCTCTCGCCAGGACACTGCTGTTCAAAGAAGCTAGCCAACACCACAGCTAACACAATTACTTTAAACTGAAGCTGGAAAGACAGCAAACTAGCTAAACTTTTCCCCCCGTTTTCTATTGACATTTCTTTGTATACCTGTATATCAATAAAAATGATGGCAGTTGATTCATGATTTCGACTGGCTGAGAAAAGCTGCCTGCCCATTATTCTCGTCCCAACACCTTCATTACTATGGAACAGCTGGAGAACGAATTTCAATATTGAAACAATGTTGCAAATGTCGGAGACAGACAGCAAGGTTTATACAAATCTCCACTGTTGAGAATATATGCTAGTCTAAAAGAAATTGGAGATAATGTCTAGATGCTTTTTATAGTGGATATCAAATGTATAAATTGCCTGGCTGGGCTGATGTGAGATGGAACAGAGTAAATAGGCATTTCAACGTCATACATTTAGCCGGTGGTCACTTGTGGAATAAACACAGGCTAGAATGCAGTTTTAACCAATCAACATCCAGGATTAGACCCACCTATTGTATTATGAGGTTTAGCCACTGATTTACATCAGCTAACAGAGAACAAAGCTGAAATCAACAGATGACCATAACAGACAAAGATCATTTTCACTTTGGAAAGATTCTCCTTACCTAGAATTGAGCGTAAATGTCCCTCCAAGGTTTGCAAAACCACTCCTTTGATTTCGGGGACGGATTTGCCCAAAAACTGCTCGCAAGCAATTGCCAAAAGATCATGATCTGTCATCACTTTGATCTGGAGAAAAGATGGAGAGGGTTAGAAAGACAGACTGTGGCCTGGTTGCATGCGCAAATATGAATCACTGTGCTTTAACCTGTTATGGCTGCAAGGGGCAGAATTGAGTAGCCTGATAAAATGTGTCCATTTCAAACGGCGTCGTACTCAATTCTTGCTCGTACAATATGCATATTATTATTACTATTGGATAGAAAACACTCTCTAGTTTCTAAAACCGTTTGAATTATTTCTCTGAGTGAAACAGAACTCATTCTGCAGCACTTTTCCTGACCCGGAAGTTCAAAGTCTGAAACCGAGGCTCTCTTCCTCTTCCTGCCTATAAATGGGCAATGAACGTAAGAGTCTACGTACACTTCATACACCTTCCTCTGGGTGTCAAGAAGGCTGTGAGAGAAGAAAGGAGGTGATTATCTCGATCTGGGATGGAATAAACCCTCTTGGAATGACGTGCACCCAATTTCCGGTACTCTGAAGGACGCAATTTGGACAGTGGGGTTGCCTTTTGTTTTGCTGACGTTATAGGCGAATATTATTTCCGGCTTTGATTTTATTTGATACATGTCACCATATCATCGTAACGTATGTTTTTTCAATATAGTTTCATCAGATTATTGAAATTTTTTCGGGAGTTTTACCGTGTTCCGTTCTCTTCCGTTTGTTTACATGGAGAGATCCGTGCAACCCGGCTGGCGCGCTTGCTAAATGGAGAGAGAAAGTTGCCATTCTGAATCCAAACAACGACTCATCTGGACAAAGGACACCTTGTTCAACATTCTGATGAAAGATCAGCAAAAGTAAGACCCAATTTATGATGTTATTTCATATATCTGTCGTAGTCGCCGGCGCCCAAGTGTTTCTATTGTGCTAAGCTAAGCTAATATAACGCTACATTTTGTTTTCGCTGTAAAACACTTAATAAATCGGAAATATTGTCTGGCATCACAAGATGCCTGTCTTTCATTTACTGTACACTATGTATTTTTCAGAAATGTTTTATGATGAGTAATTAGGTATTTGACGTTGGTGTCTGTAAATATTATGGCTGCTTTCGGTGCAATTTCTGATTGTAGCTGAAATGTAAACTATGATTTATACCTGAAATATGCAAATTTTTCGAACAAAACATATGCTATACAATAAATATGTTATCAGACTGTCATCTGATGAGGTTGTTTCTTGGTTAGTGGCTATTTATATCTTTATTTGGCCGAATTTGTGATAGCTACTGATGGAGTCAAAAACTGATGGAGTAAGAATAGTGGTGTCTTTTGCTAACGTGGTTAGCTAATAGATTTACATAGTGTCTTCCCTGTAAAACATTTTAAAAATCGGACATGTTGGCTTGATTCACAAGATGTGCACCTTTCATCTGGTGTCTTGGACTTGTTAATGTGTGAAAGTTAAATATTTAAAAAATATATATTTTGAATTTCGCGCCCTGCACTTGAGCTGGATGTTGTCATAAGTGTACCGGTGTCGGGCTGCAGCCCAAACAGGTTTTAACTTGATCTATGGCTATAAGTTAGTTTACACAAGGATTTAGTCCTTGGTTTACATGAAAAGAGCTTACAGTACATGGAGTAGCTACTGCAGCAGTTGTAAACTGGTATGCCACAATGAGATATTTATAACTTTAACTGTTATTGATTTAATAAGACAAACAGTTGAAGTCGTAAGTTTACATACACCTTAGCCTAACACATTTAAACTCGTTTTTTCACAATTCCTGAAATTTAAACCTGGTAAAAATGTCTTGTCTTAGGTCAGTTAGGATCAAAACTTTATTTTAAGAATGTGAAATGTCAGAATAATAGTAGAGAGAATGATTTATTTCAGCTTTTATTTCTTTCATCACATTCCCCGTGGGTCAGAAGTTTACACACACTCAATTAGTATTTGGTAGCATTGCCTTTAAATTGTTTAACTTGGGTCAAACGTTACGGGTAGCCTTCCACAAGCTTCCCACAATAAGTTGGGTGAATTTTGGCCCATTCCTCCTGACAGAGATGGTGTAACTGAGTCAGGTTTGTAGGCCTCCTTGCTCGCACACACTTTTTCTATAGGATTGAGGTCAGGGCTTTGTGATGGCCACTCCAATACCTTGACTTTGTTGTCCTTAAGCCATTTTGTCACAACTTTGGAAGTATGCTTGGGGTCATTGTCCATTTGGAAGACCCATTTGCGACCAAGCTTTAACTTCCTGAATGATGTCTTGAGATGTTGCTTCAATATATCCACATACTTTCCCTCCCTCATGACGCCATTTATTTTGTGAAGTGCACCAGTCCCTCCTGCAGCAAAGCACCCCTACAACATGATGCTGCCACCCCCGTGCTTCACGGTTGGGATGGTGTTCTTCGGCTTGCAAGCCTCCGCCTTTTTCCTCTAAACATAACGATGGTCGTTATGGCCAAACAGCTCTATTTTTGTTTCATCAGACCAGAGAACATTTCTCCAAAAAGTACGATCTTTGTCCCCATGTGCAGTTGCAAACCGTAGTCTCGCTTTTTTATGGCGGTTTTGGAGCAGTGGCTTCTTCCTTGCTGAGCGGCCTTTCAAGTTATGTCGATATAGTACTCGTTTTACTGTGGATACTTTTGTACCCATTTCCTCCAGCATCTTCACAAGGTCCTTTGCTGTTGTTCTGGGATTGATTTGCACTTTTCGCACCAAAGCACGTTCATCTCTAGGAGACAGAATACGTCTCCATCCTGAGCGGTATGACGGCTGTGTGGTCCCATAGTGTTTATACTTGCGTACTATTGTTTGTACAGATGAACGTGGTACCTTCAGGTGTTTGGAAATTGTTCCCAAGGATGAACCAGACTTGTGGAGGTCTACAATTTTTTTTCTGAGGTCTTGGCTGATTTCTTTAGATTTTCCCATGATGTCAAGCAAAGAGGCACCGAGTTTGACCTTGAAATACATCCAAAGGTACACCTCCAATTGACTCAAATTATGTCAATTAGCCTGTCAGAAGCTTCTAAAGCCATGACATCATTTTCTGGAATTTTCCAAGCTGTTTAAAGGCACAGTCAACTTAGTGTATGTAAACTTCTGACCCACTGGAATTTGATACAGTGAATTATAAGTGAAATAATCTGTCTGTAAACAATTGTTGGAAAAATTACTTGTGTCATGCACAAAGTAGATGTCCTAACCGACTTGCCAAAACTATAGTTTGTTAACAAGAAATTTGTGGGGTGGTTGAAAAACGAGTTTCAATGACTCCAACCTAAGTGTATGTAAACATCCGACTTCAACGGTATTTTCCAATTCAATGTTGTCAATTCGATACAATTGACAAAATTATACGTTGTCACTGTTTTCACTGACAACGCATTTTGTGAGACAAACGACGGAGGCATGTCATGGTGGTAACTGGTCTCTTTCCAGCATTGTATTATTTACCTGTGCCACCCCAGTGACAGTGATGGCGACCCCTTCAGCAGTCTCAACATCCTCACACTTAGGTTGGAGTGTCATAATCTCCAGTGTAATCCTGTTTGAGGAAAAACAGTATTTTAAGTAATGCAGACCTTAAAGGGGTAATCTGCAGTTCAAAGAATAACACGTTCTCTTCCCACTGTTTGGGTAAAAAGGTATGCGATGGGGCTGTAGAAATGCAACCACTCAAATTCATAGAGCTATGGATGCAAGGACCCACCAATCCTGAAGTTAACAGGCAGAGGAGAAAAAAAGCTCTGTATCAGTATTATGGGACAATGTTGTCACTGACAAAACATCTGTAGCAGAAGTAATGGGATAATTGAGGCTCAGCTGAAATATCTTATCTCATCATTGAATAAATATTATTGGGAAGTCACATGAGTAGTTTCACAACGGCGACATTTCAGCCATGGAATATTTCTATAGTGGAACGTTTATTGTTTCTGGAGATTTATTACCTCTATTGCCACACACTTCCTTGACACACGGCCAAAACGACTAGAGACTAGTTACTGGCTATTGAGCAAACCTGACAAATGTAACCTGAAGAGAACCTAAACATTGCATGCTTTCATGTAAACCCAGGGGATAATGCCTTACAGTCAGTTAACTTCTTATGGCTGGGGGGCAGTATTGAGTAGCTTGGATGAATAAGGTGCCCAGAGTAAACTGCCTGCTACTCAGGCCCAGAAGCTAAGATATGCATATTATTAGTAGATTTGGATAGAAAACACTCTGAAGCTTCTAAAGCGGTTTGAATGATGTCTGAGTATAACAGAACTCATATGGCAGGCAAAAACCTGAGAAGAAAATCCAACCAGGAAGTGGGAAATCTGAGGTTTGTCGTTTTTCAACTCTTTGCCTATCCAAGATAGTGTAAATTTGGTCCGATTGCACTTCCTAAGGCTTACACTAGATGTCAACAGTCTTTAGAACCTTGTTTGAGGCTTCTACTGTGAAGGGGGAGAGAATGAGAGCTGTTTCAACCAGAGATCTGGCAGAGTGCCATGAGCTCAGTCTCGCGTGCGCCCGTGAGAGTTAGCTGCGTTCCATTACATTTCTAAAGACAAAGGAATTCTCTGGTTGAAACATTATTGAAGATTTATGTTAACATCCTAAAGATTGATTCTATACATCGTTTGATGTATGACTAGAACATAATCGTTGTGTGCTTTCGTCGTAAAGCCTTTTTGAAATCGAACACTGTGGTGGGATTAACAACAAGTTTATCTTTAAAATGGTGTAAAATACTTGTATGTTTGAGGAATTTTAATTATGAGATTTCTGTTTGAATTTGGCGCCCTGCACTTTCACTGGCTGTTGTCATATCGATCCCGTTTTCGGGATTTCAGACGTAAGAAGTTAATAAACAGAGGACAGCAGCTAACCTACAGTGAAAAAGGGTAAGAATTGTGCCAAGTGACACACGGGAAAGAAGGCAGAAGAGTGAATGTGCACTAGAGGTCGATCAGGGCCGATTTCAAGTTTTCATAACAATCGGAAATCGGTATTTTCGGGGGCCGATTTGCCAATTTTTTTTTTTTTACACCTTTAACTAGGCAAGTCAGTTAAGAACACATTCTTATTTTCAATGACGGCCTAGGAACGTTCTGCATCGTTCAGGGGCAGAACGACAGATTTTTAACCTTGTCAGCTCGGGGGATCCAATCTTGCAACCTTACAGTTAACTAGTCCAATGCTCTAACACCTGATTACATTGCACTCCAAGAGGAGCCGGCCTGTTACGCGAATGCAGTAAGCTAAGGTAAATTGCTAGCTAGCATTAAACTTATCTTATAAAAAACAATCAATCAATGACTGTCATTGCTCCAATGTGTACTTAACCATAAACATCAATGCCTTTCTTAAAATCAATACACAAGTATATATTTTTAAACCTGCATATTTAGCTAAAAAAAATCCAGGTTAGCAGGCAATATTAACCAGGTGAACCAATGTGTCATTTCTCTTGCGTTCATTGCACGCAGAGTCAGGGTATATGCAACAGTTTGGGCCGCCTGGCTCTTTGCGAACTAATTTGCCCGAATTTTACGTAATTATGACATAACATTGAAGGTTGTGCAATGTAACAGGAATATTTAGACTCATGGATGCTACCCGTTAGATAAAATACAGAACGGAATAAACGTTTTGTTTTCGAGGTGATAGTTTCCGGATTAGCCAAAGGTATATGGTTTAGAGAGAAATAGTCGACGCGTTATAATTCCTGTAATAACTTGCGGCTGAACTTGAAAGGGGTTCCTTCGTTATTTTACCGTTCATGTCTTCCATAGAGAATGTCTTGATCTACTTCAAATAAGGTCTGTGTTTCGCGGAGGAGCAGACTGACAGGGGACCATGCAGACAAGCTCTGCTTTCTGCACTACAACCCAAAACTTCTTAACTGGGAATATTGAAGACCCATGAAAGCTGGTGGTTCGTTTTAACATATGTTCTCATGTTATTTGAGACTAAATTGATTTTATTTATGTATTATATTAAGTTGAAATAAAAGTGTTCATTGTTTATTCAGTATTGTTGCAATTGTCATTATTACAAAAATGTGTGTGTGTATGAGAGATATATATATATATTTTCTCTCTTTTTTTTTTTTTTTTTTTTTTTTTTTTTAAATCGCCAGATTAATCTGTATCGGCTTTTTTTGTCCTCCAATAAATCGGTATCGGCGTTGAAAAATCATAATCGGTCGACCTCTAATGTGTACTGTAGTTTAAGAAGGTGAGGCTAAGTGTCCTTTGCAGTGTTTCCATTTGAAACATCCAGAACTCATTAACACAATGTAGGTCAGTAAGTAAAGTGTGGCACAGAATAAAATAGTCTTTCACGCACGCCTCCTGGCTGATTGTCAGGCCGCAGATGGGTGTGATTAGTGAATTATAGGCTATCATTGTGGAAATCTAAAATGTTGGATAACCTGTTGGAGCCGTGTTCATAAATAATAGTGGGTTTCTAAACCTCAGGAAGCCCTTTTATCCAGTTTAGTATTTGTATGGAAACGTGTAGGATTATTTAGCCATTGAAGAAATAAAACAAGCCTCCTCCAGACCATTAGCAAAACAACCCATAACTGCTGATAGAATTGTCTTCATCTATCAGTCTATGCCATCATCAATGGTCTCACCTTTGAATGTCAGTGATGAGCCACCAGGCCCAGGCCCAGCCCCCCACCATGTAGGTCTTCTCATCTGAGCCACAACAGGCACCTGAAAAATGAAACAGACAAGGCGTGAGTCAGTGGCACAAGATTTCCATTGGGGAAAGAATTCATCATTCATCAGCATTCATTATTGATACTCAGTTGACACACTTGTCCGAGACCTTCTTAGGTTGTTAGCACAACAAGTCCTTTGTCTCGCTGCCCTGCACTAGCTATGTTACTACAGGGCCAAAGGTAAAATGTTTAGGTATAGGCTACTCATAAACTTCTATAAGGGTAGCCTACATGATTACCTAGCCTTGTGTATAATTTCCCTGCAAGCTCAGAAATACGCAATACCTTGCTCTTGTTAAAGCTTTTAGAATGTATTCGTTTTTTCCCTTGGCCTTGGAAGCTAAGTGAGGATCCTATTACAGTGTATATAGCTAAGGATGTAGTAACAAAACCAATCAAAATATACAAGTGTCGGTATCATTTAGCTTAGGGCTGACCCCAATTAGTCGACTGGTCGAGTGTTTGGTCGTTAGGCTGTTTGTTCGACCGAGATTGTGTGTTACTGCTTGACTAAAACACATATTTGTGTGCCGATCTCAGTGAACTAATCCATTGCGGGGGCCTAGACTAAAAGCCAATTTACGCTTGATCCGAAAATGTGGGCGGAGGCTCCATATCGAGGGTCTGACACAATTGCGGATTCTCCAGAGGAATGCAGAGTCCAACTCGAGCTCTGTACAGTATTGCAATGCTCCTCCCAAATGTTGTAACAATGCGGAGGGCTCTGTATAGCTCCACATTGACATGATTGGTTATTGGTAGGTGGGGGCGGTAGATCTTGTATAAACACACATTCACTTACTTGACAACAGCTCTGCACTGCTATGTGAAGTGCAAGAAGTATGAATACCCTGACTTATGCTGAGGCCATATCACCGTAAATGCTGCATGGCCAATGCAGACGTCAGATTGACAATGCACAACGCACTTCTCTCCAGAATGCGCACTCTCCAGCCAACTTGTGCACATTCATTGTTTCATAACTTCATTGTGTGAATTGTTTGCGATTTATTGTTGCGAGTTCAAATCTCATCACTGACAACATGAGCATGTTAGCTAATTAGCAACTTTAACTACTTAATACATTTAGCTACTTTGCAACCTCTTAGCATGTTAGCTAACCCTAACATTAACCCTTTTAGTTAACCCTGACCCTTTAACCTAACTACTAATCTTAACCCTTTTATTTATTTATTTTTTTCACCTTTATTTAACCAGGTAGGCTAGTTGAGAACAAGTTCTCATTTACAACTGCGACCTGGCCAAGATAAAGCATAGCAGTGTGAACAGACAACACAGAGTTACACATGGAGTAAACAATAAACAAGTCAATAACACAGTAGGAAAAGTCTAAAAGTCTATATACATTGTGTGCAAAAGGCATGAGGAGGTAGGCAATAAATAGGCCATAGGAGCGAATAATTACAATTTAGCAGATTAACACTGGAGTGATAAATCATCAGATGATCATGTGCAAGTAGAGATACTGGTGTGCAAAAGAGCAGAAAAGTAAATAAATAAAAACAGTAAGGGGATGAGGTAGGTAAATTGAGTGGGCTGTTTACAGATGGACTATGTACAGCTGCAGCGATCGGTTAGCTGCTCAGCCGAGCTAGCCGAGCTAACCCATAGCCGAGCTAAAGTTAGCCACCTAGCTAGAATTATTAACATATTGTACGTTTTTCAAAATCATAATGTATTGTATAACAATATATTTTGCAAATTCGTAACATATAATACAAATTGTAATTCGTAACATATCATGAATTGGGTGATGGACATCCACAAATTAATACATACCATACCAGTGGCGGTCGGTGCCGCTTAAGATGAGGATGATTATTATTTATTTTTTTATGAGCATGGACATTTCTATTACAGCATATTGGATGACTCATTCGTATTCCATTCACCCAGCTCAATGTAACATTGATAGGTTTAGGCTACTGCATGATACTAAAATTTCCCCTGTACCCACCATGAGGTTGCTACAACCTACAATCTAGGTGCACAGGTCGAGAGAATTGAGTAATCAAGGTGACAGACAGTGACACATTCAATACCTCCTTGCACATTCTTGCCTGCATCTAGCTGATCTACGGTGTAATCACTAGTCCAAAATTGGCAACTTAGTTCATTGGACAAATTCAAGTATGTTTATCCCCATTCCTTTTGCTTTCGTTTAAGAAGCATTTTTCAACAGAATTGGAATGAATACACCCCTGATCACACGCAAACACAGTTCACTTTCATAGCAGCCATATAAAAAGAGCATGATCACTTTGCTCCTTTATATATATCATTCCATCTCGCAACCATATACTCGCTCTCCTCCTCTCACCTTTTCCCTTCGCTTGTGGACTTAAGTGCACCACAGATAAGCTGTCTGTGACCGGGCGAAAAAACCTTTCAAGCCAAACCATATCATGACTGCTAACCACTACGCAGAGCCTATATCATTGTCACCTCACAGTCAACATAGCTACTGGAACTAATGGGTTAGTAAACCCGCTACAATCATGCAGTAGTGTACAGTCAGAACGCAGTTTAACAGTTACAACGGCAGGCCCCGGGGGCAATACATTTATTAAACCAAAAGCTTACCTTGACTTGTTAAGAGTTCCAATTTTGGATAGCCATAGCCAGCTAGCTAACATAACATCCCTCTCTGTTTGAGCCAGGTGTTTGAATAGGCTAAACTAGCTGATGGCATTCAGCTAGCTAAATGAACATTTAAAAAAAAATCAACCAAATATAGCTAGCGCTCTTGCGTCTCCTTAAATTTTGGAAGAAATACATGTTCAAAACTGTTTAACAATTGTCTTTCTCTCCGAGTCAACTACTCACCACATTTTATGCTGTGCTAGCTAGCTTTAGTTTATACTTTCAGTACTAGATTAATTCTCAGATCCTTTGATTGGGTGGACAACATGTCAGTTCATGCTGCAAGAGCTCTGATAACTTCTGGAGGACGTCCTCCAGAAGTTGTCATAATTACTGTGTGAGTCTATGGAAGGGGGTGAGAACCAAGAGCCTGCTGGATTTTTTATTGAAGTCAATGCGCCCAGAGGACAGAGGCTAGCTGTCCTCCAGCTACAGCTTGGTGTGACCCTAGAGAGTGCTGCTGAGGCTACTTTAGACCTTCATTGCAAAACAGTGTGTTTTAATCAATTATTTGCAAAAGTTTTATCTAAAAAAGGACAACTTTAAATGTTTCAATATTTTTGTTTTTATGAAATTCACTGAGGATGGTCCTCCCCTTCCTCCCATGAGGAGTCTCCACTTTACCATACGAAACATATCATACTAAATGGTATCTCATATTTACGTACAGAACAATACGAAATGCTCTGACACCAGGTTGGTTAACCAGCTGGTAACAACATAGCCCAAGATGTACTCTTAAGGAGCCTAACTTTACTGTTACTTCTTAAGGTCCAAGGGCCTTATAAACTCTGCAAAAAAAGAAACATCCCTTTTTCAGGATCCTGTCTTTCAAAGATAATTCACAAAAATCCAAATAACTTCACAGATCTTCATTGTAAGGGGTTCAACAAACACTGTTTCCCATGCTTGTTCAATGAACCATAAACAATTAATGAACATGCACCTGTGGAATGGTCGTTAAGACACTAACAGCTTACAGACGGTAGGCAATTAAGGTCACAGTTCTGAAAACTTAGGACACTAAAAGAGGAATTTCTACTGACTCTGAAAAACACCAAAAGAAAGATGCCCAGGGTCCCTGCTCATCTGCGTGAACATGCCTTAGGCATGCTGCAAGGAGGTATGAGGACTGCAGATGTGGCCAGGGCAATAAATTGCAATGTCCGTACTGTGAGACGACTAAGACAGCGCTACAGGGAGACAGGACAGACAGCTGATTGTCATTGCAGTGGCAGACCACGTGTAACACCACCTGCACAGGATCGGTACATCCGAAAATCACACATGCGGGACAGGTACAGGATGGCAACAACAACTGCCCGAGTTACACCAGGAATGCACAATCCCTCCATTAGTGCTCAGACTGTCCGCAATAGGCTGAGAGAGGCTGGACAGAGCTTGTAGGCCTGTTGTAAGGCAGGTCCTCACCAGACATCACCGGCAACAATGTCGCCTATGGGCATAAACACACCGTCGCTGGACCAGACAGGACTGGCAATAAGTGCTCTTCACTGACGAGTCCCGGTTGTGTCTCACCAGGGGTGATGGTCGGATTTGCGTTTATCGTCAAAGGAATGAGCATTACACTGAAGCCTGTACTCTGGAGTGAGATCGATTTGGAGATGGAGGGTCTGTCATGGTAGGCAATCTCAACACTATATGTTACAAGGAAAACATCCTCCCTCATGTGGTACCTTTCCTGTAGGCTCATCCTGACATGACCCTCCAGCATGACAATGCCACCAGCCATACTGCTCGTTCTGTGCGTGATTTCCTGCAAGACAAGGAATGTCAGTGTTCTGCCATGGCCAGCAAAGAGCCCGGATCTCAATCCCATTGAGCACGTCTGGGACCTGTTGGATCGGAGGGTGAGGGCTAGGGCCATTCCCACCAGAAATGTCCGGGAACTTGCAGGTGCCTTGGTGGAAGAGTGGGGTAACATCTCACAGCAAGAACTGGCAAATCTGGTGCAGGCCATGAGGAGGAGATGCACTGCAGTAATTAATGCAGCTGTTGGCCACACCAGATACTGACTTACTTTTGTTCAGGGACACATTTTTCCATTTCTGTTCGTCACATGTCTGTGGAACTTGTTCAGTTTATGTCTCAGTTGTTGAATCTTGTCATGTTCATACAAATATTTACACATTTTAAGTTTGCTGGAAAATAAACGCAGTTGACAGTGAGACGTTATTATTTTTGCTGAGTATGTTATTTTCAGAGGTAGACTGGCCCTGGCAGCCAAACACTCCATCTATCGATTCTCAATTGTGATACGGTTCTAGAAACATAATACACAATTAACGTATACTGTTTTAACTGGCTTTATTACAGTTGCAGACTTTATTACAGTTGTATGTTGCAGCCGGCAACACGTTTATGGTGGCCTTCTTCGGTTACACACAGGTGTTCGGCGCATGCTAGATAGCTAATTAGTACAGGTGGTCCCTCTGTCTTCAGTAAACAGTAAACACGGAAATATAGCTGTGTGGGAAGACTAACCCTATAAAAAGGTGTGTATCAATGTAACATTTTGTTTTTTTGAGGATGGTTTCTCTGATATGAAAGATAAGGTCCTTATGCTTCACAAATCATACTGCAAGCAATGTGTGTTAATGTTCAGACAGCGGTGCTCCAAACAAAACTACCCAGACAATAAAACTTGTCCCTACAGATAAAACTCCCCCACAGAAGACGCCTTCGTCCAATGTATCTTCATGTGTAATGTAATATAACTTAGAGACATTATCAAGGGCTAGTAACAACTAGCTAACGTTAGTGAAGCGACATGATTTATGTTTATCCATCGAGCAAAAGCAACGCAATTACCGTTTCATTAACTAGCTAAAGTTAGCTATACATGAACGGAAAACACTTGGTAAACGAACAGGTTAACAAAATAATCATACATTAATAACAATTACGCATTTAGTTGGCTAGCTAGCATGCAGGGAGGACACCTACCAGAAACAACCACGGCTTCATTTGGTCCAACTGTAAGGCAGCTACCCATCTTGTTCCGGCGATATATCCTCACAAATATGCGTGAAACCCTTCTGTATTGTAATATACTTTGGTCGTGTGGTTAAATCGATTTTTAAAAAAAGTAAATATTCACAGCGTCTCTGCCACCTTCCTATTCAATCTCCTGCAAGCCCTCGCCTCAAGTCAAGACTGTGACGTAGCCTAGCTAGCAGCTAACGTTTGCCCTGCCCACTTCAGGGGCTCCCTCCCTTCCCATGCAGTGTGTACTCGTAGCCGCTAGGTAGTAGCATTTTCTAAACTGTACTGTCTTCGGTAATAACCAATGGTAGTAGCGAGCATCTACTGTCTATCTGACTAACGTTTCTCCCTGCCTGTCTGTATCAACGATGCACACATATGGAGCCAGATACTTGCCAAAAGGTTGAACATACATATCGTTAGGATTGTAACAAAATCCATACGTAAATTATTAGGATCGTAAGAAAAGCCATGCGTGAAATGAAGGTTACGTATGTAATCACGGTTATATGAGCTATATGGATCAGTCAAATATATTGGTATCAATCTGCGCTGGAGGGATACATCCGAGGTGAGGATTTACAGATTTACTCCCGTGTACACCTGTGTCATGGATGGGGTCTGCCCCTATATATAGACCCAATGGCCGCGACACACGTTCTCTACATCATTTTTGAAGCGCCTCTAGTACCGTAGAGGATTGGAGTGATCCATATAGCTCACATAACCGTGGTTACATATGTAACCTTCCATGTGGAAGGGGGGGTCTCGGCACAGTCCCCGGAAAGGGAGGCAACGTCCAGGACCGCTGAACCAACCGCAGAGGGAGGTTCCACATTTATCAGTGAGGGGCACTCCTCTCAGTAGAGCCCAGGAAGCAGCCACACCTCGTGTTGAATGTGCCACCACAGATCCCAGCACTGGCCTGCCAGCCAAGCGGTATGCTGTCATAATCGTTTCCACGATCCAGCGAGAGAGCCTTTGCTTTGATGGCCCATCCCCCAGGACTCTCTTACCATAGCAGACAAAGAGCTGGTCTGTTGTTCTCACTGACCGTGTCCGCTCCTCATAGGCAGCCAGTGCCCGCACAGGGCACAGCATGTCGGAGGGAGTCCCAGACTCCCCCGCCACTGCCGGGGGTTGTAAACAGACAGGATAAAAGAGATGTTCACATGCCTGTCTGACAGAACCATCGGGAGGAATGAACGGTTGGGACGGAGAGATATACTCCTCCCACCAGGGTCCATCCGGTAGCACTCAGAACTTACCAAAAGAGCATGGAGCTCACCCACCCTCTTCATGGAAGTAAATTATACCAAAAAAGCCACCTTCATAGAGAGGTGTTTCAGGGAGGCAGACTCCAGCGGTTCGAAAGGCGGCTTTGCCCAAGCTGCCAAGACCACATCCAGATCCCAGCTTGTCATTGAGCGGGTCCTAGGCGACAAACCCCCTTCATAAACCTGGAGACCAAGGGATGATGCCCCACTGGCCTGTCCATCCACCCCACATGGCAGGCCGATATAGCCGCCAAATACCTTCTCGGTGTAGAGGCTGCCAAGCCCTCATCCAAGCGAGACTGCAGGTATTGAAGGACATACTGCACCCCGCATGACTCGTGCACAACCTCAATACCAGTGCACCAAGAGCCGAACAACCGCCAGTGCAACTGTAGCCAGTACCTTTGCGCTCTGCATGGTGTTCATTATGCCCTCCTGTAGTCCTAACATGGACCATTGGTGCCGTTCAGCGGCCAAGCCCACAGACTGAGGCGGTGTGGTCTCGGATGCCACAGAGTTACCCCGGTCTGAGACAGCAGGGCGGGTCTCAGGTGCAGTTGCCAAGGTGTCCCAGACAACAGGGACAGGAGAAGGCTGAACCAGGGTCGTCTGGGCCAGTATGGGGATACCAGCATCCTGGTCCTGTCCAGCACAGCCTGGATCAGGGGAAAAGGGAGGAATGTGTAAAGCTCCAGCCCTGGCCAATGGTGAGCCAGAGCATCCAAGCCCAGATGTCCAGTGTGCATTGCAAACAGGTCCACCTGCGCCCTCCCAAACTTGGCCTACAGGTGCTGCACCCCCTGGGGATGTAGGCTCCAGTCCCAAGGTGGTGGTCCCTCCCTCAAGAGCATATTCGCTGCCACATTCAGGATGCCAGGTACGTGCGCTGCGCGTAGAGACTCTAGACGTCCCTGAGCCCAGAGAAGAAGCTCCTGTGCCATAAGATGGAGGTGGTGGGACCTCAGTCCACCCTGATGGTTGATGTAACCCACTACCGTTCTCACCAGGACATATCTTCCCTTCGGATGTGGAAGGAATGACCGCAGGGATAGCAGTACAGCTCGGAGCTCTAATGTATTGATGTGCCTGCCGCTCCAAGGAGGTAGCAAACAGCCTCTGGCCAACCTGCCCTTGGTCACATCCCCCCAGCCGATCTGGAAGGCGTCTGTGCTGACCAGCTCCCGGCGGCACATCCTCAGCATCTCCTCCATCCCCTGAGAGAAAGGAGCGACAGCGCCACCTCAACAATGCCCTGAGGCACTGTGCGATCACCCACAGCTGGCGGTGACGGTGGCGCTTTGGGTGCAGCCGGTGGGAGTTGAACCACTGTTGAAGAGGCCGGAGATGGAGCAGGCCCAGGGGAATCAGCAACGAGGCCGTGGTCAGCAAGCCCAACATGCATTGTCAGGGCAGATACCACCCACCCCTGCCGAAGGTGGTCAAGGCAAGATAAGATCGCCTGAACCCTTCTGGTGGGCAGGCGTGCTCTCATGAGGACTGATTCCAGTTCCATGCCAATGAAGGCCACCCTCTGGGTGGGCATCAGACAACTCTTCTTGTTGTTTACAATAATGCTCAGCCCGCCGATGTGGGTCAGGAGCATGTTTCTGTCTGTCTGTCGGGGCACAAATCAGCCAATCGTCCAGGTAATTGAGGATCAACAATCCTCAGGACGTGAGAGGTGCCAGGACAGTGTCCATGCACTTTGTGAAAGTGCGGGGTGCCAAGGAGAGGCCGAAGGGAAGAACCATGAATTCGTAAGCCGTCGCTTCGAAAGTGAATCGGAGGTACTGCCAATGAGCTGGGTGAACAGGAACATGGAAGTACACATCCCTCAGGTCCAGCGTCACAAACCACAGGGTCCCTGGACACGGCCTGTAAAATGTGGGCTGGGGACAGTATGTGGAACCTCAGTACCTTCAAGTACTCATTGAGGTTGCGGAGGTCCAGAACCATCGAAACCCTCTGTCTCTTTTTGGAACCACAAAATAAGTAGAACCCACCTAGCCGTTCTGATGTTTCGATCCTGCGGATGACACCATTGTCCAGGAGTTAGGAGATTTCCAGCCGCAGGGTTTTCTTCAGGGGGTCAGCCACCGTGGAATTGGAGTTGGTAGCCCTTTCAAGCATTATGGACAACACCCAGGGGAACTGGGGGCGATGAAGCCCTGCTGCCGGCTTCTGATGGCATGTCAGTCTGGTAGCCCCGCTCACGGTGGTGAACAGTGCCAGCATCGTCCCCCAGGAACTGCCTATCACTGGCCAACAGGGAACAGCTGTCGTCGCCATCAAAGCTATCAACCTCCTGACGCAGGGCATGTGCCCTCCGTTCAAGGTGGTCCCAGCTGTCCGACTCCTGTCCCCGTCCAGGACTAGCAGCAGATGGGCTCTGCCGGCGGTGGCTCCGGCCAAGCTTCCTGGGAGGGGTACTGGGGCCAGTAGAGGGACTAATAGCTCGCGGGCGCACCACTCCTGAGGGAGGGAGCTCGTCCCCAGCCTGAGCCAGAGCCTGGCCAACCCACTTGCGCATAGCCTTCAATCGCGCCAGGCGCAGGCGTTCTGAGAACACCACACAGAACAGGCATCCGGTAGGGCGCTCTACCACCCTCTCCGCGTGGCTCAAACCCAGGCAGTGCATACACAAGGTATGCGGATCCCCAGGGGGATGCCACCATCACCTCTCACAAAGTGAATCCATAAGCTCAGCCAAGCCAACAAGGCAACGGAGCAGGGGTCCGACGCCCTGGGAGAGCTTATGTCGTGACCTGCTTGGAGGAATAGGAACCCGGTGAGAGATAAATTACCCAGTACCTCTGCAAAAAACATGGAAGACCCGTGTGGGAAAAGCAGGCAGACAAAAAAACAGCAACCAGGTAATGGATTTGTTTTATCTGTTTTTTGGTTACGCCAACTGCTATGTTACCTAGCCGGTTTAATATCCAAGCAGTAAAACAGCACCATATGATGGAGTAATTCAGTTAAGGAACTCCAAAGTTAATGTCTCAACGTAGTGGAAAGCCCACCACAATATTATTTCACTCTGCAGGGGAAAGAACAAGAAAAAATACCTGCAGGTTAATTAGCAGAAAACCCGCACCTAAGGTGCGGTTAAAGCAATTCACAACACACACATGGAACAAGCCAGTTGGCAAGTTGTGTAAGGTAAATTACAGTTTGTGGCAGCAAGAGCCACCATACTAATGGATGCACACAGAGTCGTAGTGTAACGCTAACAAAACTCAAGTACGAAAAACCACAGGAGGAAGATACAGATCAACCCTGTGCAGCGAGTGGAGCACTCAAGAGGAGGGGCTGGCCATGTGGCCAGCTGCTCCAGGCTACAAACAGTCAGTGAGTATACTTCCACGCAAGATATTACACTTACCAGTGACTTACAAAGCGAACTTTCATAAGTTTGTACCACAAACCATACAGACGTCCGCGAGAAAATGAAGACAACTTGTGTCGCGGCCATGGGGTCTAAATATAGGGGCGGACCCCAGCCGTGACACAGGTGTACACGTGAGTAAATCTGTAAATCCTCACCTCGGATGTATCCTTCTGCCGTGGAGTGATACCAATATATTGGAGTGATCCAATACAGTGAAACATAAAATGAAACGTAAATGTTAAAATAGATCTGTAAACCCTATGTTACGACTATGAATGAACATTTACACGTTAAATTCTAACTTTACGTCTCACTTTACTCGGTTATAGATATTTTTTAATGTGTGCAAACTTTTGTCAATAATGTGGAATCTGCTAAATATATGAACCGGATGGAGCTAGTCGAAGTTAGCCCAGATGTTAAAGTTGCTTGGCAGCTTCCGGTTTCATTTCCAAAATAAAAGTCTAGAGCTTGTTTTAGAACAGCATTCAACAACAACATTATACCAGTAGATGATGTACTGTAGTATATTTTTTTTAAACAACATTTTTTAACTAGGCAAGTCAGTTAAGAACAAATTCTTATTTACAACGACGGCCTACACCGACCAAACCTGGGCTAATTGTGCACCGCCCTATGGGACTCCCAATCATGGCCGGTTGTGATACACCCTGGATTTGAACCAGGGTGTTTTTAGATGCCTACTAGCACTGGGATGCAGTGCCTTAGACCGCTGCGCCACTCGAGAGCCCTGAAGGCTTCAGCAAATTACTTGTGTGAGAAGGATAAAGACACAGAAGAGCCTTGTCTAGAATAACCGCCTGAGCTGCCAAATAGAAAGTAAATACAGAGGTAAAGACAGTTTCAAGTTCGATATTCGATGGATATTCGCGCTTTCAAACCTCAATAGCTTTCAAACCACTTGAGCCACATACTCCAAATACTGATGTTGGAATAATTGCGCACAACATTGCACAGGACATTATTTTCATGATTTAGACATTCATTTGCTTTCCATAGCTAATAAACATGTCTGCAGCGTCTTGTATTCATAGTTGAATTAGTTAGGGAGTGTGAACAAAGTACAAACTTTTTATACCTTCAAATTTCAATAGCTCCTTGGTCATGTAACATTCTTACTTCAAACAAGGTTCAGAATGTCCACTGACTACTCTTCTATATTGCACACCCTTTAGTTTGTCCATTTTCATCTCACATGGTTTTACATGAATTTTTCAAAATGTAGAATTTCAATAGCTCTTTGTTAATGTGACTTGGTGACTTCAAACAAGGTTCAGAAAGTCCACTCAGTGGGCATACACATTGAACAGCCTTTAGTTTGTCCATTTTTATCTCACATGGTTTTCCATTAATTTTTCAAAATGTAGAATTTCAATAGCTCCTTGGTCATGTGACCTAATGACTTCAAACAAGTTTCAGAATGTCCACTCAGTGGGCCTACACATTGCACACCCTTTAGTTTGTCCATTTTCATCTCACATGGTTTTACATGAATTTTTCAAAATGTAGAATTTCAATAGCTCCTTGGTAATGTGACCTAGTGACTTCAAACAAGGTTCAAAATGTCCACTCAGTAGGCCTACACATTTCACACCCTTTAGTTTGTCCATTTTCATCTCACATGGTTTTCCATTAATTTTTCAAAATTTAGAATTTCAATAGCTCCTTGGTCATGTGACTTAGTGACTTCAAACAAGGTTCAGAATGTCCACTCAGTGGGCATACACATTGAACACCCTTTAGTTTGTCCATTTTTATTTCACATGGTTTTCCATGAAGTTTTCAAAATTTAGAATTTCAATAGCTCCTTGGTCATGTGACCTAATGACTTCAAACAAGGTTCAGAATGTCCACTGACTACCCTTCTATATTGCACACCCTGTAGTTTGTCCATTTTCATCTCACATGGTTTTACATGAATTTTTCAAAATGTAGAATTTCAATAGCTCCTTGGTCATGTGACCTAGTGACTTCAAACAAGGTTCAGTATGTCCACTGACTACCCTTCTATATTGCACACCCTTTAGTTTGTCCATTTTCATCTCACATGGTTTTACATGAATTTTTCAAAATGTAGAATTTCAATAGCTCCTTGGTCATGTGACCTAGTGACTTCAAACAAGGTTCAGAATGTCCACTCAGTGGGCCTACACATTGCACACCCTTTAGTTTGTCCATTTTCATCTCACATGGTTTTACATGAATTTTTCAAAATGTAGAATTTCAATAGCTCTTTGTTAATGTGACTTGGTGACTTCAAACAAGGTTCAGAAAGTCCACTCAGTGGGCATACACATTGAACAGCCTTTAGTTTGTCCATTTTTATCTCACATGGTTTTCCATTAATTTTTCAAAATGTAGAATTTCAATAGCTCCTTGGTCATGTGACCTAATGACTTCAAACAAGGTTCAGAATGTCCACTGACTACCCTTCTATATTGCACACCCTGTAGTTTGTCCATTTTCATCTCACATGGTTTTACATGAATTTTTCAAAATGTAGAATTTCAATAGCTCCTTGGTCATGTGACCTAGTGACTTCAAACAAGGTTCAGAATGTCCACTCAGTGGGCCTAGACATTGCACACCCTTTAGTCTGTCCATTTCTATCTCACATGGTTTTCCATACATTTTTAGAAATGTAGAATTTCAATAGCTCCTTGGTCATGTGACCTAATGACTTCAAACAAGGTTCAGAATGTCCACTGACTACCCTTCTATATTGCACACCCTGTAGTTTGTCCATTTTCATCTCACATGGTTTTACATGAATTTTTCAAAATGTAGAATTTCAATAGCTCCTTGGTCATGTGACCTAGTGACTTCAAACAAGGTTCAGTATGTCCACTGACTACCCTTCTATATTGCACACCCTTTAGTTTGTCCATTTTCATCTCACATGGTTTTACATGAATTTTTCAAAATGTAGAATTTCAATAGCTCCTTGGTCATGTGACTTAGTGACTTCAAACAAGGTTCAGAATGTCCACTCAGTGGGCATACACATTGAACACCCTTTAGCTTGTCCATTTTTTATCTCATATGGTTTTCCATTAATTTTTCAAAATGTAAAATTTCAATAGCTCCTTGGTCATGTGACCTAATGACTTCAAACAAGGTTCAGAATGTCCACTGACTACCCTTCTATATTGCACACCCTGTAGTTTGTCCATTTTCATCTCACATGGTTTTACATGAATTTTTCAAAATGTAGAATTTCAATAGCTCCTTGGTCATGTGACCTAGTGATGTCAAACAAGGTTCAGAATGTCCACTCAGTAGGCCTACACATTGTACACCCTTTAGTTTGTCCATTTTCATCACATGGTTTTCCATACATTTTTCAAAATGTAGAATTTCAATAGCTCCTTGGTCATGTGACCTAGTGACTTCAAACAAGGTTCAGAATGTCCACTCAGTGGGCCTAGACATTGCACACCCTTTAGTCTGTCCATTTCTATCTCACATGGTTTTCCATGAATTTTTCAAAATGTAGAATTTCAATAGCTCCTTGGTCATGTGACCTAGTGACTTCAAACAAGGTTCAGAATGTCCACTGACTACCCTTCTATATTGCACACCCTTTAGTTTGTCCATTTTCATCTCACATGGTCTTACATTAATTTGTCTAAATTTAGAATTTCAATAGCTCCTTGGTCATGTGACCTAGTGACTTCAAACAAGGTTCAGAATGTCCACTCAGTGGGCCTACACATTGCACACCCTTTAGTTTGTCCATTTTCATCTCACATGGTTTTACATGAATTTTTCAAAATGTAGAATTTCAATAGCTCCTTGGTAATGTGACCTAGTGACTTCAAACAAGGTTAAAAATGTCCACTCAGTAGGCCTACACATTGCACACCCTTTAGTTTGTCCATTTTCATCTCACATGGTTTTACATGAATTTTTCAAAATGTAGAATTTCAATAGCTCCTTGGTAATGTGACCTAGTGACTTCAAACAAGGTTCAAAATGTCCACTCAGTAGGCCTACACATTTCACACCCTTTAGTTTGTCCATTTTCATCTCACATGGTTTTCCATAAATTTTTCAAAATTTAGAATTTCAATAGCTCCTTGTTCATGTTACTTAGTGACTTCAAACAAGGTTCAGAATGTCCACTCAGTGGGCCTAGACATTGCACACCCTTTAGTCTGTCCATTTCTATCTCACATGGTTTTCCATACATTTTTAGAAATGTAGAATTTCAATAGCTCCTTGGTCATGTGACCTAGTGACTTCAAACAAGGTTCAGAATGTCCACTCAGTGGGCATACACATTGAACACCCTTTAGTTTGTCAATTTTTATCTCATATGGTTTTCCATTAATTTTTCAAAATGTAAAATTTCAATAGCTCCTTGGTCATGTGACCTAATGACTTCAAACAAGGTTCAGAATGTCCACTCAGTGGGCCTACACATTGCACACCCTTTAGTTTGTCCATTTTCATCTCACATGGTTTTACATGAATTTTTCAAAATGTAGAATTTCAATAGCTCCTTGGTAATGTGACTTAGTGACTTCAAACAAGGTTCAGAATGTCCACTCAGTGGGCATACACATTGAACACCCTTTAGTTTGTCCATTTTTATTTCACATGGTTTTCCATGAAGTTTTCAAAATTTAGAATTTCAATAGCTCCTTGGTCATGTGACCTAATGACTTCAAACAAGGTTCAGAATGTCCACTGACTACCCTTCTATATTGCACACCCTGTAGTTTGTCCATTTTCATCTCACATGGTTTTACATGAATTTTTCAAAATGTAGAATTTCAATAGCTCCTTGGTCATGTGACCTAGTGATGTCAAACAAGGTTCAGAATGTCCACTCAGTAGGCCTACACATTGTACACCCTTTAGTTTGTCCATTTTCATCACATGGTTTTCCATACATTTTTCAAAATTTAGAATTTCAATAGCTCCTTGGTCATGTGACTTAGTGACTTCAAACAAGGTTCAGAATGTCCACTCAGTGGGCATACACATTGAACACCCTTTAGTTTGTCCATTTTTATCTCATATGGTTTTCCATAAATTTTTCAAAATGTAGAATTTCAATAGCTCCTTGGTCATGTGACCTAGTGACTTCAAACAAGGTTCAGAATGTCCACTCAGTGGGCCTAGACATTGCACACCCTTTAGTCTGTCCATTTCTATCTCACATGGTTTTCCATGAATTTTTCAAAATGTAGAATTTCAATAGCTCCTTGGTCATGTGACCTAGTGACTTCAAACAAGGTTCAGAATGTCCACTGACTACCCTTCTATATTGCACACCCTTTAGTTTGTCCATTTTCATCTCACATGGTCTTACATTAATTTGTCTAAATTTAGAATTTCAATAGCTCCTTGGTCATGTGACCTAGTGACTTCAAACAAGGTTCAGAATGTCCACTCAGTGGGCCTACACATTGCACACCCTTTAGTTTGTCCATTTTCATCTCACATGGTTTTACATGAATTTTTCAAAATGTAGAATTTCAATAGCTCCTTGGTAATGTGACCTAGTGACTTCAAACAAGGTTAAAAATGTCCACTCAGTAGGCCTACACATTGCACACCCTTTAGTTTGTCCATTTTCATCTCACATGGTTTTACATGAATTTTTCAAAATGTAGAATTTCAATAGCTCCTTGGTAATGTGACCTAGTGACTTCAAACAAGGTTCAAAATGTCCACTCAGTAGGCCTACACATTTCACACCCTTTAGTTTGTCCATTTTCATCTCACATGGTTTTCCATAAATTTTTCAAAATTTAGAATTTCAATAGCTCCTTGGTCATGTTACTTAGTGACTTCAAACAAGGTTCAGAATGTCCACTCAGTGGGCATACACATTGAACACCCTTTAGGTTTGTCCATTTTTATTTCACATGGTTTTCCATGAAGTTTTCAAAATTTAGAATTTCAATAGCTCCTTGGTCATGTGACCTAATGACTTCAAATAAGGTTCAGAATGTCCACTGACTACCCTTCTATATTGCACACCCTGTAGTTTGTCCATTTTCATCTCACATGGTTTTACATGAATTTTTCAAAATGTAGAATTTCAATAGCTCCTTGGTAATGTGACCTAGTGACTTCAAACAAGGTTCAAAATGTCCACTCAGTAGGCCTACACATTTCACACCCTTTAGTTTGTCCATTTTCATCTCATATGGTTTTCCATTAATTTTTTAAAATGTAGAATTTCAATAGCTCCTTGGTCATGTGACTTCAAACAAGGTTCAGAATGTCCACTCAGTGGGCCTACACATTGAACACCCTTTAGTTTGTCCATTTTTATCTCACATGGTTTTACATGAATTTTTCAAAATGTAGAATTTCTATAGCTCCTTGGTAATGTGACCTAGTGACTTCAAACAAGGTTAAAAATGTCCACTCAGTAGGCCTACACATTGCACACCCTTTAGTTTGTCCATTTTCATCTCACATGGTTTTACATGAATTTTTCAAAATGTAGAATTTCAATAGCTCCTTGTTCATGTTACTTAGTGACTTCAAACAAGGTTCAGAATGTCCACTCAGTGGGCATACACATTGAACACCCTTTAGTTTGTCCATTTTTATTTCACATGGTTTTCCATGAAGTTTTCAAAATTTAGAATTTCAATAGCTCCTTGGTCATGTGACCTAATGACTTCAAATAAGGTTCAGAATGTCCACTGACTACCCTTCTATATTGCACACCCTGTAGTTTGTCCATTTTCATCTCACATGGTTTTACATGAATTTTTCAAAATGTAGAATTTCAATAGCTCCTTGGTAATGTGACCTAGTGACTTCAAACAAGGTTCAAAATGTCCACTCAGTAGGCCTACACATTTCACACCCTTTAGTTTGTCCATTTTCATCTCATATGGTTTTCCATTAATTTTTCAAAATGTAGAATTTCAATAGCTCCTTGGTCATGTGACTTAGTGACTTCAAACAAGGTTCAGAATGTCCACTCAGTGGGCCTACACATTGAACACCCTTTAGTTTGTCCATTTTTATCTCACATGGTTTTACATGAATTTTTCAAAATGTAGAATTTCTATAGCTCCTTGGTAATGTGACCTAGTGACTTCAAACAAGGTTCAAAATGTCCACTCAGTAGGCCTACACATTTCACACCCTTTAGTTTGTCCATTTTCATCTCACATGGTTTTCCATACATTTTTCAAAATTTAGAATTTCAATAGCTCCTTGGTCATGTGACTTAGTGACTTCAAACAAGGTTCAGAATGTCCACTCAGTGGGCATACACATTGAACACCCTTTAGTTTGTCCATTTTTATTTCACATGGTTTTCCATGAAGTTTTCAAAAATTAGAATTTCAATAGCTCCTTGGTCATGTGACCTAATGACTTCAAACAAGGTTCAGAATGTCCACTCAGTAGGCCTACACATTGTACACCCTTTAGTTTGTCCATTTTCATCACATGGTTTTCCATACATTTTTCAAAATGTAAAATGTCAATAGCTCCTTGGTCATGTGATCTAGTGACTTCAAACAAGGTTCAGAATGTCCACTCAGTGGGCCTAGACATTGCACACCCTTTAGTCTGTCCATTTTCATCTCATATGGTTTTCCATAAATGTATCAAAATGTAGAATTTCAATAGCTCCTTGGTAATGTGACCTAATGACTTCAAACAAGGTTCAGAATGTCCACTGACTACCCTTCTATATTGCACACCCTTTAGTTTTTCCATTTTCATCTCACATGGTTTTACATGAATTTTTCAAAATGTAGAATTTCAATAGCTCCTTGGTCATGTGACCTAGTGACTTCAAACAAGGTTCAGAATGTCCACTCAGTAGGCCTACACATTGTACACCCTTTAGTTTGTCCATTTTCATCACATGGTTTTCCATAAATTTTTCAAAATGTAAAATGTCAATAGCTCCTTGGTCATGTGATCTAGTGACTTCAAACAAGGTTCAGAATTTCCACTCAGTAGGCCTACACATTGCACACCCTTTAGTTTGTCCATTTTCATCTCACATGGTTTTCCATACATTTTTCAAAATGTAGAATTTCAATAGCTCCTTGGTCATGTGACCTAATGACTTAAAACAAGGTTCAGTATGTCCACTGACTACCCTTCTATATTGCACCCCCTTTAGTTTGTCCATTTCCATCTCACATGGTCTTACATTAATTTGTCTAAATTTAGAATTTCAATAGCTCCTTGGTCATGTGACCTAGTGACTTCAAACAAGGTTCAGAATGTCCACTCAGTGGGCCTACACATTGCACACCCTTTAGTTTGTCCATTTTCATCTCACATGGTTTTCCATAAATTTTTCAACATTTAGAATTTCAATAGCTCCTTGGTCATGTGACTTAGTGACTTCAAACAAGGTTCAGAATGTCCACTGACTACCCTTCTATATTGCACACCCTGTAGTTTGTCCATTTCCATCTCACATGGTCTTACATGAATTTTTCAAAATGTAGAATTTCAATAGCTCCTTGGTCATGTGACCTAGTGACTTCAAACAAGGTTCAGCATGTCCACTCAGTAGGCCTACACATTGTACACCCTTTAGTTTGTCCATTTCCATCACATGGTTTTCCATAAATTTTTCAAAATTTAAAATTTCAATAGCTCCTTGGTCATGTGACCTAGTTACTTCAAACAAGGTTCAGAATATCCACTCAGTGGGCCTACACATTGCACACCCTTTAGTCTGTCCATTTCTATTCCACATGGTTTTCCATGAATTTTTCAAAATTTAGAATTTCAATAGCTCCTTGGACATGTGACCTAATGACTTCAAACAAGGTTCAGAATGTCTACTCAGTGGGCCTACACATTGCACACTGTCACGCCCTGACCTTAGAGAGCCGTTTTATTTCTCTATTTGGTTAGGTCAGGGTGTGATGTGGGGTGAGCATTCTATTTTTTGTGTTTCTATGTTTTGGCCGGGTATGGTTCTCAATCAGGGACAGCTGTTTATCGTTGTCTCTTATTGGGAATCATACTTAGGCAGCCTGTTTTGCCACCTTAGGTTGTGGGATGTTGTTTTTTTGTTAGCTCTGAGAAGCCTTCAGAACGTGACGTTCGTTATTCTTTTCTTGTTTTGTTTGGGTGTTCTGAGTAAATAAAGTATCATGAACACGTACCACGCTGCACCTTGGTCCACTTCTTTTGACGAGCGTTACACACACTGATGTTTGTATACTTTCATCTCATGCTATTAGACTTAAACCTGTAAGCTTTGCAGGCCTTTCATTTTACATGGGTGTTTAAAAAAACTTTTAAGTCAACAAATGTTCCATCCTCGCAATAACTATCTTTCACATGGACACTGAAATGATCCGCAAATGGCTGTATGTGGAATGGATCAAGGACAGGGGAGGTGTTCAAACAGAGGTTCTTAAAGGAAGGCGCACAGGTAGGCCTCATGAAAAACAGGGTTTCATATGCTCTTTTTAATCACAGTAATAGGCAGTGATTTGTCAGTCACAGTGAGCTTGATAACGTGAAAGAATCCTTTTTATAGCATCACTTTCATACACTGTACATTAAGACAAATCCTTCTACGTTGAGTATTAGAACGCAGTTTACATAACCTGATAATGACTTGATATTTGAGTGCATTCACAACAAGCCACCTGCAGACAACTTACAAAATGCAATAGTGCATTTGAGGGTTCGTTTTTCTGATGAAAATAGTTATTTGATGCATGGCCTACTATTTCTAACTGGGAAAATAAATTCCTACGTCTTTTTGAGTAAAATTATTTTTCCAAAATTGATTTAGGTACATTTTTGTGAAGAGGTATGAGGGTTGTGATATGGGTAATTTAATAGTAAAATAATTTAAGGGGTCAATACATTTCTATATTGCTTCCCCAGTATCTGCATGAACCATCAGGCCAAGTGTTTTTGGTTGACCCTGCTTGACAGAAAGAGAAGGAGGAATCGGAACACGCTGCATTCAAATTCAGGTCTTAGTTATTCCATTGTACTGGATCTAATACATATTAGCATTTTACATACATTCATAAGTGTAATAGTTTTTATTTTATTTTTTTATTTTATTTTTTTAAAATAATTTTTATCCCATTTTCTCCCCAATTTTCGTGGTATCCAATCGCTAGTAATTACTATCTTGTCTCATCGCTACAACTCCAGTACGGGCTCGGGAGAGACGAAGGTCGAAAGCCATGCGTCCTCCGAAGCACAACCCAACCAAGCCGCACTGCTTCTTAACACAGCGCGCCTCCAACCCGGAAGCCAGCCGCACCAATGTGTCGGAGGAAACACCGTGTACCTGGCCCCCTTGGTTAGCACGCACTGCGCCCGGCCCGCCACAGGAGTCGCTGGAGCGCGATGAGACAAGGATATCCCTACCGGCCAAACCCTCCCTAACCCGGACGACGCTATGCCAATTGTGCGTCGCCCCACGGACCTCCCGGTCGCGGCCGGCTGCGACAGAGCCTGGGCGCGAACCCAGAGACTCTGGTGGCGCAGTTAGCACTGCGATGCAGTGCCCTAGACCACTGCGCCACCCGGGAGGCCCTTAAGTGTAATAGTTTTTTATGACATACTGTGAAAAACTCTCTTGGATGCTGGCTCTGTCACTTTCAGACATGCGCAGAGCAGACTTGAACCACAGGGGTTCTCTGTAAAGAGAGAGTTTCAATTGGCACCTTTGACCTGTATGTTTTCTCTCCTGATTAGCTCTGTGGTGCACAGTCTGGCAGTCTGACTAAAGTGCCAGAGGTATGAGGAGAGACATCCTCCTTTGTATTTATGGGAACAAATATTTCCTAACACTTTGGATCCTATTCTTGGACAGTTAGAAGACAAAATGCATCAATGTAACAACAAACAAAATATGACTAATTACTGTCCATTAGTATCCTCAACCTTGTGGGTCTATGGGTGTTTGGGCCAATAAAGTGCCAACTCAATTCTACCACTGACTAGTCTCTCATGCCCCTATGAACGGGGACACAGGGAAATAGTTTTTAATCTAATCCAGCCCTTTTTTACTGGAGTACACTAACCCCTAATTGGGGCTCTTTTCTTGACACATAGTAGCAGTTTACCAGATAAGAAGTCAAGAAGAACAAAAAGTAGATTGTTGTAAGCGTGTATTACATCCTGTGCTGGCCCCATTGTCATATCCATTCTGGATTCTGAGTGGTAAAATCATAGCTGAAAAATGCCTCTGTATGTGTATACATTTTCCGCCAAGACGGAACTGCCAAAGGGGGTGGAGTTGCAATCTACTGCAGAGACAGCCTGCAGAGTTCTGTCATGCTATCCAGGTCTGTGCCCAAACAGTTCGAGCTTCTACTTTTAAAAATCCACCTTTCCAGAAATAAGTCTCTCACTGTTGCCGCTTGTTACAGACCCCCCTCAGCCCCCAGCTGCACCCTGGACACCATATGTGAATTAATTGCCCCCCATTTATCTTCAGAGTTTGTAATGTTAGGTGACCTAAACTGGGACATGCTTAACACCTCGGCCGTACTACAATCTAAGCTAGATGCCCTCAATCTCACCCAAATTATCATGGAACCTACCAGGTACAACCCCAAATCCGTAAACTCGGGCACCCTCATAGATATCATCCTGACCAACCTGTCCTCTAAATACACCTCTGCTGTCTTCAACCAGGATCTCAGCGATCACTGCCTCATTGCCTGCGTCAGTAATGGGTCCGCGGTCAAACGACCACCCCTCATCACAGTCAAACGCTCCCTAAAACACTTCAGCGAGCAGGCCTTTCTAATCAACCTGGCACGGGTATCCTGGAGAGATATTGACCTCATTCCGTCAGTAGAGGATGCCTGGTTATTCTTTAAAAGTGCTTTCCTCACCATCTTAAATAAGCATGCCCCATTCAAAAAATGTAGAACCAGGAACAGATATAGCCCTTGGTTCACTCCAGACCTGACTGCCCTTGACCAGCACAAAAACATCCTGTGGAGTACTGCATTAGCATCGAATAGCCCCCGCGATATGCAACTTTTCAGGAAAGTTAGGAACCAATATACACAGGCAGTAAGGAAAGCAAAGGCTAGCTTTTTCAAACAGAAATTTGCATCCTGTAGCACAAACTCCAAACAGTTCTGGGACACTGTAAAGTCCATGGATAATAAGAGCACCTCCTCCCAGCTGCCCACTGCACTGAGGCTAGGAAACACTGTCACCGTTGATAAATCTACGATTATCGAGAATTTCAATAAGCATTTTTCTAAGGCTGGGCTTGGTTTCCACCTGGCTACCCCTACCCCGGTCAACAGCTCTGCAACCCCCACAGCAACTTGCCCAAACCTCCCCCATTTCTCCTTCACCCAAATCCAAATAGCTGATGTTCTGAAAGAGCTGCAAATCTGGACCCCTACAAATCAGCTGGGCTAGACAATCTGGGCCCTCTCTTTTTAAATCATCCGCCGCAATTGTTGCAACCCCTATTACTAGCCTGTTCAACCTCTCTTTCATATTGTCTGAGATCCCCAAAGATTGGAAAGCTGCCGCGGTCATCTCCCTCTTCAAAGGGGGAGACACTCTATACCCAAACTGTGTTTATTTGCGAAATTGTAATTATTTCGCCACTACGGCCTATTTATTGCCTTACCTACCTAATCTTACTTAATTTGCACACACTGTATATAGACTTTTGTATTGTGTTATTGACTGTACATTTGTTTATTCCATGTGTAACTCTGTGTTGTTGTTTGTGTCACACTGCTTTGCTTTATCTTGGCCAGGTCGCAGTTGTAAATGAGAACTTGTTCTCAACTGGCTTACCTGGTTGAATAAAGGTGAAATACAAAAATACAAAAATACTGTATGTGGGAATGTCTAATGTCCGTCCTACATGTAGTGTTGGTACATGGAATATTCCTCAACTGTATATATCATAAATTGCTTTTGCAAATTGAAGTATTATGTTCAACAACTGTGTTAAGAGAATTATGTTCTCAATGTTACTACTCAGTCTGCTAGATCAGGATTTGTAAGATACTGATTGAAATGAAGCAGACAGAGGCCCAGCTAAAATAGTCAATAAGGTTTATTCACGGGAACGTTCTAAAGTCAAGAATACAAAACAATTAATTGTTCCGACACACATTCACACTAACATTAGCACACAATGTCCTGCTACGCACACACATTCACACTAACAGAAGGTATCCTACGCACATACTGTCTCACTACCCAGCCGACAGAGATTAGGGAAACCCTGAGACGTACTCCCCGTTCTCTCCCAAATCTCTAGTCAGGTCGGCGTCGAATTTTGCTCAGACAGTCTGTGTTTGAAATACCATAAAGACATAAACATTAGCTATATTGTTTTACACTAATTATGACCAGGACTACACATTTATTGATTATGATTTTATACATTCTAATCAATTCCATACAATTATATGTTTCAGGGTGGAATATTCTAATCATTCAATTAACAGACAAATCCCATTAACAAACTGACATTTTCAGATATTATTTTGACAAACACACTTTGGTGCTTACAATTCGTTATCTATTGTCATAGATTTTGTGGGCACTGTCATCTGTGATCTTTGTCTTATGACTTTCTTTAAGCACGTACTGATGAAACTGTCACTTAATATTTTTTTCTTAAAGTCTACAAACGCTCTACAGTCGTGGCCAAACGTTTTGAGAATGACACAAATATTAATTTCCACAAAGTTTGCTGCTTCAGTGTCATTAGATATTTTTGTCAGATGTTACTGTGGAATACTGAAGTATAATTACAAGCATTTCATAAGTGTCAAAGGCTTTTATTGACAATTACATGAAGTTGATGCAAAGAGTCAATATTTGCAGTGTTGACCCTTCTTTTTCAAGACCTCTGCAATCCGCCCTGGCATGCTGTCAATTAACTTCTGGGCCACATCCTGACTGATGGCAGCCCATTCTTGCATAATCAATGCTTGGAGTTTGTCAGAATTTGTGGGTTTTTGTTTGTCCACCAGCCTCTTGAGGATTGACCACAAATTCTCAATGGGATTAAGGTCTGGGGAGTTTCCTGGCCATGGCCCCAAAATATTGATGTTTTGTTCCCCGAGCCACTTAGTTATCACTTTTGCCTTATGGCAAGGTGCTCCATCATGCTGGAAAAGACATTGTTCATCACCAAACTGTTCCTGGATGGTTGGGAGAAGTTGCTCTCGGAGGATATGTTGGTACCATTCTTTATTCATGGCTGTGTTCTTAGGCAAAATTGTGAGCGAGCCCACTCCCTTGGCTGAGAAGCAACCCCACACATGACTGGTCTCAGGATGCTTTACTGTTGGCATGACACAGGACTAATGGTAGCACTCACCTTGTCTTCTCCGGACAAGCTTTTTTCCGGATGCCCCAAACAATCGGAAAGGGGATTCATCAGAGAAAATGACTTTACCCTGGTCCTCAGCAGTCCAATCCCTGTACCTTTTGCAGAATATCAGTCTGTCCCTGATGTTCTTCCTGGAGAGAAGTGGCTTCTTTGCTGCCTTTCTTGACACCAGGCCATCCTCCAAAAGTCTTTGCCTCACTGTGCGTGCAGATGCACTCACACCTGCCTGCTGCCATTCCTGAGCAAGCTCTGTACTGGTGGTGCCCCGATCCCACAGCTGAATCAACTTTAGGAGACGGCCCTGGCGCTTGCTGGACTTTCTTTGGCGCCCTGAAGCCTTCTTCACAACAATTGAACCGCTCTCCTTGAAGTTCTTGATGATACGATAAATGGTTGATTTAGGTGCAATCTTACTGGCAGCAATATCCTTGCCTGTGAAGCCCTTTTTGTGCAAAGCAATGATGATGGCACGTGTTTCCTTGCAGGTAACCATGATTGACAGAGGAAGAACAATGATTCCACGCACCACCCTCCTTTTGAAGCTTCCAGTCTGTTATTCGAACTCAATCAGCATGACAGAGTGATCTCCAGCCTTGTCCTCGTCAACACTCACACCTGTGTTAACGAGAGAATCACTGACATGTCAGCTGGTCCTTTTGTGGCAGGGCTGAAATGCCATGGAAATGTTTTTGGGGGATTCAGTTCATTTGCATGGCAAAGAGGGACTTTGCAATTAATTGCAATTCATCTGATCACTCTTCATAACATTCTGGAGTATATGCAAATTGCCATCATACAAACTGAGGCAGCAGACTTTGTGAAAATTAATATTTGTGTCATTCTCAAAACTTTTAGCCACGACTGTACATTTATTCATTCTGTGATAGGGTTGGATCCTATATGCTACTTTTATTGTCCTGTAAATGGTTCAGTGCCTATAATTTAGGCTGTGTGTAGAATGGGGCATAAAGGAAATTAACTCTACTAATAAATTACTACTAGATTATAGTGATAAGGAAAACAGCATACAAATTTGGCTTGTGTATTCATTTGCCTATAACTAATCATAATTCCATTATTTTTACATAAAGAGAATACTGCAAAATGAGAAGATCCTGCCATGGAAAAGACGACTGGGCGGACATAAAGTGTAAAGGAGGGGAAATAACTCACACCATGCAGCAGGACACCTTCAGCTGTGGGGTCTTTATAATGCAGGCTTGATAGTTATATTTTCAATAATGAATGGTTAGCTGTTATGTGACAATTAGGTCAAAAACTATTTTATTTTTTGGTGTAGATGGCCAAGGAAGTTGCACAGAACTTCCCCAACATCCCCTCCCAAATTGATATGGAAATTTCAAAAACACATGGAGCAACTGCGAAAAGAAATGGCTGAGGACATACTAAAAATGTCTGGTAATGACATTTACCTCAAAGTAAACGTAAATTCTTTATTTTATTGTAGTTGTGTGGGACAGCCATATGTTCAGTTCATGCCTATGATTTCAGAGTTCAACAAAGCCAACAACTGCTTCATGTGTGCCACTGATAAAGAACCTGGATGTGGCCCAAAGACTGACTGGGTTAGTAACTTTATTTAACATGTTTATAATCTTTTGACAACAGTGACGGCATGTAAGACAATTTATGATATAACACAATGGATGGCTAATTTGTCATTCATCATACTGCATTGATATTTGATATTATTTATAACATGTTACGCTTTGTTTTGATTGAATGTTTTGCATGCCAACTGAGGTTCCATGTGCTGTGCCTAGGAATGAAGACAAGAGTTCAACTGAGTAAAGAACACAAACTGGAAGTGCAGTCTGTTGTTGAAAATGTATGCTATAACCTATCCACACTGAAGAGGCTCTGAAATGTACATACACCAGGGATAAAGAGAAAGTTAACACTGTGAAATGTTTCATACTTAATTGAAGTTAAGTGTCTGTTGACATGTTGGAAAAGATTAAAGGTCTACAATTTCTTTTTAATTTGTCAATATTACATTTGTATTCATTGATTTACTGGCCACCATTACTGTGGTTACATGTTCAGTATATGTATTGACCAGCAAACCCACTGCAGCCTACCTCACCAGCTCACTCCATCCCTGCTTTGGACAATTAATAGCATGACTCTCGTACTTTGCCCTTTTCCTTTATAGTTGATATTAACGACGAAAGTAGATATTATCTGTCTCTCTCCTATTGTGTGCCACTGTTAAATACTGTGGAAAAATAAAAAACAGGGGAAATAAGTACTTAGAACTACCAATTATTGTAGATAAATATTAAAGAAAAGAGTAAACACAACACTGGAGTGAACCCCCTAATTGTCAAACTAATATTAATGTGCAACAATATAGAAGATACATGACTAGAGGTTATGCAATATGGGTGTATATCCACTGTATGCTTCTTAGGTGTGTAATTGACATGACCAAGGAGCTATTGCAAATTTGAAACTATGAAAAATGTACGTTACACCGCATGATTTTACAGTACACAAACAAGAGTGTGCAATATAGAAGGGTAGTCAGCGGACATTAGGTCACATGACCAAGAAGCTATTGAAATTCTACATTTTGAAAAATTTGTGTAAAACCATGTGAGATGAAAATGGACAAACTAAAGGGTGTGCAATATAGAAGGGTAGTCAGTGGACATTCTGAACCTTGTTTGAAGTCACTAAGTCACATGACCAAGGAGCTATTGAAATTCTACATTTTGAAAAATTAATGGAAAACCATATGAGATGAAAATGGACAAACTAAAGGGTGTGCCCACTGAGTGGACATTCTGAAACTTGTTTGAAGTCACCAGATCACATGATCTTGGAGCTATTGAAATTCTACATTTTGAAAAATTATTTTAGAATCTTGTGAGATGAAAATGGACAAACTAAAGGGTGTGCAATGTGTAGGGCCACTGAGTGGAGCTATTGAAATTCTACATTTAGAAAAATTTATGGAAAACCATGTGAGATGAAAATGGACAAACTAAAGGGTGTGCCCACTGAGTGGACATTCTGAACCTTGTTTGAAGTCACCAGATCACATGACCTTGGAGCTATTGAAATTCTACATTTTGAAAAATTATTTTAGAATCTTGTGAGATGAAAATGGACAAACTAAAGGGTGTCAATGTGTAGGGCCACTGAGTGGACATTCTGAACCTTGTTTGAAGTCACTAGGTCACATGACCAAGGAGCTATTAAAATGCAACATTTTGAAGAATTAATGTAAAACCATGTAAGATAAAAATGGACAAACTCAAGGGTGTGCAATGTGCGTCTATGCCATCGGGTTCACTACAACCAGTTTTGAAAGTGTTTGGAGTAATGGTTAAAGAGCTATTGAAATTTGAAAAATTTGATTTGTCACTATGTTGACGGTCCCTAACTGCTGTTGGTCGACGTAAGGAAAACTACAGGCGAATATCCGTCGAATATCCAACCTGAAACTGTCTTTACCTCGGTAAAGTAAATATGATTTAGGCTATGCCTATTCCGCTATCTAAATATGCCATTCTGTTGTGTGTTATTTAATGGCCACATAATTGCATATTTTATTTTTATAGACGCGTGGGGCTACTGTTGTGATCATGTAACCTAATAAATCACACTTTTTCCAGAATTTGGGAAGGCCTTATATTAGGCATTTTGACGGTTGTATTAGTGAATTCCGCTCTGTATGTAGACTTGTTATAGCCATTTGCGTTGCACAACCCCATCACGCAGAGGCTATATCCATATCAATTAATGAGACAACAAAATATTGAATAAGTCTTGGCTATAACCTGTCCCTGAGCGAAATAGCCAAGGGGTCCCAAAGGGTCAAGACTATCTATAGCCTTTTCTTATTACCAGATCTGTTTTCCCTATCAGCCAGTGCTTCTTCAATTATTTTGTTAAAAATGTATTTAGAGGCTATATTTAGAGACCTGTTAGCTAGGGTCTCTTTTAAGGGGAGCCCTATAATAAAAACGGTTATAAAATACAAATAGAGTTCTAAAATTGTTCCGCAAGACACCAGTACCCAAGATTATAGCCTAAATTGCAATGCCTACAAGTTGAAGGCCTATTTATTATTTGGATAGGCCTAAATTAAGCATTGAATTATTAAAGTGATAGGCTTAAGAACTTTGGAGAATTTAGATAATTTTGAATTCATTAAACAAATGGATATGACATTTTTATTCTCTTTGATTTAGTTCCTATTGCAACTCAGACAAATGCCTGAATGGATGACATACTGACTGACTGAACTGAATGAAGGATGAATTAAATGTTCCAAATATGTTGGAATGACGAGTTGCACGGATCATGCATGCTCTGCACTTTATTTGGCTAGTAGGCAAATAGTCCTACATTAGGGTATAATGATTCTATGACTGCATGCCTCCAGAAGGGCATCGTCTGAGGCTGAGGGGTGCTTTTCTGAATGTGCATGGTGCTGTGATGCTGCATGGATATTTTTATTTAACCTTTATTTAACTAGGCCAAGTCAGTTAATAACAAATGATTATTTACAATGACGGCCTACGCTGGCCCTCTTGGGCCAATCAGTGTATCAAAATGGTGACTGAGATATCACGTGTGACTAACGTATGTACAGTTGACTACTAATTTTGTAAATGCCGGATCTCTATGGCAAGATTCATCATTCACCCAAGTTTCGACAAAATCGGGCTAGTGGTGTCTAGATATCGTGTGGGTTAGTTAGGGATCCTTAATAAATACAAAATATCCCGGAGCATCTATGCCAAATTCCATCACTCTAAGTCAAACAGATCAAGAGATATAAACATGTGCCCATTATAGCGCCACCTTGAGGTCGATATGAATGTTCTTGCATATGTTAAGTCTTGACAGTATATGTTGTTACAATACGCAGTGGTGGAAAAAGTACTCAATTGTCATACTTGAGTAAAAGTAAAGATACCATTAACAGAAAATGACTCAAGTAAAAGTGAAAGTTACCCAGTAAAATACTACTTCAGTAAAAGTCTAAAAGTATCTGGTTTTAAATGTAGTGGTATAAAAAGTACTAAATTGTCATACTTGAGTAAAAGTATGAAGTAAAAGTAAATGCTATACATCAAATTCCTTATATTAAGGAAACTGGACGGCACTATTTTCATATTATTTTTCATTACGGACAGAAAGGGGCACACTCCAACACTCAGACATAATTTACAAACACCGTAGTTGTGTTTTGTGAGTCCGCCAGATCAGAGGCAGTATGGATGACAAAGCGTTATATTTATAGGTGCCATAATTCTGCCCTGCTTGAACATTCTAAATGTAACGAGTACTTTTGTGTCAGGGAAAATGTAAGGAGTAATAAGTACATTATTTTCTTTAGGAATGTAGTGGAGTAAAAGTAAAAGTAGTCAAAAATATAAATTGTAAAGTAAAGCACAGATACCCCAAAAAACAACTTAAGTAGTACTTCAAAGTATTTTTACTTAATTTACACCACTGACAATACGGATATCCTTGAATGATTTATATGCGTTTATCTGCCAGACCACGCCCACGTGAATGTTTATTGGTCAATAGCGGCCATATTGTTTTAGGTACTAGTCTGGAAAATATAGCGTTGAGAGGCTTTGTCCATAAATGCCACATATCAAGTTTTGTGCAGATGGGTCATTTGGTTCCAGAAGAGTAGCGTTGTAAGTGTTTTTCACAAAATTCTAAATGGTGGAAAATCCATCATGGCAGACCTTATGGGTCACTGAAGAAAATTTGTTCTTTGTAAGGAGAGGGACCTACATACAGAATTTCGTGATTTTTGGTCAAACGCGGTGAGGGTTGTGACATTTCAAAGTTAGCATTTTCAATCTCTTGTTATAGCGCCACCTTCTGGCCAATCAGTGTTATTTAATACGCTTAATTAAAAAATATATATATCTGAGTTGTGCTTGTTGTTCAAATGCGTATCTCCCCTCTCATTGGCTAGAATGGTCCCACCTGATCTTGCCTACTCCCGACAGCCTTCTCGTCGGAGTACCAGTCTCTTTAGCTAATATTTCACTCCTTGCCACTCCTTCTCATTGCCAAAGAGTCTTTGGCACATGACATGGAGTACAGGGAGTGGATTAGTTAAAGAGACTGGTACCCAGGCTAACTGCCTTCCATTTTGAAGACACTTATTTTAATTGTAAACTAAATTATCTTACATTCTGCAATAAATAGTTCACCCAACTAAAGATCTACGTCTGGAAAGGCAATTCTATGTGAACTGCTCTCAACCGGTGCCAGTGACCTTTATTTAGGGAATCGGCAGTACCGTATAATAGACATTTTCAAACACATCCTGCTCTGATAATGGGGCTTTTGGGTGCCTAATTATTATTCATGTAAAATGTCAGCTCTAGGCCTACTGAAGTTGAGCTGAGTCTGCTGAGTGCCATGCCATATCATATTTTTTGTGTGCCACCCTGTGGTCCAAATCTATAACAGCTTGCTATTGACAGTGTTTCATGGAATACTGTACCACATAGTTTTTCATAGACAGGTGTAGGCCATCATCATTATCATCAGCATCATCATCATTCTTGCAACTAATGGATAATTCCAATGAGCTCATTTTATACTTTCTGGTAGTAGTAGTAGTATGTTTTTGGCATTTGTTTCATTAGTCCATTGTTGATATTGTCCCAAAATCTTTTGCATGTCAGCAAGAAAGTTTAAAATGTATAACTTTCAAAATACAGAAATATAGCCTGTATGATGTATTTGACATCATATGATGCAAAATGCATCTCTGGGACTAGAAGTCAGAGGATGCACGTCAAAATGCTGAATTTGTTGCTCCTAGTCTACAGTTAGCGACAGTAGTCCCAGATAGTGTGAAAATAATGTGAAATATTCTGGCTAATTAAGTCTAAATGCTTGTCATTTTTCCTACCTAATCCAACTCAATAGTTAATCTGCCAGTCAGTGGAATTGGTAGATCAGAATATGCATGGCACCAGCGACAGCCTGCCTGTCTGCTCCACATTAATCCCAAACTTCTCCTCTCCCTTTGAACATATGTCCTCCAGGCGAGTCGTTAAAAGAATCCCAGCGCTCTGGAGAGAGGAGAGAAGAAGCAGAGTCTGATCTGGCTTTTTTCTCCTGTTTGTTAAAGCCCACAACCTTGTGTCTGCGACTCGTCTAATGTGCGGCATTCACAGTTGGTTTGGTTGCCTTGCCTGCCGTCTCTCACAGAGACAGAGAGAGGAGCAGGAGCTCTTGGATAAAGATTCACCGTAATTACTTTCACTCACAACTACTGAGAGAGAGAGGGCGAGAGAGAGAGATGGAAGCCAATGTTGCATTAACGACCAGTTGTGCAATGGCAGCAATTATCAAGTGCAACACTGCAATTATGGGCCTGTCCGCCATCATCAGGATTACACAGGCACTTGCATGTATTTCCTGGAGGGAGGGAGAATGGCGTGTCTGTCGCTGTGGAAAATTACCTTTTAGAGATGTCATTATTTATTTATTTGCAGTGCACAGTCTGAGAGCTGTGGGATCGATTCATGGGATTTGCGTTGTAAATCAGCACATTTAGAGATACTGAAATAGTTGTGTTGATGCAACTTCTAACTCGTTCCCACTGTTTGAATGTCCTAGCTTGTAATTCAAACTGATATGTTCTGAAGTGAAAAAATGGTGAAACACACAATCTAAAACACACCACACACATTTTACAGTTACCATCCATACAACCACAGTAAATGTCCTGTCTGTTGTCCTCAATGCTGCAGTTTATAGTCCACTCACAGACTAATGCATCTAGTAAAATAGTACCCCAGCATGGCCCATAGATATCTTTCCTCTCTAATACTCAGGCTACTCCAGACTGCTGCATGGGAACAGACTTCTAAGAGCATCATTGGCTCTCATTACGTTGAAGCCTTCAGGCATGGCAGTAACTAGGGCAGGCTATATGAGTGAAGAAAGTACATCCGTAGCCCCACACACACAGGCCCAACAGAACCCCCTGCTGTTTCCCCCATTTGTCTTTGAAAGTCTATCTGAACAAGATCTCTGCCCGCTCAACTGTTAAAATACATAGAATATCATATGAAAGGACACAGAAATTAGTGGACCACTGCCACTATACAGTGGGGCAAAAAAGTATTTAGTCAGCCACCAATTGTGCAAGTTCTCCCACTTAAAAAGATGAGAGAGGCCTGTAATTTTCATCATAGGTACACTTCAACTATGACAGACAAAATGAGAAAAAAAAATCCAGAAAATCACATTGTAGGATTTGTAATGAATTTATTTGCAAATGATGGTGGAAAATAAGTATTTGGTCAATAACAAAAGTTTATCTCAATACTTTGTTATATACCCTTTGTTGGCAATGACAGAGGTCAAACGTTTTCTGTAAGTCTTCACAAGGTTTTCACACACTGTTGCTGGTATTTTGGCCCATTCCTCCATGCAGATCTCCTCTAGAGCAGTGATGTTTTGGGGCTGTTGCTGGGCAACACGGACTTTCAACTCCCTCCAAAGATTTTCTATGGGGTTGAGATCTGGAGACTGGCTAGGCCACTCCAGGACCTTGAAATGCTTCTTACGAAGCCACTCCTTCGTTGCCTGGGCGGTGTGTTTGGGATCATTGTCATGCTGAAAGACCCAGCCACGTTTCATCTTCAATACCCTTGCTGATGGAAGGAGGTTTTCACTCAAAATCTCACGATACATGGCCCCATTCATTCTTTCCTTTACACGGATCAGTCGTCCTGGTCCCTTTGCAGAAAAACAGCCCCAAAGCATGATGTTTCCACCCCCATGCTTCACAGTAGGTATGGTGTTCTTTGGATGCAACTCAGCATTCTTTGTCCTCCAAACACGACGAGTTGAGTTTTTACCAAAAAAGTTCTATTTTGGTTTCATCTGACCATATGACATTCTCCCAATCTTCTTCTGGATCATCCAAATGCTCTCTAGCAAACTTCAGACGGGCCTGGACATGTACTGGCTTAAGCAGGGGGACACGTCTGGCACTGCAGGATTTGAGTCCCTGGCGGCGTAGTGTGTTACTGATGGTAGGCTTTGTTACTTTGGTCCCAGCTCTCTGCAGGTCATTCACTAGGTCCCCCCGTGTGGTTCTGGGATTTTTGCTCACCGTTCTTGTGATCATTTTGACCCCACGGGGTGAGATCTTGCGTGGAGACCCAGATCGAGGGAGATTATCAGTGGTCTTGTATGTCTTCCATTTCCTAATAATTGCTCCCACAGTTGATTTCTTCAAACCAAGCTGCTTACCTATTGCAGATTCAGTCTTCCCAGCCTGGTGCAGGTCTACAATTTTGTTTCTGGTGTCCTTTGACAGCTCTTTGGTCTTGGCCATAGTGGAGTTTGGAGTGTGACTGTTTGAGGTTGTGGACAGGTGTCTTTTATACTGATAACAAGTTCAAAGAGGTGCCATTAATACAGGTAACGAGTGGAGGACAGAGGAGCCTCTTAAAGAAGAAGTTACAGGTCTGTGAGAGCCAGAAATCTTGCTTGTTTGTAGGTGACCAAATACTTATTTTCCACCATAATTTGCAAATAAATTCATAAAAAATTCTACAACGTGATTTTCTTGATTTTTTTTCTCATTTTGTCTGTCATAGTTGAAGTGTACCTATGATGAAAATTACAGGCCTCTCTCATCTTTTTAAGTGGGAGAACTTGCACAATTGGTGGCTGACTAAATACTTTTTTGCCCCACTGTACAGTCTTAGAAAAAAGGTTCCAGAAGGGATCTTCAGCTGTCTCCCCATAGGAGAACCCTTTTTGGTTCCAGGTACAACCGTTTTTGGTTCCAGGTAGAACTATTTTGGGTTCCATGTAGAACCTTCTGTGTTAAGGTTTCTACCTGGAACTTTTTTACATGTTATATTAACCTTTATTTAACTAGGCAAGTCAGTTAAGAACACATTTTTATTTACAATGATGGCATACCACGGCCAAACCCTAACCCGGACAACGCTGGGCCAATTGTGCAACGCCCTATGGAAATCCCAATCACGACAGATTGTGATACAGCCTGGAATTGAACCAGGGTCTGTAGTGACACCTCTAGCACTGAGATGCAGTGCCTTAGACCGCTGTGCCAACCTAAAAGGGCTCTTCAAAGGGTTCTCCTATGGGGACAGCTGAAGAGATGTTTTAAGTTCTAGATAGCAAGAGTGTATGTCTGTGATGGTTTGTGTACAGCATGTGACTGTACTGACATCAGTTGGAGTTGACAGCTTGCAGAGTTTCAACCCAGCCAGCCAATGGAAGCATGGGAGCAGAGTTGTACACACATACACACTCCAGGCCCTGGCAGCACATGAATGGGGAAGAGGGTGGCTTAGCGTCTGCTCAGAGTGACAGTGACAGGATGGGGACATGACTGGCTGACGCACAATTTAACAGCAGATGCTGTGCTGCATTGAGCTGCAGACTGGTGTGCTTGTGTGTGTATTTTGGTGGGAGAATGAGATCGTACAGTAATGACCCTCTTTACAAAATCATTCAATTTAATTACCTGAATCTGTCTTCTGTGAACTATGTAAGGAATGAATTAACCATGACTGGGAGGCAGAGGAAGGAGGCTGAGTATTGAATGCTTCTCTAGACGGCCAAACAAAACTGCATAGTGTTTCTGGCTCTGTGTAACGGCTTTCGTCGGTGGAAGGAGAGGACCAAAGCGCAGCGTGGTTAGTGTTCATCTTAATTTAATAAAATTCAAAAAACAGAACACTTCAAAATACAAAACAACAAAAGTGAAAACCGAAACAGTTCTATCTGGTGCAGACACACAAAGACTGAAGACAACCACCCACAAAACCCAACAGAAAACAGGCTACCTAAATATGGTTCCCAATCAGGGACAACGATTGACAGCTGCCTCTGATTGAGAACCATATCAGGCCAAACACAGAAAACCAACACAGAAATAGAAAACATAGATTACCCACCCAACTCACGCTCTGACCAACTAAAACAAAAGACAAAACAAAGGAACTAAGGTCAGAACGTGACACTCTGAGCTCCACGGAGAAGTACTGAGGTCCTCCGAGGCCCCATTCACTGGGGAAAAGATTTAGCTCAATCCAACGTGAAGGTCAATTTGTCTCTGTATCCGCCAAAGCCAACTAAACCTCACTGAATTGTGTGTTTGGATCCGTGCTTAGAGACATACCCTCCCATGGGACTGATACATTTATCATTGCATAAATGAGCAGGCGATTGGTACGAGATGGAACTGGGCTTTTTGGTTAGACCTCTACTGTAGAATACACAGATCCCCTTCCAATTCCAATTAAGGTTATGGTTGACCAAAACGTCATTACGTGTTTCCAGTGTATGTTTAACATGAAGAGTTGCGCCTTTTATTCTTATGCAGTGACTACAAATCCAACCCATTCACTCACTGAGATGATCCAGTGAGATCCACCCAGAGACAGTATGGCATCATACTCTGAACATTCTGCGAATTGGGGAGAATAGAGTATGTTGAGGACCAACTCTACAATACTGAAGTGTTACCACATCAGACTTGTAGACTTGTGTGACGATGAGTCAACAAAGTTTCAGATTTCTACACTAATTATAGGATAATCTCATGCAATCCCTCCCAGCAATGGAGCTAGCCTCCCTCCAGCCCCCTCCTCACACTTCTGATTATCTCCAAGACTTTGTACTTCACTTTCACCACAGTTCCCTGAGCGCTTGTGTATGTGTATGCGTAATCCATTTTCAATGCGTTTCAGTTCCCTGCCCAACAATGGCACTTCCTGTTTTATCATTTAGATGCTTGTTGTTCAGGCAGGTCACCCGTGATACAAGTCAGTATTCGACATCCATCCATGTCTGAGGACGTCGGGTGATGATGTGGAAACCGGCCACTAGGGGCAGTTTTGCTAAGGAGTTAACCTTAACCTTTGCCTTTACCTTAACCATTCAGAGTTAATGCCTAACCTTAAGAATTCTGAGTTAATGCCTAAACTTAAGCCTAACATTAAAACTGTGGAGTTAATGCCTAAACGTACCCTTAAACACCACTAAATTTGACGTTTGGAACAACTTTGAAGTTCGAAGTTTGAGAAACATGGTAGAATGTCTAATTCTGACGTGAGACTGTGAGAGCTTGTAGCGTTGTTTGGCTTTTGGGCGTTGGTGATAGCAAAATCATCCTGTTCTCATGTCCCGTCTCTAAGATCATTGTGTATTATATACATGGTCAGATTTTTTTGCATTTAAACTAAAGTAAACCAGTTGGCATTTTCTACCTTTAACAAAGGCTTCAGGCTGAAACGTCGCTGCTAATGAATGGAGTGAAAATAAAATAATATTTAGTGTGTAAATATGTACATGTATACCTATACTTTTAGACATATTTACTGTACACAACCCTCTGTATGTTTTTATACAACATTGACTCTGTTTGGATTTTGCATCAAGAACCTTTTAGTGGATGTTCTATAATAGTCAACAAATCTGTCATCAGAGGATACATAGTGCCTTTAGATTTCTAACAACAGACAAAACATTATCTCTTGCTGAAAGATGCTGTAGAATAGATTATCAAGGGGCTTTGATTCATCAACCTCAGCCTGAACTGTAATGACCAGCAAAGGGCCTGAAATCAGGAAGAACACAGAAAAAATAGATTGTATCTAGAGGATAAGAGAATAAGATGCCTTTAAGATGAACAAGTCATTGTGATCTTAAAACCCACTTGGATTAAAGTAGGCCTACTGTAGTTGTAAAAGAATATCAGTCCATTCATGTAGAATTACTAAAATTCAAGTGGGTTTTACGAGGCATATGATGATGTCATTGCTCAAAATGACATTTAGCCTTAGTTCCTTCTGTCTTTTTAAAGTCAGACGATAAATTATTATCCAGTATCTTGGATTGACGGGGGTGACAAGAGTGCTTGAGATTGTTTTCATCAACCCACTCAATAAATATTGAGTAGTCTCTCTAAATCCCCCTTTGTTCCTCAATCTATGCTGCCCCCTTCTTTCTGTTGGGTTCTTATGTATCCTTCAGGATCTCTCTCTCTTTCTCCCCTCTCTCTCAGACCCTTCTATCTGTACCTCCTCTCTCTCTCTCTCTCTCTCTCTCTCTCTCTCTCTCTCTCTCTCTCTCTCTCTCTCTCTCTCTCTCTCTCTCTCTCTCTCTCTCTCTCTCTCTCTCTCTCTCTCTCTCTCTCTCTCAGACCCTTCTATCTGTACCTTCTCTCTCTCTCTCTCTCTCTCTCTCTCTCTCTCTCTCTCTCTCTCTCTCTCTCTCTCTCTCTCTCTCTCAGACCCTTCTATCTGTACCTCCCCTCTCTCTCTCTCTCTCTCTCTCTCTCTCTCTCTCTCTCTCTCTCTCTCTCTCTCTCTATCTCTCTCTCTCTCTCTCTCTCTCTCTCTCTCTCTCTCTCTCTCTCTCAGACCCTTCTATCTGTACCTCCTCTCTCTCTCTCTCTCTCTCAGACCCTTCTATCTGTACCATCTCTCTCTCTCTCTCTCCCTCTCTCTCTCTCTCTCAGACCCTTCTATCTGTACCTCCTCTCTCTCTCTCTCTCTCTCTCTCTCTCTCTCTCTCTCTCTCTCTCTCTCTCTCTCTCTCTCTCTCTCTCTCTCTCTCTCTCTCTCTCTCTCTCTCTCTCTCTCAGACCCTTCTATCTGTACCTCCTCTCTCCTCTCTCTCTCTCTCTCTCTCTCTCTCTCTCTCTCTCTCTCTCTCTCTCTCTCTCTCTCAGACCCTTCTATCTGTACCTCCTATCTCTCTCTCTCTGTCTCTCTCAGACCCTTCTATCTGTACCTCCTCTCTCTCTCTCTCTCTCTCTCTCTCTCTCTCTCTCTCTCTCTCTCTCAGACCCTTCTATCTGCACCTCTCTCTATCTCTCTCTCTCTCCCTCTCTCTCTCTCTCTCTCTCTCTATCTCTGACCCTTCTATCTGTACCTCCTCTCTCTCTCTCTCTCTCTCTCTCTCTCTCTCTCTCTCTCTCTCTCTCTCTCTCTCTCTCTCTCGCTCTCTCTCTCTCTCTCTCTCTCCTCTCAGATCCTTCTATCTGCACCTCCTCTCTTATCTCTCTCTCTGCCCTTTTTGAATTTCTATCCTCTCTTTCTTTCCATTCTCCCATTCTTCTGTCACTGTCCCTCAGACTCTCTTCCCCCTCCCTCTCTCCCTCTCTCCCTCCCCCATCTCCCCCAGTCTCTCTCCCACTCTCTGTCTCCCTCCTGCTCTACCCCCCTCCTTCTCTCTCCCTTTCGCCCTCTCGCTCCCTCTTCTCTGAGCGCCTACATAGATCAGAGATGGTGTGTCTCTCAGTTAGCTGCTCAGTTACGAGACTCCTTGATTCCTCCCAGCTATCTGGGTGACCTACTTCTGCTTATACTCATGGATTTTAATGCTGTGATATTAAGTAAAGCATATTTCAACAGTAACTCAACCATCCACAGTCTAGAGGACGAGAATAGCTCCCACACTATCTTTAAAATCTTGTTCCTCAGTCATGTTGATGTCTTTTTATGAAGTGACTGTGGATTCGACTTTTCTGGACCCCTCTTCCTGACAGCTAAAGGTCCCGAAGCTTCTGCTCATGCAGGATTGTCTACTTTATGAATGATCTTTGCTCTACTCATAGATAACATGCTACTCTGGCGAAGGGTGCTTCTTTAATAATAAAGATCAAAGCTGAATCAATTTTTGCCAAAAAACATAATGAGGGTATTTTACATAACATAACTGAATATAATAGCATAGTATAACATTACTGTGAGATTTTAGGATTGTGTGAATGGTCATATTTCTCTCTCATGCGGCCAAAATTCAACAGTGAGTGCCACTAGGCTATGTGCTTTGATTGAAACTGAACACAGGTAGGCTATCCTACAGTTTGTTAACACCATCTGCAGTGGTTATAATTCAAAATAGAGGTCTGTGCGGTACTGATTTCTTCATACTGCTCCCGCCTGCTCCCGCAGATTTTCATACTACACCTGCCGCTCTAGCTGGCTTTTTGTCTTATTTCCACCTGCTCCCGCAAGAACTGGTTCCGAACCCAACTGCAGTCCCACAAATGTTATTTAAAAAAAGCCAGTGATGCACCTGCTTGGCAGCCATAGTCACAGCAATTTTGAGCCTTATAGGTAATATCAGAATTTGCAAAAATAACCTAATAAATAGGTTAAATTACCAGAGAATCTCACGTGACCTATTATATTAGGCTAACGTAACAGTATTGCTGGGCTATATTAGCCAATATATTAGCCTATATTAGCCAATATTAGCCTATATTAGACATAGTTTGAAGAGAGCGGCGTTGGAGCGAGAGCGGACTCGTGCACTTTCTATCTTTTCTACCTTTTAGGAGCGGGACGATATATGGTGATCAATATTTATTTCCAGGCAATGTAGTAAACTATAGCCCTTATCATATTTAGGAAATTAATGTCCTTGAAAAGATAACTGCCCCGTGCTTCTTCACCTATGCATGTAGCCTACTCTATTTAATTGATACCAAATGCACACCTGATTTCACACACCCAACTAGGAGAGGCGAGGTAGGCTACTGAACTTGAGCAGCACGAACTTGAGCAGCACGAACTTGAGCAGCACGAATGATGAGACCTGGACACTTGCACTTTCTCTTGAGCTACATTTTGAATATAGGGTCTAGCCTACCTTTTAGGAGCCGGACAATTTGCAGGCAGAGACAAATAAATGGCGCCACTCTAGCTCACAATGGTATGCCCATGTTGCGCCTTTTTCTTTTCAATTATGATATTTTTTTGGATTGCACCTTGACTCACGTCGGTTGAGTGCCCGCCACTTCTTTCCATCGTCAATATTTATTTACAGACACTAGTAGCCTAAACTAAATATCAAATAAAATGTTATTCGTCACATACACATATTTGGCAGATGTTATTGCAGGTGTAGCGAAATGCTTGTGTTCCTACTACAGTGCAGTAGTATCTAACAATTCACAACAATACACAAAAAAAGTAAAAGTAATGGAATTAAGAAATATATAAATATTAGGACGAGCAATGTCGGAAAGGCATTGACTAAAATACAGTAGGATAGATTACATTATTTACATATGAGATTGAGTAAAGCAGTATGTAAACATTATGAAAGTGACAAGTGTTCTATTATTAAAGTGACCAGTGATTCCATGTCTATGTATATAGGGCAGCAGCCTCTAAGATGCAGGGTTGAGTAGCTGGGTGGTAGCCGGCAGTGGTAAATAAAGTACCAAATTGTCATACTTGAGTAAAAGTAAAGATACCTTAATAGAAAATGACTCAATTAAAAGTGAAAGTTACCCAGTAAAATACTACTTGAGTAAAAGTCTAAAAGTATTTGGTTTTAAATATACTTAAGTATCAAAAGTACATGTAATTGCGGAACTATACTTAAGTATCAAAAGTAAAAGTATAAATCATTTCAAATTCCTTATATTAAGCAAAGCAGCTGGCCACATTTTCTATTTTTTTTAAATTAATTTACAGATAGCCAGAGGCCTTGTAGGCATCTCAAAAAGGCAAGTATTAGTGGTCTAGTGTTTTTCCTAAGCGAGTACTACAGTCAATGTGTTGATAGAACTTTGGTAGCGTTTTCCTCAAATTTGCTTTGTTAAAATCCCCAGCTACAATAAATGCGACCTCAAGATATGTGGTTTCCAGTTTACATAAAGTCCAGTGAAGTTCCTTGATGGACGCCGTGGTATCGGCTTGAGGGGGAATATACACGGCTGTGACTATAACCGAAGAGACTTCTCCTGGGAGGTAATACAGTCGGCATTTCATTGTGAGGTATTCTAGGTCGGTTAACAAAAGGACTTGAGTTTCTGTATGTTATCACAATCACACCATGAGCAGTTAATCATGAAACATACACCCCACCTTTCTCCTTCACGGAGAGTTCTTTATTCCTGTCTGCGCGATGAACTGAGAAACCAGCTGGCTGTATGGACAGGGACAGTATATCCCGAGAGAGCCATCATTCCGTGAAATAGAGGATGTTACAGTCCCTCATGTCTCTCTGGAAGGAGATCCTCGCCCTGAGCTCATCTACTTTATTGTCCAGAGACTGAATATTAGCGAGTAAAATACTCGGAAGCGGTAGATGGTGTGCCCGCCTCCTGAGTCGGACTGAAGTCCACTACGAATACCTCTGCTCCGCCGGCACCGTCTTGGAGCAGCCTCTGGGATAAGTTAAATTGCCCTGGGGGGTACGAACAAAGGATCCAATTTGGGAAAGTCGTATTCCTGGTAGTAATGCTGGTGAGTTAGCGCTGCTCTGATATCCAAAAGTTATTTCCGGCGGCATGTAATAACACAAAAACGTTCTAGGCTAATAATGTAAGAAATAACACACAAAAAACTAGAAGCAGAGCTGCCATTTCTGGCGGCGCCATCTTGCCATTTCAACCATAGCCTAATCATATTTGAGTTAATTTCTTTGTAAAGATAACTGCCATGTGATTCTTTGCCTATGCATAGGTAGGCCGTCATTGTAAATAAGAATTTGTTCTTAACTCACTTGCCTATTTAAATAAAGGTTACATACAAATAAATAAATAAAATAGGCTATAGCCTATAGAAAAGGAAAGGTAGACTAGAACTTGAAGCAGTGAATGCTGATAGTGTGTGAATAATGCGACAAAGATGTGCTTTTAATACAATAGGTAGACTAATGCATACAAAGCAGAAAGACAACCGTTTCCAAATAATCTGTGGGGGGGAAAAATGTATCCCAAAATTGTCTGTCTGGTTGAGAGAATGCCAAGAGTGTGCAAAGCTGTCAGCAATGGGTGGCTACTTTGAAGAATCTCAAATATAAAATATATTTGTCACGACTCCTACCGAAGGTGGCTCCCCTTCCTGGTCGGGTGGCGCTCAGCGGTCGTCGTCACCGGCCTACTAGCTGCCACTGATTTTTTCCTCCCCCTCCTTGTTTGTTTATTGGTTACACCTGTTTGTAGTTAGGTTGATTAGTGGGGCTTTATTGCGGGATTGTTTTGTGTGCTGTTTGTACATGCTTGTATGTCACGGTTCGTGTACGTTATATTTTTGGAACTATTAGTTCCCCTTGTGTGTTGGGGCATTTGGTTGTAGTGGCGTCGTGTTCACCTCTGTGGTGATTAAAGTTACGCACTCTGAACTCTCTGTCTCCTGCGTCTGACTCCTTCCTCCACTACACCCCGGGCATTACAATATTTAGATTTGTTTAACACTTTTTTGTTCACCACATGATTCCATATGTGTTATTTCATAGTTTTGACGTCTTCACTATTATTCTACAATGTAGAAAATAAAGAAAAACACTTAGATTAGGTGTGTCCATACTTTTGACTGGTACTGTATATCTCAAGAAGATCTAAACGCATCCCCATTAAACTGAGATAAAATGGTTGGTATGCAGATGCTGAATGTACCTTTCACCGCTAAAACTTTAAGATTTATCATTCACAATTTACAGTAGAAATGTGAAGGGAGGTTCTCTACAAGTAGAGCAGATATTGTGTAAAATAGAGAATCCTTGTCACGCCCTGACCACAGTTTGCTGTGTATGTTTCTATGTTTTGTTTGGTCAGGGTGTGATCTGAGTGGGCATTCTATGTTGTTTATCTAGTTTGTCTATTTCTATGTGTTTGGCCTGATATGGTTCTCTCTGATTGGGAGCCATATTTAGGTAGCCTGTTTTGTATTGTGGGTTGTGGGTGATTGTTCCTGTTCGTGTGTTCCTGTGTTTAGTGTTCACTATTTCGGGACTGTTGCGTCTTCGTTCGTTTATTTGTTATTTTGTTTGTTTCACGTATTTCTATTAAAATGGATACTCACCACGCTGCATCTTGGTCCGACATTTCTTACTCCTCAGACGAGGAGGACGAAGACTATCGTTACAGAATCACCCACCACCAAAGGACCAAGCAGCGTGGTAACGGGCAGCAGCAGCAGCAGCGATCGCAGGACTCCTGGACCTGGGAGGAGATTCTGGACGGCAAGGGACCCTGGGCACAGGCTGGAGAATATCGCCGCCCCAAGGCTGAGCTGGAGGCAGCGAAAGCGGAGAGGCGGTGGTATGAGGAAGCAGCACGAAAGCGCAGCTGGAAGCCAGAGAGGCAGCCCCAAAAATTTATTGGGGGGGGGGCACACGGGGTATGTAGCTAAGTCAGGTAGGAGACCTGAGCCAACTCCCCATGCTTACCGTGGAGAGAGATGGTCCGGGCAGACACCGTGTTATGCGGAGATACGCACGGTGTCTCCAGTACGTGTGCATAGCCCGGTGCGGTACATAGCAGCGCCTCGTATCGGCCGGGCTAGAGTGGGCATCGAGCCAGGTGCCATGAAGCCGGCTCTACGCATCTGGTCTCCAGTGCGTCTCCTCGGGCCGGTGTACATGGCACCAGCCCTACGCATGGTGTCTCCAGTACGTGTGCAATGCCCAGTGCGGCCTATTCCACCTCGCCGCACGGGCAAGGCTACGGTGAGCATTCAGCCAGGTAGGGTTGGGCAGGCTCGGTGCTCGAGACCTGTAGTGCGCCTCCGCGGTCCGGTCTATCCGGTGCCTTCTCCACGCACCAGCCCTCCTGTGGCAGCCCCACGCATCAGCTCTCCTGTGGCAGCCCCACGCACCAGCCCTCCGGTGGCGGCACCACGTACCAGGCCTCCAGTTCCTGCTCCCCGCACTCGCCCAGAGGTGCGTGTTCCCAGCCCGGTACCACCAGTTCCGGCACCACGCACCAGGCCTACAGTGGGCCTCCAGGGTCCAGTATGCCCTGTCCCTGCTCCCCGCACTCGCCCAGAGGTGCGTGTCCCCAGCCCGGGTACCACCAGTTCCGGCACCCCGCACCAGGCCTACAGTGCGCCTCGTCTGTCCTGAGCCGCCTGTGCCGCCCGTCTGTCCTGAGCCGCCTGAGCCGCCGTCTGTCCTGAGCCGCCTGAGCCGCCCTTCAGTCCAGAGGCGCCTGAGCCGCCCGTCTGTCCTGAGCCGCCTGAGCCGCCCGTCTGTCCTGAGCCGCCTGAGCCGCCCTTCAGTCCAGAGGCGCCTGAGCCGCCCTTCAGTCCAGAGGCTCCCCTCAGTCCGGAGCAGCCCCTCAGTCCGGAGCCGCTCCTCAGTCCAGAGCTGCCCCTCAGTCCAGAGGTGCTCCTCATTCCAGTGGGGCCCTTTATTAGGGTTCCCAGTTCAAGGTCGGCGGCGAGGGTCGCCGCTCCAAAGAGATCACTGAAGCGGGTAATGACTATGGTGGAGTGGGGTCCACGTCCCGCGCCAGAGCCGCCACCGCGGACAGATGCCCACCCAGACCCTCCCCTATAGGTTTAGGTTTTGCGGCCGGAGTCCACACCTTGGGGGTGGGGGGTGGGGGGGTGGGTACTGTCACGCCCTGACCATAGTTTGCTGTGTATGTTTCTATGTTTTGTTTGGTCAGGGTGTGATCTGAGTGGGCATTCTATGTTGTTTGTCTAGTTTGTCTATTTCTATGTGTTTGGCCTGATATGGTTCTCAATCAGAGGCAGGTGTTTATCGTTCTCTCTGATTGGGAGCCATATTTAGGTAGCCTGTTTTGTATTGTGGGTTGTGGGTGATTGTTCCTGTTCGTGTGTTCCTGTGTTTAGTGTTCACTATTTCGGGACTGTTGCGTCTTCGTTCGTTTATTTGTTATTTTGTTTGTTTCACGTATTCCTATTAAAATGGATACTCACCACGCTGCATCTTGGTCCGACATTTTTTACTCCTCAGACGAGGAGGACGAAGACTATCGTTACAATCCTACACATGCACAGAAGCTTCGGGAACTGTAGCTTTTGGGAAAAGGGGTCCAGAAAAATCCAATCTGTAGCTTCTGCTGTCTTTTTAAGCATGCAATAATTACATTTAAAAAGCAGACTAAAAACGATGTCAGTATTCTGATCAGCTTTGTAATTGTAAAATAGTGTCCTGGATGCTGATTGGCTGACAGCCGTGGTATACAGTATCAGACCATATACCATGGGTAAAAAAATACATTTATTTTAACTGCTCTAATTATGTTGGTAACTAGTTTATAATAGCAATAAGTTACCTCAGGGGTTTGTGGTATATGGCCAATATACCACAATATATAAACAATATATGGCCAATATACCACGGCTAATGGCTGTATCCAGGCACTCCATGTTGCTCTTGCAAAGAATAGCCCTTAGCCGTGGTATATTGGCCATATACCACACCCCCCCGGCCTTACTGCTTAATTATAAACTGGGTGGTTTGAGTCCTGAATGCTGATTGTCTGACAGCCGTGGTATATCAGACCATATAGCACGGGTATGACAAAACATTTTATTTTTACTACTCTAATTATGTTGGTAAACAATAGCAATAAGGCACCTCGTGGGTTTGTGGTATATGGCCAATATACCACACCCTATCGGGCCTTATTGCTTAATTATGTCACAGTTTTATGTTATTTCAAATACATTATTTCAACTTGGAACATAGGCTTACTGTTGCCTACAATAATCAGGGGAGGAAATTTTCAGTCAAAATATGATTTGAATGCAGTATAATTGCAGATAATTGGTGTGAGTTAATTCAACCTACCCACCCGCATCAACGATCTGCTTAATTCACTGTGTGACTGTTTGCCACACTCACCAGGAACGTTCAATACGAATCTCTTCCTAGGAATCCCATTCCGTGTTTTCCTGCGCGCCATTATTAAGCGCTATCTAGCGCATAGGAAGAATTTGGCTAAATTAAATAACAGGACATAATAAGAAATCGGCGAAAATAAGGGTACATGGGAAAAACGTTTTGCATTATTTTGAATAGTCAGAATATGAGAAGACACCTCGGATGGAGTTATTTCAGCCGCATTTCTGTGCTGCATATGAGGTGTCTTTCATTGGCGATGCTGCGTCCACTGACCGTTATATTTTAGGCTGACTGGTTGTGTAGCAGTCTACTCGTGCAATACACCACTCAGAACATCTCACAATTATTTTTCCTACACGTGGAGGATCAAAACTACACAGAGAATGCTTAAACATGGGATAGGCCTATGCGTTTTATGTGGTCAGTATTTATCTGCTACGATTTTGAAGATCCGCGGTCAGAGACAGACAGCGGCTCAGTACGCAGTCCTTCTCAATCGCGTCATAGCCCACTTCTGCTGAATGCAAAGAAAGACAGACTTGAGACTCTTTAAATATTTAAGGATATGGACTCTTCAAAACTGAAGATATGCTAGTCTTTTTGTCTAACATCTTCTATGCATGATCTTCTATCAATACATTTTAAACAGAGAAGTCACGGATGAGAGCCCATGACCAGGCTCCAAAATTACCCCGAACGAGGACGCAGCCTAAAAATTGCTCCAATGCGAAATGGTAGGTGGTTAAAGCTTATTAGTGAAATGTTGTAATTAGTCTACGTTATGTTACAAAATGAGCAATCGAAATATGTTTCAGCTTTGTTTCTCTGTCCAGCAGATAGCCTATCAATGCGCACACACAGTTCAATTTGACAATAGCAATTATCTACTGTTGATTTGCAGCACCAGCTTCTCCAGGTGGAATGTCGTCTACGGTATATATATATTTTAAAAATGCCTTCATAAACACAAATCTACATTGAACCTTATTGCGCATCGCAAAGAGGAGGACTCCTGAATTTGTCCTGAATTATTCCAAAAACACTTCTATTTGGATCCCGGACATCAACAACTTTAATGGCTTTTGTGTTCAGACGATGGAGAGTGTTATTGGTGCTGAACGTGATTGCGGTTGCGGGGTTCATGACACTTTGGACCAAGTGCACCCACAACCGAGTGACAAAAACCATCGGTCAGGACGATGTGAAAAGACAATCACGCTCTAACGGCACGACTCAAGGTTTGAGCATCAGTCATGAAGTATTACTAAAGAGACTCGGGTCATTGGAGGACGTGGTCTACAGACAGCTTAATGGTAGGCTATAACTCTAGCACTCTAGCCTACCCACCTAAAAACAATGACTATGGCTCATTGGTTATTTTTTATTTGCTGTAACTCAAAATCTACCATGATTGCTGTTATTTACATAGTCTGAGGCTTAGGATCCATCCAAAATGGCACTCTATAATTAGTGTACTACTACTTTTGACCAGGGCCCACAGGGTAGTGCACTATATAGGGAATAGGGTGCCATTTGGGACATAAGTTTAGTATACAGCTACCTCATTTGTTAAAAGTCAATGATTTTCAAAACAACTAAGCAAACGTGTTATAGCATAGTGACCTTTTCTTGACTGTGTGAACTACAGGTCTGTCCAAGTCCCTGGGGCTAATTGAGGGTTTCGGGGGGCGAGGTAAAGGGGGACTCCCCGCCACCCTAGCCCCAAAAGAAGAGGACGACGCGAAAGTACTGAGGGAGAAGTATGGATACAACGCTTACCTCAGCCAAAAGATATCACTGGATCGGTCCATACCAGACTACCGGCCCAGCAAGTAAGTTTTAGGCACCCTATAGTGCATTCTTTTTGGCCCGTAATGGCACTCTATTCCTTATATAGTACAGCATTACTTTTGACCAGGGTCGCCCTTACTGTAGCTCAGTTGACAACAGTGTTTCAGTACAATAGACCCACTACAATTTTCATGTGCTTTTATGTTTTTCCAAAGACCAATCCAAGCATTAGTGTGTGTGTGTGTGTGCACTTTATATTATTTGATACCCATATCTAGATCTCAGCCATATCTTGGGCTCATGCTCTAATCAGAACTGATAAGCATGGTAGTGTATACTTTGCTGTCTTAGTTGTTTCGCTGCTACTGGGTTGTTGCCATGGTCGGAGAGACTAATGATTAAAGCTATGTCAGCAGATGTTTTTGTTTTGGCACCACTTAGCTTTGTGGTTAAAAATACAATATTCTTAAAACCATCTATTAATATCTCTGTAGCCTAATCCCTCTTTCTTTGTTGTGCTTTTTTGTGGTCTTATTTGTTATGAAGTTGCAGTCTAATGCGCCAATTGACACGTGCACGCACTCTGGACACACGCACACACACACACACACACACACACACACACACACACACACACACACACACACACACACACACACACACACACACACACACACACACACACACACACACACACACACACACACACACACACACACACACAAAAGTAAATGTAATTGCTAAAATACAATTAAGTATCAAAAGTAAAAGTATAAATCATTTCAAATTCATTATATTAAGCAAACCAGACGGCACCATTTTCTTGTTTTTTAAATTTACCGATAGCCAGGGGCACACTCCAACACTTAGACAGAATTTACAAATGAAGCATTTGTGTTTAGTGAGTCCACTAGATCAGAGGCAGTAGGGATGACCAGGGTTGTTCTCTTGATAAGTGTGTGAATTGGACCCTTGTCCTGTCCTGCTAAGCATTCAAAATGTAATGAGTAACTTTTGAGTGTCATGGAAAATGTAGTGAATGTAGTGAAGTAAAACAAAAAGTTGTTAAAACTATAAACAGTAAAGTAAAGTACATATATATATTTTTTTAAACGTAAAACTTCTTCGGGATCGGTGTCCCGTCCACGGGACAGTTGAGCTAACGTAGGCTAATGCGATTAGCATGAGGTTGTAAGTAACAAGAACAATTCCCAGGACATAGACATAACTGATATTGGCGAAAGCTTAAATTCTTGTTAATCTGACTGCACTGTCCAATGTACAGTAGCTATTACAGTGAAAGAATGTCATGCTATTGTTTGAGTATAGTGCACAATTTTTAACATGAAAATTAGGCACATTTGGGCAGTCTTGATACAAAATTTGGACCAGAAATGCAATGGTTCATTGGATCAGTCTAAAATTTTGCACATACACTGCTGCCATTTAGTGGTCAAAATCCAAATTACACCTGGGCTGGAAATAATGCATTTTGGCCTTTCTCTTAAATTTCAAAGATGATGGTACAAAAGAAATACAAGAGAACGGTTGTTTTTTTCTTTGTATTATCTTTTACCAGATCTATTGTGTTATATTCTCCTACATTCCTTTCACAAGTGTTTCCTTTCAAATGGTACCAAGAATATGCATATCCTTGCTTCAGGGCCTGAGCTACAGGCAGTTAGATTTGGGTATGTCATTTTAGGCGAAATTTGAAAAAAAGGGGCGGATCCTTTTTAAGTAGTACTTTAAAGTATTTTTACCTAAGTACTTTACACACACACACACACACACACACACACACACACACACACACACACACACACACACACACACACACACACACACACACACACACACACACACACACACACACACACACACACACACACACACACACACAGTCTTGTACAGCTAACCTTGTGGGGACACACAGTTCAGTCCCATTCAAAATCACATACACACACACACCCACACCAGGGAACCACAGACTCACTTGCACTTGTCATTTAGTTTCTCTGTTTCGAGATCAAAGAGGACCATGATTCATGTTGGGTGTGATATCTCTTTGTGTGGTAACACAGTAGAATGGGAACTTGGTAACAGAACAGTACCGTCTAGCTACCTCCCAGAATGGGAGCCTTCTCTCTATTGGGTATCTCTCTCCATGCCATGCAGCAGAAAGAGCTAGGAGTTAGAGCCCTGAAATGTTGTAACATCGCCCAATCCTTTCCTTACTTACTGCGATGTACCGTATCACAATGTTTTGGGTGTATCTCAGTCGAAAGTGACTGCTGACTAGTTTACACTTGCTGACTTGCTCTCACCTGTCCAATTCTTTAAGACCAGCGCAGATGAGGGAAAGGCAATAACGCGAAGGATAGATACCTACACACTGTCGAAGAGTAAACACTCCAAAACTTATTACTGAACATTGAATGATGGACTCACTGTTTGCCTTTATCTGTTATATATAAGGATGTATTAGTGTTTGATGTAATTAGTGATGATAGCTAATGATGTGCGTGAATGATGTGTGTGTGTGTCTCTCTCTGTGTGTGCGTGTGTTTCTGCATATGTCTTTGTGTGTGAGTGTGTGTGTGGTCTCCAGGTGTAAAAAGGCCAGCTTCCCCAGGGATCTTCCAAACATCTCCCTTATCTTTATCTTTGTCAACGAGGCATTGTCAGTAATCCTCCGCTCGGTCCACTCAGCTGTCAATCACACACCGGCTCACCTCCTCAAAGAGATCATTTTGGTGGACGACTACAGCGATGATGGTGAGGAGAAATATACACGCACTCACGCACGCATGCACGCACACACAAACACACACACACACACACACACACACACATATCTCAAAGAGTGCATTTTGGTGAAGAAATGGAATGAAAACACACACACATCCAATATACACTACCGTTCAAAAGTTTGGGGTCACTTAGAAATGTCCTTGTTTTTGAAAGAAAAGCAATTTTTTTGTCCATTAAAATAACATACAATTGATCAGAAATACAGTGTAGATATTATTCATGTTGTAAATAACTATTGTAGCTGGAAATGGCAGATGTTTAATTTTTACATAGACGTACAGAGGCCTGTTATCAGCAACCATCACTCCTGTGTTCCATTGGCACGTTGTGTTAGGTAATCCAAGTTTATAATTTTAAAAGGCTAGTTGATCAGAAAACCCTTTTGCAATTATGTTAGCACAGTTGAAAAAGGTTGTCCTGATTAAAGAAGCAATAAAACTGGCCTTCTTTAGACTAATTGAGTATCTGGAGCATCAGCATTTGTGGGTTTGATTACAGGCTCAAAATGTCCAGAAACAAATAACTTTCTTTGAAACTCGTCAGCCTATTCTTGTTCTGAGAAATTAAGGCTATTCAATGCGAGAAACTGAAGATCTCGTACAACGCTGTGTACTAGTCCCTTCACAGAACAGCGCAAACTGGCTCTAACCAGAATAGAAGGAGGAGTGGGAGTCCCTGGTGCACAACTGAGCAAGAGGACAAATACATTAGAGTATCTAGTTTGAGAAACAGATGCCTCACAAGTCCTCAACTGGCAGTTTCTTTAAATAGTACCCGCAAAACACCAGTCTCAACGTCAACAGTGAAGTGGCGACTCCGGGATGCTTTTGTTTAAAAAAACAAGGACATTTCTAAGTGACCCCAAACTTTTGAACAGTAGTGTACATTGATACATATTCATATGATGTACAATTTGTTTATGCATTTAATGTAATGATATTATATTCTATGCTTTATAAAGACATCCTTGTCCAACATGCTGTTTTGCTGCACGGACAGAACAGTCAAATCAAGGCAAGAGAACATGTCTGTTTGACAAAATCCATCCAAGGAGGGGGACAGGAAGGGAGGAGAGGGACAGTTGTGAAGAAAGTAAGCAATGGGCAGAGAGAGAGGTGGTTAGAGAGAGGAAGACAGAGACAATGAAAGGTGCAAATAGAAATGAAGAGGGAGAGATGTGGGTAGAAGGAGAGAGTCAAAGGGTGGAAGAGAATTTAGTACAAAGTGAGGGGCAGAGAGGGAAAGAGAAAAAGGAGATATAGACTGGTCAATTTCCCCAACGTTCCTGGCACGGCGGGATGGCATAGGGCCAGCAATCCATCATGGAGGGGGGAAAAGAAGCTATTGCAGTGGTTGAGATGGAGAGGCATGCAAATAAATAACACACACCCTCTTACTGTCTGCATAACTCTTCTCCACTCGGCCACACATCCACTGCACACCCGCCAGCACATTTAGCAGGGTGCAATTGTGGCCTGCAATTCGGGGCATTCCTGCATGTGGGCATTCCTGCATCTGCAGGATCCCCTTTTTATACTTCTATTTGTAAATGTTTAACCTTTCTAGGACACACGTTCCGCTAGCGGAACCCCCCCCACAACATTCCGCTGAAAAGGCGGCGCGGGAAATACAAAAATATTTTTTAGAAATATGTAACTTTCACACATTAACAAGTCCAATACAGCAAATGAAAGATAAACATCTTGTTAATCTACCCATCGTGTCTGATTTCAAAAATGCTTTACAGCGAAAACACAACATATGATTATGTTAGATCACCGCCAAGTCCAAAAAACACAGCCATTTTCCCAGCCAAAGATAGGAGTCACAAAAAGCAGAAATAGAGATAAAATTAATCACTAACCTTTGATGATCTTCATCAGATGACACTCATAGGACATCATGTTACACAATACATGTATGTTTTGTTCGATAATGTGCATATTTATATCCAAAAATCTCAGTTTACATTGGCGCCATGTTCAGAAATGCCTCCAAAATATCCGGAGAAATTGCAGAGAGCCACATCAAATAACGGGAAATACTCATCACAAACTTTGATGAAAGATACGTGTTTTACATAGAATTAAAGATACACTTGTTCTTAATGCAACCGCTGTGTCAGATATTGCACACCATGCAATAATCTGAGACGGCGCTCAGACATAAAAACATTTCTCCGCCATGTTGGAGTCAACAGAAATACGAAATTACATCATAAATAATCCCTTACCTTTGATGATCTTCATCAGAATGCACTCCCAGGAATCCTAGTTCCACAATAAATGGTTGTTTTGTTCGATAATGTCCGGTATTTATGTCCAAGTAGCTACTTTTGCTAGCACGTTTAGTAAACATATCCAAACGCTCGCGCAGGTCCAGGCGAACTCAGACGAAAACTTCAAAAAGTTATATTACAGGTCGAATAAACTGGTCAAACTAAGTAGAGAATCAATCTTCAGGATGTTGTTATCATATATATCCAATAACGTTCCAACCGGAGAATTCCTTCGTGTCTGTAGAAGTAATGGAACGCAAGGCGATATCATGTGGAATGCGTGTGACCAGGAACTGGCAATCTGCCAGACCACTGACTCATTCCCCTCTCATCCGGCCCCACATCACAGTATAAGCTTCATTCAACATTCTACAGACTGTTGACATCTAGTGGAAGGCGTAGGAAATGCAAACAGATCCATATCTTACTGGGATTTAAACAGGCGATGAGTTGAATATCGACCAGCCTCAGAATTTCCACTTCCTGTTAGGAAGTTTGCCTGCCATATGAGTTCTGTTATACTCACAGACATAATTCAAACAGTTTTAGAAACTTCAGAGTGTTTTCTAACCAATAGTAATAATAATATGCATATATTAGCATCTGGGACAGAGTAGGAGGCAATTCAATTTGGGCACGCTATTCATCCAAAGTGAAATTGCTGCCCCCTATCCCTAAAAAGTTAAGCAAGGACAGGCGGGAGGCAGGGGCGCTCCAGTACAGTAGGTGGCATTAATGCACAATAACGTTGGATGCCACCCGTCGATAAACCCCACAGAAGAAGGGGCAGTGGTGACAACCGTAACTTGCTAGCCTTACACCGGTAGACAGTGTCCTTCGCCCCCACCTGTCGGGCACTGTTTTCCCGCAGTTCAGTTAACGACGGCGAGGGCAGGTGTTTGGCAGGTGGGAGCAAAGAACAATGTGTGCTAGCTTAGCCAGCTAGTCCGGTACACAGCAGGCAGGAGGCGGGGGTGACACTGTGTGCTAGCTAACTAGCAAGATAGCACACAGTGTCACTAACTCACAAGCTAGCTAGTTAGCTAGCATACAGTCCCCCCATCCTCCCACCTGCTGTTCTAGCGGTAGGCAGGGGGATACTCCGGTAGAGAGTGTCCTTTGACCCACCTCGGCACTGTTTTCTCAGCAGGCGGGAGGCTGGGGCGACACCGTGTGCTAGCTAACTAGCAAGCTAGCACACAGTGTTTCTAACAAGCTAGCTAGTTAGGGCTCCCGCCTGTTGGGCACTGTTTTCCCGCAGTTCTGTTAATGACAGTGAGGGCAGGTGTTCTGCAGGTGGGAGCAAAGGACACTGTCTGCAAGTGTCACTCCAGCTATCTAGTAAGGAGGACTCTGGGAGATGTGGGTGAAAAAACTCAGATAATACTTTTATTTCCCTTTTGACCCACATTCAAAGTGTCAAGGGCATGAAGATGTCGTGCTGGCTCATGCAGGAACCAATGGGCTGCAGTTGCACACTACTGAGCACATCCACCAGTGTGTGTTTCTGTGAGAGGAGTGGGGGTTCTGAGAGTGTGTCCAGGGGGGAAAAACTGATCAGTTGTGCGAGAGAAAAAAGATAGAGCAGAAGCCATAGCTCAGGAAACACCCAACTCCCCCTGGTGTTGTTGTGAGACTGTTAGAAAGCACTGGAGTGCTGGGGCCCATGAAAACAGATGCATCTCCTCTCTCTCTCTCTCTCTCTCTGTGTGTGCGTGCGTGCCTGTGTGCGTACATGCATGCTGATGTGTCTGCATGCATATGTTTGTCTGTGGGTATAGCTTTGCTTAGTTGTATTTGGTTGTGTCCTAGAACAACTGAAAGGGCCATTGGAGGATTATGTAAACAAGCGTTACCCAGGCCTGGTGAAAATGGTGAGGAACCAGAAGCGTGAGGGACTGATCCGTGCCCGCATCGAGGGCTGGAAGGCAGCCAGTGGTGAGGTGACTGGATTCTTCGATGCCCACGTTGAGTTCACACCCTCCTGGTGAGTGTATGTGTGCGTTTCAACTTGAACTTTGAGTTGTTGAGATCGATGGTTTAACAAACTTTGACTTAAAGGGTGGATCAGAAGGAATACTTGAATTTAGCAGTTGGTCACGCAGCAATGTGAGATTTTCCAGCTGAAGGAATTGCATACTACTACTAACCATCTAGCCATCTAGCATACTGTATCTGCATGACCATATTTGTGATGAAAGTCTAAAGAAGTGAATTTCCATAAGATTTTATGAACTGACGGTTTTAAAAGTATGCCTAGTAATCAAGTACTGTCACAGGGTTGGTATGTTCTTTATGTACATGTAACGGATGTGAAATGGCTAGCTAGTTAGCGGGTACGCGCTAGTAGCGTTTCAATCAGTTACGTCACTTGCTCTGAAACCTAGATGTAGTGTGCCCCTTGCTCTGCAAGGGCCGCGGCTTTTGTGGAGCGATGGGTAACGACGCTTCGTGGGTGACTGTTGTTGATGTGTGCAGAGGGTCCCTGGTTCGCGCCCGTGTCGGGGCGAGGGGACGGTTTAAAGTTATACTGTTACATACACACTAGAGTTGACCAGGGCCCACAGATAAACAGAAGAACTACCCACTACACAGGGAGCTGCTTCTTCATATGGAGTCGCAACCCTTTGAGTCGACTCAAAAATAAGAACTTATAAACCTAACTCAGAAGAACTAGGGGGACTGACTTTGAGGCTTAGGGAGGAAGAGGGGGAGGGAGAAGAGAGAAGGTCTTAAGAAACCTCCGACCCCATCTGTCAATCTCTTTATGTCAGGGCTGAGCCGGTTCTGACCAGAATCAAAGAGGACCACAAGAGGATCATCCTGCCCTCCATCGATAACATCAAGCATGAGACGTTTGAGCTGGAGCGCTATGAGAACTCTGGCCATGGCTACAACTGGGAGCTGTGGTGCATGTACATCAACCCCCCCAAACAGTGGTGGGATGACGGGGACACCTCCGCACCCATTAGGTAGGCTACAAACACACGGGCACGCATATGCACACAGGAACGGGCACGCGTACACACACACACGGCCACGCATATGCACACACACAGGCACACACACGGGCACGCACCTGCACGCGCACACACACAACTAAATAAACACTTGAATTTAGAGAACCCCCATTGACAAAATGAGGAAAACAGAACCCCCCTCTTTCCCCCCGCAGAACTCCTGCAATGATTGGTTGCTCCTTTGTGGTGAACCGGGAGTACTTTGGGCACCTGGGGCTGCTGGACTCTGGCATGGACGTCTACGGAGGGGAGAACATCGAACTGGGGATCAAGGTTTGTGTGGCACCCATTTTTCTGTGAAGGCTGAGCATAATTGGGTCCTGGTCAAAAGTAGTGCACTATAAAGGGAATAGGGTGCCATTTGGGATGCAATCATTCTATGTTAGGGTGGCGAGAGGCAGGGTGACTAGTGTGTGAATAGTGCATTCTGTACCCTGTATTTGTTGTGTGTCTTGTCCTATTTCAGCAAGTACGCAATTGTGGTTCTATGAGTAGAGCTAAGCATTGGGTTATGTTTGTTCATGTGTTTTTCTTCTTGCCTTCTTATTTGTGTTAGTCCTGCAGAACATTTGTTGTGTGTGAAGGTATGTGTTCTGTTCTCATAATATTTTCTCCACCAACATGCACTACCAGGTGTGGCTGTGTGGGGGCAGTATGGAGGTGCTGCCCTGCTCCAGGGTGGCTCACATCGCCAGGATGAAGAAGCCCTATCACAGCAACATAGCCTCCAGCACGCGGCGTAATGCCCTGCGCGTGGCCGAGGTCTGGATGGACCAGTTTAAGTCGCATGTCTACCTGGCTTGGAACATCCCAATGGAGGTGAGTTGCTCCTAAATTCTGATTAAAGTCAGTTTTTTAAAAGTTTTTTTGGGCATATGAAAATGTATGTTCAGATGGAACTCTAGGTCAGGGAGTCAGATGAAGTTGCCCCTAAACACTGATCTATGACCAGTTTTGAGTACATAAATTCAGATAAAACGCCTATTCCCCTACCTAGATTTTCACTAGTCTATTAAAATGTATCTATTCATTATCCTAACTACATTATACAGTATATGTACACCATACGTTTCATTGCTGATGTTACATATTTGTAATTGTGACTGTGTCTCAAATAGCACCCCATTCCCCATATAATGCACTACTTTTGACCAGAGCTCTATGAGGTTAGCCTCACGAGCCACCTGGAATTGCAGCAAACCATTATTGTAAGCTTGCGAGATCAGGATGGCTCGCGAGGCTACTTTGGAGTGCCATTTGGAACACAATCTGTAATCAACCACTCCCTGTTCCAGAACCATGGGATAGACTATGGGGACATCTCTCAGAGGGTAGCATTGAGGAAATCTCTGCAATGTAAGAACTTTGAGTGGTACCTGGACAACGTCTATCCAGAGATGAGGAGGTACAACAACACCGTCTTTTACGGGGAGGTGAGTCTGACTGATGACAGGGTCTACACAAAGTTTTACTAAACACTCATCAAACACTCATAAGATGCTTTTAGCAGCCAAGTAGCTTTCTCCATTCATAAACATTTTCCTACCTGTTCTCTCTGTCTTTTTCTCTTTCCCTCTCTCTCTCTCTCTCGCTCTCTCTCTTGCTCTTTCCCTGTAGATTCGTAGTAGCAAAGCGACCCATCTGTGTATGGACCAGGGAGAGAAGGTGAACCACACAGCCACCCTGCACCCCTGTCACGGAATGGGACCCCAGGTAACCTATTATACTAGGTATATGTCCCAAATGGCACTTTATTCCCTACTTAGTTCACTACTTTTGACCAAAAGTAGTGAACTATAGGAAATAGGGTGCTATTTGGGACACATTCTAGGTTCACCGGAGATGCACTGTGCCTGCAAGCTGTGAGAGCAAAATCAGCAGGGAAACTTTTTTATACCAGAATGCATTTTTTTTTATACCAGAATGTGTTTTTATACCAAATTACATGATGTGGTTCATACACAAACATAGACAAAACGTCAGCAAACTACCAGAATGTAGCCCTTTGCCCCTGTGACATACAAATGTAGCAGATATCATGACTGGTTCTACAGTCAAAACAGTATCAAAATCATATTATGTTAATGCTTTAGAGTTTTTTTAAGATCCACTTTGAATGAGAGCAGATATGATATGATATCATATAACAAATCATTTCAATTAATTTCAAAGAATAGAAACAGAAACAACTTGCTCTACAGGAAACACAATACAACAGACTTTTTAAAAAAATGTCTGAAAAGATTGTGTTAGCATTTGGGAAATACAAATATTTGATAACTTTTTACCATTTAGCCATGTACTACTGTAACTTGTCTCTGTGTCTTCCTCCCAGTTGAGGAGGACACACCTAGTTGTTGTTGATAGCCCTTTACCATCCACCACTTACTTAATTTTGTCTCCCTGTGCCTCTCTCCTACCAGTTGGAACACCAAAGAGGGTCAGGTCTTTCTGGGTGCTCTGGCCAGTACAGGGGAGAACACATATAGTTGTTGATAGCCCTTGACCAGCCATTCACAGTAGTGTCTCCCTGTTCCTTTAGTTGGGTCGGTACACCAAGGAGGGACAGTTTTTCCTCGGTGCTCTGGGCAGTACAGGGGAGGAAACACGCTGTCTGATGGACGACCAGGTCTCCAATTTCCCTCAGCTCCTCAACTGTGACAAAGTCTCCAACACCAGGCTGACCATATGGCACTTCTCTCAGGTCAGACTCATGTTGACATAGTTTTTTATTTTTAACTATGGCTCATTCTTTCCATTTAAGTTGCTCTTATAAGGTGTTACTTACTTACCTATTTACTTACTTACTCGTCTTCGTTTCCTGTAGCGCATAGGGCCGCAACAAGCCCCTGCCATGCCAGACCTGTGTAGGCTAACCCTTGTAGTAACACTGTAACAACACCACAATGTAAGGTCCTGTGCAGGCTAACCCGGTGTAGTAACATTGTAATATAACCACATTGTAAGGTCTTGTGCAGGCTAACCCTTGTAGTAACACTGTAATAACACAACAATGTAAGGTCCTGTGCAGGCTAACCCTGTGTAGTAACACTGTAATATAACCACATTGTAAGGTCCTGTACAGGCTAACCCTGTGTAGTAACGTCACATTGTAAGGTCCTGTGCAGGCTAACCCTGTGTAGTAACACTGTAATAACACCACATTGTACGGTCCTGTGCAGGCTAACCCTGTGTAGTAACACTGTAATAACACCACATTGTAAGGTCCTGGGCAGGCTAACCCTGTGTAGAAACACTGTAATAACATCACATTGTAAGGTCCTGTGCAGGCTAACCCTGTGTAGTAACACTGTAACAACACCTCATTGTATGGTCCTGTGCAGGCTAAACCTGTGTAGTAACACTGTAATAACATCACATTGTATGGTCCTGTGCAGGCTAACCCTGTGCAATAACACTGTAATAACACCACATTGTATGGTCCTGTGCAGGCTAACCCTGTGCAGTAACACTGTAATAACACCACATTGTATGGTCCTGTGCAGGCTAACCCTGTGTAGTAACACTGTAATAACACCACATTGTATGGTCCTGTGCAGGCTAACCCTGTGCAGTAACACTGTAATAACACCACATTGTATGGTCCTGTGCAGGCTAACCCTGTGTAGTGACACTGTAATATAACCACATTGTAAGGTCCTGTGCAGGCTAACCCTGTGTAGTAACACTGTAATAACATCACATTGTATGGTCCTGTGCAGGCTAACCCTGTGTAGTAACACTGTAATAACACCACATTGTATGGTCCTGTGCAGGCTAACCCTGTGTAGTAACACTGTAATATACCCACATTGTATGGTCCTGTGCAGGCTAACCCTGTGTAGTAACACTATAATATACTGTAACCACATTGTAAGGTCCTGTGCAGGCTAACCCTGTGTAGTGACACTGTAATATGACCACATTGTAAGGTCCTGTGCAGGCTAACCCTAAGTAGTAACACTGTAATAACATCACATTGTATGGTCCTGTGCAGGCTAACCCTGTGTAGTGACACTGTAATATAACCACATTGTAAGGTCCTGTGCAGGCTAACCTTGTGTAGTAACACTGTAATAACACCACATTGTATGGTCCTGTGCAGGTTAACCCTGTGTAGTAATACTGTAATATACCCACATTGTATGGTCCTGTGCAGGCTAACCATGTGTAGTAACACTGTAATATACTGTAACCACATTGTAAGGTCCTGTGCAGGCTAACCCTGTGTAGTGACACTGTAATATAACCACATTGTAAGGTCCTGTGCAGGCTAACCCTGTGTAGTAACACTGTAATAACACCACATTGTATGGTCCTGTGCAGGCTAACCCTGTGTAGTAAAACTGTAATATACTGTAACCACATTGTAAGGTCCTGTGCAGGCTAACCCTGTGTAGTAACACTGTAATATACCCACATTGTATGGTCCTGTGCAGGCTAACCCTGTGTAGTAACACTGTAATAACACCACATTGTATGGTCCTGTGCAGGCTAACCCTGTGTAGTAACACTGTAATAACGTCATATTGTAAGGTCCTGTGCACGCTAACCCTGTGTAGTAACACTGTAATAACGTCACATTGTAAGGTCCTGTGCAGGCTAAACCTGTGTAGTAACACTATAATAACGTCACATTTTAAGGTCCTGTGCAGGCCAACCCTGTGTAGCAACACTGTAATAACGTCACATTGTACGGTCATGTACAGGCTAACCCTGTGTAGTAACGTCACATTGTAAGGTCCTGTGCAGGCTAACCCAGTGTAGTAACACTAATATAACCACATTTTAAGGTCCTGTGCAGGCCAACCCTGTGTAGTGACACTGTAATAACATCACATTGTACGGTCCTGTGCAGGCTAAACCTGTGTAGTAACACTGTAATATACTGTAACCACATTGTATGGTCCTGTGCAGGCTAACCCTGTGTAGTAACACTGTAATAACATCACATTGTAAGGTCCTGTGCAGGCTAACCCTGTGTAGTAACACTGTAATAACACCACATTGTATCGTCCTGTGCAGGCTAAACCTGTGTAGTAACACTGTAATAACACCACATTGTATGGTCCTGTGCAGGCTAACCCTGTGTAGTGACACTGTAATATAACCACATTGTAAGGTCCTGTGCAGGCTAACCCTGTGTAGTAACACTGTAATAACACCACATTGTATGGTCCTGTGCAGGCCAACCCTGTGTAGTAACACTGTAATAACATCACATTGTAAGGTCCTGTGCAGGCTAACCCTGTGCAGTAACACTGTAATAACACCACATTGTATTGTTCTGTGCAGGCTAACCCTGTGTAGGAACATTGTAATATACTGTAACCACATTGTAAGGTCCTGTGCAGGCTAACCCTGTGTAGTGACACTGTAATATAACCACAATGTATGGTCCTGTGCAGGCCAACCCTGTGTAGTAACACTGTAATAACATCACCCTGTATGGTCCTGTGCAAGCTAAACCTGTGTAGTAACACTATAATAACACCACATTGTATGGTCCAGTGCAGGCTAACCCTGTGTAGTAACACTGTAATAACGTCACATTGTAAGGTCCTGTGCAGGCTAAACCTGTGTAGTAACACTATAATAACGTCACATTTTAAGGTCCTGTGCAGGCCAACCCTGTGTAGCAACACTGTAATAACGTCACATTGTACGGTCATGTACAGGCTAACCCTGTGTAGTAACGTCACATTGTAAGGTCCTGTGCAGGCTAACCCAGTGTAGTAACACTAATATAACCACATTTTAAGGTCCTGTGCAGGCCAACCCTGTGTAGTGACACTGTAATAACATCACACTGTACGGTCCTGTGCAGGCTAACCCTGTGTAGTAACACTGTAATATACTGTAACCACATTGTATGGTCCTGTGCAGGCTAACCCTGTGTAGTAACACTGTAATAACATCACATTGTAAGGTCCTGTGCAGGCTAACCCTGTGTAGTAACACTGTAATATAATGTAACCACATTGTAAGGTCCTGTGCAGGCTAACCCTGTGTAGTAACACTGTAATAACACCACATCGTATGGTCCTGTGCAGGCTAACCCTGTGTAGTAACACTGTAATATACTGTAACCACATTGTAAGGTCCTGTGCAGGCTAACCCTGTGTAGTAACACTATAATAACATCACATTTTAAGGTCCTGTGCAGGCTAACCAAGTGTAGTAACACTGTAATAACACCACATTGTATGGTCCTGTGCAGGCTAAACCTGTGTAGTAACACTGTAATAACACCACATTGTATGGTCCTGTGCAGGCTAACCCTGTGTAGTGACACTGTAATATAACCACATTGTAAGGTCCTGTGCAGGCTAACCCTGTGTAGTAACACTGTAATAACACCACATTGTATGGTCCTGTGCAGGCCAACCCTGTGTAGTAACACTGTAATAACATCACATTGTAAGGTCCTGTGCAGGCTAACCCTGTGCAGTAACACTGTAATAACACCACATTGTATTGTTCTGTGCAGGCTAACCCTGTGTAGTAACACTGTAATATACTGTAACCACATTGTAATGTCCTGTGCACGCTAACTATGTGTAGTAAAACTGTATAACATCACATTGTAAGGTCCTGTGCAGGCTAACCCTGTGTAGGAACATTGTAATATACTGTAACCACATTGTAAGGTCCTGTGCAGGCTAACCCTGTGCAGTAACACTGTAATAACACCACATTGTATGGTCCTGTGCACGCTAACCCTGTGTATTGACACTGTAATATAACCACAATGTATGGTCCTATGCAGGCCAACCCTGTGTAGTAACACTGTAATAACATCACCCTGTATGGTCCTGTGCAAGCTAACCCGGTTTAGTAACACTATAATAACACCACATTGTATGGTCCTGTGCAGGCTAAACCTGTGTAGTAACTCTGTAATAACACCACATTGTATGGTCCTGTGCAGGCTAACCCTGTGTAGTGACACTGTAATATAACCACATTGTAAGGTCCTGTGCAGGATAACCCTGTGTAGTAACACTGTAATAACACCACATTGTATGGTCCTGTGCAGGCCAACCCTGTGTAGTAACACTGTAATAACATCACATTGTAAGGTCCTGCGCAGGCTAACCCTGTGCAGTAACACTGTAATAACACCACATTGTAAGGTCCTGTGCAGGCTAACCCTGTGTAGGAACATTGTAATATACTGTAACCACATTGTAAGGTCCTGTGCAGGCTAACCCTGTGCAGTAACACTGTAATAACACCACATTGTATGGTCCTGTGCACGCTAACCTTGTGTAGTAACATTGTAATATACTGTAACCACATTGTAAGGTCCTGTGCAGGCTAACCCTGTGTAGTGACACTGTAATATAACCACAATGTATGGTCCTGTGCAGGCCAACCCTGTGTAGTAACACTGTAATAACATCACCCTGTATGGTCCTGTGCAAGCTAACCCTGTGTAGTAACACTATAATAACACCACATTGTATGGTCCTGTGCAGGCTAACCCTGTGTAGTGACACTGTAATATAACCACATTGTAAGGTCCTGTGCAGGATAACCCTGTGTAGTAACACTGTAATAACGTCACATTGTTTGGTCCTGGGCAGGCCAACCCTGTGTAGTAACACTGTAATAACATCACATTGTAAGGTCCTGTGCAGGCTAACCCTGTGCAGTAACACTGTAATAACACCACATTGTATTGTCCTGTGCAGGTTAACCCTGTGTAGTAACACTGTAATATACGGTAACCACATTGTAATGTCCTGTGCAGGCTAACCATGTGTAGTAACACTGTATAACATCACATTGTAAGGTCCTGTGCAGGCTAACCCTGTGTAGGAACATTGTAATATACTGTAACCACATTGTAAGGTCCTGTGCAGGCTAACCCTGTGCAGTAACACTGTAATAACATCACATTGTACGGTCCTGTGCAGGCTAACCCTGTGTAGTAACACTGTAATATACTGTAACCACATTGTAAGGTCCTGTGCAGGCTAACCCTGTGTAGTAACACTATAATAACACCACATTGTATGGTCCTGTGCAGGCTAACCCTGTGTAGTGACACTGTAATATAACCACATTGTAAGGTCCTGTGCAGGCTAACCCTGTGTAGTAACACTGTAATAACACCACATTGTATGGTCCTGTGCAGGCCAACCCTGTGTAGTAACACTGTAATAACACCACATTGTAAGGTCCTGTGCAGGCTAACCATGTGTAGTAACACTGTATAACATCACATTGTAAGGTCCCGTGCAGGCTAACCCTGTGTAGGAACATTGTAATATACTGTAACCACATTGTAAGGTCCTGTGCAGGCTAACCCTGTGCAGTAACACTGTAATAACACCACATTGTATGGTCCTGTGCACGCTAACCCTGTGTAGTAACATTGTAATATACTGTAACCACATTGTAAGGTCCTGTGCAGGCTAACCCTGTGTAGTGACACTGTAATATAACCACAATGTATGGTCCTGTGCAGGCTAACCCTGTGTAGTAACACTATAATAACATCACATTTTAAGGTCCTGTGCAGGCTAACCAAGTGTAGTAACACTGTAATAACACCACATTGTATGGTCCTGTTTAGGCTAAACCTGTGTAGTAACACTGTATAACATCACATTGTAAGGTCCCGTGCAGGCTAACCCTGTGTAGTAACACTGTAATATACTGTAACCACATTGTAAGGTCCTGTGCAGGCCAACCCTGTGTAGTAACACTATAATAACACCACATTGTATGGTCCTGTGCAGGCTAACCCTGTGTAGTGACACTGTAATATAACCACATTGTACGGTCCTGTGCAGGCTAACCCTGTGTAGTAACGCTGTAATAACACCACATTGTATGGTCCTGTGCAGGCCAACCCTGTGTAGTAACACTGTAATAACACCAAATTGTAAGGTCCTGTGCAGGCTAACCATGTGTAGTAACACTGTATAACATCACATTGTAAGGTCCTGTGCAGGCTAACCCTGTGTAGGAACATTGTAATATACTGTAACCACATTGTAAGGTCCTGTGCAGGCTAACCCTGTGTAGTAACACTGTAATAACATCACATTGTAAGGTCCTGTGCAGGCTAACCCTGTGCAGTAACACTGTAATAACACCACATTGTATTGTCCTGTGCAGGCTAACCCTGTGTAGTAACACTGTAATATACTGTAACCACATTGTAATGTCCTGTGCAGGCTAACCATGTGTAGTAACACTGTATAACATCACATTGTAAGGTCCTGTGCAGGCTAACCCTGTGTAGGAACATTGTAATATACTGTAACCACATTGTAAGGTCCTGTGCAGGCTAACCCTGTGTAGTGACACTGTAATATAACCACAATGTATGGTCCTGTGCAGGCCAACCCTGTGTAGTAACACTGTAATAACATCACCCTGTATGGTCCTGTGCAAGCTAACCCTGTGTAGTAACACTATAATAACACCACATTGTATGGTCCTGTGCAGGCTAAACCTGTGTAGTAACTCTGTAATAACACCACATCGTATGGTCCTGTGCAGGCTAACCCTGTGTAGTAACACTGTAATATACTGTAACCACATTGTAAGGTCCTGTGCAGGCCAACCCTGTGTAGTAACACTATAATATAACCACATTGTAAGGTCCTGTGCAGGCTAACCCTGTGTAGTAACGCTGTAATAACCACATTGTATGGTCCTGTGCAGGCCAACCCTGTGTAGTAACACTGTAATAACACCACATTGTAAGGTCCTGTGCAGGCTAACCATGTGTAGTAACACTGTATAACATCACATTGTAAGGTCCTGTGCAGGCTAACCCTGTGTAGGAACATTGTAATATACTGTAACCACATTGTAAGGTCCTGTGCAGGCTAACCCTGTGTAGTAACACTGTAATAACATCACATTGTAAGGTCCTGTGCAGGCTAACCCTGTGCAGTAACACTGTAATAACACCACATTGTATTGTCCTGTGCAGGCTAACCCTGTGTAGTAACACTGTAATATACTGTAACCACATTGTAATGTCCTGTGCAGGCTAACCATGTGTAGTAACACTGTATAACATCACATTGTAAGGTCCTGTGCAGGCTAACCCTGTGTAGGAACATTGTAATATACTGTAACCACATTGTAAGGTCCTGTGCAGGCTAACCCTGTGCAGTAACACTGTAATAACACCACATTGTATGGTCCTGTGCACGCTAACCCTGTGTAGTAACATTGTAATATACTGTAACCACATTGTAAGGTCCTGTGCAGGCTAACCCTGTGTAGTGACACTGTAATATAACCACAATGTATGGTCCTGTGCAGGCCAACCCTGTGTAGTAACACTGTAATAACATCACCCTGTATGGTCCTGTGCAAGCTAACCCTGTGTAGTAACACTATAATAACACCACATTGTATGGTCCTGTGCAGGCTAAACCTGTGTAGTAACTCTGTAATAACACCACATTGTATGGTCGTGTGCAGGCTAAACCTGTGTAGTAACTCTGTAATAACACCACATTGTATGGTCCTGTGCAGGCTAACCCTGTGTAGTGACACTGTAATATAACCACATTGTAAGGTCCTGTGCAGGATAACCCTGTGTAGTAACACTGTAATAACGTCACATTGTTTGGTCCTGGGCAGGCCAACCCTGTGTAGTAACACTGTAATAACATCACATTGTAAGGTCCTGTGCAGGCTAACCCTGTGCAGTAACACTGTAATAACACCACATTGTATTGTCCTGTGCAGGTTAACCCTGTGTAGTAACACTGTAATATACGGTAACCACATTGTAATGTCCTGTGCAGGCTAACCATGTGTAGTAACACTGTATAACATCACATTGTAAGGTCCTGTGCAGGCTAACCCTGTGTAGGAACATTGTAATATACTGTATGTGTAGGTGTAGTAACACTGTAATAACACCACATTGTAAGGTCCTGTGCAGGCTAACCCTGTGTAGTAACACTGTAATATACTGTAACCACATTGTAAGGTCCTGTGCAGGCTAACCCTGTGTAGTAACACTGTAATAACACCACATTGTAAGGTTCCTGTGCAGGCTAACCCTGTGTAGTAACACTGTAATATACTGTAACCACATTGTAAGGTCCTGTGCAGGCTAACCCTGTGCAGTAACACTGTAATGACATCACATTGTAAGGTCCTGTTCAGGCTAACCCTGTGTAGTAACACTGTAATAACACCACATTGTATGGTCCTGTGCAGGCTAACCCTGTGTAGTAACACTGTAATAACACCACATTGTAAGGTCCTGGGCAGGCTAACCCTGTGTAGTAACACTGTAATAACACCATATTGTAAGGTCCTGTGCAAGCTAACCCTGTGCAGTAACACTGTAATAACACCACATTGTAAGGTCCTGTGCAGGCTAACCCTGTGCAATAACACTGTAATATACTGTAACCACATTGTACGGTCCTGTTCAGGCTAACCCTGTGTAGTAACACTGTAATAACATCACATTGTAAGGTCCTGTGCAGGCTAACCCTGTGTAGTAACACTGTAATATACTGTAACCACATTGTAAGGACCCCTGCAGGCTAACCCTGTGCAGTAACACTGTATTGACATCACATTGTAAAGTCCATTTCAGGCTAACCCTGTGTAGTAACACTGTAATAACACCACATCGTATGGTCCTGTGCAGGCTAACCCTGTGTAGTAACACTGTAATATACTGTAACCACATTGTAAGGTCCTGTGCAGGCTAACCCTGTGTAGTAACACTGTAATATACTGTAACCACATTGTACGGTCCTGTGCAGGCTAACCCTGTGTAGTAACACTGTAAAAACATCACATTGTAAGGTCCTGTGCAGGCTAACCCTGTGTAGTAACACTGTAATAACACCACATCGTATGGTCCTGTGCAGGCTAACCATGTGTAGTAACACTGTAATAACACCACATTGTATGGTCCTGTGCAGGCTAACCCTGTGTATTAACACTGTAATATAACCACATTGTAAGGTCCTGTGCAGGCTAACCCTGTGTAGTAACACTGTAATAACACCACATTGTATCGTCCTGTGCAGGCCAACCCTGTGTAGTAACACTGTAATAACATCACATTGTATGGTCCTGTGCAGGCTAACCCTGTGTATTAACACTGTAATATAACCACATTGTAAGGTCCTGTGCAGGCTAACCCTGTGCAGTAACACTGTAATAACACCACATTGTATTGTCCTGTGCAGGCTAACCCTGTGTAGTAACACTGTAATATACTGTAACCACATTGTAATGTCCTGTGCAGGCTAACCATGTGTAGGAACATTGTAATATACTGTAACCACATTGTATGGTCCTGTGCACGCTAACCCTGTGTCGTAACATTGTAATATACTGTAACCACATTGTAAGGTCCTGTGCAGGCTAACCCTGTGTAGTGACACTGTAATATAACCACAATGTATGGTCCTGTGCAGGCCAACCCTGTGTAGTAACACTGTAATAACATCACATTGTAAGGTCCTGTGCAAGCTAACCCTGTGTAGTAACACTATAATAACACCACATTGTATGGTCCTGTGCAGGCTAACCCTGTGTAGTGACACTGTAATATAACCACATTGTAAGGTCCTGTGCAGGCTAACCCTGTGTAGTAACACTGTAACAACATCCCACTGTATGGTCCTGTGCAGGCTAACCCTGTGTAGTGACACTGTAATATAACCACATTGTAAGGTCCTGTGCAGGCTAACCCTGTGTAGTAACACTGTAATAACATCACATTGTAAGGTCCTGTGCAGGCTAACCCTGTGCAGTAACACTGTAATATACTGTAACCACATTGTAAGGTCCTGTGTAGGCTAACCCTGTGTAGTAACACTGTAATAACACCACATTGTATGGTCCTGTGCAGGCTAACCTTGTGTAGTAACACTGTAATATACTGTAACCACATTGTAAGGTCCTGTGCAGGCTAACCCTGTGTAGTAACACTGTAATAACACCACATTGTAAGGTCCTGTGCAGGCTAACCCTGTGTAGTAACACTGTAATATACTGTAACCACATTGTAAGGTCCTGTGCAGGCTAACCCTGTGTAGTAACACTGTAATAACACCACATTGTAAGGTCCTGTGCAGGCTAACCCTGTGTAGTAACACTGTAATATACTGTAACCACATTGTAAGGTCCTGTGCAGGCTAACCCTGTGCAGTAACACTGTAATGACATCACATTGTAAGGTCCTGTTCAGGCTAACCCTGTGTAGTAACACTGTAATAACACCACATTGTATGGTCCTGTGCAGGCTAACCCTGTGTAGTAACACTGTAATAACACCACATTGTAAGGTCCTGGGCAGGCTAACCCTGTGTAGTAACACTGTAATAACACCATATTGTAAGGTCCTGTGCAAGCTAACCCTGTGCAGTAACACTGTAATAACACCACATTGTAAGGTCCTGTGCAGGCTAACCCTGTGCAATAACACTGTAATATACTGTAACCACATTGTACGGTCCTGTTCAGGCTAACCCTGTGTAGTAACACTGTAATAACATCACATTGTAAGGTCCTGTGCAGGCTAACCCTGTGTAGTAACACTGTAATATACTGTAACCACATTGTAAGGACCCCTGCAGGCTAACCCTGTGCAGTAACACTGTATTGACATCACATTGTAAAGTCCATTTCAGGCTAACCCTGTGTAGTAACACTGTAATAACACCACATCGTATGGTCCTGTGCAGGCTAACCCTGTGTAGTAACACTGTAATATACTGTAACCACATTGTAAGGTCCTGTGCAGGCTAACCCTGTGTAGTAACACTGTAATATACTGTAACCACATTGTACGGTCCTGTGCAGGCTAACCCTGTGTAGTAACACTGTAAAAACATCACATTGTAAGGTCCTGTGCAGGCTAACCCTGTGTAGTAACACTGTAATAACACCACATCGTATGGTCCTGTGCAGGCTAACCATGTGTAGTAACACTGTAATAACACCACATTGTATGGTCCTGTGCAGGCTAACCCTGTGTATTAACACTGTAATATAACCACATTGTAAGGTCCTGTGCAGGCTAACCCTGTGTAGTAACACTGTAATAACACCACATTGTATCGTCCTGTGCAGGCCAACCCTGTGTAGTAACACTGTAATAACATCACATTGTATGGTCCTGTGCAGGCTAACCCTGTGTATTAACACTGTAATATAACCACATTGTAAGGTCCTGTGCAGGCTAACCCTGTGCAGTAACACTGTAATAACACCACATTGTATTGTCCTGTGCAGGCTAACCCTGTGTAGTAACACTGTAATATACTGTAACCACATTGTAATGTCCTGTGCAGGCTAACCATGTGTAGGAACATTGTAATATACTGTAACCACATTGTATGGTCCTGTGCACGCTAACCCTGTGTCGTAACATTGTAATATACTGTAACCACATTGTAAGGTCCTGTGCAGGCTAACCCTGTGTAGTGACACTGTAATATAACCACAATGTATGGTCCTGTGCAGGCCAACCCTGTGTAGTAACACTGTAATAACATCACATTGTAAGGTCCTGTGCAAGCTAACCCTGTGTAGTAACACTATAATAACACCACATTGTATGGTCCTGTGCAGGCTAACCCTGTGTAGTGACACTGTAATATAACCACATTGTAAGGTCCTGTGCAGGCTAACCCTGTGTAGTAACACTGTAACAACATCCCACTGTATGGTCCTGTGCAGGCTAACCCTGTGTAGTGACACTGTAATATAACCACATTGTAAGGTCCTGTGCAGGCTAACCCTGTGTAGTAACACTGTAATAACATCACATTGTAAGGTCCTGTGCAGGCTAACCCTGTGCAGTAACACTGTAATATACTGTAACCACATTGTAAGGTCCTGTGTAGGCTAACCCTGTGTAGTAACACTGTAATAACACCACATTGTATGGTCCTGTGCAGGCTAACCTTGTGTAGTAACACTGTAATATACTGTAACCACATTGTAAGGTCCTGTGCAGGCTAACCCTGTGTAGTAACACTGTAATAACACCACATTGTAAGGTCCTGTGCAGGCTAACCCTGTGTAGTAACACTGTAATATACTGTAACCACATTGTAAGGTCCTGTGCAGGCTAACCCTGTGTAGTAACACTGTAATAACACCACATTGTAAGGTCCTGTGCAGGCTAACCCTGTGTAGTAACACTGTAATATACTGTAACCACATTGTAAGGTCCTGTGCAGGCTAACCCTGTGCAGTAACACTGTAATGACATCACATTGTAAGGTCCTGTTCAGGCTAACCCTGTGTAGTAACACTGTAATAACACCACATTGTATGGTCCTGTGCAGGCTAACCCTGTGTAGTAACACTGTAATAACACCACATTGTAAGGTCCTGGGCAGGCTAACCCTGTGTAGTAACACTGTAATAACACCATATTGTAAGGTCCTGTGCAAGCTAACCCTGTGCAGTAACACTGTAATAACACCACATTGTAAGGTCCTGTGCAGGCTAACCCTGTGCAATAACACTGTAATATACTGTAACCACATTGTACGGTCCTGTTCAGGCTAACCCTGTGTAGTAACACTGTAATAACATCACATTGTAAGGTCCTGTGCAGGCTAACCCTGTGTAGTAACACTGTAATAACACCACATTGTAAGGTCCTGTGCAGGCTAACCCTGTGCAGTAACACTGTAATAACACCACATTGTAAGGTCCTGTGCAGGCTAACCCTGTGCAGTAACACTGTAATAACACCACATTGTAAGGTCCTGTGCAGGCTAACCCTGTGTAGTAACACTGTAATATACTGTAACCACATTGTAAGGACCCCTGCAGGCTAACCCTGTGCAGTAACACTGTATTGACATCACATTGTAAGGTCCTGTGCAGGCTAAACCTGTGTAGTAACACTGTAATAACACCACATTGTAAGGTCCTGTGCAGGCTAAACCTGTGTAGTAACACTGTAATAACACCACATTGTAAGGTCCTGTGCAGGCTAACCCTGTGTAGTAACACTGTAATAACACCACATTGTATGGTCCTGTGCAGGCTAACCCTGTGTAGTAACACTGTAATAACATCACATTGTACGGACCTGTGAAGCGGAAATACAAAATGCTAGAAGCTGCCTGGAGGGGACTGTTGCTGACACAGTGATCAGGGCCTGTATTCATAAAGCATCTCAGGGTAGGAGTGCTGATCTAGGATCAGATCCCACTGTCCATTCATTATAATTTAAAAGGCTAAACTGATCCTAGATCAGCACTTTTAGTCTGAGACTCTTTATGAATACTGTGAGGTCACATGAAGGTAGTAGCCTACTCAATTGAGAACATTTGATTTCCTCTGTCCTTCAGAACAACTCAATCATCAACAGAGCCACGGGTCGCTGTCTGGAGGTGATACAGGCGAACGCTTACTTCGGACACTCGCTGGTGCTTCAGACCTGCTCCGGACAGAGGTGGAACATCAAAAACACAATGAAGCAGTAGCCACAGCATGATGCAAAATTCTTCTTTGACCAAGATAGTGTTATTGTACTGAATTGAATCAGTTGTCATACTGTATTATTAAAATTCTTCAGTTGTTGTTTTCCAAGATTGTCTTCCAATAAACTGCTGGTCTGATGGTTTAAAAAAACAAAACAAAACATTTGTGTACGCAAATAACTATTACACCACATGAATAAGTTGACACCATATTAAGAAATCATACAGCCTTTACTGTAACAGATTTATTCAACTTTATTCAATCGATTTCAAAAGACTGTCAGCGGGCTAACCCAGCTGGCTAGCATCAGCGGAGGATACTTCTAGCAGAGCCATGAGAATGCGGCTGGTGTATGAATAGAACAATCACATTGACTATGTGGAGTGTCTGTGAGGGAGTAAAGGAGGAGGCAGCCATTAAAAACACGAGGAGGCAGTCAAGCAGACCAGGGCCCGTATTCATAAAGCTTCTCAGAGTAGTAGTGCTGATCTAGGATCAGTTTAGCCTATTTAGATCATAACGAAAAAGATTACATGGACTTGATCCCAGATCAGTACTCCTACTTTGAGACGTGTTATGAATACAGGCCCAGGACCAGGGCCTGGCTTCAGATTAGAAGTGCTGATCAAGAAGTGATGACCACGGAGTCACACCAGCGCTGACCCCCTAGATCCCTGGTAAGTGAGCCTGCTGTCCTCAGGTACACACTCACACCCAACAAGGTCCACACACTCATACTTCCATGTTAATGAACACACCTAGTCAGGTTACAGAACAATTAGGCAAGCCTAGGACCCCTAGACTCAGCGAGTATAGTGTAACAGTGGGCTGTATAATCGGTTCACCTAGTAACTAGGATCAGTTTTGCCTTTTAGATCACAATGAATAAGATTACATGGACAGGGGGGCTGATCCTACTCTGAGATGCTTTGTAAATATGGGCCCTGATCTATAACTTACAACCAGGTTTACAGCAAAGCTATTTACTGGCTTATACATTCATCTTGTTGTGTTCTCCTACACAACACTAGTCCTATCTGATGGAAGACAATGAGAAAAACAACCTTTACCAAAAAAGAGATGTTTTATTGCATAAATGCTTTCCATTTACTTTTTTTATTTTTATTTTTACAGATTTTAACATTTACATAGACAATATTCAGGCTATTCTTAATATTAACTTAAATCTGGACTAAAAAGCACTTTCAATGGAGATTTTCCATTAATCTTGCTTTTTAGTCCAGCACAAGGTGTCACGATCGTCGTTACGTGAAAGAGAGGAGAACCAAGGCGCAGCGTGAAATGAACACATATTTAATCAACGAAGACGAAGAACACTTACAAACTAAACAAAACAACAAACCGACGAACGTGAAGCTATATAATGACAAGTGCAGACACAGGCAACTTACACATAGACATAGAAATCACCCACAAACTACCTAATGACTATGGCTGACTAAATATGGCTCCCAATCAGAGACAACGATAGACAGCTGTCTCTAATTTAGAACCAATCTAGGCAACCATAGACATACATACACCTAGACTAGACACTGCCCCATAAACATACAAAAACCCCTAGACAATACAAAACACATACATCCCCCATGTCACACCCTGACCTAACTAAAATGATAAAGAAAACAAAGATAACTAAGGCCAGGGCGTGACACAAGGCTTAATCTGTGTCCGGGAAACTACCCATACATGTTTTAATGGTGTGCTTGAAAAGTTTACATGTGTACGTGTATGTACTGTATATATATGTATTTTATGTACAGTGTCCATACAGCACATACAGTGCCTTCGGAAAGTATTCAGACCCCTTGACTTTTTCCTCATTTTGTTACGTTACAGCCTTATTCTAAAATTGATTAAATAAATACAAATCCTTATCAATCTAAACACATTACCCCATAATGATAAAGTGAAAACAGGTTTTTAGAAATGTTTGCAAATGTATTAAAAATAAAAACCGAAATATCTTATTTACATAAGTATTCAGACCCCTTGCTATGAGACTTGAAATTGAGATCAGGTGCATCCCTGTTTTCATTGATCATCCTTGAAATGTTTCTACAACTTGATTGGAGTCAACCTGTGGTAAATTCAATTGATTGGATGTGATTTGGAAAGGCGCACACCTGTCTATACAAGGTCCCACAGTTGACAGTGCATGTCAGAGAAAAAAAACAAGCCTGGAGGTCGAAGGAATTGTCTGTAGAGCTCCAAGACAGGATTGTGTCGAGGCACAGATCTGGTGAAGGGTACCAAAAAATGTCTGCAGCATTGAAGGTCCCCAAGGTCACTGTGGCCTCCATCATTCTTAAATGGAAGAAGTTTGGAACCACCAAGACTCTTCCTAGAGCTGTCCGCCCGGTCAAACTGAGAAATCAAGGGAGAAGACCTTGGTCAGGGAGGTGAACAAGAACCTGATGGTCACTCTGACAGAGCTCTAGAGCTCCCCTGTGGAGATAGGAGAACCTTCCAGAAGGACAACCATCTCTGCAGCACTCCACCAATCAGGCCTTTATGGTAGAGTGGCCAGACGGAAGCCACTCCTCCGTAAAAGGCACATGACATCCCGCTTGGAGTTTGCCAAAAGGCACCTAAAGGACTCAGACCATGAGAAACAAGATTATCTGGTCTGATGAAACCAAGATTGAACTCTTTGGCCTGAATGCCAGGCATCATATCTGGAGGAAACCTGGCACCATCCCTACGGTGAAGCATGGTGGTGGCAGCATCATGCTGTGGGGATGTTTTTCAGCGGCAGGAACTGGGAGCCTAGTCAGGATCATGGCAAAGATTAACTGAGCAAAGTACAGAGAGATCCTTACTGAAAACCTTCTCCAGAGCACTCAGGACCTCAGACTGGGGTGAAGGTTCACCTTCCAACAGGACAACGACCCTAAGCACACAGCCAAGACAAAGTGGGAGTGGCTTTGGGACAAGTCTCTGAATGTCCTTGAGTGGCCCAGCCAGAGCCCGGACTTGAACCCGATCAAACATCTCTGGAGAGACCTGAAAATAGCTGTGCAGCAACGCTCCCCATCCAACCTGACAGAGCTTGAGAAGAAGTGCAGAGAAGAATGGGAGAAACTCCCCAAATACAGGTGTGCCAAGCTTGTAGCGTCATACCCAAGAAGAATCGAGGCTGTAATCGCTGCCAAAGGTGCTTTAACAAAGTACTGAGTAAAGGGTCTGAATACTTATGTAAATGTGATATTGTTTTTATATTTTTAATAAATGTGCAAAAATGTCTAAAAACCATTTTTTCTTTGTCATTATGGGGTATTGTGTGTAGATTGATAACGGGAAAAAACGATTTAATCAATTTTAGAATAAGGCTGTAACATAACAAAATGTGGCAAAGGTCAAGGGGTCTGAATACTTTCCGAAGGCAATTCAACCACCATGCTACTGAAGTGAGACTGTGTTAGTTGTCCAGCCTAATTCACCATCAGTTTTAATTATTAAGAAATGCATTGATTCTGTGAGGGCAGGTACAGCTCCATCACCTGTAACTGTATAATATACCCAGGCTAGAGCCTTTTGTGTGGGCTACTATGTATTTATTTCTTCACAAACATAAGGCTCTGACGATACCCTGGTATTACAGTGTATCGTGGGGTTAGGGCAGGGCTGTGTCCCAAATGACTCACTATTCCCTCTATAGTGCAATACTTTGACCAGAGCCCCACGGGCCCTAGTCAATAGTAGTGCGCTACATATGTATTAGGGTACCATTAATGAAGCGGACAAGGGTGACGGCTCAAAACAGCGAAATAAGGAACAAGCTCCAGTTTGACAGAATACATTATATAATGAATGAGGAGAGAATTTGCCATCTATTAGGCTTAAATTGGTGGTCTCAACAATATTAAATCCAGTGTGGCCTACTGTATCTGCAAGATGATATTGCACACAAATCAGTGCTTTTACTTTGACATCATAAAACAAATATGAAAACTTCACAGAGGAGCCATCCATCCAAGCATGATGTTAAAATGAACGGGGACATTCATTGATCATACTTAAATGCAAACCTCTTCAATGTGATTAGAAAGGAGATTTTCTGCCATGGGAAAGACATACATAATTCCAATAAATAAACTGCTATGTACAGTTGAAGTCGGAAGTTTACATACAACTTAGCGAATTACATTTAAACTCAGTTTTTCACAATTACTGACATTTAATCCAATTAAAAATTCCCTGTCTTAGGTCAGTTAGGATCAACACTTTTTCTTAAAATGTGAAATGTCAGAATAATAGTTGAGAGAATGATTTATTTCAGCTTTTTTTTCTTTCATCACATTCCCAGTGGGTCAGAAGTTCTCATACTCTCAATTAGTATTTGGTAGCATTGCCTTTAAATTGATTAACTTTGGTCAAACGTTACGGGTAGCCTTCCACAAGCTTCCCACAATAAGTTGGGTGAATTTTGGCCCATTCCTCCTGACAGAGATGGTGTAACTGAGTCAGGTTTGTAGGCCTCCTTGCTCGCACACGCTTTTTCAGTTTTTCAGCCCACAGATTTTCTATAGGATTGAGGTCAGGGATTTGTGATGGCCACTCCAATACCTTGACTTTGTTGTCCTTAAGCCATTTTGTCACAACTTTGGAAGTATGCTTGGGGTCATTGTCCATTTGGAAGACCCATTTGCGACCAAGCTTTAACTTCCTGACTGATGTCTTGAGATGTTGCTTCAATATATCCACATAATTTTCCACCCTCATGATGCCATCTATTTTGTGAAGTGCACCAGTCCCTCCTGCAGCAAAGCACCCCCACAACATGATGCTGCCACCCCCGTGCTTCACGGTTGGGATGGTGTTCTTCGGCTTGCTAGCCTCCGCCTTTTTCCTCTAAACATAACGATGGTCATTAAGGCCAAACAGTTCTATTTTTGTTTCATCAGACCAGAGGAGGACATTTCTCCAAAAAGTACGATCTTTGTCCCCATGTGCAGTTGCAAACCGTAGTCTGGCTTTTTTGGCGGTTTTGGAGCAGTGGCTTCTTCCTTGCTGAGCGGCCTTTCTGGTTATGTCAATATAGGACTCGTTTTACTGTGGATATAGATACTGTTGTACCTGTTTCCTCTAGCATCTTCACAAGGTCCTTTGCTGTTGTTCTGGGATTGATTTGCACTTTTCATACTAAAGTACATTCATCTGTAGGAGACAGAACACGTCTCCTTCCTCAGTGGTATGAAGGCTGCGCGGTCCCATGGTGTTTATACTTGCGTACTGTTGTTTGTACAGATGAACGTGGTACCTTCAGGAGTTTGGAAATTGCTCCCAAGGATGAACCAGACTCGTGGAGGGCTACAATTGTTTCTGAGGTTTTGCTGATTTATTTTGATTTTCCCATGATGTCAAGCAAAGAGGCACTGAGTTTGAAGGTAGGCATTGATATACATCCACAGGTACACCTCCAATTAACTCAAATTATGTTAATTAGCCTATCAGAAGCTTTTAAAGCCATGACAACATTTTCTGGAATTTTCCAAGCTATTTAAAGGCACAGTCAACTTAGTGTATGTAAACTTCTGACCCACTGGAATTATGACACAGTGAATTATAAGTGAAATAATCTGTCTGTAAACAATTGTTGGAAAAATGACTTGTCAGGGCACACTGACTTGCCAAAACTATAGTTTGTTAACAAGAAATTTGTGGGGTGGTTGAAATGAACTTCCGACTTCAACGGTATGTTCCACAAACATTGCAGTTAATCAAACTAACAATTATTTTGGTAGAACATTCACCATTTCATAAATCTTTCTATACAGATAAGACAGATAATAATCATAATATTATACTTCAACATTTCATGTTCTGATGATTATACATCTGAATACAAGGGATGGATAATTCAGCTGACATTTCCGCATAACTTTCGTGTAATAAATTACAGCACTACAGCATGCAGAGCGACACCATGTTGGCGGAGCACTAGCTCTGGTCCATGGCGTTAGTGCGGCCTGCTAACTCTAGGCTCAGGGTATATTAGGCTCTATATATCCCTCACTAACTTTAAACATCAGCTATCTGAGCAGCTAACCGATCTCTGCAGCTGTACATAGCCCATCTGTAAATAGCCCATCCAATCTACCTACCTCATCCCCATATTGTTTTTATTTGCTTTTCTGATCTTTTGCACACCAGTATTTATATTTGCACATCATCATCTGCACATCTATTACTCCAGTGTTAATTTGCAAAATTGTAATTACTTCGCTATTATGGCCTATTTATTGCCTTACCTCATGCAATTTGCACACACTGTATATAGACTTTCTTTTTTTCTATTGTGTTATTGACTGTACGCTTGTTTATTCCATGTGTAACTCTGTCTTGTTGTTTGTGTTGCACTGCTTTGTTTTATCTTGGCCAGGTCGCAGTTGTAAATGAGAACTTATTCTCAACTGGCCTACCTGGTTAAATAAAGCTGAAATTTAATTTTTTTTTAAAAGGGTTTGCAGGCTGCACTAACACCCTGGACCAGAGCTAGGAGAGCACATAAATTGTTACAAAAAATATCTGAATTCTGGAGCCAACCTCTAGATGGGGCTCTTGGACCAGTCTGTGATTCTACTCTCCTCTCTGCTCATGGGGATAGATGGAAATTATTATACAGTGCAAAAGGGTGGGTGAAGGAACCCACAAATTATGGACTGTTCCTACCAAAAATACACATTTGTAACAGAAAACAACACTCGTTTAGTGTTCTTCATTCAGTACATCTCTATTGAGTTCTATGGCTTTGGCCAGAGAGCTGTGTCTCTGTCTGTCTACCTGCCTGTGTATTGTGACGTGGAAGGCATTAGCATCTGGTTTCACAGTGCTCTCTCCTTCCCTCCACCTCTAAATCTGCTAGAGCAGACTGTACCAACAATCATGCACATAGAACACCGTCAACCAATACACTTAGACAACAACAACATGGGTTACATACATATTTACATATCGACGTTGGACTTGATCACATGCAGTACTGTAGCTATTACAAGCAGTCCTCTCAGCAAAACTGAAGGTGGTTTCAATATTACCATGAGAGTCAATACAATACAGGAGTTCAGACCTACCTACCTCAAGAGGAATTAGATCATAGGTACATTACAGCCCAGACTTTTCACAGCTATGGTCTTCCAAACACTGTTCTGTTTAGCACTGGAGAACCTTCCACAGAGAAAGTAAGCGTGAGGTATTTTTCAATTTTACATATTGGGAAAATATTGGCCACAAGAATACCAACCGATTTCACTCCTGAACTCCGGATGAAAGCTTCTAGAACAGCTTAAACACCAGCCCTACAGCAGACGACACCATCATTCCTGTCGCATCCAAAGCCTTACTGTATGCTCCAATGATGAGCTGGCTTCCACCTCCCCTCAGGAAACTAGAATAACAGGCCAATTATTTCAGTGTGTGTGTGTGTGTGTGTGTGTGTGTGTGTGTGTGTGTGTGTGTGTGTGTGTGTGCGTGCGTGCGTGCGTGCGTGCGTGCGTGCGTGCGTGCGTGCGTGTGTGTTAGTGCATGCATAAGTGCGTGTGTGCGTGCGTGCGTGCGTGCGTGTGTGTTAGTGCATGCATAAGTGCGTGTGTGCGTTGCCAGATTGCAGCGGTGCATCCTGTAGCTCCTCAGGCTCATCAGGCTGCAGTGCAGGAGGCATAACTCCAATCTTTCTCACACAGATACAATTGAGGATATGTCTCAATCCACAAGGATGCTGCCTTATACAGATACACTGAGGGCCTGTCTCAATCCACCATGAATTCTGCCTTCTGAGGCAAGAAGTTAAAATTGCCTTCTGAAGTACCTTCATATGAAGACTCTGGGTAGGGAAGGGAAGAGAAGAAGAGTACTGAACTCCTGTACTTGTGTTTTTATTGCATTAGGGAACAGAGACAGCAGAGTAAGCGAAAGTCAGCCCTTGAATGTCCCTGCCAGAGTAAAGGGGTTATGAGGGGTCTCGCTGGACTCCTCATGCTGGCTTCTCAGTGTCGTTGGATGTCGGACTGTCATTCACCCAGAAAAAGGTGGTTTCTGGTGGTTTATCAGTCAGTGTTTTTTGTTTGTATGTCACCATCAGTGAGGCATTTTTTAAGTCGTTTTTTTCTTGGAAATGACCTCACCCACTGTCATCATGCACATGCAGGTTTGTTTTTCCCGCTCACAGTGGGCGTGGCCGGGTGTGGCTACTCCAGGCCGTTCCGCAGCATTTGATTGGCTGCGATGAGCATGACACTGATGATGAAGGCCATGGCGAAAGCGCAGATCAGACTCTTCCTCACGCACGTCTGCCGGTTCTTATTTTTAGAATGGACTAATAGAAGAGAGAAAGGGGGAAAGGGAGAAAGAGAGAGAAAGCCAGAAAGAGAAAGATGCATAGAGGTTTATTACCAAATTCATTTCCAGCTGGCACATCACATTACACATCATATTTTTGCCATTTGCCATTCTCTGTTGTAAGAAAGGGAAAAAGAGAAAGCCTAATACAAAGTCATTTTCAGCAGTGTGGTGAGAAATTACTAGGCTCTCTTCTGAATCATATAGTTTAGGTGTCAGAAAGTGAGTAAGTGAATGAGGGAGGGATGGAAGAAAGAAAGGAAAGGAGTAAGTGGCAGGGAGAGTGACTCTGGCAGAGAGAAAGCAGAGGTGAGATCAATCCTATGCTTCAGGTGAGGCTCTGCTTTCTGTCAGATGATGTGTTTGTGTTTGTGGCTGCAGCACAGTGGGACCCGAGATGAAAATAGAACTGACACAAATATACAGTACAACTGACCAAATATGCATGCACACATTCACACGCACACACACACAAAGACACACACACACACACACACAGACACACACACACACACACACACACACACACACACACACACACACACACACACACACACACACACACACACACACACACACACACACACACACACACAGCTTGAAAGTCATAGATATTCGCGCAGTTTACCCGCGAAAAAAGATGGCGCCGAAGAACATGGCTGGCGTTTTACATTCTCCAAACAAATTGTGCTATTTTCTTAGTTTTTTGCGTTTTGTGTAACTTATTTTTAAAAATTATTTTGTACATAATGTTTCAGCTACTGTCTCTTATGACCGAAAATAACTTCTGGACATCAGAACAGCGATTACTCACCACGGACTGGAAAAAACTTTTAATGAACAATTAATGAAATCGCCACTAGACTATTTACATTGACTACCCCTCCCTTATGTATACTGCTGCTGCTCGCTGTTTATTATCTATGTATAGTCACTTCACCCCTACCTACATGTACAAGTTGCCTCGGCTGGCCTGTACCCCCGCACACTGACTCGGTACCGGTACCCCCGGTGTATAGCCTCGTTATTGTTATTCTTATTGTGTTACCTTTTATTATAATTTTTTACTTGAGTTTATTTGGTAAATATTTTCTTAACTCTTCTTGAACTGCACTGTTGGTTAAGGGCTTATAAGTAAGCATTTCACGGTAAGGTCTAGACTTGCATGTGACAAATACAGTTTGATTTGATTTGAACTTCAGGCCCAATCAGTGACCTGGAAACAGCGGAGCTGGTTTACAGGGCCGTGGTAATTGTGGTAATTAGATGGGCTGGGCCAATGACCTGCAGGTACAAAGTCCTGTGTAGGCTGCCCCCGCCTCCCTCTACATCTCACTCTCTCACAAGCTATTTACAACTCTGATGTCAGAAAGCACTGAACAAATCACTTTACTTACACAAAAGTCAACTTTAACAGTTTTTTTGGTTAAAATTAGTAATCAAAATGGCCTTAAATGTATAGATTTGTCATATCTGTATCATGAAGCATTTTACGATAACACAATCAATTGTGCCCTACAGTGACATCAAGTATTTATTTCTATAGGTCAGAACACATTCAAGTGTTCGTCAATAGCGGGTACTGTTCATTTAGACCTTGGAGCCTGATATTCTCTTCCCCTACGTGATTTAGCCCATAGTGGTGCTAACTGTAACTCCCAGTCACAAACCCAGTTGAAACATCCCATTCGCACAGAGGACACATTGTAATCTCTCAGTCTCACCTTCCGGTTTTAATACTCTGATAAAGCACCTTACAATCCATGTCCAGCCCTGATGTCTGTTGCCACTCTTACAGCAGTAAATCTACCATGACAGGCCATTTCGGCTCTGCTGCATCGCACAGCCTTTCCAGTTTCACAAGGAGCAGTGTGTCTCAGACTGCAACAGAGAGAGATTAATAAGGGAATGACCTCTGAGTGTCTATTTTGGCTCTAACCTGAAAGGCTACAGAACCAACAGCTTACTGGGGAAGGAGGTTCTAGTTGTACTCAAAGGATCTCAGGGGAAATGCTACATTTTATGTTTTGTAACTATTCACCTGAACACTGGTCTCCTGCTCCTGACGTTCAATTGTTGTATCATCTTCACTACAGACATAATAGGGTCATTCCAATAATTCAGTGCCTTTAGAGTGTAACTTGGTCAAAAAATAATTTTGATTCCACCTAATTTTAACATTCTGTCAAAAACAGCACATGTTCAACTTCATAAAAAACATGTTTTCCCATCTCAAGTGGATACATTTAAAATAGACTTTAGGAAGTGCCTATTGAATTCCAAATAAAGTAACAGGGTTGACGATTTCATCTTAAATCAACCATAAATCCCTTTGTGAATGAGGGAATGAAAGCTTATTGTGTGCAACAGTGAGTGGTAATTGAATGCAAGCTGCACCAAAACAATTAAATTGCTAAAACATTTCTAGCCTGTCTAACTATGGGTAACAGGGTTGACGTGTTATACTCAACCCACTCAGTTTTCCACCACAAAACCAGAAAAAGGCCAAAAAGAGTAGAGCCAGCTCACCTGCTTTGATACTATGATTTGACTATTAGATGTTCAATGTTTCTTTTGAAAACACATTTTAAAAGGAATAGTTTCAACATATTAAAACGAGTGTAATTCACTTAACAGGGTTGATCTTAAAATAAAGGACAGACGTAAATGAATCACTAATCACATTAAATAAATAAAAAGTCTTTAAAAATGCCTATGTCAAAGCAACAAAAAATAACTAGGTTTTTACAATGATGGTGAAACTTGGAGACATTTTTGGATCAAGTGGTTTGAAATCTTTCTAGAAGTGACACAGGGTTGATGGAGGGACATGTCAAAATTGTGCATTTTGGCACTTTAGCAAGCCTTTATTTATATAAGAAAATAGGATTTATAGAATTTTCCATGTGGTCTATATTAAAGGGCACTTCAATTAATATTGCAGGCTTTTAAAATTCTATATTGGTGCAACATTTGTCCTTAAAATATCAAAGGGACGCAAAAGGCATTATTTTCGTGGAACGACCCAATAACAAACAAAAAATAAAGATTCATATCAACCTAAACACCCTTCCCTGCTGCTATGGTATTCATAACTCCCTGATGACACCTTTTTTCATCATAGCCCAGGTGACCAAATGACTTCCTACACCATGAACACCATCAATCAATAAATCAGCAGGTGGAGTCTGACGATTATGGATCCTGATAGGTGGAGTCAGATTCATCCTGACGGGTGGACGGGCGTGCAGCGCTCTCTGCCCCACCGATGACAGCTAGCAGACTCTCTCTCTCCCACACATCCACCCTCCATCTCTTTCTCACATCCACCCTCCATCTCTCTCCACAGGCTACAGAATCTACTCAACTCACTTCCTTCAAAGTCTGCCTGACAGTGTCCCGAGTTCTCGTTGAGGCTCTCCTCCTCGTTGATGATGATGTTCTCGATGTCCTTCATGGTCAGGTGGTCTCTGAAGGCGTGGAACAGAATGTGTTTCAGCTCTTCAAGGGTGATACGCTGCATGTCAAACTGCAGGGGGGAGGAAAGGGGAGGAAAAGAGTAGTGAGGGAAAAGTTTTGAAGAGAGGGAAAGCAAACAACACACTTTAATTTGCTACATTGACACAGGGGGAATGGAATTTAGGTTCCCAAATCAATTGTACATTTCTTATTATTATTTTTAATTTTTACAAAAGGTGAATTTTTTGTTGTTGTAAAATAGTCATGATTACTCTACTGAGGTACCTTTTGTCTGATGGATGCACATCATGCAACTATTTCTGTAACATACTTCAATACAGGAAATCCAGACTAGGGACGCTAAAATAAATGTGCTCAAAAGAAAAAAACTCAAATTGATGCTATTTCAAAGTCTGATTGAAGGCCCAAGCAATAAGACAGGACTAGTAGAATACAACGCTTGCATTTTAGCTCCATGTGTTTTCTAGTTCATTCCTCTGTACATTCACACTAATGAAAGTAGCTACTGCAAGTGACTAGAGTTATAGCCTTAAAGTGATTGATCTCACCTTAGGTGTTGATGAATGGCTGATGCTTTTTAACCATTATCCAAAGCAATCCAATATAACAAGAAATAACACCCAGAGCCATATGCCAAAATCTTGGAAGATTCCCAAAGTCCTTGGCAACGTTTTGGAGGAGTTTAAAAGTTTACTTTGCAGGTATTTCTCCAGTTTTTGCCTCCTTACACTGGCTGTCTGTGGTATTAAGAATTCATTTCAAACTGATCGTTTTGGAGGAGTTTAAAAGTCCCCTACAATCAATCTGATGGTTCCAATTCAACAATATGCAAAGATCTATCAAACATGATTGAGAATGTATTTGTAGTGAAAGCCAACAGTGCACAAAGATACATTGATGCTGCTGACACAAAAGTGAAAGACTAGAATAATTTATCCTTCTTTTATTGAATTTTTATTTAACCTTTATTTACCCAGGTAATCTCATTGAGATATCTATTTTTCAAGAGAGACCCGGTCCAACCAAGACAGAGGCAGGGGAGAACAAAGTTTCAGACAAATCTCCGACATAACAACTTACAGACATAGCCACACCATGAACAAATTATAGACGTAGACACACACACATATCAAATTACATACAGAGACATACAAACATCATAGATAAAATCATGATCATCATCACCTTGTTAGAACCAAGTATTGAGTTTATTTGTTATAATTAATTGGTATTAGATTTAAAAGGTGATTGAATTGCTCCCAAATTGTAATGTTGTTAATGCATTTCTTTTTAATAAATATTTCTTTAATGTATAAGTGAATAGGTTGGTTTACTTTTAAGTTGTGATTTTCTGGATTTTTGTTTTAGATTCCGTCTCTCACAGTTGAAGTGTACCTATGATAAAAATGACAGACCTCTACATGCTTTGTAAGTAGGAAAACCTGCAAAATCGGCAGTGTATCAAATACTTGTTCTCCCCACGGTATGTTGCCTTGGTGGAGTCATTTACTGTTTCAATTTAATTTAATGCATGGGAAAGTATATCCTTATACAATAACAAAAACCTATAATCATTCCATCTGAAGTTAATACCCTATTTGTCATCACCCTAGATAGTTTACAATAGGGATTCTTATTGGAGATGTCCTTCTCACCTAACATCCCATGCTGTTGAGATACTCTATGTAAGTTAATATTGTGAGAGTCATATTAGAGCCTGGTGAGAGGGTTACATACCACTGTGTGAAATCCTTAATGACAATCACATTCATCAGTAAGACGAGTCAATCAACCTTTTAAACTCCTCCAAAGAAACAAGATCCTGGAGTTTCAAACTGGTCTGTAGAGCGTTCTAAGACCACGCAGCCGAGTAACTAAAACCCTTTTTAGCCATGGAACTCTTAGGGCACTTTCTCACACAGTTAGTTTGAATGCTTGACTTGCACAAAAGTTGTCAGTTTAGTTTGTTTGGAGCTATGTGAGACATATCAAACAGTGATGAAATGCTGGCCAAGGATCATACAAACCCCTTTGAGACAATAGGTCCTATGAGAGGGTTGGGCTTGGACTTCTAGTGAATTCTGGAGTGTTTGCTATTTTAGTTTTTTAGTGGAGAGCAATCAAGCTCAAGTGGAAAAAAGATAGAAAGGCCCTGAGACAATGGATATGCTGCCAGATACACCAGTTTACATGGAGTAAAGTGTTGGACTGAAAAAACACAACGTGAGCAACCCAGTAATCTATCCATACAATCAGATCCTCAGACAAGGCTACTATTTCCACAGTGGGAATAAAACTCCTTAACCTTTTATTGCAGTGGGCTAAATCAGGGTCACACAGAGTGTGTCTTGGTAGTCTTTAACAAATCTACTTTGAAACAAAAGTATACACCTCACACACATGGTTATGGGATTAAAAAAGAAGACACCTGTACCATGTCAGATATAGAGTTGAAATGTATTAAACTTTGAGTTTTCATACCAATATTGCACGTTATATACACTGAGTGTACAAAACATTAAGAACACCTGCTCTTTCCATGAAATAGACTGACAAGGTGAATCCAGGTGAAAGCTATGATCCTTTATTGATGTCACTTGTTAAATCCTCTTCAATTAGTGTAGATGAAGGGGAGGAGACAGGTTAAAGAATGATTTTGAGGCTGTTCTGAGAAGGTTGGGGGGGGTGCAATTTAATATTAGGAAGGTGTTCCTAATGTTTGGCATACTCAGTGTACATCACAGAGGACTGAAATATAACAAAACCAGATTTTTGTGGTGTTTTGTTTTAAATAATGTTGATTTAATTATGAAAAAATATGAATAACATTCCACCCATGAGGCCACTAGATGGCGATTTGGTCATTTGACTGCAAGAAAGGGGTACCACTTCAACAACGATTAACAATTCTCCAAGACAATGATAATATTTCTATGAACTTCCTGCCTAAGCCTACATTCTCTCTCTCTCTCTCTTTCGCTCTCTCTCTCTTTCGCTCTCTCTCGCTCTCTCTCTCTCAACATAAAATCAATACCATTTTGTTATCTCACAGACTCAGGGTAGGGTAATGAATAGTCATCCAATCATGCTTCACATTTGTATCCTGGTTCATAAAGATTTATTGGCCTGGCTAATTGAAGCTCCTGGATCTCAGTGTTGTTGCTTTGTTTGCAAAGCTGGTAATTTATGAAAAAAATCAATAGTCCGGTTGAAGTGATAGTAGAAAGATAAATGAGATGATGCATGACAACAGAGTTATACATCAAAGGCTTTTATGCGTACTGCAAATTAAGGGCTCAAGTAGCGAAGTATGACGGTAGTAATTCAATTTTTCACTAGTGTTCTTCTGTAATGAATGAAATGGGGTGCCACACTACACACGCCAGCCAGGGCAGGTGAGAATGAATGTCTAGACTCTAGATTACACTTTAGCGCTTTCAACTAGGAAGGAAACACTACGGTAACTACTGTGGCAATTTTTATGAGACTCATATAGAGTAGGATGAAAAAAACATAATATTTTATGAAAGTCGTACACTACAAAAGCCATCTTAACAAATTGCTTAATCAGTGTTATTCTGTGAGTTGAGTGGACTTCAAAAGGACAAGAACTTGAGCTAATGTGTTAGTGTGTTTAATCAACAAACTCTGCTCAAAGTCAGTTGAATTTGAACAAGGTTGTTGAGTAAAATTACAAATTCATGTTTGCTCAAAACAACTAAAAACTATGCCCATCATTATCATACTTCCCAGCATGCTCTCTTGCAGATAGATTTTTTCAGAATTGTTTGTTTCCATACCTGTGTTTTTGCATATACTTTGATTGGTTGATTAACTTTATGCTACACAAACATGAATAACATACATTTTTCTAAACTAATCCAATCTGTTAGTAGCTGGTTTTATTGCATCTTTTGCTGAGATGGCTGTTCCAGTTTAGGTATTTAGGTAGTCTCAATAATGCATTTTCCCTACCCTGGCAATTCTGAGTGCAGGATGCAGCTCCAACCAATCAACTGTTGTCAAGTCTGACACCTCGAACAAGCTCACGTTGGAAATGAAGGAAAGCCAGTGAGGGAAATAAGAATAATTGTTAGCTAGCCACTTAATATAACTTGTTTTGTCTAAATGTATTGGATATATTAGGAATATAACTGTCATCTGCTGTCGAAATCAGCAAACAATTTGAGAACACTCTGTGCTTAGTAGCTTTGGTTAGTAGCTTTGACTGCATGCACAGTGCAATCAGAGTCATTCAGTGGCTAGCCACACTACAAACATCATTTTACCAGATTCCTGTGAAGCAATTTTAATGACAGTCCTTCACAATATACCTGAGCATTTACTGATTAGCAAGGGGTCGTCTGTGTTTAATTTAATATTGAAAACACAGTTTGAGATCATTTTGAGGGGATTTTGCCAGTGGTTAAAAGGGGGAATTAGGCTTCACGGGGAAATGTTGTCAAACAGTAACCAAGGGGGGCTTAGTGAAGGGTCAATTATTGTACATCCTCACTCTGTCTGGATTCCAATTGGAATTACACATCACTTTGCAAGCCAGCATTATGTGACTTGCAGGTTTAATGTGGCCTGTAAAACAGGAGTTTCAGACCACTGTGTTAGGGTGTAACTAGGTCCTCAAAGAAGGACCTTATAATATATGTAGTGCATTGTCATAAAGTTTTTAATTTATAGATAACATATTCACATATACACTCATTTGGTGAAGGCAACAGTACTGAAAACCATTGAATACAACAACCATGTCTTTGTCGCTAACAAATAGTCATGGGTGGTAACTAGAATTCACTTCGAAAGGCAAGGCACTCTGGGTAATATGCAAATAAGGCAGAATAAATTATCAAGTTGAATTGCATGTTCACTCAACCTTAAATTTAAAGTTGTGTGAATATACAATTCAACTTGAGCATGTGTGTTGGTTCAGCTTATGCCCAAATGCTGAGTAAAGTCGCAATCCTATTGCAGCTGGTTGCCTAACAATTGTACGTTAAATTAACATATATATTTTACAGTGTAGGATGACAGAACAGGATATTACATTTGCTAGTTGCCTAATAAATCAGCCACTGTCTGGCTCAGGAGGTCTTTAACTAATCACAGACAATGATACAATATACTGTAGTATCTGTCATAATAGCCACACAATCATACTACTTCGAATTTAATCTTTGAATCTTAGACTGATTCAATGTATTGGGCTTGCATTTCTAAGCGTGTGCTAGTATATAAAGAGATGACATTGCTGAGGTATTAGTAACATATTAGTATGAGGAGCATGCGACAACAACACCTTTGTAAGGGAAGTGGAGCTCTCAAACCTTTAAACCACTTGACAGAAAGTTTGTGACAGTTTTAAATACCCTATTTCACAATCCCAATCAGGTATGTCACACAGCCAGTCACGCAGGCAGTGTTTCAATCCACCTGTTCCAAGATACTGCATTTTGAAAACACGAGTTGTATTAAGTCCATATTACCATTCATGAGCAGCACCAGTCTGAAACAGATGTTATAGAAGTGGCACAGAAAGACACTGCTTGTCTCCTTTCCTCCTCTCTCCTATCCCACTGGGCTGATAGGCTAATGGTGTGTGTGTGTGTGTGCGTGTGTGTGTGTGTGTGTGTGTGCGTGTGCGTGTGTGCGTGTGTGCGTGCGTGCGTGCGCGTGTGCGTGCGCGTGTGCGTGGGCACGTGCGTGTCAAAGAATTGTCAAAGACTCCAGCCACCCAAGTCATAGACTGTTCTCTCTGCTACCGCACTGATGTACCATGTCTGGAACCATCAGGACCTTGAAAAGCTTCTATCCCCAAGCTACAAGACTGATCAATAGTTAACCAAATAGCTACCCAGACTATCTGCATTTTGCACTTTTTGCACTTTTTTAAAACTCCTCACATATGCTGCTGCTACTTTTTATTATCTGTTCTGTTGACTAGTCACTTTATTCCTAGTTATTTGTACATATCTACCTCAATTACCTCATACCCCGGCACATCGACTCGGTACTGGTACCCCGTGAATATAGCCAAGTTATCGTTCCTCATTGTGTATTTATTATTACTTTTATTATTACATGTTATTACTTTTCAATGATTCTATTTTATTTCTCTCTGCATTGTTGGGAAGGGCCCGTAAGTAAACATTTCACTATTATTCTACACCTGTTGATTACGAAGCATGTGACAAATAAAATGTGATTTGATTTGTGTGCGTGCACGCGGACAGACCCACTTGGCTACACTCTGCCACACTAAAAGGAGAGCTCTCTCACTGGCTTTGTTTTGCTAGGACTGGTCCCAGACCTGTTTGTGCTAATGATGAATCTCTCTCTCTCAGTATATTTATACGCCACCTGGCAGAGTGAGTGACATTTAGGGGTGAGTGGTTACAAGGAAGGAAGAACAAGAGAGAAAGGGGAATGGGGATGGGGTTCTATGCAGTGTGGCCAGTGAAAATATATTGTCACTCTTCAACTGAATCCACTGTTTGGAGCAGAGAGGCTGTGTCAGTCACAGTGCAGTGGCTTATCGATGTACTCTGACCACCTTGCACATCAGTCCACCTAAAGGCAATTTGTGACACATTAACCTGATTTCTCCTGCTGGTCTGAACACCACAGGTTCAATATAGCCAGACTAGACAGAGTGAAGTTCACCCTGCACCCCCATGTGTACTGCTTCTACCTTATTCAAGGCACAGGAAGAACCATAAATGAAGTAGCAGCATATAATTAAGCAATATCTCATGAGGGAGTGTGGTATATGGCCAATATACCACGGCTAAGGGCTGTTCTTATGCACGACGCATTGCGGAGTGCCTGGACACAGCCCTTAGCCGTGTTTAATTGGCCATATACCATAAACACCCGAGGTGCTTTATTGCGATAAACTGGTTACCAACTTAATTAAAGCAGTAAAAATAAAAGCTTTGTCATACCCGTGGTATACGGCCTGATATACTACGGCTGTCAGCCAATCAGCATTCAGGGCTCGAACCACCTAGTTTATAATGGGGAATATTCTCCCATTCTTCACCAAACACAACAATCTTTTCCATATTCTTCCATCAAAATGTTTGCTCGACCTGTCTCCTCTTTCCCCTCCATGGCAATGTTATCTCTAACCTTCAAACTGTAGGTGTTTGAGTGAGAGCAAATATGGAAGCTGTACATTTGAATTCTTCAGCCCCTGAGTTCTTCTGTTTCTTTATTTGTCTACTTGCCAGGTAGCAGCAGTAGCTATGTCACAGTGACTGTTCTGGTACTCCCTGCATTACCTTGGTGATGGTTTCTCTCTGCTGTATATTTCTTCTGGGACACAGACACTGACAGGAATGCAAAGCAGTTACATCTCAAATATGAGCACCTGAGGAGAGGTGGCTGCCTGAACGCAGTGCATTCTCATCATCACAGGCAGATAGGGCGGCTTGGGACCCTAAGTAGGCCAACAGGGGTTTGGCAGTTGTTTAGTTGAGAAAACAAACAAACATAGAATCTGTCGGCTGCGTAATTGTGTATTGTCAGGAAGGGATGTAAACAAAGGTTGGTGGAAACTACATATAGTCTTAAATAAGTTAGTCTTACATGTTATAACAAAGTCTAGTCAAGACTCATCATCAAAATGGGTTATACCTGTAGGCTTTAATTTCCAAGCCATTAGAAAGGCCTCCAATCCTCAGGGCCAGACTGTTTCTTATCTAATTCCCAGAACCCATTAAGCAGGGGTGTCACGTCCTGACCTTAGTTACTTTTTTATGTCTCTATTTTGGTTTGGTCAGGGCGTGAGTTGGGGTGGGCATTCTATGTTCATTCTATGTTTTTCATTCTATGTTTTGTATTTCTATGTGTTTGGCCTGGTATGGTTCCCAATCAGAGGCAGCTGTCTATCGTTGTCTCTGATTGAGAACCATACTTAGGTAGCCTTTTCCCACCTGGTGTTTGTGGGTAGTTATTTTCTGTTTAGTGTTTTGTTGCACCTTGCAGAACTGTTCGTTTGTCGTTTTGTTGTTTTTGTTCGAGTGTTCATCTTTATTAAAAGTATTATGAATACGTACCACGCTGCACTTTGGTCCTCACCTTCTTCCTCTGAATGCCGTTACAAGGGGACACTGCATCACTGTTCCATTATAACAACGGTTACCCAACCATCAGTGTGCCATTATCACCACGGTTACCCAACCAGAACTGGAAGTATAGGAACCCTGTGAGCTGCTTCTCCAAAGTGTTATGACAACACCTGTTACAAAAATAACATTGTTTTACAGCTCAGTAAAATGTTAATATGGATCTCGGAAGGATGTGCTGCCCATCTTTAAGGTTTAGTAGTGTCGTGTCTTTGGTTATGCCGGATTAAGTGATATGACATGCTATTCTACAAAATCCTTTCTCTGTAATTAATATTACCTGATTGAGCTAATCATGTAAATGTAATTAACTAGAAAGTTGGGGCACCACGAAATAATATTTATAGAGCAGTTATCTTCCGAATAAACTCTTAAAGACCTCGTAATATTTTACATCAATAGCAGTCAATATTAATCGTCGCCTTATTTCAGTCTCATCTGAAAGTTGTAAATTCTTGGTTATCTTCACGAACCCTAGCTAACAAGTTGAATCAGCAATACAAAATTGGGTTTATTTATTTACTAAATACCTAACTAATCACACAGAATTACATATACACAGAATGAATCATACCTTGATTACAAATTGTCATAAAGGAAAACATCCCTAGCGGACGGAACAGATATGACAGTTGGTTCCACAAAGAAAACGGGGTTGGGTTTGAGTGAAAGAGCGGGAAGACTGAAGAACAAAGGGAGAAGCGATGTCTCTATCGGGCCGTAGGCAGCTACTCTATCGTAAATACAGAATCTTATGCATTCTAAATTACCGCCCATTTGGAAAAAGAAAATGCAATAAATATTTACTCTGAGCTGCGCTTCAATAGGTTGGTGGTAGATGGAAGGCCGTGTTGCCCAACAGAGTCCTTTGTCCTTTGAAGAGTGTCTCTGGTGGTGAACGGGAAACGTTGTAGTGTCGTTGTTGTGTGGTAGACGGGATACTCTGTCTGTCCTCTCCTAGCCCACGTTTACAGCGGCCGCTGCTAACTCAACGGCTAGGAGGTATCACTTCTGTAGCGAATAAGAGTTCAAAGTTCATACCATTCGCAACCAAAGCTCACGCTGAGGTTGGCTTCGTTCTGTAGTTATTATCTGAATCCTTCTGACATCGGACCGTCGTCCTAATGTACTCGGAACCGGAGATTACATTTTCGTCAAGGGCTTATTTAGTGGAGGGAGAGAAGGGTGTGTGTTTCATAGTTTATAACCCATGTCTCTTCACAGGGGCGGGCCACTGATTGAGCAGAGCCCTAACCTCATGAAAACCCAAATCTCTCATTTGGAAGCTAAAATTACATTTAATCTTTTCACAAATAATTTTGCACAACAATTCCATGTGAATCTGATAACTATAATGTGTAGACTTTTCCGGATATAGTTTAGGTCGTCCTGTTATCAGTCATAATGTCTCAGATGACAACCGAACTGACATCCTATTCCTTAACTACCAACGCATATTTTCAACTGGTTCTATTACCGAAATATGGTTCCTTTCCCTCCACTTGTTTGATGTTCCCAGACTCTCTATGTTTAACAAAGGCTATTCAAGAGTCCCTCTGTAGAGTCAAGAGAGCGGGAAGGGAGAAAGGTATTTATGGGGGGGGGTCATAAACGTTACTTACAGGCCAACGTCATGAAAGTAGTATTTTGGTATTTTTCCCAATTAGATGCTGACAAGGCAACGGCTACTCTTCCTGGGCTCCAGGAACAGGTACTAAACTGAACAGACAGTTTGGTACCTTCAACACCTCGCACAAAGACCAAAAGTGATGCAGTCAATCTCTTCAACTTTGAGCCAGGAGAGATTGACGTGCATGTTACTGACATTCGCCCTCCGTGTACATCTAAATGCAATACGCGCAGAACTGTTCTGGGCCAACTGCAATTGACCTATGTCCCTCTTTGCCGCACATAACCACACAACTGGGCAGTAGTCCGGGTGCGACAAAACTAGGGCCTGTAGGACCTGTCTGGTGGTCTGAGATGTCAAGAAAGTAGAGCAGCGCCTTATCATGGACAGATCTCTTCCCATTTTAGCAACCATTGAGTCTATATGTTTTGATAATGACAGCTCGCTATCTAGGGTTACACCCAACAGTTTAGTCTACTCAACTTGCTCAATCGCCACATTATTCAATAATAGATCTAGATGAGGTTTAGGGTTGAGCGAATGCTTTCAGTTTTTGAGATATTTAGCACCAGCCTATTAGTAGTTACTCATTCTAAAACTGACTGGATCTCTATGTTAATGGTGCCAGTTATTTATTTTACTGTGGTATGTACACTGTTGCGTCATCAGAATGCATAGCTACACAGGGTTTATTCAAGGTGATTGGAAGGTCATTAGTAAAAACAGAAAACAAATATTGGCAATTATTTAATTTAAGGTACTCCTGAGCTTTTTAATATACACTGCTCAAAAAAATTAAGGGAACACTAAAATAACACATCCTAGATCTGAATGAATGAAATATTCTTATTAAATACTTTTTTCTTTACATAGTTGAATGTGCTGACAACAAAATCACACAAAAATGATCAATGGAAATCAAATTTATCAACCCATGGAGGTCTGGATTTGGAGTCACACTCAAAATTAAAGTGGAAAACCACACTACAGGCTGATCCAACTTTGATGTAATGTCCTTAAAACAAGTCAAAATGAGGCTCAGTAGTGTGTGTGGCCTCCACGTGCCTGTATGACCTCCCTACAACGCCTGGGCATGCTCCTGATGAGGTGGCGGATGGTCTCCTGAGGGATCTCCTCCCAGACCTGGACTAAAGCATCCGCCAACTCCTGGACAGTCTGTGGTGCAACGTGGCGTTGGTGGATGGAGCGAGACATGATGTCCCAGATGTGCTCAATTGGATTCAGGTCTGGGGAACGGGCGGGCCAGTCCATAGCATCAATGCCTTCCTCTTGCAGGAACTGCTGACACACTCCAGCCACATGAGGTCTAGCATTGTCTTGCATTAGGAGGAACCCAGGGCCAACCGCACCAGCATATGGTCTCACAAGGGGTCTGAGGATCTCATCTCGGTACCTAATGGCAGTCAGGCTACCTCTGGCGAGCACATGGAGGGCTGTGCGGCCACCCAAAGAAATGCCACCCCACACCATGACTGACCCACCGCCAAACCGGTCATGCTGGAGGATGTTGCAGGCAGCAGAACGTTCTCCACGGCGTCTCCAGACTCTGTCACGTCTGTCACATGTGCTCAGTGTGAACCTGCTTTCATCTGTGAAGAGCACAGGGCCCCAGTGGCGAATTTGCCAATCTTGGTGTTCTCTGGCAAATGTCAAACGTCCTGCACGGTGTTGGGCTGTAAGCACAAGCCCCACCTGTGGACGTCGGGCCCTCATACCACCCTCATGGAGTCTGTTTCTGACCGTTTGAGCAGACACATGCACATTTGTGGCCTGCTGGAGGTCATTTTGCAGGGCTCTGGCAGTGCTCCTCTTGCTCTTCCTTGCACAAAGGCGGAGGTAGCGGTCCTACTGCTGGGTTGTTGCCCTCCTAAGGCCTCCTCCACGTCTCCTGATGTACTGGCCTGTCTCCTGGTAGCGCCTCCATGCTCTGGACAAACCTTCTTGCCACAGCTCGCATTGATGTGTCATCCTGGATGAGCTGCACTACCTGAGCCACTTGTGTGGGTTGTAGACTCCGTCTCATGCTACCACTAGAGTGAAAGCACCGCCAGCATTCAAAAGTGACCAAAACATCAGCCAGGAAGCATAGGAACTGAGAATTGGTCTGTGGTCACCACCTGCAGAACCACTCCTTTATTGGGGGTGTCTTGCTAATTGCCTATAATTTCCACCTGTTGTCTATTCCATTTGCACAACAGCATGTGAAATTTATTGTCAATCAGTGTTGCTTCCTAAGTGGACAGTTTGATTTCACAGAAGTGTGATTGACTTGGAGTTACATTGTGTTGTTTAAGTGTTCCCATTATTTTTTTGAGCAGTGTAGTTCTTTATATAATTTATTTTTGTTCCATAGTATATTTTCTTATTATTTCTGTTTAGTTTAGTTATATGACTTCTCAATTTACTGTATGTTTTCCAGTCTGCTGTGTTGTCAGACTTATTTGCTATTCCCTAACAGTTTGTGATGGACGGAGGATCCTGATAGGAAAAGGCCTTGACATCTTTTAGTCTGTCAACGTTAAAGAAGAGGCCTGATGAGCACTGACTGACTGCACAAGAATAGATGTCATGATGTAACTCTACAAGCCTTACAGTATGTAGCCTAACTATGCATGTTTCTGATCTTTCAAACCAATCTTTTCAGTCATTATGCAAGATTATAATCTCAACTGAAATTATTTCTACGCTCCAACCTGAAGAAGACTCATGTTTATTGATTCTGTTCTGACAGCTTGCTATTCTAGCCATAGGTTTATGTCCGAAATGTGGTAGTTGACGTGGTAGTTGCTGTTATTAAAATAGCAGCTCAGCAACAGTATCGATCTCAGCCTCTAAATAGCATATCCCCAGTAAAACGTATTCCTTTAGAAGATATGTAATGTCTTCATTATCACAGCTCAATGGACAACAAAATGTAACATTAGTTTGCGCTAACAATGACAATGGCGCACAAGAAAATGAACTGAGACAGCTAGGTCTGAACCAATTAATTTTATTTAACTAAGCAAGTCAGTTAAGAACATATTCTTATTTACAATGACGGACTACCCCGGCCAACTCTGGGCCAATTGTGCGCCGCCCTATGGGACTCCCAATCACGGCCAGTTGTGATACAGCCTTGAATCGAACCAGGGTCTGTAGTGACACCTCTAGCGCTGAAATGCAGTGCTTTAGACCGCTGCGCCACTCGGGAAAACAATAATTAGACTACAGCAGAGGGTGTTGACTGTGTGTGTGAGTGCGTGCGTGCGTGCCTGGTGTGTCCCTAAAAGTGTTGACTGTGCCTGACTGGGCCATTGGCCAGGTTCCATACAGGGTGTGAGAAGGACAACGGGTCCATGATCCACCAGGGGCACAGAGTGTACGATGACAAGCCGATACAACACTGGACACTATTGGCGGTCCAGAATGATCCGTAATAGGGCTATTAGGGCAACAACTCCAAAATGTCAGGAAGCCTTGCTGGACCTAGGGGTGAAGTGAGGTTCCTGTAGGGTTGTAAAGAAGACCCAAGTTTGAACCCAGTCAGTTACATCAGGAGGTTTGGACAGGAATGACAGATGGCTTCAGGTGACGAGGACAGCAGTCTGTCACATTACAAAGTGTCCAGATTTATTAACCAGGTTGAGCCATCGCAGGCCTCCGCTCTGTGCAGATCTCCCTTTCTCCCTCTCTGAATATGTCAAGAAAGTTCACGCCAGTCACGTGATTTCTCTCTAAAATATTATGGCTGAGACTCCTCTGATGTTGACCAGACAGCGTACACAATACCTTTATACAGTCCTGTTTACTCTGATAAACAAGTGTGTTGACTCCAATAACCTACCCTGGGTTATTGATTAGAGGAACCACACGTCTAAATGTACTCATACTTGCATAATCTCAGTGTATGGGTGGTGTGGGACTGGGACTTGCTCTTCCCTAATCCAGTGAGATCGTAAACTAACTTTTTGATTTGACCATTTTATTCAACAGCAAATATAAACAGTACATATTATTTGGACCACAAAGAGTAGACAACACAACGACAGTGACAAAGGCCGGGATTCAATTCATAGCGCAGCACACTGGACAGCAGACAATATGGCTTTTAAAGGCATTTTCTCCGACGTTCGCGGAGGTCACATTCACTGTAATTGCTGTGCATGTCGTCTCAATCAGAAATTCTCTTTAAATGTCAAGCAGGCTATAACGTGTATCTAGCGCAGATTGTATTGAATCCCGGCCTAACACTAACATAGTCACAAACACGGTTATGTTCCGTCTTCATAGAACACCTGTGGACTGCACAGCACAGGCATAGCTGTGATTATCAAGCAGCCTCAGATAAAAAGACTTGGATCTCACTAGGTATTCACTAATGTGAGGAAACCTGACAGGGAGCCATCGATAAACATTACAAGAAGCATTCAACACGCTCCATTTCCAGAGCCCAATTAAATACCAATTCCATTCACTTTCAATTTGCAGCCAGGAGATCTTACTGACACAATTCCTTTGTCACAGAGTGTATTCATTCACAAAGGACACCAGACCTCAATTATCTAAAAAAGCAAGCCACGGGTGAAGAAGGTAAGGAAACAAACAGATAACCTGCGGGCATGGCGTCAGTTATCAATAGGCAATTACTGCTGTATGATTAATCAAGGGGAGATTAGTTCCATTAACCCCAGTAGAAGAGAGGGCTGCCTGGGGGGAAAGGAGCTGGTTGGCTGGGGCTACCTGGGGCTCGTCACCCTCATTACTAGGGTTCAGTGGATCTATAACATGCCTGGTGTTAGTCATTACCTCTACCACAACAGGGAGAGGGAAGATAAGCTGAGATAAGATGAGAGGATAGATAATATAATAATAATACACTGTATATGTAATAGACAGAGAAGAGATAGAGGAGCAGATAATAGAGGAAGAGAGGGATGGAGGTGAAGGAAGATAATGAAATCAAACGTGTAGTAACTGAGTATGTGAGTATAATTGAGTCACATACAGTAGGGGAGAGTGGGTCTGGTTCTCACAATTTTAATTGTCTTTTATGAGTACTGTGACAAGTTTACCCCTGTCCCGAACTAACCCAGCCCAGCTCTCAGCTACATTGATACAGTGTCTCTGTTATCCAGCCTATCTGAGCCTCATAACGTTCAAAGAACTGACACACAAGATGAAACTGATGCATATGGCAAAACCTCACAGGAGGCTTTGTCTCTTCCTTCTCTCCTCTCTGCTCTCTCTGGGGCTGGCTGGTTATTGTGCCAGGCCTAAAAACAACCGCCTACACAGGAACAGACTCGACAGGAGGGGAGCGCTACATCACCACGTTTGGCTCCCGCCCTATTCCCATATCTGAAATTAAAATAATCTCCACTGAAACGTCACATAAAGCACTCCGTTTAAATATGCATGCTCTGTTGTCCAGGACTGCATTACCCAGCATTCCTAGTGTGCTCTCTGAGCCACAAGATGTATGTTAATTCATAGGGAGGTTGCACACATTTTAAAATGATATGCTACTCATTTTACTACTCATTTTATCTATCTATTTTATCTAACAATTTATTCAAGATTAGAATAAAAAAAAAATTATGTAACTTTACACATTTATTTTGTGATTCCACCCCTGTAAACATGATCTCTTTAATGATGCTCTCTTTCTAAAATTATCAGCCGAAATTGTTGCAACCCCTATTACTAGCCTGTTCAACCTCTCTTTCGTATCGTCTGAGATACCCAAAGATTGGAAAGCTGCTGCGGTCATCCCCCTCTTCAAAGGGGAAGACACTCTAGACCCAAACTGCTACAGACCTATATCTATCCTGCCCTGCCTTTCTAAGGTCTTCGAAAGCCAAGTTAACAAACAGATCACCGACCATTTCAAATCCCACCCTACCTTCTCCGCTATGCAATCTGGTTTCCAAGCTGGTCATGCGTGCACCTCAGCCACGCTCAAGGTCTTAAACGATATTATAATCGCCATCGACAAAAGACAATACTGTGCAGCCGTATCCATCGACCTGGCCAAGGCTTTCGACTCTGGTTTCTCAAATGACTGTCTCGCCTGGTTCACCAACTACTTCTCAGATAGAGTTCAGTGTGTCAAATGGGAGGGCCTGTTGTCCGGACCTCTGGAAGTCTCTATGGGGATGCCACAGGGTTCAATTCTACAAATTCTACAACTACAAATACCTAGGTGTCTGATTAGACTGTAAACTCTCCTTCCAGACTCATATTAAGCATCTCCAATCCAAAATTAAATCTAGAATCGGATTCCTATTTTGCAACAAAGCCTCCTTCACTCATGCTGCCAAACATACCCTCGTAAAACTGACTCTCCTGCCGATCCTTGACTTCGGCGATGTCATTTACAAAATAGCCTCCAACACTCCACTCAGCAAACTGGATGCAGTCTATCACAGTGCCATCCGTTTTGTCACCAAAGACCCATATACTACCCACCACTGCGACCTGTATGCTCTCGTTGGCTGGCCCTCGCTACATATTCTTCGCCAAACCCACAAGCTCCAGGTCATCTATAAGTCTTTGCTAGGTAAAGCCCTGCCTTATCTCAGCTCACTGGTCACCATAGCAGCACCCACCCGTAGCACGCTCTCCAGCAGGTATATTTCACTGGTCACCCCCAAATCCAATTCCTCCTTTGGCCGCCTTTCCTTCCAGTTCTCTGCTGCCAATGACTGGAACGAATTGCAAAAATCACTAAAGCTGGAGACTCATATCTCCCTCACTAACTTTAAGCACCAGCTGTCAGAGCAGCTCACAGATCACTGCACCTGTACATAGCCCATCTGTAAATAGCCCATCCAACTACCTCATCCCCATACTGTATTTATTTATTTACCTTGCTTCTTTGCACCCCGGTATCTCTACTTGCACATTCATCTTCTGCACATCTATCACTCCAGTGTTTAATTGCTATATTGTAATTACTTCGCCACTATGGCCTATTTATTGCCTTACCTCCCTTATCTTACCTCATTTGCACACACTGTATATAGACTTTTTTTCTACTGTATTATTGACTGTATGTTTGTTTATTCCATGTGTAACTCTGTGTTGCTGTTTGTCGCACTGCTTTATCTTGGACAGGTCGCAGTTGTAAATGAGAACTTGTTCTCAACTAGCCTACCTGGTTAAATAAAGGTAAAATAAAATAAATAAATAAATAATAATTTGCCTGATGACACGTGAGTGGAGAAGGAAACCCACATAAAATAATACTACAGTTTGCTAAGGAATACTACAGTACCTACTATAGAATTCTGTAGTAAACTGTAGTATACTGTAGAATACTATACTACACACTGTAGTATTATCCACAAAAAAATACTGTAGTAAATTGTACAGAAATGTCCACAAAAACACTACAGTATTTAATTAGCATATAACCTGCCCATTCCCTTCCCCCATGTCCCAATTTATGCCACCCGTAAGTAAGAAACCTACATGCCAAGTATAGATTATATATTGTGTTTCTTTACAGGCTAAAGAAAAAGGCAGAAGCACTGAATTCTTCTGTCAGAACGCAGTCCTACCTACAGTACCTACAGGTTATGGAAAATCTGCTATTTTATTATTTATTCAGTAGGTTTCCTCAAGGAGAAAGCCCCGCACTTCTATGTCAAACATAAATAAACAAAAACACTTTAGTAAATACTACAGTAATGTCCCCCAAAAACACTACAGTAAATACTACAGTATACTACAGTCTGCAAAAACACTACAGTAATAATTATAGTATATACAATTTTTTTTACTACAGTAGTTATACTATAGTAAACTGTAAATACTACAGTATACTATAGTAGATACTACAGTATTCCCTGTAATGTTTTTGCGGACTTCAATACAGTAAATACAACAGTAATTACTATAGTATATACTACTCTTTTTTGACCTACTTCTTTTTAAATTTAGGACTTCAATACAGTGAATACTACACTAAAGTCTGCAAAAACACTACAGTACATACTATAGTATTCCTATCACAGTATACACTATAGTATTTTTTCATGTGGGGAGTCATTTCATACAAACACATTTTTTTCTGCAAGTTTCCTCTCCTTGCGTTCACAACTCGATTACCTTTGACCTTTTTCAAAAAGAGGCGAGGAGGGGATGGAGGACGGAGGAAAGGAGGTGAGCAAAACCAATTGAGATTCTCCCATACAGACTTCCTTCTTCTCGCCGGCTCCAGCACTGATGGAACTTTGAGTACAGCAGTGAGGGAAAAGTTGGACCATCTCTCCAAAGAACAGGCAATGCTAACATGGAGGACTCTCCCTGTCAAAACAACGCATACTACGGTGACCTTAAAGCAAATGTTAACACCATAAACCATGATGAAGAATGTAATTTAATTTCAATGCCATATATCACTTCAAGAGTCTCTCCCACAAGAAATGTCATGCAAATTCAGTTTTTAATATCTATCTTACAGTTATAAATGGGATGTGTTTAGTGTGTAAGAACTGATGAAATACCCCAGCAATAAATCCAGAATCTCTGCCATAAAACATGCATAAATAAATGTATGAGACATCCAGATTGATTGATAACCATAGCATTAAGGTTTGGTTCACTTTATATATTAGCACACACTTAGAAATGCAAGCCAGTCCGTCTTTGATTCAATGATTTCATTCTAAGTAGTATGATTCAATTGTGGATATTGGGACAGAGACTACAGTATACAGTAATGTCAATAATGTCATTGTCTGCCATTAGTTAAAGACCTCCAGAGCCAGACAGTGGCTGTGTGCAAACTATGAGTGTCATCACGCCTTACAGTTGCTCTGATTTATTAGGCAACTAGCGAATATAATATCCTGTTCTGTCATCCTACAACTCTCATAAAATATTTAGTTTTTTTTTCATCCTACGACTCTCATAAAATAACCAGTTTTTTGTCATCGTAAAATATTTTGTTTTTGTCATTCTATATGACTTATCAAAATTTCCACATGCTACAGTAGTTACAGTAGTATTGATTTCCTAGCTGAAAGCACTAAAGTGTAATCCAGAGTCTACATTTTATTCTCACCTGCCTTGGCTGGCGTGTGCAGTGTGGCACCCCATTTCATTCATTACAGAAAAATACAAGTGAAAAATGGAATTAGTACCTTCATACTCACTACTTGAGCACTTAATTTACAGTACACATAAAAGTATTTGATTTATTTATCTGTTGTCATTTTTAAAAATCAATTAGCAGCTTTGCAAACAAAGCAACAACACTGAGATCCAGGAGCTTCAATTAGCCAGGCCAATAAATCTTTATGACGCGTGATAAAAATTTGAAGCATGATTGGATGACTATTCATTAGATTACCCTGAGTCTGTGAGATAACAAAATGGTATTGATTTTAAACTGTAATTTTATATATATATATATATATATGAGAGAGAGAGAGAGAGAGAGAGAGAGAGACAGAGAGAGAGAGAGAGAGAGAGAGAGAGAGAGAGAGAGAGAGAGAGAGAGAGAGAGAGAGAGACGCACTGTTGTTTCCTCTCTCTTTGTCAGAAAAAGTTTATTAAAAAGAAATATCACATCTCAAGCTGAGTGCTTTTGAGTGTATGATAGTGCTGCTTCTCAGCAGGAGGCGGAAGTTCTATCAAACATTGGAACCTCTGATCTGAGCAATGGACGAAGGAACAGTATTCAAATACAGTACAATGTTACCAAACCATGTTTCCAGTTCTTCAGACATACTAGTTCTTCCCACAGAAAACTGTGTTCATGTTAACTTTATATATAATAACAACAGAACTAAGTCACATCTTTTATGGCACATGTTGAGGAGTTTCTTGTGTCTGTCTCATAGGATCATTAGTTAAATGGATACTCACTCAGTGTGTCAAACTCAGTTTCACACACAGTTACACAGCTGCACATCAATCTCGTGCAGAGCTCACACAAAGTGATTATGATTATTCAGCATCTGACTGTGTGAAATTGTCTCTTCCATCAGCAGTAGCTAAAGACTTCCCACATGTTCTCTACCTCATGCTATTATCTTATTTCATTAATGAATATTACAGTCCGTTCCCTATTGCTGTCTGTGTTTTGGAAAGTTAACTGTCCATCCAGAGGTTATTGTCTGTACAATATAATCCTGAGAAAGTGCGGGAAAATGACAAGAGGGAATCTAGAATGCCACTGTGCCACAACCAGGGACTTTCGTAATGTCTCAAATGTGTGTGTGTATGTGTGTGCCTGCCTCTCTTTTTTCAGAGGAACTGTAATGATAACAGTTAGCAGGGTTTGGAGTGATTAAGATAAATTGAGTCATTTTTACAGCAATAAAAGCCTGTAATCCAGACTCCTGACCTTTAACACTAGCTGGAACCAAGGGATGAGAGGAGCACATTACACTACTGTAACTCAAAGTTGATTAGACTTGTTTAAAGGAGGGTGATTATGGATATGAGGGGTTGTGTGTGTGTGTGTGTGTGTGTGTGTGTGTGTGTGTGTGTGTGTGTGTGTGTGTGTGTGTGTGTGTGTGTGTGTGTGTGTGTGTGTGTGTGTGTGTGTGTGTGTGTGTGTGTATGTGTAGTCGATTAGCTGGCTATGTCTGCTGTGATGCAGTGTCTCTTCCTCCATTGGTATGCAGAGACACGTCGTTTGTCATGGAGGAATATTACGAAGATTTTTCTCTCTATTTTTTCTCTCTCCTTAGGCAGAGCAGGCAGGCACGTGGGATGACGCCCCCACAGTGCATTAACATCCTCGGCGCGGCGCCGGCCTTGAAGACATCAGAGACACAGTGGAGGGCGCGTGTCATTAACTGTCGCAGTGTGTCAGTCAGCACTGGAGAGAGAGTCAGAGAGAGGGGTAGACTGTGGGGACATATGGACCGGATTCACAAATAGGCAGTTGTCCCAAATGGGACCCTGTTCTCTGGTCAAAAGTAGTGCACTATAGTGAATATGATGCCATTAGGGACAAAGTCATAGTCTTCAAGTAGGAGTGTTGATATACTGAAGGATCCATTTGGACTGAAGATCAGCACTCCTACTCTTAGATGCTTTTTTAAATATGGGCCCAAGTATTCTTCCCTGACCACTCTCTCTTTATACACAGCATCATTTATAATCCCTCTCTTTATACCCAGCATCATTTCACAGCTGTATGGTCAGAGATGGTCTGAGGCTGAGATATTGATTTACAAAGTGCTTTGTTCGGACTGTGTTTGACCTCTCGGAATCCATTTTTATTTATTTAATCAGGCAAGTCAGTTAAGAACAAATTCTTATTTACAATGACAGCCTAGGAACAGTTGGTTAACTGCCTTGTTCAGGGGCAGAACAACAGAATTTTTACTTTGTCAGCTCAGGGATTCGATCTAGCAACCTTTCAGTTACTGGCCCAACACTCTAACCACTAGGATATCCATCTTTTATTTTTTTTATATCTCACCTTTATTTAACCAGGTAGGCCAGTTTAACCAGGTAGGCCACAAGTTCTCATTTACAACTGCGACCTGGCCAAGATAAAGCAAAGCAGTGCGACAAAAACAACAACACAGAGTTACACATGAGATAAACAAATGTACAGTCAAAAACACAATAGAAAAATCTATGTACAGTGTGTGCAAATGTAGTAAGACTTGGGAGGTAAGGCAATAAATAGGCCATAGTGGCGAAATAATTACAATTTGGCACTAGAGTGGTAGATGTGCAGATGATGATGTGCAAGTAGAGATACTGGGGTGCAAAAGAGCAACAAAAAAATATAACAATATGGGGATGATGTAGTTGGGTGTGCTATTTACAGATGGGCAGTGTATGAGTGTGGAAGGAGAGTTTACAGTCTAACCAGACACCTAGGTATTTGTAGTTGTCCACATATTCTAAGTCAGAACCGTCCAGAGTAGTGATGCTAGTCGGGTGGGCGGGTGCGAGCAGCAATCGGTTGAAGAGCACGCATTTAGTTTTACTAGCATTTAAGAGCAGTTCGAGGCCACGGAAGGAGTGTTGTATGGCATTGAAGCTTGTTTGGAGGTTTGTTAACACAGTGTCCAAAGAAAGGCCAGATGTATACAGAATGGTGTCGTCTGCGTAGAGGTGGATCAGAGAATCACCAGCAGCAAGAGCGACATCATTGATATATACAGAGAAAAGAGTCAACCCGAGAATTGAACCCTGTGGCACCCCCATAGAGACTGCCAGAGGTCCGAACAACAGGCCCTCCCATTTGACACACTGAACTCTATCTGAGAAGTAGTTGGTGAACCAGGCGAGGCAGTCATTTGAGAAACCAAGGCTATTGAGTCAGCCGATAAGAATGCAGTGATTTACCGAGTCGAAAGCCTTGGCCAGGTCGATGAAGACGGCTGCACAGTACTGTCTTTTATCGATGGCGGTTATGATATCGTTTAAGACCTTGAGCGTGGCTGAGGTGCACCCATGACCAGCTCGGAAACCAGATTGCATAGCGGAGAAGGTAGGGTGGGATTTGAAATGGTCGGTGATCTGTTTGTTAACTTGGCTTTCGAAGACCTTAGAAAGGCAGGGCAGGATGGATATACGTAGGTCTATAACAGTTTGGGTCTAGAGTGTCTCCCCCTTTGAAGAGGGGGATGACTGTGGCAGCTTTCCAAGCTTTGGGGATCTCAGACAATACGAAACAGAGGTTGAACAGGCTACTGGGATATTGTGTTTAACTAACTATTGTGATTCCCCGACTTGGATCCTAAAGGGTCACAGTTTACTATTGTTGGCAAACTAACTTTTTTGGAACTTCAAAACCCTAGCAGTATATCTGCCCCGACCTGTACCTCAGACATTATCTGTACCTTAGAGACTATCTGTACCTTAGAGACCATTTGCACTGACTCACCACACATCCAATTCATACACACAAGCACATACACACACACACACAATACCACTCATAAACACACATACACAAGCACACACACACTCACACACATAGACACAGTCAACGCTGCTGTTCTATTCTATACAGATCTACTATCTTAATTCTATCACTCTGTCGTCTCAGATAATTTTTCTACGCAGCAGGAAATTAAAATTGTAGAGCACTCAAGGTTTAAAAACACTTCTAAAGTTTGTAATATCCACTTAAAAAATGTCAGACTTGATTTGCCCTATCAAAAAATGTATCAGTCCTTACAAAAATGTCCATTAATTATAATCCATATAATAATTCCCATTTCCTGTTGCTGCAGGATTATTTTCCTGCTGTGAGAAGCAGAGTCAAATTAAGATAATGCATCTGTACTATTTATTCAACTGCTCGACCAAGACACTATCCACTATATATTTGTAAATATGTCATACTTGACATAGCACATTCATAATCTATACTGAATATCATATTGCGTACATATCATTTTATTACTATGCATATTACCTTCATCTAATTACCTGTTATTTTTATTTGACTTTGATTATCATTTATTTTGATTATTGTATTTCGCTGCACCTTTTATACCTGCTGTAAACTGTGTATGTGACAAAAACTATTTGATTTGATTTGATTTTGTGAGTCGGTCAGTCTCTAAAGCAACATCTCAATAGGACATGAAATACTGTACAGTATTTTCTGAACCAATAGTCTAATTTCAATGGCATAATTCTAGCCTGAGAGATCTGGAGGATATGTTTATTGATGCACAATATCAGATTATGTTTTATAACATTATCGTTGTCTTAGTTGCCCCGAGCAAATCGTTTTGAGTCTGTCTTTCTTCCCAAAGGTTGTAGGCTACCTTTCCTACCCCTCTTCATGTGAAGAAATAGGAAAGAAAATAATGTAATATCGAAAAGGACAACTCTGAGCCACTGATGTTCAGGTTTTCAAATTATAGTCCATCTGTCACCAGAGAGAATATGGCAGACATGCAGACTAACAAGGAATAGCTGTGGGCACTTGTGGGGTTCTTCTCATAACAAGGAAATTACTGCCATTCAATGTCCTGTCCATTTGTACATCACTATCAGTGCTGTGAGAGAAGCCTGTTAAATTATGTCCCTTCTGGCCTATAGCAAATCATAACACAGAGAAGCAATTATTATTAGTTAATAATTAACTCACCCAGTTAAAACATCCACTGTGTAACTGATGAGGCCCGGAATAAAATCAAAAGAAAGTATTTCTCTCTCTCTCTGTCTCTCCTCTCTTCTCTATCTCTCCTCTCTCTCTCTTCTCTCTCTCTCTCTCTCCTCTCTCTCTTCTCTACAGAAATATTGTTATGGTCCATGTATTATTCATCATATTTGATTTGCTTCAAAAAGAGATACCCCTGCACAAAGGGAAAGAAAATGAAAGATTAATGGAAGTTGTTTATAATGAGAGTAAAATATATTAGGCAGAGTGCCGGCTAACGCACAACACATTGCACAACACATCTTAAACTGTCTGAATACGGCTGGGATCAGCTATAGGCCTAGATTAGATACAGCACAAGATTCTTATTTTAAGGGAAAACAGTTTGTGTAAAAACATCAGCAAATCTACAAACAATGTATAGCTTCAGAATGTGTTAAAAACCACAATGGATTGTCAGTTCAATCATAGCTCAATGAATTGGAGAGTGGTACATTTCCCCAGCTTCATCCCTCAGCTTTATAGCCATTTGGCTGCAACACAATTCACAACTGTGCCTGAGGGAAAACAACAAACAACAAATTTGTGTGATATTGAAATCACTTAATCTTACTGGTTTGTGCGTTTCAGAGATTAATTTCGTACAAGGGAAATAGGAAATGCATTTCCGGAGAAAAAGTTTTGAACCTTCCTGACTGTAATAATAAGCACTGTTACAGACTGGTGTGGAAGAAGAAGAAGAAGAAGAAGAAGAAGAAGAAGAAGAAGAAGAAGAAGAAGAAGAATCAGTATGTGAGGCTGTGTGAATAATTAGAACGTTTCAACCTCTTAATAATAGTCTCACCCATGCTGTGCTCTGTCAAAGCTTTTCTAGGCAGGTCCTAATCAGTCATCTCACCTGGCTGTCAATTATCTCAGCTACAGGAAAAGGTCTTGTTGTGTTAGGCACAAGCCAAAAAAAGACTAAATATACTTTATTTCCCAATATCTGGAGATGACGCAGACAGACATTCTGTTTAACATTAGGTTAGTAAGAGTACTGCTGCCTGCCCCTCAGCCCATTTAACATCGGACAGATCAGGTAACTTGACCTGTCCCACTGGGCACAGAAAACCATTCAACATCTATTCCACATCGGTTCAATGTCATTTCGTTGAAATGACATGGAAACAACGTTGATTCAACCAGTGTGTGCCAGTAGGGTGCTAATTATTCAAAACAAGTAGGAGTTTCCAGAATAACATAGCCCATAATTATAAAGTATCTCAGAGTAGGATTGCTGTGCCCATTGTCCATGTAATCGTACTCATTATGACCTAAAAGGCAAAACAAATCCTAGATCAGCACATACTCTGAGAATATTTTTGTATATGGGCCCTGGGGGTGAGATGATCTGAAACGAGATGGGTTTAGGTGACTTTGTAGGGTAGGCTAATGTAAACTGAACTGTTCCAGGGGTAATGCATGTCATCTTTAAGATGGAAGCATTATGGAAACTTTATGAGGCCAAGGTCTGTGAGTTCCTGACCAATCAGTCTGGCTTGATCTGTATTCAATAATTATTACATTTTCAGAACAGCCAAAACTCTGGTGTGAGGGAAAGAGCAACCTTTTACATTTTTAATAGGAATGAAATGAATCCCAACTTGTGTATTCCTCTCAGACAGGCTGACTCTGAATTCATCACAGTAAACATTGTCTCTCTCTCTCCCTCTCTTTTTAAGAATTCAATTGACTTAACATAAATGCCTGAAGTTGCCCATTAAACAGTGTTTGTTTAAATATTTCAGGATGTATAACAGTCCAGCAAAATGTCATGCCTAAATAATGAGTAGTGATTTGCAGGCGTTGTTTATTTTTTGAGAGAGAGAGAAAGAGAGACACTGACTGACTGCCTGTGGACTGTGAGAATAATGCAATGGTAATGTATCTTACACAGATTCAGTTCACTGAGGCTGTATGAAAGCAGCAGCTCATAAAAAGGTTTGGTGATGTGTTCTGGTAATATGAAATAAATGAGTAGACTGGTAATGTGTCTAGAGTTCATTAAGGTTTCACAGGCTATGAAGCCCAGAGAGAAAGGCCAGCATTTTTTATCATTAAAGAGACTGCATATTGTGCATATGTAACAGATGGGGATCTGAGAAACTCACTCCTCAGCCTGACATGTCAGGATGTTTGCGAGGCAGAGGTCCGAGTTTGATTGTCGGTATGAGGTGTATCGGGGAAGAAGTACAGCTAAGCCAGCACAGTGAAGCATTTTAAAATGGTGAGCTGAACCACTGGGTTTGTTGTGGAGTACGTTTGGGGAGTGAATGTCGTAGATGGGGATCTGTGAAACTCATTCCTCAGCATGAAGTATCGCCACTTGTGCCACTGATTTGTGGCCTTTTTCAGTAGCGTGATTGGTTAGGACGCTTCAGAAGGTTGATCACGTTTGTTTGCGAGGCAGACGTCCCAAATTCAAGTCTCGGTATGAGCTGGATCGGGGCTAAGCAAGCAGTGTGACGTTCTTTACATATAATCATTTCAAATATGGATTTAGAAAAGTAACTTGAGGTATAATCTATCGTGGACAGATATATGTGCGTAACTGTAGAATCTGTTGCGAAGGGATTGGATGTGTGGGACAATGAGCAGCGATTTACTGGTTATTTTGACTTATCAAGATCGGATAAATGTGGTGCTTAAAGTGCTTTGCTTCGACTGCTTCACACATGTGCCCACATGGGCTTTGGTTGAGAGTTTCATTTTGCATGGGTGGAGACCTCGCAAACCAGAACTCTCAATTTCTAACGTATAGACCCAGAATTGAATCATGCAGCTGACCAAATTATGCAAGATTTTAGTTCTGGGTTAACCAAGATTACTTGAATACATTGGTTGTATAATGTGATGAATATGATCTGGTTAATGGTTGCTAGGGGCTTATAAAAAAACTGGAGAGGACAAACAGGTTGCATATTGACACTAGGGTTGTAACAGTTCACCAAACTGTTCAGTATGTATTGCAGTTTTGGGGTCACGGTTCGGTTCAGTTTCGGTACAGCAGGAAAATTAAATGCCATTCACAATGTTCACCATTCACAATGTTCACCATTCACAATGTTCACCATTCACAATGTTCACCATTCACAATGTTCACCATTCACAATGTTCCTTGCATTGTCTGTTGTGACCGGATTGATATGTTGGGTCTCTCAAGTTTCCACTCTGATGCTGCCTTTTTAACTGTGTGGGAGATGGTACCGGCAGACATGGCAGCTCTGCTTCCAGGTCCTAAGCAACTTTGTAGTATTCCATTTTTTGTGTGTTATTTCTTACACTATTAGCCAAGAACGTTTTTTGTATTATTACATACACCCGGAAATAAGTTTTGTATATCAGAGAGGCGGTAACTCACCAGCATTATGACCAGGAATACAACTTTCACGAATTGGATCTAAGAATGGACAATCTGACAAAGCTCTGAGTTCACGAACGCCCAGAGCACACTCTGGCACTCCAGATAAAATTTACGAACACACCCATAGTATCCTTAAAGAGATTGGTGGGGCTAAAGCTTAAGAGGGTGTGAACTATGCTGAATGGGTGTAGACAAAGAAGAGCTCTCCACTAGGTACCAACATTTTCAAGGGCCCTGGCCTGCCCTGGCCTGCTAGCCTGCTAGCTGTCTGAATCGCCAGCCACCCTAATCTACTCACTGGACCCCTATGATCACTCGGCTACACATGCCTCTCCCTAATGTCAATATGCCTTGTCCATTGCTGCTTTGGTTAGTGATTATTGTCTTATTTCACTATAGAGCCTCTAGTACTGCTCAATATACCTTAGCCAACCATTTAGTTCCACCTCCCACACATGCGGTGACATCACCTGGTTTAAATGTGTTTAGAGACAATATCTCTCTCATCATCACTCAATGCCTAAGTTTACCTCCAATGTACTTACATCCGACCATACCTTTGTCTGTACATTATGCCTTGAATCTATTCTATCGCGCCCAGACTCCTTTCACTCTCTGTTCCGAACGTACTAGACGACCAGTTCTTATAGCCTTTAGCCGTACCCTTAACCTACTCCTCCTCTGGTGATGTAGAGGATAATCCAGGACCTGCAGTGCCTAGGGGCTTATAAAAAAACTGGAGAGGACAAACAGGTTGCATATTGACACTAGGGTTGTAACAGTTCACCAAACTGTTCAGTATGTATTGCAGTTTTGGGGTCACGGTTCGGTTCACGGTTCGGTTCACCTATTCACCAGGTGCTCTCATTTGTTGACTTCTGTAACTGTAAAAGCCTTGGTTTCATGCATGTTAACATAAAAGCCTCCTCCCCAAGTTTGTTTTATTCACTGCTTTAGCACACTCTGACAACCCGGATGTCCTAGCCGTGTCTGAATCCTGGCTTAGGAAGACCACCAAAAACCCTGAAATTTCCATCTCTAACTATAACATTTTCCGACAAGATAGAACTGCTAAAGAGGGCGGAGTTGCAATCTACTGCAGAGATAGCCTGCAGACTTCTGTCTTACTATCTAGGTCTGTACCCAAACAATTCGAGCTTCTACTTTTAAAAATCCACCTTTCCAGAAACAAGTCTCTCATCGTTGCCGCTTGCTATAGACCATCCTCTGCCCCAAGCTGTGCCCTGGACACCATATGTGAATTGATTTCCCCCCATATATCTTCAGAGCTTGTGCTGCTATGTGACCTAAACTGGGACATGCTTAATACCCCGGCCATCCTACAATCTAAGCTTGATGCCCTCAATCTCACACAAATGGTCAATGAAACTACCAGGTACAACCCCAAATCCGTAAACACGGGCATCCTCATAGATATCGTCCTAACCAACTTGCCCTCCAAATACACCTCTGCTGTTTTCAACCAAGATCTCAGCGATCACTGCCTCATTGCCTGCATCCGTAATAGGTCTGCAGTGAAACGACCATCCCTCATCACTGTCAAATGCTGCCTAAATCACTTTAGCGAGCAGGCCTTTCTAATCGACCTGGCCCGTGTATCCTGGAAGGATATTTACCTCATCCCGTCAGTAGAGGATGCCTGGTTATTCTTTAAAAGTGCCTTCCTCACCATTTTAAATAAACATGCCCCATTCAAAAAAAATTGAACCAGGAACAGATATAGCCCTTGGTTCTCTCCAGACCTGACTGCCCTTGACCAGCACAAAAACATCCTGTGGCGTACTACATTAGCATCGAATAGCCCCCGTGATATGGAACTTTTCAGGGAAAATAGGAACCAATATACACAGGCAGTTAGGAAAGCAAAAGCTAGCTTTTTCAAACAGAAATTTGCATCCTGTAGCACAAACTCAAAAAAGTTCTGGGACACTGTAAAGTCCATGGAGAATAAGAGCACCTCCTCCCAGCTGCCCACTGCACTGAGGCTAGGAAACATTGTCACCACCGATAAATCCACTATAATTGAGAATTTCAATAAGCATTTTTCTACGGCTGGCCATGCTTTCCACCTGGCTACCCCTACCCCGGTCAACTGCCCTGCACCCCCCACAGCAACTCGCCCAAGCCTCCCCATTTCTACTTCACCCAAATCCAGATAGCTGATTTTCTGAAAGAGCTGCAAAACCTGGACCCCTACAAATCAGCCGGGCTAGACAATCTGGAAACTAAAATTAAAATTCAAAAATTATCTGCCAAAATTGTTGCAACCCCTTTTACTAGCCTGTTCAACCTCTCTTTCGTATCGTCTGAGATTCCCAAAGATTGGAAAGCTGCCGCGGTCATCCCCCTCTTCAAAGGGGGAGACACTCTAGACCCAAACTGCTAAAGACCTATATCTATCCTACCCTGCCTTCCTAAGGTCTTCAAAAGCCAAGTTAACAAACAGATTACCGACCATTTCGAATCCCACCCTACCTCCGCTATGCAATCTGGTTTCAGAGCTGGTCATTGGTGCACCTCAGCCACGCTCAAGGTCCTAAACGATATCATAACCGCCATCGATAAGAGACATTACTGTGCAGCCGTCTTCATCGACCTGGCCAAGGCTTTCGACTCTGTCAATCACCACATTCTTATCGGCAGACTCAACAGCCTTGGTTTCTCAAATGACTGCCTCGCCTGGTTCACCAACTACTTCTCTGATAGAGTTCAGTGTGTCAAATCGGAGGGCCTGTTGTCCGGACCTCTGGCAGTCTCTATGGGGGTGCCACAGGGTTCAATTCTCGGGCCGATTCTCTTCTCTGTATACATCAATGATGTCGCTCTTGCTGCTGGTGATTCTCTGACCCACCTCTACGCAGACGACACCATTCTGTATACTTCTGGCCCTTCTTTGGACACTGTGTAATGTAAAACCTCACAGCACAATAAAAAATATATAGGGCATATGGAAACCAAAAGAGAATGGTCTATTGTGATAGGTGGGATGGGCTGAGAGTGGCTGAGGGAGGGGTGGGATTAAGAGCATATGTTCGGTAATGTATTATTGTTATGTATATAAAAGTACCATGTATGTCAAATGTATATGTAAAATGTATGTATATGTAGCAGAAATGCTGTAAAAACAAAAAAAGGTATGTGTCCTCTGAAGAGCGGGGGTGGGGTGGGTTAATAAAATTAAAATTAAAATAATAATAATACATTCGACATTCACAAGACAGGGACATCAAGGGAACTGTAGACTACGGTTCAGATGGGTTAAATGGAAACTGAAATCTGAACACTGACCGTGGGTCGATAACCTCTCACATAGCCATAATATTAACTCCTGCAGAATTAAGCATTTCTTGCAGTAACATCAAAATGACACACCAAATGTATGCAAAATCTTTACTCGAGAACAGGAGTGGAGAGATATGATTTCTTTCTTTCAGCATCTTTAGAGAATGTGAATGCGCAGTTACATACTCCCTGTTGAGGTGCTATTTATGTCATCATCATAAATGCTGATAGTATTTCAACCACATAAAATATGCATCTAAGCCAAACTGAAATCTTATCAGGAACATGTTGGGTCGTTTTCACAGCTTTCTATTTCCTTACAACCGGTCAAACTGATGTCATTCAGAATTGTTTTTTTACACAGAAAATCTTTCCTCTTTTTTGGGGGGGGGGGATTTTCTCCCCGTTCCCTAAACATCTCGCACCACAAAAGAAGCAGAGGTGACAGAGAAAACTTTACTAATGTCAAATAGATTGAAGAATTCATTCTATTGATTTATGACAATATTCTGGTGAGCAAGGGTTTATTTAGTCTTCTAGGGCAACAAGTAATGACAGAAGAGAAGCTGCATGTATCTAATCATACAGTACCAGTCAAAAGTTTGGACACACCTAATCATTCAAGGGTTTTTCTTTATTTTTACTATTTTCTACATTGTAGAATAATAGTGAAGACATCAAAACGATGAAATAACTTATATGGAATCATGTAGTAACCAAAGAAGTGTTAAACAAATCAAAATATATTGTATATTTTAGATTCTTCAAAGTATCCACCCTTTGCATTGATGACAGTGTTGCACACTCTTGGCATTATCTCAACCAGCATCATGAGGTAGTCACCTGTAATGCTTTTCCAACAGTCTTGAAGGAGTATCCACATATGCTGAGCACTTGTTGACTGCTTTTCCTTCACTCTGCGGTCCAACTCATCCCAAACCATCTCAATTGGGTTGAGGTCGGGTGATTGTGGAGGCCAGGTCATCTGATGCAGAACTCCATCACTCTCTTTCTTGGTCAAATATCCCTTACACAGCCTGGAGGTGTGTTTTGGGTCATTGACCTGTTGAAAAACAAATGATAGTCCCACAAAGCGCAAAGCAGACAGGATGGCGTATCGCTGCAGAATGCTGAGGTAGCCATGCTGGTTAAGTGGGCCTTGAATTCTAAATAAATCACTGACAGTGTCACCAGTAATGCACCCCCACACCATCACACCACCTCCTCCATGCTTCACGGTGGGAACCACACATGCGGAGATCACCTGTTCACCTACTCTGCGTCTCATAAAGACACAGCGGTTGGAACCAAAAATCTCAAATTTGAACTCATCAGACCAAAGGACAGATTTCCACCAGTCTAATGTCCATTTCTCATGTTTCTTGGCCCAATCAAGTCTCTTCTTATTATCGGTGTCCTTTAGTAGTGGTTTCTTTGTAGCAATTCGACCATGGAGGCCTGATTCACACAGTCTCCTCTGAACAGTTGATGTTGAGATGTGTCTGTTACTTGAACTCTGTGAAGCATTTATTTGCACTGCATTCTGAGGTGCAGTTCATTTCCAATTTCTGAGCCTGATAACTCTAATCAACTTATCCTCTTCAGTAGAGGTAACTCTTGAATGGTTCTGTTGTTGACTAACAAATAGTCTACCAAAATGTTGGAAATTATTTATTCCGCTATCTCTGGCTATAGCCTACAGATTATTTTTTATATTTGTAAATTTGTGTCTGGTGCGGATTTGAACTTTATCACATATAGTCGTGGTTGCGAATGGGTTATTCGCAATTGTGGGCGGGTGAACAAACACCTGACCCGCGCACCACTGACGTGTACTGTTACACCCCTAATTAAACTTTATTTAGTTCTGTAGAAAAACTATTAAAAAACTATTTGTCAAAAACAAAACAAAAACTTTTTCCAACGGTATATTTGTTGCTCTTACATAGGCCTATATAATGCAAATAACATTGTCTTATCACGTAAGAAAACCTACAATTATTAAGTAACCCCTGTGGCCGTAGGGGAGAGAATAAGACTGAAGTGTAGATAGAACATGCTGTGACTTTGATGCTTCTAATATTCTCCTTATGTCTGGTTCAGAGCTGCAGTTGATCTATCATTAGCCTACTGAGCTTGTTGGGGTCTGAGAGAGAGAGTGAGAGATAGAGAGTGTGGTAGAAGTGTTGCTCCTCTTCCCTCCCCTTCTCTGCTTGGGGACTAATTAATATAATCATTTGTCAGTAATGGTGAAAGTAGCAAGAGCCTTGCATTAGATTACTTGCAAGGCTCTTGCAAGGCTCTTAGCAAGTCCCCCACACCTGCCTGCAATTGCTAATAAACCTGCCAGACTATAGCCTAAGTGATAAAGTTTATCTGAGAAAAAGTGTATCTGAAAAAAACCCGAAATGTAGTCTATAGATAAAACTTGCACAAGAATGATACATTTATGGATTTTTTAAGGTACTGTTTTCTGTTTATTCAACCCGCCCGCCACTCACCCGCCCTTCATCCACACAATATTTAATGACCCTAAACCCACCAGTGGTGACCGCGGGTTATGAGACAACCTGTACATCACTATTCTGTTGACAGTCTTTTGTATTCTGCAGTACTAATGAGAAACAGAGTAAAAGAAGTAACACAAAGCTCTCATAATGCTTGTTTAATTTGGATCCTCACTATCTTTGTGTGCTGGTCAGAGGCAGGGAGAGGAAGAGGGAGAGTAATGCCTTTTATGCTCTCAGGAATACTGATGGAGACTTACTCAGAGTGTAGAGAATATCAAAGCAATGACACTCAAACCCCAAACCACATGAAAAGCTGATGAGGTGCGCTTGTAATTGTGGTATCATTAGAAAAACCCTCTGAAAGCGAGAGGCAGATGATTAACATTACCATCGACACGAACATGAGATGTTGCTGTTGTTTAATTACATGCACATAGTCACCCCAATAGGATAATTAGGTACATTAAGAACTGCTACAGCACAGGTGAGTGAGTAGGTAGGTAAGAGCCATGACAGAATATTAAATCATTTCTTACTGAACCAACCAACCTCCAACTGGGAAGGATGTGAGTGTGACACCATCACCTCGACATTAGTAGATTTAATTGTTTATCTACCCAGCGAATCATAAACTTAAATTTAAGCTGCATTTTCACTTACTCCATTGACCTCAATGTATGACTAAGCTAAAATTTGACTTGAGGAAATTCACTTAGATTGAGTGTTACAGTATGTCATGGGGTTCTGTAGTCTATTGCTAAAAAGATGGTTGACTAAGTAGCTTTCAGATAACAGAAAAACAGGACTCAGAAATGGCACTGGTCTTAAGAACTCTTCTGCTGCGGCACCAGTTGCAGAACCGCTGAAGACCTCTAAAGTCTAAAGTGTCTAATAATGCCTTGTGTCTTCTTCAGCTTGCGTCTTAGAGTGACTGAGCTGAGGAGCCTTAAAACCTGTTGAGGATAGAGGGCGCTATTTTCACTTTGGGGAAAAATCGTGCCCAATTTAAACGGCCTCGTACTCTATTCTTGCTCGTACAATATGCATATTATTATTACTATTGGATAGAAAACACTCTCAAGTTTCTAAAACCGTTTGAATTATATCTGTGAGTAAAACAGAACTCATTTTGCAGCAAACTTCCTGTCAGAAAGTGAAAAATCTGAAATCGAGGCTCTGTTCCAGGTCCTCCCTATTAATTTGCTTGAAATTTATGACTATACATGCACTTCATACGCCTTTCACTAGATGTCAATAGGCAGTGAGCGGTGAAATGGGGTGTCTAGCTTTATCTGAGGTCAAAAGAGAGGTCTTGGAATGACATGACCCCAATTTCCTTTGTTCAGGAAGGCACGGGAAGGACATCAGCATTGGCTTCTGAAAAGCTTTCGTTATAGACGGCTAATATCTCTTTCTCTTTGATTTTATTTGATAAATGTGATAATATCATCGTAAAGTATGTTTTTTCAATATAGTTTTATCAGATTATTGAAAGTTTTTCGGGAGTTTTGGCGTGTTCCGTTCTCTGCGTTTGGTGACGATGGACAGCTTCGCGCCACTTGGCTAGTTTTGGTTGCTAATTCAACAGACGAAGAGGACATTCTAAATCCAAACAACGATTATTCTGGACAAAGGACCCCTTGTACAAGATTCTGATGGAAGCTCAGCAAAAGTAAATGTTTAGTATTATTTTCCGCCCAGATTTTGGGCGCTGTCTCGCTATAACGTAAGCTGTATGTCATACTAAAGTTATTTTTAGAATTCTAACACGGCGATTGCATTAAGAACTAGTGTATCTATCATTTGCTGTACAACATGTATTTTTTAGTAAAGTTTATTATGAGTTATTTGGTCAGAATAGGTGAGTGTCAGAAATATATCCGGAGATTCTGGAAAAAAGTTGCTACGTTTTCACAATGTATAACCACGGATTTCAGCTCTAAATATGCACATTTTCGAACAAAACATAAGTGTAATGTATAACCTGATGTTATAGGACTGTCATCTGATGAAGCTTATCAAGGTTAGTGAAAAATTATATATCTTTTGCTGGTTTTTTACGATCGCTAACTTTTGCTGCTGATAAATGGGTTGTGTTTTTGGCTATTGTGGTAAGCTAATATAATGCTATATTGTGTTTTCGCTGTAAAACACTTAAAAAATCTGAAATATTGGCTGGATTCACAAGATGTTTGTCTTTCATTTGCTGTACACCATGTATTTTTCATAAATGTTTTATGATGAGTATTTAGGTATTTCACGTTGGTCTCTGTAATTACTCTGGCTGCTTCGGTGCTATTTGTGAAGGTAGCTGCAATGTAAAACTATGATTTATACCTCAAATATGCACATTTTTCGAACAAAACATAGATTTATTGTATAACATGTTATAAGACTGTCATCATCTGTCATCAAGTTTTTTCTTGGTTAGTTTGGTTGGTTCTTGGTTAGTTTGGTTGGTTTTGTGCAAGCTACCTGTGCTGTGAAAGAAATGTCTGTGCTTTTTTGTATTTGGTGGTGAGCTAACATAAATATACGTGGTGTTTTCGCTGTAAAACATTTTAAAAATCGGACATGTTGGCTGGATTCACAAGATGTTTATCTTTCATTTGCTGTATTGGACTTGTTAATGTGTGAAAGTTTAATATTTCTACAAAATATCTTTTGAATTTCGCGCACTGCCTTTTCAGTGGAATGTGGGCGGAGTTCCGCTAGCGGAACCCCTGTCCTAGACAGGTTAATTATTTATTTATTATTTTATTTCACCTTTATTTAACCAGGTAGGCCAGTTGAGAACAAGTTCTCATTTACAATAACACAATAGAAAAAAATCTATGTTCAGTGTGTGCAAATGTAGAAGAGTAGGGAGGTAAGGCAATAAATAGGCCATAGAGGCAACATAATTACAATTTAGCATTAACACTGGAGTGATAGATGTGCAGATGATGATGTGCAGGTAGAGATACTGGGGTGCAAAAGAGCAAGAAGATAAATAACAATATGGGGATGAGGGAGTTGGGTGTGCTATTTACAGATTGGCTGTGTACAGGTACAGTGATCGGTAAGCTGCTCTTAAAGTCAGAACCGTCCAGAGTAGTGATGCTAGTCGGGTGGGCGGGTGCAGGCAGCAATCGGTTGAAGAGCATGCATTTAGTTTTACTAGCATTTAAAAGCAGTTGGAGGCCATGGAAGGAGTGTTATATGGCATTGAAGCTAATTTGGAGGTTTGTTAACACAGTGTCCAAAGAAGTATACAGAATGGTGTCGTCAGCGTAGAGATGGATCGGAGAATCACCAGCAGCAAGAGCGACATCATTGATGTATACAGAGAAAAGAGTCGGCCCGATAATTGAACCCTGTGGCGCCCCTATAGAGACTGCCAGAGGTCCGTACAACAGGCCCTCCGATTTGACACACTGAACTCTATCAGAGAAGTAGTTGGTGAACCAGGCGAGGCAGTCATTTGAGAAATCAAGGCTATTGAGTCTGCCGATAAGAATGTGGAGATCGACCGAGTCGAAAGCCTTGGCCAGGTCGATGAAGACGGCTGCACAGTACTGTCTTTTATCGATGGCGGTTATGATATCGTTTAGGACCTTGAGCGTGGCTGAGGTGCACCCATGACCAGCTCTGAAACCAGATTGCATAGTGGAGAAGGTACGGTGGGATTCGAAATGGTCGGTGATCTGTTTGTTAACTTGGCTTTCGAAGATTTTAGAAAGGCAGGGCAGGATGGATATAGGTCTTTAACAGTTTGGGTCTAGAGTGTCTCCTCCTTTGAAGAGGGGGATGACCGCGGCAGCTTTCCAATCTTTGGGGATCTCCGACGATACGAAAGAGAGGTTGAACAGGCTAGTAAATGGGGTTGCAACAGTTTCGGAGGATAATTTTAGAAAGTGAGGGTCCAGATTGTCTAGCCCAGCTGATTTGTAGGGATCCAGAACATCAGCGATCTGGATTTGGGTGAAGGAGAAGCAAGGGGGGGGGGGGGCTTTGGCAAGTTGCTGTGGGGAGTTTAGAGCTGTTGGCCGGGGTAGGGGTAGCCAGGTGGAGAGCATGGCCAGCCGTAGAAAAATGCTTATTGAAAAGATCGATTATCAGAGATTTATTGGTGGTGACAGTATTTCCTAGCCTCAGTGCAGTGGGCAGCTGGGAGGAGGTGCTCTTATTCTACATGGACTTTACAGTGTCCAATTAGTGCTACAGGATGCAAATTTATTTTTGAAAAAGCTAGCCTTAGCTTTCCTAACTGACTGTGACACACACGCACGAACACAAACAGCCTGGTGTCTCTCAGAGAGACTGAGCTGAGGAGCCCTGCACCTGCTTGGTGACACACAAAGACCCTAATGGAGAAAGACCCTGCCACAAGATGCCACAGAGAATAAAAACCAGCACTGTCCCCTCGGAGGGGAGGATGGAGGATGAGGACAGTGCTGGTTTTTATTCTCTGTGGCATAAGAGATTTATAAAATGCCAGCGGAAGCATTGACAGCCAGAAACTTTCGTAAGGTTACTCTCATCTCCCAGCTAATGCTTTCAGTGTCGCAGAATTGTTGTGTGTCTGGCCCGTCATCCTGATTCATGTATGGGACAAGTTGGCTATTCAAATGTATTCAGATTTCACCTCGGATGTGTTCTGCCAAGAGGCACAGTCATAACGCTGTGATGTGAAAGCTTTGACGGTCTTGTTTGATGATGGCCCTTATAGCACTTTATTACTTTGTTCTTGTTCATCATAGCCACTTTCTTGTTTTCATTCCATCAATCACTCAAAAAAAAGTATTTATATAAAGCTATTTTTACATCAACAAAGTGCTTTAAAAGTCAACAACGTAAAGAAATTTCCAAAATGTTTGTATTTTTTTAACCCAACAACATGCTTCAAATGTTTGTTTATTTCATGTTGAATTCATATTAGTTACCAACTCAATGAAATATAAATCAAAACTGGACATTGAAATGAGGTCTGTGTCTAGCGGGTAGCGAGTACTATATTCATTAAGGTTAAGTGTTTGTACTCTATTTACTGTAACTGAAACACATCAATATGGAATGGAAGTTGGGATAGCGTCCATATGGTTGTTGTTTGCATTTACCATGAATGATAATAAGCTGTACTTTTACCCTTTGATTGGCAAAAAACAACATTTCAGGTTGTTTTTTGATGCAGTCTTAACTTAGCCTGGGTACCAATCTCTTTAGCTAATCCCCTCCCTGTACTCCATGTGCCAAAGAGACTGGCCTTTCTGCCATTTTCAAATATGAATGTTCTATCATTAATGAGCTCAAGGAGAGCAGAAGATTTGATCATGTTTCGATCACCCTCACAGCTATCCTCCAATCACAACGATTATTCAAATATTGGAACTCTCACTTTTTATTCTCTCCACAGAACAACTTGTTATCCGGTTGTTAAGCAACCATTTTTTTTGATTGTCCAGATGAAACCAGTCTGTCAAATGTTGCTAACTCACATCTAAATTCTCAAACTAAATAAATACTGCAATTCCAACCACAAAACGTCTTAGTTTTATTTTAAGCCTCAAAATACAAAAACTTTCCTAGCTAATAGCTAAATGTTTGTTTTTGACTTTGTTACTAATTCTATTTGAGGCTCCACGTTTTCATGCCATGGAAAATATTTCCAACAAACAATGAGCAACTCCGTGGTAAATCCAACGCATATTGAAAAAGCCTATTTGGCAATGACAAGGAGTGGCAAGGAGTGGAATGTTAGCTAAAGAGACTGGTACTCAGACTAGTCTTAACTACAGGACATGTTGGTTCAGCATTCTTCTCTCTAACTCTTTCTCTCCACCTACTTAATTGGAGGATTCCTCTGAAGAGGAGACTTTTTAGACCCTATAATATCTGCTTAGTGGTCTGGTTAGGACAACACTTGGCTGAAAACACAGAGTGTTGCAAGTTCAAATCCCAAAGAGTACCTCTGTTTTTACACCTCCCAACAAGCCCCTTAACGTAAATTGCTATGTAGTCTAAGTAAATATAGATTAAGTGAATTTAATTAACAATTCAAGTTACTGAGAAGCAAAGAAAATAGAAAAGTCTGTTTTTTGTTCGACTTGAATGGAGAGACGTTAAAGTAAAAAATATATAAAAATGATTCTGTTAAACTCATTCAGAGAGCAGGGAGCTTAGGTGAATGAATAGTCAGCTCTCAATTCAGAAAGAAATACTACCAAATACTACACACAAAAGGTTTCTGACTCAGAGAGACAAGCTACTGTACGTAAATAAGAACCAGTAAACAGGAAATGGGCAGGAAAACCATTGAGCAACAAAACAGGTGTCACACACACACTTTTATGCAAGTTAATGCAGGAAGCCGGACATCAACATGTAAAACTGTAGGCTACAATACATCGACCATGAAGAATGAGGAGGGATTATCAGGATGGAATCACATTAAGATACTTTTTTCTGAAGAGCAAAGATATATACTGTATATCCTCACAAATAAAATTAGATTAGCAAGATTATCAACCAAGCGCCTCTGGATATTCATTTATCAAACAGCGATAAATGTGAGCATGAATGTGAGGGCACCAATTCCTCCAGAGACACAAAACCAACTCTAGCCCCCCTCTTTGGAGGACAGCTGTAGACACAATTTTGAAAGTAGTAGCTAGAAATCATCTGAGCAACTCCAATTCCCTGATTTCCCTCTTTTTTTGTTGTTGAAATATAACACTTTTCAGACAACCACACGCCCTGATCTCCATTCTCTCTTCTCATATCAGCAAGCCAAGGTCAGAGCAGGTCATCTCAGTCAAACAGGGTTGGCACGGAGACCACAGTGTCTGCACCTGCAGCACCAGAGAGCATGTCCTCACAATGTAAACCAAGAGCTCCTGCTCACCAGAGACAAACCGGGTCACAGCCATGATAGCATCAGAGAGAGAAACCTGCCAAGTGTGCTCCACGGAGCCAAATGTCCCTCTCTTTCTCTCTCTCTCTCCCCTCTAGTGTTGTTCTTATAGGGGTGCTGAGATTTTCTTGTCATGTTGGGTAAAAAAAATATATATATATTGGTCGGCTAATACAGGACTAGTAAAGGCCCAGCGCACTACTTTTGTGAAAATTTATTTTTTCAAAACATATACAGTACCAGTCAAAAGTTTGGACACACCTACTCATTTCAGTGTTTTTCTCTATTTTTACTATTTTCTACATTGTAGAATAAGAGTGAAGATATCAAAACTATGAAATAACACATATAAATTATGTAGCAACCTAAAAAGTATTAAACAAATCAAAATATATTTTAGATTTTTTTAAAGTAGCCACCCTTTGCCTTGATGACAGCTTTGCACACTCTTGGCATTCTCTCAACCAGCTTCACCTGGAATGCCTTTCCAACAGTCTTGAAGTAGTTTCCACATATGCTGAGCACTTGTTGGCTGCTTTTCCTTCACTCTGCGGTCCAACTCATCCCAAACCATCTCAATTGGGTTGAGGTCGGGTGATTGTGGAGGCCAGGTCATCTGATGCAGTACTCCATCACCCTCCTTCTTGGTCAAATAGCCCCTACACAGCCTGGAGGTGTGTTTTGGGTCATTGTCTTGTTGAAAAACAAATGATAGTCCCATTAAGTGCAAACCAGATGGGATGGCGTATCGCTGCAGAATGCTGATGTAGCCATGCTGGTTAAGTGTGCCTTGAATTCTAAATAAATCACTGACAGTGTCACCAGAAAAGCACCCCCACACCATCACACCACCTCCTCCATGCTCCATGGTGGGAACCACACATGTGGAGATCATCTGTTCACCTACTCTGCGCGTCACAAAGACACAGCGGTTGGAACCAGAAATCTCAAATTAGGACTCATCAGATAAAAGGACAGATTTCCACCGGTCTAATGTCCATTGCTCGTGTTTCTTGGCCCAACGAAGTCTCTTCTTATTATTGGTGTCCTTTAGTAGTGGTTTCTTTGCAGCAAATCGACCATGAAGGCCTGTATCACGCAGTCTCCTATGAACAGTTGATGTTGAGATGTTTCTGTTACTTTAACTTTATTTTGGATGCAATCTGAGTTGCAGTTAACTCTAATGAACTTATCCTCTGCAGCAGAGGTAACTCTGGGTCTTCCTTTCCTGTGGCGGTCCTCATGAGAGCCAGTTTCATCATAGCGCATGATGGTTTTTGCGACTGCACTTGAAGAAACTTTCAAGGTTCTTGAAATATTCCGGATTGACAGACCTTCAAGTCTTTAAAATAATGATGTACTATCGTTTCTCTTTGCTTATTTGAGCTGTTTTTGCCATAATATGGACTTGGTCTTTTACCAAATAGGGATATCTTCTGTATACCACCCCTACCTTGTCACAACACAACTGATTGGCTCAAACGCATTAAGAAGGAAATAAATTCCACAAACCTCACTTTTAACAAGGCACACCTGTTAATTGAAATGCATTCTAGGTGACTACCACATCAAATCAAATCAAAATGTATTAGTAACATGCGCCGAATACAACAGGTGTAGTAGACCTTACAGTGAAATGCTTACTTATGAGCCCTTAACCAACAATGCAGTAAAAAAATAAAATAAAGTAAGAATAAGAAAAAAAAGTTACAACTAATTAAAGAGCAGCAGTAAAATAACAATAGCGAGACTATACAGGGGGATAACGGTACAGAGTCAATGTGCTGGGGCACTGGTTAGACGAGGTAATTGAGGTAATATGTACATGTGGGTAGAGACGGGGGGGGGGGGGGGGGGGGGGGGCAATGCAAATAGTCTGCGTAGCAATTTGATTAGATGTTCAGGAGTCTTATGGCTTGGGGGTAGAAGCTGTTTTGAAACCTCTTGGACCTGGACTTGGTTCTCTGGTACTGCTTGCCGAGGGGTAGCAGAGAGAACAGTCTATGACTAGGGTGGCTGGAGTCTTTGACAATTATTAGGGCCTCCCTCTGACACCGCCTGGTATAGAGGTCCTGGATGGCAGGAAGCTTGACCTCAGTGATGTACTGGGCCATACGCACTACCCTCTGTAGTGCCTTGCAGTCGGAGGCCGAGCAGTTGCCATTCCAGGCAGTAATGCAACCAGTCAGGATGCTCTCGATGGTGCAGCTGTAGAACCCTTTGAGGATCTGAGGACCCATGCCAAATCTTTTCAGTCTCCTGAGGGGGAATAGGTTTTGTCGTGCCCTCTTCACGACTGTCTTGGTGTGCTTGGACCATGTAGTTTGTTGGTGATGTGGACACCAAGGAACTTGAAGCTCTCAACCTGCTCCACTACAGCCCCGTCGATGAGAATGGGGGTGTGCTCGGTCCTCTTTTTCCTGTAGTCCACAATAGTCTCTTTTGTCTTGATCACGTTGAGGGATCTCTGACCTCCTCCCTATAGACTGTCTCATCGTTGTCGGTGATCAGGCCTACCACTGTTGTGTCATCGGCAAACTTAATGATGGTGTTGGAGTTGTTTCTGGCTGTGCAGTCATGAGTGAACAGGGAGTAAAGGAGGGGACTGAGCACGTACCCATGAGGGGGCCCTGTGTTGAGGATCAACGTGTGCAATAGAGATTGCATCATCTGTGGATATGTTAGGGCGGTATGCAAATTGGAGTGTTTCTGAGATAATGGTGTTGATGTGAGCCATGACTAGCCTTTCAAAGCACTTCATGGCTACAGACGTGAGTGCTACTGGTCGGTAGTCATTTAGGCAGGTCACCTTGTTGTTCTTGGGTGCAGGGACCATGGTGGTCTGCTTAGAACATGTTGGTATTACAGACTCGGACAAGGAGAGGTTGAAAATGTCAGTGAAGACACTTGCCAGTTGGTCAGCGCATGCTCGCAGTACACATCCTGGTAATCCGTTTGGCCCTGCGGCCTTGTGAATGTTGACCTGTTTAAAGGTCTTACTCACATCGGCTGCGGAGAGCATTATCACACAGACTTCAGGAACAGCTGGTGCTCTCATGTGTGTTTCAGTGTTATTTGCCTTGAAGCAAGCATAGAAGAAGTTTAGCTCATCTGGTAGGCTCGTGTCATTGGGCAGCTCTCGGCTGTGCTTCAGTTTGTAGTCTGTAATGGTTTGCAAGCCCTGGCACATCCGACGAGCATCAGAGCCGGTGTAGTACGATTCGATCTTAGTCCTGTATTGATGCTTTGCCTGTTTGATGGTTTGTCGGAGGGCATAGCGGGATTTCTTATAAGCTTCCGGGTTAGAGTCCCGGTCCTTGAAAGCGGCAGCTCTAGCCTTTAGCTCAGTGCGGATGTTGCCTATAATCCATGGCTTCTGGTTGGGGTATGTACAGTACGTATGGTCACTGTTGGGGGAACGTCATTGATGCACTTATTGATGAAGCCAATGGCTGATGTGGTGTACTCCTCAATGCCATCGGAGGAATCCCGGAACATATTCCAGTCTGTGCTAGGAAAACAGTCCTGTAGCTTAGCATCTGCTTCATCTGACCAACTTTTTATTGATCGAGTCGCTGGTACTTCCTGCTTTACTTTTTGCTTGTAAGCAGGAATCAGGAGGATAGAATTATGGTCAGATTTGCCAAATGGAGGGCGAGGGAGAGCTTTGTATGCGTCTCTGTGTGTGGAGTAAAGAGTTATTTTCCCTCTTGTGCACATTTAACATGCTGATTGAAATCTTACCAAATTTCTGTTTCCCTGCATTAAAGTCCCTGGCCACTAGGACCGCCGCATCTGGGTGAGCGTTTTCCTGTTTGCTTATGGCGGAATACAGCTCATTGAGAGCGGTCTTAGTGCCAGCATCAGTCTGTGGTGGTTTGTAGACAGCTATGAAAAATACAGATGAAAACTCTCTAGGTAGATAGGCGAGCAAAACCTTGAGACTTCTTTAGATATTGTGCACCAGTTGTTATTTACAAAAATCACCAGACGCTGCTGTTCTATCCTGCCAATACAGTGTGAAACTAGCCAGCTGTATGTTGATAATGTCGTCGTTCAGCCACGACTCCGTGAAGCATAAGATATTACAGTTTTGAATGTCCCGTTGGTAGGATAATCTTAACCGTAGGTCATCAATTTTATTTTCCATTGATTTGCACATTAGCAAGAAGAACGGATGTCAGTGGAAGCTTACTTGCTCGCCTACGGATTCTCAGAAGGCTGTCCGATCTGCGGCCCCTTTTACGGAGATCTGGGCCTGTTCCAGTGAAAGCAGTATATCCTTCTCGTTGGACTCGTTAAAGGAAAAAGTTAATCTTCCGCGTAGGTCAGAGATTTTATTTTCCTCATGAAGCTGGTTGAGAGAATGCCAAGAGTGTGCAAAGCTGTCATCAAGGCAAAGGTTGGCTACTTTGAAGAATCTCAAATCTAAAATATATTTTGATTTGTTTAACACTTTTTTGGTTACTACATGATTCCATGTGTTATTTCATAGTTTTGATGTCTTCACTATTATTCTACAATGTAGAAAATAGTAAACATAAAGAAAAACTGTATATTTATTTTGTATAATATATATAGATTTTTCAGATTTTTCAGGGGCTGCTGCAGCACCCTCATTACCCTTACTTCCCGTGGCTATGGTTGTTCTCTCTCTCTCCCTTACACTCTACTCTCTAACTCTTTCATTCATTCGCTTTCACCCCCGCTTCTTTCACTCGCTCGAATCTTCTCACCTTGTCAATTCCACTCACTCTGTTACTTCTCTCTCTCTCTTTCGCACGCACGCACGCACGCACGCACGCACGCACGCACGCACGCACGCACACACGCGCGCGCACACACTTACACACACACACACGCGCGCGCGCGCGCACACACACACACACTATAATTGTGTTCCCCTCTATTACACAATCATGCCATCTTAGTCATCCACTCACTACTCTGACCCCCTCGCTAGCTATCATCCTCTCCCCCCTCCATTATGGTTCAGTGCAGGAACATCTGGCCAAATGGCACATAGATTATGTCCTGTCAGCATCTCCAAGGCAGGAGGCACTGCCACCAGACAAGACAACATCTGTCCATCAGGAACTGACACACTACACTCTTTGCTGCCTCTACACTGATCGTCATTGTGCAAATCAAGATGAATAAACGTCTTCGATTTCACTGCCAGCTATTGCACAACTTGGCCATGGCTGCAGCTATTGCAGGCCACTGCTTGGTAAAGGAAAGGTGATAGAAGATAGAGGTGAAAAGAGAGAAGTCCTTACCTGCCAGAATATGCTGTCTATCGTGCTCCCAAGGAAGCCCTCCCTGGTTTCAGACGACAGGAGCTTGGGTCCTAGGATCGTCATGAACTCATCGAAGTCCACCTGCCCGTCTCCTAAGAAACACAGTCAGACACACAGTATGACATGTCTTACTCACAAAAAAAGTTTTATTTCAAATCAGTAAAAAGGACAATAACTGTATTTTATACCAAGTCTTCATTTGAGTATGTGTTCCTTCCCTTCAATACCTATTCTTCTTCCTCCTTCATCTTCTTAATTTCCCTGCAGAAGAGGTTGTGTGCTGCCCATGCAGGGCAACTCAATCTGCCCCTTCACTCCTCCTCTCCTCCCTCTCCCCTGACAGGGGTGAACTCCTTAGTCACGCTGGCACTGTCACATTTGATGCCATCGATTGTCCCTCTCTGTGCCCATGCATATGCAGAGTGGCATCCTGCCTCATCACTGGGGACAGTCAGGCAGTGCAGCCAGTGCAGTCAGGGCCCCTGAATTATCATGATGGATGGATGAATGGATGGATGGATGGACGGATGGATGTGATTTAAACCAAAACACTTCCTAACAAAAGCAGCTGATGCCAGGCATCATGTATTATGAGCTTAACACCCCTATATAAAGCAACGGGAGCGATTGCAATACTGAGATCTCCAACAAAGACCACAAGCTCCTAAGCAATCCACCAAGGGCATTCTGCTGAGCTGGATAACAATCTGAGGGATCGTTCTGACAGTGGAACAGATTATCAGATCAACTCAATGAGTCCATCCATATCTTATAGAGATCAGCTGGACTGTTGCAGCTGCTGCTCAAACAGAAATAATCAATGGCCATCCGTGAATGTGTCACGTGTCTCTAATTCACCTTGCTGCTAGCTTGGCAAAGACACAATAAACACCCTCAAATCCCATTCATCTGGTAATGTACCTGGCTATGGATACCTCCTCCATTTGATCACCATGATCTTTTGTGTTGCGTCTATCGACAAGAAAATTAAACGAGATTGAGGCAAATTGCTTTGAACAGAACACAAATTGATGTTTTGAAACATCTCTCACTGTAATGACAGAGATGTAATAGCAACAACAATCCAGCCAACCCTTCTTATCTTGGCCAGGGTGTCCTCATTCAGTCACAGCAAGTAAAATCAATTTCAAAGGCATCGCAGATGACAAATGGTCCTTCAGTCCTCCCCCTCTACCAAACCAACAGGAACTCATACATTGATTGCTGTCACACCTCAGAGTGTACAAGCAATATATGACAGATAGGTGCTCCTAGATGTTCTAACTTGTCAAAGCAGGAGACGAAAGCGGTATATCAAGCAAACCTTCAATTTGACAGCAGGTATACTTTAATAGTAGGGGAGGATAAATCGTTTCACTAATCATTCTTATCTGGAGTGGAGAGGCAATAGGAAGGAGTCCACAACTTTGAACATTCAGTTATGACTTTTTGATCTTCCTGAGACCAGTCCACTACAGTTTTTCTAGCAATTCTGCCCCAAAAAACAAAAACAAACAAACAACAAACATTTGAGTGGAGAATACAAGCTAAAAAAGAGACTAACGGGTGAAAAACGTTTTGAACATTTCTCCAATTATCCAGTGTTTTGACACATCTAATTATTCCACAGAAGGTTTATTTCCAAAACGCTTTATCCACCAATTTTTCAAATGTTTTCATCAAAAATGATTGCTTATGGTAACTTCATGTGTACCCATGTGTTATTGTTTTCAGTAATTGGAATTGCAGTAGGCATGAACATATTGTTGCTTCAGGTTTAATTGAAGAGTTTGACAGAGATTTTAGATGTGTATGAAAATGTGTTGTTAGCAAAACGCTAGCCTATTTTCATTGTTTAGCTGGAATGGAATGTTTGTATCTTGTATATTTGACTGTGATATGTGGTTGTCTCAGCTAGCTATCTTAAGATGAACACACTAACTGTAAGTCGCTCTGGATAAGAGCACCTGCTAAATGACTAAAATGTCACATGTACAGTTGAAGTCGGAAGTTTACATACACTTAGGTTGGAGTCATTAAAACTCGTTTTTCAACCACTCCACAAATTTCTTGTTAACAAACTATAGTTTTGGCAAGTCGGTTAGGACATGTACTTTGTGTATGACACAAGTAATTTTTTTCAACAATTGTTTACAGATTATTATTATTATTATTTCACTTATAATTCACTGTATCACAATTCCAGTGGGTCAGAAGTTTACATACACTAAGTTGACTGTGCCTTTAAACAGCTTGGAAAATTCCAGAAAATTATGTCATGGCTTTAAAAGCTTCTGATAGGCTAATTGACATAATTTGAGTCAATTGGAGGTGTACTTGTGGATGTATTTCAAGGCCTACCTTCAAACTCAGTGCCTCTTTGCTTGACATCATGGGAAAATCAAAAGAAATCAGCCAAGACCTCAGAAGAAAAATGGTAGACCACAAGTCTGGTTCATCCTTGGGAGCAATTTCCAAACGCTTGAAGGCACCACGTTCATCTGTACAAACAATAGTACACAAGTATAAACACCATGGGACCACGCAGCCGTCATACCGCTCAGGAAGGAGATGCGTTCTGTCTCCTAGAGATGAATGTACTTTGGTGCGAAAAGTGCAAATCAATCCCAGAACAACAGCAAAGGACCTTGTGAAGATGCAGAAGGAAACAGGTACAAAAGTATCTATATCCACAGTAAAACGAGTCCTATATCGACATAACCTGAAAGGCCACTCAGCAAGAAAGAAGCCACTGCTCTTAAACCGCCATAAAAAAGCCAGACTACGGTTTGCAACTGCACATGGGGACAAAGATTGTACTTTTTGGAGAAATGTCCTCTGGTCTGATGAAACAAAAATAGAACTGTTTGGCCATAATGACCATCATTATGTTTGGAGGAAAAAGGGGGAGGCTTGCAAGCCGAAGAACACCATCCCAACCGTGAAGCACGGGGGTGACAGCATCATGTTGTGGGGGTACTTTGCTGCAGGAGGTGCACTTCACAAAATAGATGGCATCATGAGGGATGAAAATTACGTGGATATATTGAAACAACATCTCAAGACATCAGTCAGGAAGTTAAAGCTTGGTCGCAAATGGGTCTTCCAAATGGACAATGACCCCAAGCATGCTTCCAAAGTTGTGGCAAAATGGCTTAAGGACAACAAAGTCAAGGTATTGGAGTGGCCATCACAAAGCCCTGACCTCAATCCTAAAGACAATTTGTGGGCAGAACTGGAAAAGCGTTTGCAAGCAAGGAAGCCTACAAACCTGAGTCAGTTACACCATCTCTGTCAGAAGAAATGTGCCAAAATTCACCCAACTTGTAATCACGTGTGTTGTGTGTGTTTGTTTGTGTGTGTATGCGTGTGTTTGTGCGTGCATAGTGCGTGCATGTGTGTGCGTGTTAGCGTAAATATGTGCAATACAGTTCATTAAGATGAAAGGAAGCAAGGGACCACAGCCAACATTTTACATATAGACAGTTTAGAGACAGATATTGCTACTATGGGATGTGTTAAGTGCTCTTCTGGTGTGTGTTTGGATAGTAGGATCCTTCATGCTTATTTAAAGTGTAAAGTGGAGGTTGTGATATGAAAGTATGGTGCGAATGAGTGCACATTACTGTGTGCATGTAATGTACTGTATGTACATGCACATGTGTGTGCATAATGGTGAATGAGCACTCATGTCAATGTATTTATTATGTTTGTGATTATGTAGTCATACTGTGCCTTCGGAAAGTATTCATTACCCTTGACTTTTTCCACATTTTGTTAGGTTACTGATTTATTCTAAAATGTATTAAATCGTTTTCCCCCCTCATCAATCTACACACAATACCCCATAATGACAAAGTAAAAACAGGTTTTTAGACATTTTTGTAAAAGTATTACAAATAAAAACTGAAATATCATATTTAAATAAGTATTCAGACCCTTTACTCAGTACTTTGTTGAAGCACCTTTGGCAGCGATTACAGCCTTGAGTCTTCTTGGGTATGACACTACAAGTGTTACGGATACAAGTATTCTGTGTGTATCCTGTGTGTATTTCTTTTCTCTCCTTCTCCCCTACTGACAGGTGACAATCATCATTCCCCAATCAGTCATCAATCAGTCGCTAATCGGAAGGCACCTGTTCCTTTTCCCTTACCCAATCACAGTCCCTTTCCCTTGGTTTAAAAACCCTGTCAGTTGTGTTCTCTAGAGCTCGATCTCTTTGTGTAAAATCTCTCTGTAAATGCCATATGTTTGTAGATCTCTTGTGTGGTTTAGGATACATGTCACTTTGTCCCCACCTGTGAGTATTGTGTTTGGTTATGGTGTTTGTTTGCTGGTGGGAAAAGGGGGTAACCAAGACAGTTCGCCCATGGGCATACACTACCCGTAGGTAAACTTTGTTAAAAACACTAGTTAGGACTGGGCGGACCACCCACTGTATTTTTGGTTAGTTAGCTGTTGGTGAAGTAGGCTAGTCTAGCTTAGGGGTGTTTGTGGATACTTATTATTTCTTTCCTTGGGTCCAGCTCAGCCCCTTTTTCCTGCCCCCCTTTACCGTGTGTTTAGAAATAAACCCTGAGTCTTTGACGGTAATTAAGTTGTCTGTGTTATTTCGTTCTCACTGTTACTTTGTCACTGTTACACTTTGCATGAGTTGTTACGGGTCCCATTACCATCCCCCCTAGACTGTCGGGCCAAAGGGATTCGTAACAACAAGCTTGGCACACCTGTATTTGGGGAGTTTGTCCCATTCTTCTCTGCAGATCCTCTCAAGTTCTGTCAGGTTGGATGGCTGCCGTGTTACGGGCTCCTAACCAATTGTGTTTGTTTGCGTTATTGAAACGTATTTTGTACATAATGTGTCTGCCACCGTCTCTTATGACCAAAAAGAGCTTCTGGATATCAGGACAGCAATTACTCTTTAACATCAGCTGCTACTCGCTGTTTGTTTGTTACCTATGCATAGTCACTTCACCCCCACCTACATGTACAAATTACATCAATGTCACGTTCTGACCATAGTTCTTGTGTTTTGCTTGTTTTAGTGTTGGTCAGGACGTGAGCTGGGTGGGCATTCTATGTTGTGTGTCTAGTTTGTCTGTTTCTATGTTTCTATGTTTGGCCTAATATGGTTCTCAATCAGAGGCAGATGTTTTGTGTTGTCTCTGATTGGGAATCATAGATAGGTGGCTTGTTTTGTGTTGGGGTTTGTGGGTGGTTGTTTCCTGTCTCTGTGTTTTCTCTGCACCAGATAGGGCTGTTTCGGTTTGCCATGTTTGTTATTTTGTTAGTTGTAAGTGTTCACAGTTTCGTCTTGTTTATTAGTCATGTTGAACACGAGCTACGCTGCGTCTTGGTCCGATCCCTGCTACACCTCTTCAGATGAAGAGGAGGAAGCCTGCCGTTACAATCAACTAGCCTGTACCCCCGCACACTGACTCGGTACCGGTGCCCCCTGTATATAGCCTTGTTATTGTTATTCTATTTGTGTTACTTTGTATTATTACTTTTTATTTTAGTCTACTTGGTAAATATTTTCTTCTGCTTGAACTGCAGTGTTGGTTAAGGGCTTGTAAGTAAGCATTTCACGGTAAAGTCTACACTTGTTGTATTCAGCGCATGTGACAAAGTTTGATTTGATATTATCCAACGTCAAATCATTGGATAATAAAATGGAAGTGGCTGAACGACGACATGAATAACATACAGCTGGCTGGGTTTTCGGTCCATCGGCAAGATAGAACAGCTGTGGCGGTCTGTGGGGTGGCAGTCTGTGTTTATTTGTTAATAACAGCTGGTGCACGAAATCTAATATTATTAAGGAAGTCTTGAGGTTTTGCTCACCTCAGGTAGAGTATCTCGTGATAAGCTGTAGACCACACTATTATTTACCAAGAGTTTTAATCTATATTTTTCGTAGCTGTCCATTTACCACAAACTGATGCTGGCACTAACACGGCACCCAACGAGCTGTATAAGGCCATAAGCAAACAAGAAAATCCTCATCCAGAGGCAACGCTCCTAGTGGCCGGGGACTTTAATGCAGGGAAACTTAAATCTGTTTTACCTCGTTTCTATAAGCATGTTACATGTGCAACAAGAGGAAAAAAACTCCAGACCACTACTCCACACACAGAGACGCATACAAAGCTCTCTCTCGCCCTCCATTTGGCAAATCTGACCATAACTCTATCCTCCTGATTTCTGCTTACAAGCAAAAAGTACCAGCGACTCGCTCAATAAGGAAGTGGTCAGATGACAAAGATGCTAAGCTACAGAACTGTTTTGCTACCACAGACTGGAATATGTTCTGGGATTCTTCAGATGGCATTGAAGAGTACACCACATCAGTCACTGGCTTCATCAATAAGTGCATTGATGACGTAGTCCGCACAGTGACCGTACGTACATACCCCAACCAGAAGCCATGGATTACAGGCAACATCCACACTGAGCTAAAGGGTAGAGGTGCCGCTTTCAAGGAGCGGGACTCTAACCCGGATGCTCACAAGAATTCTCGCCATGCCCTCCGATGAACTATCAAACAGGCAAAGCGTCAATACAGGACTAAGATTGAATCGTACTACACCGGCGTTGATGCTCGTTGGATATGGCAGGGCTTGCAAGCTATTATGGACTTAAAAGGGAAGCACAGCTGCAAGCTGCTCAGTGAAACAAGACTATGCTCGCTTCGAGGCAAGCAACACTGAAGCATGCATGAAAGCATCAGCTATTCCAGACGACAGTGTGTTCATGCTCTCCGTAGCCGATGTAAGACCTTTAAACAGGTCAACATTGACAGATTACCAGAATGTGTACTCCGAGCATGCACTGACCAACTGGCAAGTGTCTTCACTGACATTTTCAACCTTATCTTTGACCGAGACTGTAATACCAACATGTTTCCAGCAGACCACCACGGTCCTTGTACCCAAGAACACTAAGATAACCTACCTAAATGACTACCGACCCGTAGCACTCACGTTTGTAGCCATGAAGTGCTTTGAAACGCCTGTCTTGGCTCACATCAACACCATTATCCCAGAAACCCTAGACCCACTCCAATTTGCATACCTCCCCAACAGATCCACAGATGATGCAATCTCTATTGCACTCCACACTGCCCTTTCCCACCTGGACAAAAGGAACACCTATGTGAGAATGCTATTCATTGACTACAGCTCGGACCCTGGGACTAAACACCTACCTGCAACTGGATCCTGGACTTCCTGACGGACCGCCCCCAGGTGTTAAGGGTAGGCAAAAGCACATCTGCCACACTGATCCTCAAAACAGGGGCCCCTCAGGGGTGCGTGCTGTCCCCTCCTGTACTTCCTGTTCACACTTGATTGCATGGCCAAGCATGACTCCAACACCATCATTAAGTTTGCCGACGACACAACAGTGGAGGCCTGATCACCAACAACGATGAGACAGCCTATAGGGAGGAGGTCAGAGACCTGGCAGTGTGGTGCCAGGACAACAACCTCTCCCTCAACGTGATCAAGACAAAGGATATAACTATCATGGTCCAAACACACCAAGACAGTCGTGAAGAGGGGACAACAACGCCTTTTCCCCCTCAGGAGACTGAAAAGATTTGGCATGGGTGCTCAGATCCTCAAAAAGTTCTACAGCTGCACCATCAAGAGCATCCTGACCGGTTGTATCACCGCCTGGTATAGCAACTGCTTGGCCTCCGACCGCAAGGCTCCACAGATGGTAGTGTGTACGGCCCAGTACATCACTGGGGACAAGCTTCCTGCCATCCAGGACCTTTATTGCAAAAGACTCCAGCCACCCTAGTCATAGACTGTTCTCTCTGCTACCACACAGCAAGCAGTACCGGAGCGCGAAGTCAAGGTACAAAAGGCTTCTTAACAGCTTCTTCCCCTAAACCATAAGACTCCTGAACAGCTAATAAAATGGCTACCCGGACTATTTGCAATGTCCCCCCACCTCCATTTTTACGCTGCTTCTACTCTCTGTTTATTATCTATGCATAGTCACTTTACCTCAACCTACATGTACATATTACCTTAATTACCTCAACTAACCTGTGCCCCTGCACATTGACTCTGTACCGGTACCCCTTGTATATATGTCACGAACCGGCTCAAAGCCCGTAACAAAAGGGAGACAACGTGGAGATAAGGAATAACAAAATATATTTATTAACTAAGTACAATATACAATGGTGTGTGTAATCAGTAATCAGTAGTGTAAGTGAGTGTTTTGCATGCATGAATGTGATAATGCAGGGTGTTGAAAGGTGCTAAAGCAAACAACCAAAAACCACCAAGATACACAACAAAATCTGTAAAGGTGTCTGCATGGAGAGAGTCTCTTCCATGAATGGGGAAGTGGTGTATTTATCCTATGACACAGCGGGCCCAGGTGTTTCCCATGTAACTCACGACGACTCCCAACTACGCCCACCGGCATCCTAATAAGGAAACAAGAACAAAGAGAGAATACGGCAGACAGAGTGGGAGGGTCGTCACATATAGCCTCGCTACTGTTAGATTCTTCTAAAAAACTGTTACTTCACTTTATTCTAATAAATACTTTCTTAACACTTATTTTTCTTTAAACTGCATTGTTGTGTAAGGGCTTGTAAATAATTATTTCACTGTAAGGTCTAGACCTGTTGTATTCAGCGGATTTTATTATTATTTGATTTGATTTGAGAGTTGTTGCACAGCTATTTTCAGGTCTCTCCAGAGATGTTCGATCGGGTTCAAGTCCGGGCTCTGGCTCGGCCACTCAAGGACATTCAGAGACTTGTCCCGATGCCACTCCTGCATTTTCTTGGCTCTGTACTTATGGTCATTGTCCTGTTGGAAGGTCAACCTTCGTCCCAGTCTGAGGTTTTGAGGGCTCTGGAGCAGGTTTCCATCAAGCATCTTGCTGTACTTTGATCAGTTCATCTTTCCCTTGATCCTGAATAGTCTCCCAGTCCCTGCTGCTGAAAAACATCTCCACAGCATGATGCTGCCACCACCATGCTTCACCGTAGGGTTTCTTTCAGACGTGACACTTGGCATTCAGGCCAAAGAGTTCAATTTTGGTTTCATCAGACCAGAGAATCTTGTTTTTCATGGTCTGATAGTCCTTTATGTGCCTTTTGGCAAACTCCAAGCGGGCTGTCATGTGCCTTTTACTGAGCAGTGGCTTCAACCTGGCCATTCTACCATAAAGGCCTGATTGGTGGAGTGCTGCAAAGATAGTTGTCCTTCTGGAAAGTTCTCCCATCTCCACAGAGGAACTCTAGAGCTCTGTCAGAGTGACCATCGGGTTCTTGGTCATCTCCCTGACCAAGGCCCTCCTCCTCTGATTGCTCAGTTTGGCCAGGCATCCAAGTCTAGGAAGAGTCTTGGTGGTTCCAAACTTTTTCCATTTAAGAATGATGGAGGCCACAGTGTTCTTGGGGACCTTCAATGCTGCAGACATTTTTTGGTACCCTTCCCCAGATCTGTGCCTAACAAAATCTGGTCTCGGAGCTCTATGGACAATTCCTTCGACCTCATAGCTTGGTTTTTGCTCTGACATGCACTGTCAACTGTGGGACCTTATATAGACAGGTGTGTCCCTTTCCCAATTATGTTCAATCAATTGAATTTACCACAGGGGGACTCCAATCAAATTGTAGAAACATCTTAAGGATGATCAATGGAAACAGGATGTACCTGAGCTAAATTCTCATAGCTAAGGGTTTGAATACTTATGTAAATAAGGCATGTGTTTTTTATTTGTAATACATTTGCAAAAATTTCTAAACTTTTTTCGCTCTGTCATTATGTGTATTGTGTGTAGATTGAGGAGTATTTTTATTTAATACATTTTAGAATAAGGCTGTAAAGTAACAAAATGTGGAAAAAGTCAAGGGGTCTGAATACTTTCTAAAGGAACTGTATGTAGGAACATGTGTATGAATGTGTGAAAAGGAAGAGCGGGATCTATTTATGTATATGTGTTACGACTCTCGTCGAAAGGAGTGGACCAAAGCGCAGCGTGGATAGTGTTCATGATATTTATTTTCAAAAAACACTAACAAAATAACCAAAGTGAAAACGAAAGCACACAGTTCTGTAAGGCAAATAAACTATACAGAAAACAAGATCCCACAAAACCCAAAAGGAAAATGACAACTTATATATGATCCCCAATCAGAGACAACGATAGACAGCTGCCTCTGATTGGGAACCATACTCAGCCAAAAACACAAAGAAATAGAAAACATAGATTTTCCCACCCGAGTCACACCCTGACCTAACCAAACATAGAGAATAATAAGGATCTCTAAGGTCAGGGCGTGACAATATGTGTGTTTCTGACAGTGTGTATATGACAATGTCCATGTCTTTGTGTAGGCGTGATCGTGTGTAAACAGGAGGGAAGGGATCTCTTCATGTTTAAATATGTGTGTGTGTGTGTGTAACAGAGTGGGTTCCTGTCTCTCACTGGACTCGGACATGGGACCTTCTGTTACATGTGCAACTGCATGTGTCTGTGTAATGTAAATGTGTGAAATGGGTACTGAAGGTGACTCACCATCCATGTCTAGTCTCTGCATGATGATGGCCAGCTCCACCTCACTGGGCATGTATCCCAGGGACCTCATGGCCATGCCCAGCTCCTGCTTGGAGATGAACCCGTTCCCATCCCGGTCCAGCACTCTGAATGCCTCCCGGATCTCTGTCAACACAAGGAGGAGAAGAGAGGATCCACCATGGTTAGGAATTATTTTAACTCTGTGCCTAAGCTCAAGAACAATGCAAATGACATCTGCAATAACCTGCAGGCAACTTAGATGGTGGTGACAAATAAGCTTGCTCTGTGTGTACGACAAGCCGCTATACTGTGTCTGTGCTACTCCTTCCCTTCAGTTTGAAAGATACCCATCAGCGTCAAGCCTAAAAGTCAGCAGGCTCCTCTGTGCTTTCATGAATTCATATTTTATTAGTGTGTCTACAGAGAAAATTGGGCTTATGGCAGGGAGAGAGAGACAGAGAGAACTAGAGAGAGAAATAGAGAGAGAGAGAGAGAGGGATAGAAGGAAAGAGAGAGAGGGGAAAGAGAGAGATGCAGCGAGATTGTAAGAGAGAGAGAGAGAGGCAGCCAAGGATGTTTTTAAATAAATCAAATAAAATGTTATTGGTCACATACACATGGTTAACAGATGTTATTGCGAGGTTACTGAAATGCTTGTGCTTCTGGTTCGCACAGTGCAGTAATATCTAACAAGTAATCTAACAATTCGACAACAACTACCTAATACACACAAATCAAATTAAAGGAATGGAATAAGAATATATACATATAAATATATGGATAAGCAATGACCAAGCGGCATAGGCAAGATGCAATAGATGGTATAAAATACAGTATATACATATGAGATGAGTAATGCAAGATATGTAAACAGTATTAAAGTGGCATTATTAAAGTGACTAGTGATCCATTTATTAACTTCTATGGCTGAAGTCCCGTTAACGGGATCGATATGACAACAGCCAGTCGAAGTGCAGGGCGCTAAATTCAAAAAACAGAAATCTCATAATTAAAATTCCTCAGACATACATGTGTCTTATATCATTTTAAAGGTAATCTTGTTGTTAATCCCACCAAAGTGTCCGATTTCAAATAGGCTTTTCAGCGAAAGCACTACAAACGATTATGTTAGGTCACCACAAAACCACAATAATCACAGCCATTTTTTCCAGCTAAAGATAGCTTCACAAAAACCAGAATAGAGATAAAATTAATCACTAACCTTCGATTATTTTCATCAGATGACACTCATAGGACTTCATGTTACACAATACATGCATGTTTTGTTTGATTAAATTCATATTTATATCAAAAGATCTGAGTTTACATTGAGGCGACTAGATTCACTAGTGGCAAAAACATCAAGTGACTTTGCATAGCCACATCGTTTCAACAGAAATACTAAATATAGATGATAATACAAGTTATACACATGGAATTATAGATATACCTCTCCTTAATGCAACCGCTGTGTCAAATTACAAAAAAACTTTACGGAAAAAGAAACCCACGCTATAATCTGAGACGGCGCTCAAAAGTAAAACACCACAGCCGCAAAGATGGCGTCAACATAAACAAGAAAATATATGATAAATATTCCCTTACCTTTGATGATCTACATCAGAAAGCACACCAGGAATCCCAGGTCCACAATAAATGTTTGTTTTGTTCGAAAAAATCCGTTATTTATGTCCAAATACCTTCTTTTGTTAGCGCGTCTGGTTTACATATCCAAACGCTAATTCTGGTCAGCGTTATATCGGACAAAAACTTCAAAAAGTGATATTACCGGTCGAAGAAACATTTCAAACTAAGTACAGAATCAATCATTAGGATGTTTTTAACATATAGCTTCAATAAAGTTCCAACCGGAGTATTCTTTCTTGTCTTCGTGAGCAATGGAACGTAAGTGACTTCCATGAGGAAAAAGCATGATCAGAAATGGCTGCTTGATGGACACCTGACTGATTCTGCTATCATTCTCTCCCACAACATCATAGCAGTCTCATTATAATTTCTATTGATGGTTGACATCTAGTGGAACCCCTAGGCAGTGCACAATCATTCATATCTCAAGGGGATTTCATTAGGGACTCTGGTGAATACATACAAGCTCAGATTTTGATTTCAACTCAGGATTTTGCCTGCCAATATGAGTTCTGTTAATCTCACAGACATAATTCAAACAGTTTTAGAAAACTTTAGAGTGTTTTCTATCCAATACTAATAATAATATGCAAATATTAGCAACTATGACTGAGGAGCAGGCCGTTTGATATGGGCACCTTTCATCCAAGCTACTCAATACTGCCCCTTCAGCCATAAGAAGTTAAAGTGGCCAATGATTTCAAGTCTGTATGTAGGCAGCAGCCTCTATGTTAGTGATGGCTATTTAACAGTCTGATGGCCTTGAGATAGAAGCTATTTTTCAGTCTCTCGGTCCCAGCTTTGATGCACCTGTACTGACCTCGCCTTCTGGATGGTAACAGGGTGAACAGGCAGTGGCTCGGGTGGTTGTTGTCCTTGATAATCTTTTTGACCTTACTGTGTATTTGGTTTTTGGTATTTGTTTTTTTATTAGGATCCCCATTAGTTGTTGCAAAAGCAGAAGCTACTCTTCCTGGGGTCCACACAAAACAAGAAACATTACATAATACAGAACAGCAATAGACAAGAACAGCTTGTAACGGCTGTCGTCTTCCTCCTCATTTGAGGAGGAGAAGTTTGAAGGATCAGAAGACCAATGCTCAAAATACAAAAACAACAAAGTGAAAACTGAAACAGTTCTATCTGGTGCAGACACACAAAGACTGAAAACAACCACCCACCAAACCCAACAGAAAACAGGCTACCTAAATATGGTTCCCAATCAGGGACAACGATTGACAGCTGCCTCTGATTGAGAACCATATCAGGCCAAACACAGAAAACCAACACAGAAATAGAAAACATAGATTACCCACCCAACTCATGCCCTGACCAACTAAAACAAAAGACAAAACAAAGGAACTAAGGTCAGAACGTGACAGTACCCCCGCTCCCCAAGGTGCGGACTCCGGCTGCAAAACCTGAACCTATAGGGGAGGGTCTGGGTGTGCATCTGTCCGCGGTGGTGGCTCTGGCGCTGGACGTGGACCCCACTCCACCATTGTCTTTGTCCGCTTCAGTGACGTCCTTTGAGCGGCGACCCTCGCCGCCGACCTTGGCCTGGGAACCCTAATAAAGGGCCCCACTGGACTGAGGAGCGCCTCTGGACTGAGGGGCGGCTCCGGACTGACGGGCGGCTCCGGACTGAAGGGCGGCTCCTGACTGGCGGGCGGCTCTGGCGGCTCCTGATTGGCGGGCGGCTCTGGTGGCTCCTGACTGGCGGGCGGCTCTGGCGGCTCCTGACTGACGGACGGCTCTGGCGACTCAGGACAGACGGGCGGCTCTAGCGGCTCGGGACAGACGGGCGGCTCTAGCGGCTCGGGACAGACGGACGGCTCGGGACAGACGGGCGGCTCAGGCGGCGCTGGACAGACGGGCAGCTCAGGCGGCGCTGGACAGACGGGCAGCTCAGGCGGCGCTGGACAGACGGGCAGCTCAGGCGGCGCTGGACAGACGGGCAGCTCAGGCGGCGCTGGACAGACGGGCAGCTCAGGCGGCGCTGGACAGACGGAAGACTCTGGCCTGCTGAGGTGCACAGTAGGCCAGGTGCGTGGTGCCGGAACTGGTGGTACCTAGCTGGGGACACGCACCTCTGGGCGAGTGCGGGGAACAGGAACAGGGAGTACTGGACCCTGGAGACGCACTGGATGCCTGGTGCGTGGTACCGGCACTGGTGGTACCGGGCTGAGGACACGCACCTCAGGGCGAGTGCGGGGAGGAGGAACAGGGCGTACAGGGCTCTGGAGACGCACAGGAAGCCTGGTGCGTGGTGTTGGCACTGGTGGTACTGGACTGGTGCGAGGGGCTGCCACAGGTGGACTGGTGCGTGGAGAAGGCACCGGATAGACCGGACCGTGGAGGCGCACTACAGGTCTCGAGCACCGAGCCTGCCCAACCCTACCTGGCTGAATGCTCCCCGTGCGGCGAGGTGGAATAGCCCGCACTGGGCTGTGCTGGCGAACCGGGGACACCATGCGTAGGGCTGGTGCCCTGTACACCGGCCCGAGGAGACGCACTGGAGACCAGATGCGTAGAGCCGGCTTCATGGCACCTGGCTCGATGCCCACTCTAGCCCGGCCGATACGAGGTGCTGCTATGTACCGCACCGGGCTATGCCTGCCTACCGGAGACACCGTGCGCATCTCTGCATAACACGGTGCCTGCCCGGTCGCTCTCTCTCCACGGTAAGCACGGGGAGTTGGCTCAGGTCTCCTACCTGGCTTAGCCACACTTCCCGTGTGCCTCCCCCCCCAAGAAATGTTTGGGGCTGTCTCTCTGACCTCCTTAATCGCCGTCCCAACTCCATTCGCCGGTATCCCTCCTCGCACTGCTCCAGAGAATCCCAGGCGGGCTCCGGCACTCTCCTTGGGTTGATCGACCACCTCTCTATCTCATCCCATGTTGTATAGTCCAGACTTTCCTCCCAGGTCCAGGAGTCCTGCGATCGCTGCTGCTGCCCATTACCACGCTGCCTGGTCCTTTTTTGGTGGGTGGTTCTGTAACGGCTGTCGTCTTCCTCCTCGTCTGAGGAGGAGAAGTTTGAAGGATCAGAGGACCAATGCGCAGCGTGGTAATTGTTCATCTTATTTAATGGAAGTGAACAACTCAAAATGCAAAAACAACAAAGTGAAAACTGAAACAGTTCTATCTGGTGCAGACACACAAAGACTGAAAACAACCACCCACCAAACCCAACAGAAAACAGGCTACCTAAATATGGTTCCCAATCAGGGACAACGATTGACAGCTGCCTCTGAGAACCATATCAGGGCAAACACAGAAAACCAACACAGAAATAGAAAACATAGATTACCCACCCAACTCACGCCCTGACCAACTAAAACAAAAGACAAAACAAAGGAACTAAGGTCAGAACGTGACACAGCTCAAGGACAGAACTACGTCATATTTTTTAAAGGCACATGTAGCCTACATATCAATACATACACACAAACTATCTTGGTCAAATAGGGGAGAGGTGTTGCTATATGTGTTTTTTTAAACCAGGTTTGCTATTTATTTGAGCAATATGAGATGTATGGAAGTTCCATGCAATAAGTGCTCTATATAATACTCTACGCTTTCTTGAATTTGTTATGGATTTGGGGACTGTGAAAAGACCCCTGGTGGCATGTCTGATGGGGTAATTGTGTGTGTCAGAGCTGTGCGTAAGTTGACTATGCAAACAATTTGGTATTTCCAACACGTTTGTTCTAATGTTTCTTTTAAAAAGAAGTACTGATGCAGTCAGTCACTCCTCAACTCTTAGCCAAGAGAGACTGGCACGCATAGTATTTATATCAGCCCTCTGATTACAATGAAGAGCAAAATGTGCCGCTCTGTTCTGGGCCAGCTGCAGCTTAACTAGGTCTTTCCTTACAGCACTGGACCACACGACAGGACAATAATCAAGATTAGACAAAACTAGAGACTGCAGAACTTGCTTTTTGGAGTGTGGTGTCAAAAACGCAGAGCATCTCTTTATTACGGACAGACCTCTCCCCATCTTTACAACCATTGAATCTATATGTTTTGACGATGACAGTTTACAATCTAAGGTAACACCAAGTAATTTAGTCTCCACAACTTGTTCAACAGCCACACCATTCATTACCAGATTCAGCTGAAGTCTAGCACTTAAGGAATGATTTGTACCAAAACAGACTGCAACTCTTTGTTAAAGCATGTAATAGAGATGGAATGTCAGATCTCTAAAGAACACTATGATTGCATGGTATGCTTCAGCACACTATTGAAAACTGAATAGTTTGAGGCTGGGTACTTTTGGAATACATAGATTTAACTCACCAGGACCAGGGAGACAGAGAGGACACCCTGTGGCCTTGTAACAATGCAACAATGTATTAGACAGGACTGCCCCTCACCCATGTGCTGACAAGAAAATGAATCTTATGGGTCCAGTCTTGCAAAGACCATGTCAATAAACAAAACATAGTAGTGGTATAGTTCTTCAAAGAAACAATAAGAAGTAGCAAACAACAGGTTAACTGATACTTATTGTAGTCCAAAGATAACCCAAGCGTGAAGTAAAGTTTCATGCTAGAGGAGGCCTGCCCATGCTGCCAATCTTTAACCTATCCTTGGTCAATCACCTGTCAATCATGTGCTGAGAAGCTGTCATTTATTCATAGCCAGTCAGGATTAGTATGAGTGATTTATTGCTCTGAGCTGCCAGGAGGACAATGGTGTGTAAATGTAATGGTTTTTCTCTGCATTTAAATCACCTCGTAAAATCTGAAATGATATTTTGGATCATAAAAGCACTCAGATGTTACTGAGGGTTCAGGTTAGTCGTTGTACTAGCCTCAAAGTATTTTGTCCTTCTCTTCTTCCCAAAACATCTGGCCCGAGCAAACACACTCAGCCATTATCATTCATAACAGAGTACAAAAGCTTGTTCTAACCAGAGACACTCGTTTTAGCAATGTGTTTGTGAAAGAGAACACACACACACAGCACAACAAAACAGAGAAAAACACAAGCACATCAAAGGTGTATGGATTTATTTTGGTACATTGAAATTAGCGCCTCATGAATAAACCCATCAGGAGGATCACAGCAGAACAGAACAGTGAGTGACTCAGGCCTTTGTAGAGTAGGTTCCTGTGTGAGGGCTCGGGCCCATTTGAACACACCAACAACATTCAGACCACAGGTCGTATATTCATACAGCTCTCTCCCGCTTTTTCTCTATTTCACGCACAACTGCTCCCATATCCATCAGGTGCTCTGATGCTCTGTAAACCAAAGCTTTACAGGGGAGAATAATTTAACATCCTGTATGACAAAGTAATACCAAAGGAACAGGAATACCCAAGGAAAATGTCAGACGGAGAAATGAATCAGAGTAAAAAAGACTTGAATTTAGAGTCATTTTAACAGCACCCTGCTTTGCAATCTAGGCCAAGTGCATCAGCACTCATGTTCAGTAGGGCACACCATAGTAAAACTTTTTACAACATAAAACTTCAATATTTGTTTTAATTGGACAACTTCAAGTAGTAGCTCCTGGTTAGAAAATAGTGTCTCCCTACTGAACACTACTTATCCCTACTTTCTCAGTGTATCAAATGTGTGATATGTGCTTTGTGATATGAAGTTAGTGCTGTCGGTGCTGTATGTGTCTATAAATTACAATCTCATATCCACATCTTGCCTGACCTTTCAGACACAGCAGCAGAAGCAGTAGCAGCACAGATCGGCCTCGACGGAGGCAAGACTACCTGGTACACAAAGCTCTCTACCCACACCAACATCTATTCTACATGCTGCAGCGCTCAGAGCACTACACACACACACATACCAACCACACACAAATCAAACAGTCCAAACCACGCAAGTAGAATAAGACACAAAAGGAAACTACATCCCCTCCAACAGGCTGAGAGGTTAACAATGTGTACCTGTACTAAAGCTGACTGATGACAACGTGCTGTATGCGGTGAGTCAGCTAGTTCAACGCAGTACAGTAACATTGTTTCACTTTAATGGCCATAGATAAAGACACTTACAGGTAGCTACACCAAATTTCCTCAGTAAATATCCTCATGGTAGAAATGGTGAACATGGTTGAAATGGTAGCTGCCTGTGTATGCTACTATGGATAAATTAATAAGCCAAGGAGATGATTGCTAATCATTACTGTAGTGTAGTGTGTTACAGTGCATTCGGAAAGTATTCAGACCCCTTCTCTCTTTCCACATTTTGTTACGTTACGCTCCCGATTGGCGCAGCGGTCCAAGGCACTGCATCTCAGTGCAAGAGGCATCACTACAATCCCTGGTTCGAATCCAGGCTGTATTGGCCTAGCGTCGTCCGGGTTTGGCCCGGGGTAGGCCGTTATTGTAAATAAGAATTTGTTCTTAAAACTTCTTGTGAATAGGGGGGGGCGCTGTTTTCACTTTGGAAAAAATTGTGCCCAAATGAAACGGCCTCGTACTCTGTTCTAGATCATACAATATGCATATTATTATTACTATTGGATAGAAAACACTCTGAAGTTTCTAAAACTGTTTGAATTATATCTGTGAGTAAAACAGAACTCATTTGGCAGCAAACTTCCATACAGGAAGTGAAAAATCTGAAAACGAGGCTCTGTGTCAGGGCCTGCCTATTCAACTGGCTTTTATTTATGGATCTGTATGCACTTCATACGCCTTCCACTAGATGTCAACAGGCAGTAGAAGGTTGAATGGGGTGTCTAGCTTGATGTGAGGCCGAATAAGAGCTTTTGGAGTGACAGGTCCGCCCTATCGTCAGTATTCAGCTGCGCGCCGGGGAACCTCACATTGTCTTCTGAAAAGCGTTCGGTATACACGGCGAATTGCTCCGGCTCTGATTTTATTTGATACATATGAGAAAAACATCATAAAGTAGGATTTTTCAACCGAGTTTGACCAGTTTATTCAACGTTTATTGGGACTTTTGGAATTTTTTGTTCTTTGCGCCAAGAGATGATGGACACGTGCGCTCCACAATGCTAGCCAAAGTTGCTAATTCGACAGAAGAAATGGACATTCTAAAACCAAACAACGATTTATTCTGGAAATAGGACTCCTTGCACTACATTCTGATGGAAGATCAAGAAAGGTAAGAGAATATTTATGATGTTATTTCGTATTTTTGTGGTAAATGTTGGCTCCAACAAGGCGGAGAATATGTGAGCGCTGTCTCACAATACTGCATGCTGTATGTTCTACTAAAGTTATTTTTACAAATCTAACACAGCGGTTGCATTAAGAACCAGTGTATCTTTCATTTGCTGTACAACATGTATTTTTTAGTAAAGTTTATGATGAGTTCTTTGATTAGATTAGGTGACTGTCCAAAATATCTCCGGAGATTTTGGTGAATTGTTGCTACGTATTCACAATGTATAACCACGATTTGCAGCTCTAAATATGCACATTTTTGAACAAAACATACATGTATTGTATAACATGATGTTATAAGACTGTCATCTGATGAAGTTGTCCAAAGGTTAGTGATTCATTTTATCTCTATTTGTCGGTTTTGTGAAAGCTATCTTTACGGTGAATAAATGGCGTTGTGTGTTTGGCTATTGTGGTGAGCTAATAGAAATATATATTGTGTTTTCGCTGTAAAACACTTAAAAAATCGGAAATATTGGCTGGATTCACAAGATTTTTATCTTTCATTTGCTGTACACCATGTATTTTTCATAAATGTTTTATGATGAGTATTTATGTATTTCACGTTGCTCTCTGTAATTATTCTGGCTGCTTTGGTGCTATTTGTGATGGTGGCTGCAATGTAAAACCACGATTTATACCTCAAATATGCACATTTTCGAACAAAACATAAATGTATTGTATAACATGATGTTATAAGACTGTCATCTGATGAAGTTGTTCAAGGTTAGTGATTAATTTTATCTCTATTTGTGGGTTTTGTGAAAGCTACCTATGCGGTGGAAACATGGTGAAAACATGCCGTTGTGTGTTTGGCTATTGTGGTTAGCTAATATAAATACATATTGTGTTTTCGCTGTAAAACATTTTAAAAATCGGAAATGATGGCTGGATTCAATAGTAAAAAAAGTTACATATCTTGAACATTTTGTGACGATTTCAACAATGGACAATTGAAACAAATACCAAAAGATAGTTTTGGGGTGGAATTTTCCTTTAATGTGGCATCATTGTATTAATACAGTATTTGTGGTCTGAGAGCAGCTAGTGTAGTTATTCCCCCCTCCACTATGAGCACTGTGATGATGTTGTTGTTTCCAGCAGAGGATTGGATAATATCGATCAGGCCTGGGCTGGGTCCCACCGCCGGCCTGGCCAGTGGGGTGATTAGTTTCAGAGCAATGTACAGAACACACACACACACACACACACACACACACACACACACACACACACACACACACACACACACACACACACTCACACACACACACACACACACACACACACACACACACACACACACACACACACACACACACACACACACACACACACACACACACACACACACACACAGAGATAAAAGCATTCATAAACACAGACTCAGCTACTTCCTCTAATTAATGCCAAGAGAGAGCAAGAGCCCATTAATCAAATTCTACTTGTGTGATAAGAAAATGTTGTCATAGTTTATAAAGCCAACGCTTTGTTGGTTCCAGCAACAGGGGCAAGTGGTGTTTGTAAATAAATGTTTTGACTGGTCCAACCTCTGTGATTCATGGCTCAGAATACTGTCTTACTACTTATCCCATATCTAGCCTACTATTTATCCTGCCCATATCAAACACGCAAACCCCAGCCTAAACTCAATCTCTCTCTATGACCCTCACCAGCCAAATCCACAGTCCCAGTCCTAATCTCTATCTCCTCTCACCAGAAACAACCAAGCCCAACCCTACCCAACCAAACCAAACCAAGCCCAAACCAACCTAGCCCCAGTAGTACCAGCCCAAGCCCTGAGGAGACTCACCATCTAGCTCCTCCACAGAGATGCTGGCCAGCTGGTCACTGTCGTTGTCCTCAGACAGAGAGTGACTCAGGTAGTTCCCCTTGTACAGCAGTCCTGCCGTCACATGGTGGAATGGCATCTTGTCCCTGTGAGAGAGAGAAAGGGTGGGCTGATTAGTTTAGGATCAGTGAGATCTGAACATGACAGAGAGAGAGAGAGCAATCAGGGGAGTGATTGAAAAAGCTTCTTCCACTTTCTCCAACGCACAAGTGGTTATCTCCACCCTGCTACCACGAAAATACTTTCACCCTGCCACCATACAGCGGGTGAATGCAACCATTTCGCGAGACTGTGTCTCAAAACCTAATGTATACCCGGCCCACCACTCCACCCTGCCTTTACAACCAGGTCCACCTCTACAAGGCAGCAATCTCAGCTTTTGCCAGGACCCTGAAGGACGTCACCATCAACCGTAGCCCCAGCACCTCACACAGGAGCAACAGGGCAATGTACACCCCGCCCAGACCAACGAGACACCCTCCCAGACCTGCAAGACCCCTCCTGAAGGCCCTGCATCGAGAGAACCCACACCAAGAGGACCTACACCCAGACCACAGCATCACCAGCCGCACCCCAAACAGCTAAGACCACCCCAAGCAACCCTGGCCACAGCCTATATAGCCCCCCCCCCCATTTCAGACCTAGGCCCCTTCTGCCCACCCCATGCCGCCCGTCCCTGTGGCAAGGATCTCAACATGACAGCAGGACATATGCCCAAGCCATGAGAAGAGCAACAGGCCTAACCCCCACTATTACACCTGCCCAAGCCACATCCTGCAACCTAAGAGGTATGTATCAGATGTTCAACATGCTCTGCTCACACCTACTTTGATGGTCCGAGCCTAAACCACACAAAAACAACACTAGACACTATGGAACACAAAGCTTTTACTATCACATCCTGGAATATACAAGGTCTGAGGTCATCTTCCTTTGGCCTAAAGAGCAGGAACCCAGACATTGTCATCCTATAAGAAACACGGTATAAAGGAGACGGACCCACTGGGTTAGGTTACAGAGAGCTGGTAGTCCCATCCACCAAACTACCAGGTGTGAAACAGGGAAGAGACGCAGGGGGTATGCTAATTTGGTATAGAGCAGACCTAACCCACTCTGTTGAATTAGTCAAAACAGGAACATTTTGCATCTGGCTTGAAATTAATAAGGATATTATCTCAACAGAGAAAAAATTCCTCGTGTGCTACCTATGTCCCCCCAATAAAATCCCCATACTTTAACGATGACAGCTTCTCCATCCTAGAGGGGGAGATCAACAATTTCCAGACTCAGGGAAATGTACTAGTCTAAATACCAGAACTGGACAATAACCGGACACCCTCAGCACATAGGGGGACAAACACCTACCTGGAGGTGACAGCATTCCCGCCCCCATATGCCCCCATAGAGACAACTATGACCAACAAAATGGGTCACAGCTCCTGCAGCTCTGTCGGACGCTGGGTATGTACATAGTCAATGGTAGGCTTCGAGGGGACTCCTTTGGGAGGTACACCTATAGCCCATCTCTTGGCAGTAGTACTGTAGACTACTTTATCACTGACCTCAACCCAGTCTCTTAGGGGACTGACTGTGAACGCTCTATCAGATCACAGCAAAATCACACTCTAAATAAACAGAGCTATGCTCAATCATGAGGCATCAAAGCCAAAGAAAATAAATAATATTAAGAAATGCTGTAGATGGAAGGAAATTAGTGTGGTAATCTACCAAAAAACTATTAGGCAACAAGAAATGAAATCCCTTCTAGACAATTCCCTGATAAAAAGGGTTTCACTGTAAAAATGAAGGTGTAAACTTGGCAGTAGAAAACCTAAACAGTATATTTGACATCTCAGCTTCCCTATCAAATCAAAAAATGTCAAGCAGACAACCTAAGAAAATTAACAACTTTGACAAATGGATTGATGAAGAATGCAAAAACCTAAGAAAGAAATTGAGAAACCTATCCAACCAAAAACATAGAGATCCAGAAACACCTGAGCCTACGCCTTCACTATGGTGAATCACTAAAACAATACTAAAATACACTACGGAAAAAGAAGGAACAGCACGCCAAAAATCAGCTCAATGTAATTGAAGAATCCATAGAATCTAAACACTTCGGGGAAAATTTGAAAACTCAAAACAAACAACAACATGAAGAGTTATCTATCCAAAACAGAGATGTATGGATAAACCACTTCTCCAATCTTTTTGGCTCTATAACAAAGAACAAACAGCAAAATAATATACATGATCAAATACAAATCTTAGAATCAACTTTTTAAGGACTACCAGAACCTACTGTATTCTCCAATTACATTGAATGAACTACAGGACAAAATACAAACCCTCCAACCCAAAAAGACCTGTGGGGTTGATGGTATCAATGATAAAATATACAGACCACAAATTCCAATTGGCTATACTTAAACTCTTTAACATCATCCTCAGCTCTGGCATCTTCCCCAATATTTGGAACCAAGGACTGATCACCCCAAGACAAATTTGACCACAATAACTACCGGGGGATATGCATCAACAGCAACCTTGGGAAAATCCTCTGCATTATCATTAACAGCAGACTCATACATTTCCTCAGCAAAAACAATGTACTGAGCAAATGTCAAATTGTCTTTTTACCAAATTACTGTACGACAGACCACGTATTTACCCTGCACACCCTAATTGACAAACAAACAAACCAAAACAAAGGCAAACAAAGACATGCTTTGTTGATTTAAAAAAAGCTTTCGTCTCAATTTGGCTTGAGGGTCTGCTTCACAAATTGATGGAAAGTGGTGTTGGGGGAAAAACATACGACATTATAAAATCCATGTACACAAACAACAAGTTTGCAGTTAAAATGGGCAAAAAACACACATTTCTTTCCACAGGGCCAGGGGGTTGAGAGAGGGATGCAGCTTAAGCCCCACCCTCTTCAACATATATATCAATGAATTGGCAAGGACACTAGAACAGTCTGCAGCACCCTACTAAAATCTGAAGTCAAATGTCTACTTTTTGCTGATGATCTGGTGCTTCTGTCCCCTACCAAGGAGGGCCTACAGCAGCACCTAGATCTTCTGCACAGATCTTCTGCACATACCTGAGCCCTGACAGTAAATCTCAGTAAGACAAAAGTAATGGTTTATATTATTAGTTACTATGCTGTTGCTAAGCAGTAATGTATTACGGCAGTGTTATGTTACTACACCTAAAAGAAAATGCACACGTGCACTTGTAACATTTTTCGTCGTCTGAAGAAGAGTAGTCGGACCAAAGCGCAGCGTGGTAAGTGTTCATGCTTTTTTATTAGAACAGAACACTATAACAAAATAACAAGAGAATAAATGAAACCGAAACAGTCCTGTAAGGTGCAAAATACTAAACAGAAAATAACTACCCACAAAAACCATGTGGGAAAAAGCTACCTAAGTATGGTTCCCAATCAGAGACAACGATAGACAGCTGTCCCTGATTGAGAACCATACCCGGCCAAAACAAAGAAATACAAAACATAGAAAAAAGAACATAGAATGCCCACCCAAATCACACCCTGACCAAACCAAAATAGAGACATAAAAAGCTCTCTACGGTCAGGGCGTGACAGCACTATTGGGCCGGGGCTGTATAGCACGAGAGGTTTTGACTAAGCGAAACAAACTGTACTCCCGTCTCCTGCCTGGTCATTTCTCCACAACACAAATTCTACACCCACCTAAAAGGAAGCGATTCTCAAACCTTTCATGACATAGCTATCACCTACAGAGAAATTAACCTGGAGAAGAGCCCCCTAAGCGAGTGTCACGACTTCCGCCGAAGTTGGCTCCCCTGCCTGTTCGGGCGGTGCTCGGCGGTCGTCGTCACCGTCCTACTAGCCGCCACCAATCCTTTTTTCGTTTGTCTGTTTTGTCTAATTAGTTTCACCTGTGTGTCTGTTGTTTGGTTTAATGAGCTTCCCTATTTTTAGTAGGTGGACCCGCCCTTGTTTTGTGCGGGATTGTCTTTATGTTACGTGTGTGCGTTTTAGGTAGAGGTTGTTTTATTTTCTATTTACTTGGCACCCTGTGTTTTTGGGTTGTCACGTTGTTGTCTGCGCCCTGTATGTTTGGGCTTATCATTTTGTGTGCCGAAGTAAAAAGCACTTTTCCCCAGCGGAACTCTCTGCGTCTGATTCCTTCATCCACCTAGTCCCGCGTGACAGCGAGCTGGTCCTGGGGCTCTGTTCACAAACACAAACATACCCCACAGAGACCCAGGACAATTAGACCCAACCAAATCATGAGAGAGAAAAAAAATACTTGACACATTCGAAAGAAATTACAAAAGAACTGTGCAAACTAGAATGCTATTTGGGCCTAAACAGAGAGTACAGTGGTATAATACCTGACCACTGTGACTGACCCAAAATTAAGGAAATCTTTGACTATGTATAGACTCAGTTAGCATAACCTTGCTATTGAGAAAGTCCGCCGAAGGCAGATCTAGCTCTCAAGAGAATAAAGGTTATGTGCACACTATCCACAAAATGAGGTGGACACTGAACTGCACTTCCTAACCTCCTGCCAAATGTATGACCATATTAGAGACACATATTTCCCCCAGATTACACAGACCCACAAAGAATTCGAAAACAAATCCAATTTTAATAAACTCCCATATCTATTGGGTGAAATACCACAGTGTGCCATCACAGCATCAAGATCTGTGGCCTGTTGCCACAAGAAAAGGGCAACCAGTGAAGAACAAACACCATTGTAAATGCAACCTATATTTATGTTTATTTATATTCCCTTTTGTACTTTAACTATTTGCACATCATTACAACACTGTATATAGACATAATGACATTTGAAATGTCTTTATTCTTTTGGAACTTTTGTGAGAGTAATGTTAACTGTACATTTTTTATTGTTTATTATCTATTTCACTTGCTTTGTCAATGTAAACATATGTTTCCCTTGCCAATAAAGCCCCTTAAATGAGAGAGAGAGAGAGAGAGAGAGAGAGAGAGAGAGAGAGAGAGAGAGAGAGAGAGAGAGAGAGAGAGAGAGAGAGAGAGAGAGAGAGAGGAGAGAGAGAGAGAGAGAGAGAGGAGAGAGAGAAGAGAGAGAGAAGAGAGAGAGAAGAGAGAGAGAAGAGAGAGAGAAGAGAGTAGAGAGTAGAGAGAAGAGAGAAGAGAGAGTAGAGAGAAGAGAGGGAGGAGAGAAGAGAGAGAGGAGAGAGAGAGAGAGAGAGAGAGAGAGAGAGAGAGAGAGAGAGAGAGAGAGAGAGAGAGAGAGAGAGAGAGAGAGAGAGAGAGATCTAATTTTATGTGTCACATGCTTTGTAAAACAACAGGTGTAAACTAACCGTTCAGAGAAAAATAGAAAAATAATTGACAAAAGAATAACACAATGAATAAATATACAAAGAGTAACTTGGGTAATTGATATGTACATACAGGTAGGGACTAGGCGACATGATCAACAGAAGCAGCAGCGTATGTGATGACAAAAAAAAGGGTCAATGCCGATAGTCCGGGTAGCTATTTCGTTAACTACACCGAACAAAAATATAAACACAACATGCAACAATTTCAAAGATTTTACTGAGTTAAAACAAGGAATCAGGAATCAGTCCATTTAAATTAATTAGGCCCTAATCTATGGATTTAAAATGACCGGGAATAAAGATTTGCATTTGTTGGTCACAGACACCTTAAAAAAAGTTACGGGTTTGGATCAGAAAACCAGGCATTACCTGGTGTGACCACCATTGCTGGATATTGACTGGAACGGGAATATGCTGTCGTACACGTTGATCCAGAGCATCCCAAACATGCTCGATGGGTGACATGTCGGGTGAGTATGCAGGCCATGGAAGAATGGGGACATTTTCAGCTTCCAGGAATTGTGTACAGATCCTTGCGACATAGGGCTTATGCTGAAATATGAGGTGATAGCGCCAGATGAATAGCACGACAACAGGAAAATTCCCTTCGATAAAATGCAATTGTGTTCATAGTCCGCAGCTTATGCCTGCTCATACCATAACCACAACACCATCATGGGTCATTCTGTTCACAACGTTGACATCAGCAAACCGCTCGCCCACACGACACCATACACACATGGTCTGCGGTTGTGAGGCCAGTTGGGTGTACTGCCAATTGCACGCTCCCTCAAAATTTGAGACATCTGTGGCATTGTGTTGTGTGACAAAACTGCACATTTTAGAGTGGCCTTTTTAATGTCCCCAGCACAAGGAGCACCTGTGTAATGTTCATGCTGTTTAATCAGTTTATTGATATGCCACACCTGTCAGGTGGATGGATTATCTTGGCAAAGGAGAAATGCTCACCAACAGGGAAGTAAACAAATGTGTGCAAAAAATTCGAGATAAATAAGATTTTGTGCGTATGGAAAATTTTGGAATCTTTTATTTCAGCTCATGAAATATGGGACCAACACTTTGCATGCTGCGTTTATAATTTTGTTCAGTATATTTAACCAACTATTTAGCAGTGTTATGGCTTTGGGTAGAAGCTGTTCAGGGTCCTGTTGGTTCCAGACTTCGTTCATCGGTGCCGCTTGCAGTGTGGTAGCAGAGAGAACAGTCTATGACTTTGGTGGCTGGAGTCTTTGTCAATTTTTGGGGCCTTCCTCTTACAACGCATGGTATGGAGGTCCTGGATGGCAAGGAGATTGGCCCCTGTGATGTACTGGACCGTACGCACTACCCTCTGTAACGGCTTACAGTCAGATACCAAGCAGTTGCCATACCAAGCGGTGATGCAGCCAGTCAAGATGCTAATGGTGCAGCTGTAGACATTTTTGAGGATCTGAGAGCCCATGACAAATATTTTCAGCCTCTTGAGGGGGAAAAGGTGTTGTCGTTCCTTCTTCACTACTGTGTTGGTGTGTTTGGACCATGATAATTCCTTAGTGATGTGGACACTGAGGAACTTGAAGCTCTTGACCCGCTCCACTACAGCCCTTTCGATGTGGATGGGGGCGTGCTCAGCTCTCCGTTTCCTGTAGTCCACGATCAGCTCCTTCGTCTTGCACCCCTGAGGGGCCCCCGTGTTGAGATAGAGAGTGAAGAACAAAAGAGAGAGAGGAAAGAAAGGAAATGAGAGAGAGAGAGGAAAAGAGACTAGAGCTCCTGTCTGTCTGCCCGAGTGCCCAAACAACAAGCTGTAACACAAACATGGCTGACCTCTATCATTAGCCTGCAGTACATGGTGCTGAACGTGATGGAGAGGGAACACTGGCACTGCCAGTTCATCTGAATAGCAGTAATTATAGCAGGTTAGGGGGAGTGAGGGCTGGAGTTACTGAGGCTTCTCTGAGCCTGCACCGTCTACATCAGATAGTCTGTGAGCTTAGAGACTCAGAGTTCTATATGCTGCTGCTCACACAAGCCTACCGATGGTCTTCAACAGTGAGTTAGTGGGATATGTTACTCTTTGAAAACGAATGGGGAAATGACATGAGCATGAGACCCTTACATAATCCTTACATAATGTTACAGTATGTCCACACAGTAATTATGCACATTTGGAATACCTTTATAATAGAAAGATAAACAACATGCTGAGTCAAAAGTTGACCCTTACTTGGAAACTGAGATCTACCTTGAGTTATCTTTTTCCCACGTGATATAATCAAAAAACACAATACAAAACAAACGAACAGAAAATTACGATATTCAGATCCCAAAGTAGTAGTTACACTCTCCCACTTGGTCGCAGGTTCAGGAATGGCTGAAGAATTGCAACATTTACCTGGAGCTAACTCTGCAAATAGCACTGCTGGTTGACTTGAAAAACCATAGTAAGTCGATCAATAATATAATAATAATCTTAGCAAAAATGTTTATCTTCAATTTACAATCTGTAGAAACTATGAGAATAGAAAGATTCAGAACTTTTGTGAAACATCACAGCACAATTGAAAAAATATATGGCAATTAGAAATCAAAACTGGATGGTTTTCAGAGATAGATGGGAGGTGTTGAGGGTAGCTAACAAAAAAAACAAAAAAAAGATTACTAATGTAAAATATACTGTGTCTGTAAAAATGTTATATACTGAACAAGAATATAAATGCAACATGCAACAGTTTCAATGATTTTACTGAGTTACAGTTCATATAAGGAAATCAGTCAATTTAAATAAATTCATTAGGCCCTAATCTATGGATTTCACATGACTGGGCAGGGGTGCAGCGACCCACTTGGGAGAAAGGCCCACCCACTGGGGAATCAGAATGAGTTTTCCCCACAAAAGGGCTTTATTACAGACATAAACACTCCTCAGTTTCATCAACTGTCCAGGAGGCTGATCTCAGACGATCCCGCAGGTGAAAAAGGCGAATGTGGAGGTCGTGGGCTGGCGTGGTTACACGTGGTCTGCGGTTGTGAGGCCAGTTGGACGTACTTCCTAATTCTCTAAAATTATGTTAGAGGCTTATGGTAGAGAAATTAACATTAAATGATCTGGCAACAGCTCTGGTTGACATTCCTGCAGTCAGCATGCCAATTGCACGCTCTCTCAAAACTTGAGACATCTGCATTGTGTTGTGTGACAAAACTGCACATTTTAGAGTGGCCTTTTACTGTCTCCAGCACAAGGTACACCTGTGTAATGATCATGCTGTTTAATCAGCTTCTTGATATTTCACACCTGTCAGGTGAATGGATTATTTTGGCAAAGGCGAAATGCTCACGAACGGGGATGTAAACAAATCTGTGCACAAAATTTGAGAGAAATAAGCTTTTTGTGCATATGGAACATTTCTGGGATCTTTTATTTCAGCTCATGAAACATGGGACTACACTTTACATGCTGCGTTTATATTTTTGTTCAGTATAGTATGTATAAACTGGAAATGGAAGCCTAAGTATTGTTGTCCATTAGTTTTCTTCAATTAGCGGAGGGTTGGTAGGATTAGGGGAAAATAATAAAGAAGGAAAATATATTTAATAATAAAATACAGTATATATTTAAAATAATATATATTTACAAAAAATATATATATGGGGGATTGGAAATGGTGCAGACAACTACATTGATAGAAGCCACAATCTTTGCACTTTGAGATATCAGCTGATGTAAGAAGGGCTTTATAAATAAATTTGATCTGATTTGAATCTATCTGCAATAATAATGCTGAAATACTCCCCCATAAAAAAAGTAATAATAAATCATCTCTCCCACTGTGATGCTAGCATAACAAGGGGGTGTGTTTTCCTATTCATTATTGAATAAATCGAAGCCCAGGGGTATCACAGAACAGAAAATAAAAACAGGGAGCGAGAGAGAGCGCAGGGGATTTGGGCGCAAGCACTTCCTTGCTCTAATTGGCTTCTGTTTTGATTAGACACTGAGAGGAGGATGGGGGGACGCCTCTTGAAACTGAATGAGGAGTTGAAAGAAAAAGAAAGAGGCTATGTGTGATATAAACATTTTAAAATCCACTGTACCACTCAGAACCATGTAGCTCATAGGCCAAAGGGTAAGGTGGGCTACACTTTCTCAGCTGAACACTCTCCCAACCAACACTCTCAATTGAGGGACATTTGTCATGGTTTGGTTTGCAACCACTCTCCAGCTGAGCAATGTGTGACATGCTCTGTATGGTTTCCAGCTTGAGAGCCATCCACCCCACTTAAACGTATAGCTACCTCCTACATCTATACCTTACTTCCCTAACCACACAGTCACCTCATTTTCTCTACGTCCTGGGTTCAGATACGTATGACAGTACAAGCAGTGTTGTTGCACTCATTGGAACGAACAAGGCCCTATAATTGCAATAGCTATGCTCGTCATACCAGCACCTTAATGGAACACACATCCCCCCTCAGAATGTAAAGTTGAGGTAAGGATCTGGAACTCAAAGCTTAGACTGATAAGTCTCGATCCATTTCTATATCACTTCGGTATGTGTTATTGATCACTTCCTCTGTTAAAAATGTTGACAACAACAAAAACACACTGGGAGTGACTCGTAAAACTTCACAGCCACTTAAATGTACCATCAACTTTTGGGGAACTCATTTGAGGATTCAGAGATGCATGCATCACACTCAGGGTGGTAAGAAGACATATGAAATTGAACAGATGAGTCTCTTCATTCAGAGTTTGGTACACAGTATTTACAGGTGGTGACTCCACAACTCTGTTGTGGTTAGAGTTTGATGGTCAACTATTTGTGTTGGCAGTTGGCAATCCACTGGAAGGTACACTTATGTGAGACAAAATACTACATCATTTGAGGAAATGTACAGTACAGCTACAGGTAATGTAATCATGCAACCTAATCCTGTTCGTCCCCATTGGCACCATAGATATGTAGAAGTCCAACAGAGACCTGTGATTAAAAAGTGATTCAGACTCATCTTGTTTGTCAGCGAACGTGAAAGTGAGTGTACCGTTGACTGTGCCAAGAGATTGCTTTTTGTGAGCTTTCAAGGTTGTTCCAATTGGCTTTCTTTGTTTCTTAATTCATCCATCAAAGAATAAACAACATTCATCTGTCACTGCTAATATAATCATTAGTCTGGTCTATTTTCCTGTAATTCAATATCAAGGCTAACTTATCTGTCTTGTGGCAGTATTTTTCTGAGAATGTAACATATTACTGCACTCTCATCACTGAAATAATGCTGTACCCCATATAAACAGTATTGATAAACTGATTGTCATTTTTAACAAGTTATCGTAGGAGTATTCAGTGCCACATTGTGTGCTAGTTTTAATTTATCTTGGGGACCTAATATCATTACAATAAGCTCACTTTGGTGTTTATATATATTGTATCTCCATGGTCCTACTATACATAAGGATTTGTCTCACGTTTCTGACACTTTAACTTCTACAACAGCTACTCTGTGTAACAGCCTTATGTAAGCCAGAGCTTTGCAGCAGATATGGAGTAGAATACAGAGCAGGGAGAGAATAACCAGACAGGTCCTTTCTACTTTGGGGGTCTTCTACAGACCCAGGTGTAGGTTATTGATTCTCTTCCCACAACCCCTGTATCTCTGCATGTGGAGCACCGTGAGTCTGGCAAGTGAGAGTATAGGTTAGTAAACCTATGACCATGGATAAAATGACCATGGATAGAACAGAACTACATGTAACTGAAACAAGATGTATGTTTAATTCCAGAGACAGCACAGAATTGGGCCAACGAAACCATCCGCTACTGTACTGTATACAGTTGAAGTCGGAAGTTCACATACACCTTAGCCAAACACATTTAAACTCAGTTTTTCACAATTCCTGACATTTAATCCTAGTAAAAATTCCCCGTCTTAGGTCAGTTAGGATCACCACTTTATTTTAAGAATATGAAATGTCAGAATAATTGTAGGGAGAATTATTTATTTCAACTTTTATTTCTTTCATCACATTCCCAGTGGGTCAGAAGTATACATTCACTCAATTAGTATTTGGTAGCATTGCCTTTAAATTGTTTAACTTGGGTCAAATGTTTCGGGTAGCCTTCCACAAGCTTCCCACAATAAGTTGGGTGACTTTTGGCCCATTCCTCCTGACAGAGCTGGTGTAACTGAGTCAGTTCTGCCCACACATTTTCTATGGGATTGAGGTCAGGGATTTGTGATGGCCACTCCAATACCTTGACTTTGTTGTCCTTAAGCCATTTTGCCACAACTTTGGAAGTATGCTTGGCGTCATTGTCCATTTGGAAGACCCATTTGAGACCAAGCTTTAACTTCCTGACTGATGTCTTGAGATGTTGCTTCAATACATCCACATACTTTTCCACCCTCATGATGCCATCTATTTTGTGAAGTGCACCAGTCCCTCCTGCAGCAAAGCACCCCCACAACATGATGCTGCCAACCCCGTGCTTCACGGTTGGGATGGTGTTCTTCGGCTTGCAAGCCTCCCCCTTTTTCCTCCTAACATAACGATGGTCATTATGGCCAAACAGTTCTATTTTTGTTTCATCAGACCAGAGGACATTTCTCCAAAAAGTACGATCTTTGTCCCCATGTGCAGTTGCAAACCATAGTCTGGCTTTTTTATGGCGGTTTTGGAGCAGTGGCTTCTTCCTTGCTGAGCGGCCTTTCAGGTTATGAAGATATAGGACTCGTTTTACTGTGGATATAGATACTTTTGTACCTGTTTCCTTCTCCATCTTCACAAGGTCCTTTGCTGTTGTTCTGGGATTGATTTGCACTTTTCGCACCGAAGTACGTTCATCTCTAGGAGACAGAACGCGTCTCCTTCCTGAACGGTATGACGGCTGCGTGGTCCCATGGTGTTTATACTTGCGTACTATTGTTTGTACAGATGAACAGGGTACCTTCATGGTGTTTGGAAATTGCTCCCAAGGATGAACCAGACTTGTGGAGGACTACAATTTTTCTTCTGAGGTCTTGGCTGATTTCTTTTGATTTTCCCATGATGTCAAGCAAAGAGGCACTGAGTTTGAAGGTAGGCCTTGCAATACATCCACAGGTACACCTCCAATTGACTCAAATGATGTCAATTAGCCTATCAGAAGCTTTTAAAGCCATGAATTTTCCAAGCTGTTTAAAGGCACAGTCAACTTAGTGTATGTAAACTTCTGACCCACTAGAATTGTGATACAGTGAATTATAAGTGAAATAATCTGTCTGTAAACAATTGTTGGAAAAATGACTTGTGTCATGCACAAAGTTATGTCCTAACCTTCTTGCCAAAACTGTAGTTTGTTGACAAGAAATTTGTGGAGTGGTTGGAAAACGAGTTTTAATGACTCCAACATAAGTGTATGTAAACTTCCGACTTCAACTGTACATAGTTCAAACAGCAGGACAGTGCTGGGCTAACTAAACCATCCGCTACTATACTGTATACATAGTTCAAACAGCAGGACAGTGCTGGGCTAACTAAACCATCCGCTACTATACTGTATACATAGTTCAAACAGCAGGACAGAGTTGAACAAACATCAGTGAGAGACAGAGTACACACACACACACACACACACACACACACACACACACACACACACACACACACACACACACACACACACACACACACACACACACACACACACACACACACACACACACACACACAGAGTTGGCTCCAGACCCTGCAGTAGACCGACCAGAAGTGGCAACAAATCCCACTCTAGAAAAGTATCTATTGTCTTTTCATTATTTAGTGATTCAAATGCATAATGTTACCCCCCATTAGTTAAAATATAGGCGTACAATACAGAAAGCAGAGGTGGTCTGGATTTCACTCTGGGATTTACAGCCTAATAAAATAGGCAGTAGAAATGCCTCATATTGAGATATAATCATTAGATCAAGCATCAATATTTCAGAGTGTTGTAGGCTAGACGCTCAGTATGCAAACTTTTGCCTCTAACACTGGAAGCATGCCTGTATATTCTCTATGACAGATGTTTTTTTTTACAGAGGTCTTCAAAAGATGTCACATTTAATTTGCATTAATAATAGACCGTAAAACAGAGACGCAGCCAGCCAGTCTGTAATGTATACCAATACATCATAGCCCAAACAGAGCACTAAACTTGCAATTGGCTAGTCTGTTAAATCGGGAGGGAAATCAAGACAGTGTACAGCACTATGTGTAGTAAACATTGCATAGCGACAATTCCTTTTACAGTAGCCAAAACAACACCTAACTGTAATGGTTCTGTGAAACCGAATACAATGTCCTGTACATAATGATTTATCATATACCCATTACTAATGGCAAACTCATTACTAATGGTGAGCTTTAAAACCAACCTGTGAGAGACAGCGAGAGAGAGAAGCTACATTCCACCTGCTTGGAATATTATGCATCAGGCCCCACTGCATCATCAGACCACAAATGATACTGTATATTACAGCTTGCCCTCAGGGAGTGGGTCAGAAGGCTATGCAGATATCTGTGGGGGAGAGGTGGAGGCAAGGTATGACCATTAGCCTGCCACCTACAGGGGTACGTAGCCTCAGTCCTAAGGGAGTGCTGGAAGGCATGACTAATCAACCTGTTGTCTCACTTAGGATTGTGCCTGTGTCCAGAGGCTAGTCATGACACCAATGTCTTGAGGCATACAGAGGGGAGCAAGGCATGACCAATCAACCTGCTGTGTCAGTGAAGGCCAAGCCTGTGTGTGTGTCCTGTCCCAAGGAATGACTAATCTACCTGCTGCTCAACAAAATATGAAATCCATGTCCTGAAGGCAAGGCAGAGCAAGGCATGGCGAATCAACCTGCTGCTAAAGGACCAACGCTGTGTGTCCAGACTCCAGAGGGTAGGCGTGACTAATCAAACTGCAGGCTGACTGCAGGCCGCAGCAGTGTTATGCATTGGCCTTGTCTGTGATGCCCGGGGAGACCTGATGGCCAGTCCTCACTTCCAACGCCACAGCACGCACGCACGCACGCACGCACACACACAAAGTACATTTTATGATGGCGTTAGACAACGTAACGTATGGTGTTAAGATACTCAGAATTGGATCAGAACAACAAAATTATCATAGGGCCACACGAAACAAAATTCACACAAAAGTTATGGAAGATGCAATTCATGTGCAAAATCTTATCAAAATTAAGTTGATTCACACATACACTACCATTCAAAAGCTTGGGGTCACTTAGAAATGTCCTTGTTTTTTAAAGAAAAGCAAAAAAAAATTGTCCATGAACATAACATCAAATTGATCAGAAATACAGTGTAGACATTGTTAATGTTGTAAATGACTATTGTAGCTGGAAACGGCTGATTTGTATGGAATATCTACATAAGCGTACAGAGGCCCATTATCAGCAACCATCACTCCTGTGTTCCAATTGTACGTTGTGTTAGCTAATCCAAGTTTATCATTTTAAAAGGCTAATTGATCATTAAAAACCCTTTTGCAATTATGTTAGCACAGATGAAAACTGTTGTTCTAAATAAAGAAGTAATACAACTTGCCTTCTTTAAACTATTTGAGTATATGGAGCATTAGCATTTGTGGGTTCGATTACAGGCTCAAAATTGCCAGAAACAAAGAACTTTCTTCTGAAACTCGTCAGTCTATTCTTGTTCTGAGAAATGAAGGCTATTCCATGCGAGAAATTGCCAAGAAACTGGAGATCTTGTACAACGCTGTGTACTACTCCCTTCACAAAACAGCGCAAACTGTCTCTAACCAGAATAGAAAGTGGAGTGGGAGGCCCCGGTGCACAACTGAGCAAGAGGACAAGTACATTAGAGTGTCTAGTTTGAGAAACAAACGCCTCACAAGTCCTCAACTGGCAGCTTCATTAAATGGTACCCGCAAAACACCAGTCTCAATGTCAAAAGTGAAGAGGCGACTCCGGGATGCTGGTCTTCTAGGCAAAGTTCCTCTGTCCAGTGTCTGTGTTCTTTTGCCCATCTAAATCATTTATTTTTATTGGCCAGTCTGAGATTTGCAAAGAAAAAGCCATCTCTGCCTAGAAGGCCAGCGTCCGGAGTCGCCTCTTCACTGTTGACAATGAGAGTTTCAGAAGAAAGTTATTTGTTTCTGGCCATTTGAGCCTGTAATCGAACCCACAAATGCTAATGCTCCAGATACTCAACTAGTCTTAAGATGGCAAGTTTTAATGCTTCTTTAATCAGAACAACAGTTTTCAGCTGTGCTAACATAATTGCAAAAGGGTTTTCTAATGATCAATTAGCCTTTTTAAATGATAAACTTGGATTAGGTAACACAACGTACCACAGGAACACAGGAGTGATGGTTGCTGATAATGGGCCTCTGTACGTCGATGTAGATATTCCATTAAAAAATCTGCTGTTTTCAGCTACAATAGTCATTTCCAACATTAACAATGTCTACACTTTATTTCTGATCAATTTTATGTTATTTTAATATCTTTAAAAATATCTTTCTTTAAAGAACAAGGACATTTCTAAGTGACCCCAAACTTTTGAACGGTAGTGCATACTTTAAGTTACAGTGCAGAAGCAGGTACACAGCACAATGCAAGACATCCAACAGCCAAGATCGGAACTGTTATACTGTATAGTTAAGCTGGTGCTGAATATTCATCCTGTAGTTCATATTCATAGCTCCTTCTGCTCCACAGAGGGCTAAAAACACCCTCATCACACTGCTTTAAAACATCTCTAGTTATGAAAACCCTTCACCGGTTTGTACAGCGTACATAGCCAAAAAAAGGAATGGTGATAATGTTGATCTATCCTACACACACAGTAAACAATGATACTGTAGAAATATAAATTAAGATTGAGGATTGACACCCGCCAATGTGGCCATGGCTGACAGTTGATATCAGATCATAACCTGTCCATGCTTATTGACAACACAATTTACTCCCTCCGCAGTCTCTAAGAGAAGAGCCGTGTCAACACATAACTAAACCCAGAGCCTACATATACCTCCTTTACCATGACTAGTCTGGTGTAAATAAATACAGTATACAGTATAAAGCTTTAGTAGCTAAAGCCTTTAGCCAACTACTGAAGGTAAGGTGCAGCAGAGTGACAACAGCAGTACCTCTGCTGCATTTCCTCCAGTGGAGAAGTCTAAATGGCACAATGACATGATACATTTCCTCATGATGCCTTATGCAAAGTGTATTACACCTTTGGGTCTTTACACCTCAAAAAGCACAAGAAAGAGGATTTCGACACCCACCATCTCAGATTTTGACAATTTCTTTGGATCCTGATGTCTTACCCATTGTTAGAAAAAAGCTTGGTCCAAAGTGGATGTTAGGTACAATAATTACTGAATATTATATGAATCCTATAAATTAAAATGGCCATTTTGGGTGTGACCAATTAGCTTAATATCGCAGAGATCAAATTATTTTCCAGAATGCTTATCTTCTCTGTTTTTATCTACAGTACCGATTTCAGAACAATCTGAAAAGGTGGGTGTCATGGCTTGCTGAAATGACATTGAACGACTCCATTGAGTCATCATCTGCCATGAGCTTTATGGCTTTAATCTGAACTTTAAAAATCTTTCAATACAGCCATTAAATACTAGCCGCAAAAGGACAGACAATAAACTATGATTGAAGACAACTGATGTTAAAGTATACCACCAATATTGATTACAACTCTGGTATTATATATTCAAGTGACAAAGGAAAGATAACAAAATAAATATTCTGCAACTATAGTATACTGTGTGAAAAGCCAACAAGACAATTCCTAGTCCCACACAGCTCAGTTTACTACACAGGTTATACGTGTATGTGAGCAGAAGGTTGTTGGAGATCCCAGTTTCCCAGTCCCTGCTGTTCTTTTGCTTACCCATACTGATCCCCATACTCTGTGGTGGGGTACAGATGCAGTGCAACAGGCTCCTTCACCGAGCTCTCCATCAGGTCTCTGGGGGTAGGGGTTCCTGAGCCCGGTAACTCTCCCTCTCCTTCTCCTCCTACCTCAGGTACAGGCTCCTCTGTCCAACCCAGAGGCTCCTGCTCTGTCATCTCCTCCTCCATCGGACGGCTCCGCAGGCAGAGATTCCTAGTCCTAAACACAGCAGCAGCAGGGTGCCTGTCCCCAGACAACTGAGCCCGACTGCTGCCTCCCGAATTTGGGCTTCTCCCAAAGCAGCAGCATCAGTATCAGGAAATCCGTTGTTAATATTTGAGCCATGGAACTCACTCACTCTCTCCCATTCTCTCTCACTCACTCAATCACTCAATCACTCAAACATTTCTCCACATGGGATGAGTCTTCAACCGCCTGAATTTGATTTGATTTATTGAGTCCCAATGACTGACACAGCCTTTCCTCTGCGGCTGCGCTAGCGCTCACACCGAGCAGCGTGTATTCACAGCGCGTAGCAGCATCATGTGCGAAAAGAGAAGGTCGAAAAAGGCTACCTGGGCGCGACATTCTTAAAAATATGTGACATGCAACGATAAGCAAACTTAAAATGCGGGCGTCACCGCAAGGCTCAGCAGTGATACAGACTCAGAGGAGCGCCCATAGCGCCTCACAGCCCCCGCGGGATGGACAATCGGCTCGCTGAGGCAAGGTGTTCTAATGAAATGTGTGAAAACAGAAATTCACACCTCCAGAACATCACAGCTCTCCAGAAAAACTTCCGGTAAATGGATAACAACACACTCATCATCAGTATGATAGAGGGTCAGTGTTGACATGAATGATCTGATAATCATAATGCATTTGGATCAATTATCAGTCTTAATCAGTCACAAAAATTAAATGTAACCCTTATTTAACTAGGCAAGTCAGTTAAGAACAAATTATTATTTAAAATGACAGCCAACCCCGGAAGACGCTGGGCCAATTATTCGCCGCCCTATGGGACTCCCAATCACGGCCTGATGTGATACAGCCTGGATTCGAACCAGGAACTGTAGTGATCCTTCTTGCATTGAGATGCAGTGCCTTAGACCGCTGCGCCACTCGGGAGCCCATTTGTCTTGTTCTTTTCTTATTTACACTGAAATGTGTAGTGTCTTGTGATCAAAATCAAAATTAACTCGCTAATTCATGCCATCCTAGGCCTGCCATACAAGATCGAAATGATGATGCAGTGCTGTGATTAGCCTACAGTTGTTCTCTTTATCTACTTCACAATGTCAACATAAATGTTTCATTTATTGATTTTCGAATAAAGCCTATTCTCTATCACAATACCACCAATAGAGTGTAATTATGATGGTCTGATGAAGACTTTGCTATTAATTAAGCCTACTCTAAAATAAAGCCAGAGGATGAATTCGATTCCATATAACACAAATTTAAGCAATTCTAAAATTCAAACATCATACTGAAACACTGAAATACTCCATCCAAAATTATATTCACTCCATCAAAGAATGACCAATCATACTAGACAGAGGAACGTATGCTATTAAATAACAACAAGTGTATAATAACCACCTTGTCTAAGGCAGTCGAAAATGGGCTATTTCCAATGGGTACCGAGAAGTTCAAATGTTACTGAATATGACTCAAATTATATCTTGAATTCCAGACTTACCGTTTTTGGAGAGCAGTGGGTTGTCTTTGAAAGCGATTAATCAAATCCGTAGTCGACAGGATTCCCGAGTTAGACGCACTTGGATCCAGTTAAAATACCTCGCCTGAATTCTCATAAATGTTGGTCGTTTTTTATTGTTGAAATAAAATATTCAATTTTAGCTACAATGTGGAACAATTTACCCACCACAACAAAAGGATGCGTTGGTTGGTCGTCTTTCTATTGACAAATCCATGCGTAGCCTACTGGGCACATTCACTGCCCCAGTTCCAGCCGGCGCAATTGAACGGTAGCACTTTTGGACCAAGTCCCATAAATTTTAACAGCCCCTATCAGTCCACACCATATCCACATGCTACATTGATATTAGGTGCTCACTGCTTATAAAATGTGTCCTAAGTAACACAAGCCGTTTGTTTCGTGTAACTGTCCTATAGCTGGCAGATGTATTGGTGCCGAACGCCTGGAGAGATTGACACTTAGAGCCTTCAGCGGCGTTCAAGAAGACGCTCCTACACAATCAATGTCTCAGGAGAACGGTGTTTAACGGTTGTTTGCCTCGCAAATCCACGTGTTTATGTAAATTCTAGGTTTTTCTACGGAGACACTGTTCCCAACCTTATGAAAATGGTTCAGTCATAATTTCTTCTTCCACAGGCTGTTGTTAACCAATGTGCCCCCCGCGCTCAACAAAGAGAAACTGACCAGGCAAGAGTCATTGCTCAACTGGTTTAGCACAGCCTACTATCCGTTAGGTCTGCGCGCCTTATCGAAAAGTGGGCTCATTTGCATCCCAATTTGGAAATGTGGGAAGCTCCAAAATAAATGACAACAATTATGAAAATGTTTATCTTATACAATTAGGGAACTTTAATATCAATAAAAACATTTAAAAATTGACATGCATAGCCATTGCCCTTTTGAGGTTACAAATGGCTAATATAGCCCATTAATTGTCTTCCATACATTTCAGTAAATTTAGATGAAATGGTCATTGGTCACCTAATCCATCTCATTCATGTTTTTCAAAACTTCATTTTATCTTCCTTTTGGGTGTTCTAGACTTTCAGGCATTTTCAGAAGATTAAACGCACTGTATAATTAACATTCCGGAGACTCCTGTTGCAACATTATAGTCTGCATGAATAGAGCGAGATTGCTATAGATTTCACAGTCGCCAACAGAATAATTGTAGTTTTCCCCATTATACTGAACCATATCTCCAGAAATTCTCTTGACAGGCACTCCTCCCCCGGAGGAGGACTGTGACCAAAAATTGTCTTTGGCATTTCTAACACACCGGACCATTCTTTTCTGTTAGGCCCCCACACTGTCCATTTTTTCCTCGAGACTCCTACACAGGCATTTTGTTTGACAGATAAGCTTAATTTAACGCTAAAAACCGATGTTACACAGGCCCACTGGGCTAATAAATGTACTAGCCCATCTGCCATTTCCAGTCTGACCGTTCCAGTTAACACCACATTCCCTATGGCTCTGAGTGATCCCACTATCATTAATAAGTTAGTTTCTATTAATATTTAATACAAATATATCCCAGGGATTTGTATAGCTTCATAATGAAGATTACATTAGATTTGCAGCTAAATCCCATGTGTCTGGATTGGGAGAGAAAATGTGCTTATACCATAATATTTAAAGTCAGTTTTGATTTGAAACTTGTGAGGCCTGTAGTATAGAGGCAGCAAGCTTGAAGTTTGATTTACTTATGACATGATCATTTCATGGTAACTTTAAATTAGTTTTCGCATCCACACTCATTAGTTTCATGAACACCTTTACTTACAGTCTTTCATCACTGTAGGTGTTAGAGAAAAATGTGGAACCAGGCCAATGTGTCCATTGGTACTATCAGAGAGGAAGAGGAAGAGTCCCAACTTGGCGGAAAATCTGTCTCTCTCCAGCAGGTGGCGTTTTTTAGTTGTTTCGCCCACCAAGCAAGGAGTTTTTGGGTGGAGGTCAATTAGATTGTTGAATTTGATCAACAACAAAAAAATGAATGGTTTATTTGCTACGTGAGGTTTATTTGATCGAATATAAGTTTCATTATGCTTAAGTTGTTATGAGTGTACAGGTATAAGTAGGACACGTGACATCCCGGCAACTTTGGGAAAAAACACTTTATATCGGAGTTGTCTCAAGATGGCTATGCATATTCATGGTACAAGGCTAGTAGCATAGCATCTCTCTCCATTGAATACATGCGGTTGACGTCAACAACCCACATCAAATATTCAAAAAAGGATTACAATGATGAGATGCATCCACCAATCCAAAGAAAGGATAGACGGGAGCTACACAGCCCGCTGTGCTGCTTTGTGGACAACGACTCCCATTGTTAGGGCAGAGAGACATGTATCTTGTCAGTATATCCATCATCTTTAGTACCATAGAGCGCAAGTAAGGACTCAACTTAAAATGTCACCCTCTTTTTTTACTGTCATACTGGAATTACCTACTTCAGTTCCCGCCTGCTATAAGTCCAACCACATGGACGGATGGAGGGTGATGGAGAGACACTGGCACATACTCACCATACTGCAACCAGCTGTGGGTTGTTCCACGTCAAAAAGCACAAGAAGAGGATTTTGACACCCACTGAAGTTGAAGTTGTTAGGTTTATGTTCCATCCAACATCCTGATATTACCAAGTTCAGACCACTTGATGGTTCAATGTTAAAGGGTTAGTTCATCCAAATTACAAAATGACATATTGGTTTTCCCAATCCATGTGTTGGTTTTGTTGGGCACCGTTTCAAATGCTAGCTTTTTAGAATTTTGTCACAAATTCAATGCAAGTCAATGGTACATATATTAGCATTTTCACACTTCATGTCCAAATCATCCTAAAGTATCTAAAAATGGATTGTGTAACTCAATGATGTTACTTAAAGATGAGTTGTATATTAAGTGTGAAAATGTTAATATAGGTACCATTGACTTGCATTGGATTTGTGCCACAAAATGCAAACTAAAAAGTTTGCATTTGAAACAGTGGCCAGGTAAACTAAACCCAAACATGGGTTGCTGTCGTACCTGGTCTATAGACTGCTTAAAGGTTAAGAAAACCAATATGTAATTTTGTAATTTGGATGATTCTTTAAAAAATAACGACCTAATAGCAGGAACAGCATCATCTATGGATGGGACATAAACCCAACTACTTCAATGACACATTTCTCTGAACAGGGGAAAAAAACATAACCAAATTCACTGAGAATACATTACATAAAGAAACAATACTCTGAGCTCCAGCTCCATACTACTTGTCAAACATAGAGAACTGATACTATACACTGAGTGTACAAAACATAATGAACACCTTCCTAATATATCGTGGCATGGATTCTACAAGGTATCGAAAGCGTTCCACAGGGATGCTGGCCCATGTTGACTCTAATGCTTCCCACAGTTGTGTCAAGTTGGCTGGATGTCCTTTTGGGTGGTGGATCATTCTTGATACAGATGGGAAACTGTTGAGCGTGAAAAACCCAGTTCTTGACACACTCAAAACGATGCGCTGGCACTTACTACCATACCCTGTTCAAAGGCACTTAAATCTTTTGTCTCGCCCATTCACCCTCTGAATGGCACACATGCACAATCCATGCCTCAATAGTCTCAAGGCTTAAAAATCTTTCTTTAACCTGGCTCCTCCCCTTCATATACACTGATTGAAGTGGATTTAACAGGAGATATCAATAAGAGATAATAGCTTTCACCTGGATTCACTTGGTCAGTCTGTCATGGAAAGAGAAGGGTGGCTTTTTGACTATTTCTTTGGATCCTCATGTCTTACTCATTCTTAGAAAAAAAGTTTGGTCTAAATCGAATCTTAGGTACAATAATTATTGAATATTATATGAATCCTATAAATTAAAATGGCCAATTTGGGTGCAATTAATTAGCTTAATTTCTCAGAGATTAAATTATATTTCAACAAAATAATGTTTCCGGAAGGAGAAAACCTATTCAGTTGTACAACTGAATGCATCTTCCACATTTAATCCAACCACTCTGAATCAGAGAGGTACGGAGGGATGCCTTAATCAACATCCACGTCTTCGGCACCCAGGGAACAGTGGGTTAACTGTCTTGCTCAGGGGCAGAATGACAGATTTTTAATTTGTCAGCTCAGGGATTTGATCCAGCAACCTTTCGGTTACTGGCCTAACGCCCCTACTGTCATGCTACCTGCAATGCTTATGTTATCTGTTTCTATCTACAGAAACAATTTTTCAGAACAATCTGAGATGGTGGCTGTCATGGCTTGCTGAAATGACATGGAACAACCCCTGTGAGAGTAAGTTAATTAACAGAAGAGCATAAAGACATAGGGAAAACAACAACAACAACCAAAAACACAAATCCATTCAGTAGTTGAAACAGGGCCTGATTACCGAACGAGCAGGGTCCCGACTAGGGTCATGCTAGGGTCCCGACTTCCAGGGTGCCCACAACAACAACCCCTGGAGGTCGCCCCCCCCCCCCCCCAGATAGCGTATTACGTCGGTTGTGGGCCCCCTGGAAGTTGTGGCCCCCCCAGATAGCGTATTATGAACATGTCGGTCGGGGCCCCCCCAGATAGCATATGAACACGTCTTAAGCTATGGCAAAATGTGTAGAAATTGCAAGAAATTAGCGTTAAATCTGCAAATCTTTCTCTCAGCCTCATGGCAAAATGTGTAAAAAAGCATATAGAATTGTGCATACCATATAGAATCTGGTCACTGTGTTGTCTGTGCTGTGGGAATATTTGCAGTAAGCGACTGAGCCACTTGATAGTTCATTATTCAAACAAATTAAGCGTACAGCAAAGCTAATTAAGTATGCTGTTCAAGTACAGTGGAGATTTTGTTGCTTTTCAAGATTTAAAAAATTCATTATAACCTATTCTTCTTCTTCTTCTTCGCACACACACACACACACACACACACACACACACACACACACACACACACACACACACACACACACACACACACACACACACACACACACACACACACACACACACAGTTGGACTTCATCACAACGTCCTCTATTCTCCCTATGAGTCCTTGTCCTCCCCAAAGACCCAGCTAGGTCTTTATTAAAACTCTGTTGAACAAGCTGTTATTGATCGTTACATGGCACTTCATTAGAACATGAAGACTGCAGCCGTAACCAGAGAGAGCAGATTGCAGCAGAGTACATTGGATGGGACAGGTAATCGCTGTCACGACTTCTGCCGAAGTCGTTGCCTCTCCTTGTTCGGGCGGTGTTCGGCGGTCGACGTCACCGGTCTTCTAGCCATCATCGATCCATTTTTCATTTTCCATTGGTTTTGTCTTGTCTTCCCACACACCTGTTTTCAATCCCATCCATTACCTATTGTGTATTTAACCCTCTGTTTCCCCTCATGTCTTTGTCAGAGATTGTTATTTGTCAAGTGTTGTGTTTATTGTGTATAGGTGTGCGACGGGTCATCGTACCCATATTTGTTTTATGTTTTCCTATGAGTGTTATGGAGCAGATTACTGGGACTATAATTAAAAAACTCCATTCTACACTCTATTTGACTCTCCTGCGCCTGACTTCCCTGCCACTTATACACGCAACTGTGACAATCGCAGACCCTACATTGGATAGTACATCCATGCAATCCATGCAGTCAGTGAGATGGTGAGGTGTGTGTCTTTTCGGGACCCTGTGTATTCTCCTTGTCGTTCAGTGAAAGGAGTTCTGCTGTATGGCTTCTGGTGTACTTCATTTTATCTTGAAAAGCCACTAGGCCTATGTTCAAATGCCATATTCACCATTGTGTACATGAAAAAAAGACAAGATCACTACATTGTTTCATTCCAGTATATCATTATTTTCTGGTGTTCTGTGCTCCACCAGTCGGAATGCTGTAGGAGTACTGATCTGGTCTAAAGCTATGCAGGTCAGTGGAGGTTGTCTCAGGATGTTGAGCTCCCCAGTTCTTGAAGTACCTCTAAGGAACCACTTCGTTTAGGGTGGCCTAGCATGTGTTCTTGTATCAGTGTGTCGTTGCTTGGCAAGCCTCAGGATGTCTGTACTACAAAGCTCCAGGTACATTTTTTCATGTACAAGTTTATGTTACAAGTTTACAGTTCATTACAACAGATAAAACTGTGGGCTTATGGTCACTGTGTATTGTAGTCTGCAGGCGTGGTCACTACACTGCTCAACACAAAGCCTCAGAAATGTTCAGTAACCTTATTAACGCTGTACTTAAAGTCGTGGCCAAAAGTTGAGAATGACAAACATTTTCATTTTCACAAAGTCTGCTGCCTCAGTTTGTATGATGGCTATTTGCATATACTCCAAAATTTTATGAAGAGTGATCAGATGAATTGCAATTAATTGCAAAGTCCCTCTTTGCCATGCAAATTAACTGAATCCCCAAAAAACATTTACACTGCATTTCAGCCCTGCCACAAAAGGACCAGCTGACATCATGTCAGTGATTGTCTCGTTAACACAGGTGTGAGTGTTGACGAGGACAAGGCTGGAGATCACTCTGTCATGCTGATTGAGTTCGAATAACAGAATGGAAGCTTCAAAAGGAGGTTGGTGCTTGGAATCATTGTTCTTCTTCTGTCAATCATGGTTACCTGCAACCATCATTGCTTTGCACAAAAAAGAAAAAAGAGAAAAAAAGGGCTTCACAGGCAAGGTTATTGCTGCCAGTAAGATTGCACCTAAATCAACCATTTATCGGATCATCAAGAACTTCAAGGAGAGCGGTTCAATTGTTGTGAAGAAGGCTTCAGGGCGCCCAAGAAAGTCCAGCAAGCGCCAGGACCGTCTCCTAAAGTTGATTCAGCTGCGGGATCGGGGCACCACCAGTACAGAGCTTGCTCAGGAATGGCAGCAGGTAGGTGTGAGTGCATCTGCACGCACAGTGAGGCGAAGACTTTTGGAGGATGGCCTGGTGTCAAGAAGGGCAGCAAAGAAGCCACTTCTCTCCAGGAAAAACATCAGGGACAGACTGATATTCTGCCAAAGGTACAGGGATTGGACTGCTGAGGACTGGGGTAGTCATTTTCTCTGATGAATCCCCTTTCCGATTGTTTGGGGCATCCGGAAAAAAGCTTGTCCGGAGAAGACAAGGTGAGCGCTACCATCAGTCCTGTGTCATGCCAACAGTAAAGCATCCTGAGACCATTCATGTGTGGGGTTGCTTCTCAGCCAAGGGAGTGGGCTCACTCACAATTTTGCCTAAGAACACAGCCATAAATAAAGAATGGTACCAACACATCCTCTGAGAGCAACTTCTCCCAACCATCCAGGAACAGTTTGATGCCTTTTCCAGCATGATGGAGCACCTTGCCATAAGGCAAAAGTGATAACTAAGTGGCTCGGGGAACAAAACATAGATATTTTGGGTCCATAGCCAGGAAACTCCCCAGACCTTAATCCCATTGAGAACTTGTGGTCAATCCTCAAGAGGCGGGTGGACAAACAAAAACTCACAAATTCTGACAAACTCCAAGCATTGATATGCAATAATGGGCTGCCGTCAGTCAGGATGTGGCCCAGAACTTAATTGACAGCATGCCAGGGCGGTCTTGAAAAAGAAGGGTCAACACTGCAAATATTGACTCTTTGCATCAACTTCATGTAATTGTCAATAAAAGCCTTTGAAACTTATGAAATGCTTGTAATTATACTTCAGTATTCCATAGTAACATCTGACAAAAATATCTAAAGACACTGAAGCAGCAAACTTTGTGGAAATGAATATTTGTGTCATTCTCAAAACTTTTGGCCACAACTGTACACTCAAAGCAGACCAAACCTTTGACCAGTAAGCACTGCTGTGAGTGACTCAGTTTTACTGACCCCCCCATCTCGCTCTCTTCCTCGCTGTCGATCAGTGTCACTCTGAAGCCCAGGGCAGCCTTTGCTCTGGGAAGGTATCGACTAAAGCATTATAGCCCAGCAATTAGTATGTCACAGGAGGATTGGAGCTGACATCATGATAGAACACACCAGCCATGGACTCAAATTAGCCCCGTTCACTGATTAATGACCGCATAGCTCACTGCAGGGGCGGAACACATTTCAGTGAAGGTGTGTAGGTGGGGGTTGGGGAACAGAACGGTATCTTACTTTAGGGGTGTTAGGAATTTTAGTGTGTGTTTGGGGACTTATCTGTGTGAACAATACCTTACTATAGGTGTGCAATAAACTTCATAGTTTCTTTCTGTCTCTCTCTTTCTCTGTGTTTGTGCGCCCTTGAAGGTGATGAACAGCATATTTGCGATGGTCTTTGTCTTTTTGTGTGTGTGTGTGTGTGTGTGTGTGTGTTGCATGTTGCTACAGGAGGTAGGAGCTCCATCGCTGAAACAAAACTTATTAGCTCATCACACACCCTTTTTGGGGCAATGCACTCCACCCTCCAGCTTTGCTGTGTAATATTCCTGATTTATCATCACACAACGCTACATCAGTGGTGGGCCGTCAGGGCCTGCAAGGCCTTCTCTGCTGGCCTAAACATCATCAGAATATATTTATTTTTTAAATATATTTCCCCACAAATATGTATTAAATTATTCCCCAGAGTAAGAGTTATACTCTTCATTTCATAGCTTTCCTCTTGGTTGCACTGCTTCCAGCCCCAGGTTGAGATTTGGAGTGCTGGTCTTTATGTTAGATCTTTTATCCAATCATATTCAGCCATCATGTGTTGCCAGGTGTCTAAAATCTGCTCTCAGGCCTTCAGAATCAACAGTGCGGGCGCTTGTAGCTTATAGTGAATGGAAATTTAAATTTAGTGTCAACCAATCAGCTTTAGAGTTGGCTATTGTACGCCTGCTGGCTGGCTCCAGTGTTACACAGGAGCCAGCTAGCAGGTGTAGTGCGTGCACGTCTTTTGATTGGATTACCAATATTGAGAGGCAGGTCCTATGGGCAGGTCTATGCAGATCTAGGAAACTGAATTTGATAAACAAATTAATTTGCGTACTACTAAGCTGTTTTTTCAACCCACAATGGCGGAAGGAGGAGAAGATATCGATTTGGTCGAGGATATAATTATAACGCCATTCTCAAGACGAACTTTTCAAGAAAAGTGAAACATTGTAAGGAGAGGTCGCCCGACGCCACAAAGCTGGTCACAGGCGGGAATGGGGTTCGTTCGCACGCCACTTTCAAAGTTTCAACTACGAGCGCTGTCAATGGCTCACAGGCTCCGAGAAGCACTGCAAACTGTACTGCTGGGAATGCCTATTATTTGCAAGCGATCGATTTGGTGTTTGGAGCCACACTGGCTTTGCAAACTTGAGTTGTCTAAACAAGGCAGCAACGAGACACCAAAGTACGGCTGGGCACTTACAAGCAATGGTGCTTTTGAAAACTTTTGGGGACACCGGAGTGGATCTACAGCTCAAAGAACAAGCGCGCAGGGCAACGGAGCTGCACAATGAAAAGGTGAAGGGAAATATTGAAAAGACTCATTGATTGTGGCATGTTTTTGGGTAAACACTGTTTAACACTGTTCAAGGTGACGCAACGCCTGGTTATACTGCGTTTCTGTCTAAATGTATAGTGTCTAGAGCCATGGCATCATAATGATGGTAATAAGAGGTGGATTAATTCGGGTGGGACTGTGTAGTACCTCACTGAAGGCCCAGGCCCCAGGCACGCCACTGCGCTACATAAATACCCCCTCCCTTACCACCACTGTTCTACTGGAAATAGAAGAGTGATTGGAACCTACAGAGATAAATATTGCCCACACACGCACACTCGGGGGCCTTGAGAAGGCAGAATTTATTAATTCCATTACAGGTGTAAGGACCTGTAATATTTGTGAGCGGATCTCTCTCTCTCTCGCTCTCTCTCTCTCTCTTGTTCTGGTGTGATTTATACTCCAGCCAATGCAGGTGATCATTATAAGAGGCCTACAGGCTCCTCATCAATTCTCCCTGACGCCTGTCTGCCTGCCCCCACTCCTTATCGTTCTCAGGAGATTGGCGCCGGACCCGGCCATAGCCCAAAGGCAGACAGAGAGGTGGAGGGAGGTTGGAGTTTGGAGAGGTTGGGCCTTGAGGTTGGAAGGTGGAGGGCAAGGAAAGCTGTTGAAGTCTCTATCCCTTCCTCACACTATCATTTCTTTAGCTGCTTAACGCTGCTGTCGACCACTCCTAGATACCGGCCGGACAAGACCAAAATTAAAGATGTTTATCCCTCTCTGTGGATGTGAAATGGATGAACAGTTTCAGCAAGTTGGGATGATGAAGCTAGGTTTACATCTGGGACCTCTGTGGGGAGGAATGGTGTCTTGTATTGGCAGCAGAAAGAATGATACTGACAATCCGTGAGCCAAGAAGGGAGGGATCAGATGATAGATCTGAACACAGATAATTTCTGTGTGGGATTGGATTTTCAACACAGGTGTCCATTTATTTATCTAAATTATAATACTTTCCCAGTCTCTTTATACAGTGTCACACTTAGACTAGTGTTGGACCCACCACAGGTGTGTGTGCGTGCTAACCACACTCTAAATCATAGTTACTCCTCTGACTTTCTCCTCCCTTTTCCTTCACTCTGTTTCTTCTTTTTCTCTCCTCCTGCATGGTGCTAGCCTTGGGAGATTGTGTGTTCTGTACTCGTGTTCTGTGTTAAGGTTCAGAGCAGCAGCACAACTGGCTGGCTGGATGGCTTGCTGGCTGGTATTGGCCCTGCAGCCCTTGTGAACTTCTGAGATTCAGTGCCTGTGTCCCAAATGGCACCCTATACCATTTGGGACGCGCAGCCAGTCTCACTGTTGTTCTCTTCTCAATAGTGTTCCTCTCCGGCGCACCACCACAACCACAACAAGACTTGGCCTTTATTGTTTGTTAAAAGTTAATGGGGTTCAGGCTTTAATGTGATTGATTTCTTAAGCTTGAGTTTCATACTTGCTATTGTTTTTATTTTATTTTTTATTTCACCTTTATTTAACCAGGTAGGCCAGTTGAGAACAAGTTCTCATTTACAACTGCTACCTGGCCAAGATAAAGCAAAGCAGTGCGACACAAACAACAACACAGAGTTACACATGGAATAAACAAACATACAGTCAATAACACAATAGAAAAGTCTATATACAGTGTGGGCAAATGAGGTAAGATAAGGGAGGTAAGGCAATAAATAGGCCATAGGGGCGAAATAATTACAATTTAGCAATTAAACACTGGCGTGATAGATGTGCAGAAGATGAATGTGCAAGTAGAGATACTGAGGTGCAAAGGAGCAAAAAAATAATTAACAGTATGGGGATGAGGTAGTTGGATGGCATATTTACAGATGGGCTATGTGCAGTGATCTGTGAGCTGCTCTGACAGCTGGTGCTTAAAGTTAGAGAGGGAGATATGAGTCTCCAGCTTTAGTGATTTTTGCAATTCGTTCCAGTCAGTGGCAGCAGAGAACTGGAAGGAAAGGCGGCCAAAGGAGGAATTGGCTTTGGGGGTGACCAGTAAAATATACCTGCTGGAGCGCATGCTATGGGTGGGTGCTGCTATGGTGACCCGTGAGCTGAGATAAGGCGGGGCTTTACCTAGCAAAGACTTATAGATGACCTGGAGCCAGTGGGTTTGGCGACGAATATGAAGCGAGGGCCAGCCAACGAGAGCATACAGGTCGCAGTGGTGGGTAGTATATGGGGATTTGGTGACAAAACGGATGTCACTGTGATAGACTGCATCCAATTTGTTGAGTAGAATGTTGGAGGCTATTTTGTAAATGACATCGCCGAAGTCAAGGATTGGTAGGATAGTCAGTTTTACGAGGGTATGTTTGGCAGCATGAGTGAAGGATGTTTTGTTGCGAAATAGGAAGCCGATTCTAGTTTTAATTTTGGATTGGAGATGCTTAATGTGAGTCTGGAAGGAGAGTTTACAGTCTAACCAGACACCTAGGTATTTCTAGTTGTCCACATATTCTAAATCAGAACCGTCCAGAGTAGTGATGCTGGATGGGCGGGCAGGTGTGGGCAGCGATTGTTTGAAGAGCATGCATTTAGTTTTACTTGCATTTAAGAGCAGTTGGAGGCCACAGAAGGAGATTTGTATGGCATTGTTAAATTCCGCATTAGGCTGGAACTCAATCAGGTAGCCTAGAGGTTAAGAGTGTGGGACCAGTAACTGAAAGGGTGCTGGTTTGAATCCCCGAGCCGAGTAGGCCAAAAAATCTGCTGATGTGCCCTTGAGCAAGGCACATACCCCTAATTGATCCTGTAAGGTGCTCTGGATAAGATTGTCTGCTAAATTACTAAAATATGTGTTAGCATGCATTTGTGGTACGATATGTCTGTATGTGTTCTTTAAGGACACAGTTTGAGGTGTTTTGACTGAGTGTGCATTGTGAGTGGGTCTATTTTCGGTGTGTTTGGTTGTGTGTGGGTTTTGGGCAGTAATCAGTGTGTCAGTGTCTCTCAGTACAGTAGGATATATGAACAGGAAGTATCCTAGTGCAGCAGGTAACATCCCAGGCAGAAGGAACAGTGAAGAGAGAGGTCCACATTACCCCTCTCATTCTGAGGCTAAGCACACAAGTCTCGTTCTTTCCTCTCTCTTTCCTCTCTCTATCTCTCTCTCTCTCTCTTAGTCCAGTAGTCTATGACACGCATGAGAGAGCTCTGCAAGATGGAGATTCACATTTTATCTGTTTATCCCTCTCTTTCTCTCTACTCCTCCATCTCTCTCTTTCTATTCTCCCTCTTTTGTAATCTCTTTCTCACTGGTTAATTAGTGTTTCTCCTCCCCTCTGTTGAACCTGAATTTGTAAAACCAAATATACATACCTTGTAGTTTCCAAAAATCAACCCCCCCTCCTTCTCTCCCGACCTTCTCCTATCTCTCCCTCCCTCCCTGTTCCCTCTCTCTAGGGAGTGTCGTACTGTGGGGAGAGCTCAGCCAGTAGCCTGACCATGGCCAACATGCCGTGGCATGAGGAGGTCATCCATTTTGTCCAGCAGCTGGCCGACATGCTGCCTCAGTACCAGATCACCTGTGAACATGAGCACTCCAACTGTCTGCTCATCGCACACACCAAGGTTATCCACTACACACTGCACCACCAACTGTGTGACCTTAGTACTTTGACATTAAACCATTAGAGGGTAACTTCATTCATTTGTTTGTACATTAATTTAATCATTCATTCATTTAACAAAATCTCTCTCTCTCTCACAGTGCATGCTGGGAGTTTTTTGGAGTTTCCGTGTTTGATGTGGAGGGCTCTGTCCTAACTAACTTTCTTTATTCTGTCCTTGGTCTTTTCTTTCAGTTTTATTTTCTATGGTGGAGTGTTAATGCACAATTTGTTTTAGCGGTATCGACAGGTTTTTTCAAAGTTAGGGTGGAAGAGGACAGAGTTAGTTTCCTGGGGTTTGGAAGGTGTGGTGTGCGCAATGGCTTCAAAGCCTAGCGCGGAGGAGACGCTGTCGATACGGCATGGATTCAGGTGTGTTCCTGAGAATGGAGTTAAAGTGGAGGAGGTTCTGCTTGCAGTCGGTGAACAGGTAGGAGCTGAATTTATACGTTCCGCTTCTAAAATGAACAAAGCTGTGGTTGTGTTCATGAAAAGAGCAAATTTGGTTGGTAGGCTAATTGCTAGTGGAATATTTGTAAGGGGTGTGTTGGTGCCAATTTCACCTCTTTCTACCCCTTCAACAAGGGTAGTAGTTGCAAATTTGCCTCCGTTTATTACGGATGATCAAATCAGGAAAGAGCTGAGTCGTTTTGGTAAGTTTGCTAGCGGTTTCCGTGTACTGTCGGCAGGTTTTCAGGCAGATGCCGATAGGCACATTGTTTCGTTCCGGAGGCAAGTGTTTGTTTCTGAATAACAATGAGCAACAGCTAAATGTGCATTTTAAAGTGAGGCATGGGGAGGGGCTCTACGCAGGGTTTTCCAGCACATATAGTTTACGGTGTTTTGAGTGTGGGGTTTTGGGGCATAAGAGTTTTGCTTTCCCACATAAAGGCCGTAGACAAGGTGAGGGCACAAGCGCCAGTGGGGGAAATCGAGGTCAACGTGCAGGGGGCAATGAGATGCAGACAGCAGAAGCTGGGCCTAGTCATATGTATTTGACTGGGCCTAGTCATGCTATGAGGCTGGGCCTAGTCATGCTATGGATGGTGGTGTAGTGGAGGCTGGGTATAGTCAGGCTAGAGATTCTGTATACTTCTGGCCGCTCTTTGGACACTGTGTTAACTAACCTCCAGACGAGCTTCAATGCCATACAACTCTCTTTCCGTGGCCTCCAACTGCTCTTAAACGCAAGTAAAACTAAGTGCATGCTATTCAACCAATCACTGCCCGCACCTGCTCGTCCGTCCAGCATCACTACTCTGGACGGCTCTGACTTAGAATACGTTGACAACTACAAATACCTAGGTGTCTGGTTAGACTGTAAACTCTCCTTCCAGAGTCACATTAAGCATCTCCAATCCAAAATTAAATCTAGAATCGGCTTCCTATATCGCAACAAAGCATCCTTCACTCATGCTGCCAAACATACCCTCGTGAAACTGACCATCCTACCGATCCTCGACTTCGGTGATGTCATCTATAAAATAGCCTCCAACACTCTACTCAACAAACTGGATGCAGTCTATCACAGTGCCATCCGTTTTGTCACCAAAGCCCCATACACTACCCACCATTGCGACCTGTATGCTCTCGTTGATTGGCCCTCGCTTCATACTCGTCGACCAAACCCACTGGCTACAGGTTATCTACAAGTCTCTGCTAGGTAAAGCCCCGCCTTATCTCAGCTCACTGATCACCATAGCAGCACCCACTCGTAGCACGCGCTCCAGCAGGTATATCTCACCTGTCACCCCCAAAGCCAATTCCTCCTTTGGTCGTCTTTCCTTCCAGTTCTCTGCTGCCAATGACTGGAGCGAACTGCAAAAATCTCTGAAGCTGGAGACTCATATCTCCCTCACTAGCTTTAAGCACCAGCTGTCAGAGCAGCTCACAGATCACTGCACCTGTGCATAGCCCATCTGTAAACAGCCCATCTATCCACCTACCTCATCCCCATACAGTATTTATTTATTTATTTTGATCCTTTGCACCCCAGTATCTCTACTTGCACATTCATCTTCTGCACATCTACCATTCCAGTGTTTAATTGCTATATTGTAATTACTTCGCCACCATGGCCTATTTATTGCCTTAACTCCCTTATCTTACCTCATTTGCACTCACTGTATATAGATTGTTTGTTTTCTTTTGTTCTACTGTATTATTGACTATGTTTTGTTTATTCCATGTGTAACTCTGTGTTGTTGTATGTGCCGAATTGGTATGCTTTATCTTGGCCAGGTCTCAGTTGTAAATGAGAACTTGTTCTCAACTAGCCTACCTGGTTAAATAAAGGTGAAATTTAAAAAAAATAAAATAAAAAAAGAGATGGTGGTGTAGATGAGGCTGGGTCTAGTCATGCTAGAGATGGTGGGGTAGATGAGGCTGGGTCTAGTCATGCTATGGATGGTGGTGTAGATGAGGCTGGGTCTAGTCATGCTAAAGATGGTGTTGTAGATGAGGCTGGGTCTAGTCATGCTATGGATGGTGGTGTAGATGAGGCTGGGTCTAGTCATGCTAGAGATAGTGGGGTAGATGAGGCTGGGTCTAGTCATGCTATGGATGGTGGGCTAGATGAGGCTGGGTCTAGTCATGCTATGGATGGTGGTGTAGATGAGGCTGGGTCTAGTCATGCTATGGATGGTGGTGTAGATGAGGCTGGGTCTAGTCATGCTATGGATGGTGGGGTAGATGAGGCTGGGTCTAGTCATGCTATGGATGGTGGGGTAGATGAGGCTGGGTCTAGTCATGCTATGGATGGTGGTGTAGATGAGGCTGGGTCTAGTCATGCTAGAGATGGTGGGGTAGATGAGGCTGGGTCTAGTCATGCTATGGATGGTGGTGTAGATGAGGCTGTGCCTAGTCATGCTATGGATGGTGGTGTAGATGAGGCTGGGTCTAGTCATGCTAGAGATGGTGGGGTAGATGAGGCTGGGTCTAGTCATGCTATGGATGGTGGGGTAGATGAGGCTGGGTCTAGTCATGCTATGGATGGTGGTGTAGCGAAGGCTGGGTCTAGTCATGCTATGGATGGTGGTGTAGATGAGGCTGGGTCTAGTCATGCTATGGATGGTGGTGTAGATGAGGCTGGGTCTAGTCATGCTATGGATGGTGGTGTAGATGAGGCTGGGTCTAGTCATGCTATGGATGGTGGTGTAGATGAGACTGGGTCTAGTCATGCTATGGATGGTGGTGTAGATGAGGCTGGGTCTAGTCATGCTATGGATGGTGGTGTAGATGAGGCTGGGTCTAGTCATGCTATGGATGGTGGTGTAGATGAGGCTGGGTCTAGTCATGCTATGGATGGTGGTGTAGATGAGGCTGGGTCTAGTCATGCTATGGATGGTGGTGTAGATGAGGCTGGGTCTAGTCATGCTATGGATGGTGGTGTAGATGAGGCTGGGTCTAGTCATGCTATGGATGGTGGTGTAGATGAGGCTGGGTCTAGTCATGCTATGGATGGTGGTATAGATGAGGCTGGGTCTAGTCATGCTATGGATGGTGGTGTAGATGAGGCTGGGTCTAGTCATGCTATGGATGGTGGTGTAGATGAGGCTGGATCTAGTCATGCTATGGATGGTGGTGTAGATGAGGCTGGGTCTAGTCATGCTATGGATGGTGGTGTAGATGAGGCTGGGTCTAGTCATGCTAGAGATGGTGGTGTAGCAGAGGTCGGGTCTAGTCATGCTATGGATGGTGGTGTAGCGGAGGCCGGGTCTAGTCATGCTATGGATAGTGGTATAGCGGAGGCTGGGTCTAGTCAGGCTAGAGATGGTGGGGTAACCTAGGCTGTGCCTAGTCATGCTAAGGATGGTGTTGTAGATGAGGCTGGGCCTAGTCATGCTATAGAGGGTGGTGTAGATGAGGCTGAGTCTAGTCAGGTTATGCTAGTGGATGAAGATAGTATAGTGAGGAAGTGTAAGAGACTAGGGGGGAATGTGTCAAGAGGAAAAAGAAAAAGGGGGAGAAGAAAGGAGGTGGGAGGGAGAGTCTGGTGTGGTCAAAGGCACCATGGAACCTTTGCCTGGTACTGGGGGGGAAGCCCTGGCCAGAGAGGAAGGGCAGGTGGTCAGGATGGGAGATGGAGATGAGGAGGAAAGTGAGTCTGAGGAAGAGGATGATGAGGAGGTTTTTTCCTCTTCAATGGGTCCGGAGCTGACAGCCAGTCAAGCAGAGGGGTCAAAGTACACGTTGAGGGAACTGACAAGGTTCCTGAATGAGACCAAGGGGAAAAAAGTTAATCTTGAGGCTTTTTTTTCTGATCCGAGAAAGTTTGTAAGAACAGTACAACATGCTATGAAAAATGAGGGGCATGGTGTCCTCTCACCCAGGAAATGGTTTAGGTTGAGGAAGTGGGTCACAACAGTGCGTAAGGGTCTACCTTCAGACACTGTTTAGATGTATAGTTTCTTTCTGGCACTGGGGCTTTTTGAGCTTTGCTATTGGTCTCTTTCTTTGCTAGCTTTTCTCCCACTTCTTAAGGAGACTCTTCGGGTAGGCTCGCTCACTATAAATGGTGCCAGGGATGTGGGAAAGAGGAGTGTGTTGGGTGAATATGTAAAACAAAAAAGTATAGGTGTTGTTTCTGCAGGAGACGCATTATGATGTGGTGAATGAAGTCGATTGGGGGCTCTGGTGGAAGGGGGCAAGTGTGTTGAGCCATGGGACAAATTTTAGTGCAGGGGTGGCAGTCCTTTTTGTACCGGGTATATCTGTAAACATTTTCTCCTCAAAGGAGGTGTGTAGGGGTAGGCTGCTTGTTGTAAAAGCAGAAATTAACAACATGGGTTTTGTCTTTATAAATGTGTATGGCTCCTAACACAGAGAGAGAGGGGGGTTCTATTTGGGTGTCTTAGACAGGAACTCTCACAGGTAGCGCCTGAGGAGACGCAGGTGGTCGGCGGGGACTGGAACTGTACAATGGATTTTACGAAAGACAGAAATGGGGAAGAGCCTCATTCAGTGTCAGTGGGAGTGTTAAGGGACATCATTAATCAGTTCGACCTAGTGGATGTTTGGAGAACTAAACATCCCAACACAATACAGTATACATGGGTGAAGGTTTTTGGGGCTAGGGTGAGTGCAGCCCGACTTGATCATTTTTACATGTCCAGGAATCAGAGCAATATGCTGTTGGGAGCTACCATTCTCCCGGTGGGGTTTTCGGATCACCACATAACCATGGCTCAGCTGTCTATTTCACCAGGGCCCCGGCAGGCATCCTATTGGAAGTTTAATGTAAAGCTCTTTCAAGATGACACTTTTTGCTCAGGTTTCCAGACCTTTTGAGAAAGGTGGGGGCAGCGAAGAGAGGAGTATGAGTCTCTGAGTCAATGGTGCGATGTGGGGAAAGTCCAAATTCGGCTTTTCTGTCAACAGTATACAGCTCTCTCATCCTCAGAGGCTAGGAGAGGTAGAGATGGTGGGGCAAGGCAATGTAGGCCTCCAGGCTAATTTAGCTGAATTACGTAGGGACCTGGGTAGTTTTTTCCAGGTTAAAGCAAAGGGAGCACTTGTAAGAGCTAGGTTCTAAATGCTCAAGGAGATGGATGCTCCCAGCTCCTTCTTCTTTGGTTTGGAAAGACAGTGCGGTGAAGCCAAGGGTATGCATTGTCTACGGCTGTCTGATGGGCGGGTGACCTCTGTGGTGGGATGAGATGCGGGAGCGGACTGTGGAGTTTTATACTGAGTTATATAGGGCAGAAATGTGTGATCCTATGTGTGCTCAGGTATTGTTCGCAGGACTCCCTAACCTCTCTCTGGCACAGAGGGATGAAATGGACATTCCTCTGTTGTACCATGAACTGGCAGAGGCCGTAACCCAGATGTCCCCTGGTCGTGCACCAGGGGTCGATGGATTCCCAGTGGAGTTTTCAAAAAAATTCTGGGGAATAATTGGACTGGACTTCTTTTGCGTGTTGCGTGAATGCGTCAGGGTAGGAGAGTTGCTGATGAGCTGCCGTTGGGTGGCTCTGACTCTCCTGCTCAAAAAAGGGGACTTGTGTGAACTTAAGAACTGGAGGCCTGTGGCATTGCTCTGTGTGGACTACAAGATATTTGCCAATCTCCTCTCTAACAGACTGAGGTCCCATCTGGACTCGATAGTACATAAGAACCAAACATATTGTGTACTGGGACGCTCAATCACAGACAACTTGTTCTTAATCAGAGACATGTTGGACTTGTCGAGAGGTTCTAATGTGAACTTTGGACTGGTCTCTTTAGATCAAGAGAAGGCTTTTGATAGAGTGGACCATGAGTATCTGTTTAATGTGATGTCTGGGTTTGGGTTTGGGAAGAGTTTTTTGACCTGTGTGAAGCTGTTGTATGCTGGGCATCATGTATGGTCAAGATGGGAGGGGGGCTCAGTAGGCCAGTCTGGGTGAGGCGGGGCATTAGACAAGGATGCCCTCTATCTGGGTAGTTATATACACTAGCCATTGAGCCTTTTTGGGACTGCTACGCAGGAGACTGCAGGAAGTGTGCTGGACAGGCATGGATGTGGTGACAGGCATAGCAGTGTCAGCATATGCAGACAACGTTTCTGTGATGGTCAGGGATGGTCAGGATATGCAGGCACTAGAGACCAGTCTGAAGGTGTATGAGGGAGCTTCGTCAGCTAAGGTAAACTGGGGCAAGAGCAAAGCTCTTATGTGGGGCATGGGGGGATAGGGCCCCTCCTCTGCTTCCAGGTGGTTTGCAGTGGGGTTGTGAAGGGCTTAAAGTGTTGGGGGTGTACCTGGGCTCGGAGAGGGAGGTCAGGAAGAACTGGGAGGGGCTATCACAGACAGTGGTGTCAAGACTGGCCAGGTGGAGGTGGCTCCTGTCCCAAGTGTCATATAGAGGGAGCGTGCTGATAATCAACAACCTGGTGGCATCTTCCCTGTGGCATAAACTGGCTGTCCTCAACCCCCCGCCGGTCTGACCTGCAAAGCAAGCTGGTGGACTTTTTCTGGTCGAGTCATTACTGGCTGAGGGTGGCAGTGTTGTACATGACCGTCCACGAAGGAGGACAGGGCCTAGTGGAACTGGAGAACAGGATGGCTACTTTCCGACTAAAGGCGGTGCAGAGACTGCTGTACCATACTGATGTTGGCTGGAGGGAACCAGCATGCGCGCTGCTGAGGAGAGCTGGCTGATTAGGGTTGGACCGGCAGCTGTTCCTCATGAAGCTGAGTACAGCAGGTCTATCAGATTTTTACTCTGCAGTGCTGAGGGCCTGGCAGCTGCTAAGGGCCACACGAGAAGGGGTGTGGAGCCTGGGCTGTGGGTGTGGGAGGAGCCTATTTTCCACAACCCAGCCATCCGTTTGAGATCGGTTCAGTCGGCCACCCTGCAGAGGCAACTGATGGAAGCGGGTTTACAAAGGCTGGGTGACCTGCGACTGCTGGGAGAGGAGGGGTGGAAAACCCCGGAAGTCCTGGCACAACAAACAGGAATAACGTCTCTTAGGCTGCTGGAGAGATTCCTGGAGGAGGTCCAGGAGGCACTGTCTGAGCCGGTAAGGGGGGTGTTTGAGTGGCCAAAGGAGGGGGGGGGGCACCAATGTTTCCGCCACTTCAGGTGACGGCAGAGACTGGAGACTGGCAAGGGGGTCTGGAGGACTTGTTAGATTTTAAGACTCCGAGCCTGGGGGAGTTTGAAGGGGTGGGAGGTAAAGCCCTCTACAACCTCTGCGTTAAGGTTAGTAACATTAGGAGCCTAACAGGAGTGAAGGCACATCAGTGGCAGGGATTATGTGGGGCGGATAGTATGGTGGGTTTTAGATGGAGGGGGCTCTACAAACTCCTAGTACTAAAGAGGTCAGGGGACCTCCAGTGGAGGGTTCTTCATGGAGCCCTGGCCACGGCACGGGTTGAACCGGGAATCGGGCAGGGTTGTCATTTCTGTGTTATGAAAGAAACTGTGATTCATGTGTTTTCTGTGTGCGCCAGGTTAATGCATTAATGTCTCTGTTGGAATGTCTGTGTGAGAGGTTGGGGTGGTTTTTAGTGTTGGGATGTTTATAATGGGGTACAGGTATTCGAATAAGGAGAAGGCCAAATGTGTTTTGTTGAATTTTCTGTTTGCTCAGGCGAAGTTGGCTATTTGGCTAACAAGGAGGAACAGGGTCGAAGGTGGAGGGATAACAGACCCTTTACTATTGTTTAATGGGATGGTCTCTGCGTGCCTTAGGGTTAAATTTGTGTTCTATAGAATGATAAAAAGTGTGAAGATGTTTCAGGAGATATGGTGTGTTGGGGGGGCTGTCTGTATAGCTGGGGAAGATGTTTTGGATATACGGTTGAGGTTTTTTGGTTATTGTGATGTTGTGATGTTGTTTTGTATCGTGTGGTAGAGGGAAAGGTGAGTATGGTACATGTATGCAGTACAGGATATATTTTGGTGTTTTATTTTAATGAAATGAGAATGTTTCATTAAAGAAAGACCAAAAGTGTGTGTGTGTCTCTCTCTCGCTCTCTCTCTCTCAGGACTAGTCACGCTCTACTCTTTATCCACACACTTGTCTTCCCCTGCCAATAATGACATGTATTTATGTACAAGCATTTCCCCCCATGTATAATGGCGTTTTATGGCCTTTTTGACCTTGCTACACCAGCCACCTGTCATCAACAAATATGATTCATATACACACCTCAATTCCCCCTAAACCTGAGACCCCAGCAAAAAAATGGGCTTTTAATTTATCTGACTTTCATTTATCTGCATGTCCAGTCTTTATATTTAGCATCACAATGAAGTGTTTTACCATGTTCTTTTCAGGTCAACCAGGGCTACAAGTAGAACACTTTGTTTTACATAAAAAGTTGCATTCGTTAGTTTTATTGATAAAATGTCAATAAAAAAAAGTCTGCCAAAGCAAAAACCTGATTTAAAAATGAATTGATATGAGTGCTCTAAGTACATAAATTGTTTGATCAGTGGGAAATTAATATCCAACTAGTTAGTGACAACTGTTGGAGTTTGTGACAGCAACTATGTGAACTTATTACAGTATTAGAGACACTATGTCCTGGGATTTCCTATGATCTTCTATGTAGAAGAACCCCTTACTTTCTAACGACTCTTGTGACACTTGTAGGCATCAAAGAGCAAGCCATTCTGACTTTACAGACGTTTTGGGAAAAAAGACCCGGCACCTTTCGGGATCCACCCTTGTCTCACAAACACCGCTCTAGCTCAACCCCCGTTAATCACACAGACTAATGGTTACAAAAGGAATAGACAAATTCAATGGTACAACCCAGAATTCTGTAGCTCAAACACACAATGTTTAAGAGGGGTTAGAAGTTATATATCGCGACGGTGGGACTCATTAGGTTAAGTCTTAGACACATATATGCATCTTTTCCTTGGACTACTTTTCCAGCCAAAGAGGAAGAATGAAAACATGACTCAAGGGGGTTTGGCTTTGTTGTTGTTTTCTGTTGTCTTTTCTCATTATGTTTTCCTATCTTCTACTTTAATGATGTCAACTATGGAAGAAAACCTGTGAATTTTTGGCTCTGTCCTGGCCCTGCTACAACAGACAGTAGGCTAGTGCTGCGGAGCCAATTATTCCATCAATAATTCATCTCTGTCTCTGTTCTCTGCAACACCACAGAAACAGCTTCCTCGACCTCAACAGAAAGTTGTTTATTCATCTACTGGGGCCCACAATTATGCTCTTTGTCGTCTATTTAATATGCACAAAAGTGCTGCCGTCACGTAAACTCTGACTTATAATCATCTTCTTATTCCTCCCCAAATCTCAGCGTTCTTTACCCGCTTTTATTTGATGTTGGCTGGCTTATTAATGATCTCTTAATTATGTTTACCTCTCTCATTCCCCAGTCAGCCTGTCCCGGTTCCCTGCTGTCTGTGTGAGGGAGAGGGAGAGCTAGTTGACAGGGGCGGGCACAGCCTTTGATTTGATCCTAATTCAGTCTGTCTTTCTGTGTTGAGTCACTGTGGGGTGTTAGTGAGAAAAGTGTATTTCTGATCTGTATCGTTCCCCACTGAGTCTTCTAGGAAGTCACCACAGAAACAACAAAGATAATATGATCAACAAGGCATAGCGAAGATAATACTATGACAGAGAGATGGGCAGCTCTAGGCTTCTCTCATAACTGGTGATTGTAAAATTAGCTCTTTGTCACAAATTAAACTCTTTGAACACTCTATGCATCAGGAATCCTGAGCTGTGAGTGGCATCCACCTCCACCAGTGAGTGGGCAGGTTGGTCATCTTTCTTGAGGCACCTGCTTTGCTAGAGGTCTGAGGTGGTTCCACCCCATTAATTAGAATAAACACGGGGAAAGGAGAGAGAGGTGGGGGATTCACTGACACACAGTTATGCCGAAACACACACTGCTAATTATATTGCTCATTGCTAAATACTAGACAAAGGAAGTGGGAGATGTTTTTCACTAACACACCTATTCACACACGCAACAAACACACACAATGCTCACCTTTCAGGTTGGCCCCCTCCCTCCCTCCCTGGTGCCTGTCAAAGTGCTCAGTTACGAGACCCTGAGCAATGATGATGGTGATGAAGAAAAGTTCTCGACTCAGAAGGCAGGTGACACATCCGTCTCCTTGACGACAACGTCCCTCCAGCGGGACTGAGTAGGTGGGCATGTTGCAGGTCCCTGACACGCAAAAAGAGCAAAAAAGCCAGTTGTTCCTTTAATTCATCTCCATTTTTCATGAGCCAGCTGGCATTTCTCACAAGGCCACAGTCAATATTTCATTGCATTGATTTCCACCCTTCCTTCCCTCTCTCTCCTCCCTTCCTCCCTTTTCTCCATCCCCATTCCTCTCTACCTCCCTCCTTCTCTCCCTCTTCTCTCTCTCTTTCTTTCTCATTCGAGACCCCAGTTTAGACTCTATCCAGTGTAACTTCATTTTCATAATTGAGTGCTTTTTTTCTGATGCTGTCTACAAGCGTTTATTATCCACCTTAAACAGGACCAAGCAGTATTCTGGCCATTGCGCTACAGCTCTAAGATTTATGGTCATCAGTTTGCCTGTTTTAAACAGTTATTTTTATAGCCTGAGCATTGGAAAGGAATTTTCAAATACACATGATTTTAATCTGGTGGAGGATTATACTGTTTTAAGACTTATTTTAACACCTCTAGAATTTAAAAACAGTATAAATGGGTGTGTGTGCACAACTACGTGCATGTGTGGTACTGCATCTGTGATTGTTCAATAATTGATCAAATCAGTGTGTTTAAAATCCACAGAGCATCAATCCACAGAGCATCTGAATGCTGTATCTCTATTTGTGGCGTTTTACAATGGAGGCCGTGCTGTTTCTGTAATGGCCGTGAAACATCCTTTTACAGTAGAGGAACTGAATAGTTGTTCAGTTCGTTTCTTTAATTGGGATTTATGTAACAGCATCTGCAACTCTCCTGTTTTAAGTCTCTGCAGCATCCTTTTTTTGTGTTATTCATTCTCATTGTGGAGTGGTGAGCTTACACACACTGTGGCTGTGTGTGCTATTGAGCGAGCAAGCAATTTGTTTGTGTGTGTGTGTGTGTGTGTGCGTACTTGTGAGCATGAGAGTTTCTTATCGCTGTGATGGATCTCCATCATTGGTGTGTTTCCCCAGGGGACCAGACTGCTGTAAGCCCAGGGCCTGACTCTAAGTGTCATTCTATGTGTGGGCAGGCCCCAGTGCTCTCATACACACCAGCAGATTAGTGTGTAATGAAAACAGCATGCTTACAGACAGTCTCCCCAGAGACAGCTCCTGGACAGAGCGGTTAGAGAGTGCATACTTCTACAAATGGCGCATATGTCTACAAATGGTCTCCCTCCTCATTATCACAAACATTAGCTCCCAATTAGTTATGTTTCTATTTCTTTTAAAGGCTTCATCAGTGTAACCACATAGCGGCTAGCTCTCCTCTAGACAGTTACTAGACCGTGAAAGTAAAACATCACAGTTAATAGCTAACATGCTAATGAGTATAGTACAGTAGTTAGAGGTTACCTCTCCTCTATTGGTTTAGACAATGACAGCACAGCTAATGGCTAACACGCTAATAGTTAGCGCAACAACTCCTCCAGAGCTCATCAGTGATTGGTGAAAAGTCTATTAATTACGCAAATAGATGTTATATTCCTTCAGTTACTTTCTATGTAGACTGACTCCTATGGCTCTGTTGGTATTTTAAAGCTGTCCTGGCTTGAAGACTCCGCAGTCTCCTCTATATCTAAATATTGAGTTTCTCATCCTGTAGTGTTTCCCATAGAACTAGAGGTACTTATGGTCTGCCAAAGCAAAAACCTGATAAAAATGAATTGATATGAGTGCTGTAAGTACATAAATTGTTTGCTCAGTAGGAAATTAATATCCAACTAGTCAGTGACAACTGTGTGGTGTTTGGAGTTTGTGACAGCAACTATGTGAACTTATTGCAGTATTAGAGACACTATGTCCTGGGATCTTCTACGTAGAAGAACCCCTTACTTTCTAACGACTCTTGTGCCGCATTGGTGTGTTTCCCCAGGGGACCAGGCAGCTATAAGCCCAGGGCCTGACTCTCTGTGGCTCTCTGTGTGTGGGGGGGCCCCAGTGCTTTCATTCACACCAGCAGATTAGTGTGTAATGAAAACAGCAAGCCAACAGACAGTCTCCCCAGAGACAGCGACTGGGCAGAATGGTTAGAGAGAACAACCAGGGAGATAGAAAGGGTTGGAGGAACGGTTGGTGTGAGGAAACTGCTCTAGAATCAGAATGAAGAGATAGCTGAAGAATGAAGCTCAGCTCAGAGACTACAGATAGCTAGATAATTCTCCTGTGGTTTAGTTCACGACTATTCATGGTACCTGAGCGATCTTCAGAAAATATAGGGTGTTTAGGAAAATACACAGTGGATACATAATGCCTTGTAATACAGTAGCATAGAAGTGAGTTGCTTTTAGACTGGATAATAAAAAAATATATGTTTTGAGATGTTTTCTAGTCTCTCTCTTTTTTCTCTCTTTTTCTTTCTCTGGTGTGTCGGCCCTACAAATGGTCTCATTCCTTATTAGCACAAACATTAGCGCCCAGTCGGTTCTTTTTACATTTCTCTTAAAGGCTTCATTAGCGTAGCTACATAGCGGCTAGCTCTCCTCTAGACAGTCACTAGACAGTTCAGTCGTCAGTTGAACGGCGTTTCCTCCGACACATTGGTGCGGCTGGCTTCCGGTTTAAGTGAGCAGCTGTTAAGAAGCAACGCGGCTTGGCAGGTCATGTTTCTGAGGACGCATTGACCTTTGCCTCTTCCGAGCCCGATGAGACAAGATCGTAACTACCAATTGGATATCACAAAATTGGGGATAAAAAGGTGGGGGAAAATTTGAAATAAATAATACAAATAACACTTAGAAGACCGAACCCAAGATCACTCCGGACACTACACAGCCAAACTCCAGTGAAATATGTTTCCATGTCACTTATGTCAGGTCTCTTTGGTGTGTTTTGTCATGCTGTATTCTGTTCAGTTCAATTTGTGTGCAGTTCCACAGCAGCTCTCCTAGTGACAAGGGACCATGCTGGGGTTTTCAACAGCAGGGGTTTTTGGTTTTTGAAGCAGATCTCTTTCTCTCCCTCCCCTCCCTTCCTCCCTCCTGCTCTCTGTCTCTGTAAATTCAATTCAATTCAAAGGGCTTTATTGGCATGGGAAACATACTGTATGTTTACATTGCCAAAGCAAGTGAAATAGATCATAAAAAATGAGCAGTAATCATTAAACTCACAAAATTTCCAAAGGAATACAGACATTTCAAATGTCATATATAACGATGTGAAAAAATAGTTAAAGTACAAAATGGAAAATAATCTCTCTCTCTCTACATGTATGCCTGCTGAAGTGACTTTGCAGCACTACAGATTGCATACTACAGTTAGCGAGCAGAGCAGCTCCCACCCTGGGGGACTGCAGCAGTGTTAGTTGTGGTTTGTCTCAGCGTGTGGCATCTGTGGAAGCCAATCAGAACAGCTGGAGACCACTAATGCAAGCTGGCATACCAGGAGTCACCCTTCCCTTATCCTCATCTCAGCTGTGACGGGAAACAGAAAAGAGATGAGGAAGAATGAAGACATGGGCCTCTCTCTGTCCTCCATCTCTCTCTCAAACACTATCTCTCATTTTCTGTATTTTCTATCTCTTTTTTTCTCACTCTCTCTCTCGCTCTCTTGCACTCTTTCTCTCTCTTACCCTCTCTCAGGAGGAGGGTGGGTTAGTGAGGAGAGAGTGTGATTAATGGAGAGACAGCTGCTTGGAAATGCACTGTGTGACTTTGACCACTGATTCCTAGCCTTAACGATTCCCAGTCTCTACTCAGGGAGTAAACAAGCAAGACAAAAACATGTAAGGAGCTTTTGAATTTGGCTTTAGATGTTTCTTATGTCTATATAAAGATACACATCTTCTTGACTGGCTGAGTTAATTTTTATTGTCACATGCACAAGTACAGTGAAATTCCTTTCTTGCAAGCTCTTTCCCCACAATGCAGTAATCAATATCAGTCGTACAAATTGATAGGTTCGGATTTCTGAACTTTAAATGTTATTAATCATTAGTTGTAATAGAGACCTGAGGGGTCATAGCCGAGGGGCTAAACCAGAAGTTAATGGTTATCTTGGAATGTATGGGCATCACTGCCTGGTACGGCAATTGCTCGGCCTCTGACCGCAAGGCACTACAGAGAGTAGTGCGTACGGCCCAGTACATCACTGGGGCTAAGCTGTCTGCCATCCAGGACCTCGACACCAGGCGGTGTCAGAGGAAGGCGCTAAAAATGGTCAAAGACCCCAGCCACCCCAGTCATAGACTGTTCTCACTAACCGGTGTCTGTATGTAGCCTCGCTACTTTTATAGCCTCGCTACTGTATATAGCCTGTCTTTTTACTGTTGTTTTATTTCTTTACCTACTTATTGTTCACCAAATACCTTTTTTGCACTATTGTATTCGGCGCACGTGACAAATAAACTTTGGTTTGATGTACTGAGTGTAGGGAAAACAATCACGTGGTAGGCAATGATAAGGGGAGAGAGCCATGGATTAGTGATGAAGGGGGTCGAGGTCAGGTCACGTTAAGGGAGAAGGAAAAGTTTATGGCCTGTATCACTTTGTTTCCTGCGTAGCAATAAAGATACAATGTTTAGCGAGAAGGAGGAGACTCCACCCAAAGTTGGCTACATATACACCACTATTGTAAACATGTTTTGGTCGATTCAGCTGTTCGATCCCTTGGAAAGAATTAACTTGGTTTGAACTTTCACAGTGTCCATTGAGTTCTTACTCTAATAATCAGAACCTAACCAAATATTATATTATAAAGTAAAGTAGAACAAAAACACACAAGAAAGAAAAGAATAAGAACACGAGAAAGTAAGTAAGCTAAATACAAGCTCAAATAAAATTGTATTTGTCACATGCTTGGCAACCAACAGGTGTACTGTAGACTAACAGTGAAATGCTGACTCCATGATGTCTCCTAATGGTGGCTCCCTGCAGGGAGACAGCGTGGCAGAGCTGGTCCAAGTCTGCTGGGTCTGTCATGGCCAGTTCGTACTATCAAGGCACAAGGCGAGACCCAGATGCAGACACAGGAGGCAGATGGTTGGAGTCTTACAATGTTTATTAATCCAAAGGGGTAGGCAAGAGAATGGTCGTGGACATGTATAAAGGTCAACATCAGTTCAGACTCCAATAGGTACCGAAGAACAGGCAGAATCAAGGTCAGGGCAGGCAGGATGATCAGGCAGGCAGGCAGGAATAGAAAAGGAGTACGAGAAAAACACGCTGGTTGACTTGACTAAACATACAAGACAAACTGGCACAGAGAGACAGGAAACACAGGGATAAATATACTGGGGAAAATACCTGGAGGGGGTGGAGACAATCACAGGAACAGGGCGTGACATTTATATTTTCGACATTTACTTTTACTTCACGACATTCCTAAAGAAAATCATTTACTTTTTACGCCATACATTTTCCCTGACACCCAAAAGTGCTTGTTACATTTTGACAGGAAAATGGTCCAATTCACACACTTATCAAGAGAACATCCCTGGTCATCCCTACTGCCTCTGATCTGGCAGACTCACTAAACACATTCTTCATTTGTAAATTAATTAATTAGGTAACACAATAAAATATCAATGAGGCTACAGTTGAAGTCGGAAGTTTACATACACTTCAACCACTCCACAAATTTCTTGTTAACAAAACTAGAGTTTTGGCAAGTCGGTTAGGACATGTACTTTGTGCATGACACAAGTCATTTTTCCAACAATTGTTTACAGACAGATTATTTCACTTATAATTCACTGTATCACAATTCCAGTGGGTCAGAAGTTTACATAAACTAAGTTGACTGTGCCTTTAAACAGCTTGGAAAATCCCAGAAAATGATGTCATGGCTTTAGAAGCTTCTGATAGGCTAATTGACATAGTTTGAGTTAATTGGAGGTGTACCTGTGGATGTATTTTAAACTCAGTGCGTATTTGCTTGACATCATGGGAAAATCACAAGAAATCAGCCAAGACCTCAGAAAATAATTGTAGAACTCCACAATTGTAGAACTCCACAAGTCTGGTTCATCCTTGGGAGCAATTTCCAAATGCCTGAATGTACCACGTTCATCTGTACAAACAATAGTACGCAAGTATAAACACCATGGGACCAAGCAGCCTTCATACCACTGAGGAAGGAGACGTGTTCTGTCTCCTAGAGATGAACGTACTTCGGTGCGAAAAGTGCAAATCAATCCCAGAACAACAGCAAAGGACCTTGTGAAGATGCTGGAGGAAACAGATACGAAAGTATCTATATCCACAGTAAAACGAGTCCTATATCTTCATAACCTGAAAGGCCGCTCAGCATGGAAGAAGCCACTGCTCCAAACAATCATAAAAAAAGCCAGACTACGGTTTGCAACTGCACATGGGGACAAAGATCATACTTTTTGGAGAAATGTCCTCTGTTCTGATGAAACAAAAATAGAACTGTTTGGCCAAAATGACCATCGTTATGTTTGGAGGAAAAGGGGGGAGGCCTGAGCAACAGGCAGTTTACTTTGGGCACGTCAGTCAGGTGGAAATGGAGAAAAATAGACCCTAGCCTGAAGAAGTTTAACTTCTATTTTTCTCCACTTCCTGTCTGACTGACGTGCCCAAAGTAAACTGCCTGGACAGTGCAGTTAGATTAACAAGAATTTAAGCTTTTAACCGATATAAGACACTTGTATGTTCCTAAATGTTTAATATCCATAAACTCACTCTTCCATTCTGTCTCTATCTCTCGCTTTCTGTCTCTCTCAATACATTAAAACTGATTTATGAACACTAAAAGTCTAAGTTTGTGTGGATGGAGAGGAGGAATCTCTCACTCACTCACTCTCACAGCATCCTGAGATATCTTTGGTCTTGTGTCTCATCTGGTAGCGTGTGTCTGTTGGGTCGAAGCCTCACTCCTGGGCACCAAACAGGGCCTGGGTCGGGGTCTTGGCCATGTAGTCCTGGGCAGAGAAGGTCTGGCTGCCTCATAGGCATGGACAAGCTCCTGGAACCGCTCGTAGTCTATCCACGTCCACCACTCTCCCTCCACCTTGAACTGCATGGGGAAACACACATGGATATTGCTAGTACAGTACATACAGCATACACATGCACACAACAGTGCGCAGACATGCACACACAGAGAGAGCATTACAGATGCAGAGAGACTCTTCAATCAATCATAAATCACACTCAGACTAAGGGACTATAGGGCTCATGGAGCAGCAGTCTCCAGTCTCCAATGAGCTGCCAGCCTTAAAGGAGCATTCATTAACCAACCAGAAGTACAGTGACTCATCGAACCTATCAACCTCTGGATGCTAACTCATCTATGAGAGGTGGGAGGAGTAGGAGAGATTGGGGGTGTGTGTCTATTTGTCAATAACAGCTGGTTCGCTGTCAATGACTGTTCTCTACTATCGCATGGCAAGTGGTACCGGAGGTACACTAGGCGGTGTCAGAGGAAGGCCTAAAAAATTGTCAGACTCCAGTCACTCAAGTCATAGACTGTTATCTCTGCTACCACACGGCAAGCGGTACCGGAGCGCCAAGTCTAGGTCCAAAAAGCTCCTTAACAGCTTCTACCCCCGAGCCATAAGACTGCTGAACAATTAATCAAGTGGCCACCCGGACTATTTGCATTGAGCTCCCCCCCTTTGTTTTTACACTGCTGCTACTTGCTGTTTATTATCTATGCATAGTCACTTTACCCCTATCTATATGTACAAATTACCTTGACTAACCTGTACCCCCGCACATTGAATCGGTACTGGTACCCCCTGTATATACAGTTTAAGTTTACATACAACATAGCCAAATACATTCCTGACATTTAACCCTAGTTAAAATTCCCTGTCTTAGGTCAGTTAGTTCACTTTATTTTAAGAATGTGAAATGTCAGAATAATAGTAGAGAGAATGATTTATTCCAGCTTTTATTTCTTTCATCACATGGGTCAGAAGTTTACATACACTCAATTAGTATTTGGTAGCGTTGCCTTTAAATTGTTTAACTTGGGTCAAACATTTTAGGTAGCCTTCCACAAGCTTCCCACAATAAGTTGGGTGAATTTTGGCCCATTCCTCCTGACAGAGCTGGTGTAACTGAGTCAGATTTGTAGACCTCCTTGCTCGCAGATGCTTTTTCAGTTATGTCCACAAATTTTCTATAGGATTGAGGTCAGGGCTTTGTGATGTCCACTTCAATACCTTGACTTGGTTGTCCTTAAGCCATTTATCCAGAACTTTGGAAGTATGCTTGGGGTCGTTGTCCATTTGGAAGATCCATTTGCGACCAAGCTTTAAGTTTCTGTCTTTCCATTCACACGAGTGACATAGGCAAATATACAGTGCATTCAGAAAGTATTCCAACCCATTCATTACATTACAGCCTTATTCAAAAAAATATATATTTTTAAATCCCGCATCAATCTATGTACAATACCCCGTGATGAGAAAGCAAAAGCAGGTTTTTAGAAATGTTTGACAATTTAAATATATATAAAAAAAACTGAAATATTACGTAACTATGCAGACCCTTTACTCAATACTTTGTTGAAGCATCTTTGGCAGTGATTACAGCCTCGAGTCTTCTTGGGTATGACGCAACAAGCTTGGCACACCAGTATTTGGGGAATTTCTCCCATTTTTCTCTGCAGATCTTCTCAAGCTATGTCAGGTTGGATGGGGAGCGTCGCTGCACATATTTTCAGGTCTCTCCAGAGATGTTCGATCGGGTTCAAGTCCGGGCTCTGGCTGGGCCACTCAAGGACATTCAGAGACTTGTCCCGAAGCCACTCCTGCATTGTCTTGGCTGTGTGCTTAGGGTCGTTGTCCTGTTGGAAGGTGAAGCCTCACTCCAGTCTGAGGTTCTGAGCGCTCTGGAGCAGGGTTTCATCAAGGATCTCACTTTACTTCATTCATATCTCTTTTGCTTCATTCATATATCCCTCTATTCTGACTATTCTCCCAGTCCCTGCTGCTGAAAAACATCCCCACAGCATGATACTGCCACCACCATGCTTCACCGTAGGGATGGTACCAGGCTTCCTCCAGACGTGATGCTTGGCATTCAGGTCAAAGAGTTTAAGAATGATGGAGGCCACTGTGTTCTTGGGGACCTTCAATGCTGCAGACATTTTTTGGTACCCTTCCCCAGATCTGTGCCTCGACACAATCCTATCTTGGAGCTCTACGGACAATTCCTTCGACCTCATGGCTTGGTTTTTGCTCTGACATGCACTGTCAACTGTGAGACCTTATATAGACAGATGTGTGCCTTTCCAAATCACGTTCAATCAATTTACCACAGGTGGACTCCAATCAAGTTGTAAAAACATCAAGGATTATCAACGGAAACAGGATGCACCTGAGCTCATTTCGAGTCTCATAGCAAAGGGTTTGAATACTTATGTAAATAAGGTATTTCATTTTTTTTAAATACATTTGCAAAAATGGCTAAACCTGTTTTCGTTTTGTCATTATGGGGTATTGTGCGTAGATTGCTGAGGATTTAAAAAATGTTTTCTTTTAGAATAAGGCTGTAAGGTAATACAATTTGGAAAAAGTCAAGGGGTCTGAATACTTTCCGAAGGCACTGTATATCACAAACAATGCAATTATCACAACACATTATTTTTCCTGGCTTGGCTTCCCCAGTGAATTTACTCACACACCGCTACTGGTTATGCAGGTGATTATACCTGGCTGCTGGATGGTGTAAGGCTGAGACAGAGGAGTTTAGAGAAGGGTATGGTGGAGAAATGGCACACTATTCCACAGGAGGTTGGTGGCACCTTAATTGGGGAGGACAGGCTTGTGGTAATGGCTGGAGCGGAATATGTGGAATGGTATCAAATACATCAAACGCATGGTTTCCATGTGTTTCATGCCATTCATTCATTCACTCCATTGTTCATTCACTCTCATCATTGGGGTATTGTGCATAGATTGATGAGGGGATTTAAAAAATCTATATATTTTTTTGAATCAGGCTGTAATGTAATGAATGGGTCGGAATACTTCCCGAATGCACTGTATATTTGTCTATGTCACTCGTGTGAATGGAAAGACAGAAACTTAAAGCTTGGTTTGTTATGAGCCATCCTCCCCTCAGTAGCCTCCTGTGCCCTACTCTCTATATAGTGTACTTCTTTTGACCAGAGCCCATAATAGTAGTTCACTATATAGGCAAGTGCATGCATTTACAATCAGTACATTTCGTGTACACAATGTTATCTTTTGTTGTTTGTTGCTGATTTAGTTATTTTTCTTCTTCTATTATCTTGTGGTTTCCTTCATGTTACTGGAATGACTGTCATATCGGGAACATAACAGCGGGTGTGTTTGTATTTCATTGCAATACATTTGTATATGACCTGAGAACAGTGGCGTGCCGTGGGCCTGGGGCCTGGGCCTTCAGTGAGGTACTACACAATGTCCCCCCCGAATTAATCCACCTCTTATTACCATCATTATGATGCCATGGCTCTAGACACTATACATTTAGACAGAAACGCAGTATAACCAGGCGTTGCGTCACCTTGAAATTGACAAATTGACATTTTTGGGTAAACAGTGTTTACCCAAAAACATGACACAATCAATGAGTCTTTTCAATATTTCCCTTCACCTTTTCATTGTGCAGCTCCGTTGCCCTGCGCGCTTGTTCTTTGAGCTGTAGATCCACTCCGGTGTTCCCAAAAGTTTTCAAAAGCACCATTGCTTGTAAGTGCCCAGCCGTACTTTGGTGTCTCGTTGCTGCCTTGGTTAGACAACTCAAGTTTGCAAAGCCAGTGTGGCTCCAAACACCAAATCGATCACTTGCAAATAATAGGCATTCCCAGCAGTACAGTTTGCAGTGCTTCTCGGAGCCTGTGAGCCATTGACAGCGCTCGTAGTTGAAACTTTGAAAGTGGCGAGCGAACGAACCCCTTTCCCGCCTGTGACAGGCTTTGTGGCGTCGGGCGACCTCTCCTTACAATGTCTAACTTTTCTTGAAAAGTTCGTCTTGAGAATGGCGTTATAATTATATCCTCGACCAAATCGATATCTTCTCCTCCTTCCGCCATTGTGGGTTGAAAAAACAGCTTAGTAGTACACGAATTAATTCGTTTATCAAATTCAGTTTCCTAGATCTGCATAGACCTGCCCATAAGACCTGCCTCTCAATATTGGTAATCCAATCAAAAGACGTGCACGCACTACGCCTACTAGCTGGCTCCTGTGTAACACTGGAGCCAGCCAGCAGGCGTACAATAGCCAACTCTAAAGCTGATTGGTTGACACTAAATTTTCATTTCCATTCACTATAAGCTACAAGCGCCCGCACTGTTGATTCTGAAGGCCTGAGGGCAGATTTTAGACCCCTGGCAACACATGATGGCTGAATATGATTGGATAAAAGATCTAACATAAAGACCAGCCCTCCAAATCTCAACCTGGGGCTGGAAGCAGTGCAACCAAGAGGAAAGCTATGAAATGAAGAGTATAACTCTTACTCTGGGGAATAATTTAATACATATTTGTGGGAAAATATATTTAAAAAAAATTATATTCTGATGATGTTTAGGCCAGCAGAGAAGGCCTTGCAGGCCCTGACGGCCCACCACTGCCTGAGAATGACCTGTCCTTTCTCCCTTTTACCAGGAAACATCCACTGGTATATGAAGGACATATTCGGTGTGTTGGCAGGGAGAGCATTGTCAGCACAGCCTCTAAACCCACATTTTCTATTCATCTCCATCTTTTTATAGGCTCCAGAATAGGAATCCGACATTTTAACACTCTTGTAAGCCCTCGGGATTGGCTGTAAAGGGGTTTATAGTTTGTGTTTATTGGTCAGTGAAGTAGGTCACTGAGTACAGTGAGTGGGAGGGAGTGTCAATGTGGATGGAATGAGTGGGTTGGGTCAGTGATAAAATAATGTATATGTTGAAAGATAATGATTAAATAATTCCACTCTGAAACCTTATAATTGTATGAAATTGATTAGAATCATAAAATTATTATCTGATGTGTGTAGTTTTAGTCAGAATTAGATTAAACAATGTATCTGTATAGTGGAAAAACACAGACTGTTTGAGCAAGGCGTAGCTTAGGATTTGAACTTGTATGTGTGTGCCGAAGACAAAAAAACGAGAACAAAAACTGTGTTTGGACCGACCTGGCTAGGCCTCTGAGAAAACCTATGATAGCATAAGGAGTACTTCTCAAGGTTCCCCTAATCTCGGGGGAATGGAACTGTCGGCTGGGTAGTGATACACAGTGGTGAGAACTATGGAGAAGGATAAAACTCACCTACTGTTTGTGTGTATGTATGTGCGTAGGATATCTACTGTTTGTGTGGAAGTATGTGCCCAGCTATAAAATGGATGTCTTTGTATAATGGACTTCAGAACGTTCTCTGAATAAACGGTACTAATCTTTTGCATAAGCTGAGTCTTTGCCTAATTATTATTATTATACCCATGGTCTTACAAACCTCGGGGATTGGTCAAAGCTATTGATTGATAGTTATTATCATTGGGATTGAAAATTCTCGTGACAGTCAGGCAACAATAGGAAATGACAGAATTCAACATCTTTGGCAGACTGTGGTTGCGTTTTGAACTCAGATCTGAATGCCTGTAGGTCCTCAGATCCCAGGTGATGGATGTTTGATTGATCATCTACCTACAGGAGGAATTATGGAAAGTAGTCATGTTCCTTCAGTGTTTCTCAGAGGTTTAGAGAGTTGCTGACTTCATTCAGACTGACAAGAGACAGACATGTCATACGGAGTGACAGAAAAGCGATCAATCCCTCCTCTCACTCTGGGCATGCCGTGAACAATGATCATCTGCTCTCACTCTTTATTCACAGAACTTTTTCACACATCCCTCTCTCTACAGTACCACACTCACCATACCTTTCCTAAGGCTACTGTAGTTCTCCTGCATTGTGTGTAGGAAGACAAATGATAGGTGCAGGTTGGCCAGCTCTCTAGGGAGAGAGGGAGTGTTGCTTATAGAGAGAGTGTAGGTTAGAGGCTAAACTATAATGGCTTCGGCCTCAGGGGAACAGATGCTTACATGTTAGGGATGGCTGAGTGCCTTCAGTCTACAGGTCCCTTTGGCATTACATGCTGGTCCAACAGAGCCGGTCAAAACAGGGCTTCCGTCTGCAGGGGAGAAGGTCCCCAGACTCGCCAGCTGTAGTTTCAAATGTTCACAGTCAGATCGAGATTCAACGATTCGAGTTGCTGAAATTGCAGTCAATTAAATGTAGTGTTACAGGTCCCAGTTTTTGGACTGGTGCAGCAGATAATAGTTATCGTAACACAGGATAAATAATGAAACAGGAGAACGTGTCTTCTCTTTCAAAGGTTCTCTCAATTATTTTATTCAACGTTTGCACTTGAGAAAATGTTGAATAAAATAATTGAGATTATTTTCATTGTATTTCAATGTTTTCTTTTGTTTTCTTTAAAGTGTATTTAGCGATCTGTCTCATAAATCCCTGACATATTCACATCCTCAAATTCTTTACATTTATACCGCAAACACATTTACTCTTAACTTTAATTCACCTGTTTGGGTTATAATTATGTAGTTGACTGTTGCCCACTATAGCCCCATAGGAGACTGTAAAACATGAAAGCCTTTATAACTCATTAGAAGTTACTTTATACCATGATCAAAATACATTTAACCAGTATAAGAAGAGGGCTAATAGAAAGACAAGACTATTGCAACTGACATTAATGCTAATTATTGGAAAATGATTGAACAAGCTAGCATAACCGAAGCTAGCAACCAACTAACCGGAGCTAGCAACCAACTAACCGCAGCTAGCCAAAAGCTAACCGCAGCTAGCCAAAAGCTAACCGCTTTTCTAACATTTAAAGTACAACAATTACAAAGTTCTTAAACATCACAGTTACAACCTTAAATTCTCTAAACGCTTAGGATATTGTCAGGAGTGTCTTTTTCAAAAATATCAAGAGTTAACAATTAGTTTTTTGCTAGCAAGAGCAATTAAGTTGAAAATATCTACAAAATTGTGTATTAATGCAGGTGATTTCTTTGATTGGTTTGTGTGTGCACATGCATGTGAGCATGTTTGTTAGTCCGTGTATGTGTGCGTGTGTGCATTTTTTGTTAGTGTGTGCATGTCTTCGTGAGATGGAGAAGGTGGGCTAGGTTGATGGTCACTTCTATTCAGATTACCAGAGGTGTGCATCAACCCTGGTGAGATTGGAATGGTTTTGTGGTTGGTTCACTTCATTTCTCTAAGTGATGTATGCGATGTGTCATCCTGAACTCATTTTAGCAACGCATTGCTATTTAGCATATGGAACAATTTGTTGAAACTAAGTATAATAATAAACATAAGAATTATTATTATGGACTACCACTATCATGGTTTATGAAGAAGTCCTAAGTGTGTTGATATTTGTTTGTATATTTGTTTTTGTAAAGATTACTCAGGCCTTTAACAACAGATAAGTGTGTTTATGTGCAGTCTGTGTATGTGTTCATTCATCTAAGTTGTCTCCATAGTAATGTGGAGCCTATAGCCAACTTCCTCACCATCCTTAAGTCCTCAGAACCAATTTGTAGATTCCATCTAAAGTTAGCCCATAGAGTTCAAGGAGAGCATATGACCAGAATCCTTAGTTAGAATGTTTGTGTGTGTTATGGTACACACACACACACACACACACACACACACACACACACACACACACACACACACACACACACATCATGTTTTTATCTCTGACTAAAATGCAGTCCCACTCTCCTCTGAGTTGTTGAGTTTGTTTACCATACATTTTTAAAGACAGATTTAGCTTTAAACTGGCACCCTCCCACACACTGCCTTTAGAAAACCTGCTGCGCCACGGTTTATATTTAATTTAGTCAACAACAACAGTGTGATTTGGAAACACACCCAACTTTGAGAAAACATATGGCCCACTCTAGGCAGGCACAGGTTTGGTCCCGAAAAAGGTATTATAATCAAGTATATCCTTAGGCTAGCTAGGCTACATTCAAATATTCACACAAGTATACAACTTTAAATACATGGTGAATACATTGCTTTATTCTAGGTAGAATGCTAGTGTAGACATTATGTGTCTCTGACTTCAGCCAGCCAGGCACAGAAAGGGACAGGACTGGATAGGACAGGAGGCAGGGTAGCTGAATGAGCCTGGTGATGCCAACATTGTCACATCCATTCCTGCCCTGGCTTCAGAATCAGAACCCATCCTCAGAATGTTTTGTACCCTCAGAACGGAACATCAGAGTTCCATCCAGACCCTTCCCTTCCCTTCCTTTATTATCCAACAACACAAAGCATATGGGGGATGATCAGAATGGCTGCTTGGCCAGGACTTCATAAGGACAGATGGAAAGTAAATGTGCTTGGGTTTGTTCAAACCATTTTGTAGCCCAGTTCCCATTTGGGGGACGATTAAGGAGAGTTTGGAGTTGAGATCTAAATTTGTAGCGATAATGCTGGCTCCCTATAAAGCCATAAACGTTTATGAATATGGTGTTTTTGGATTTCAAAATATAGGGACCAGTTAATGTATTATACCCATGGGTTGATTTTGTTACTCAGCAGATTCATAGTTACTATAAAACCTATTTTTCATTAAAATATGGGGGGGGTCACATTTTTCACTGTGTTTGGCAAGGTGGCATCCTCATTCATTCTCAGGCTGCCATTGGTGCACACAAGTGCATACTCAGCCTGAGATGGAGGGGTGTTGAGGCAGTACTAGAGCCCTGAGGCATACCCCATTCTGCACACCGCCATTGGGCCTGCGTTGACGACACACTGTTTAATGCCCGTGTGTGCACGCGTTCTGAAGCCAGGTCTTTGATGCTTGTGTCAATGACATTTGTTAAGGGGATACATTAAGGCCTTTACTTTGGCAAAAGAGGGGCTACATAGCAATTACTTATTTTTTACCCTATCATTGCAAATAACACTATTCTTGTCTTTGAATAGAATAGCTTGTGGGAGTTCATGCTTGTGCATGAGTGTGTGCACAATATACATACAAGTGTGTGTGTGTGTGTGTGTGTATTAGCATCACAGGGGGAGAACTCTGGGCTCTCAGTCAAGCAAACAGATTTGAAGGGAACGGGAGCCAAATTGAAAGCTGCCCTCTGCCAAAGAGGAAATTGCTGGAAATGACAGCAACAACCCAAAACGCATGAGAACACTGACACCAATGGAGACCCTAACAGAATTCGTGTGGGAGTGGTGGAGTTGGGGACACTTTCAGTCAGTAAATATTTTCTTCATTTTCTTTCTGAACCCAAAGCTTCAAAATCACATAATCTAACACTCAAATGATAATCTGATGCTCTAATGATGACCGCGGGTGATACTACAAAATTATTTAGGATCACACCGTCCACCTTGCATTGCACTCTGCTGCATTTTCCAATCAGAGCTGCCATCTGGGAACATTCATTATTTGGCAGCAGGAAACTAATGATATTAGAGCCTGGTGAGATCAACAAAATCTAGAACGGGATTCAATCCGATCGCTGCTTGTTGAAAATGCAGTTTTGAAGGTAATTTCCTATTGAGCCGACATCTGCAGCATTTTACCCGGGAACATTGCTTTAAAAGCAGCATTGTCGACAACCCACAATCGGGCCTTAGCTGTGCCTGTAATGTTTATTTTAGCTGTTATTATTTAACCTTTATTTTGCCAGGAAGTCCCATTGGTGTCAAAAATACCTTGTTTACAAGGGACACTTGTTACAAGGGATTGTTGCTTACAAAATACATACTTTGAGATACACAGTACCAGTAAAAAGTTTGGAGACACCTACTCATTCAAGGGTTTTTCTTTACTTTGACTATTTTCTACATTGTAGAATAATAGTGAAGACATCAAAACTATGAAATAACACATATGGAATCATGTAGTAACCAAAAAAGTGTGAAACAAATCAAAATATATTTAATTTTTTTAATTCTTCAAAGTAGCCACCCATTGCCTTGACAGCTTTGCACATTCTTGGCATTCTCACAACCAGCTTCATGAGGAATTATTTTCCAACAGTCTTGAAGGAGTTCCCACATTTGCTGAGCACTTGTTGGCTCGGTCCAACTCATCCCAAACCATCTCAATTGGGTTGAGGTCGGGTGATTGTGGAGGCCAGGTCATCTGATGCAGGACTCAATCACTCTCCTTCTTAGTCAAATAGCCCTTACACAGCCTGGAGGTGTGTTGGGTTATTGTCCTGTTGAAAAACAAATGATAGTTCCACTAAGCGCAAACCAGATGGGATGGCGTATCGCTGCAGAATGCTGTGGTAGCCATGCTGGTTAAGTGTGCCTTGAATTCTATATAAATCACAGACAGTGTCACCTGCAAAGCACCATCACACCTCCTCCTCCATGCTTCACGTAGGAACCATACATGCAGTGATCATCCGTTCACCTACTCTGCATCTCACAAAGACATGGCGGTTGGAACCAAGAATGTCAAATTTTGTCACGCCCTGGCCATAGAGAGGCTTTTATTCTCTATTTTGGTTAGGCCAGGGTGCGACTACGGTTGGGCATTCTAGTTTCTTTATTTCTATGTTTTCTGTTTCTATGTTTTGGCCGGGTATGGTTCTCAATCAGGGACAGCTGTCTATCGTTGTCTCTGATTGGGAATCATACTTAGGCAGCCTGTTTTTCCACCTTAGTTGTGGGTAGTTGTCTTCGTTAATGCATGTATAGCCTTACTGAGCTTCACGTTCGTTTTTTGTTGGCGACGTTTAAAAATAAAGGAAAATGCACGCTCGCCACCCTGCACTTTGGTCCGGTCATTTCCTAGACGACGCTCGTGACAAATTTGGACTTATCAGACCAAAGGACAGATTTAGACCAGTCTAATGTCCATTGCTCGTGTTTCTTGGCCCATGCAAGTCTCTTCTTCTTATTGGTGGCCTTTGGTAGTGGTTTCTTTGTAGCAATTCAACCATGAAGGCCTGATTCACACAGTCTCCTCTGAACAGTTGTTGAGATGTGTCTGTTACTTGAACTCTGTGAAGACAGTTTCATTATAGCGCTTGCTGGTTTTTGCAACTGTACTTGAAGAAACTTTCAAAGTTCTTGAAATTTTCTTGGCTGACCGTGTCTTAAAGTAATGATGTATTGTTGTTTCTCTTAGCTTATTTGAGCTGTTCTTGCCATAAAATGGACTTAGGGCTATCTTCTGTATACCACCCCTGCCTTGTCACAACACAACTGATTGTCTTAAATGCATTAAGGAATGAAATTCCACAAATTAACTTTTAACAAGGCACACCTGTAATGCATTTCAATTAACAGTGTGCAAAGCTGTCATCAAGGCAAAGGGTGGCTACTATGAAGAATATCAAATATCAAATATATTTTGACTTGTTTAACACTTTTGGGGTTACTACATGATTCCATATGTGTTATTTCTTAGTTTGTCTTCACTATTATTCTACAATGTAGAAAATAGTAAAAATAAAGAAAAACCCTTTAATGAGTAGGTGTGTCCAAAGTTGACTGGTACTGTATATTGAGAGCTCAGTTCTTCGACTCTGCTCATCCATTGTTGTCAATAAGCATCTGGCAGGCTGTAGTCGTCCTTTTCTCAGTTTTGACCCTGAGTGTTCAGCAAGCAGTATAGTGTGTTGACTGGGGTCAGGCTTCACATGGTGGCATGGCACACAACAAGGGGATGGCCTTGATTAGCCTTAATGCTAATCCTCTTGTTAACTGAGAGGAGTCAATTAACCAAATGACCACCGTTTGAAAGAGGCGCCAAACGTCTTTGTCTCAGGCATATACATTTTTTTCTGAACAGGGGATTTGCATTTTAACAGCATAATGAACTCAGACTAATGACTTGCAGTCCAAATAAATAATTGATAAATATATATTCCCTCTCAATAGTAAGCAGAGGAATGCGGGGTACCATACTCATTAGTACAGATGTGATAATTGTATGTTCTTGGTTTCTGTCAGTCACATGTGGGAGTGTGAACCTATGCAGGGGTGCGCCATGTTCTCTTTTAAAACATGATGGTTGCGTGTGTGTTCTGTAAATGTTTATAGTCCCCAAAGGACAATCCGTTTGCAGCAATTATAATTTCTACACATCATAGGAGGACAGGCTAGTTCTAATGGCTGGAATGTAATAAATAGAACGGTATCAAACACAAAATATATGGAAACCAATGAGCCTGTCCTCCTATTGCTCCTCCCACCAGCCTCCTCTGGCACACATGTGTGTTAATTATCCCATTATGGGTGCACGTCTGTGTCTCTTTTTCTGTTTGTGTGTGTGTGTACAGATTTAGTATGTGTTTTGGTATTATGTTTCCCACAGGCGTGTTCTCAGGCAAGGAGCCAGCAGCTTTCTCAGCTGAATCACATCACTGATTAAGATACATCACACCAACGTAGAAATAAAGAGCTTGTTTCTGATGCCACAGTGAGAGGTGGGTTTCTGATGCCACAGTGAGAGGTGGGTTTGACGCCACAGTGAGAGGTGGGTTTCTGATGCCACAGTGAGAGGTGGGTTTGACGCCACAGTGAGAGGTGGGTTTCTGACGCCACAGTGAGAGGTGGGTTTCTGACGCCACAGTGAGAGGTGGGTTTCTGACGCCACAGTGAGAGGTGGGTTTCTGATGCCACAGTGAGAGGCTACAGTGAGAGGTGGGTTTCTGACGCCACAGTGAGAGGTGGGTTTCTGACGCCACAGTGAGAGGTGGGTTTCTGACGCCACAGTGAGAGGTGGGTTTCTGACGCCACAGTGAGAGGTGGGTTTCTGATGCCACAGTGAGAGGCTACAGTGAGAGGTGGGTTTCTGACGCCACAGTGAGAGGTGGGTTTCTGACACCACAGTGAGAGGTGGGTTTGGGTGCCAGCTTTGCATCCCCATGCTGTTCTCAGGTTGCAGAACCAACAGACCTGTCAGTTTCCATGTAACATTGTTCTCAGATTCCAGAACCAACAGACCTGTCAGTGTCCAGGTTACAGCGGTCTAAGCAAATAGGCTCTCAGCCATAGAACCAAAGAATCAGGTGTGGTGCGTTTTCACACTGAGCTAAAATTGAATAAGAAGCATCACAATTACAAGTTTTGCAAGGTTGCAGAATTGGTATGCATGTGAGTGTATAGTAAGACACAGTGGGTTATGGGGAAGTGAAGGTGTGAACTGTGTATTCTGCACGTTAAATGCTTACCAGCCTCTAGTCTCAGACACACTTCATGAACTCTCACTCACTCAGAGCGGGTTGAACTACGCTCTGCCGTGAATGGATATTAATGCATAAGTGGGCTCTACTGAGGGGTTACTATAAAGTATTTTTGGGGCATTGGTTATGTCTGTCATATGAATGATATGTCACAGAGTTCCTTGTCCGCCTTAGACATGGTCAGGGAACACCTGTGGCACCTGGTAAGCTGGCATATTCACATACAGTATCTTTACAATCAAATTTTAACATTCCTGAAAGAGAATAAAAATGAATGTACTGTCACACATGCTCCTGCATGACACAGAGGGGCTCTGACACTCTAGGACACCAAGCGGCCTATCATTATGCATCGTTACGTGCATCAGCGCTTCATGGGACTCACCTGGACTCTATTACCTTATTGATTGCTACCCCTATATCTGTCAGTTTCTTCCCGGTGTCTGCATTAATGTCCATTTGTTCCCCTTGTCCAGACACTGTCCTTGTTTTGTTTCATGTCCGTTTATCCATTAAATCTTCACTCCCTGTACTTGCTTCTCGTCTCCCAGCGTCTGTCCACACTGGTGGACCAAGTTGTTAATTTAACAATTCAGCCTGAATGTATTGTTGGATGTACTATGTTACCTAATGGTCTCGTCTGTTGGCTAATTGTTTTTTTACCTTTATTTAACCAGGTAGGACAGTTGAGAAAAAGTTCTCATTTACAACTGCGACCTAGCCAAGATAAAGCAAAGCAGTGCGACAAAACAGAGTTACACATGGGATAAACAAACGTACAGTCAATAACACAATAGAAAAAACACAATAGAAAAATATATATATACAAATGTGTGTGCAAATGTGTGTGCAAATGTAGTAAGATTAGGGAGGTAAGGCAATAAATAGGCCATAGTGGCCAAATAATTACAATTTAGCATTAACCCTGGAGTGATGGATGTGCAGATGATGATGTGGAAGTAGAGATACTGAGGTGCAAAAAGAAATACTTTGGGGAATGAGGTAGTTGAGTGGGCTATTTACAGATGGGCTGTGTACAGGTCCAGTGATCGGTAAGCTGCTCTGACAGTTGATGCTTAAAGTTCGTGAGGGAGATAAGTCTCCAGCTTCAATGATTAATTGGGTTAGGCTAAAGTGCAATGCAGTCAGGTGGGTCATCAGCTGTTGCAGCAACAGCTAGATTCTACGCACAAAACCAAGCGAATTGATGATAATGGTGTAACGTAAGATATTGCTCTTAAAAAATGTGTCAATTGTCAACATCACGGCTCCTTTGATCTGTTGAGACGCTGTTGATGGTTTCATCTTTCTTTTTGACAAATGTTTAGATTTTTTTTGTACAATTGCTTTGTTCATTTCTGAGTCAAATTATTGTGAAGGAAAACATTCAGTGAATACAGAACATTCTGATAGCTCCCAAAGAGTGTTTCTGGGTTTCATAATGAGGTGTTGAAAGGGGTTGCATTGTATGCCACTTTGCCTTCTCCCAAACCCTGATCTCAGAAGAATTTCTAGCTGTGCAAAAGCCATGGTCACTAGGCTGTGTCGTAGTAAGTACTGTCCCATATCAAGTAGGTCCCATTTGTCTGTCCCCTGGTGGTGGAAATAGGGCAACTTTTACATGTTCCACTCAGTTACCTCCCTCTGCCCAGCTAATGGAAATCATTTTATAGTTTTTAGTCACTGCGCTGCAACCGGCTCGCTGTTGTCGAATCTCAGCTCCTCTAAGAACTAGGATATACACTGAAAATGACACAAACCTCAGAAATGCAGGTATTTTTAGACACTTCAGTAACTTTAGGTATGGTGGATATAACAATGAGTGTAAAAATGTAAAATAATCCACTTATGTGCTTTCCATTTTAGCTATTAGGAAACTATCCGAACCATCAGCCCTATCTAGCCATGGTTATATTGACCATGAGCAGCACCTAATATTTTAATGCTGTCCCCTCAATATAGTGATCCTGCAAATATAAACAGTGCATCACAGTACAGCACACACAAGCTCCAAATAATGCCTGCATTAACCTGGCATAAACTCAAAATATTATAATAATTCCTGAATATTTTCTTCCAAAGAGCGAAAATTGAGGTAGGCTATTACATCAGCGCATGCAGCATGGCATAAATGTTGATGAATGTGTCTGTGTTGGAAATCCCTGGGGTTTGGCCTCTCTAATGCACTATCAACTCGGGTTTATAGTCAACCTTGACATCTGCACAACAATAATGTAAATCCTAAAGGGGACCATTTTCTTAACTCCTAAACTCTATGGAGGATTCCTCAGTTCCGAATCCATACATTTACTCTGTCCCTTGACACAATAGCTTCCCCCTCGGATCCATACATTTACTCTGTGGCTTGATGCTATGACTAAACACAATTGAAATATCTTTGCAGGTAACCTTGGCTCTCACTGATTGGCCGAACGATCCATTTCAACAGTGTTGGCGTCAGACCTGATGATGCAGCCTGCCTGGCACCGTGTCTGATGGCCATGGTGCCGTTAGAATGGCAAGAAGATCTTGTGTCGGCATCTCTAAATCATCTCTGGAACAACATATGTCCTCAGCTGTTATCAGGTGTTTTGGGAGGGATCCACAGCGCATGCCTGCTTGACATGATAATGGCTGACCCTGGCTGTGACCCCACTTTCGGCGGGGAATGGGATATTCCCAAAAAAACACACTGTATTTCCAATTCACACATGCGTATAATACACACTTGTACGTGTGAAACAGGACAAATATAAATACACACCAAATTATTGTATTATTATGCACACAAGCACACATGAGATGAGCCTTCTGAGTCAGCTGGTGGAGAGATTGAGCTAAGAGCTAACGGAAGGTATGAAAAGTGTGGGGGATTTTCATTAACACGTGTGTGTGTATGTGTGGATGAGGAGAGCAGGTGATCACAGCTTCCCCATAGCAGGAGGTGAAGAAGCAAAGTTCAAGGAGAGAAGCAGATGTTGAACTGACTGAGCTGTAATAATTGCTGAGAGAGTGAATGATGGGAGAAGCAACGGAGTCAGTGTGTGTGCAAATCCTAAACCCAGGACACAGCATTGGATCAAAGTGTGTGACAAACAGTTACACATGTAACTTATCAGGCTGAAGCATGCTCCCGGTTTTGAAATGAGAGGGGTGTGGGGTTTTTTGAGAGGGGAAGGAGGGCCCCTCCCATTCTGACGGCCTTGTTCAGAGTTTACAGGAGATAGTGGCCTATCTTGCGTAGCTTCCTCTTCACATCTTCCTCCTCTCCTTCAGGGGAGGTGAGTCTAAAGGAGAAGATGCGATAAAGAGCAGGAGAAAGGGGCCATCGTATTGTACCTCTAGTATAAGACAATTACTGTACTGCCAAAGGAAGAGATTAGGTAATAGAATATAATAGACCAGAAATTATGCTTCAATGTTGGTGGTATAAATGTCTTATTGCACATTGATGAGAAAATTACCTGTGTGCTTTTCTTTGCTTTGAGGATGTTTCATTTTGGAGTTTAAAGCCTAACAGCACTGGACAGCATAGCTGTGAGAAGTAAATATGAGATTTTACAGGCTCAACAGTTTACCCCCACGTCCATTGAACTAAACTGTATCACGCCTCATGGATATTGCAGTGAATTCAGTCAGTTGTATGATGTTGTTAAGCATCCCATTCAAGAGATGAATGGAAACACCCAGAAAATATCAATGGGCATCTGATCGCATCTAGAAGACCAACTGAAAAAGGCATCAAGAGGGCCTCCCGAGTGGCGCAGCGGTCTAAGGCACTGCATCGCGTTCGATCCCGGACTGTGTTGCAGGCGACCGGGAAACCCATGAGGCGGTGCAAAATTGGCCCAGCGTCGTCCGGGTAAGGGGAGGGTTTGGCCGACTGGGATGTCCTTGTCCCATCGGGCTCTAATGACTCCATGTGGCGGCCGTGCACATTGACTTCGGTCGCCAGCTGTACAGTGTTTCCTCCGACACATTGGTGTGGCTGGCTTCTGGGTTAAGTGGGCAGTGTGTCAAGAAGCAGTGCGGCTTGGCGGTTGTGTTTCGGTGCATGCATGGCTCTCTTCGCCTCTCCTGAGACTGTCCGGGAGTTGCAGCGATGGGACAAGACTAACTACCAATTGGATATCACAAAATTGGGGAGAAAGGGGAAAAAAAAATACCCTAAAAAAATCTAAAAAGAAAAAGGCATGAAGACAAACCAACTATCCATACCACATGCTGGCCAGACAAGGCCGCTCAAAAAAAACAATTCAATGTAACCTTTATTTAACTAGGCAAGTCAGTTAAGAACAAATTCTTATTTATAATGACAGCTTACAGATGAACAGTGGGTTAACTGCCTTGTTCAGGGGCAGAACGACAGATTTACACCTTGTCAGCTCGGGGATTCGATCCAGCAACCTTTCGGTTACTGGCCCAACGCTCTGACCACTAGGCAACCTGTGGCCTCAAGAGTCTGGGTTCTCACATGGTTTCATTTTTAGTTCACTTCAAATCAAGTCGACCTTTGTCTTGCTTTCAGTCTTTTCCTTCAAGTCTCTACGCTTAGGTCACTGAGATAATGGCAATCTCCACAGCACTACAAAGAACAAAGCTTAAGATTGCAATGTGTAACTTTTTGGGGGACCTGACAAAATGTACATAGAAATGCGAGTTATAGATCTGTGATTGTCATTGAAAGCAAGTCTAAGAAGCGTTAGATCTGTTCTATGTGCGCTAATTCTATGCTTCCCATTCTTAAGTTTTGTATCTTTTATTTTAGGTTTTGTAGACCAGCTTCAAACAGCTGAAAATACTATATTTTTGTTTACTGAAGGGACATTTCACAGCGGTTTAGATTGTGCAATGATCTACACTATACATTGCTTGTTTGTCACAAACAAGAAATTAGGCAAACTATTAGAATTTTAGCAACCAGGAAATGGCGTAGCGATCTCTGCATATCGCACCTTTAACAGTATTGAATTAAATAACGGCAGGGGCCCCAGACCAGCGTGTGTCACTATGACAACTGCAGATAGATCAAATGATGATGGTGGTGCAACAAGGGAACGGATCAGCCTTTATCCTCACATCACATTAATACTTTATCAGCCTAATTACTACGCCATGGTCAATGTACTGTACTCCGTCTCCCTGCCATTCAGATGAATTACACACACACACTGTATGTGTCCCAATTGGAACCCTATTCCCTATATAGTGAACTACGGGCCCTGAACAAAAACATTAGGCCCTACAATATAAAGGGAATAGGGTGCCACTTGGGACACATGTGGTGGGAGATCACTCAACAATGACTAATGGTACAGCGTTTGGCGTGCGGCGAGATTAATCTGGGATGTCATGAAAAAGCCATCAGATCGGACTCAGTTGTTCAGATAATTCCCTTTTTATATTATACATCGGCCATTTTCTCTTAGCACTTCAGTTCTTATGAAGGTCACATCTAAACAGCGCCAGCTGACCGTTATCAGATGCACATGATTGGGTATGACATGCTCAGACTTCATTAAACCTGTATTCATTGGGAGTTTCGCCATTATTGTCATTAAATATTCTTCATTGTCATACTGCAGGGAATATAAGGGGGAGCTGTATTGTATTTCTGAGGTATTCGACCACATGTTATGTGTTTTCTATGCCCCCTATATGAGTCAATTTGCAGTAGAGTCAGTCAGTGGTTGGTTTGCTTTCACACAAACATCGTAATGAGGAGAGCAAATGTGAGTCTGGTCATTAAGTGGTTCTACTCCCTATATACAGTGGGGAGAACAAGTATTTGATACACTGACGATTTTGCAGGTTTTCCTACTTACAAAGCATGTAGAGGTCTGTAATTTTTATCATAGGTACACTTCAACTGTGAGAGACGGAATCTAAAACAAAAATCCAGAAAATCACATTGTATGATTAAGTAATTAATTTGCATTTTATTGCATGACATAAGTATTTGATCACCTACCAACCAGTAAGAATTCCGGCTCTCACAGACCTGTTAGTTTTTCTTTAAGAAGCCCTCCTGTTCTCCACTCATTACCTGTATTAACTGCACCTGTTTGAACTCGTTACCTGTATAAAAGACACCTGTACACACACTCAATCAAACAGACTCCAACCTCTCCACAATGGCCAAGACCAGAGAGCTGTGTAAGGACATCAGGGATAAAATTGTAGACCTGCAAAAGGCTGGGATGGGCTACAGGACAATAGGCAAGCAGCTTGGTGAGAAGGCAACAACTGTTGGCGCAATTATTAGAAAATGGAAGAAGTTCAAGATGATGGTCAATCACCCTCGGTCTGGGGCTCCATGCAAGATCTCACCTCGTGGGGCATCAATGATCATGAGGAAGGTGAGGGATCAGCCCAGAACTACACGGCAGGACCTGGCCAATGACCTGAAGAGAGCTGGGACCACAGTCTCAAAGAAAACCATTAGTAACTCACTACGCCGTCATGGATTAAAATCCTGCAGCGCACGCAAGGTCCCCCTGCTCAAGCCAGCGCATGTCCAGGCCCGTCTGAAGTTTGCCAATGACCATCTGGATGATCCAGAGGAGGAATGGGTGAAGGTCATGTGGTCTGATGAGACAAAAATAGAGCTTTTTGGTCTAGACTCCACTCGCCGTGTTTGGAGGAAAAAGAAGGATGAGTACAACCCCAAGTACACCATCCCAACCGTGAAGCATGAAGGTGGAAACATCATTCTTTGGGGATGCTTTTCTGCAAAGGGGACAGGACGACTGCACCGTATTGAGGGGAGGAAGGATGGGGCCATGTATCGCGAGATCTTGGCCAACAACCTCCTTCCCTCAGTAAGAGCATTGAAGATGGGTCGTGGCTGGGTCTTCCAGCATGACAACGACCCGAAACACACAGCCAGGGCAACTAAGGAGTGGCTCCGTAAGAAGCATCTCAAGGTCCTGGAGTGGCCTAGCCAGTCTCCAGACCTGAACCCAATAGAAAATCTTTGGAGGGAGCTGAAAGACCGTATTGCCCAGCGACAGCCCCGAAACCTGAAGGATCTGGAGAAGGTCTGTATGGAGGAGTGGGCCAAAATCCCTGCTGCAGTGTGTGCAAACCTGGTCAAGAACTACAGGAAACATATGATCTCTGTAATTGCAAACAAAGGTTTCTGTACCAAGTATTAAGTTCTGCTTTTCTGATGTATCAAATACTTATGTCATGCAATAAAATGCAAATTCATTACTTAAAAATCATACAATGTGATTTTCTGGAGTTTTGTTTTAGATTCCGTCTTTGGCAATGTTAACATATGTTTTCCATGCCAATAAAGCCCTTAAATTGAATTGAAAAAATTGAGAGAGAGAAAGAGGGTGGGGGGAGGAGAGGGAGAGAGGGAGTTGCACAACTGAATGCATTCAACTAAAATGTGCCTTCCGCATTTAACCCAACCCCTCTGAATCAGTGGGGGGCTGCCTTAATCAACATCCACGTCATCAGCACCCGGGGAGCAGTTGTTGTTTGAGGTTAACTGCCTTGCTCAGGGGCAGAACAACAGATTTGTACCTTGTTGGCTCATGGATTCGATCCAACAACCTTTCGGTTACTGGCCCAACACTCCTACCCGCCAGGCTACCTGCCGCCCCATAGTTGATTGACCTTTAGAATGTAATCACTGTTAATTATAAACACAGCACAGTAAAAGACATGCTCAATTGAGAGTGACAGAATTGGGACGTGTAGAAGAAATAATAAATGTATAAATGTCACTCGTCTCTATCCAGATTGTGATGATGCTTCATGCTTCACCCCCATCTGTCTGTCGTGAACGAGGGAGCGTGAGAGAGAGACATCCACAAGCTGCACATTTAGAGTATCATTTTGTCGTAAATGCTGTGCAGAGTATTTGAAATGTTACGTTTTTCGTAAGATCTCAGCGATTTTGTACACTGCTAAGGTGTTTCCTTGAGCTGTTACCCCATATCTGTAGGGTATAATGACATGAAAAACCACCCATGGAACTGTCTGTAAGAGGCCCCTCTATCATTCTCATTTCTGTCGTTTTACGGCTGTCAAACAGGTCAACCCACAGGTGAACCTTCATCACTGTCATCGCCCATAACACCTGTCATCCAGGGGCGAGATACCACCTGCTGAGGTCCCCTGGCAATCTATTAACCTGTGACTGTCAGGAACACACCAACAGGAAATGGAATGGGGGTCGAAATAAATAGGCTAATCCCCATTCCCTGACAAAGGAATGGTTCTCCCCGGACAAACTGCCTCATATTTCACATCTATACTATGTACAGTATTCTTCACACTGCCTTTTTTCTCAAAGTAAATAGGTGAGGGGAGAAAAGGTTGGAGCTAGCAGAAAGACCGTAAGTAAATGGCGATGGGAGAGAAGAAAAGAATGGGAACTGGGTACAACACTCCTCCCCTGTTCCTACACTTCTCTCTCTATCTCAATCCATTTCCCTCTCACTATCCTTCTCCCTCTCTCTGAGAAGAGGATAAGTGGTGGCTCTGGCCCCTTCAGCTCAGTGGGGTATGGACAGTTGGGCCATGGTGCCAGGGAGGAAGGCAGGGAGGTGAGGTATTTGCAGCCACCTCCCCTCCAAAGCCAACAGAGCAGCCACATCAGTCCCTCAGCACAGCGATGAGGCCAGGTTGGAAAGCAGAGCAGAGAAAGAGGGAACGGTCAGAATGAGAAGAGAATATCAGGGGAGAGGAGCGCTTAGCAACCAGGGATGGGGGTGGAGCCCACCATGAGAGGAAGCTATGAGCCACACGGAGATGGGATCTTAATGGCCTAACTCACTACCTCTGTTAGTGTCTCTGCTCTTCCTTAGAGAGGCTGTTCAAGACTGGCAGGCAGTCACACCTGTTTTTTGGTCATATTTTGAGTCTGGTCGGCAGACAGGTGCTTTGTCTATTATTGATAGTTTGTATATATCGTATATTATGTAGATATACTGTATATAGAATCGTAGGAATGCACACAAAATGTCTGCAACTCCCTTGTTCTTCAGAAGCAACCTTCTTGTAAGCATCCCATGCCTATACACCATGTAAAAGGATACATTGACAACCCCTTCTTCAGCCATCCCTTACTGTATATACCATGTATGTCCGCCAATATTGCACCATCCATCACCACCATGTACAGGTCTACATCATCACAAGTCACTGGGCCAGGGAGAAGGGAAGGCGAGAAGGAGAGCTAGAGAAAGAAAGAGAGACAGAGAGATTGAGACCTCACTACTAGACAAGAAACTTGACTGGTCTATCCTACTAGCTGCAGAAACCGAACTGAATAAAAACCACTGGGTACAGGTACTAACACTAAAGTGATAATAAGTAAACAACAGTTTATACAGTCTACCAGTAATTTGCTCACTTGACAATAAAAAAAACGCTAACCACGACTATTCCTGGTGCATAGTGAATGTTTTTCTGCCATGAAATTTGTTTCATTTAGTGTTAAAAACATTCATAGGTCGTGGATAACGATGAGTTACCCGAATGCAGAGTAAATCACTTTGATAACTGGTGAAACGCCTGACACAGACGGCAATTACAGCAATCCATTAGGCTGCATTTACCACCGATTTACAGTGAAAAGAGGTTCACACATGAAGCTGTAATAAACCTGTCCATTGTCTAGAGTAGACTGCGCCTCAGAGGGGGGGAAGCTGGCAGGCTGATTGTAGCCAGGAAGTGAAGACATCCCAATAAAACATTTTACAGCCCACATCTATGTTCAAGGTTGTTATGCTACGAGGCCACTGAGTGCAGTTTTTCTTCCACTGCTTTCTAGAAAAGGACTAATGAAGGCGATTGAAATTAGATACGCTGTTAGAGGGAGCGTGTGTGTGTGTATTCACACTATTAGAAGCTTTGAGAGATACACAGATGCACTGGGTATTCTTATAATACTGGGTAAATCAGGCTACCCTGAAAGGATAGGAGGGGAGAGTTGGGTAGGAGACTCATTTTCTAGTTACCACCTTCAACGTAGCAACTTTGTCATGTACCACCTTCAACGTAGCAACGTTGTCATGTAAATTCTCCAAAGAAAGAACACATCCACAGTGTCTGATAAGACTTATAGGAGTGGACTCTACATTTCCTATTATTCCTCACGTCACTTCTTGGAATTCATTCATTGGGTGACTCAGTCAGAGAAACACAAAAATATGGGGGGAATGAGTGTGTGTGTGTGTATGTGTGTGTGTATGTGTGTATGTGTGTGTGGAGAAGGAGAGAATGTTGTGTTGAATGGCTGTGTCTGTCAGACGGTGAGCGAGTGTGTAATAAAAAGCATGATTAAATATAAATAGTTATTCTACAGAACGTCACTATTGATGAAGGCATTGGAGTTCCAACTATTCTATTCAGATGGAAAACATGTGCTGCAAGCAGACTCAAGGTCCTCTTCTTAGAAGTTAGAACAAAAATTCCCCCTCTTCTACTTCTCCAGTGCATCGCAGGGCAGAGTGAACTTCATGAACTGTTTTCAATCAGGATGGCAGACAATGTTTCTCTTCCACTCTGATATGGCAGCAAATGATAACAGACAGAACTTTCTCAAAATATTAAGTCTCTCTGAAACATTTCACAGGGAATATAAGTCTTGGGAGAATAAGAGAGGGTTACTGTAAAACTCGACTCATAAAACAGCCTACATCTGTAGTTCCTTGCATTTTCCAGAGGATACAATGAAATGAAGACGGTTTCAATTCCAGACTTTGCCAGTGACTTTTCAGAGATTCGTTTGGGGGTCACTGTTCATTAAATCAGTCCTAGAGTTGAGTTGAGGTTCCTCAAGAAGCTGAGAAGCTACCTGGCAACAACAAACCATTAAAAGCAGGCTTGGAATGGATTACAAAGAAACACCGAGATTCCCATTCCACTGGTGTGTCTTTGACCATCTAAAAAAGCTTGAGTAGAAAGCTGTAGAGACCACTGCCATTATTTGTCACTCAAAACTCCCCAATGAGGTAAACAGACCTTTCCTACTTTCGTATTGATATTTCTCTCATTTCAAGCACAGGGAAATATATGATATTGAATGGAACCACATTACACTTCAGTGCTCCTGGTAATGTATACCATTTTAATCAGGAGGAAATACACATTTCCACTAACCTCAGCCACAATAAAGGATCAGCATACTGATGTATGAAAATATATTATCATCACACTGTACCATACCTCTCCAACCATCCAGCAAAGTGACATTGCGATGTCTGTGAATGTGAATTTCAGAATTTACATATACACTGACAAAAATATCAACGCAATATGTAAAGTGTTGGTCCTATGTTTCATGAGCTGAAATAAAACACCCCAGAAATGTTCCATATGCACAAAAAGCTTATTTCTCTCAAATGTTATGCACAAATATGTTTATATATCTCTGTTAGTGAGCATTTCTCCTTAGCCAAGATAATCCATCCACCTGACAGGTCTGGCATTTCAAGAAGCTGATTAAACAGCATGATCATTACACAGGTTCACCTTGTGCTGGGGACAATAAAAGGCCACTCTAAAATGTGCAGTTTTGTCACACAACACAATGCCACGGGCAATTTTCATGCTGACTGCATGTCCACCAAAGCTGTTGCCAGAGAATTGAATGTTAATTTCTCTACCACAAGCTGCCTTCAACATAGTTTTTTGAGAATTTGGCAGTATGTCCAACCGACCTCACAACAGCAAACCTAGTGTAACCACACCAGCCCAGGACCTCCACATCTGGCTTCTTCACCTGCGGGGTGCTGAGAGGGGTTGCTGAGAAGTATTTCTGTCTGTAATAAAGCCCTTGTGGGGAAAAACCCATGATTTGCTGGGCCTGGCTCCCCAGTGGTTGGGCATGGCTGCCAAGTGGCTGGGCCTATGCCCTCCAAGGCAAATCCATTGATTAGGGCCAAATTTATTTATTTCAATTGACTGATTTCCTTATATAAACTAACTCAGTAACATCTTTGAAAATGTTGCATGTTGCGTTTATATTTTTGTTGAATATATCTGATAGAAATCACAGTGTAGCATATTCCTGTTATGCCAGCCAGTATGTAAAGCTAGTGATACTTCTCATAGAGGGGACAGGGAGAGTGCTACTGTATTCCCTCTCCGCTTTGATTGGTAAAGGAAAACTCCCAGGATGCACTGCGCTCCTTGAGAGTGAAAATACAAGGCATCAGAAGGCGTCCATCATCGCCACACCAACCACTCTTATCTGTTTGGAGTTTCTTTTTTAACTTTCCTGCCTATTAATTTTGAATCGTGGAGATGAGGATTCTCTACTGTTGCCTCGTCAAATTAGGACACTTTCCATGGATAATGATAATGATCATGCTATTGGACAGATTTTCATTTTCAACCAAAATCCTATAGTCATTGGCATGCCTTGGCAAGACAGCACAAACAGATCTGGAACCAGGCTAGTCACAGTATAAAACAGCAACATGACTCACATGCAAGGGAAAAAACGGCTACTTACCTACGCATCAAATTGGTCTTTGTTCCCCAATGAACATTGGTTGTATTACAATGTTAGAAAAGTGGAAAATTGCCATCCATTGATATCTGCTAGTGGTGTGAAGCCAATTACCGTATAATTGAAGCGCAACAGGCAGATAATGAAAGAGGCTCAATGCTACAATTCATTTGGATAATAAAAAGGCTATAATATTGAATCCCTGATGTGAGGACACAATAGCAGTCACTCAGCTAATAGAAACAGTACTTATCAGGGCATTTCTATAACAATGACAATTTATATAATGAACAAGTTGATTTCCATTCCCATTGTCCTTTCCAGCATGGTTCCAACAACTGTTGTGGTGTTGTATCCAGGCCAGCAGTGTAGTACAGCTTACCTTGGCTCGGTTTATCTAAGTAGTGTTAGAACGAAGGGTACTAGAGGTACTCACCTTTTCACCCAGAGCCTTGAGGCTGTCCAGGAACCTCGGCCAGAAGTCTTTGAAGAGCAGCCGGTCGATCTTTTTCAGACTGCCCTTGGTGCCGGCACCCACACTCACATACAGCTTGGTCACCGGTACCAGACTCTTGGAGGGGAAGAGGTCAGAGAGGAATAAGATACGCGGATGAGAGCGAGAGAGCGAGAGGGATAGGGGGAAGGAATGGGGAGACAGGGAGAGAAAGAGAAGGGGGATAGAGAGAGATCTGAGTGAGAGAGATCACAGTGAGAGAGCGAGAGAGAAATCAGTGTTCGGACACAGCAGGCGAGAAACATTTTGGTTTGCGCCGCCTCGCTCTTCCTCTCTTCCTTGAGTTTGGCAGTATGCCAAGACTAGGAAGAAACTTCGAGTGAAACCAGGCTCTGAGGGGTGACCAGTCCTCTTCTGGCTGTGCCAGGTGGAGATTATAAGAGTACATGGCCATTAAGGCCAGATTGTTCTTCAAGATGTTCAAACGTTCATAGATGACCAGCAGGGTCAAATAATAATCACAGTGGTTATATAAGGTGCAACAGGTTAACACCTCAGGAGTAAATGTCAGTTGGCTTTTCATAGCCAAACATTCCAAGGTAGAAACAGCAGGTCCAGGACAAGGTAGAAACAGCAGGTCCAGGACAAGGTAGAAACAGCAGGTCCAGGACAAGGCAGAAACAGCAGGTCCAGGACAAGGCAGAAACAGCAGGTCCAGGACAAGGTAGAAACAGCAGGTCCAGGACAAGGCAGAAACAGCAGGTCCAGGACAAGGCAGAAACAGCAGGTCCAGGACAAGGTAGAAACAGCAGGTCCAGGACAAGGCAGAAACAGCAGGTCCAGGACAAGGTAGAAACAGCAGGTCCAGGACAAGGCAGAAACAGCAGGTCCAGGACAAGGCAGAAACAGCAGGTCCAGGACAAGGCAGAACAGCAGAAACTGGAACAGCAGCACAACAAGGTAGCATGTCCGGTGAGCAGGTCAGTGGCCCCATCGAAAGTTACTCCCGGACAGGGCTGAGTATAGCCCACCACCGTACGTGCCCGAGGACAGAAAGGATGGGAGAGCGCGAGCAAACCAGTGACTCAGTCCCCGTAATAGGGTCAGAGGTAGAGAATTGCAGTGGAGAGAGGGGAGCCGGCCAGGCAGAGACAGCAAGGGTGGTTCGTCACTCCAGTGCCTTGCCGTTCACCTTCGCACACCTGGGAAAGACTATACTCAATCATAGGACCTACTGAAGAGATGAGTCTTCAGTAAGGACTTAAAGGTTTAGACCGAGTCTACATCTCACATGGACTGGCAAACCATTCCATACATATTTTACTCTACAGGAGAAAGCCCTGCCTCCAGCTGTTTGCTTAGAAATTCTAGGAACAATAAGGAGGCCTGCGTCTTGTGACTGTAGTGTGCGTGTAGGCATGTATGGAAAGACCAAAAGCATGGATTAGCTTTAGTGCATAAGTCTTGGACAAAAAGTTTCAGATGTTTGCAATGTTACGAAGATGGAAAAAGGCTACTCTTGAAATATTTTTGATATGTTCCTCAAAAGAGAGATCAGGGTCCAGAGTAACAACAAGGTCCTTCACAGTTTTATTTGAAACTACTGTACATCCATCGAGATTCCGAATGACATCACCAAGAGGTAGTATATATAGTGAAAACAATGGAACCTTGAGGATCACCAAAATTTACCATTGATTTGTCAGAGGACAAACCATCCACAGAGACGAACTGATATCTTTCCGACAGATAAGATCTAAACCAGGCAAGAACTTGACCGCGTAGACCAGGCTTGGACAATTATTTTCCATGGAGGGCCACATTAGAATATATTTTTGCCATCGCGGGCCAGAATTAAATTACAGGATTATATATCATGTGTATGACTGTGTTGACAGATATATCTACTGTAAATCACGTCCAGATATGCTAATTATTTTACTTTTTTAACATGCACAGAAATAATGTTCCCTCCATGTTCTCCTTTAATAATGAAAATACCTATCAAAACATGCAATGAACTCAGATGGAAAAGTACACTTTGCATTCAGCACCACGGACAGAACTCTTGTTAATGGGTATGCACAAAAACACAAGAAAGAGAGAGAGCTGAACATTACATTAAAAACTACAGTGTGAGGAGTGAAGTCTCTAATGGGCATTGACTAGAGCAGTGAAGTCAGGTATCGTTTCTAACGTCGCTATGTGCAGGATTGCTGAGAGGTGAGAGTCAATAAGAGATGATTTGTTCTTTGACTTGTTTTATTTTTCTATCACTGAAAATGTCTGTTCACATACATTGGTTGACCCAAACAGTACAAACATCTTCTGAGCATGACTCCTAATCTTAGGAAAGTTTTGTTCATCGAGAGATGCATAGAACATCGTCAGTGACATTGTTTTGAATAGTTCTCCATCACTGCATCAGACTGAAGACCGATACGCTCAAGTTGCAGGTCAATGGGAGCGTCATCCACAATGAAGGTGAAAAGAGGAAACCAACAGCATGTCATTTTCCAACACTTTGAAATACTCAAAACAATGGGAGAAAAAAATCACTGTTCAAAGTACGCAGCAGCGTTTAATTCTCCCGCTGGTCATCTGCTAGGGAACAGACTAGTAGTATCGGAAGGTGGGTGAGATTGTTGGCTTCTACTTGGCGGGTCAGAAGGAGTCATTTTTCCTTCAAGGCTTTGACAAGGCTGTACATCTGATGTGCAAAAAGGCTCTTGCCTTGTAGTTTGGAATTCAGTTCATTCATGAGGGCCATGATGCCATGACCTGTCCGGATTTGTCATAGACGCGAGCTAAAAAACTTGAATGAGCAAGCCTTCCTTTATGAATTGGCCTCTATAAAATGGTATAGAATCAACTTGATCCCCTCTGTCGAAGACGCTTGGACCTTCTTTTTTGATATTTTCAGTGGTATTGTTAACAAACACGCCCAAATGAAGGAAATGAGAATTAAAAAACAGGTTCAGCCCCCGTGACCTTGCAGAGTTACTCTACCTCAAGAATTGCATTTGGTGAAAGGCTCGGCACACGCATACTCAGGCTGACTGGCTCTCATTCAGGCGATTTAGAAATAAGTGCACTCAGGCTATCCAGAAGGCCAAAGTTAGTTACTTTAAGGAGCAGTTCTCTCTCTGTGGGTCTAACACCAAGAAATTCTGGAAAACAGTTAAAGACCTGGAGAATAAAGCCTCCTTCTCACAGCTGCCCATGTCCCTTAAAGTTGATGATGTGGTTGTTACTGACAATAAGCACATGGCTGAGCTCTTTAAAATCACCACTTCATTAAGTCAGGATTCCTATTTGACTCAGCCATGCCCCCTTGCCCGTCCAACATTTCCTCATCTCCCACCCCTTTTAATGCGACTATCCCCGATGCTTCTCCCTCTTTTCCCCTGCTCTGCTATAAAGTTTCTCCCTGCAGGCAGTCACTGAGTCCGAGGTGCTAGAGGAGCTCCTGAAACTTGACCCCCAAAAAACATCTGGGTCAGAAGGTTTAGACCTTTTCTTCTTTTAAGGTTGTTGCTCCTATAGTCGCCAAGCCTATCTCCGACCTTTTTAACCTGTCTCTCCTTTCTGGGGAGGTTCCCATTGCTTGGAAGGCAGCCACGGTTCATCCTTTATTTAAAGGGGGAGATCAAGCTGATCCTAACTGTTATAGGCCTATTTCTATTTTGTCCTGTTTATCAAAGTGTTGGAAAAACTTGTCAATAATCAACTGACTGGCTTTCTTGATGTCTATAGTATTCTCTCTGGTATGCAATCTGGTTTCTGCTCAGGTTATGGATGTGTCACTGCAACCTTAAAGGTCCTCAATGATGTCACCATTGCCCTTGATTCTAAGCAATGTTGTGCTTCTATTTTTATTGACTTTGCCAAAGCTTTTGATATGGTAGACCATTCCATTCTTGTGGGCCGGCTAAGGAATATTGGTGTCTGAGGGGTCTTTGACCTGGTTTGCTAACTACCTCTCTCAAAGAGTGCAGTGTATGAAGTCAGAAAATCTGCTGGCTCAGCCACTGCCTGTCACCAAGGGAGTACCTCAAGGCTCAATCCTAGGCCCCACGCTCTTCTCAATTTGCATCAACAACATAGCTCAGGCAGTAGGAAGCTAAGAATAAATATTTCGATGTCCACTCTTGCTGGAACAGCCAACATTCATCGTCTACTTTCCTTTTCTTAGAAAAACAAATTTTTGCGCAATTTGTGATGTGACGTGCGTGTCAGCCTGTCAGTCACTGTCTGTCCTCGTGCAGTTGTGATTTATAAGTGCTTTCAAAATAAAATGTCCCACAAGCGGTGGGAGTTAAACCATTACACAAAGGCGAGTATTCATTGGGCTATTCATTTGAATAACAAATACGTTATTTCAATTTTAATATGGCAAATTCTTTGTGAGCTGAGCATGATTCCGCGGGCCATATTGAATCAGGTCGCGGGCCGCATACGGGCCGGCCTTTGCCCAGGCCTGGCGTAGACCAATTACAGTTTCCAATCTCTTCAAAATAATGTGGTGATCGATAGTGTAGAAAGCGGCACTACAGTCTAGGAGCACAAGGATAGATGCCAAGCCTTGGTCTGAAGCCATTAAAAGGTCATTTACGGCCTCCCGGGTGGCGCAGTGGTCTAGGGCACTGCATCGCAGCGCTAGCTGTGCCACCAGAGTCTCTGGGTTCGCGCCCAGGCTCTGTCGCAGCCGACCGGGAGGTCCGTGGGGCGACGCACAATTGGCCTAGCGTCGTCCGGGTTAGGGAGGGTTTGGCCGGTAGGGATATCCTTGTCTCATCGCGCTCCAGCGACTCCTGTGGCGGGCCGGGCGCAGTGCGCGCTAACCAAGGGGGGCGGGTGCACGGTGTTTCCTCCGACACATTGGTGTGGCTGGCTTCCGGGTTGGAGGCGCGCTGTGTTAAGAAGCAGTGCGGCTTGGTTGGGTTGTGCTTTGGAGGACGCATGGCTTTCGACCTTCGTCTCTCCCGAGCCCGTACGGGAGTTGTAGCGATGAGACAAGATAGTAATTACTAGCGATTGGATACCACGAAAATTGGGGAGAAAAGGGGGGTAAAATAAAAAAATAAAAAAATAAAAGGTAATTTACCACCTTCACCGAGTATCAGTTCTATGATGGGGTCTAAAACCAGACTGGAGGGTTTTGTATACATTATTTGTCCTCAGGAAGGCAGTGAGTTGCTGAGCAACAGCTTTTTCAATATTTTTTTTTTTAAAGGAATGGTAGTTTTTAAAATTGTCCGGGTCAAGGTTTGGCTTTTTCAAGAGAGGCTTTATTACTTCCCCTTTTAGTGAGTTTGGTACACATCCGGAGGATAGGGAGCCGTTTATTATGTTCAACATAAGAGAGCCAAGCAAAGGAAGTAGTTCTTTCAGCAGTGATTGAAAACACTGCTGTACACTGATGTCTCTGCCATTTCAGGAGTGAGTGAGTGAGTGAGTGAGTGAGTGAGTGAGTGAGTGAGTGAGTGAGTGAGTAAGAGAGAGTGAGAATAAGAAGGATATAAAAAAAGGAGAGAGCGCACCGTCGTTACTAGTATTCAGGTTTCTTTTGAGAGGGGAGGCTTGATTGCAATTGGCAGTAAACTGCCAGTACAGCAGCAGGAGGAGGATGTAGCTACATGAGAAACAAAGGAAACAGACAATGTCAAAGAGGTTTGGTAGAGGTTGAAACCACACAAACAACACTTTTCACTCCAATAAATATCCCACAGTACAACCATAGTAATTACCCAGAGAGGCAAGGACACAGGCAATGACAGAGTTCAATTAGCCAAATAAGCAACTGTTGGAAGGATTTTGCACACACACAAACACCTCCCCTAAGTGAACACTTGCGGTTTCCAATCAAAGTCATGTCTGCGCATCTGGCTCGATAAATTCAGACAGCTTGTCCGTGGCTGTGGGTATTGTCGTGTGGTGCTTGAGGATGATTGATGGAAGCCGCCCCCCCCATCACCTACTCTGACAGACCAGGGAGCAGGGACTATACTGTAAGTCAGGTCTCTGACAGACAAGGCAGGGCCACAACTATTGACACGATAGGATGACAGACAACGCAGGGCCACAGCCAATGACATTATTTATTTATATATTTTTTATTTCACCTTTATTTAACCAGTTAGGCTAGTTGAGAACAAGTTCTCATTTGCAACTGCGACCTGGCCAAGATAAAGCATAGTAATTTGACACATACAACACAGAGTTACACATGGAATAAACAAAACATACAGTCAATAATACAGTAGAAAAATAAGTCTATATACAATGTGAGCAAATGAGGTGAGATAAGGGAGGTAAAGGCAAAAAAAGGCCATGGTGGCGAGGTAAATACAATATAGCAAGTAAAACACTGGAAGGGTAGATTTGGAGTGGAAGAATGTGCAAAGTAGAAATAATGGGGTGCAAAGGAGCAAAATAAATAAATAAATAAATACAGTAGGGGAAGAGGTAGTTGTTTGGGCTAAATTATAGATGGGCTATGTACAGGTGCAGTAATCTGTGAGCTGCTCTGACAGCTGGTGCTTAAAGCTAGTGAGGGAGATAAGTGTTTGCAGCTTCAGAGATTTTTGCAGTTCGTTCCAGTCATTGGCAGCAGAGAACTGGAAGGAAAGACGACCAAAGGAGGAATTGGCTTTTGGGGTGACCAGTGAGATATACCTGCTGGAGCGCGGCTACGAGTGGGTGCTGCTATGGTGACCAGTGATCTGAGATAAGGCGGGGCTTTACCTAGCCGAGACTTGCAGATAACCTGTAGCCAGTGGGTTTGGCGATGATATGAAGCGAGGGCACACCAACGAGAGCGTACAGGTCGCAATGGTGGGTAGTATATGGGACTTTGGTGACAAAACAGATGGCACTGTGATAGACTGCATCCAGTTTGTTGAGTAGAGTTCTTGGAGGCTATTTTATAGATGACATCACCGAAGTCGAGGATCGGTAGGATGGTCAGTTTTACGAGGGTATGTTTGGCAGCATGAGTGAAGGATGCTTTGTGGCGATATAGAGATGGAGATGCTTAATGTGAGTCTGGAAGGAGAGTTTACAGTCTAACCAGACACCTAGGTCTTTGTAATTGTCCACGTATTCTAAGTCAGAGCCGTCCAGAGTAGTGATGCTGGACGGGCGAGCAGGTGCGGGCAGTGATCGGTTGAATAGCATGGATTTAGTTTTACTTGCGTTTAAGAGCAGTTGGAGGCCACGGAAGGAGAGTTGTATGGCATTAAAGCTTGTCTGGAGGTTAGTTAACACAGTGTCCAAAGAGGGGCCAGAAGTATACAGAATGGTGTCATCTGCGTAGAGGTGTATCAGAGAATCACCAGCAGCAAGAGCAACATCATTGATGTATACAGAGAAGAGTCGGCCCGAGGGTTGAACCCTGTGGCACCCCCATAGAGACTGCCAGAGGTCCGGACAACAGGCCCTCCGATTTGACACACTGAACTCTATCAGAGAAGTAGTTGGTGAACAAGGCAAGGCAATCATTTGAGAAACCAAGGCTGTCGAGTCTGCCAATAAGAATGCTGTGATTGACAGAGTCGAAAGCCTTGGCCAGATCGATGAATACGGCTGCGCAGTAATGTCTCTTATCGATGGCGGTTATGATGTCGTTTAGGACCTTGAGCGTGGCTGAGGTGCACCCATGACCAGCTCTGAAACCAGATTGCATAGCGGAGAAGGTACGGTGGGATTCGAAATGGTCGGTAATCTGTTTGTTAACTTGGCTTTCGAAGACCTTAGAAAGACAGGGTAGGATAGATATAGGTCTGTAGCAGTTTGGGTCTAGAGTGTCACCCCCTTTGAAGAGGGGGATGACCGTGGCAGCTTTCCAATCTTTGGGAATCTGGGGGCTTTGGTGGGGGCTTTGGCGGGTTGCTGTGGAGAGTGCCGGGCAGTTGACCGGGGTAGGGGTAGCCAGGTGGAAAGCATGGCCAGCCGTAGAGAAATGCTTATTGAAATTCTCAATTATAGTGGATTTATCGGTGGTGACAGTGTTTCCTAGCCTCAGAGCAGTGGGCAACTGGGAGGAGGTGCTCTTATTCTCTATGGACTTTACAGTGTCCCAGAAACGTTGTACTATAGGATGACCTGAAAGGAACAAGCTGTCTGGTTGGGCATCTGCCTGGGAAGAATAATCTGTTTGGATGTGGTTCAAAGGTCAGATGTTGCTTTGAAATCAGGGACCACAAAGGTAAATGTGGGCATGAGGGTCGATGTTTACCTCTAAAACTGATACGTGACTTGAGGTCAGCGCTTTGGCAATAACATGGCAACTGAGGAACCTTAGTATTGTACAGGTAAGACGGTCCAAAAATCCCAATTCCATCAAAATAAAATGTCCTTGGTCTTGAGCCTCTGTGCCTGTGTGTCAATGTCACTTTAGATGACAACATTAACATAACACAAACGTGAGCAGAGTGTTACAGTACTGTAGGTAGCCATAGCAATTAAAACTGCACTTACAATGCTGTGAAGTCTGCTTTTAACGTATTCAATCAAATGCCATTTCAGCTTTCTCATAGGAACGGAAGAGAAACGCTGTACGAACATTGGGGGGGACGTTGTAGAAAAGTTATGGGGACGTTGTAGGAACATTGGGAGGTTGTTGAGTCAGAGACAGAGGCAAGCAGAGCAGTCAGCGCCTCTCCAAGACTTCTCTGCTCTATTCAGCAGTCAGTTCCAAAGAGGTTTTAATTGTGTGTTGCCAAAGTGTTCTGTTCTGTCCTCAGAATGCTTAGCAGAGCAAAACAGTGTCTTCTACAGGGGAGAAAGAGACATTCTGAACTGATATCAGTGTGCTGTTATGTTCTCTTGTTCCCCCGACTCAGACACTTAACCTGCTTCTCTTATTGTGCTCCTCAACGCCCCTTCCTGTCGATAAGGGGGACTACGTGTGTGTGTGTGTGTGTATATATTTATATATATATATACACACAGTGGGGAGAACAAGTATTTGATACACTGCCGATTTTGCAGGTTTTCCTACTTGCAAAGCATGTAGAGGTCAGCAACTGTGAGAGACGGAATCTAAAACAAAAATCCAGAAAATCACATTGTATGATTTTTAAGTAATTCATTTGCATTTTATTGCATGACATAAGTATTTGATACATCAGAAAAGCAGAACTTAATATTTGGTACAGAAACCTTTGTTTACAATTACAGAGATCATACGTTTCCTATAGTTCTTGACCAGGTTTGCACACACTGCAGCAGGGATTTTGGCCCACTCCTCCATACAGACCTTCTCCAGATCCTTCAGGTTTCGGGGCTGTCGCTGGGCAATACGGACTTTCAGCTCCCTCCAAAGATTTTCTATTGGGTTCAGGTCTGGAGACTGGCTAGGCCACTCCAGGACCTTGAGATGCTTCTTACTCCTTAGTTGCCCTGGCTGTGTGTTTCGGGTCGTTGTCATGCTGGAAGACCCAGCCACGACCCATCTTCAATGCTCTTACTGAGGGAAGGAGGTTGTTGGCCAAGATCTAGCGATACATGGCCCCATCCATCCTCCCCTCAATACGGTGCAGTCGTCCTGTCCCCTTTGCAGAAAAGCATGATGTTTCCACCTCTATGCTTCACGGTTGGGATGGTGTTCTTGGGGTTGTACTCATCCTTCTTCTTCCTCCAAACACGGCGAGTGGAGTTTAGACCAAAAAGCTCTATTTTTGTCTCATCAGACCACATGACCTTCTCCCATTCCTCCTCTGGGTCATCCAGATGGTCATTGGCAAACTTCAGACGGGCCTGGACATGTGCTGGCTTGAGCAGGGGGACCTTGCGTGCGCTGCAGGATTTTAATCCATGACAGCGTAGTGTGTTACTAATGGTTTTCTTTGAGACTGTGGTCCCAGCTCTCTTCAGGTCATTGACCAGGTCCTGCCGTGTAGTTCTGGGCTGATCCCTCACCTTCCTCATGATCATTGATGCCCCACGAGGTGAGATCTTGCATGGAGCCCCAGACCGAGGGTGATTGACCGTCATCTTGAACTTCTTCCATTTTCTAATAATTGCGCCAACAGTTGTTGCCTTCTCACCAAGCTGCTTGCCTATTGTCCTGTAGCCCATCCCAGCCTTGTGCAGGTCTACAATTGTATCCCTGATGTCCTTACACAGCTCTCAGGAAACCTGGCACCATCCCTATGGTAAAGCATTGTGGTGGCAGCATCAAGCTGTGGGAAAGCTTTTCAGCGACAGGGACTGGGAGACTAGTCAGGATCAAGGGAAAGATGAACGGAGCAAAGTACAGAAAGATCCTTGATGAAAACTTGCTCCAGAGTGCTCAGGACCTCAGACTGGGAAGACAATTCACCTTCCAACGGGACAACGACCCTAAGCACACAGCCAAGGCAACGCAGGAGTGGCTTTGGGACAAGTCTCTGAATGTCGTTGAGTGGCCTAGCCAGAGCCCGGACTTGAACCCGATCGAACATCTCTGGAGAGACCAGAAAATAGCTGTGCAGTGACACTCCCCATCCAACATGACAGAGCTTGAGAGGATCTGCAGAGAAGAATGGGAGAAACTCCCCAAATACAGGTGTGCCAAGCTTGTAGTGTCATACCCAAGAAGACTCAAGGCTGTAATCTCTGTCAAAGGTGCTTCAGCAAAGTACCGAGCAAAAGGTATGAAAACTTAGGTAAATGTGATATTTATTTTATTCCGTTTTTATACATTTGCAAACATTTCTAAAACCCTGCTTTTGCTTTGTCATTATGGGGTATTGTGTGTAGATTGATGAGATTTTTTTTTATTTTTTTTATCCATTTTAGAATAATGTAACGTAACAAAATGTGAAAAAGTCTAGGGGTCTGAATACTTTCCGAATTCACTGTACACTGCAGAACAGCACCAATTCGTCGGGGTATGGAATCTGCAAGGTGTCGAAAGCATTCCTCAGGGATGCTGGCCCATGTTGACTCCAAAGCTTTCCACAGTTGTGTCAAGTTGGCTGGATGTCCTTTGGGTGATGGACCATTGTTGATACACATGGGAAACTATTGAGCGTGAAAAACCCAGCATCGTTGCATTTCTTGACACAAACTGGTGCGCCTGGCACCTACTACCATACCCCGTTCAAAGTCACTTACATATTATTTCTTGCCCATTCACCCTCTCAATGGCTCACATACACAATCCAAGTCTCAATTGACTCAAGGCTTAAAAATCCTTCTTTAACCTGTTCCTCCCCTTCAACAAGTGACATCAATAAGGGATCATAGCTTTCACCTGGTCAGTCTAGGTCATGGAAAGAGCTGGTGTTCTCAATGTTTTGTACACTCAGTGTATAATGACTGTGTACTCAAAGACATGCAAGGTGAAGATGTATTTTTTTTTACCTAAGGCACCATGCTGGTATATAGAGCGAGACGGAGACGATGCTAGGCTGACAGACACAGTTGAAACTGTGATTTGCAATTCTGTTCAAGATTAAGGCTCTTCTATGACCTGGCTCGGCCCTGCCTTAGTCAGAAGCCTCAATGTGCTTCTGTGTTTGTATAGACTTCAAAAGAGAGAAGAGGTGGCGGTCAGAGCGAAAGAGCGCCGCCCGAACACACCCTAGAGAAAGGAACATTTACAGTAAGAATAGAAAGAAACGGATTATGGCCAAATGGCATTAGGACTGAAAGGGAGACAAAGAAAGAAAGAGACAAAGCTGGAGAAGCAATCTCTCCTCTCCCTTAGGGTTGGGCCAACAACTTCTCTTCACCTCCAACACCTTCAGAGGCACCCCCACCTGATCTCCTGGGGGAACTGTGCCTTGGGGACCATGAAGTTGGAGAGCCTAATGACTACGCAAACCTCCTCTGCCTGTGATGTACACTTGTTCACTCCCCCTCAACGATTTAAAGGGGAACATGATGTCTTATTATGAATAATAATAAGAAAGGGGTTATTTAGGGTTGTGTTCCCATTCCCCTTTAAAAGGAATGGACTGGTGGGAAGAAAATATGGAGTGGGAGTATCAGAGAAAAGTCAGGGAGAGAGGTATACAAAAATGAAAGAGAGAGAGAGAGAGAGTACATTGGAGCCAGGCCAAGTCCCTCTCCTCTTCCCACTGGGAGGTCTCAGTCTCTCCAGCTACCACTGATCACTATGGATCTCCTGGCAGTGCCTAGACGCTGCTCACCTTGCCTAGAATCAACACACGCCACACTCACTCAGTGTATTTCTCCTTGCATGCACACACAAACACACCGATGTGCACACAAGGGTGCATGAATGCACATGCCAAGCACTCTCACACAAGCCCAAAAAACTAAAAGTAAACAGTAAAGTTTTCAAAAGATTGATTTCATGCACTAATTGCATGACCCCCAAAAAAGTTATATGCTGTGGATCAATGCAGTATGAAACAACATTAACCTGAATAATGGCAGCAAGCGACAACAAATCCATACTGGCTGGGCTACTGTCTCTGATACATTTGAAGGGTAAATCACATCACAGAACAGCTTTACACAGAGACATCAAACTGAAAAACATAATTGTACATTCCCCCGGCCCCCATACAGGGCCCTTGGAGAAATCCCACTTTAATTCAGTCATATCACCAGCCCAGGCTGACACACACACAGGTCCCTCAGGCCTCATTATGTGTCTATTTTATTTATATTATGTGATGTGGAATCACATTACACTCCCACATGGGTCACTGGCTGTCCTCTGGAAGGGCAGTCATTCACTCTAAAGTGGATTGTTCATACAGTACTGTATCAATGCTGACATGGTGCTCCATTAAAAGTATCTATTCTAACGAGAACGATGGATGGCGGGACGGAGGAATGGAGATGGTTATGAATCTGAGTATTAGTGTCTTGCAGGAATACATCCACATCATTACCATTGTCCTCTAAAGCTCTCTACAATAGAAATGTTTAAACTCCAAGACCATTATACCAAGGGGTTTAGTGATCAGATCCAACAAGTCTATCCGGATTACATTTCCATCAGAAGTCCTCAGAGAGCCTCTAAGATTGACTTGACCTAATGTCAATCATTAACCCTGAACATTTAATTGAAAAAACATTAAAAACCCAAACCGACTCCAAATGGCTTCATTCTGTGCCAACATGACTCAATTAAACTAGGTGGTCAAATGAAAACAGACATCACCACCACTGATGAACATGACAAGCAGCGCTGAGCAAATCAGGAACTTTAGAGAGAAGTGAGTCACATACGCGCGCACATACACACACACACACACACCTGCCCTGCCAACAGCAACCCCCTGGTCAAACCACAAGCTCTCTAATCAGCAATGCAACTCGGTTGGGTTCATTTCAGTCCTAACTACTCCAATCCAGATGTCCATCAAAGGGTTGAGTATGGGAAACAAATTGGATTGACATGTTCCTTTGACTGGATGGAATTGGCACTTGACGAAGAGAGAAAAAGTGACACGAGTCATTCCTGGCTAAACTGACTGAATCAGTGCAGTCGACAGAGGGCAGGGAGAGAGAGCTCCGTTGATCCCAATGGGGAGGCATTTATATTGTTTTGTATTTTGTGATGGGTCATGTGTGACACGTTTGGGTTATCCTAGAATAAATCCTCAACTGCTATAGTCAAAGGCCATCTAATAAACCACTGAATAATATCATAGTGAGAGGATGTTTTTTCAAATCAAATGATTTGTCACATGCGCAAAGTACAACAGGTGTAGACCTTACAGTGAAATGCCTACTTACAAGCCCTTAACCAACAACGCAGTTTTAAGAAAATACCTATAGTACACTTTTTTTTAAAGTAAGAGATAAGAACAAATCATTTAAGAGCAGCAGTAAATAACAATAGAGGGGCTATATACAGGGGGTACCAGTGATTACAAACGAAGATAGATGCCATGTGTTTTTCTCTTTACTAACTGCTGGAACTGTCATGGCCAACTGAGCTGTTGCTTTACAAACCATAGACAGGTCAGAGACAGGCCCAGTGACAAGTCCAGTGACAAGTGCATCACACTCTGGTCCCGGTGAGGAGAGGTGTGACAGCGGCTGGACAGACAGGGTGCTGATGACTGAATCAGCCCAGAGCCTCACTGCACTGAGAGCCACTTTTTGTGTCCCAAATTGTACCCTATTTCTTTATAGGGCACTACTTTTGACCAGGGCACTATGTAGGAAATAGGGTGCCATTTGGGACGCAACTACTATGATGTCACTGCACTGTGGGGACCGAAGTGTCAGCCAAATATCCCCCAGGCCCAGCGTCTGTCTGTCTGTTAGCCTGACCAGGTCTGTGACACAGTTCGAGCTCTCATACAGCTCTGCTTCATTGTAGCATGTGTCGTGACTCTCAACTTGGTGAAGTATAGTCTCTTGAATCTATATTAGGTATTGTGATGAGCTGTTAGGCCAACCTATTCCAGAATTGGATATTAAGGTTACCTGTCTACTGTCGGATCATGTTTTTTAGTGTGTGTGTGTGTTACTCAGCTCAACTGTTGGAACATGTTCTGGTGGTTCTCCACAGCCTCCAGTAGTATCTTCTCAGGCAGGTCCATCTTCCAGCGCCACTGTGCCCACCAGGTTAGACAAGATTAGAAAGGACAGCTCTGTCTCTTCACAAATACACACACACTGCCCCAGACCTGGCCTGTCTATCCCCAGTGGGGCTGGCTAAGTAACCAGACTGGTCTGGTAACCTCTTACGTAGGCCTGCCATGACCATTTTAGTCCCTCTCAGATCACCTAAAGGGCACAAGCTAACATAAGTTTACACTATTTCTTTTTAGATACTAGAGTTAAATGAAAGTACAGTAGGCACAAATGCAACAGGTGACAGTAAATATGGAAAACTATAATGTGAGGAAATCCACACACACCAGGGGCTCTGTATTCCACCTCACAGTTCACTAGACTAGAGAACATTCAGTCTACCCATCAGTTCTGGTGCCCCCTGCTGCTGAAGGACAGTAAGACAATACCTATGTGTCTGACAAAGTTCTGCTGTTGTCAATCGTCCCAGATAGGGACCTCAACTCAGACGGGTTGGGACCTAGGGGCCTCAACTCATAGGGACCTCAACACATCACTACTGACAGCACCCCATTCGCCAGAGGCTTGAACTGGCAGAGACATTTTCACAAAGGAGTTTTATTATCTTCATATTTTCAAAGGTTAGCCTGGTTCTAGATCTGTTTGTGCAGTCTTACAATAGGAGTTAGGAAGACAGCACACACAGATCAGGGACCAGGCTATTTCGAAGGTAACATGAGGAGAAATATCTGCCCCCTCCAGTCACAACCAATGTCACGTCACATAATTCAGCTTCTAACCTCTCTCCCTTTAATTAGCACGGTCATTAATCACCCACACGTTAATCATTAGCTGCCTCGTTAGCTTTTGGTTAGCTAAGCGATAGCATGGCCATCAGTCAATGACGGGGTGAGGAGGGATACGAATATCTGGGGTTCTTTACTAAGTTCTGTATTCAGTCTGCCTATGACAATATTGTAATATGGTTAATTTTAAAATGATAGGAGGGTAAAGTCATGGGTCATATGCTCTTCCGGACTTTCAGCAATGAACAAAAAGGGTCTATGTGTGCTTAGCCATATTGTGAAATACAGCACTGGTTATTGGGTTAAGATGAGAATACAACTGCACTGGGCATATGAGAATAATGTAATTATTGCAATAAACTAATGCATGAATTCTTCCAAAATCTCTAGATCAATCACAATGACAATGATAGTTCAGCTGCACCCACCTCCAGCAGAAGTCACACTTGTTGGCACAGACGAGGCTAAGGGTGGACTCCATACACCTGTGGGACTCGATGCCATAAAAGGAGTGCTTGTAACAACCTCCTCTTCCTCTTAGCATGGACTGGTGGAAAGAAAAATACCTGTTATTTAGTTATGCGAAGGTACATGTTTATGAATGTTAGATTACTCATATAAGGAAGAAATAATCTTATCCACTTTACCTTGGTCCAACGACAAAGCTTGCCTCCTGAGTGACTTCCTATGAGTTTGTATCCTGTAGAAGAGAAAATATATAAAATGGTCATGTCACACCCTGATCTGTTTCACCTGTTGTTGTGATCGTCTCCACCCCCCTACAGGTGTCGCCCATATTCCCCATTATCCACTGTATATTTATACCTGTGTTCTGTGTGTCTGTTGCCAGTTTGTCAAGTCAACAAGCATTTTTTCGTCTCAGCTCCTGCTTTTCCCCAGTCTCTCTTTCTCGCCCTCCTGATTTTGACCCTTGCCTGTCTTGTCTCTGAGCTCGCCTGCCTGACCACTCTGCCTGCCCTTGACCATGAACCTGCCTGCCGTCCTGTACCTTTGCCCCACCTCTGGATTACCGACCTCTGCCTGACCCCACCCTGAGCCTGCCTGGCGTCCTGTACCTTTCCCCCACTACTCTGGTTATTGACCCCTGCCTGCCTTGACCTGTCATTTGCCTGCCCTGTTGCTGTAATAAACATTGTTACTCCGACACAGTCTGCATCTGGGTCTTACCTTCAAACCTGATTGTACGAACTGGCCATGACTGACCCAGCAGACCCGGGCCAGATGCGCGACGCCATCTCCCAAGGAGCCAACATCGTGAGGCACGAGGAACTGCTTCGTGGCCTTATGGAGGGGATCCAAACGTTGGCTGGGAGGCACCGCTACCACAGTGCTAACCCCACAGCCCCTCAGTAACCCAGCTGAGGGGATGTGGCCTCTTTATCTTCTCGGGTGGAGAGGCCACATCGGCCTTTCCACCTTCTCGGGAGACCCATTTTACCCCGCTGGCAGCGGAGAGTGCTTGAAACCAGGAAGCACTGTTCGTTATGTTCCTACACGGCGTCTCGGAGGAGGTCAAGGATAAGCTTGCTGCTCGGGAGTTACCTACGGATCTCGATTCCCTCATCGGTTTAACCATCCAAATCGATGGGCGACTACAGGAACGACGGAGGGAGAGGATTTGACTTCGCTCGCACACCTTGCCTCCGAGTCATCCCGGAAGTCCCCAACGATCCGCTTGCCGAGAGAATCTGAGGCTTCCCAAACTTCCCCGAGAGTCGAAGACGGCTGAGTCACCACTTCCCGAGCTAATGCAACTAGGTAGAGCTGGGCTATCGCCAGCGGAAAAGCAAAACAGGATCAACACGAAGAGTTGTCTGTATTGCAGGACTCCTGGTCATTTTGTGTCCTCTTGTCCTTTAAAAAGATAAGGCTCACTGGTAGGAGTGAGTACGCTGGTGGGCCATATGGAGAACTTTTCTGCTTCCCTTGCTCACAACCCTGTTCATGCCCCTCTGCTGTGGGGAAACCAGTCTAAATCTCTCCGGGTCCTCATTGACTCTGGGGCCGATGAGAGGTTTTTTTGGACGCTACCCTGGCTTCCAAGCTGAACATCCCCAATCAGCCTCTCTCCACTCCCATGGATATTAGATCGCTGGACGGGTGCTCTATAGGCTGGTCACTCATATTACCACTGCCATCAACCTACGGGTGTCAAAGAATCACAGCAAGACTATTCAATTCCTGCTCATCAAGTCTCCTCAGATTCCCATTGTATTGGGATTCTTCTGGCCCCAGTGACACAATCCCCTCATCAACTGGTCTACTGGTGCCATCATGGGCTGGAGTCTGTTCTGCCATGCCCAGGGTCTGAAGTCAGCACAACGTCTTCCTGGGGGCTCGGAAGGTGCCCTGGACCTCCTTCCCACCATTCCTGCAGAGTACCAGGACCAAGGCCTGGGCCACTTCGCTTCCGCCGCACCGACCATATGACTGCGGGACTGACCTTCTCCCTAGCACCACTCCGCCCCGGGGACAACTGTACACTCTGTCAGGCCCGGAGACCAAGGCTATGGACACCTACATTGGGGACTCCCTAGCTGCAGGATTTATACGTCCTTCGTCCTCTTCCGCCGGTGCAGGGTTCTTTGTGGAGAAGGACAAGACCCTATGCCCGTGTATCGACTACAGGGGACTCAATGACATAATGGCGAAGAACAGCTACCCGCTACCACTCATCTCCTCAGCCTTCGAGCCACTCCAGGGGGCCACCGTGTTTTCCAAGCTGGATCTATGGAACGCCTACCACCTGGTGCAGATTCGGGAGGGGGATGAGTGGAAGACCGCCTTCAGTGGCCACTACGAGTATTTAGTCATGCCATTTGGCCTAACCAACGCCACGCTGTGTTCCAGGCTCTGGTAAATAATGTTCTCTGCGTCATGTTGAACAGGTTCGTCATCTACATTGATGACATCCTCGTCTTCTCCAGCGCCCCCCAAGAACATGTGCTCCATGTCCGACAGGTTCTTACATGCCTCCTGGAGAACCAGCTGTGAGTTCCATCACTCCACCATCCCCTTTCTGGGGTACATCATCTCTGCTGAGAGTGTCCAGATGGATCCCAGGAAGGTGAGAGTGGTGGTGGATTGGCCCCAGCCTTCGTCCAGGGTGCAGCTGCAATATTTCCTGGGGTTCGCCAACTTCTATCGCCACTTCATCCGGGGTTACAGCACCCTGGCTTCCTCCCTGTCAGCACTCACCTCTCCCAAGGTTCCGTTCATGTGGTCCCCTGCTGCTGACCGGGTATTCCGGGAACTCAAACACCGCTTCACCACTGCTCCCATCCTGGTTCATCCTGACCCTTCCCGTCAGTTCGTGGTGGAGGCCGATGCGTCGGATGTAGGAGTGGGGGCGGTCCTGTCCCAGCATTCTGCCCTGGACCTGAAGCTACATCCCTGTGCCTTCTCCCATTGCCTCAACGCCACGGAGAAAAACTACGATGTGGGAAATCGTGAGCTTCTCGCAATGAAGATGGCGTTGGAGGAATGGAGGCACTGGCTGGAAGGAGCGGAACACCCGTTCGTCGTATGGATGTTGAGGGAATTAAATAATTCCTCTAATGTACTCATTAATTAAAATCAATCTGTCTATTTATAAGAATTTGTAAGATACTTATTAACATAAAATAGACAGGATACAGTCTTATTAAAATTAGATAATAGTATTTATTCTCGGAGCACGCTCCCATTTGACCATAAACAGTTTATATACAAGATATGACGTCATAGGTTACAGAATAAATCTCCTCGTCCTGACCAATATAAAACAGGTTCAAAAGTTAATTCCAACTTCCCAGCGCACACACATGACACACAATATAATCTATTCTCCTGAAGGCTCACTATAATTTATTACCACTTTAGCAGACAACTCAAGATAATGGAAGACATAAAAAGTTACTCACTACCTTATCTAAACATCTCAGGGCTAAGTTGGGTCAGTTCAACCATAGTTTAACGACCCTTTCTGCTTACTTCATAACCCACAGCACAAATCTCTTCTCGCTAGGCGTGCAGAGTTCAATTAGTTATAGTTTTATCTAAATCTAGAAATTGTTTTAGTTATTATTAACAAAATTCCTAACAATGGACCAACCACAAAAATATGGAGTATCTCCGCACCGCCAAACGCCTCAACTCCAGGCAAGCTAGATGGGCCCTGCTGTTCACACGGTTCAACTTCTCCCTCTCATATCGTCCGGGATCCAAGAATGTCAAGCCGGATGCACTGTCCCGCTGGTATAGCCCCACGGCTATTACCCCGGAGCCCAAGACCATGCTAATCACCTCGTGCCTGGTGACGGCACTCAGCTGGGGTATAGGGAAACAGGTCCGGGAGGCATAGTGTTCCCAGCCGAACCCCGGGGGGGGTACAGACAACCAGATGTTTGTGCCTGACGCGGTCCTCTCCTTGGTCCTGGAGTAGGCCCACTCCTTCAGACTGGCCTGCCACCCGGGCTCCCGCCGGACACTGGCTTTTGTGCGACAACGCTTTTGGTGGCCCACCATGGTCCCCGACGTCTCCGCATTCATCGCTGCTTGCACGGTGTGTGCACAAAACAAGACTCTTTGACAAGCTCCGGCTGGTCTCCTCCAACCTCTGCCTGTCCCTCACCATCCCTGGTCCCACATCTCCATGGACTTTGTCACAGATCTTCCACCATCTGATGGAAACACCGCCATCCTGACTGTGGTGGATCGGTTTTCCAAAGCCACCCACTTCATTCCTCTCCCCAAACTACCCTCTGCCAAGGAGACTGCCCAGCTCATGGTGCAGCACATCTTCCGGATCCATGGACTACCGGTCGACATGGTCTCTGACCGGGGCCCTCAGTTCTCGTCTCCGTTCTGGAAGGCATTCCATCATAACCTGTCTACACGACCATAATTCATTATGAATGAGTAAATCTCTGTTGGAGAAAAAAAAAATCTAAGGAACCTTATTACATATGCTGTGATCCTGTGAGAAACTGACACCATTTTGGGAAAATGTACAGTACCAGTCAAAAGTTTGAACACACCTACTCATTCAATTTTTACTATTTTCTACATTGTAGAATAACAGTGAAGACATCAAAACTATGAAATAACACATATGGAATCATGTAGAAACCAAAAGTGTTAAGCAAATCAAAATATATTTTAGATTCTTCAAAGTAGCCCCCCTTTGCCTTGATGACAGCTTTGTACACTCTTGGCATTCTCTCAACCAGCTTCATGGAGGGATGCTTTTCCAACAGTCTTGAAGGAGTTCCCACATTTGCTGAGCACTTGTTGGTTGCTTTTCCTTCACTCTGCAGTCCAACTCATCCCAAACCATCTCAATTGGGTTGAGGTCGGGTAATTGTGGAGGCCAGGTCATCTGATGCAGCACTCCATCACTCTCCTTCTTGGTCAAATAGCCCTTACACAGCCTGGAGGTGTGTTGGGTCATTGTCCTGATGAAAAACAAATGATAGTCCCTCTAAGCGCAAACCAGATGGGGTGGCGTATCGCTGCAGAATGCTGTGGTAGCCATACTGGTTAAGTGTGCCTTGAATTCTAAATAAATCACAGACAGTGTCACCAGCAAAGCACACCCACGCCATCACACCTCCTCCTCCTCCAAGCTTCACGGTGGGAACCACACACAGAGATCATCCGTTCACATACTCTGTGTCTCACAAATCACGGCGGTTGGAAGCAAAAATCTCAAATTTGGACTCGAAAAGGACAGATTTCCACCGGTCTAATGTCAATTGCACGTGTTTCTTGGCCCAAGCAAGTGTCTTCTTATTGGTGTCCTTTAGTAATGGTTTCTTTGCAGCAATTCGACCATGAAGGCCTGATTCACACAGTCTCCTCTTAACAGTTGATGTTGAGATGTGTCTGTTACTTTAACTCTGTGAAGCATTTATTTGGGCTGCAATTTCTTAGGCTTGTAACTAATGAACGTATCCTCTGCAGCAGAGGTAACTCTGGGTCTTCCTTTCCTGTTGCGGTCCTCATGAGAGCCAGTTTCATCATAAAGCTTGATGTTTTTGCGACTGCACTTGAAGAAACTTTCAAAATTCTTCAAATGTTCCATATTGACTGACCTTCATGTCTTAAAGTAATGGACTGTTGTTTCTCTTTGCTTATTTGAGCTGTTCTTGCCATAATATGGAGTTCTTTTTTTTACCAAATAGGGCTATCTTCTGTATACCCACCCTGCCTTGTCACAACTGATCAAACACATTAAGAAGGAAAGGAATTCCACAAATTAACTTTTATCAAGGCACACCTGTTAATTGAAATGCATTCCAGGTGACTAACTCATGAAGCTGGTTAAGAGAATGTCAATAATGTGCAAAGCTGTCATCAAGGAAAAGGGTGGCTACTTCGAAGCAGCTCAAATGTAAAACATATTGATTCGTTTAACACGTTTTTGGTTACTACATGATTCCAAATGTGTTATTTCATAGATTTGATGTCTTCACTATTATTCCACACTATTATTCTACAAAGTAGAAAATAGTAAAAATGAAGAAAAACCCTTGAATGAGTAGGTGTATCCAACCTTTTGACTGGTACTGTACATCATCATCAGAGTATGCAGTCATTTTGTGAAACGTTGTACACTCAGAAAAAAGGGTTCCAAAAGGGTTCTTCGACTGTTCCCATAAAAGAACCCTTTTTGGTTCCAGGTTGAACCCTTTTTTGGTTCCAGGTAAAACTCTTTTGAGTTCCATGTAGGTGACTACCTCATGAAGCTGGATGAGAGAATGCCATGAGCGTGTAAAGTTGTCATTAGGGCAAAGGGTGGCCAATCTCAAATATAAAATATATTTTGGTTTTTTGGTTACTATATGATTCCATATGTGTTATTTTATAGTTTTGATGTCTTCACTATTATTCTACAATGTAGAAAATAGTAAAAATAAAGAAAAACCCTTGAATGAGTAGGTGTGTCCAAACCTTTGATTGGTACTGCATGTGCTTTCATTTCATTGTGTCTAGGAATGTATAGCCATCCATTTCCACAATTATGTCTGTTGAGAAATGTAAATATTAGTGATCAATATCAGAGAACGTTTTGTAATCTAGGTCTAATTGCTACAAAAAAAAAGTATAGGCATCAATTGGAAAGCCTCATATCCACCCGCAATAACTAACTGGAGGACTGAACTACAGTATCTAGCTACATCTCATTAGACTCTATATATTATAAAATCAAACAAACTACACATATTTGACAAAAGTTGGAATCTTTGGTTATATTAAAGATATGTGAAAACACCCTCTGTCCTCTTTAAAATGAACTCTGGGATAAAAAAAATATTAAAAAAATACTCAGTTCTCTTTGTATTCACACTGCCCTTGCCTTTGAATGAGGACTCAACTCTTTTGCCAGTTCACTTCACCTTTTTTGAGGTCCAAGTCCTCTTTGCATTCACATTGCTATGTTAAGAAATTCCATCAGAATGTGCTATCAGACAGCTACTGTAGATATAAATTCCATCAGAATGTGCTATCAGACAGCTACTGTAGATATACCGACTTATACTTTGGAAGCTAATAGATTGCATTTTCTTTAATGATGAGACAATCATTGTAATGCTAAGATAATATTAACATGTAAATATTATTGGTAACATATTAAATACCAGTAGATTAAATAATGTAGGCCTAATTAAAAATTGTATAGGCTACTGCCCCTTTAAGAGCTAGATCAGATTTTGTACATATGTTGTGATTCTCACCAAATATGTTCTCTACACACTATTTAAACCCCACAATCGAATAAACAGTTTATGAAGCTCTCTTAGCCTATCGATCAACATAATGCAAACAAATAACCTGGACCTCTTGTCAGTACAAAACTCCACACATATGGCATTTCTATGCATCCTTGACAACCGCTAATCAATATCCAAAAACAGCACACGTTTTTTCCGCGAACAGGCACATCAACTTCTCTCTCCAATGTGAAGGGGTTTAAGGCAGGGGGAACGGTGTTGCAGTAGTCTAGTGTGAGGTGTGGGAATAATGACAAGCGAACCTGCGGAGCTTTGTGTTCACATGCCCGGTTCAATTCGGGGACTTTTGAGGGGTTGTTGATAAAACGTTTACTGGAGACAGGAGATCAAGTGGAGACATAGGACGAGGTGGATATTTGTATAATAAGGCCGTTTAATCACATGTAAAAATATCTTAGTAAATCGTGCAGCACGGCCCCTTCTGTCTGATTCGTATGGAATCGTCGGAAAAGAGAGCGCTCTAACCAGTTCATACAGATTATATAGGCAACAAGCAAAGTAGGTTGATCTTGTAGTCTGGCCTTCCTATTGGTCGATCTGGGTCGTGGGTAGTCCTGTCCGGGCCGGATGTCGACGTTCCATTGGTTCTTCACACAGTTCTTTGTCTTGTGCTCCAACCTTGAGTTGTGTGTGTCTGTGGTTGGTGTCTAATGAGACCAGCATATGTCCAAGGGAAAACGGGGGTGTGTGTATTTTGTATAAAAGATAGCTTATGTTGAGAAGTTGTTATTACAAGTTTCCAGTATCTATTACAATTTCTTACAAATCCCCCTCTTCACGTCTTATAAACTAGTTAAAATTTGTCAGAAGACAAATTTTGATCCCCCCTCTTCACGTCTCACAAGAGACGTGACATAAAAGTAAAAAAGACAAAGCTATGGGATAAAATTTGTCAGAAGACAAATTTTGATTCCCCCTCTTCACGTCTCACAAGAGACGTGACATAAAAGTTTCTTAGTCCTCAAATAGATAGACAGGTCCAGCTTCCCCATCATCAAGCAATGGGAACATTTGGGCCCTTTCTTGATTAGGGTCTATGGCGGCAGTGATAACACGGCTAGCAAGCGTCCGCGCACATGGAATGCAACAGCATCCACAAAGTACAAGAATGCCATTAAGGGTACGAAGTCCCTCCAATGCTACAGTCAGACTCCCATCCGTAGCTGTGTTGTTGGGAATGAAAGTACAACACTGTTCACCAAACATGGCACAGACCCCCCCCGTTCTGCCAATAACATATCAACCGTGATTCTATTTTGAAATGCCATCAGGGATGTAGCTGCCAATTGTCCATGGACCGCCTCAAAGCCTTGTTGAGTCCAAAATCCCACATTATTAACCAAAAAACGAGAAAATGTTAAACCCTCAGGTCCATCCCTCTATACAACCTGTACCAGGTGGGCTCGTCGCCACCCGGGAACTTCAAACCTTCACAACAGGGAGGACAAACATCACTTTTTATTCATTCGACAACCTCCACTACAGCAAACCAAGGGTCCTCCTCTGTCAGGCCCACTCTCCTGTGAAAGCTTGATTCCGTATCAGCCTCCTTGCCACATCTGTAACAGACTTCTTCAAACAAGGTATGATACAGGCAGCACAGCACATGAGCATAAGAAAAACAACAACTAGTGTCAGAAATCCAGTAACCATCATTGTAGTGTACTTACCAAACCAACCACCCAGCCAGGGGAACAGTCCACTCTCCTCCACACCTGCAAGACCCTTCATCTCCACTGATAACCTTGCCAACCCACTCAGAGCTTTTGAAATGCTCCCATCCGGACTAGTATTGTTAGGAACAAACGTGCAACACTGTTCTCCAATCATTTTACATACACCTCCCTGGTTGGCCAGAATCATGTCCAGTTCTAGTCTATTTTGTCTACTGGTTTGAGAGGTAGCATCCAATCGTTCAGCCATCCCCGTACGTACTGTGTGGGTGTAGTTAACAAATCATTGTTGATTATAGTAGATATAATTGATCCAGGCATTCTGCTTAGCATCAACAATAGCTGGGCCAAAAATGGGCAATAAATGCCACAGGCCATCATTCCTGTTTGATGTCTGGTATTCGTGGGGGACCCCTATTGGGACCCCAACAGGTTGGTGTGCATGTTATCTGTACCCTCGGACCAAGGAGCGTCACGGTTCTGCCGTCTCCTGAGTTGGTACCGAGTCTCTGTGTCATGTGCAGCTCCCAGAAGTTGGTTAGCTATAACCTCAATAATAGGCAATGGTGGTATCAGACTGGCCAAAACACATGTGCAACGACAATTTCCTTTCAAAATGGGGTCAACCGCCTGGCAGGTCCACACATCCACCATACATCAGCAACACCTCTAGTTAATAGTGGCATTAGTGATGCAGGTAGTAGTAGGGAGCCTCCCATAGTCTATACCCCTACCTGTACCAGTGATACAGCTGTAATATCCCCCATATGCCTTAACTCCCCACGGTACCTTCTGGGGAGGGACTTCTGGGAACACAAAACTCAGAGTTTTACACAGGGTTGAATTTGGCTTAAACTTTCCGATATACACATCCAACCTTCCCCATTACTTAGGGCAAATGGGTGAGCAGCCAGAATAGGTCTGGCATGTCCACATACGACACAGTCCTTTCTATTAAGTGTTTTGTAGGCCAACCACATATTCTCCCTTTCCTCATAACCAGTTTCAGTCCCCAATTGTTCACTATCTGAGATGTCTTTTATATTTATTACCTGTACCGGATTGGAGAGCTTAGGTGGTGGTGTGGGACTTGGTCTTGAAGTGGTGGAGGAGGCCGGCTGAACCCTGGTCCGTTGGAACTGGTGGTGGTTTTGGCAGCACTGTGATGGTAACATCCCCATCGTATCCTAATCAGACAGCTCAGGACTACAAGCAGTCCTGTAAAACCCCACCCTCTCCCAGAGAACACATCATCAGCCAGAGATCAAACAACACTTTCACTTCTATGAATGTACACAGTGTTGAGAGGTCGGGGTCAGGGATTCTTCATTAAGGAGTTGATCCCCGAGCTCTATTAGCAACGGTTCTTCTCCTTAACTCTGTGATCATTCGGCAGTGTCAGTGTGTCTCACCCTCCAAGTGCGATATGCCCCCAGGTCGAGTGATTCACCTTCTCCTTTAATTTCCCCTGCAACGCATAGAATCCTGGACATACAGGTTTGGCTAACAAACAGTTTCTCATTTGTTCTATCTGATTATATACACTGCTCAAAAAAATAAAGGGAACACTTAAACAACACAATGTAACTCCAAGTCAATCACACTTCTGTGAAATCAAACTGTCCACTTAGGAAGCAACACTGATTGACAATAAATTTCACATGCTGTTGTGCAAATGGAATAGACAAAAGGTGGAAATTATAGGCAATTAGCAAGACACCCCCAATAAAGGAGTGATTCTGCAGGTGGTGACCACAGACCACTTCTCAGTTCCTATGCTTCCTGGCTGATGTTTTGGTCACTTTTGAATGCTGGCGGTGCTCTCACTCTAGTGGTAGCATGAGACGGAGTCTACAACCCACACAAGTGGCTCAGGTAGTGCAGCTCATCCAGGATGGCACATCAATGCGAGCTGTGGCAAGAAGGTTTGCTGTGTCTGTCAGCGTAGTGTCCAGAGGATGGAGGCGCTACCAGGAGACAGGCCAGTACATCAGGAGACGTGGAGGAGGCCGTAGGAGGGCAACAACCCAGCAGCAGGACCGCTACCTCCGCCTTTGAGCAGGAGGAGCACTGCCAGAGCCCTGCAAAATGACCTCCAGCAGGCCACAAATGTGCATGTGTCAGCATATGGTCTCACAAGGGCTCTGAGGATCTCATCTCGGTACCTAATGGCAGTCAGTCTACCTCTGGCGAGCACATGGAGGGCTCTGCGGCCCCACAAAGAAATGCCACCCCACACCATGACTGACCCACCGCCGAACCGGTCATGCTGGAGGATGTTGCAGGCAGCAGAATGTTCTCCACGGCGTCTCCAGACTCTGTCACGTCTGTCACATGTGCTCATGTGCTCAGTGTGAACCTGCTTTCATCTGTGAAGAGCACAGGGCGCCAGTGGCGAATTTGCCAATATTGGTGTTCTCTGGCAAATGCCAAACGTCCTGCACGGTGTTGGGCTGTAAGCACAACCCCCACCTGTGGACGTCGGGCCCTCATACCACCCTCATGGAGTCTGTTTCTGACCGTTTGAGCAGACACATGCACATTTGTGGCCTGCTGGAGGTCATTTTGCAGGGCTCTGGCAGTGCTCCTCCTGCTCAAAGGCGGAGGTAGCGGTCCTGCTGCTGGGTTGTTGCCCTCCTACGGCCTCCTCCACGTCTCCTGATGTACTGGCCTGTCTCCTGGTAGCGCCTCCATCCTCTGGACACTACGCTGACAGACACAGCAAACCTTTTTGCCACAGCTCGCATTGATGTGCCATCCTGGATGAACTGCACTACCTGAGCCACTTGTGTGGGTTGTAGACTCCGTCTCATGCTACCACTAGAGTGAAAGCACCGCCAGCATTCAAAAGTGACCAAAACATCAGCCAGGAAGCATAGGAACTGAGAAGTGGTCTGTGGTCACCACCTGCAGAATCACTCCTTTATTGGGGGTGTCTTGCTAATTGCCTATAATTTCCACCTTTTGTCTATTCCATTTGCACAACAGCATGTGAAATTTATTGTCAATCAGTGTTGCTTCCTAAGTGGACAGTTTGATTTCGCAGAAGTGTGATTGACTTGGAGTTACATTGTGTTGTTTAAGTGTTCCCTTTATTTTTTTGAGCAGTGTATTTAACTTCTATACCCATTTGTTAGCTAGTAATTTTTAATTTGTTTATTATCCAATAGGCCCCAATCCTATCCTAGACCACCATGTACCCCTCTCCCGTTTGATACCTGGCTCTGGCCAGGTATCAACCTTACCTACTCTTAATAATGACTTAGGTAAGATTAGCAAAAGGAATAACAGCCCATTCAAAACCGTCATAGCCAATGTTTAAAAACAGAAACCTGACTCCTCTGAGGTTAATTGCAATTATGGTCAAGAGTTATAAACTCTATTATAATCAATTTACCTCAAAATTAGTATTCCAAATGACCACAATTTCATTATCCTCACTACATTTCCCCGTGGGTGATCAAACCACATGAAAATGCAATGAAGATAGGTCAAAAGGTTACATCACCTCCTTACATTCGTGTTCCATACTATATCTAGACATACTAAAAGAACCCTTTATCTTAAAAAATCCCTTGTCTAAATAAAACTCAGAAAATAATCCTCCTAATATATATATAAGTGTACTCCTTTAAGATATCTTATCTCTGGGAACACGGAAACCCTTAACCTTAATGTTTACTCCAAAAAACAAAATTATGTCACCAGCATTCAACCAGGCTCCCCGTCGGCTGGGAGACCGTTGAGTGCTGCAATACTGCCATCTTCTGTCCATTCTCTGCACAGCTCTCCACCCGCTCTTATTCAACCTTCTCAATTTGAGCCATATTAGTTTCTTATTTTAACTATTGTTTTCTAATTTTTGATTTTTTTGATTTTTTTTAAATCTGTTATTACCTAGTTAGACTAGAGTGTCCGTGACATACATCCATGGGGATCCGGTTATAGTTATTCTATTAACCATGTGAAAGTGCCCAGGGACACCCCAAATATCAGTAGGTATATCACAAATAAGGGGCCAGATATCCCTAGCCTTGCCCAGGGAAGGAGAAATGTCCCTCTAACTGGGCGAGGTTCCTTTTTCAGGGGAGGCGGAGTTTGATGCCGCATCACCTGAGTCAGGAATGTCTTCATTTGGAATCGAATTTAAGCTGTTTAAATCAGCTCTGACTTCTGTCAGTGTTCTAGAAGGGATTGGGGCTGGAGTGCAATGTGTGAGGTGGTGCCAAGGTGCGCCTGATTTACCTTTGACCTGGACTGAGTGTGAAGTAACCTCCCTCACTTCGTACGGTCCAGTCCACCTGGGTTCTAGCCACTTTCTCTTGTGGACTTTAACCCCACCCAGTCACCAATTTTTTACCTTCAGTGGTGGCGGATCTCCCGTCAGCTCCCGTTCTTGGACCTTGTGAATCTGTGTGAAGAGAGCTGCAGAAAGTTCCGTCAATTATCAGACATTACAATTTGTTGTACATCAAGGGCGGGCATATGACCTCCCTCCCTTGGTGGACCAAGCATGACTCTACCAGTCATTATCTCATGAGGAGAGAGATGGGTGCCTGCACCTGGCGAGGCTCTCATGGCCATCAATGCCAGGGGCAGGGCTTCAACCCAAATCAACTTCAAACCTGCACATACATTTGATTGGCGCGTTTCACGAGGCTTTTGAGATTGTGGCCTGTACACTAACCCAAACTTGTGCACAATACCCAATCTTTCCTCCACCTGTCTCAGGTGTTGGTTACTGAAATGGGACCCGTTTGTCGGATCGGATTTGCCTTGGAACTCCATACCTTGGTATGAGTTCAGTCTGCAGCCACTTAATGACTGACCTGGCATCCTCACGTGCTGTTGGTATTGCCTCGACCCATTTGGAAAACCTGTCTACCATTACCAAAAGGTTATTTTTGATTTTTTTGATTATTATTATTATTTTTTTTATTTTTTTTTAAACAGTGCTGAACGTGAATTCTTTGCACATCAGATACGCTGCAACTCCATGGTGGGTGTGGATTTCCAATGGATGGCACATTACCAGATGAGCTGTTTTTTCCAATAGCTTTTGCCACTGCAGCCACATACCTGGAGCATGTGGTTTGTCCTAGTTCAATGTGGTCCAGTTTGGAGGAGTGATACATCAACACTCTACTCTCCCCCTCTTAGTTCTGGAAAAGGATGGATGATGTAAATCCTTCCCTTCCAGAAACATCCAGATGGAACTAGTTTTTTTTTTTTTGTCAGGTGCTGTTAAGGCTGCTGCCACTTAGAGATCTGTTTTCAAGAGTGCAAAAGCCTTTGATGCTTCAGTAGTCCAGGTCAATGATGAGTGTAGGTTAGTGGTGGCCAGCTTCAGGGCCATGGGGCATATTCGTCAGACATGCCCTGGAAAGGGGGAGGTGATTGCTGATTTGGGTCTAGATTCGGGTGGTTGTATGCGGGTTGAAGGGCCGCACGTGGTTGATACATCATTGGCCTGACTCCCCCTCTTGGTCTAGGGGCGTATCCTCGTCCCCTATTGGCCAGAAACTGGCTTTGGGCCGGGGTTATTGGGTGCGGACACTGTCGCACCATGTGCCCAGCTTGTTTACAATTATGACAGCTTCCATAAGATCCAGAGTACCTCTGGGGCTGTCCCCATGTGGGTGAATAGTTTGATTGTGGTAGTGGGTAGTAGGGTTGTAGTGGTGGTTCCGACGAAGGGTATGGCTGAAGCGGGTAGGCATACGGCAGTTGGAATGGCTGCTCCTGGGGTGGGTGTATAGGTGGTCCCTGCTGGGTGAAGATGGGTAGTTGTTGTTGCTGTATCATTCGGGAAACAGTTTTTTCAATAATTTGTGAGATTTCTTGTTGGTCTTCAGCCACCATCTGTTTCTTGGGTTTCTCCCCCTTCTGAGCCTCTTTCAGTTGCAGTTTCAAAAGTAGTACCTGTAGGGACTGGACTTGTGTTTCCGCCCCTCCCTTATCCTTGTTGTATTGGGTGATGTGGTGATGCACATGGGAGTTGAACTGAGCCTGGGGAAGTGCCATTAACCCCACAGTGCCCCTGAGATGGGTTGGGGCCGATGGGGCTGCTGTGGTGGTAGGTGGGGCGTCATTATTGTTGGACATGCCCTCTTTGGTGTCAGTTGGGGCTCCAGTGACCACCCCCATCATGTCAGGTTTCCTGTAAGGGAGTGCTCTTCTGATTTCTTCAATCGCCCACATGCCTATTTTTAGTTCTGCCTCTGCTTTCTCCCTATGTTTTGTACCTTCCTTTGTGAATAAGTGGTTCTTATTCCTTTCAACTTCACTTTCTATCCCTTCCTTCACTACTTCCTCTAATTCTTTCTCCATAGTGAGGAGTTGCCCTTTTGATGGGGCCGCCCCACTAAGGTAACCTGCCTGCGTCCATTTTAGCCTCACTTCTTCCCACACTTTTTTAACTATTTTATACTGTATTTTCCCCCCTGCTCTGTCTTTCATTCTCTGATCTAAGTATTCATTGAATTTGTGTTTGGGGACGGTGGTCGTGGTCATTTTGTAATTAAGCTATGTCTGGGTCTATAGTATTTTGGTGCACTTAGCCCGTCACTTGATCGAAACCAGCGATGTAATTTCCGTATCTTTAGTAAATTGTTTTTTCGTTTTCCAACAATATTTCAGCTATATCCTTTTGGAACAATATATTAGTATATTCAAGCGCTCCCAAAATAATTGAAATAATATCTTTAGGAACTATTTCCCAAAAGTTATTTTTAATTTTAACTTTTTCGATTAATTAAATATTTTGGCAAAACATTTCAGAAATTTCCTTTTGGAACAATATACTAGTATATTCTAGCGCTTCTAAAATAATTGTCAATTTAATTCTAACCCTTAAGGAATTACCAACAGCACGAGAGGGAAAAATCAGGTCAACTTTCAGCGCGGCGGCTGGACAACGACCTAAGCTTTTTGACTCGGCGGTCCCTTTCAACACAGTCTCAATTTAGCATATCAGTAATTAGTAGCAATCAGTCTCGTGGAACGTTCAATCACTCACATTATTAGATTCCTCACGGTAACACCTAGCTGATCATACTATTGCCCGGCTATATGAATCTTATTTTTTTTGTATTTTTTTTATGGGTCCTCACGGTAACACCTAGTTGATTGCCAATTCAAAAATTGCCCGACTATTTGGATCTCATCTTTTAATTATGGATTCCTCACGGTAACCCCTAGCTGATCAACTGTCAGCTATGGCCCGACTATGTGGATCCCCTTTTTTTTTTAATTTTGTGGATTCCTCACGGTAACCCCTAGATGGTCAACTCTCACCTATGGCCCGACTATATGAATCCTTATAAAGCTTATTCCTCACTGTACATCTAGTCGATCAACATATCGACTAGTGCCAGACTATGTGAACAAGTCTTTGACCTATTATTACTTAGATATCTTTACACAATGCCTTAGATTCTTAACAATTTCACATAAATTAAACCGTAATTCATACTCACTCCAGTACTCCTGATCTCAATTTAGATATTGGCTATAATACAATATACAGATTTTGATTAAACAGGCTTCTGCTTACCTTATAGTTTCGAGCTCTTTGATCAGTTTCCTGGGTGAGTTGAATCGCGATGTCTCCTTCGGACAGGTCACCCCTCCTTCTAGAATCTTTCTCCCACTCGCCTCCTGTCTGATCAACTTTCTATGGACCGAATTCAAAGGTGTCTAACCATCCTCTGCTTACCAAGTTTTGTTGATAAAACGTTTACTGGAGACAGGAGATCAAGTGGAGACATAGGACGAGGTGGATATTTGTATAATAAGGCCGTTTAATCACATGTAAAAATATCTTAGTAAATCGTGCAGCACGGCCCCTTCTGTCTGATTCGTATGGAATCATCGGAAAAGAGAGCGCTCTAACCAGTTCATACAGATTATATAGGCAACAAGCAAAGTAGGTTGATCTTGTAGTCTGGCCTTCCTATTGGTCGATCTGGGTCGTGGGTAGTCCTGTCCGGGCCGGATGTCGACATTCCATTGGTTCTTCACACAGTTCTTTGTCTTGTGCTCCAACCTTGAGTTGTGTGTGTCTGTGGTTGGTGTCTAATGAGACCAGCATATGTCCAAGGGAAAACGGGGGTGTGTGTATTTTGTATAAAAGATAGCTTATGTTGAGAAGTTGTTATTACAAGTTTCCAGTATCTATTACAATTTCTTACAGGGTCCGAGTTAGAAAATAAAAGGGAACAGCACTGAGTTCACAAAAATTGTCTTAAAGGGACCAAGTCTGAAAACACCCTTAGATAATATGCTGTATAGTGGGTGCTTTTTTTGTGAATGTCAGTTTGTTTTGGATTGATTTTTTTGCCTTCGTGTTTTTCTTTGCGTATCCCTCTGTGAGAATGAATGTATGTGGATTTGTGTGTGGGGGGAGAAGGGATGGAGATGTATATTGACACTGTGTGAGATTACATTCGACTGAGTTCTGTAGAAAAACAATTAAAAACAAATTGTCCCAACAACAAAATGTGTAGATAAATTGCAACTTTTGTAATGTTACATGGTAACAACATAGTAATACTGATTGCATAACACGTGAGAAGGCACTAGACCATTTGCCAATAGCATTAAAAAAAAAGTATGATGTGTGATTTCCCAAGAGCAAAGCCCACACATTCAAATTTGCAACATAACTTCAAAAGGTGTTGAGGCTGAGTGTGATATAAGTATACATGATGATGAAGGGTTGTCCATACCAGCTGTAGATTGGACTACTCCTTTACAGCGTTTCAAGCTCTGACAGCCCCTTCTCTGAAGTCAGCCCCATCAAACATAATACTTTTATTTGTCTCTTTTAAATCATCGTGATACATGCCACTGCTTTTATATCAAGGGTTCTTCATTGGTATTCAAGGGGGGCCTTCCCATCTATGCATTTCAAAAGACACAGCATTTATGAGAAGTTCTATTTCAGTCCTGTGTGTGAGGTAAAACAGCATGATACAGACGCCATGAGAGAGGAAAAAAACGCATGACATTTCAGGTGGTGAAATGTTGAGTGCTCATAATGGCTGCATTGACAGGTCATCTTTCATCCTAGTAGGATACCCAGTGTGCTTTGGTTACTGTGCCGCTAACTATAGCCTTTCCCACCTTGGAAACAAAAGTCAGCCATCTTGTGTCAGATTTATGTTCTTCAAAAGTGAGTAATTATTGATCTCACTGTTCTCAGGACTGGTGTCCTCCTGTTATTGGATAGGTTAAAGCCTGGTGTAATTGATCTATGCTGTAAAATAAAGTAAATAAAATGTAACTCAGTCTATTGCACTGCTAGCAAAGGCCCAACGATATGATGCACGATGGGGGATTAAGATGCATTTACCATTTACCCAAACAGTGGGGGGCTGGCTATCGATCCAGGACGCCTCCTTTGCACCCACAGGAAATCCATTGTACCACGCACACAGTCAGAAACACACACGCACTAAATCATGTTCTTACCCACAATCCCCGAGCACAGGCTAACTACTGTTTATTACTTGTTTGTCGACCCATGTGGGGCAAATTCGGAGGTGTCAGGAGCTGGAGCTGTTGTTCCAACTCAGATAAATTACAATTCTGCTGAAGACTGGCTGGTGCTGGATGCAGCACAGAGAAGAGAACAAGGCCTAGTGGGAGTTAGTGTTGAGTCTAATCTGAGGGCCCTTTCCCTTCCGGTGTTCATTAGGTAAAAACCTACACTTCAAACGCCTCAACTGCCTTTTATGTTTGTCTGCACAGAGAGACCGAGCGAGGGGGAGGTAGATGGGAGGGAGGTAGGCTTTGCTCCTCTCCCTCTGTGGATCTGATTAACTATACCCCTCTATTTGGAGAAGCTCATGTGAACACCAGCCAGCCACAGAGAGAGATGACCTCCAAACCTGCGCTGCTGTATGGCTTATAGCCACCCACTCCAACTGCAGTCATCCCCCTTTCACACTGTATTAATCTCCCACGGCAACATGAAAGTAATCAGACAGTCACCAGTCTACCCGTAAAACAAGAGTAACCCATATCCTTACAATTGAGATGTGAAGGTACACTATATTGTCCATTTTGTTGGGTTCTAGTTTGAAATAACTGCTATGCTATAAGTTAATGGTTACATGTATGAGGAATGTATGTGGTGGGGTCAATGGAGGGTGGATAAGAAGTATGCGTCTAGAAAGTTACGAAGGGAAGAGGCAATCACTTGGTTGCGGTCACTAATAAGGTTAGATAGCTGTGGATTAAATCAAACTTTGTCACATGCGCCGAATACACCAAGTGTAGACTTTACCGTGAAATGCTTACTTACAAGCCTTTAACCAACAGTGCAGTTCAAGAAGAGTTAAGAAAATGTTTTCCAAGTAGACTAAAATAAAAAGTAACTCGATAAGAATAACAATAACGAGGCTATATACAGGAGGCACCTAGTAGTGTGGGGAATGTGGGCCGAGGTCAGGTCAGATGAAGGGAGATGGAACAGTTTCATTACACACATTACATAACTTCCTGCCTAGCAACAAAGATGCAGTGTTTAGAGGTGCAATGAGGAGATTCCACATAAAGGAAGGTATAAATACTTGTGCTGGTGGAAACATGTCTTTGTCCTTTCAGCTGATTGACCCAGTGGGTGAACGAACTTGATTTAAGATTTGACTAGTTGTTCGTTAGGTTCTAAATAAACAGAGTAAAAAAATAACCGTTTCAACAAAATAAAATGTTTTCACTTCCCACAGAATTCAAAGAGACACTGAGATCTTCCTCCCTTATCAACAATGCTGGGTTCTCTGGGAAACCCAGTAGTCCACCGCTACACTATCAATACACACAATACAGGACAGGATATGAACTGAGCTGAGTTTCCCTTATCTCTTTCCCCTACTCAGTCCTGTCCGAGAGCTCCTCTACAGACCTGAAATGAATAATACATTTTACATCGACAAATACCAAACTTTTCAAATCATTAAGGCTCAAGTTTTAGGCTAATACTGATGAAATAGACAAAATCTGTAGAGAAAAGAGCTCAAATAAAAATGTTGGCTATGTTGATACAAAACTTCAATTTGTTTCTCTCGATGTGCTGGGACACATTAAGCCTTCACTACATTATGTTCTTAAATTACAGGCAGAGAAGTCTCCTTTCCAAATGAGGTAGGACTCTTTAGCTAACATCCAGAGTGTACAAAACATTAGGAACACCTTCCTAATATTGAATTGTGCCCCCTTTTGCCCTCAGCTTGTCGTGCCTCAATTCGTTGGGGCATGGACTACAAGGTGTCGAAAGCATTCCACAGGGATGCTGGCCCATGTTGACTCCAATGCTTCCCACAATTTTGGGTGGTGGACGATTCTTGATACACACAAGAAACAGCGTTGCAGTTCTTGACACACTCAAACCTGTGCGCCTGGCACTTACAATCATACACCGGTCAAAGGCACTTCAATCTTTTGTCTTTCCCATTCACCCTCTGAATGGCACACATACACAATCCATGTCTCGATTGTCTCAAGGCTGAAAAATCCTTCTATAACCGGTCTCCTCCCCTTCATTTACACTGATTGAAGTGGATTTAACAATTGACAATAAGGGATCATAGTTGGTCAGTCTGTCATGGAAAGAGCAGGTGTTGTGTACACTCAGTGTATGTACAGTATATATACACAATACATACAGTACCAGTCAAAAGTATGGACACCTACTCATTCAAGGGTTTTTCTTTATTTTGACTTTTCTACATTGCAGAATAATAGTGAAGACATCAAAACTATGAAATAACACATATGGAATCATATAGTAAGCAAAAGTAAATCAAATCTACATATATTTTAGATTCTTCAAAGTAGCCACCCTTTGCCTTGATGACAGCTTTGCACACTCTTGGCATTATCTCAATCAGCTTCATGAGGAATGCTTTTCCAACAGTCTTGAAGGAGATCCCACATTTGCTGAGCACTTGTTGGCTGCTTTTCCTTCACTCTGCAGTCCAACTCATCCCAAACCATCTCAATTGGGTTGAGGTCAGGTGATTGTGGAGGCCAGGTCATCTGATGCAGTACTCCATCACTCTCCTTCTTGGTCAAATAGCCCTTACACAGCCTGGAGGTGTGTTGGGTCATTGTTCTGTTGAGAAACAAATGATAGTCCCACTAAGCGCAAACCAGATGGGATGGCGGATCACTCCAGAATGCTGTGGGAGCCATGCTGGTTAAATGTGCCTTGAATTCTAAATAAATCACAGACAGTGTCACCAGTAATGCACCCTCACAAGATCATACCTCCTCCATGCTTCACAGTGGGAACCACACATGCGGAGATCATCCGTTCACATACATAACCAAAAATCTCAAATTTCGACTCATCAGACCAAAGGACAGATTTCCACTGGTCTAATGTCCATTTCTCGTGTTTCTTGGCCCAAGCAAATCTCTTATTATTATTGGTGTCCTTTAGCAGTGGTTCCTTTGCAGCAATTCGACCATGAAGGCCTGATTCACACAGTCCCCTCTGAACAGTTGATGTTGTGATGTGTCTGTTACTTGAACTCTGTGATGCATTTATTTGGGCTACAATCTGAGGTGCAGTTAACTCAAATTAACTTATCCTCTGCAACAGCGGTAACTCTGGGTCTTCCTTTCCCCTGGCGGTGAGAGCTAGTTTCATCATAGCGCTTGATCGTTTTTGCAACTGCACTTGATGAAACTTTTAAAAAGTTCTTAATATTTTTGATTGACTGACCTTCATGTCTTAAAATAATGATGGATTGTCGTTTCTCTTCGCTTATTTGAGGTCTTCTTGCCATAATATGGAGTTGGTCTTTTACCAAATAGGGCTATCTTCTGTATACCACCCTTACCTTGTCACAACACAACTGATTGGCTAAAAACCATTTAGAAGGAAAGAAATTCCACAAATTAACAAGGCACACCTGTAAATTAAAATGCATTTCAGGTGACTACCTAATGAAGCTGATTGAGAGAGTGCAAAGCTGTCATCAAGGCAAAGAGTGGCTACTTTAAAGAATTTCAAATATAAAATGGATTTTGATTTGTTTAACACTTTTTTGGTTACTAGCTGATTCCATGTGTTATTTCATAGTTTGGATGTCTTCAGTATTAGTCTACAATGTAGAATAGTAAAAATAAAGAAAACCTTTTGAATGAGTAGGTGTCCCCAACACACAATACCCCATAAACACAAAGCAAAAACGGGGGGTTTTTTCCATTAAAAATAAAAAACTGAAATACAACATTTACATAAGTATTCAGACCCTACTCAGTACTTTGTTGAAGCACCTTGGGCAGTGATTACAGCCTTGAGTCTTCTTGGGTATGACGCTACAAGCTTGGCATACCTGTATTTGGGAGGATTCTCCCATTCTTCTCTGCAGATCCACTCAAGCTCTGACACGTTGGATGGGGTAGCGTCGCCGCCCCATCCAACGGTCTCTCCAGAGATGTTCGATCAGGTTCAAGTCTGGGCTCTGGCTGGGCCACTCAAGGACATTCAGAGACTTGTCTCGAAGCCACTCCTGCATTGTCTTAGTAGTGTGCTTAGGGTCATTGTTCTGTTGGAAGGTGAACTGTCATCCCCAGTCTGACATCCTGAGTGCTCTGGAGCAGGTTTTCGTCAAGGATCTCTATGTACTTTGCTCCGTTCATCTTTCCCTCGATCCTGAATAGTCTCCCAGTCCCTGCCGCTGAAAAACATCCTCACAACATGATGCTGCCACCACCATGCCTCATCGCTTCCTCCAGAAGCTTGACATTCAGGCCAAAGAATGCAATCTTGGTTTCATCAGACCAGAGAATCTTGTTTCTCATGGTCTGAGAGTCCTTTAGGTGCTTTTTGGCAAACTCCAAGTGGGCTGTCATGTGCCTTTTACTAAGGAGTGCTGCAGAGATGTTTGTCCTTCTGGGAGATCCTTCCAGAAGGACAAACATCTCCACAGAGGAACTATGGGAGCTTTGTCAGAGTGACTATCAGGTTCTTGGACACCTTCCTGATCAAGGCCCTTCTCCCCCGATTGCTCAGTTTAGCCGGGCGGCCAGCTCTAGGAAGAGTCTTGGTGGTTCCAAACTTCTTCCATTTAAGAATGGAGGCCACTGTGTTCTTGGGGACCTTCAATGCTGCAGACATTTTTTTGGTACCCGTCCCCAGATCTGTGCATCAACACAATCCTGTCTCTGAGCTCTACAGACATTCGGCCTCACGGCTTGGTTTTTAGTCTCACAGGCACTGTCAACTGTGGGACCTTATACAAATCATGTCCAATCAATTGCATTTACCAAAGGTGGACTCCAATCAAGTTGTAGAAACATCTCAAGGATGGTCAATGGAAACAGGATGCACCTGAGCTCAATTTCGAGTCTCATAGCAAAGGGTCTGAAAACTTTGAAATAAAGTTTTTTTTTTTTTTTTAAATGTATACATTTGCAAAATTTTGGTAAAAACCTGTTTTCACCTTGTCATTATGGGGTATTGTGTGTAGATTGATGAAGAAAAACATTTATTTAATCCATTTTAGAATTAGGCCGTAAATTTCCAAATGCACTGTATGTATGTATGTATGTATGTATGTATGTATGTATGTATGTATGTATGTATGTATGTATGTATGTATGTATGTATGTATGTATGTATGTATGTATGTATGTAACGGATTTGAAAGGGCCGCGGCTTTTGTGGAGAGATGGGTAACAATGCTTCGTGGGAGACTGTTGTTGTGTGCAGAGGGTCCCTGGTTCGCGCCCGGGTCAGGGCGAGGGGACGGGCTAAAGTTGTAGTGTTAGATATATATATTCACATGACTGGGAATACATATATGCATCTGATATTTTTTTAAGGTTTGAACATGCACCTATCCAAACCTTAAGGGGGTGGATCAGAAAACCAGTCAGTATCTGATGTGCAGCACACGCGGCACATCTCCTTCGCATAGAGTTGATCAGGCTGTTGATTGTGGCCTATGGAATGTTATCACACTCCTCTTCAATGGCTGTGCGAAGTTGCTGGATATTGGCGGGGAATTGAACGCGCTGACGTACACGTCGATCCAGAGCATCCAAAACATGCTCAATGGTTGACATGTCTGTTGAGTATGCAGCCCATGAAAGAACTGGTACATTTTCCACTTCCAGGAATTATTTACAGATCCTTGCAACATGGGGCTGTGCATTATGATACTGAAACATGAGGTGATGGCCTCAGTATCTCGTCACGGTATCTCTGTGCATTCAAATTGCCATCGATAAAATGCAATTGTATTCATTATTCGTAGCTTATGCCTGCTCATAGCATAACTCCACTGCCACCATGGGGCACTCTGTTCACAACATTGACATTAGCAAACCGATCGCCCACACCACGCCATGCACATGGTCTGTGGTTGTGAGGCCGGTTGGACATACTGACAAATTCTCTAAAATGACATTGGAGGTGGCTTATGGTAGAGAAATTAACATTAAATTCTCTGGCAACAACTCTGGTGGACATTCTTGCAGTCAGCATGCCTATTGCACACTCACTCCAAACTTGAGACATCTGTGGCATTGTGCTGTGTGACTGAACTGCACATTTTAGAGTGGCCTTTTATTGTCCCCAGCACGAGGTACACCTGTGTAAAGATCATGCTATTAAATTAGATTCTTGATATGCCACACCTGTCAGTTGAATGGATTGTCTTTGCAAAGGAGAAATGCTCACTAAGAGGAATGTAAACAAATTTGTGCACAAAATTTGAGATAAATAAGCTTTTTGTGCACATGGAAAATTTCTGGGATCTTTTATTTCAGCTCATGAAACGTAGGACCAACTTTATATGTTGAGTTTATATTTTTGTTCAGTGGAGGAATGGAAAAATGGTTTAAGATTCTGAAACTCAAACATTTTAGAAAAAGGCTCAGTGCCGATATCCTCGCAAGGTATTGAACGTTACTGAAAACAGGGGTGTCCATAATTTTGACCCCTACCTTTGAGGAAAAAAGTATTACTTTTTAAACAAAATCTCTTTTTATGAGCAATTGTATTAGTATAAAATATTATAATTTCCCAATTTTTTTAGAATACAATATAGCTCAGTATTTCATTATTTATTTTATACAACAATTCTTTTATACAATCATTTATCAAGGGTGTGAATCATTTCAGACACCACTGTATGTGAATATATGTACAGTTGAAGTCGGAAGTTTACATGCACTTAGGTTGGAGTCATTAAAACTCACTTTTCAACCACTCCACAAATGTCTTGTTATTAAACTAAAGTTTTGGCAAGTCGGTTAAGACATCTACTTTTTGCATGACAAGTAATTTTTCCAACAATTGTTTACAGACAGATTATTTCACTTATAATTCACTGTATCACAATTCCAGTGGGTCAGAAGTTTACATACACTAAGTTGACTGTGCCTTTAAAAAGCTTGGAAAATTCCAGAAATGGATGTCATGGCTTTAGAAGCTTCTGATAGGCTAATTGACATAGTTTGAGTCAATTGGAGGTGTACCTGTGGATGTATTTCAAGGCCTACCTTCAAACTCAGTGCCTCTTTGCTTGACATCATGGGAAAAATCACAAGAAATCAGCCAAGATTTCAGAAAAATAATTGTAGACCTCCACAAGTCTGGTTCATCCTTGGGAGCAATTTCCAAACGCCTGAAGGTACCACGTTCATCTGTACAAACAATAGTACGCAAGTATAAACACCATGGGACCAAGCAGCCGTCATACCGCTCAGGAAGGAGACGCGTTCTGTCTCCTAGAAATGAACGTACAGTACTTTGATTTGCACGTTTCGCACCAATCTCAGAACAACAGCAAAGGACCTTGTGAAGATGCTGGAGGAAACAGGTACAAAAGTATCTATTTCTACAGTAAAACCAGTCCTACATCGACATAACCTGAAAGGTCGCTCAGCAAGGAAGAAGCCACTGCTCCAAAACCGCCATAAAAAAGCCAGACTACGGTTTGCAACTGCACATGGGAACAAAGATCGTACTTTTTGGAGAAATGTCCTCTGGTCTGATGAAACAAAAATAGAACTGTTTGGCCATAATGGACCATCGTTATGTTTGGAGGAAAAAGGGGGAGGTTTGCAAGCTGAAGAACACCATCCCAACCGTGAAGCACGGCGGTGGCAGCATCATGTTGTGGGGGTGCTTTGCTGCAGGGGGTACTAGTGCACTTCAAAATAGATGGCATCATGAGGGATGAAAATTATATGGATATATTGAAGCCACATCTCAAGACATCAGTCAGGAAGTTAAAGCTTGGTCGCAAATGGGTCTTCCAAATGGACAATGACCCCAAGCATACTTCCAAAGTTGTGGCAAAATGGCTTAAGGAAAACAAAGTCAAGGTATTGGAGTGGCCATCACAAAGCCCTGACCTCAATCCTATAGAAAATGTGTGGGCAGAACTGAAAAAGCGTGTGCGAGCAAGGTGGCCTACAAACCTGACTCAGTTACACCAGCTCTGTCAGGAGGAATGGGCCAAAATTCACCCAACCCACTGGGAATGTGATGAAAGAAATAAAAGCTGAAATAAATAATTCTCTACTATTATTCTGACCTTTCACATTCTTAAAATAAAGTGGCGATCCTAAAACAGGGAATTTTTACTAGGATTAAATGTCAGGAATTGTGAAAAACTGAGTTTAAATGTAATTGGCTAAGGTGTATGTAAACTTCTGACTTCAACTGTATGTCTATGGGTTAAATAGTAGTGTTCATTACTCATGCTCAGGCAGCATGTTGACAAGCAGTAAGCTAGTATGTTGTAAGAGGGGATGAACTACTGTAACAGGTATGTCAGTCTACAATACCTTACTACCATATTCTACATGACCATAGAATGATATTGCTCAATGCCATCCCAAATAGTGTACTGCAAACCAAATGCAGGTGAAAAAGGAAGTCTTCCAAACTAAGACTTCTGAAAGCACAAAGGTATTTTTCTGCTGAGCAGAGGCAACCAACCAGTGGATTGATTAGCATGTTCTAGGCATTAGAGCTCTTTTACAAATGCAGGAAGGAAATCTATAAATCTATTACACCTGCCATATTGATGCTCAACACTATGTTGAGGACCACGAGTCAAGGCTATAGCAGTGGGGAGAGGAGAAGAGAGTGAAGACTCCAGAGACGGCGCTGGCAGGAGCAGCAGTGGAGAGAAGGCATTAAACCGCGTTAGGCAACACACACTCCCGGCATTAGCCCACTCCTCTCTGCATAGCAACACACACACTCCATCCTGGCCCGTTCCTCATCCCGTTAGACAACACACACACAGTACCTCCCCACCCTATGACCCCTTTATTATTCTTCTAGTGACTTATCACTTTTTTTCCTCAGTGTCTCTGTAGACACAAAGGTTAAGGACATGCTGCTCTGAAGCATCTGGTGCTGTGGGTCTGTTTCAAAGCAGATTATCGAAGCTGGATAATTTATCCACCGAAATGGCAGGTATGAAGGGAACTATAGGACCAACGATGGTACATCAGTTACAGTTCCTAAAGAGAATGTTTTATAAAACATGACTAGAAGTAACATTCCACCATGTAAATTATAAGTGCATGCATACCTGGGCACTTCAGTACGGTAAAAAGAAGTGCAACCACAATTCCATTATATTTCTCTAATGCTTCCAGTGTTAGAGTACCTTGACTATATTTCTGTAGTGATTATGGTGTGCACTGCAGGTCTGCTCCTTACCTTGCTTAGTCAGGGCCTCCCTCAGGGCAGCAGTGATCAACTCTCTCCTCTCCTCCTTTTCCTCAGCCTTCATCATTCCGTTCAGCATGGACAGCTTCACAATCTGTCCATCCTCCTGGCTCTGCTCTCTCTTCTCTGCAGCAAAACACACACAACTCTGGGTTAGTTTGTTTGCCCCAACACAACCCTGGGTTAGTTTTTGTTTGGCCAAACAAAACTCTGGGTTAGTTTATGTTTGCCCCATAGCAGGGCATTGAAAAGGTGCTTTATTGACATAAACGTAACTACTCTCACACTGACCTTCAATAACAATTGGACAACAATACATTTTCTTTCACCCATGACAGTGATTGTAAAAACAACTCTCTTGGATCATTAAAGGAATAGTTCAAGTTCACCCAAATTACTACACACCCTGTAAGCAGTCAATGGACAAGTTATGACAGGAATCTATGATTTGGTTTTATTACCCTGTCACTGTTTTCAAATTGCTTACATTTTGGATTTTGTGGCACCAATTCCATTCAAGTCAGGGACGGTACCGATACTAGCATTTTTTGCACATTATGTCCAAATCATCTGAAAGTATCAAAAATGTATTGGGAAGCTCAACAAAGTCACTTATCGATGATTTGAACATGATGCGCAGAAAATGCTAATATCGGTACCATGACTTCAATGGGATTTTTGCCACAAATGCTAAAACGTTAGTATTTAGAATCAGTGCCAGACTAAACCAAAACTAACAAACTAAACCAAAGCATGGATTACTGTCAAACCTTCTCCATGTACTGCTTACATGGTAAGGAAACCAATATGTAACTTTGTAATTTGGGTGAACTATACCTTTAAACACTACCACTCTGATCACGACAAGCAAATTTCAATACCACAGACACCAGTGAGACATGTATTCCATTATGTCAATTGTCTCAGGTCAAACCACAGACAGCAGTGGGAACATGTCTTTAAAACCAGTATTTCCAAATAATACACAAGACATATTATTTATAGACCAAATGACGTGTGATGTTACGTCACTGTGTGTGACCATACGGGCATCATCTCTGAATAGGCTAGGATTAGAATGGCCCCAGATCTGTATGTGCATGACAACGAACCATAGACATTGACTATGCGGCACTAAACAGAACTATGCCCAGGATGGGGTGAGATAAGTTTGGCAAATGTGATGATGCCCAATCTGAGGCATCATTAACCGTCTTGGCCTTGATAATTGCTCTATGCCCGACAGGGTTGTCCATTAGGCTATGCACTGATATTACAGCTGTAAATCTCACCACCTGAACAATGCTGACAAAAGGGGGCCTGCTTTAGGACATTACTCTACCAATCACACAGACATGAATCATGCTCCTCAGTGATACACTGCAATGCTGACAGTGGCGATACTGATTCAATTAAATGTACAGTACAGAATAGAAGGTCTTCAGGGCTGTTACCTTGTCTGCTGCTACAGGGAAAAATCAATAGAACAAAAAGTACCACAATGGCAAAACAAAAGGGTAGATTGATTCCAAACAACAATTACTTCAAACACCTGTTGAATTTTTGTGATGCAATGTCTCCAACAGATGGATAACTCTTCAAAGGAGAGGGAACAGAATTTTGGCCCAGCAAATTTAGACATTTGATAATTGCTAGGGTATTTCAAGCAAAGTTGAAAGCAGTTCATCTGAAATAAAATAACTCCCAAATTCAGTCTTTGATTTTTGACTGGACTGTGAAAATCAAGGGTTAAGTGATTTTATCTGAAGTGTCATGACTTCTTGGATGACAAGGGACACTCACAGTCATATACTGTAGATCTCTATATGACTGGATGCCCATGGAGCAGTGACTTTTCCCCAGCCTCGCCTTGCAGCTACTAAGCAATTCCTGACAGACAGGAAGACAGATTCCCACCTTGATCAACCAAGCTGATGTTGACACTCATCTTGTTGATTGACAGATTAGCTACTCGCTACTGTAGCCAAGACCTAATGAGAAAGTCTAGCTTTCAAAGGGAAATCCCTGCAGTTAATCAATTAAGCAGAGCTCATCAATCAAAACTTAACTCTGTTAAATAACCATCAAGCACAACCACACCACCGTTGGGCCCCTGGGACCAGGGGTAGAAGGCCTCTCCAGTACCTGACTCAGTGCTACCGCTCTGGGCTCTTTAAGACAGGTACAGCTCCCTCCCCCTAGCCAATCTGCCAGACTGGTGAAGTAAATTACACTGCATGGGAGAGAGGCATACCATACAGTACACCATGTAAATACACCACGCTTCCAGGAACTCGCTGTTTAACAACACCGACGCAAGATTAATGAAGTCCTGATGGAAAGTTTCCCTGAATGTATGAATAGGTATTACAGAGTCATGTTCTCAGACGCCATGATGATCGACAACTGGCCTTGGAGAGTAGCCATGTTTATCGGTCCAACCAAATTACTTGTATTGGGTACTGCTGCCACTGCCCAGACCTGACTACAGGGAACTATATGTCATCGTCTCAGAGTAGCAGAGTAACAGGGCTCTTCAAGGGCTAGTTTTCGCCAGGCTGATATAGTCTGTCAGCAGTTGTGGACGTGTTCGTGTGTGAAAGTGGAGAAAGTGGATAGTGTGTGTTTGCATTCAAGCGTGCATACATTGGGCTCAGGGCTAATGCTGTTCTCAGACAGGTGACGTCTCACACCAGGGACTGTCTGCCTGCAGCAGGTTCACAGCACAGCTCCAACCACTGGTCCTGATTATTAGCTGAACTTCAAGTTTTTTTTAAACTTTATAAAAGCACAGCTGTACACAATAGCAAGCTGTACACAAATCTGATATGAATTATGATTATACCCAACCAGACTGTATACAAATTATGAATAAAATAAGGACATACAAAGCTGATTTACTCTAACATATTTCATTGTGGTGAGCAAGCAAATTAAAATGATAAAATACAACAAAAAATACTAAACAACCTTAGTACAACACCTAGTGACCTTTCCAAGAGATGTTTGTTTTTTGTATAATGTTTTAGGAATGACAGTCACAAGGACCACAGGGTTTCCAGAAATCCTGGTTGGAAGGCCCAGATTTCCTGCAATTCTTCAACCAGGATTTCTGGAAAACTTATTCTTCAACCAGGATTTCTGGAAAACTTATGAATTTTGGGAAAGTAAATCAACTTTGTTTGGCCTAACAATAACACAAACAAATATGAGAAAAAAATCATTCTAACCAGAAAAATGTCCATATCTTAATAATCGTATTATCAAGCATGACATCGGTTTTAATCACAGTACCATAGTATTATAATTTAAAGAATGCCTATAATCTGGGTTGGCGCCCTCCCTTGGTTTGTGCTGTGGTGGAGATCTTTGTGGGCTATACTCGGCCTTGTCTCAGGATTGTAAGTTGGTGGTTGAAGATATCCCTCTAGTGGTGCGGGGGCTGTGCTTTGGCAAAGTGGGTGGGGTTATATCCTTCCTGTTTGGCCCTGTCCGGGGGTATCATCGGATGGGGCCACAGTGTCTCCTGACCCCTCCTGTCTCAGCCTCCAGTATTTATGCTGCAGTAGTTTGTGTCGGGGGGCTAGGGTCAGTTGGTTATATCTGGAGTACTTCTCCTGTCTTATCCAGTGTCCTGTGTGAATTTAAGTGTGCTCTCTCTAATTCTCTCCTTCTCTCTTTCTTTCTCTCTCTCGGAGGACCTGAGCCCTAGGACCATACGTCAGGACTACCGGGCATGATGACTCCTTGCTGTCCCCAGTCCACCTGGCCTTGCTGCTATTCCAGTTTCAACTGTTCTGCCTGCGGTTATGGAACCCCTACCTGTCCCAGACCTGCTGTTTTCAACTCTTAATGATCGGCTATGAAAAGCCAACTGACATTTATTCATGATTATTATTTGACCATGTTTGTCACTTATGAACATTTTGAACATCTTGGCCATGTTCTGTTATAATCTCCACCCGGCACAGCCAGAAGAGGACTGGCCACCCCTCAGTCTGGTTCCTCTCTAGGTTTCTTCCTAGGTTTTGGCCTTTCTAGGGAGTTTTTCCTAGCCACCGTGCTTCTACACCTGCATTGCTTGCTGTTTGGGGTTTTAGGCTGGGTTTCTGTACAGCACTTCGAGATATTAGCTGATGTACGAAGGGCTATATAAAATAAACTTGATTTGATTTGAATTATAAAATTTTTCAGAACCGGGGCCTGGAAGATTCTGTATACCGTATACACCAATAACAAAACTCAAGCATTTTTCTGCACTTCTTTGCAATTCATGTGACTGGATTTGTTCTTATCAGACAGTGCACTTACTCACGTATTGACTAGAGCCAGTGACCCAAACATCCCATAGTCTCTCTCTAAATGCAGGCCAAGTCCATGTTCTCTCTGTAGTGGGGGCCAACAAAACAGCACAACAGCCTGGTTCAGCACAGCCTCAGTGGTGTTGAGTCTCAAAACAATGCCCTGTGCATCCGAAAGTATCAACAGTCTAGCTCTGGCTGGCATCTGTCTGGGTTCGAGGGGCTGTACAGAGAACGCTGTCTGTCTCTGTCTGCTTATCTCCTCCTAGGCTGTGCAGTACTTTAGCTTACTGCTGGGGTAGCTGACTAAAGTTTGAGGCTCTGAGCCCAGCCAGCAGCTATCTGTCAGCTCTATCTGCTCTCTACAGCTGGGTTTATGCTGCAGAGAGAGGGGTGGCAATACATGTGTTTGTGTGTGTGTGAATGTGAAGCATGTCCGCAGTCAGACAAGCCATGTTCAGCGAGGAACTCCATCCCTGGTAGAGGGGGGCTTTTGTCGTAGGATAGAATTAATAAGTAACCCCTCACGTGTCAGACAGTCCTCCCACATCCTCCTCCACCGTGTAAAGGGATTACTGTACTGTGCCCTGTGTCGTGTAAAAATAGCTCAATGTAAAACAGTTGTTTATACTTTGGCTAAAACCTTGCTTTTATAATAGTTTATTTAGCTATACAAACAAGGTTAAACTGCTCACCTCTGAGAACAAGCAATCTCAACCAGCTAATTATGCTAGCTAGCTAAATCAAGGGCAAGAGAAGGTGTGAGAGACATCCACATGAGTTCAGCCTTCCCAGTGCAATTACTGAACTGGAAACATTTTCTTGCTGTGAGAAAATGTTACAACATGAGGTCACAATCAGAACAATCAGAATGATTGGGAATTATTTCACGCAGAGAAGAATTTTTCCTCTGGCAAATACTATGTAGCAAGTTTAGGATACTGCTCTTCAACACCTCATCCCTTGACTTATTAGACCATGTCTAGGCCTTTCAGTATGGCGTAGGAGATGGTCGCCCTCTTGCTAGCGCCCAGCCAATTTTGCAGTCTTGTTTATTTTAGTGTTTTACTTTATTTACTCAAAGTTTTTTGTATTATATCCTATGACCGACTCCTGGACATCAGATTGGAGGTGACTACTGTTACAGTTCTGTTTGGGTTGTTAATTAGATTTGTTCCAACATTTCTTGATTTGTTATTGTCATTTGGTTTGCATTGTTAGGAGCAAGTAACATTACCATTTCGCTGCAACTGCTATAACATCTGCTAAACTGTGTATGCGACCAATAAACTGGGATTCGACTTTCCAAAAGATACACAACATCAATCTATGAGTGCTGTAATCTGGAGTGTCAGTGTGAGCACTATTTACTGTATCCCTGTAGTTCTGTATGGTCCAAACATGTGCCCACTGCCCTGCATGTCCCTGTGTGATGCTCACAGACAGAGTGTAACTGCTGCTGTCCCACATTACCCTCCCCTCAGACCTGGTCCAGATGCTTGTTGAGGGGAATCAACAATGAAACAGGACACTAAGGACAGTGGTCCTCACACAACACACCCAACACAGCAAACAGCCTAGCAGCAAGGCCAAAGAACCATTTAACACTCACTGTCTGGCATTGTTCCCAGATAGAGCCCAGCAAACAACAAAAATGTTTAATGCACTGCCATCAGTCTTCGAAAAGCTCACTGGACTTAATGTGGCAGTAAAGTTATGAACAGCTATTGCCCAAGCTATTCTCCAAGGTGATTAGTCAAAGAGAATCAATAGGAGGAACAATAGTGAAGCATCATACTGTATTTCCTACTGGCAGAGTCAACAACAGAGTCAAGAGCCAGAGAGGGGTCGATACACAAAACAGCATTTGACACCTACAGTCCATAGTCTGACTTAGTTTCTGATGTCAAATGTGTACAATGACGAAGAGACAAAATCAGCCCTCCTGCATATTGGGACAAAGATATACCAGAGCACTGCCTGTGTCACAATAATATGACATTGAATTACATTTATCTATATACTGTACATTATCAAGAGACAGGCATTTAAGGCATTTATTATAATTACTGTATTTACTGCCAGTAGGGTGTCCAATCAAAAAACACATATTTTGATCAATGTCAATTGTGAAGATACTGCTCTTAGAAAACCAACGGTGCAAACCTCATGTTGCTATCATAATCTGTTGAAAAGTTATTGGAGTTTTTACCCCTTGTAGGATGGCCAAAATTAGGGTAACTAAATTGATGGACAGAGAAAAAAAGTGGTCAAAAATCTGGTAAATAGAATTGCATCAGCTAGGCTGGATGCTGTGAGACTTAAGGCTAAATTGAAAGAATCACTGTTTAACTCGTAATCTTTCATAAAACAATATAGAGGTAAGATATATATGGATTTTGAGACATGACGTAGTATTTTCACACGTTTTTCAAATATTTATCACATAAACAAGAATATTTCTGTGAAATGTCAACGGAGCACTGAGCGTACCACAAGCTTTTTATTTTCAAATCCTTTAACGTTTAATTCTGCTCATTTCATTTTGCTTTTTGCGACCCTTGGAAACAACTTTGCAGATGACCACCACAACCTGTAAAATCCTCAAAAGTTCCTGCGAGAAAGAGGCACCACTCAATAGAGCTCGGTGCTTATTATCGGATGTATTAGGTTAAGAAATCCGACTTTTTAGATAAAATGTTAAAGATATGAGAAATACTCATATTTGTCTTGGTTAATGTATCTTATAGCATAAGGAAGTGACATTTCCTCACTAAAGCGTGTTTTCACCCACTCTACAGAGTGGGTGGACACCCTACTGTCAGTGAATTCATTATAAGCTGAGCACAGCGATTGATGACCAGCCATCTCAATAGTGTTTTGAGAGGGAGTATGATGTATGGAGGTACAGTAATTACTAGGCTACCTGAAAACCCGTCTTTGAGTTCCCTTAGTGGTAGAGCCATAATGCCATTTAAGCCAATCAGAAACAAGTATTCAACAATGCCATGGTAAAATCCTCGTGTAATGTCAATGGGGAGCTAACATGGATGCCATAGAATGTTGTAGTGTCATGTAAATGCATCATAATGCTCCTTCTTCACATTGTTTTATAGTATTTTTTTAATATTCCACATGTAATGTTAATACTGATGGAGCGCTAACATGTCTGAGAATGTTTAAGTAAATAAATCATTCGAGATTAAAGGGCGATAACATGGCAGCCGTTCTAAATCCTGGCTGAACTCACTCTCTTCCTCCCTCTAAGACAGGATTGTGTTAAGGCACAGATCTGGGGAACGGTACAAAAAAAAAATGTCTGCACCATTGAAGGTCCAAGAACAAAGTGGCCATCATTCTTAAAAGGAAGAAGTTTGGAACCACCAAGAATCTTAGAGCTGGCCGCCCGGCCAAACTGAGCAATCGTGGAAGAAGGGCCTTGGTCAGGGAGGTGACCAAGAACCTGATTGTCACTGACAGAGCTCCCATAGTTCCTCTGTGGAGATGGTAGAACCTCCCAGAAGGACAACCATCTCTGCAGCACTCCACCAATCAGGCCTTTTTGGTAGTGGCCAGTCTTTTACTCCTTAGTAAAAGACAACAGCCTGCTTGGAGTTTGCCAAAAGGCACCTAAAGGTTCTCTGGTCTGATGAAACCAAGATTTAACTCTTTGGCCTGAATGCCAAGCTTCACGTCTGGAGGAAACCTGGCACCATCCCTACAGGTAAAGCATGGTGGTAGCAGCATCATGCTGTGGGGATGTTTTTCAGCGGGAAGGACTGGGAGACTAGTCAGGATTAAGGGAAAGATGAATGGAGCAAAGTACAGAGATCCTTGATGAAGTCCTGAGTGCTCTGGAGCAGGTTCTCAGACTGGGGCGAAGGTTCACCTTCAAACAGGGAAACAACCCGAAGCACACAGCCAAGACAACGCAGGAGTGGCTTTGGGACAAGTCTCTGAATGTCCTTGAATGGCCCAGCCAGAACTCGGACTTGAACCCGATCGAACATCTCTGGAGAGACCAGAAAATGGCTGTGCAGCAACGCTCCCCATCCAACCTGACAGAGCTCGAGAGGATCTGCAGAGAAGAATGGGAGGAACTCCCCAAATACAGGTGTGCCAGGCTTGTAGCATCATAAACAAGAATAATCGAGGCTGTAATCACTGCCAAAGATGCTTCAACAAAATACAGAGTAAAGGGTCTGAATACTTATGTAAATGTGATAGTTTCTTATTTTTAATACATGTGCAAACATTTCTAAAAACCTGTTTTTGCTTTGTCATTATGTGGTATTGTGTGTGGATTGATGAGGGGGGAAAAAACAGTTTAATCAATTTTAGAATATATATTCTATGGCTCTGCGTAGAACCAGCTAATGCCAAACAACTCAGCTTGGAAATGTAACGCGTGTCATCCTGACCCAAAACACCCTGCTCACTCACTGCCAGACAATGTACCTGAAAGTGTTTGTCTTTTTTCCTCCACCCAGCTCACAAAATGGGTGATTAAAAATATCTCTCCTGAAGTAAATGCTCATATAGGCCTTAATTACTTGTAAAAATATATATTCTCATTGACTGTGGATGACCATTGACAACCATGGAAAGATTATATATAATATATATATATATATATATATTTATACAGTACCAGTTAAAAGTTTGGACACATTGACTCATTCAAGGGTTTTTCTTTATTTGTATTATTTTCTACATTGTGGAATAATAGTGAAGACATCAAAACTATGAAATAACACATTTGGAATCATGTAGTAACCAAAAAAAAGTGTTAATCAAATCAAAATATATTTTAGATTCTTCAAAGTAGTGGCATTCTCTCAACCAGCTTCACCTGGAATGCTTTTCCAACATTCTTGAAGGAGTTTCCACATATGCTGAACACTTGTTGGCTGCTTTTCCTTCACTCTGCAGTTCAACTCATCCCAAACCATCTCAATTGGGTTGAGGTCGGGTAATTGTGGAGGCCAGGTCATCTGATGCAGCACTCCATCACTCTCCTTCTTGGACAAATAGTCCTTACACAGCCTGGAGGTGTGTTGGGTCATTGTCCTGTTGATGAACAAATGATAGTCCCACTAAGTGCAAACCAGATGGGATGGCGTATCGCTGCAGAATGCTGTGGTAGCCATGCTGGTTAAGTGTGCCTTGAATTCTAAATAAGTCCCCAGCAAAGCACCCCCACACCATCACACCTCCTCCTCTATGCTGGTAACTCTAATGAACTTATCCTCTGCAGCAGAGGTAACTCTGGGTCTTCCTTTCCTGTGGCGGTCCTCGTGAGAGCCAGTTTCATCATAGTGCTTGATGGTTTTTGTGACTGCACTTGAAGAAACTTTCAAAGTTCTTGAAATTTTCCCAGATTGACTGACTTTCATGTCTTAAAGCAATGATGGACTGGTACTGTATTTTTTTTAAAGATTCTTCAGAACTATTTTAATCTCTCCCATACCCTCTACATTCCTCCTCAAATATCTCCCTAGATACAATGAATAGATTGATGCAGGCTCTCAATCTGTCTGAACTCATTGCACTATTTTTTCTCCTCCATCACTGACACCTAGAGACGTCATACATTAACCGAACACATTGTGAACATAGAGAATATGTCAATTCTTAAAGTTCAACCTAAAGTAACAGAAAGAAAGGATAAAATATGTACATACTCAAGTCATTGCCTTTACTACCCTTCAGCCATACCGAGATGCTGAAAACACACAAAACAACTATTTCACACCCCGTCTTAAGCAAACACACTCTTTCCCCTGTGGGCAAACACGAAGACTGACAGTTGGGACAGAGGTGCTCCTTCCTGGTTATAAGAGGGAAGGATGGAGTCAGAGTGGGGTCAGAGCAGGAAGGTGACACTGAAGGAAAGTGACATCACGGAGACTAGAACAGAGCAGAAAACTCTGCTTGAGTGACAGCTGTCCCAAATAGAGCTGACAATTACATTCATTTCCTCTCCTTTGCTGTCCAACAACATCAGTCTGGATCAGGGGAGATATCAATCCCATGGTGCCTAAACAAGAATGATGCACTAAACACTGCTGTGCTGACTTAAGTTTTTTTCTGTAGTAAAGATACTAACTTTTCAACACACACATCATTAGCTGCAAAGTCCTGTTAAACATGTTCATTCTGTATGCACTGCACAACGTGCAAAACACACCAGTATCAGTTCCAGATGGCCGAAATGCCTCAAAGCCTTTATAATTTACAGCATGCAGATTTCACCTCATAATCACACAATTCAATAACACCTTTAAAACATTTTGCACTACATTGTACATTATCTTGTATACATAAATAATTATCTGTAGTCAACTTTGAAGAATCCAACCTTACTAAGTATTATTTCCCTCCTAGTTAGGCAAATGTTTTGTATCATGATATGATTCATATGTTTAATATTGGGCCTGCTTGATATGTTTTTATCACTGAACACCACAATTATTTGCTAGTTGTGGGAGTTGAAAATGTTCCCATTCTGGTTCAGATGTAAAGGACATTTGTATTTATATTTATTATGGATCCCCATTAGTTCCTGCCAAGCCAGCAGCTACTCTTCCTGGGGTCCAGCAACATTGAGGCACTTACATCACACATAAAACAAAAGATCATATAACATTATTACACATCTACAAAACAAAATGTATAATACCACCATATTACAATGGACGCGTGTGCATATGCATGTCTGTACCTGTGTGTGTGTGTGTGTCTTCACAGTCCCACTGTTCCATAAGGTGTATTTTAATCTGTTTTTTAAAATCTGATTCTACTGCTTGCATCAGTTACCTGATGTGCAATAGAGTTCCATGTAGCCATAGCTCTATGTAGTACTGTGCACCTCCCATAATCTGTTCTGGACTTGGGGATTGTGAAGAGACCTCTGGTGGCATGTCTTGTGGGGTATGCATGGGTGTCTGAGCTGTATGCTAATAGTTTAAACAGACAGCTCGGTGCATTCAGCTTGTCAACACTTCTTACAAAAACAAGTAGTGATGAAGTCAATCACTCCTTCACTTTGAGCCATGAGAGATTTAAATGCATATTATTAATGTTAGCTCTCCTTGTACATTTAAGGGCCAGCCGTGTTGCTCTGTTCTGAGCCAATTGTCCCTCTTTGTAGCACCTGACCACAAGACTGAACAGCAGTCAAGGTGCAAAAAATCTAGGGCCTACCTTGTTGATAGTGTTGTTAAGGCAGAGCAGCACTTTATTATGGACAGACTTCTCCCCACATTAGCTACTGTTGTATCAACATGCCAATCAAATGGAAAGGTAGACAGAGGATGGATATTTGCAGCTCTTACTGCTTCTCTCCATCCCTTCATTCTCCAGTAGTAAGTGTGACTAAAATGAGATGAGGAGTACTGTAAATGTCTCCTCTCCTCATCTTGAGTCACTCATCCCCCGAAGTCTGGGGAGTGGGCGTCCAGAGCATGTTCACAGCTCACTCTTACGCAAGTCCCTACTTTTCCTGCCCAGGCTGGTGTCTACCAAACCATCTGCCGCTCGCTCTGCTTTTCCTTCAATGAAACCACGTTTACTCCACAGTCACATGTTCAGCTTATGTGTTAGCTGCTAAAGCAAGGCAAGGAAGCTTCACACCACTCACCCTGGTGTCCCCATGGAGCCTGAGTTCACAGAAGCCAAATAGAACATGTGCTTGTCGGCAAATCAGAGGGTAGGTGGCCTTTGACTGTGTTGTACTACAATACTATGTCAAAAACAGCCAGGAGAAGTTGTAAAGCAGTTGTAAAAAAAATCATCATAATGGCTTATGGAGCAATAGTACGAAGTTATAAAATGCTATGGTGACCCTTCAGCCTCACAGATACAGTACCATGAAATACTATATGTCGAAACTGAAACCATGTCTATGTTCCAATCAAGTATACATACTAGCAAACCTTGTATAATGCATGCCCATTACAATGCTTAATTTCTAGGTAGTATGCTAGTGTAAAACCCAGAGTGTGGTTTGTATCTGACTGACCTTGGTTTTCTTGATGCCGTTCAAGATGTTTCCTAGATCCTCCACATCGATGACTGAGCCTGGGCTATTCTCCTCTGACCCAGCTGTCTCCTCATCACTACCGGACTCTACCAGCTCCTCCTGCAGATAGAAGGAGAGGGAAAAAGAGGAGTAGGGGAGACAGCAGGTGAGGGGGAGAGGTGTAGATAGGGAAAGGTGATGGCAGAACGAGAGAGAGATGGACAGAATATGACAGGTACAGTTGAAGTCGGAAGTTTACATACACTTAGGTTGGAGTCATGAAAACTCGTTATTCAACCACTCTACAAATGTCTTGTTAACAAACTATAGTTTTTCCAAGTCGGTTAGGACATCTACTTTGTGCACGACACAAGTAATTTTTCCAACAAATTGTTTACAGACAGATTATTTCACTTATAATTCATTGTATCACAATTACAGTGGGTCAGAACTTAACATACAAAAAGTTGACTGTGCCTTTAAACAGCTTGGAAAATTCCAGAAATTGATGTCACGGCCTTAGAAACTTCTGGTAGGCTAATTGACATCATTTGAGTCAATTGAAGGTGTACCTGTGGATGTATTTCAAGGCCTACCTTCAAACTCAGTGCCTCTTTGCTTGACATCATGGGAAAATCTAAAGAAATCAGCCAAGATCTCAGAAAAAAAAAATTGTAGACCTTCACAAGTCTGGTTCAACCTTGGGAGCAATTTCCAAACGCCTGAAGGTACCACGTTCATCTGTACAAACAATAGTACGCAAGTATAAACACCATGGGACCACGCAGCCGTCATACCGCTCAGGAAGGAGACGCGTTCTGTCTCCTAGAGATTAATGTACTTCGGTGTGAAAAGTGCAAATCAATCCCAGAACAGCAAAGGACCTTGTGAAGATGCTGGAAGAAACGGGTACAAAAGTATCTATTTCCACAGTAAAACGAGTCCTATATCGACATAACCTGAAAGGCCGCTCAGCAAGGAAGAAGCCATTGCTCCAAAACCGCCATAAAAAAGCCAGACTACGGTTTGCAACTGCACATGGGGACAAAGATCGTACTTTTTGGAGAAATGTCCTCTGGTCTGATGAAACAAAAATAGAACTGTTTGGCCATAATGGACCATTGTTATGTTTGGAGGAAAAAGGGGGCGGCTTGCAAGCCGAAGAACACCATCCCAACCGTGAAACACGGGGGTGGCAGCATCATGTTGTGGGGGTGCTTTGCTGCAGGGGGGTCTGGTGCACTTCACAAAATAGATGGCATCATGAGGGAGGGAAATTATGTGGAAAAATTGAAGCAACATCTCAAGACATCAGTCAGGAAGTTAAAGCTTGGTCGCAAATGGGTCTTCCAAATGGACAATGACCCCAAGCATACTTCCAAAGTTGTGGCAAAATGGCTTAAGGAAAACAAAGTCAAGGTATTGGAGTGGCCATCACAAAGCCCTGACCTCAATCCTATAGAAAATCTGTGGGCAGAACTAAAAAAGTGTGTGCGAGCAAGGAGGCCTACAAACCTGACTCAGTTACACCAGCTCTGTCAGGAGGAATGGGCCAAAATTCACCCAACTTATTGTGGGAAGCTTGTGGAAGGCTACCTGAAATGTTTGACCCAAGTTAAACAATTTAAAGGCAATGCTACCAAATACTAATTGAGTGTATGTAAACTTCTGACCCACTGGGAATGTGATGAAAGAAAAAAAAGCTGAAATAAATCATTCTCTCTACTACTATTCTGACATTTCACATTCTTAAAATAAAGTGGTGGTCCTAACTGACCTAAAACAGGGAATTTTTACTAGGATTAAATGTCAGGAATTGTGAAACTGAGTTTAAATGTATTTGGCTAGGGTGTATGTAAACTTCCGACTTCAACTGTAGGTGAGAACAGAGAGAGTAAGTGGAAGAAAAATAGGGAGAGATCACTCACACTTAGTACACGAGAGACCTGCTTCTCTCACTTCAAGCATCTCCTAAAGGGTCCAAACCTCCTGATTTATTAAGGCATAAATCCACAACTAATCTTAAATACATCCATGATTAAACACATCCAGGATCCCATATGGGATACATTTTATTACAAGTCATTACCTTTTGTTGAAGCTGCTTGATTACATAAAGAAAAACATATGCATATTTATGGAGTTTAGGAACTCCTCGGGGTACGTGGCTGATTAAAATGATGTTGCCCACCACAAGTTTGTCGGCATTGGCAGGATTAAATGAAAGCTAAATGGATGCATTGTAGATAAATCATACTGATTAGCCTTCACACTGTAGTTTCTTCACTCTCCTCTACTCGCTGAACATCACCCCTGCTGCGTACAGCACTGAAGACAGCAGGAAGAGAAAGTAGCACCGCTAACTCACGTTACCATGACAATAGGAGAAAGAGGGTATGTGCATGCATGCGTGTTTAGTAATAGCAGTAGTGTCAAGGAATCCATACCAGATAAGTGTAATAGGAAATACCTTATTGTGGACAGCATAAACCTGCATGGAGTTAAGTGAACTATGAATCAGCTCTATGAGATAGCATTAGTAACGGGAGGTATGCATGTTAAGAGTAGTTACGTTTAGTCTTACCTTAGAGCTGAGCTGTTCTGGAAATGCCTGATAGTCCTCAGTCTTCTTCTGTGGTTTCTTCCTGTTCCTGGTCTTACAGGAGCTGCACATCTTACAGTTTCCACTACAGTTCTTCTGCCCTGCAACCAGGGCCTGCAGGCAGCTCAGGAACTTGGTCAGCCTGCAGGCTGCCATTGTGGCTCTTCACTACGTTGCAGTTGCCATCTCCTCTGGACAGAACCCGGATGCCACTCAGCATCCACAGCCACTTGTTCACGTTCTTACTCACCTAAGGGAGAGGGCAGAAGGGGTTGAATGTGTTTTCAGTGAGTCTAGCAAAAGTGGATGATTAGCTATGGTACAGGAGAGAACAGTAATAGTGGTAATGATAATAGATTGAATGAGCTTAGTATTCTAGTGTGTACAAAAGAGGAATGTATAATATGCAAAAAATATCCATGAAAGTATCAGATAAGCAAAGAAACTGATTGCAAGTGTAAGTAGCAGCACCACACATAGTGGAAACATATCAATAGGAGACAGACAGTATTTTGTCAGATCTCTTACCGTATTGTAATGGCTGCCATACACAGAGTTGCCCAGGCCAAACACTGCATATCTCAGTCCTTTCAGGTAGGCTTTCCCATATCTGAAGTCAGTGGATGCCTCCTCCAGACACCTCCAGAACCATTCAGCATTTTCTGTGGGCTGTCTGTCAGTGTACATAGCCAATAGGAACATACAGATCAACTTGGAGCACTGGAGAGAGTGACGTCATCAAAAATGTGGAAAGTGGCACAAGATAAACAAATGCAGAATATGTAACATATACATATAGAATAAGGATAAAGGATCTCTCCGGCACTTTATACAGGAATGGCCCCATTTCTGGATGCAAAAACAGGATGCAGCTATGAACAACTTACTGCATTACATGCAACCAGAGTGAAAGTAGGAATCAATAACAACAGCTACATAGGGAGCACAATGATGATGTATGAGGATGACAATTTGAGGGCAGACCAAATCTCCAAAGCAGAGCAACATTGTAAATGATTTAAGCCCTACAGGGCAGCCAGTGTAAGGTGCCCCTTGCCCCATGGTTTCCTACAGCAGAGAGCTGCCTGCAACACTATGCTGCTCGAGGAAGAGAGGATCATGATTGAACACTGGGCACAAAGAGTCAATGCACAGAGCATCTGAAACTAGATCTCTGGGCCGGAGGCCGGGCCGAGCACCCGTGGTAATTTCTCTTTGGAGATAAAAATCCCTCTCCCGAACTGTAAAGTATCTCTGTTGAATAAATGGCAATTTCCTCTCAGTCTGCTGTGCCAGGCAACAAATCTCCTATTAATTTCTCAGCTGGTGAAGTATTGCCCAACAAAATGTAATACTGATGAAAATAATCAATCTTTCCTGGTTGAACGGGATTCATTTAAAATATTTATACCTGTGCCAGCCATTGGTTTGAAGAATAAAAATAAATAATAAAAAGAGGCAAACTTGGGATTGACAGATGGAAACCAGATGGAAGCCACATGACAGCCCGCTTGGAGTTTGCCAAAAGGCACCTAAAAGACTCTCAGACCATGAGAAACAAGATTCTCTGGTCTGATGAAACCAAGATTTAACTATTTGTCCTGAATGTCAAGCATCACGTCTGGAGGAAACCTGGCACCATCCCTACGGTCAAGCATGGTGGTGGCAGCATCATGCTGTGGGGATGTTTTTCAGCGGCAGAGACTGGGAGACTAGTCAGGATTAAGGGAAAGATGAACGGAGCAAAGTACAGAGAGATCCTTGATGAAGTCCTGAGTGCTCTGGAGCAGGTTCTCAGACTGGGGCGAAGGTTCACCTTCAAACAGGGAAACAACCCTAAGCACACAGCCAAGACAACGCATGAGTGGCTTTGGGACAAGACTCTGAATGTCCTTGAGTGGCCCAGCCAGAGCCCAGACTTGAACCCGATTGAACATCGCTAGAGAGACCTGAAAATAGCTGTGCAGCGACGCTCCCCATCTAACCTGACAGAGCTTGAGAGGATCTGCAGAGAATGGGAGAAACTCCCCAAATACAGGTGTACCAAGCTTGTAGTGTCATACACAAGAAGACTCAAGGCTGTAATCGCTGCCAAAGGTGCTTCAACAAAGTTTTGAATAAAGGGTCAGAATACTTATGCAAATGTGATGTGTTTTTTTATTTGCAAACATTTCTAAAAACGTGTTTTTGCTTTGTCATTATGGGGTATTGTGTGTAAATTGATGGGGGAAAAACTATTACATTTATTTTAAAATAAGGCTGTAACTTAACAAAATGTGGAAAAAGTAAAGGGGTTTAAATACTTTCCAAATGCACTGTATATGAAAATTAGGCCTAAAGGTTTCCAAAAACCGTATCGCAAGGGAAGACTAACATTTGTAACCGTTAAAAAAGAGAGTTGGGACTGTAGTAAACATTGGCCGTGCTGTGATCCATACGTTTCGAATAAGAAACCTATGGCTGGGTATGGCCCCTTGGGTTCTCGGGAGTTAATAAAAACCATGCATCCCTAAAACTATTATTTTCTCTTAAACCAGCATTTTTTTACCTACCCCTGTATTACAAAAAAAGTCCATGGTTGCAGAATCACCCTCTGACCTTTGCAGTTCCAGTCTGTGATCCAAAGAATATCAGTGCTTTAGATACATGAACCACTTTCTTAACACTGTAACCATCCTACTTCACAGCTTTGTAAAGCCAGGGGGTCACTGGATTGGTAAGAGTATTCTAATGGGGTACAGAGAAAAATAACATGTGTGAGGCACAGATTCAGTTCCAGTGATAGTCATTCATTTGCAGAGGTTGGTACTACAAAGTTCTATCTTCCATCTGCAAAAAGATGATTCTGAGATAATTGGTTTTACAGTTCCGAATCCTCATTGGTTTGAATGATGTCAGCAATTTTTTTAAATTGTATTCTTTTGAACTTAACATGATTTGGGGTATTTAGAGAACTATATACAGTTGAAGTCGGAAGTTTGCATACACCCTAGCCAAATACATTTAAACTCAGTTTTTCACAAATCCTGACATTTATTCCAATAAAAAAATCCCCGTCTTAGGTCAGTTAGGATCACCACTTTATTTTAAGAATGTGAAATGTCAGAATAGTAGTAGAGAGAATTATTTATTTCAAACCGTAGTCTGGCATTTTTTAATGGTGGTTTTGGAGCAGTGGCTTCTTCATGGCTGAGCGGCCTTTCAGGTTATGTCTATATAGGACTCGTTTTACTGTGGAAATAGATACTTTTGTACCTGTTTCCTCTAGCATCTTCACAAGGTCCTTTGCTGTTGTTCTGAGATTGATTTGCACTTTTCGCACCAAAGTACATTCATCTCTAGGAGACAGAATGCGTCTCCTTCCTGAGCGGTATGACGGCTGTGTGGTCCCATGGTGTTTATACTTGCGTACTATTGTTTGTACAGACGAACGTGGTACCTTCAGGCGTTTGGAAATTGCTCCCAAGGATGAACCAGACTTGTGGAGGTCTTTTTTTTCCTGAGGTCTTGGCTGATTTCTTGTGATTTTCCAATGATGTCAAGCAAACAGGCACTGAGTTTGAAGGTAGGCCTTGAAATACATCCACAGGTACACCTCCAATTGACTCAAATGATATCAATTAGCCTATCAGAAGCTTCTAAAGCCATGACGTAATTTTCTGGAATTTTCCAAGCTGTTTGAAGGCACAGTCACACTTAGTGTATGTAAACTTCTGACCCACTTGAATTGTGATACAGTGAATTATAAGTGAAATAATCTGTCTGTAAACAATTGTTGGAAAAATTACTTGTGTCATGCACAAAGTAGATGTCCTAATCGACTTGAAAAAACTATAGCTTGTTAAAACCTCTAACGAGTCACAAACCCGGATCCGAGATCCCCCCCATCAAAAAAGCTGACTAGCATAGCCTAGCCTAAAGCCACAGGGATATCATATAATAAAATGTTCATGAAATCACAAGTCCAAGACACCAAATGAAAGATACACATCTTGTGAATCCAGCCATCATTTCTGATTTTTAAAATGTTTTACAGGGAAGACACAATATGTATTTCTATTAGCTAACCACCATAGCAAAAGACACAACTTTTTTTAGTTCTTAAAAATCGGGCACTCTGTTCCAGGGTCAGTTTATTAATTTGCATGTAATCGATGAGTCGACATGCACTGCATACGAAGAACATTAGTTCTTAATGCAACCGCTGTGTTAGATTTTTAAAATTAACGTTACTACGACATACAGCGTGCGTTAAAGTGAGACCGCACCGAAATTAATGGCGGAATAGTAGTTTTACATTTTTCAACAGAACAACGAATTAACATCATAAATAGTTCTTTCTTTTTGATGAGCTTCCATCAGAATCTTGTGCAAGTTGTCCTTTGTCCAGAATCATCGTTGCTCGGTTGTAGATTGTAGTCTTCAACTTAGGAATTAGCAGCAAACATTAGCTATGTGGCCCAGACGTGTCCAACTCTTCATAACGCAGCACAAAGAAAGCACAAAGAAAATTCCGAAAATCGCAATATACTGATATAACTCGGTTTAAAATAACTACATTATGATGTTTTTAACACCTATATCGAATAAAATCAGAGCCGGATATATCTAAGGCCTATAACGAGAGCTTTTCAGAATGCCATCCTGAGGTCTGTCTTGCGCCATGACGAACGTTGAAAAGAGTGCACCCCCGGTTCCAAGAGCCTTTATATGGCCTCAGATCTGCCTAGCAACACCATTCCAATTCTCACTGCTTACTGACATCTAGGGGAAATCGTATGCAGTGCATGTCGACTCATCGACTACATGCAAATTAATAAACTGACCCTGGAACAGAGTGCCCGATTTCAGATTTCTCACTTCCTGACAGGAAGTTAGCTGCAACTTGAGTTCTGTTTTACTCACAGATATAATTCAAACGGTTTTAGAAACTAGAGAGTGTTTTCTATCCAATAGTAATAATAATATGCATATTGTACGAGCAAGAATTGAGTACGAGGCAGTTTAATTTGGGAACGAATTTTTACGAAGTCGAAATGGCGCCCCCCTATTGATTAACAAGACATTTGTGGAGTGGTTGAAAAACGAGATTTAATGACTCCAACATAAATGTATGTAAACTTTCGACTTCAACTGTAGGTAGAGAACATTGTACAGAACAATGTCAACAACTCAATTTTGACAAATGCAGATATAACCTTGTAGTCCCAAGCTCTCAATTTGACTCTTACATGTATTAATTTACCAGTAGACAAATACATAATTAGAATTAATAGAAATGTAAACAGAACTGCTCTTTGAGCAAATAATAAGGTAAGAGTTAAATGATCTTTTTCAATTCCATTTTCAGTGAGAACCAAATTCCAACCAAAACATCGGCAGCTGTGTGCAAGTATATCCTGTTCTGCCATACGGACAAAAAAATACTCTTGAAGGTGCTGCGGACTGTCTTCCTTGTTCCTGCAAAGACGTTATGTTCCGGATTAGCCCAAAGGCCGGCAAATGGTGATATTGAGTCGATTCATCTTACGGTCCAAAGGGAATCTATGTAGCTGGCTATACATTCGTATCCCCTGTGGACCGGTTCGTGCATAGAACATTCTCCATTCAGGCTGCAAAGACGTCAATTTCTTCCTTAATTTAATGGCGAAAAGGTGATAAAAACTGGGAAAGTATGCATATTTTTCTTTATGAAACACCATTTTCCACCATGCTAAAGTAGCTAATGCTAATCCTGGATGTTGTATATCATTAGTTTTAGAGGAATGATTCCAGTAATTTTTCAAATTAACTGCCAATATGCCAAAATTCCATTCAAACAATGCAGTCAAACCACAGCCACATACTGGCTGAAATCAGTTGATGATATGACTTAGACAAGTTGGAAATGCAACAAGAATTGATATTGTATCATATAATAGCACTCACAGCTTTCCAAGAAAACAACAAATGAAACATTTATGGTCTGTTACACATAAAAGGTTATTTATACAGAACATTGGTATGAAACCCTTATAAACTGTATTTTTAATTCTGACTATTTTAGGTTGCCAATAATTTTATTACACAATTTCTCATTCTATCATATGCCTTACTTTTATTTTCCTGCATAAATAAAATCAGGATTATGCCTCAACTGCTGTTCATTCCAATTAGACTGGTTTGAATTTCTCCCTGACCAATATGGCTGCCATTTACAACCCATTCTGGAACTTTTAGGGTTTATGACCTTCTCTTCTAATAATTTAATAGTATCTCTATACATACGCTAAATATGATCTCTATACTATACATACACACACACATCAGCTACAGATCTCAGAAAGGGCACAAAAGTTATTTTTGAAATAGAATCTAGCAGCTGCTACCAGGCTCGAGGACATTCTTTCACTGACATAAAAAAATGCGCTGACTGACCTTCTCATCTCACCTTTCACTTTCAGATACCCAGTTCTCTCTGCGACACTCACTCACCATCAATATCAGCGTCAAAAACATGGGTTATCAAATCCAAAAGCAGTAAAGTTGAGGCCCGCAACATTGTTTCTTTCTCCTGTGCAATGTTTTGTATCATCAATGTAAATATTGACAAACGTGTTATGAACATCAAAGTTCAACAGCTGGGAGCAGCCATAATTGTTATCATGATGAAACGAAATACATTGTGGGAATTGGAGGTTTAATTATACTACAGATATACAAATATTTTATGATTATCCCATAGGCATAGCCATATTTTTACACCCCTCTATTCCATTACTTTGCAACAGAGTTTTTAAGCATTCAATTATATTCTCTGAATGAAATACACCGGTACAGGAACAACTTCATTTACACGTGATATTTTATGCAAAGTATCTAGTTTGTCAAATACATAAGTAAACATATTTGTAATTATTCGTAGCAGTCGTTATGGTACCGTATAAAATGTAAATGTTTAAAAAAAAATACTAAACAATTCCAGAGACCAACAAAAAATAGGACCGTTTGCACGTAGTATGTTTCAGTCCGGCGGAATTTTTGTGAAACTCATAGCACACCAACGCCGCTAAAAAATATATAGTGTTACTGACAGATTCATCTGTCTTGTAAAGCAGAAATATGTCTATATTTACACCAACAAACCAGATCCGACTCACAAATGTGGCGGTGGTGAGGATGAAAAAGGGAGGAAAACGATTTGAAATCGCCTGCTACAAAAATAAAGTGATGAGCTGGAGATCTGGAGCGTGAGTATTTTAGGAATTTAGCTAGCTGCGTAGCTATGATAGCTAACGTTAGCTAGTTGGATCTGTTTGATACCCACCGAGGCATATAGCAAACACTAGTAGTATTACGACTAATGGTAGTATGTTTTCAGCTTTGATGTATTTATAATTAGCTATGAATGTAACTAAATAATATGTAAATAATACAATCTAATGTGCTGTTTCAGAGTAGCAAGTCATGACTCGTCATCGTCATGGCTCACTTGTCTTGTATCGTGCATCATATTATTCGAATAATAAGGATATGAGTTACAGTCTAGGTGCCATGTGTTTTGCATCACTGATTATTTGGACTTTGAGTCATCTACACCTGGCATCTTTTGAATTTCAAAAGGGGACACCCCCTCGAACCAAATCCAGTAGCTGGTCTGAGTTCACACAATATTTGTTTTCAGGTTGTCGAGATTAGCCTATCAATACCTATAGATATTGAAAGCATCATCTAGCACAGTGTTTCTGTCCTGGGGAACCAAAGGGGTGCACGTTTTTGCCCTAACACTATTCACCTGATTCCACTAACTCATTGTCAAACCTTTGATTAGTGAAATCAGGTGTGTAGTGCTAGGGCAGAAATGTGCACCCCAGGACTAGGATTAAGAAACTGAGATAGCAAAGCCCCATGTAAACACTTAATAAATCCCCATGCCATTTTCATTTTCCAATTACACAGAGAGAAGGACCTGGATGAAGTGCTGCAGACCAGCTCTGTTTTCAATAATGTTTCAAAGGGTCAGGTTGCCAAGAAAGATGATCTGTCAAAAGCCTTTGGAACAGATGACCTGACAGAGATATGTAAACAAGTAAATACATTGACAGATAAACAGAACACCAGTAATCAATATTACTCACATTCATTCAACGTTATGTATTGCTGTTAGATTTGCCTATTCAGTATGTCTTTTTTTTGGGGGGGGGGGGTCAGATTTTAGCTAAAGGAGAACTCCAGGTTTCAGACAAGGAGAGGCAGAGCCAGTTGGAGACGAGTTTCAGAGACATTGCGACCATCGTGGCGGAGAAGTGTGTGAACCCAGAGACCAAGCGACCATACACAGTCAACCTCATAGAGAGGGCCATGAAGGATATCCACTACTCTGTCAAGGCCAACAAAAGCACCAAGCAGCAGGTAGGGCTGGGACAAAAGGTTGTTGCTACAGTACACTCTGGAGTCTACACATTTGCCATATTTTAATATAAACGTCATGGATGAACGGCTGAACATGAATGAACGGCTTTGTTTTAAATGCTCACTCACTGTGCAAACTGTGTGTACAAGCGGTAGCTAGATTTAGCCATAAATGATTTCCTTTAAGTGTGAGGAGTTTAGTCTGTCATATTAAACACTGAACCTGTTTGTTGTTTAGCTACATAAACCAGAATACTTACTGGGTTTCAGTACATACCAACTACTGACAGTCTTTGTCATGCTAATGCCCCATGAATCTAACTGCTGTTTGTTCCAAGGCTCTGGAGGTGATTAGGCAGCTGAAGGAGTCCATAGAGATCCAGAGGGCCCACATGAGGCTGAGGCTGGTCCTGCCGGCTAAAGACGGCAAGAGGCTGAAGGAGAAACTCAAACCCCTCCTCAAGGTGGTGGAAAGTGAAGACTTTGACGACCAGCTGGAGATGGTGAGAGACAGATCCCTCTGGTTTATACTAGGCTTCACCATAGGGATCTAAAGCACATGTGTCAAACTCATTTCACAAAGGTCCGAGTGTCTGTGAGTTTTCACTCCTCCCTTGTACTTGATTGATGAATTAAGGTCACTAATTAGTAAAGAGCTCCCCTCACCTGGTTGTTTAGGTCTTAATTGAAAGGATAAACCAAAAACCTGCAGAAAACTAGGCCCTCCATTGAATGAGTTTGACACCCCTGCTCTAAACTAAAATAGTTATCTAGACTTGATACCCAAAGGAATATGTAATACACTGTTTTTTATATATATATATATATATATATATATATATATATATAAAATCTCCCTCCCTCCATCCTCCAGGTGTGTCTGGTGGACCCGGGCTGCTTCAGGGAAATAGATGAGTTGATCCGCTGTGAGACGAAAGGTAAAGGTTCCCTGGAGGTGCTCAGTCTGAAGGATGTGGAAGAGGGAGACGAGAGGCTTGAATAGCCTTCACACAGAGCCCTATAGGACTACATACATACACTATCTTACCACCACCGCTGCCACACAAACTGCAAACTCCTCATTAAAGAGGCTGCTATTTCTAATACCAATGGAGCCCTTCTTATTTCCAGTGTCTGTTCTAATATTAGGTTTTGGTTGACGATCTGATAACATTCAGTATTTTTGCTGTGAGCATGCACCACTCGAATGTTTGCTTGTAAACAAAAAATTACTATAATTTAATGAAGTTCATTTTGTGAGTCAACTTCTTCTAAAGTAATTCATATGGCTTTGACCCTGCCTTTCATTTTACCCAGTTTACCATTTCGCCATGTTTGAAAAGTCATATTTTGTTATGAATAGTTTATTTAACCGCTTAATTTATATATGTTTCTTCATAATTAAATATGAGTCTAATAAACAATTGCAAATAAAAACTTAATCTATTTCATTGTTTTTATTAATTATTTTGTGATTACTATGGCATAGTCTCTCCAAAAATGGTATCAATAGCCCTATGCCAATACAGTAGATATTACATTTTATCCCAAGTTTATACCATTATTGTAAGATACAGTGCCTTCAGAATGTATTCATACTTTGACTTATTCCACATTTTGTCCCAAACAAAAATCTTCTCACCCATCTACACACAATACCCCATAATGACATGTTTTTAGAAATGTTTGCAAATGTATTAAATCTTTTATTTATCCTTTATTTAACTAGGAAAGTCAGTTAAGAACACATTCTTATTTACAATGACGGCCTAGGAACAGTGGGTTAACTGCCTTGTTCAGGGGCAGAACGACAGATTTGTACCTTGTTAGCTCGGGGATTTGATGTAGCAACCTTTCGGTTACTGGCCCAACACTATCTGCCGCCCCAAATACCGAAATATATCAATATGTTAGAATCACCTTTGGTAGCGATTACAGCTGTGAGTGTTTCTGGGTAAGTCTCTTAAGAGCTTTGCACACCTGGATTGTACAATATTTACACATGATTTTTTTTCAAATTCTTCAAGCTCTGGCAAGTTGGTTGTTGATCGAGCCATTTTCAAGTCTTGCCATAGATTTTCAAGCCGATTTAAGTCAAAACTAACTGTGCCACTCAGGAACATTCCATGTCTTGGTAAACAACTCTAGTGTATACTTGGCCTTGTTTTAGGTTATTATCCTGCTGAAAGGTGAATTTGTCTTCCAGTGTCTTTTGTGAAGCAGACTGAATCAGGTTTTCCTCAAGGATTTTGCCTGTGCTTACAGTATCTCTATTCTGTTTCTTTTTATCCACAAAAAAACTCCCTACTCCTTGCCGATGACAAATATGGCCATTACATGATGCAGCCACCTCCATGTTTGAAAATATGAAGAGGGGTAATCAGTGATGTGTTGGATTTGCACCAAACATAATGCTTTGTATTCAGGGCATAAAGTCAATTTCTTTGACACATTTTTCACACTTTTACTTTAATGCCTTATTGCAATCAGGATGCATGTTTTGGAATATTTTTATTCTCTACAAGCTTCCTTCTTTTCACTTGGTCATTTAGGTTAGTATTGTGGAGTAACTAAATGTTGTTGATCCATCCTCAGTTTTCTCTTATTACAGCCATTAAACACTGTAACTTAAAGTCACCATTGACCTCAGTGAAATCCCTGAGTGGTTTCCTTCCTCTCGGGCAACTGAGTTAGGAAGGACACCTGTATCTTTGTAGTGACTGGGTGTATTGATACATCATCCAATGTGTAGTAAATAACTTCACCAAGCTTAAAGGGGTATTCAATATCTGCTTTTTTATACCCATCTACCAATCGGTGCCTTTCTTTGCAAGGCAGTGGAAAACCTCCTTGATCTTTGTGGTTGAATCTGTGTTTGAAATTCACTGCTCGACTGAGGGACCTTACAGATAATTGTATGTGTGGGGTGCAGAGATGAGGTAGTCATTCAAAAGTAATGTTAAACACTATTATTGCACACAGAGCCAGTCCATGCAACTTATGTGACTTGTTAAGCAAATGTTTACTGAATACGTATTGACTGAAGACATTTCAGCTTTTACATTTATATTCATTGGTAAAAATTTCTAAAAACATAATTCCACTTTGATATTATGGGGTATTGTGTGTAGGCCAGTGACATAAAATCTCAATTTAATCCATTTTAAATTCAGGCTGTACCACAACAAAATGTGGAAAAGGTCAAGGGGTGTGAATACTTTCTGAAGCCACTGTAACACTTTAATGGTAAACCTTCACCACCAATACAGAAATTAAGCAAATTGACAACATTTCAGACCCAATTATTACAGTTGAAAGCGCAATTTACTCTCCATGGTTAGTGCTACTCCTTTACCTCTATCCTAAATTCTTCAACATCTTTCAAAGTGCTTCATTGCAGTGGAAGCATGACTTCTAACATTGACTATAGTACCTAGAGGTCTATTCATACCTGATTGCATCTTCTCATGAAGGCTGTGTTGTTGCCCGAGCATACTGGCTGTGTCTAAATTCAGTCCTGTGGATAGTATCCAGGGGGCTGGTTGGCCCCTTCACTGCCACAGGATAACCTGGAGTATAACCCCCTCTTTCTGACTCCTGCTGCTGGAATGTGGGTAATCTAGTACTGAGAAACCCTCCCCCTACTACCATTAGAGAGGAGGAGATCCATCCTATGTACAGGGCAGCTCCCCAGTCTCTCCTCAGCACCACAGCGCCCTCCAGTGGCTCGTTAGTGTGGTGGCAGGTCCAGGCTACAGGGACAAACAGACCACAAACACCACACCGGAGGCAACTTTCACATGATTCCTCTTTGGAAACCAAACCTCTCCAATGATACTGATGACCACAGCACCTATACAAGCCATGATCAAGCCTCTCTATGTTCAGAAGTTTCCAGAGAGAGATAACAAAGACTGGTAGAAGGAGCAGTGGAGGCTACCGTCATGGTTGAGGTCCCAGTGGTCCCATTCCAGCCACACCCCGTCTCAGTATGCCGACAGCGTGGCTGTGGAGTAGTCCAGAGTACCGCTGACTTTCCACAGGGGCAGGCAGCGGGCAAGGATGGCGCACGGCCAGCCTGTAATGCCCAGGCCCAACGCTGCTAGCTCCAACTGCCTCTTCATGACTGAGCTGAGCTTAGCTCACAGGAAGCACAGGAAGCAGGGCTTGACCAGCTGCAGGCACAGTCTGTGTGCCTGTGTGTGTGCATGCGTGCCTGTGTGTGAGTCTAGCCTGTGTGATGTGAAACCGGTCCTCACAGATTCCTGAAAAGAAAAGGGCGTGGGGCAGCAGTCCTGCTCTACAACTGGGGAATAAAGGGGATTCCTTCTGTTTATTGTGACATGGTTTCACAACAATCCCTCTTTTTCAGTTTTGCCACTCAGTCGCTAAAACAAAGATGACACTGTGTGCTTTGTTGATTTCAGCCTCTGACTCTGTGGTCTTATAGGAAAATGTCATTGTTAAATAAGCCTTGTGTGCCTCCCCAAATACAGCATCTTTCATACTTCATTCTGGATGTTCAATGTTCTCCCTTCTAATGAGTTTCAATACACTTTTTCAATAAGATAAATAAAAGATGCAACAAAAGTCATTTCTAATCAAAATGTTTATTTCTATTAAGTTCAAATCGCAAACCATTCAAAGAATATGATTTGTTGCCCACTAAAGTACTGCCTCTATTCTCTTAGCATAATCACTAATCATAAAATTAACTGTGATAAACATTGTTACAAAAACACACGATAAGTAGTAACCACAGTTGAATAGGATGGGAAAAATGAAAGTATGTGAATTACAATACAGGGATATAAAAACAATCAGGTTCATTCAGTTGACGTAGTTGTATTGTCAATATTAGTAACCTATTGATTTTCAGTGATTATATTTCAATAACAGATATTTCCTCAGTAAACATATTTCATGGTGATAGAGTGAACATTTGAATAGCTACAATTACCTAAGTCAGACTATTTTGTAACAAGAATCAATTAACATGATCTTATTTTTAAAAACTTCCACCAAGCTATCAAATAGTTCCAGGGCAATTCTAAATCTATGAAAGTCAGACAATACACCGAATGACCAGACATGGACATTCAATGTACAAAATAACAATGTTGTCATGGAAAAACTTGCTGTGACATGTCTCTTCATAGTGCCAACACCTGCCAACACTATTTGCCTGAAGTTAAAAGGCAAATAAAGCACTCCCCTCTCACACATAGTTCTTTATGGCGTAGCTGCTGTGAGTGTGAGTGGGCATCCTAGCCAGGGTGTACCTACTGCTGGAACCATGCCTGCCCTCTCTCCCCCCTGGAGGACAGCTGGTACACAACACCCCTCCTCCACAGAACAGGAACCCAGAGGTCACCCAGCCCACATAGATGGCCGCCCCCATCTCTTTCTTCAGCACCTCAGGGACCCGCGGGTTATAGAAGTCCCTAATGATTGACTGGGCCGTCCAGGACACAGCCACTATGATGCTTAACCCAGCCAGGGCGAAGGTGACCCCTGCGGCCTGCACCATGCTGGCTTTGAACTTGGGATGGCTCAGGCAGTTGGTACACCTAGCCCCCAGAAGGAAGACGAGGAATGCCAGGCAGCCCAGTACCATGCTGATGACGATGAGGCCCCTGGCCGCCTGGAGGTCAGGAGACAGGTCTAGAAGAGCATCATAGATTTTACACTGCATCTGTCCCGTGGTTTCAGACACACAGGTCATCCACAGGCCCTCCCAGAACACCTGCATGACCACCAGGTGGGTGCCGATGAACGCTGTAACCTTCCACATGGGCAAGGCGCAGATCAGGATGGTGCCTGCCAGGCCCACCATGGACAGGGTGATGCCCAGCTCCTCCACAGCCATGGGGGGCGTTACAGCTTGTGCAGAACTGGGGATGAAACAAAGAGAAAAAATATGTTTTAACAATATGCTCAAAATGTCTGTTTGCTCTTTTATCTCTGTGATTACAGACTAGCAATTTCCACAAATGTTTTTCTTCTATTTATACTTTTTTATTTTCCATTTACAAAGACAACAACACAGTGAGATGTTTTTTTACATTGTGTGTCATTCTTATCCAGAGTGACTTACAGTAGTGAGTGCATACATTTTCGTACTTGTCCCCCGTGGGAATTGAACCCACAACCCTGGTGTTGCAAGTGCAACTGAGCTACATGGGGCAGACAACCAACATCCAAACATGACAATAAACAATAGAAGGGGGAGGACACCCATTGATCCCTGCCACAACAAGCTAGGTATCCTCTGGGACCTGGCAAGAGGGGGGGTATAGTTCAGAAACAAATACACAGTTGATATACTAGGCTATGCTCTATGGTTTACACATGTTATTCTAGTGTTCCAGAGACCCTCTGGGTCATTGTCATAGTCTTGGAGGGCAGATGCCGCTCGTTCCATAGTCAATAAGTCAATGAATTCCCTTAACCAAATGTCCATCCACTGCGGTTTACGCACCTTAAAAGGTATAAGTATGGTCCGTTTGACTGATAGGAAGGCCTATGCAATGTGTTGTTTGGTTCTAGGTTGGACATTGTCCACCCTACTTCCTAACAGGCACACTACAGGACACAGTGGGAAACATACATTATGTACAGTGCCTTCAGAAAGTATTCAGACCGCTTGACTTTTTCCACATTTTGTTAGGTTACAGCCTTATTCTAAAATTGATTATATTGTTTTTTTTCCTAGTCAATATACACACAATACCCCATAATGACAAAGCAAAAACAGGATTTTAGAAATGTTTATAATTTTCTTTACTGAAATATACATTTGCATAAGTATTCAGACCCTTTACTTAGTACTTTGTTGAAGCACCTTTGGCAGCAATTACAGCCTTGAGTGTTCTGGGTATGATGCTACAAGCTTGGACCACCTGTACTTGGGGAGTTTCTCCCATTCTTCTCTGCAGATCTTCTCAAGCTCTGTCAGGTTGGATGCGGAGCGTTGCTGCACAGCTATTTTCAGGTCTCTCCAGAGATATTTGATCAGGTTCAAGTCTGGGCTCCAGCTGAGCCACTCAAGGAGACTTGTCCTGAAGCCACTCCTGCGTTGTCTTGGCTTTGTGCTTAGGGTTGTTGTCCTGATGGAAGGTGAACCTTCACCCCAGTCTGAGGTCCTGTGCGCTCTGGAGGAGGTTTTCATCAAGGATCTCTCTGTACTTTGCTCCATACATCTTTCCCTCAATCCTGACTAGTCTCCCACTCCCTGCAGGCGCAAAACATCCCACAGCATGATGCTGCCACCACCATGCTTCACCGTAGGGATGGTGCCAGGTTTCCTCTAGAAGTGATGCTTGTCATTCAGGCCAAAGAGTTCAATCTTGGTTTCATTTAGACCAGAGAATCTTGTTTCTCATGGTCTGAGAGTCTTTAGTTGTCTTTTGGCAAACTCCAAGTGGGCTGTCATATGCTTTTTACTGAGGAGTGGCTTCCGTCTGGCCACTCTACCATAAAGACCTGATTGGTGGAGTGCTGCAGAGATGGTTGTTCTTCTGGAAGGTTCTCCCATCTCCACAGAGGAACTCTAGAGCTCTGTCAGAATGACCATAGGGTTCTTGGTCACCTCCCTAACTAAGGCCCTTCTCCACCGATTGCTCAGTTTGGCCGGGCGGCCAGCTCTAGGAATAGTCTTGGAAGTTCCAAATGTCTTCCATTTAAGAATGATGGAGGCCACTGTGTTCTTGGGGACCTTCAATAATGCAGACATTTTTTGGTACCCTTCCCCAGATCTGTGCCTCGACACAATCCTGTCTCGGAGCTTTACGGACAATTCCTTCAACCTCATGGCTTGGTTTTTGCTCTGACATGCACTGTCAACTGTGGGACCTTATATAGACAGGTGTTTGCCTTTCCAGATCATGTCCAATCAATTGAATTTACCACTGGTGGACTCCAATCAAGTTGTAGAATCATCTCAAGGATGATAAATTGAAACAGGATGCACCTGGGCATCCTGAATACTTATGTAAATAGGGTATTTCAGTGTTTTATTTTTTGTAAATTTGCAAAAAATCGAAAAACCTATTTTTGCTTTGTCATTATGGAGTATTGTGTGTAGATTGCTGGGTATTTTTTTTCTTCATTTAATCAATTTTAGAATAACTGTAACATAAAAAAATGTGGAAGAAGTCAAGGGGTCTGAATACTTTCTGAAGGCACTGTATATACCACTAGATAGCAGTAGTGTGTCATCAGTGTAGGACCTATTTGATGGAGGGACATGTAATGACTGAGGTGTTCCACAATATTGCAGGTTTCTTTGAATAGAATAGAAAGAGAACGAGCAGCAGTGAAACTGTCATTCAGAGTGAAACAATGATGCTTAAGTTGATACTGGGAGGAATTTGAGGAGGATTTGATCATTCAAATCTTACTGAATATTACTGGACAGTCGTTCTGTAACACTACTGAATATAATGTGACAATAAATGACTTGATGTTAAACTTTATCTTAATAACACAATAACAAAAACACCTAAGGCAAAGAGAAAATTGAATGGTGAGACAAATTAGATGGAATTAAGGGGTTAAGTCATTTTAAGCTCTCAATATTTTCTGCATGAGAACAGCGTAACTGGAGACCTACAAGTCTACAAGTCTGATAACAGGGGAACATAACACTGCTTTCTCACAGCTTAGTGTAAACCCACTCAAATCACACCAGTCTTTTTATGAACTCAAACATAGTTGATTATTTTATTGATTTAAATATTACGAGAGTGGGTTGATACAACAATATCTGTCACAATAGACATACCCAATGTTTGCAAGCCTTGTAATTGTAGAGTATATGTTGGTCGAAAAACACATTGAAACGGTCATTGAGTTTGAAGCATGGGTGGAATTCTCTGACACTAGTTCCTGTCAAACAGGTTTTTACCAGTCTTCTATTTTAACCTTACAGAGAACATTTTATGATCATGATGAATGCATTTCGTGAAAACAAGGACATCAGTGGGAGTACTGAATTCACAAACACTCACCTGAAATATGAAAAGATAGTTTATTGTAATAAAACAGAGAACATACAACAGTAAAAAAGTTGCTGACTAATATAATTTGCAACAGTGTATAATCAACTTGGCAGGACTTCGAGAAACAAATAACATTTACATATACTGAACAAAAATATAATCGCAACTTGCAACAATTTCTATGATTTTTCTGAATTACAGTTAAGGAAATCAGTCAATTTAAATAAATTAATAAGGCCCTAATCCAGCCAATCAGAATTTGTTTCACGCCGGTTTCACGCAGGTGAAGAAGTCGGATCTGGAGGACCTGGGCTGGCGTGGTTACATGTGGTCTGTGGTTGTGAGGCCGGTTGGATGTACTGACAAATTCTCTGAAATGACATTGGAGGTGGCTTATAGAAAAATGAACATTCAATTCTCTGCCAACAGCTCTGGTGAACATGCCTGCTGTCAGCATGCCAATTGCATTCTGCCTCAAAACTTGAGACATCTGTGCCATTGTGTTGTGTGACAAAATTGCACATTTTAGAGTGGCCTTTTATTGTCCACTGCACAGGGTGCACCTGTGTAATGATCATGCTGTTTAATCAGCTTTTTGATATGCCACACCTGTCAGGTGGATGGATTATCTTGACAAAGGATAAAATGCTCACTAAAATGCTCATGTAAACAAATTTGTGCACAAAATTGGAGAAAGGTAAGGGATCTTTTATTTAATCTCATGAACCATGGGACCAGCACTTTACATGTTATGTTTATATTTTTGTTCAGTGTATATCTAAACAGTAGCATATTAATACACTCATACACTCTTGGAAAAATATAGCTTTTTGGCTGTCCCCATTGGAGAACCCTTTGAAGAACACTTTGGGTTCCAGGTAGAACCGTTTTGAGTTCTATACAGAATCCTTTCCAAAGAGATAACCGAAAAGGGTTCCCCTATGGGGCAGCTGAAGAATCCTTTTGGAACCCTTTTTTCTAAGAGTGAAGTGTTTCCCTGGCTAATCAATCAAAAAGTTAAGTGCATAATTTCCTTCATAGTACAGTTTTTTTGCATACAACATCTTTCCATTGGTACCCTTTCCTTTATATTCCACTGTCCGTCCATGTACCTTATACCACCAATACCTTTTGAAAAGATGGAGAAACAACATTTTCATGCAGACCAGTTTGTCCCATGAACCTTCATATTAAATGTCGGTCTTTGTTGGGGTGGAGGAACTTGCCACAGAACCTGCCGGTTTGCTGTAACTTCCTGACGACTTGGCCAGTATATATTTCATAGAGGGGGCTTTGTCGTCCTCCTTGGGGTGGCAGTTATCACAGAGGAGTCCCCCTCCCAGGAGTAGCAGGATCCCAGCCCCCCAGCTCTCTCCGCTGAGCATTCACCAGGAGTCGGTTGTAAAAGTCCTGGATGATGAGACTGGCTGTTGAGGATACAGGGATGAGACACAGGATCCCACTGATGATGAGCACCACCCCTACCGCCACCGTCGCCCGTGCCTTGGCCACCTCCTCCAACAGAAAGTTGGTGCACTTTCCCCCGACAAACGCCATGAAGAGGCCAGCAATTCCCACCACGATGTCCACCACGACCAGCACTCTAGCAACCTGCAGGTCGAAGCTGAGGGACATCATGGAGTCATATACCTTAAACTGCATCTGGCCCATGCTCTGGACCACACAGCTCATCCAGATGCCCTCACAGATGGTTTGCGAGGTGACATCGTTTTTTCAGATGAAGTCTATGACCCTCCACATGGGCACGCCGCCGACAATGGTCGTTCCCTACACAGACGATCAAGGCCAGGGCACTGCCCAGCATCTGAATGCCCATGGAACACATTCTGAATGCAGTGTCCTTCTGTCTCTCTCTACTCATTGACTAACTTTTTGTGTCTCCAAGTTAATACCGGAAGGCAATCAGGTGTTTTGGTGCATTTGAAAACGAGAAAGAAGAGTGTTACTAGCTGGTCCAGCTTTAAGAAACTGAGAGCCAGCCAAATAATACCAGCCTTACAGGATACATTGTTGTGTGTGGACAATAAAGGTGGGGGTTTCATTTTATTCTCCTTTTTGGATATGGTAGATCAGTTTACAAAGCTTTTATTGTTCAAACATCCTATGAGGAACGAGGATGTAGGCATGTGCTTGAAAACTCGCCAGCTTGAAAGCTCAAACAGCAAAATTAACTTTCAATGTGATTCATTTGACTTTGTTAGCAATAGATGGCAAATAGTGCTGAAATAAATTTATAAATAGTCATGGGAGGACAGAAAAGAAAACAGAGGAGGGGAGCACTAAGCCCTATAAAGTACCCTTCTCGCACTGTGTGTTTTTGTGAACTCATCATACCTTCTTAGTTTACACATTCTCAACTAAAAATCAACAGTGATTTGTTTAGCTTTCCTGACACACATATGCCAAGCTTCACTTTCACTGGGTTAGAGAGGTCACCAGATTCCAGAGCATGCAGTATGCCCCAACCGATTTGGAGACGTTCACATTGCATTGGCACGCCAATGCACAGAAAAGAGAGGTGGGGCTGGGGGCGAGAGATAATCTGATCTGTTTAAACTCATACAACATATTTTTATAATGTGCACTGTTAACTTAAGCATTATGTAATGTATGTAAACAGCGTCACAAGATGAAGATGTAACGAGACATGTTTTGGTAAACTTGGCACAAGGAATTACGATGTAGTTTAAGGGGTGGTAAGGTGATACTGTTCTTAATGCTTCTTGTTCGAGAAAGTAGTGACAATTGTCTATTCAACAATGAATGAACAATGAAAACAAACCAGGTTCTACCAGTTTTTCCAATCTAAATAATAAATTATGAAAATATCCAGTAGGCCTATACATTTTGGCCAATCTCTGCACATCATCTCTACATAGCTGGTTCTGAGAGGAAGCCAGTTTAAATAGCAGAGCTTGTTTCACAGACAATAGTTTTTTCTTATCTAACCTGGCTTAAGTTGTGTAACTGGTTCATCTGTGCATTCTTGCAATCTGTCACTGCCAGTCTTCAAAGTAAATGTCTCAGTGAGTATTTCTAATAATGGGGGAAATCAGTGTTCTCAGGATTGTGTGACAGGGTTAAATACTTTCCTCACTTTCTTACTCGAATCAATGGGATGTAAAGTCCCACTTTTGGTGTATTTCAAACAGAAGACAGTGAGGGAGGATTGTCAGTAGGTCATTTCACCTAAATAATATGCTATTAGACATTTTCAGCTAAGATTTCAGCTGAGAAAAAGGAAATCACAGTAACTTGGAGTCAATTTCTTAAAAAAGACAGTTAACACCAATGTATAAACTTTCATCAAAAAGAAAGGAGGACCAAGGCACTCTTCATATAATTAATTAAAATGCCTTTATTAGTATGGCATGGTCAATAGAAACAAAGTTTTTTTTAAACCGACGCGTTTCGGCTGCATGGCCTTCGTCAGGGAGTACTTTGTTGGAAATGTTTTATACACAAAAAAAAAGAAGGTTTGCAATTGATTAAGTTCTTTAGACATAATCAATCAACATATATTGGCTGTTTGCAAAACATACTGTGATCTACTGTACAAAGTTATGACAAGTCGATTATACATATATAATGTACATATAGTCCATGTTCTTACATCAATACTATCATTCTGGCACAGTGTCCTTATACGGTAAAAGAGAAGTTAGGGTTATGGGAATGGCTTCAATTCACTTCAGTCATCACCCCATGACCCATGAGATGATCCCTCGACACTGCATATAGAGTAGTACTACTTCTCTGTAACGTCATTTCTTATAGGCAACAGTTCTGTCTTGTCTTTTTCTTGCAAAGTTCTGAAGAGCTCAGTTAATTTGTTTTCACATATTCACTCTGTTCTGATTTCACATCACTTTCAAAACGTAAAATGGAAAAGAACAAGACTGGATAATACCAGTAACTTGCATGATATTTTCAATTCACAGAAGATTACCAAAGATAATCAAATAATTTACAGTCTTTCTTTCAACAGTTTCCAGCTCAAACGTAAGCTCTGCTGGTAGCTGTGGACCTTGCCTGTGAGTACTTCACTGGGTAGTCGTCACGCTCCTCCTTGGGTGGGCAGGAGCTGCAGAGGAGCCCCCCTCCCAGAATCAGGAGCCCTGCTGTGCCCCAGCCGATGTACAGTGAGGCCCCCAGCTCCCTCCTCTGGGCCTCGACCAGCAGAGGGTTGTAAAAATCCCTGATGATGGTGTTGGCAGACCAGCAGACAGGGACGAGGATGAGGACGCCAGCCACGATGAAGACGATCCCGCTGGCAATGGCTACTTTAGCTTTGGAAGCCTCATCCTCTACAAAGTTGGTGCACTTTCCTCCAGAAATTCCCAAGAGGATGCCGAAGCATGATGCGATGATGGCGATGACGCTCAGAGCTCTGGCAGCCTGCAGGTCCTGGGGTAAGGCCAGGAGGGAGTCGTAGATCTTGCACTGCATCTGTCCTGTGCTCTGGGTCACACAGTTCATCCACAAGCCCTCCCATATGACCTGAGCAGTCACGATGTTGGCTCCGATGAAGGCTGTGACTTTCCACATAGGCAGGGCACACACAATAATGGTCCCCAGGAACCCAATGATAGCCAGGACGAAGCCCAGCATCTGTCTTCCCATCGACACCATTTTGAAGACTTCTTGTTTTTTGTTGTAAAATCAATGAAGCTCAGGCAGAGGTTGTAGAGGAGAGTCAATGCAGGTCAGCACAGCTTGGTTGTAATCGTTGTTAACTATTCACTAAGTCACATCCCCTGAAGTTATATGGACCTCTCTGCTCCTGAAAGGGTGGAGTCAACAGCCTTCCCCCTGACCTGAAACCAGTTGACATGGTAATTTTCAAGCCGGACCAGATTCTTTCACCTCCCCTGTCGGTATGTGTGAATGACAATGGGTTTCGGTGAGATGCGCCTCAATCTCTTTGGACATGCTAACGAATACAAGACCTGTGAAGAAGAGATAGTAATTGGTCCATTCAAAAAATGCCTCTGTAGTGAATGCCGTTTGGCTGGGTGGTTAGGCCTGTCTGCCCACTGGTTTCAGGGTAGAGAGATAAACCGTCAACAATGCCACCTGAATTCTCATTAGTCATGGCCGGAAGTTCGAAGCTACTCCTGTTGTTCCCCGTTTTCATGATGACATTTTTTATTGCAACTATTGATTCCTGTAATCAAGTTGCTAATACCACCAGAATTGTGATTTGTCATAGCCAGAAGTAAGTTAAGGCCTATATTCAGTCTCTGTTTTCTTGGTTTTGATCCAGAACACATTTCTTTAATGTAATAAACCAATACATTAAAAACACACTACAGAACATTGCCTTTAAGCCCGGGTACAGATCTAAGAAACCTTGATTTTAAAGAAAGCTGTTGGCAATCTAGTTAAACAACCTATTTGAGTTACAGTCTAGACTCTCAAAACTATCCCACTGAGCACGGACGTCAATTCAACGTCTATTCCACGTTGGTTCAACGAACGTAATTTGAGTGAAATGATGTGGAAATGATGTAGATTCAACCATTGTGTGCCCAGTGGGATGTTTGTATATTTGGAGAGAGGAGATATGAGGTAGCTTTTGAGCAACCATGCTATCTCCAAAATGAAAGGAGATACACAGATACACGTCATCATGTAACTGAAAGATATTGATCCCTTAAAATCCTTAAGAGTCTATTGACACACCCTATCAAAATCCGTCAGTTTAAGCTGGAGATATCTTTTTTTGCATGAGCTGTGTCTCAATACGTCACATCCTCCTATGTCGGCCTTCCGCATCTGCGGTGGAAAGTGGCCGAGCTACAGCGGAGTTTGTCAAACCATGAGAAAAAAATTGGTCCACTCACATAAACGTCTGTAGCGTCTGAACGGTTTGGCCTACAAACTAATATAGAAAGATGAGACTTTCACGAACACGCTGGTGTTCTCCGTTTTGCTCTACGACCCCTATAAGCCCCACGGGACTTGTCTGATGTCGGTAATCGCTGATGTGCTATCTTCTGTTTAGCGTCAAAACCGTTTCGGCTACAAACTAAGTGTCACGGGATCGCATCTGAAGGTAACCCATACAAATTAATGGAAGTGTAGAGGTAGTTTTGTGTCAACAAAAATAAGGGGTTGAATATGTGTAAAAAATATATAGATATTTCCTGAGCTTTCTTATATCTCCTAGATATAAGACATACACTTCAAAACCTTATTCCTTATGTATTTTGCCATTTATGAATGTGTTATTCAATGCGCTACTATGCGCTATAATAGTAAAGGCCAAATTCAATTTTTTTCATTTTTTTTTTTATACCTGAAAGGGTTCTGAAATTCAAAATCAAATAGCTAAATGATCCATGGTATGACAATCTTAAACCAACTCCATATGTTAGCTTCGTACCCCCTCCCCCCCAACGACTTAGATGTTTAGATTCATCATTTAAGGCAGAGTTGAATTCAAAATGCAACTTTTAAAACATGAATCGCAAGTTAGAAAATGCATAGGCTTTGATTATTGGTATGATTATTGCTCATAGTTCATGAACATTTCAAATCGCAGTTATTGTTTCCCAACTTTTCCACAAAGACACATTAGGACTACACATTATTGTATATAATAACATGTGTGTTTATATTTGGTAAATATAGGCACAAAATATTTACAGAAAAATATATTGTTTTCTGTGTACAGATACATCACAAGTCATAGACCAGCCAGCTATTTACAAGACAACAGTATCGGTTGCACAATGGGAGAACATAGGTTGCTGCTAAAATTAACATTTACGCTACATCCATTCTCATGATCAAACTATTTGTTGTAATGTTTGCATACTAGTATAGTAGTCAAGACATAAGGATTTACATTGTCAACATTTGAAAGAACAGATTCTTCCTCTTAGGTGAAAGTGAAAACACTCGTAAACATAATGAATATCATTCACACAATCATTTTCATGTCTATAAATTGCATGTTATTCTCATCAATAACAATATCTACATATCAATGTGGACAAAAGTACATGATATAAGTACATTTTGGTGGTGCAATTAAACTCTGCAGAGGCAAAGCTAAGCAAAACAATAGCTTGAAAACATCAAGGTCCAGAATACCAGTCAATATTCAGGGAGACGTTCCCTCTTTCCATTTCACTTTGTTACAGATACCGTCCAGGCCGTCCAGGTACAGCGTATTCTATTGGTGCTGCATATGGCTTGCTTGGTGCATACGAACCTGTCCCTGAGTAGGGTCTGCTGGCTGGGGTGTAAACTCTCCCATAGGGCCCTGCCTGGACCATTGGTTGGCCTGGATAGGGGTACATGGGCGCTCCTTGAGGATAGCCTGGGTACCCATACATCTTCTGGGGCGGGCAGGAGGTGCAGAGGATGATCCCCCCGATGAGGAGCAGCGCTGTGGAGCCCCAGCCGATGTAGATGGAGGCTCCTATCTCCCTCCTCTGGGTCTCGATGGTCAGAGGGTTATTAAAGTCTGAGATGGTGAACGCTGCCGACCAGCAGACGGGGATGAGGACCAGAAGAGCACCAATGAGCAGCAGGATGCCTCCAAGGATCGTCACTTTACCCTTGGAGGATTCAGACTTCAGGGTGCTGGTGCACTGGCCCCCGATGAAGGTGACAATCAGGCCGACAAAGTTGAAGATGATGGAGATGATGACCAGGGCCCTCGCTGCCTGAAGGTCTGTTGCTAGCCTCATCATTGAGTCGTTTATCTTGCACTGCATCTGTCCCGTGCTCTGCATCACGCAGTTCATCCACAGGCCGTCCCACACAATCTGTCCTGTTACAATGTTGGCACCGATGTAAGTGGTTACCCTCCACATGGGGATACCCGTGGTCACTGCCACCCCCACAAAGCCGATGAAGCTGAGCACCTGGCCCAACACCTCCTTTCCGATCCTTCCCATGACCAAAGGTTGTGTCCGGAGTGGGAGAAAGAGAAGTCTGGCTACCTAGGTCTGGATCTCTGGAGCTATGTGAGAGGTCTGATTGACGATCAGAAACAACTGGAGCCCGCTGAGGAGGAAGAATGTGCAGTAGGAGTGGTTTCCTGCCACAAGGTGAGTTGTTCCGGACAGACCAGTTTCCTCAGGCTGTCACACTGTAGATACTTTGTGACACACAGACAGAGCTGACGAAGTGGTGACAATCCTTCACTAAATACTGTCATCTTCAGAAAGCTCTCTTTCATATGCGACAGGTTCAAAACAACCTGGAGTTCATTGGGATTACACTTCTTCCAACTTGATACCATCTACACTGAAACTGGCACTTCCATGAAGGCATTACCCATCTATAAAAATGCTAAATCCCAGACCTTCATTGTGACTTTGAAAATGTAAATAAATACACATGTGCAGGCCTATTTACTTTATAAAAAGTTGGTTTTACCGACACTGTATGTATCAACATTTGGATTTTATATTTATATTTCAAAAGATGTAGGGTTAGGACATGTTATGAAAGTGACATTCCACTACCAGTTAGTCAATGTGTCATTTGTTTCCACAAGTGTGGTCAGATCATTTAGCGTTTCTGAATCTGCAGGTTACAAGAAACTGTCAACAACTTGCAATTTAGGGAAAATGGTAATGGTGACACTTCCTAACCACATCGGAACTTATCTTCATCCCAAAAGCCCTCACCTAACCACAAGAGCCATTTAGATTATGCTTAAGATACATTGAACACATTGTGTTGGGGAAATGGTTCTAACATGGTGACCCCAAACCACTAGCCTCGTATGAGGCTACCAAACCACTAGCCTCGTATGAGGCTACCAAACCACTAGCCTCGTATAAGGCTACCAAACCACTAGCCTCGTATGAGGCTACCAAACCACTAGCCTCGTATGAGGCTACCAAACCACTAGCCTTGTATGAGGCTACCAAACCACTAGCCTCGTATGAGGCTACCAAACCACGACAGTATTTAGAAATATCTATATCTGGCTTTGACATACCCTAACAAGGAGGGGTAAAGGAGAGGGAGGGTGCGTGTGTGAGATGGATGATATAATTAAGTGGACCCTGGAGGAGATTTAAAGAGTTATTGGCATTTGGTTTAATCTACTTCGTGGACAATCTTACCACACTGCCTCAAAGTAACTGTCCAGACTATGGAGTAGCCCATCCTACACAAGCCCTTTATCTTACAACAGTCCAACCACTCCACAGCCATCACTATTGCTTCAGCTGGAAATGTTACAGCAATGTGCAAGGGATCACTCATTTAAAAGGTGGAATGAAATACATTTGTCAATTTAAAAACTTTATTGGAAAATGTGTTTAAATTATTGGAGTTAAAACAAAAAGTTAGTTCAAAAGCCCCAAAGCAACATTATTAGGCTAGTCAATGTTCAAAGCAAATATTGCCATGTGCTCACACATAGGCCGCTCTTGCCGAATAGGGTTTTACATATCTTGCCACATTGTATTTGGAGGAGTGTCCCCGATCCTGGCTTAGTGGACACTGGCTACAGAGAATCCCTCCACCCAGAAGCATGAGTCCCGTGGACCCCAGAAAATCCTCCCAATGCTGTGGAGACTGTGGACCACGTGTCCTCGATGCAGTTGGTGAATTTCCCCCCAACGTTAGACAGCAGCATGGCTTTGAGAGCGACCAGATGACCATTAGGGCGCGGGCCGCCTGTAGATCCTGAGGTAGTGCCAGCATGGAGTCGTAGACTTTACACTGCATTTGCCCGTACTCAGTACCATGCATGCATGTTCATCAACCACAGGCCTTTCCACATTATCTGTGCTGTGACAATGTTGTTGCCAATGAATGCGGTCACTTTCCACATGGGAAGCGCGCAAATGATAATGTCTCCAAACCATCCGATCACACCGAGGCAAATGCCCAGAATTTGCAAACAAGCTGAATGCATGGTACAGTAGGCTACTTCTAGATGGTGTTAAAATGACAACAGTGGTTAAGTTTATAAAAGAAGAACGCTTATCTGCACCTATGGGGTCTAGATGAACCACACATGATAACAATTGTCTGGTGCTGCTCGGATTGGCCTGTTGCTGTGATAGACGAATCAGTAGGTCTAACTGAAACCTAATGTAGTAGGCCTAACAATGACAGTAGGCTACAGATGTTTTTGAGGCTGCGTTTACAAAGACAGAGCAATTCTGATATTTTTTCCACTAATTGCTCTTTTGACAAATCTTTTCAGCTCTGTAAAAGATCTGATGTGATTTGTCAAAAGACCAATTAGTGGAGAATATATCAGAATTGGGCTGCCTGTATACAGACAAATTCTTATTTTCCATATCTCTTATTGTTTTTCTATTTTATGATCAAGTCAACATGTATCTGATCGTTATCAAGCATCTCAATAGTTATTCTAAATAGGTCAAGGTTTACACACCAAACAGAGCAGAGCATAGGGGTGTTTGTACTGATACTGGATAAAACGTTTTACTGCAACAGAAAGACAATTCACCTCACTAATAACCCAGTGAAAGCACATTTGTGTGATTAATTGTTGCGCTTTCATAAATAAATGGATAATACAGACGTATTATATTTATATTGTACAGTTTATTTACAATGATGACACACTTGTTTTAATCACAGGAACAATGTTAAGACAGTGCCAAAATGGAGGCATAACTTGATATACAGTATTGCTAACCTCATGGATTTAATTTGACATTAAAGGATATTAACAGGGTACTTCAGTAGTAGAGAATATCAGCTGTTTAAAAAAAAATATATATACTTACATTATAGTTATAACATAACTCGTAACATTATTTTAACTCAACAAACCCATTCAAGTTCTTTGTGATTTAAAACTCTCACAGTTTTTGGAAAGAGGACTGTCCTTAGTGTCCACATTTAAATTCAATTTGATTAAGTAGATCTTAACATGACACTGACATGAACATCTCAGACATATTGCATGGGTCCGGAGGAGGTGGATCTGACCTGAGAGAACTTGGCCGGATAGTGGTGGTCCTGCTTGGGGGGACAGTTCCAGCACAGCAGCCCCCCTCCCATCAGCAGCAGTGCTGCAGCACCCCAGCCCATATACAGAGACGCCCCCAGCTCCCTCCTCTGGGCCTCGATCAGCAGGGGGTTGTAGAAATCCCTGATGATGGTGTTGGCTGACCAGGACACTGGGATGAGGCAGAGGATGCCTGAGATGATGTAGAGGACTCCAGCCACAATACAGGCTCTAGACTTGGATCCCTCTTCTGCTATGCAGTTGGTGCATTTCCCTCCTGCAATCGACAAGCAGATGCCGACGATACCTGTCAGGATGGAGATGATGATCATGGCTCTGGCGGCCTGGAGGTCCTGGGGTAGTGCCAGCATGGAGTCGTAGACCTTACACTGCATCTGGCCCGTGCTCTGCACAACACAGTTCATCCACATTCCCTCCCAGATTGTTTGGGCCGTGACGATGTTGGCTCCGATGAAGGCTGTGACCTTCCACATAGGCAGGGCACACACGATGATGACCATCAACCAGCCGATCAACGACATGATGATGCCCATGATCTGGATCCCCTGGGAAACCATCTTGACTGAATAGTTCCTCACACACACACTGTCCACTGATTGTTCCTGACCTCACACACGCCAACCTGAGTATCACACACTCCAAGCTGAGTACGGACAGGTCCCGAGGAGTCGAGCTATTCCCAAAGAGTTCAGAGATGGTTCACACAAAAGGGACCAGTATTTATAGAGTTGTGTTGTAGGAGTTGGGGTTTGTAATGTGTTAAAAACAGAGATATGATGCAGGTATATGATACTACAAGTCCCTGCTCTGCTCCCATTTGCTGAGGAATGTTTATACACAAACAGACAGAAGCCCGGTGACCTCTAGCAGTGCTGACCTAAGAGAAAAGAGCAGCTTCAAGGTCATGTAGCCACTTGACACGGAAACAAAACAGCTATTCCTTCTGACTCACTACTATGGGACTCTATCAAAGAATGACTTGGAAACTGACTATGGAGTTTTAAAAATAGGGATTTGAAAAAAGAGTGGGTTATTTGGAAATGTGTTATTTGGAGGTGTTTAAAACTACATATTTTTTTATGACTGCACACTAATATTTGATTGACACTTTATTCAGGACACAAAAATACAAGATGAAGTGTGGTGTAACAGAATGTGTGGTGTAACAGAATGATGATGTTTTATGTTTTTATTCCTGTAGGGGACACCATTGGACAATAAAGGATGCTCAAGAGGTGAGTGTCATCTTACTCGAAATCCAAGTGTAGACTAAAGTAAAAGTCACATTCCAGTGGCAAAGCCGTTTCTCAACCTCCAGTCTTCTCAAGCCATCAATCAGTTGTCCATTTTCTCTTATGTTAAATTTACCTGGGCTACTGTAGCAAACTAAACTTTAGGCCTACATTTCAGCTTGGCTAACCTGGAATATAAAGTATCTAAAATGGAATTGGGATGTTATTTTAGGGTGAAACTGTCAACTAAACAGTAATCTAATACACTGCTCAAAAAAATAAAGGGAACACTTAAACAACACAATGTAACTCCAAGTCAATCACACTTCTGTGAAATCAAACTGTCCACTTAGGAAGCAACACTGATTGACAATAAATTTCACATGCTGTTGTGCAAATGGAATAGACAACAGGTGGAAATTATAGGCAATTAGCAAGACACCCCCAATAAAGGAGTGGTTCTGCAGGTGGTGACCACAGACCACTTTTCAGTTCCTATGCTTCCTGGCTGATGTTTTGGTCACTTTTGAATGCTGGCGGTGCTTTCACTCTAGTGGTAGCATGAGACGGAGTCTACAACCCACACAAGTGGCTCAGGTAGTGCAGCTCATCCAGGATGGCACATCAATGCGAGCTGTGGCAAGAAGGTTTGCTGTGTCTGTCAGCGTAGTGTCCAGAGCATGGAGGCACTACCAGGAGACAGGCCAGTACATCAGGAGATGTGGAGGAGGCCGTAGGAGGGCAACAACCCAGCAAAAAGGACCGCTACCTCCGCCTTTGAGCAGGAGGAGCACTGCCAGAGCCCTGCAAAATGACCTCCAGCAGGCCACAAATGTGCATGTGTCTGCTCAAACGGTCAGAAACAGACTCCATGAGGGTGGTATGAGGGCCCGACGTCCACAGGTGGGGGTTGTGCTTACAGCCCAACACCGTGCAGGACGTTTGGCATTTGCCAGAGAACACCAAGATTGGCAAATTCGCCACTGGCGCCCTGTGCTCTTCACAGATGAAAGCAGGTTCACACTGAGCATGTGACAGACGTGACAGAGTCTGGAGACGTCGTGGAGAACGTTCTGCTGCCTGCAACATCCTCCAGCATGACCGGTTTGGCGGTGGGTCAGTCATGGTGTGGGGTGGCATTTCTTTGGGGGGCCGCACAGCCCTCCATGTGCTCGCCAGAGGTAGCCTGACTGCCATTAGGTACCGAGATGAGATCCTCAGACCCCTTGTGAGACCATATGCTGGTGCGGTTGGCCCTGGGTTCCTCCTAATGCAAGACAATGCTAGACCTCATGTGGCTGGAGTGTGTCAGCAGTTCCTGCAAGAGGAAGGCATTGATGCTATGGACTGGCCCGCCCGTTCCCCAGACCTGAATCCAATTGAGCACATCTGGGACATCATGTCTCGCTCCATCCACCAACGCCACGTTGCACCACAGACTGTCCAGGAGTTGGCGGATGCTTTAGTCCAGGTCTGGGAGGAGATGCGTCAGGAGACCATCCGCCACCTCATCAGGAGCATGCCCAGGCGTTGTAGGGAGGTCATACAGGCACGTGGAGGCCACACACACTACTGAGCCTCATTTTGACTTCTTTTAAGAACATTACATCAAAGTTGGATCAGCCTGTAGTGTGGTTTTCCACTTTAATTTTGAGTGTGACTCCAAATCCAGACCTCCATGGGTTGATAAATTTGATTTCCATTGATAATGTTTGTGTGATTTTGTTGTCAGCACATTCAACTATGCAAAGAAAAAAGTATTTAATAAGAATATTTCATTCATTCAGATCTAGGATGTGTTATTTTAGTGTTCCCTTTATTTTTTTGAGCAGTGTATATCTAGTCTGTAATTTCGCAACGAAAATGTCTGTTTAACAGTTGGTGTGAGGTGTTGCTGAAGAGCTAAGAATAACCAGTGCCATGCTGAGGGATATGATATTATTATCAAAGGCTGTTGCTCATGTACAGTCAAAGAAAACATGAGACAGTGAATTTGAAGTTGAACAAAAACGTTTATTTACACTTTTATCACCATTGAAATTTATATTTTCAGAATCACACATACATAAAAAAATATACATTTAGTCGAAATGATTAATGAAATATGCACTTTCAATGCAATGTTATGGGGCAGCAGGTAGCCTAGTGGTTAGAGCGTTGGACTAATAACCGAAAAGTTGCAAGATCGAATCCCCGAGCTGACAAGGTAAAAATCTGTCGTTCTGCCGCTGAACAAGGCAGTTAACCCACTGTTCCTAGGTCGTCATTGAAAATAGGAATTTGTTCTTAACTGACTTGCCTAGTTAAATAAAGCTAAAAATGTTATGAGAAACCCATTCTGAAATCTTTTATGCATATTTTATATGAATATACATCTGAAGGAGTATTAGCTGACATAACATGTCATTTCTGTGCCACTGTCTGTCTTTAGCTAAAGTCAAATACAATGGCATTTTGTCATTTAGCAGTCGAACCAAGCTGTGATACCATGCAAACATGTACGAAAGCTGAAGAACAAATGCACATCCAGGTACTTTCCTCAGGTGCTGGAGTTGTAGGCGAACCCATGGAAAACAGACAGGAAAACGCTGCACACTGCTGCTCATGCTCCCAGGTGATATTTATTTACAACAACGTGTCGACCCTTAGGTCTTCATCAGGCATCCCACAATCTCACAAAATCACTATGTGTGACAGTAAGGATCACACTGCACAGCACCTGTATAAATATACATAGTCTATCTTTCTTTTATAGTTTATCTTCCTTTTCTTTCTCTTACTTCTCTCCGTGAAGTTTTTCCCACTCCTCAAACATAGCCCTTGGGTGCTGAGGGCCTGGCAGCTGAGTACTTTTATTTGTATCATTTGTTTTTAGGGGGTAGATCAGCTTTAATATTGCAGATAGATTGTGACTTCTATCAATGTAATTGTCTGCATCACTTCCAATCCCCCATATATAGTTTTTTTATCTATTTTCCTTCTTTATTATTTTCCTCTCCCCTCCCCTAACCCTACCAACCCTCTCCTAACCCTCCCACCCCTCCCCCTCCCAACCCTCCCCCAATCCTCCCACCCCTCCCCCAACCCTACCAACCCTCCCCCAATCCCTCCCTCCCCTAATACTACCAGCCCTCCCCAATCCTTCCACCCCTCCCCCAATCCCCCCACCTAACCCTACCACCCCTCCCCTAACCCTACACCTGCTCTAATCCTAGCACTAATAGGAGTAAACTAATAGATAACTGGGTACTTAGTGTGGTAATTGTCCTCTTTACAGGAACAGTTGGCACAGAGGAAGCCGCCTCCCATGATCATGAGGGGCGCGGCCCCCCCAGCCAATGTAGAGCGTGGCCCCCAGCTCCATCTTCTGAGACCTTGTCTGCAAGGGGTCCCTGATGATGGTGTTGGCCGACCAGCAAAAAGGGATGAGGCACAGGACGACAGCGATGATGACTAGACCCTTGCCAACGCCTATTCCGGATTTGGCCCTCTCATCCTCCACGCAGTTGGTGCACTTGCCCCGGACCACGGCGAGCAGGATGCCCACCAGGCCCATCATGATAGAGATGATGGGATCACGAGCGGCATGGAGGTGCTGGGGTGGATCCAGCATGGAGTCGTAGATCGTACACTGTATCTGACCTCTACTCTGGATCACACAGACCTTCCACATTCCCTCCAATAAGTTTTGTGTCATGATGTTCTCGCCGATGAAGGCTGTGACCTTCCATTGAGGCAGGGCACAGACCACGATGACCACGATCCAGCCAATGATGCCCAGGGCTGCGCCCAGCATCTGAAACACAGCAGATACCATATTTTCTTCTTCTTTAAGTCCTAGAGGAGTCGATGAAGGAAATCAGCCCAAAATGTGTATTTTCTTAGAAATCAGTTGCTTGGTATGTCTTGCTTGAAAGATATCCATGTGTCAATGTTTAAGCCATATTGGGAGCAGGTGCTTTTATACACCTGACTTGGGAGAGGCTTGGCACACACACACGCTCAAACACAGCTTTGACATGACTTGCCGCTTCCTCCCCAGGGCATGTGCCGTCATGCTGGCTGTTTTTTTGTCTTCTCTATTAAATGGTACAAGTGGAACAGCCTCATTGTGACTCAGTGTTCAAATGGTTTTAACCAAGCTAAAGAGGAACCGTGTGTGCCAACACACTTAAAAGTATAAACTCAGTGTCAGGGTTTCAGTATTTTCTCCTCTCTTTTGCAAGTTTCATGCTTATCTTCACACTACATTATGTGGAATGGAACTAATAGAAAAACATCTGGTCATGTTAGAGAATATCCGTGAATAAGGATTTTTTAAAATCTTTTCTCAAACTCAAATATCAATGCGAGACAGGTAAAAGTATTATAATCTGACAATTAGACCATTCGATTGAGATAGTTCCCAACCCCTTTCCTCTTAATATGAACAGAGCCCTTTAATTTCTCAAATCAAAGGGATGTCTCTATATAGAGTTTTCGATGAGAGAATTTTAACAAAATGTTATTCTACTTCGGCTACCTACATTACCTGACATTCACTCTTCACCTTTGACCCCATGGCTGACCTTTGCAGCTCTGGGACTCCCAGCAGGTCATGTTGACTTGAAACAATGCCAGAATACACACACGCTTTTATAACTCTAATGGCAGAGTTTAACCAGGATATCCACTTATTTAATTATTTCAAATACCAGTACATCATCCTACAGATCCCCTTGAATACATAGGCCTACTGTAACTTATTATTTTCCTGCTTGAGTTTACAGTCCCTTGCATAGAATATGTTACAAGACTGCAACAAAAGTTAATATGTAAGGTGCTCTTTGGTTTCCCAGGCTTGTGACATTGTCAAAATAATGTAGGCATGTTGCCTTTCTATGAGATAATCCCTTACTGTAATGTACGTGTCACGCCCTGGCCTTAGTTATCTTTGTTTTCTTTATTATTTTAGTTAGGTCAGGGTGTGACATGGGGAATGTATGTGTTTTTTGGATTGTCTAGGGGTTTTGTACGTTTAATGGGTCAGTGTCTTGTCTAGGTGTTTGTATGTCTATGGCTGCCTAGATTGGTTCTCAATTAGAGGCAGCTGTGGTTCATTGTCTCTGATTGAGAGCCATATTTAAGGCAGCCATAGGCATTTGGGTTTTGTGGGTAATTGTCTATGTTCTATGTTGCATGTGTGCACTTAGTTCGTTTTAGCTTCACGTTTGTTTTTTGTTCGTTTAGTAAGTGTTTGTTTTTCTTCATTAAAAGAAGATGTCTTTTTTCCACGCTGCGCCTTGGTCCACTCATTCGTCTCATAACGATCGTGACGGTACGATGTTTGAAGCAGACCAAGGTGCAGCGTAATTTGTGGTCATCACATTTATTAAAATGAGAACCAGCAACAAAATAACAAAATGAACCCAAACGTACCGTTCCGTAGGCTACAAGAGCTGTACAAAAACAAGATCTCACAACATAGGTGGCAAAAAAGGCTACCTAAGTATGATTCCCAATCAGAGACAACGACAGCTGCCTCTGATTGGGAACCACACTCGGCCAAACACAAAGAAATACAAAACATAGAATGCCCACCCCACATCACACCCTGACCTAACCAAATAGAGAAATAAAACGTCTCTCTAAGGTCAGGGCGTGACACTTACAAAAACAGTACAAATATTTAAACTAAAGTTACATTTCATCAGGGGTGTAGTGCTGCAGGAGAGCAAGGAAGCAATGCTCCCTCACCTTTTACAATTTGAGAATACATGGAGCTGGTAAAAATATTATTTCTGAAGCTGAATCAATTATTGCAAGATCACATAATGATTAATTAGTATTTTACATAACAGAACCAAATATAATTGCATAGCATAGTAGGCCTATAATGTTACTGTTAGGCCTACACCAAAACACCTCCTCATTTGTAGCAAGATTTTAAGATGGTTAGCTGAAGCTGAATAGTCTCATTTGTTTTTCTCATGCGGCCAAAACGCAACAGTGCACACCATTTGCTATAATTTGCTCAAGAAAATAGTATTTCAAGAAGATCTAAATGCATATTCTCTTGAAACTGATTGAGATCAAATGATTGGCATGCAGATGCAGTTTGGACATTTCAGCAGTAAAACGTGAAGAATTATCATTCACTATTGACAGTGATGGCCTATTTTGAAATCAGATATGCCTAACTTGATGTTTGAGGGTATTCAAAATATAACATTTTCTTGAGACAATATGTGCGTCGGCATAGGCAGACGTTGCATTTGGAGGATGCATTTTATGCATATTCTGTAATAATATTCAATAGGCTACATCTGTCAGTACAAACTTTGATTGAGAAATTATGACGTACTTTAAAAAAAAAAAATGGGGGCACTTCCGTACAAAAATAATTGCACTACACCACGACATTTCATTAAAACATTACAATTGGACATAAATGTGCAATCTGATAAAGACTACCGTATTGAGTGAGTGAATGATTGTCCTGCTACTCTACTCATTCTCAAGAGAGAAAAAGTGAACTCCCCTCCAGCGATGTTTGTTAAAGTATCAATCAACCAACCAATCAATCAATCAATCAAATCTTTCTTTATGTCACCTGAGCAGTTGATAGATGCACATCAGACAAGTCATTCAGTTCATCCACCATTTTGTAAAGAGGCAAGAGCAAAAAGGAATAGTTGAAAGCTGACCTTGCAAGGAGACGTCAGTCCTTGGGGGTTGGAGGGCTATAGCCTGTTGTTCTTCCGTTCACCTGGAGGACGTGTCTGCTTTGATGGACAAGGAGTCTGGCTGGTTAGTTCTGTGGACGGGTCTGTCTTCGACTAGCCACAAACACAACCGAAGGTGATCGCAGTTGTCAGACTGTAGAGAGAAAAGGAAGGGGGGGGTAGCGATACAGATTGTTTCCATATATGAAAGAGGCCACTGTTAGAGAGCTTAAATTACCTCTAGGAACAATGCCTCTATTTTACCCTGGCATGGAGAAACTCAAGGAGATTGAGTTCCACACTCTGGTATTACGTATTGAGGAGGAGAAATTGTTTTGGAGCGTATCACCTTATAACTGAGATTACTCAGATCGGCCTCAGAGGGTCAGATCAGGAATGCCGCAAACAACATAGACACCTAGAAAGCAGAACCTTCTAGCAACATCTGTTTTTCTTATTACTTCTTCTCGTCCAGTGTTCTCTTATACAGCTGTAGTAACACTGTAATTACTCTAGTAACGTGGTAACATGTTGTTAAATTGTTTCTAGTTTTTTTGTCAAACAGCATACATCTGGTTATATGGTGTAATGTTGATCACGTTGTGGAACTCCTAATAAAGAGGCAGTTGAAACTGAATGATAGTATTTCCAGATATTGTTATTGTTGTTCTGGGTGTAAGAAATAAAAGGCTTGTTGAGATACATGCAGTTTCAATAAAAGGCACACACTACTCCCAGGATCACATGACGTTGGTCACAAAGAGACAAAAACACCTGCCACTGTCTAAACCAGGGCTGTTCAATGTCGGCCCTGGAGGGCTGAAACACTTCTGGTTTGTATCCTCTCCTTCAATTAAGGGACTCATTCAGACCTGGGACACCAGGTGAGTGCAATTAACTAGCAGAAACAAAAAAACAGACCTATTTAGGCCCTGCAGAACTGGAATTGAACAGCCCTGGTCTAAACTGTACCTTTAGTACTGTCACGGCTGTCGTAAGAACGGGACCAAGGTGCAGCGGATGTTGAGTTCCACATATTTAATTCAAAGAGAAACTTAAACAAAATATATCAATAAACGAACAACTAAACGTGACTATACGATGCACAAACACAAAACAATATCCCACAAACACAGGTGAGAAAAATAGCTACTTAAATATGATCCCCAATTAGAGACAATGATTTCCAGCTGCCTCTAATTGGGAATCATACAAACACCAACATAGAAAATATAAACTAGAACACAACATAGAAATGATAAACTAGAATACCCCCTAGTCACGCCCTGACCTACTACACCATAGAGAAACAAGGGCTGTCATGGCTGTTGAATGAACAGGACCAAGGTGCAGCGTTGTGAGCGTACATTTTATTTTTTTAAATTACGCCAACAAAACAACAAACGAGAAAACAACCGTGAAGCTGAAGGCTATAGTGCCAACAACATAGACAACTTCCCACAAAGACAGGTGGAAAAAAGGGATACCTAAGTATGGTTCTCAATCAGAGACAACGATAGACAGCTGTCCCTGATTGAGAACCCTACCCGGCCAAAACATAGAAATACAAATAATAGAATATAGAATACCCACCCCAACTCACACCCTGACCAAACCAAAATAGAGACATAAACAGGATCTCTAAGGTCAGGGAGTGACAAGTACCTTTCACACCACAGAAAGTATAAACACAGCCTATGTGTAGTGCTAATTGAACTATAACTTCTGGGGTTGAATAGTCATAGCTTTTTTATATAATACTAGGTGGTATAACTCAACCACACATTTTAGCTTATGTAGAGGTAGTGGTATTTTCAGACATTGTCATTGTTGTGGGTGTGAACTATTTATTTATTGAATTTTATTTAACCTTTATTTAACTAGGCAAGTCAGTTAAGAACAAATTCTTATTTACAATGACGGCCTAACGAAAGGCTAGAAGGCATGTTGCACTCCCGTGATGCTATTACGGGAGAATTTGTATTTGGTTTTAGTATAATGGTTGATGAAAATAAGGATGTGTGGTTTTCTCCTACAAATACGGATATCCGTGTGTGTATCTGTGTGGGTGGTTGGGCAGGAGTCAGGGGGAGGTTGTTGTGTGTGATCTGTGATGTAATTATTCTGTGCCCAGGGATCATGATGAAGGGGACGGAGTCACAGTTTCAGTGGGTTATCCAAGCATGCGACAAAGATCTCACGTTAACTAGCAACCATTAGAAGCACAGGAAATTCAATGACTCATGTGGTTCTGGACTGACAGAGCATCACATGCATCATGACATGTAAACTAAATCAAATGGGTCATCAGGTGTAATAAGAGTTGTTATAATACTTTATTTCTTGTCATGAGAATCTTTATAATTCTCAGAAGATTTAGGTGACTATCCTCCAGACACAGTCGACTCACAAGTTCCTTTAAACCTACATGTTGAATGTATCCCACTGTAATTTCATGTTTTCTAATGAAGGGATGAATTTAGAGGCAGTTATCACTTTTTTCAATTTTTTTGTCAGATCATATTTTCTCAGGGGATAATGCTGAGTAATGTGCCATCGTGTGTTGTGGCATCAGAGACACCAAGAGTTACAGACTGGATTGTGCAATAGTGAGTGACAAAAGTGACAGGGAGAGAAAGCAATTCTGCCTCCAGGGATTTTCTGTTATTCATTTGCTGGAACCTAGCATTAACTGTGAATGTACTACAGTACAGGAATGTCAGAGGAAAACATTTCTCCAAAAGTTATCTCTCTGTCTACTTTTGGTTACTAAAAGTTTTTCATCTATATTGTTGAATTATTTCAAATACTAGAAGAAAAAGAGTCACCAAAAAAGGTTTAAAATTGAAGAATTTGGAGAAGGTAGAGAAACTATCAACATGGTTGTTTTTTTCTCTCTCTCTCTCTCTCTCTCTCTCTCTCTCTCTCTCTCTACACTCTCTCTCTCTCTCTCTCTCTCTACACTCTCTCTCTCTCTACACTCTCTCTACTCTCACTCTCTCTCTCTACACTCTCTCTCTCTCTACACTCTCTCTCTACTCTCACTCTCTCTCTCTCTACACTCTCTCTCTCTCTCTACACACTCTCTCTCTCTCTCTACACTCTCTCTCTCTCTACTCTCACTCTCTCTCTCTCTACACTCTCTCTCTCTCTCTCTACACTCTCTCTCTCTCTCTACACTCTCTCTCTCTCTCTCTCTACACTCTCTCTCTACTCTCACTCTCTCTCTCTACACTCTCTCTCTCTCTCTACACTCTCTCTCTCTACACTCTCTCTCTCTACACTCTCTCTCTCTCTCTCTCTCTCTCTCTCTACTCTCTCTCTCTCTCTCTCTCTCTCTCTCTCTACACTCTCTCTCTCTCTCACTCTCTCTACTCTCACTCTCTCTACTCTCACTCTCTCTCTACTCTCTCACTCTCTCTACTCTCACTCTCTCCACTCTCACTCTACTCTCACTCTCTCTCTCTCTCACTCTCTCCACTCTCACTCTCTCTACACTCTCACTCTCTCTCTCTACACTCTCTCTCTCTCTCTCTCTCTCTACACTCTCTCTCTCTCTACACTCTCTCTCTACTCTCACCCTCTCTCTCTCTCTCTCTCTCTCTCTCTCTCTCTCTCTCTCTACACTCTCTCTCTCTATCTCTCTCTCTCTCTCTACACTCTCTCTCTACTCTCACTCTCTCTCTCTACACTCTCTCTCTCTCTCTACACTCTCTCTCTCTCTACACTCTCTCTCTCTCTACACTCTCTCTACACTCTCTCTACACTCTCTACACTCTTAGAAAAAAAGGTGCTATCTAGGATCTGAAATGGTTCTTCGGCTGTCCAAATAGGAAAACCCTTTGAAGAACCCTTTTTGGTTTCCACAGAGGGTTCTACATGGAACCCAAAATAGTTCTACCTGTAACCAAAAAGGGTTGTACCTACATCATGCCATGTATATATACATGGCAGGAGGTAGTGACAAGCTAGCCAGGCACCTGTAACCCTGGAAACTGGTCTAACCTGCTCCCGTTCCAACGGCAGGTGAACAACCGGGTAGTGTTTGTGCTTGTTCCCTTTCCAGAGAGAACTCTTACCAAATACCTGCTTCAAACCTGATGACTCTCTAAATTATACCAATAGTAAACATTTAATTTCCACAGATATCAATGTGTTTGTCAGTCACATCTAAATGGTAAGAAAATATCTTGCATCCTAGAGTACAGTCCTTCAGAGTCAACAGTTACCCTTCTCCACCACATGGTGTCTCCTTGAGTTGCAGTCTGTTAAAATCAAATTTAGGATGATGTACCAAGCTACCAATCAGCTCCCCTGTTGTGATTCAAACCTTATCCTGTAGGTATTCTGTCTGTGGGTAGCCTTCTCTAGGTGTTCCTGGACACGTGTGTTTGTATTGTAATATGAGTCTAGGATTATAGCCAGTCTACCCCGAGTTATCATAGACTAGTACAGCGCTGCTACCAACTGTTAGGCAAATTAGTCTTTTGCAGCAACGGAACTATGCATTTCTGATTCATTTTGAGTCACAAAGCTGCTCATACATATTTTGGTTGGGAATATTACAGTAACTACAGTAACAGGAGCCAACATATACAATGTAATTATGTTGAACTTAATCGTAGCTTCAGTTTTCATGATGAGGTTTGTGTTATCAATGATGCTTGTCCTCACACAGCTCTGAAGTCCTTCATTTTTTTTCTAGATTAAAAAATTGACATCTTCTGTAAACAGAGATCATTTTTGTCTTTTTACTCCTCAGTTCCCCTTCGTATTAGGAAGTAACCACTAAGATCGTTGAATGTTTAGTTGACACTTTTTAGGTATTTTTGTAGTTTGCATTTAACACCACATTTAATGAGCTTTATACAACTTGCTGGAGGCAAAACAGCAATAGGGTCAACCTGAGATCAGGTGTAAACCAGATCCTCTTTGGACCATTTCCACACAGACAGACAGACAGACAGACAGACAGACAGACAGACAGACAGACAGACAGACAGACAGACAGACAGACAGACAGACAGACAGACAGACAGACAGACAGACAGACAGACAGACAGACAGACAGACAGACAGACAGACAGACAGACAGACAGACAGACAGACAGACAGACAGACAGTAAATCTCTCACAGGATGATAATGTTCAGTACAGATTAACTGTACTTGTACTTCACATGGCTCCCTCTGGCTGCACAAACATTATACACACCCATAAACAACTCTGGCTGCAATCTCCCTGTTCTGATCTGAAAAGGACATTCTGCATCTCACAAAAAACAGATATTTCATAAGGTATTTGGTAATTCAGGGACTTTCAGTGATGATTCAGTGATAATACATGTTTTGCCCTCCAACAACCTGTAGTGGAGATCAGCCAAGTGAGATGGCATGTGTTGTTAGGTGTTGATTTCACTATCTGGTGGGAGGAATGAGATAGCAGTGACCCCTGTTTTGACCTATGACTCCAGTGATGACCCCTGTTAGTGAGACAAGGGCCTATAATGGGCTATAAATCACATAGAGCTGGCCAGCCAACCCTAACAACTCTACCAGGACAGGACAGTTGTTTGTCTGATAACTGAAGTGTACAGAGCCACCCTTCATCATTTTATTTACATCCAGAGAACATCCATTACAACTTGAGTGAATACGCTAACAAATAAGGTAAAACGTTGATAGGGCTAGAGTTTTTCCTGTTCAGTTCACATGTTTTTTTCATGGTATAAGACTTATAGAACTTAATTGAACAAAACAGGCAGAGTAAGACACATGTTCAGTGCCAGGCCTGTTCTGAGCAGAGCGGTTTCTCCTAAGAGGTATAATGTATCTGTCTAACTGACTGAACAAAGCCTGTCATTGTGTGTCTTGACCTCGTATGCAGAGACAGTGATTCAGGTTTTACGCCCTCAAGGTTACTGGAACTACCCGATTTAGCTGTGAAGCAAAAATATCAATGTTACCCTCAAATATTTGGTGTTATTTGAACATAAACTGACTCCACTTTACAATCTTCTTAGCAGTATAAAGAACGGTAGAATCTGTTTATCCCACTCTCCTTCTCTTTCCCCCTTTCTCCCTAACTGACTAAAGTCTTATCCAGGGCGTTCTGAGCCAAGGAGATCTGATATCATCTTTAGAGGGCTGTGCTCTGAAACACAGAGCGCCTTCTATCCAGACCAAACCTGAGAGACCCAGGGATAGGGAGTGACTACTGCATCCCAACCCCAGCCCAGAGGACACAGGAACAGAGACAGACAACAGCCCAGTGCCAGGGGACAAGGGGAGACTACAACAGCTCAGCACAAGGGACAGACCACAGCCCAAGATCACATCACCAAGAACAGAGAAAGACGACAGCCACAGACCAGGACCAGAGCACCCAGGGACAGGGAGAGACTAGTTCCAGAGATGGCCTCGGCCGGTCTGGAGATCCTGGGTATGATCCTTTGTGTGTCAGGCTGGCTAGGGGTCATGGTAGCCTGTGGCCTGCCAATGTGGAGAGTAGCTGCCTACATTGGCCAGAACATTGTCATATCTCAAGTGATCTGGGAGGGCCTGTGGATGAACTGTTCTGTCCAGAGCACGGGCCAGATGCACTGCAAGGTCCACGACTCCATGCTTGGACTCCCTGTGGACCTACAGGCGGCCCGAGCCCTGGTCATCGTCTCTATGGTGCTGTGCATCATGGGCATCGGCCTGTCTGTAGCCGGGGCCAAGTGCACCAACTGCAGCTCGGACACAGGCAGCAAACCTCGCATGTTGCTGGGAGCCGGAGTGACCTTCATCATGGCGGGGCTGTTGCTGCTGACGGCTGTATCGTGGACGGCTAACACCATCGTCTTGGATTTCTACGACCCGATGCTGGAGGAAACGGGGAAGAGGGAGTTTGGGAACTCACTGTATTTTGGATGGACTGCCTCCTGTCTGCTTCTCCTAGGGGGATCTCTACTCTGCTGCTCCTGCCCCCCGAAAGCACCCCAGGGTGGGAGCAGGGCTGGGTCTGGGCACCACAAGGTGGTGAACTACTCTGCGGTCAAGTCTCCCATGTCTGTCAATGGATATATGAGGAGGGACTATGTGTGAGAGAGTGTATGTTCAATGGCATTAGTATAGAGACAGCCCCTTGAGACTGATGGGACTGATGGGATAACTAGTGTTAGCGACCCCCCTTTCCTGACTGCACACTATAGGGGTAGTGCAGAACAAATGCAGCCATGTGGGATATTTGATTCAGATATAAAGAATAAACGATTGCCGATTAATGCTAGATAGTGTTTTACATATATGATTTCTGTAAAGCTAGAGACATGCATTTATAGAGTCAAACAAGTGTAGATACAGTAGGATTAGAGAAATATCTTATTCATGTTTTACCTGTTCGAAAATGTGTGCTAAATTTCAAATGAATGTTACTCAATGATGAAGATTTAGATCATGAAAATGTTAATGTTGTTTAAAATAATTAAAATAACTTTCCCATTCAACCCTAAGTAAGTTACGCCTACTCAGAATCTTCTAGCACGACTGAAAATGATGATACAAAAATGAAGATAAGTTCACTCTTACAGCATTTTGCATTATTATCCAGCAGTATGATATCATAATGTGAGTACATCATGCACTGTGCTAACTACTGTTTGTATACAATAGCATACATCATACTGACAAGCAACTCCTTTTTTGTTAAATTGGCTTATAGCAGGGACATTCCCTTCTGAAAGTAAGGTCTTATCGCAGATGATATAACCACAGGAATGCTATGAATGTAAGGAGGGGTAACCGTGCCTATGCTTAAGGATGAAACTGGCTTAATAAGGTCAGGCTACCAACGGAACACTGAGACAGGACATCCCATTAAAGACACAGGATCTAAAGAAATATACCAAAATATAGGGGAGGAATGCCTGCAGGTCCATATCACCTGAAATCTAGACAACTCAGCCCGTCTACCGCGCACAAATACGGTTTTTGATTTCAATGCAAATGTGAGCAGCAACAATGTCATTTTTATTTCTGAAGGGTGCCTTCTGCTGCCTTCCATTGTGCCCCCTGTTCCATTTGGGAGAGTGAAACTGAGCCTGACAAAAAGCAGCCATTTTCATAAGGAGGGGAGGTAGGTAACCCACACTGTAACCATAAGGTGAACTAGCTTCTTTCACAATGCTCCCATTGATGAAAAATCGAACAATGGCTTTATTTACATTCTAGTCTAAGAATAAGATAAGGGGAAAATACTTTTAAGACAGTCTTATAGCATAGACTTAAAGTACTGCCTAGGGATGTTTGAGCACCGTACAAACAAGCATAGCCTCCAACAGCTCTATTGTGTTACTCAGTCTGTTCACCTGTGGAGTGTAAGTACCCATCTATAACCATGCAGAGTCCAGTGTCTGTGTCTGGGACTTCCTGTGCTGCAGACAGTTGAGACAGTTCAAATAAAGGTGAAACCCTTTCGTGCAGAGTGACCTTGTGGACAAGGACACTGTCTGATAACACTGACCCACTCATCACATCAACTCCCAAGCCACAATGACCACTATCCCACTCACTCACTGGGAGATGTTTGTCCACTGGACTGATCAGACAAACCGTCTATTTCTATGCCTGAAGTTGATAGCCAAATAGAAACTTGTCTAACTGTGATCTCTAAATCTGTTAGCCAAACAAAGACAAAAGATAACTGCAGCTTTGCATTTATTCATTGTGCAACGTCATCTCCCAAAATAATGTTATCAGGTACCAGAGAGAGCAATCATTGGCTCCTGACCCAGGTCATGTCATTTTGAAATAAAGTGATCCAAGAAAGAGCCCTACTGCTGGGGTTGGAAACCAGATGAAACGATATTCAGCAACAATGGAAGTTTGTTTAAAAATATATTTATTATTAAAACCAACACAATTCAGCTTATGCCTTCATTAGGGTATTTGGGTTGGAAACTAGCCAATAGTGCTTGTACACAGTAGGCCAACACAGATTTTCCTAGGCAGCTCTCTCTAAGGGTTAGCAGTAATACACAGAGGTAAACACTCCATAGAGAGCTAAATATGTATCTTGACCTGAACATAATTGTACAATGGTAGACATCTGTTGAACGAACACATGAGTTTATGTTATTCCCAATTCCTCCACTTATAGTTACTCCCTCGTCCATTCTTAACCTGTTCGTTATCCTTTAACTATTTTTGCTTTGGCCATTTATTGACCTTCCCCCTCAGCCCAAACAGTAGGGGATCAATCATGGCTCAACCTTTCAATCATTAATCTGTGCACCCAAGCCGTTCTCATGCCAAAGCTTGTTCTGGGGGTCGTTGAGAAGAAAGAAAAGAAAAAACATTTCAAAACCTCCTTGGCTAATCGCCATGAGACTCTACCTTCTGTTGGCGGAGTGCTATAAAGATAGCTGGGAGTATACAGGTGGTGAGAATTCCAGAGCAGAACCCAGACAGTGAAACCGTTCTGTGCGTGAAGTTGAGACAGTGAAGTGAAGAGAGTGAAGAAACCTGTAGACTTGCTTACAGAGGAAGGTAAAACAAGAAAATGGCTGTGTTGGGACTGGAGATCCTGGGGATGATCCTGGCTGTCCTGGGTTGGATATTGAGCATCGTGTCCTGCGCCCTGCCCATGTGGAGGGTGTCCGCTTTCATTGGTGTCAACATCATCACGGCTCAGACCATCTGGGAGGGCATCTGGATGACCTGTGTGGTCCAAAGCACGGGCCAGATGCAGTGTAAGGTATATGACTCCATGCTGGCCCTCAGCTCGGACCTGCAGGCAGCCCGAGCCCTCACAGTCATCTCCATATTTGTGGGAATCATGGGGGTGCTGGTGGCCGTGGTGGGGGCTAAGTGTACCAACTGTGTGAAGGACGAGACGGCCAAGGCCCGGGTGATGATCGCAGCGGGGGTAGCCTTCATCGTAGCATCGTTGACCCAGCTGATCCCTGTGTCCTGGTCAGCCAACAGCATCATCATGGAGTTCTATAGTCCCATCACTCCCGAGGCTCACAAGAGGGAGATTGGAGGGGCTCTCTACCTGGGCTGGGCTGCAGCCGCTTTTCTCCTCATTGGGGGGTGCATCCTGTGCTGTAGTTGCCCCCCACAGCCTGAGAAGAGGTATGCAGGGCCGCCCTCGCGGATGGTGTACTCCCTGACCAGGTCTGTGGCCCCCAGCGGCTATGACAAAAGAGACTATGTTTGAACTGACCTGGGTATCTGGCAGCAGCTACTTTCTGCTCAGTGGATGAAGGACATTTGATACCAACCTTGAATTCCAGAACAGATAAAATGGTGGTGATTTCTACCAAAACAATAAAATACTGCTTTTTACTGGATCATTTTTGATGGTGCTCTGTTGAAGGGGAACACACCAAACTGGACTTGATGTACTTTAATTTCATACTGTATGCCTATTTAAAATATACAAAGGTGTTGTAAATATTGTATTGTAATCTTAATATTTGAAAGGCGTTGAATTGAAACCATCTGCATTGTTACATTTTATATTCTATAGACTGAGTGAATAACAGCTTATGTTGTGCGTATGTTGGATAACAATATGCCAAACACTGACCGTTTAACAGCTTTTGTTAAGTGTGAAAATATTAACTATTCTGATGTTCGATGTGTGTCAATTTTACAATAAAAACTGTTTCATAATAGTTTCATTTTTTCTTCAAATATTTTTTAATACGATGACAGAAAAATATAACTTGTTCTATATGTTACTTTATACAGTACATTTCATTAACATTATTAAGTGATTTGCTACATGGGAAGTGCCACTAAGTCCTGTGCTACTCGCTATACAGTTTATAAGAAAAGTATGTTTGAATCTCTCAACTTATATCAGAGAACTGCCTCTGTGTCATTCATTCTACCCAGATCAGGAAACAACAGGCATTTTCCTTCACTGATCCTTGGGTATCCATGGTAATGATGTGTTGAGTTGGATTCTCTTTCATAGCTGCTAGCTACCTGGCTGACTACCATATCTGTTGGGCTTAGATAACAAGGAGCTTGCTTTGTCAGCCCCCCACTTTCAGCCATTCCAAAATGGCCCCCAAAACAATGGGTCTGTTTCATAGCAAGATGGGGATCGGAGAGAGTTATCAACACTGGGTCATGAAAGTCTATTATCCCAGTTTCTGGGGCATAACTAGGGGAGACCCTCCCAGTTGTTAGGAATTCAAGGGCACTGGAGTCAGTGACAGACAGACATGACCATTAGACCACGTCAAATAGAGTGAACAAGACAGCTTGTTGCCGATGAATTGAGGTCAGGCATTCTTCTTTTACAAGCTGCTTCAGCTAATGCTGTGAGAGAATGATTGCTCTGAGGAGACAAGATTAGGGCTAATTTATTAATGAGTAAAGGGAAATTAGCCCACTTTTCAACCTCATTTTTTAATTTAGGTTTAAAATATATATATATATAAAGTTAAAAAGTTCTAACTGATGTCAAAAGCTAAAACATTTTAAAAACAGTGATTTTCAAACACTATGAGATTCGCGGTGACGTGAAGAGCAAGATAATACCCTCCCTCTGGCTAGTAACTCCTTGCAGGTTTTGAAAACCACCATTTTTTTTTACAACTTTTAATCCTACCCTGTGATGTCACAGAGAAGCATTTTTTTGGACCTTCCAGGGCTCCTCCCTTCAGCTGATCTGGGATATAAAGGATACTTGTCTTCCCGGCTGCACCAGAACATCACACATCACAAACTCACAGGTGCTAGGGGCTAAATTAAGTCAATTGGTGTTAGTGTCTCTGACTCTGGCTGGTCTCTTTCTTTCTCACAGATCCTCTGTCAGATCCTCTCAGGTATCTCAGGTGTGACGGAACACGGCGCACTGAAAGGAATACAGAAGGAGCTCCAGCAACAACATAATTACCACCATGTCTGCAGGGTTGGAGTTAGTGGGGATCGCTCTATGCGTATTAGGATGGATCATTGCCATCGTGTCCTGCACCCTTCCCATGTGGCGAGTAACGGCCTTCATCGGCAGCAACATCGTCACGGCTCAGATCATCTGGGAGGGCCTGTGGATGACCTGTGTTGTCCAGAGCACAGGCCAGATGCAGTGTAAGGTATACGACTCCATGCTGGCCCTCTCCCAGGACCTCCAGGCCGCCAGGGCCCTCACGGTCATCTCCATCCTCCTGGCCATCCTGGCCGTGCTCATCGCCATCGCCGGGGCCAAGTGCACCAACTGTATCGAGGACGAGGCATCCAAAGCTAAAGTCATGATAATCTCTGGGGTGTTCTTCATCGTGTCGGGAGTCATGCAGCTGATACCAGTGTCCTGGTCAGCCAACACTATCATCAGGGACTTCTACAACCCGCTGCTGACTGATGCTCAGCGCAGGGAGTTAGGGGCAGCGCTCTACATTGGCTGGGGGGCTTCAGCCCTCATGATCCTCGGGGGAAGCCTCCTCTGCTGTTCCTGTCCCCCTCGGGAGAAGAGGTACAACCCCTCACGGATGGCATACTCTGTCTCACGCTCTGCCCCAGGTGGGCCCGGGTTTGAGAGAAAAGACTACGTGTGATGGGACAATGGATGGGACAAGGACTATTTATGTAGCAACCAAAAATGTTATTCTACACGTGTTTCTAATGGGGCTTCAAGAATCCCAACGAGACTCCGCAATGAAGGGATGTGTTCGTTTTTGCTTTTTTTTACCATTGTTTTGTTGGATTTGTCTACATGTGTACAGTATTTGTCTCTGTAATATCTACTCTGAAGGAAAAGCATAGAAGTTCCGGGGCCGGATTGTGTAAGAAAGACATTTGAGAAGGATCATATGCTTTCCATCTGGGTTTAGTGAGAACAAAGGAAATAAAAAATAAGATCAGTAGTTTCTACATTTATTAATTTAATTACAAGGTTTTAAGGGTTGGATTATTAGTGAGCTATGCATATCCATTAAAAATATATCAAGCTCATTTAAAAACATTCACAAGCCTAATTGAATTAATGACATAACGTTTGTACTTTTATGATTATTCCTGTCTAAGATGTTAGTCATTGAGTCCATTAACATTTTAAATCACTAACATTTAATTATTTCCGTAGCTTCAGGCAACTACGCTACATAAAATGATATAGAATGTAGAATATTCAATCATTATCTTCTCATTGACATTTCTCTATGTTATTGCCTCATATAAATGACGCATTGCTTAGGTTTCAGAAACTAAGGGAGGCTGTTAAAAATACTCAATTTGACTGATGCCTTCATAAAAAGACAGAGGTGGAAATGCTTTTTTTTCACTGCAAGAATACAGTAGATTGAACAAAATCAGTATGTTCACAAATACTTTTTTAAGGAACTGTGTTTATTTTTTATGTAGGATTTGAATTTTGTGTTGGAATATTTTTGCATTTTGTTTTGTAAAAGACTTTGTGAAAGAGATGCATTTGTTTGATGGTGATGTTCTATCATCAGTGTTAAGGATGTGATTGTGTGATGTAATCATCTGTTTGGATGCCAGGAAGAGTAACGACTGCCTTGGCAGCAGCTAATGGGGATCCTAATAAAATACGAAATACTACTAACATACTTCATACTGTAACTGTACTGAATGCTGTCACCTGCACTCCAGATAGATGACAGATGTATTCAACACAGTGTGGATAGTGGTGCACAGAGGGAAGGGAGAACAGGTTGGGAGCAGACAAACTGAAGGCCTCAGTGTTTTGGGCCAATGAGGAGAAATGGGGGCATTGTGCACCTGTGTCCAGCCAGAACAGTGCTACAGTGTGTGTTAGTCCTGCAGTGTTAACTGCACATCGCCTGCTTTTTAATAAAGACAGTTGTTTTATGAAGGTTTGCATCTCTATTGGTTTCATTCAGAAAGCAATAATCAATTATGTATATATTTTCCTCTTGTTTTATTTAGTTACCATCTGCACACAGAGGTTCATACACTACCAACAATATATTTGTTGTACTTCAGCAATTTTGTAATGTTTTTTTTTTGTTATCCAATGAGAAGGTGATGGATGCTGGGATAAGGATCAGTACATGTGCCAGTGTAAAGGTAGCCTCAAATGCAATCCAAGAGGCCATGTTACCGCCACCAATCAGCAACTTTACCACAACAGTAATAAACAATTACCAACAAGAGATCACCTCACAGGTGCAGGTGACAAATGATATGTCAGCAGAGTAGGAAAAGAAGACTGAAAGAAATTATGAAAAGTTAGAATTATATTCAGTAGCAGCAGTCCTAGAACATATATCATCATCAATTAAGGATGTAGATGAATCCAAGAAATACACAGGAACCAAATGTCTAATTGTTTCTAAAAGCAATTTGAAGTATGTTTCCTGCATGCTGGCTGGGACTTTAAGACTTCCAGTCTCATGTTTAAAACACATCCTGTAGCACCTTACAAATGCTGAAATATTAATTGGACTCTCATAGTAAATATGGGAGAGAATAGTCCCTGGAGACTGGAGTCTCACCTTACCAGCACCTTACCAGCCAACTGGTGTCTCTTCCTCCACATATCAATGTCACTTCAAACAAAAGATCTATCTAATCACCATGACTGGATCCAGTGATATTAACTACTGTACAGTTTCAGTTTGGCTATAGTCCATTGTTCAGATTATTTCCTCCAAAAAGGGGGTTAAAATGTACATTAAAAAGCTAAGATATGCATATGAATAGAATAAGCAGCTCTATAGTTATTGAAGCAAGGTGTTCCTACATTTTTCCATTGATTATTCAAATTACTTTTCAACTGAGTCAAATGCAGCCTTTTGACATTGCAACAGAGGGCAACAACCATTCAACTACTGTAACAAAACTGTATGAAATCCAATCATGATGATTTCAAAGTAATGTAAATGATACAGTGGAAAAACAAAACCAATGTATTTGTAATTTGCGTTGTTTTTGTTGGCTGACTGATGGTCCTACTAAATGAAAGTTAGGATAATGGGATCTTTTTCTAAGATGTTTGGAAATCTTGGAAGTGTGATGTCCAAAAGCTTCAGTTTCAACAGATGTAGAGCTGGTGAGAGACTATTATTAAAGTGATCACGTTAAGTGGTACCTGCTACATATGCAGTTCAGATGGCTTTTCCTACACAAGATTGGGGCAGTATAGGGTGTTTAAAGGGTGTTAATCATTGATCCCACCTCAGGGTTATTTCAGCAGTATTACCATGGAGGGTTGGAGATCTCTATGCCTCATAAAGTATATTTGGTTTGGGGGGTTATACAGCAGTCAATGCAACATGTTAAATTGAAAGAACTAAGGAAAGTAATGTTTACACAGTAAACAAAGCATTCTCTCTCTGACATGAGTCATAAAACTGGAGTTCAGAGACAGTGAGAGACTATTATTAGACTGATCACGTTTAGTGGTACCTGCTGTGTTACATATGCAGTTCAGATGTCTCTCTCTCTCTCAGCTCTACTCTGCTGGCTCTGGACAGCGAAACCCTGACTGATCACATGACCGATACTGAGCTACATGAAGGGACAGAACAGACAGAGAAGTTGCTAGGCACCTGGAGTCGCGAGGGAAAAGGCCTTCCTTTATTCATCCACCATGAAAGGAACAACACAGCCCCTTTGTGTGTCCTGTCCTGTCTACTCTGTAAGAACAAAACCTTAGAAACTACATATTTAGTGTAATGAACAGAGTAGCTAACAAAGGACTGATCTGTGGAAGCTACCTCCAACCATTTCTTAATTAAACTGAAAATAAACAAAAGTTAACAGATAATGGTAAAATGAAGCAGGTGAGAATAGCATCTGTATCTAGGTCCGTCCACACACAGCTAATCATTATAGATCTCTTAAAATATATATTTTTATAGATCGCTTTTGGGGTGGTTTACAAACTGTCTTAAAGGGCCAAACAGCAGATGAAACAATACCAAAGAGTACTTCCTGCCACCAATGTTTCCTCAAGTGTTTTTCGTAAATGAGCAAATTTCAGGTCTGCTGAGGACAGACTTGAAAGTTGTGAAAATTCTGTGCAACTTCCAGGTGCGTTTACAGTCGTAAACTGAGGCTGTACCCACTTTAAGTTACAGTTTTAACAGTGGCCGAGTAGGCTATTTGGTGGCTACAGGGAAAACTCTAGAACAGTGGTCACCAACCTTTTCTGAGTCAAGATCACTTTCTGAGTCAAAATGCAAGCCGAGATCTACCGCTCAGACATGACTTAAAAAATGTAAACCTATGCAACAATAACCAATTAAAAACAGTACTGTAGCAATGAGGTTTGTGCAGTAAGCTATAGGCCCAATGCAATATCATCATATATTGGTTTTGTTTGAATTGCCCTGCCAATGCATTGCTGTTAAGGCCATTTTTTATTTGAGGTAGGCTATATGATCACACCGGTAATAGATCCATTGCTGTATTACTTGTGAGGCACAGCTGAGTGAGCATACATTTAAATCATATATTTTTATTTTACTGGGCTTATGGGGCTTTCATCTGATGGTCAGTCTCAGCAGAGGGAAGAGAGGAGAATTAGGGTCCCCCTCTCAACATCCCTTCACTCTCCGTTTCCTCCACTGACACTGTCCAAAACGGGACACCGTCTTCCAGCTGATAGCGAAACTCGAGTCGCACCGCATTATTTCTGCCTCATGCACAAATTCATGTTGTTACTCCTATGAACAGAGAAAGTGAAATATTATTAGATATTAGAAATGACCCAAGCCGCTAATAATAACAACAACGCAAGCCTATAGATACACTTTCCTACTCATTCATTACTGCTGCACTGCTTGTTGTAGCGCTGTGGAACAGTGGAGGCTTCTCAGAGGAGGACCATCCTCCTCACTGAATTTCATAAAAATAAAAATTGTAAAACACTTAAAAAGTTATCCTTTTTCGATAAAACTATACTAAATATAATCACGACACAAAATAACTGATTAAAACACACTATTTTGCAAAGAAGGTCTACAGTAGCCTCAACAGCACTCAGTTGGGTAGCACCACGGTGTAGCCGGAGGACAGTTAGCTTCCGTCCTCCTCTGGGTACATTGACTTCAATACAAAACCTAGGAGACTCATGGTTCTCACCCACTTGCACAGACTTACACAGTAATTATGACAACTTCCAGGGGACGTCCATCAGCCTATCAGAGTTTTTCCAGCATGAACTGACATGTTGTCCACCCAATCAAAGGATCAGAGAATTAATCTAGCACTAAAAACCTAAGCTACAGCTAGCTAGCACAGCAATGCATAAAATGTGGTGAGTAGTTGACTCAAAGAGAAAGATAATAGTTGAACAGTTTTGAGCAAATGTATTTATTCCAAAATGAAGGAGAAGCAAGAGAGAAATTTCGTAAATGTTTTCACTTCCAGTTTCACTTACTTAGCTAGCAAATGCAGCTAGCTAGTTTAGCCTACTGAAACATCCTGCTCAAACAGAGGTAGTACTATGACTTTCCAACACAACACTGTAACTCTTCCAAGTCAAGGTAAGCTTTTGGTATTACTAATTTATTGCCACCGGGGCCCACCGGTGTAGCTGCTTACTGTCTGTACACTAACGTTACTGCCAGATCTTCTTAAATGGAAGCAAACAGAACAAGGATAAACATACCTGAATTTGTCCAATAGAAACTCTTGTTTGCTAGATGCAGGCAAGAGTGTGCAAGGCGGTATTGACCTGTGTGCACCTAAACTCAGCAAAAAAAGAAACGTCCTCTCACTGTCAACTGCGTTTATTTTCAGCAAATTTAACATGTGTAAATATTTGTATGAACATAACAAGATTCAACAACTGAGACATAACTGAGACATAAACTGAACAAGTTTCACAGACATGTGACTAACAGAAATGGAATAATGTGTCCCTGAACAAAGGGGGGGGGGTCAAAATCAAAAGTAACAGTCAGTATCTGGTGTGGCAACAGCTGCATTAAGTATTGCAGTTCATCTCCTCCTCCTCCTTGGTCCCGTGTGGCTCAGTTGGTAGAGCATGGCGCTTGCAACGCCAGGATTGTGGGTTCATTCCCCACGGGGGGACCAGGATGAATATGTATGAACTTTCCAATTTGTAAGTCGCTCTGGATAAGAGCGTCTGCTAAATGACTTAAATGTAAATGTAATGTCATGGACTGCACCAGATTTGCTAGTTCTTGCTTTGAGATGTTACCCCACTCTTCCACCAAGGCACCTGCAAGTTCCCAGACATTTCTGGGGGGAATGGCTCTAGCCCTCACCCTCCAATCCAACAGGTCCCAGACGTGCTCAATGGGATTCAGATCCGGGCTCTTTGCTGGCCATGGCAGAACACTGACATTCCTGTCTTGCAGGAAATCACGCACAGAACGAGCAGTATGGCTGGTGGCATTGTCATGCTGGAGGGTCATGTCAGGATGAGCCTGCAGGAAGGGTACCACATGAGGGAGGAGGATGTCTTCCCTGTAACGCTCACCGTTGAGATTGCCTGCAATGACAACAAGCTCAGTCCGATGATGCTGTGACACACCGCCCAAGACCATGACGGACCCTCCACCTCCAAATCAATCCCACTCCAGAGTACAGATCTCGGTGCAACGCTCATTCCTTCGACGATAAACACGAATCCGACCATCATCCCTGGTGACACAAAACCACGACTCGTCAGTGAAGAGCACTTTTTGCCAGTCCTGTCTGGTCCATCGACGGTGGGTTTGTGCCCATAGGCGACGTTGTTGCCGGTGATGTCTGGTGAGGACCTGCCTTACAACAGGCCTACAAGCCCTCAGTCCAGCCTCTTTCAGCCTATTGTGGACAGTCTGAGCACTAATGGAGGGATTGTGCATTCCTGGTGTAACTCGAGCAGTTGTTGTTGCCATCCTGTACGTGTCCCGCCGGTGTGATGTTCGGATGTACCGATCCTGTACAGGTGTTGTTACACATGGTCTGCCACTGCGAGGACGATCAGCTGTCCGCCCTGTCTCCCTGTAGCGCTGTCTTAGGCGTCTCACAGTACGGACATTGCAATTTATTGCCCTGGCCACATCTGCAGTCCTCATGCCTCCTTGCAGCATGCCTAAGGCACTATCATGCAGATGAGCAGGGACCCTGGGCATCTTTCTTTTGGTGTTTATCAGAGTCGGTAGAAAGGCCTCTTTAGTGTCCTAAGTTTTCATAACTGTGACCTTAATTGCCTACCATCTGTAAGCTGTTAGTGTCTTAACGACCATTCCACAGGTGCATGTTCATTAATTGTTTATGGTTCATTGAACAAGCATGGGAAACAGTGTTTAAACCCTTTACAATGAAGATCTGTGAAGTTATTTGGATTTTTACGAATCAACTTTGAAAGACAGGGTCCTGAAAAAGGGACGTTTCTTTTTTTGCTGAGTTTAGTTGGGTTTTTTACAGAAATGTTTGGACTAGGAATGCCTTGGAGATCGACCAGTTGATCGCGATCGACCGGTTGGTGACCACTGCTCTAGAAAGTTGAGTGAAGTTCAATCTTGTGCTTCTCTCCGTGGGCTGATATTTCTTCTGCGCAGCATTCCTGCTTCTATGTGGATAACCAGCTGTATCCTGTAGGCTAGTGGTTCTCTTTCCTGGTCCTGGGGACCCAAAGGGTTGCACATTTTTATTTTTGCTCTAGCACTACCAACCTGATTCAAATCATCAAAGCCTCATGATGAGTTGATCATTTGAATCAGCTGTGTAGTGCAAGGGCAAAAACAAAAATGTGCAGCCCTTCGGGTCCCCAGGACCAGGATTGAGAACTAGTGCTGCAGGCAACACAGTATGTTATGCGAACTATTAATCAAAGGCCATAGCATATCAAGTATGAAAAATGACTTTATTTTCAGTGTAAAGGACATTGAGTTCACTAATACATAAATGCCATCTACATATAGAATACATAAACTACATACATCATGATACACAACATCATGCATGCACTTTGATCATATTCATATATTACAACAATTAGTAATATGAATCAAAATATTTGCATTATTTCTTCTGCAATAAGAGTTGCAAGTACTAGATGTTTTCAGTCATTCAATCAGCATTGTTCTGTTTTTCACTAAATCAAATAGTCTGAGGACATACTGATTTTGTCAATTAAAACCTAAATGTAAATAAACAAATACCAAATGTCGATAAACAACAGAACAGAACTTACTTCATGTGTTGACAACATATGGACAGCATTCTGTCCATTAGATTAAAAAAAATATATATAAGATTGTTCTGGCACTGTGAACAAAATAAGTATGACCTTATATGGCCATCCTAGTTAGAGTTTATCTATATTGCACCCTTCCCCCAAAATGTCCCCTTCAGTTATGTGGCAAAAAGACCCTTAAGGTAAGAATACAATGCATGAAATGCATTTTGAACATAAATCATATTGTATCTAGTTCACATAACATTTCACATGAGAACCCATGAAATACTGTAAATCATGGGTTTATTTATTAGCACCTATTGTATATTTGGTTATTTTCTACTAAAGGCTGTTTTCTCTGGATACATAATGGAAACCATTTTGCATAGACAGCAGGCAACATGTAATATTGTTACATCTTTTGAACAGACTGTAGTGAGTGGAATACCACTTAGATCTGATATCATCTTACTGGGTTTCTAAATAGCTAAATATTTACAACATGATTATAGGTGAATACTAACTTCATTATGTCTTATTGTCAGAGTCCAGTCAATCTATCAACTCATTTCCCTCCAGTCTGTCTGTACATTGCCTAAATAAAGGTTGGATGAAATAAATAGTCTGAGCAAATACTGTCAGTATTCTTACAAACATTGACATTCACACATACATTCACAATCTCAGGCATCAACGACTTCACAACAAAAAACATAATTATAAGGCAGAAGAAGGCACAACTTATAACCATCTTTCCTTGTCGTGACTCTCACCATAATAGTGTGTGACTCCCTGGCCATGCTAGTAGTTACCATGCTAGTCTTTAACCGCTCTAACATGCTTTTTATGTGCTTAGGTTCTTCTCAGTGACAGTGGGGAAACTACTCTCTACTTATTGATAGCTCTTTGTCCATCAGGGCTCTTATCTGGTCCTTGTTTCCAACACACCATGGTCTTGAATTCTAATACTCTACTGAAGTCTCCTACATAACTGAGCGTTCGGCCTGTCCTGTTCTGCTTGGTACTCTATCTACCAAGACTGATAGTTCCACTCAGTAGTGTTCCACCAGCTTGTTCCTGCCTTGACGACTCGACTTCTTCAACGGGCAGCTGGTCAAGACAGTTCTGTGCTATGTGCCAGTCCTCCACAGTGAGGCAACAGACATACCAGCTCACTATTTGCCAGGCTGTGCCACCTTGCCCGGTCGGAGCCAGTCTCTCCAGGGGGACTGGGTCTTCTCTTGCCCAGCCTCAGAGGTCCAGGAGGCAGGGGAGGAGGGCCGGCGGGGCCTGGTGGAGGAAGCTGTGTTGGGTCTCCTCCAGAAGGACATGGGGTTGGAGGCAGGCTTCCTTTGGACCTGCTCCGACTGCTGCTGGGTCCTCAGCTGCTGGTTGATGATGATCTGAATATCATCCTGAAGAAAATAAATAAAAACATTACACCTCTGTTGATAATGAGCTTTAGACTTCACATACATTTTAAATGCAAGAGCTGGATATAACAAGAGCTTAAATACACTTAAAGAGCTTAATTACAGTTCAAATACCATGATGTTGAAATTGTAGGAAAGTTTCAAATCATCTCTATTGAACTGGTCAGTTACAGTGAATGTTGCCATGTCTTCATATGACCACTAGAGGGAGGTAGTCACCCAGCAGATGGCCTCGCACTAGCACCATGACTCAGCAGTAGACTAGAGTAGCAGAAAGATTCTTCTAGCCTTGGCCACCTGTCAATCTGTTCAGATCCCTTCAGTCCAAACTTAGAGGGCTGTTTAAAGGTTGCCGTGTCCCTAACCCCAGTGGGAACACTACAGCTAAAGAGCAGTCTCTATGTAATACTAGAATTCCGACTCTGTGACCAAGGATTAAATTTTCACTATTGGAAGTGCACTAAAGACATTAGGCTTAATTAAACCAATGTTAATATTTACTCAGAGCTTATGAAAGTGCCCTAATATGTTACTGGAGTGTGAAAGAGGGGCAGAGGAAGGGAGAAAAATAGAGATAGATAAAGTGAGACACAGAGACAGAAAGAGAGCAAAAGACAGACAGAGAGAGAAGGGGGGTGATAGAAACAGAGACAGACAGAGAGACCGTGGAGACCCACCTGCCAGGCCTCTAGTTCCTGAGACAGCTCCAGCTTGCGTTGGATAGCCTCCAGCAGCTGGTTGTTCAGACACATCATGTCGTTCTTACTCCTCATCAGCTCCGCCTCCATCAGGTTCTTCCTGACATGATGAAACAGGGGGACAAACACATTTTAAGTCACAGTGACATGATCATAGATTCATAGCAAACCAATGTGGAAAGCCCATGGCAATCTTCCAACGACAACCCAGCACAGGAACATATGTTACATTTACAGTACACATAAAATGGCATGAACTATATATAAATGGAACATGTCACTTTATGAATGCTAAATGCTGTTTGAAAATAACATTGAAGGAAATTACAAAGAGTGAAAATTATTAAACGATAAAGGCAGAAAATAACTAAATGATAAAGGCAAAACCACTTACTTAGCTATGGCTTCATCTCTGTCTCTGATGGCCTGTTGGGCCACCTCTTCCTCATCCTGTCTGTTTCCGAGCCTCAGCCTCAGCTCAGCATTCTCTTCCTGCAGCTGGGAGATCTAAAAGAGGGGAGAGGACAAGAGAGAATATAGTGAACTGAAACCATGGTCTGAGTCCAATATTAGCAACGCTAATGTATTGGGTTCAACTTCTGCTGTATCACGAACTCATAACCAACATGACCACAAGGTAGCGCACAAACCCCACACACTAAGATGAGCCAACGTAACCACGACTAAAGCTGAGTATTCAGTGTCTGTGGTGCTTAGTTATGTACACTGTCAAATTAGGTTAAAATTACATTAGAGGGCATTGTTTCTAGCCTGGGGTGTTCTATTGACCTGCTACTCTATGAGTGAACACACAGGACCGGTGGGTGTTGTGTTTTAAAACAGTAGCTCATGGTATTTACTGGAAATTCAGAGCTGTAACCTGACTACCACTGTACTGAAAAACCCCTCACTCTCTCTCCAGCCCAGTCCCCAGCCCCTAAAGCCCCACATAGATAGGCCAGCAACACAGAAACTCCTTTTATTGTGTTATTTATCTAAATCTCCATGGAACGCAGGCCTGACTGACACCTGATCTCTGTGTTAATGTCTCTGTCTCCTAGGGGATGAATCCAGCCTTTGTTGTCAGGGCCGGCAATTCATGTGGGAACCCGGACACTGTACTGAGGACTCAGGTAACTGAACAATGAGGCCTCTTACATTCAGCTCAGCCCAGCACACAAGGTGGAAGGTGATTTATCTATTATCTATGTATCAGTGTTGACCTTGCTCCTTTACCCGTTGTCCATCTAATATTCAGGTCGGTTCTCCGGTAGACGATGTTCATTTTCATCTTCTGTTAGTGCTTCTCGTTTCATCCTTTGGTTAAATTCCTGTTTTGTCATGATTTCACCAGTCTAGTTTCCCTTTTTCTCTCTATGACCAGTGTAGGCACTAAAACTAGGGGAGACACTGCATTGTTTATGACAGACACTTTCCCGGGAAGGTGGGTTTCCCAGTGGGAATAATAGACTGTGCCTGCTGTGATCTATGAAGCATTCAACATTACCAACCTGTCCTCTCCCAGATCCCCGCCACAGGCTTCTAACAACAACGCCTCAACAGAGATCCAAACCAAAAACCACAGCACTGACATAACTCCAAAGTCATCTGTACTTATACCGGTACAAGGTATTGTATGACAAGCGCAATAGCACCTTACAGGTAAGGTAGACTGTTTTTTCTTTCTTTCTCCCAACAGAGCATACAGTATATTAATTATATGGGGGAATTGAATAAAGGCTTTGCATTTAGGCCAGAAAGTGTATTCCTTTGCCGTTTTTTTGTTCTTCAGTATTACTTTAGTGCCTTGTTGCATACAGGATGCATTTTTTGTTGTTGAATATTTGTATTCTGTACATTTGTATTCTTCTTTTCACGCTGTCATTTAGGTCATTATTGTGGAGTCACTACAATTGTTGTTGATCCATCCATATGGATAATTTTGTGTAGATCAACAACAACAAAATCACAATTAAATCTATTTCAATCCCACTTTGTTATGCAGCAAAATGTGAAACAATCCAAGGGGGTGAATACCCACTGTAGTTAACCTTTCGTCTTTTTCAACAAAGGTTCACAATAACTATACATAGTTTCCACAATTACATTAGCTTGTACTCTCATCATAAGGCTTCCCTGAAACGCTAACAATTCCCCCCCCCCCCTAGTAAGGTCCTTCAAAATCTCACGGTTTTCCTTTACCTTAGCATTGTGCATGGTGACTTGTTGTTTTTGCTGCTCATTTAACGGCATATCGATTCGTGTGTCCCCCAATTTTTTGAGGGTGATCTAGTATTGGGTGTGCAATGCTGATTTTTCGTGTTTGATGAGGGTATTGTTTAGGTTGTTAAGGTCGCAGTAGCAGCCTTCCACCCAATACATTTTTCAACACTTATTGTATCCCCCCCATAAATGCACTGTAATTTAAGCTTTTAAATTGTAAAGTTCTCTCTGCCTCATGGAAAAATGTATGGATTTGAATGGATGGGGATGGTAGGCACAGACCGACAAGAGCTTGTAATGCAGTTTTAGCACATTTTGGGATTTTAAGCATGAAAACCTTTTGACAACAGCTTTATTTATTTGATTAAAAAAGCTACCTTGCCTACCCTGTCTGCACATCACTGGCCTATTGTTAGAGTTAGTTAGCGGCTTGGTTTCCAGGATGACTCCTCACCTGAGGGATATGGGTGTGGTTGGCCAGTTTCTGAGCCACACCATGTAACTGGAGCAGCATGGCCTGCAGGTCTCCTTCCTCCTGACCTGTAAACTCTGATCTCTCTGGAGTCTTCACTACCTGGATCAGGGGTCGCAGCAGCTCCAAGATAGACAGAACCTCCTGGGTCATCTATTGGAGAGAGAACAGAAAGAACAGAGAAAGAGAGAGATATGAGATTAAATCAAATTGTATTGGATAGTGTTTATAACAAAAACATTTGAACACAGGTAAACCGGCCTAAATTCAGCCACATATAACAAGCAGTAGCACTGTGGTAAAAAACTCATTGGAAAGACTAACACTAATAACACTATGTTGCGACTATGGTGTGTTAGGTCAATGAGTTCTGTGTTATTTTAACACTACAATGTGTGAATGTGTAGCTCAGTGGAACTGCATTTTGCTCAGCCTACATTATGACTACTCGTTTCCTCAGGTTTCAAAAGTGTCAAACTCATTACTGAGGAGGAAAGGTAAAATAACAATAAGTGGGTTAACGTTATTAAAAAGTTGGTGATCCCATTTTCTTGAACTTGACACTTCCTAGGCCTAGATGACATCAGAGGAAGGAACTTTGTAGAGTGCTGTGTTCGTTATTTATATCTCTCAATGATTGAGTTAAATACCTCATCTACATTTACATTACATTTAAGTCATTTAGCAGACGCTCTTATCCAGAGCGACTTACAAATCATCTCACTACCTTAAGTCTTTCCCTAGAGCTTTTAAGAGTCAAAGATCACTGTTTTTTTCTTTGAGACTTCCATAGGTATAACCACTTTAACACAAAACCTGACTGAATGTGTGTGCTCTCTGACATTTAGAAGTAGAAAGATCCATCTAGCTTAGGTGATTCAACCAAGCAGGAAATGTAGGCTAGCGAATGACTCATGGGTGCACTAAAAGATCAGTTTCCAGGTATGGAAGAAAACAAAGCAAAATAATGACAGAATCAGACAGTCAAAATTTAGCAAAATATTTATCTTTCTTTCTCACCTTTTATGCTTGGTTTCAAGCATTCATTATCACTGTTTTCTACAAATTGTAGGAGCTGTAATGCATTCACACCTCAGTAGCTAATGGCAAAGCTCTCAAAAAAGAATGTTCCTCTTGTTGTTTCTTTCTCTTTGAAGTCAGGACACACAAGTTAAGAAGTGTTCCTTTACAGAGGTACCATCACCAATAACATACCTAGAACGTTCTGTTGCTATGTATCATTCTTCCATTACAGTGTCATGGGAATATTTAAGCACCATGTTTAACATATTTGGAGTTTCTGTAATACACATAATTTCCAGTGTTCAATTTTTGACACTCAAGGTGCAGGTTGATGTCACTAGACTTGATGCTGAATGTTATGGATTATTCTCATATCTGTAGATAGTGATTGACGCCAGACTGGAGGGCAGAGGACAAACTGATTATTCACGGTTTTATTGTATTGATGACATTCTATAGACACTATGTGATTCTGTAGAAGCTGACAAAGTCACTGCCTTTTTGCTTTAACTTCCTACAAGGCTAATGTATACAGAACATTTGGTGCTGTGTGATTAGGATATAAAGGGCCTGTCTCCAAGAGGCCAGTTATTTTTTCTGCTTCTGTGCTGGGTGGTGTCTCCCTGTTGCAATAAGCCAGAAAAGACTGCTCTCCTTTTTGTTCACCTGGAAATTTCTATTACATACAGGCAGTGGACTTTGATTGCATGGTTGTGTATCTCTCTGTATCTTTCTAACACCTCATACGTTATATTCTCTTAGAAAAAAGTGTTCTATATGGAACCTAAAAGTGTTCTACCTGGAACCATAAGGGTTCTACCTGATATACAGTACCAGTCAAAAGTGTGGACACACCTATTCAAGGGTTTTTCTTTATTTTTACTATTTTCTACATTGCAGAATAATAGTGAAGACATCAAAACTATGAAATAACACATATGGAATCACGTAGTGACCAAAAAAAAGTGTTAAACAAATCAAATATATATTATATTTGAGATTCTTCAAAGTAGTCACCCTTTGCCTTGATGACAGCTTTGCACACTCTTGGCATTCTCTCAAACAGCTTCATGCGGAATGCTTTTCCAACTGTCTTGAAGGAGTTCCCACATATGCTGAGCACTTGTTGGCTGCTTTTCCTTCACTCTGCAGTCCAACTCATCCCAAACCATCTCAATTGGGTTAAGGTCAGGTGATTGGGGAGGCAAGGTCATCTGATGCAGCACTCCATCACTCTCCTTCTTGGTCAAATAGCCCTTACACAGCCTGGAAAAACAAACAAATGATAGTCCCACTAAGTGCAAACGAGATGGGATGGTGTATCGCTGCAGAATGCTGTGGTAGCCATGCTGGTTAAGTGTGCCTTGAATTTTAAATAAATCACTGACAGTGTTACCAGCAAAGCACCCCCACACCACCTCCATGCTTCATGGTGGGAACCACACATACGGAGATCATCCGTTCACCTACACTGCATCTCAAAGACACAGCGGTTGGAACCAAAAATCTCAAATTTGGACTCATCAGACCAAAGGACAGATTTCCACCAGTCTAATGTCCTTTACTCAGGTTTTCAAGCAAGTTTCTTCTTATTATTGGTGTCCTTTAGTAGTGGTTTCTTTGCAGCAATTCAACCATGAAGGCCTGATTCACGCAGTCTCCTCTGAACAGTTGATGTTGAGATGTGTCTGTTACTTGAACTCTGTGAAGCCTTTATCTGGGCTGCAATCTAAGGTGCAGTTAACTCTAATGAACGTATCCTCTGCAGCGGAGGTAACTCTGGGTCTTCCTTTCCTGTGGCGGTCCTCATGAGAGCCAGTTTCATCATAGCGCATGATGGTTTTTGCCATAATATGGACTTGGACTTTTACCAAATAGGGCTATCTTCTGTATATCACCTTTACCTTGTCACAACACAACTGATTGGCTCAAACGCATTAAGAGGGAAAGAAATTACACAAATTAACTTTTAACAAAGCACACCTGTTAATTGAAATGCATTCCAGGTGACTATCCATGAAGCTGGTGGAGAGAATGCCAAGAGTGTGCAAAGCTGTCACCAAGGCGAAGGGTGGCTACTTTGAAGAATCTCAAATATAAAATATATTTTGATTTGTTTAACACTTTTTTTGTTACTACATGACGCCATATGTGTTATTTAATAGTTTTGATGTCTTCAACATTATTCTACAATGTAGAAAAATAGTAAAAATAAAGAAAAACCCTGGAATGAGTAGGTGTGTTCAAACTTTTGACTGGTACTGTATGTACTAAGACTATGTATGTCCCAAGGGTATTAACCCAGGATATGTGCGATAACCTTTTGTCTCTTATTTCTGAAGAACTCTTTTAAGGTTCTAGATAGCACCTTTTTTTCTAAGAGTATAAAGATAGAGATCATAACAATCTTGGCCACTAACTCTGACCATGATGTATGTACTAAGACGATGTATGTACCAACGGTATTAACCCAGGATAAGTGTACTAACCCTTGCCTTTGTCCTGGATTCCCTGTCTCTTATGTCCCAGGTCCCATGTCTTCTAATTTCTATAGTGTTACCTGTTCTCTGTCATTGCCCAGGCCCATGGTGTCTAGACTGGTCTCCAGCTCAGACAGTAGGGATGTGTTTCCATGGTTACTTCTGTCCTGCAGGTAGACCTCCTCCTGCAGCTCCTCCACCTGGACCTGAAGCTGCTGGGAACGCCCCCTCGCCGCCGCAGCCTCCTGCCATGCCTCCGCCAGCTACATACAGAGAGAGGGACACACACACACACACACACACACACACACACACACACACACACACACACACACACACACACACACACACACACACACACACACACACACACACACACACACACAGAGGGAAACGCACACAAAGAGAGATACATAAGGTCTGGTCAACGTCATCTAAAATCAACCACATTATGCAAACATATTGAGATTCAGACCCCATCAGTTTCACTATTGAAAAGCAGATCTTGCTCTAGAGACACACAAGTATACATAACATGCCAATGTCATCCATAAATCACATATTACACAATATGTTAACTATATCAACATACAGTGCTATTGGAAAAGCTATGTCAAAAATGTAAACTGCCATTCAACCACTGTGAAATCCTAACATGCCAGATTCCAGCCTGGTGCAGAAACTCCACTACGGCACATGTGTGGAATCCAGCCTTACAAGTTGAAATGACGTGACAATGGGAGGGATGAGTCTATTTTAAAGCAAAACCTTCCATAGATCAGGGGTTCCCAAACTTTCTATTCCGCACGCATGCACCACGTCTCTTTCTATGGGCAAAAGCACTGTTCATGACACAAACTGTTCACACCCCTCGTCAGTGGAGAGAATTTTGCAGGTTTAAAGTTTATTTTGTCATGGGGTGCAAAGAAAATGTTGCAATTTTAAAGCAAATTTTCTTGCAATTCTATGCATTTTGATATCTCTTATGCGTATTCATGTGATATTTGAGTGACAACAAAATACAACAATACAAAATACAACAATCTATGGGCTAAAAAAGCACGTGGAAATTACGCTGCTATTAAACCCCAATTACCACAGTGTATCCCAGGGTCACTTGGGCAACTTTGCACTATTGACGTGATATTAATGAGTAAACAAGGAGAAAGATAACAAAAGTAAAAATTGTGTATGTTTACCTGTTGGCTCTGCTGCTGGTTGTGTTGGTCCTGTAGAGCTAAGCGTGTGTGTAGGGAGGCCAGTCTGTTGCGTAGGTCTGCGTTCTCCTGACACACACTCTCCAGCTGCTCCTCTAGAGCCTGCTCCTTCTGGGACAGACGCACCACCTGGACACACACAGGGAGTGAGAAAGTGTGTGTGTGTGTGTGTGTTTCTGTGTGTTTGTTTAACAATCCTTGTGGGTATCAGTACTTACAAGGTTAGTAAAACATGTTGCCAGTCACCAAGAGGAGAAACGCTATTTTAGGCTTACAGATTAGGTTTAAGGGTTAGGCTTACAAATAGGATTAGAATTAAGGTTAGGGTTAGGAGTTAGGGTTAGGTATAGTTTTAGGGTTTGGGGTTAAGGTTAGGCTTAGAGTTAAGGTTAGGTTAAGAGTTAAGGTTAGGGTTAAGGGTTAGAGAAAATAGGATTTTGGATGGGAATAAATTATTTGGTCCCCACAAGGATAGCAATACAAAACTGTGTGTGTGTGCATAGCCTACCTGCTCCCTCATGGCACTAAGCAGCTCCTCCTCCTGTGGTCTGTTGTGGTGGCCTTTCTGTTGAAGCTCCTGTTTCAGGGTCTGCAGCTCACTGGTCATCGCCCTCTCCACCTCCATCACCTAGACCGCAACACAGACAGACACCAAAGACAGGAGAGAGGTATTAGATGTACATAGAGAAACAGGGCAGACCAGAGAAAAAGGCACCAGGTTCAGGAGACGAAAATACCTGAGACTAAGTTACTAGATATTAAATCCAGAGATAAATATCTAAAATAGATATGAGGAAGTGTAATATAAAATCATAGATATTAAATAAGTGAATCTGTATTATTGGTTGCTGTGAGCTATGCTGTAAATGGAAAACTAAGATCACATACTACAGTCAGAGGAATGGTTCTTGCCTCCAGCACATGTGCTTATGTTTTCGTCATAACAAAACAACTCAAAACTTCTCTCTGTGGGACCGTTGTTCCATTAACTACAAGATGGCACAGTAAGCAATTATTGACATATGCCTAAACTCTTAGGATAAAAAAGTGTTATCTAGAACCTAAAAGTGTTACGGTTAGGGTCTTTGGCTGTCCCCATAGGATAACCCTTTGAAGAAACCTTTTTGGTTCCAGGTAGAACCCTTTACACAGAGGATTCTACAGGAATCCAAAAGAGCTCTACCTGAAACCAAAAAAGGGTTCGCCTATGGGGACAGCCGAAGAACCCTTTCGGATCCCTTTTTTCTAAGAGTATACCGAAACTTGAGGAAAGTTTTTCCCTTACTAAAAAGGTTATATGCCATAGGTTCCAATGTAGAACTCATTGGAACAAAACAAAAACATTTCCAAATACAAAAGTGAGAGAGACAGGAATGTATTGGCACTGTGCCAGTTCTTTGGCCCCCTAACCCCTACCTTCAAACACACACACACCCCTGGTCCCACTGACTCAGCAGTATGGTGGGCCCATGTCAGCTCCCATCACACACACAGACGCACACACAATACAGGATGAAAGGGCCACAGCAGATGGCGCAACTGGAGAATCTTGGTCTTGGCAGTGACATCCCCATGCCACGTTAGGCACAGAACATTGGGGATGTTACTGGGGGGGTGCATGGAGGCTGGGGTAGTTGAATGAGCATTGACAGAAACAAAAACAGAGGGCATGTAGCCACACACTGTAGGGGGAGTGGCAGGGATGCACGTTTGCGTCAATCTGCCCCAGAGTCCCGTCCATGGCTTATCTTGGCGCTACTATGGAAAATGGAGCGAGCGGACCATTAGGAATCCACAGAGACACTCCACTTGTTAGGGACACAAAATCAAATACAACAACCCCCCCACCCCCGAGCTCCAACACTAAACTGTGATGCACATAGCAGCTGACTCCTACTGCATTAGTAGAACCCAAGGGTCTTCTCAGAGTGGTGGGACAAAGTATAGCATTCCCCTGGGATGGGTCATAGATACCAGTAGCACAAACATCATGTGATGAACCCCCTCAATGGAAAGAGTGATAGATTTACATCTTCTCCAATGATGGATCTTCCTAGCGCTTCCCTCTCTAAGTGGTGTGAGGCTGTCTGAGTCAAAGGTCAAACAAGGGTGTCTAACTCTACATAAACATAAAATCAGGAGTGAGGGATATAACAGGTGTCATCACCATGGAAATCATCACGTTGGTTGGTGTCTAAATCTAAAGTTGAAAACCTTAGCTAAACCCTTAGTGGTTGAATGTATTTTTCACCTGTAGAATGGCATGATTCATCACACTAGTGATGAAAATAAAAAAAATTCACCTCCTTGTTTGAGACATGTGCACTGGTTTCTTTCCTTATGTTGGAAAAATAAATGACTTCCTTGGAGGCCTTTTCCTGTATTGGACAATAAGATTGGACAATAATGTCATTTCTGAAAAGGTACTACCAAACAGAGAGATAGGCTACACGTTTAATCAACCAAGAGTTGTTCTCAATTCCAGTTTATGAAACTGTAACCGTTCTCCCTTTAGAGTAACACATCCCTTCACTAAAAATATGTCTACATCATGTTATTTCAATGCAAGTGTTTGACTTGAGCTTCCACAGAAAATCTGTATGAAGTACACTAGAACTAACAGAAGTGAATGCTAGACTCTGGGTGAAGCATTGTTCAGAGGAATAATGATTAGGCATTCTATGGAACAGTGAACCAAGATCCATCAATACTTTTCTATCATCTGCATGTTCAAGTTGAAAACTGCTGATGGGATAGAGAATCAAACAATAACAATGACACTGCCAGAGAGTCATAGATTGTCAAAATACTCCTCTCACACTCAACTGTTTGAATAACATTCATAGATACAGCAAAACCTGATAACGAACCAGTCTCTGACTGGCGAAGATCAACATAGTTTTCACACTTCCTTCACAACCGAGGTGAACAGCAACAGTAAGCATTTCTAGTGGTCTCTAGAAATACACTACATGTCCAAAAGTATGTGGACACCTGGTTGTCTTACTTCTCATTCCAAAAATGGGCATTAATATGGAGTTGGTCCCCCCTCCACTCTTCTGGGAAGGCTTTGCACTAGATGTTGGAACATTGCTCCAGGGACTTGCTTCCATACATTGCTGCAGGGACTTGCTTCCATTCAGCCACAAGAGCATTAGTGAGCTAGGGCACTGATGTTGGGCGATTAGGCCTGACTCGCAGTCAGCGTTCCAATTCATCTCAACGGTGTTCAATGGAGTTGAGGTAAGGGTTCTGTGCAGGCCAATCAAGTTCTTCCACACCGATCTCGACAAACCATTTCTGTACGGACCTCGCTTTGTGTATGGGGCATTGTCATGCTGAAACAGGAAAGGGCCTTCCCTGAACTGTTGCCACAAAGTTGGAAGCACAGAATCGTCTAGAATGTCATTGTATGCTGTAGCGTTAAAATATCCCTTCACTGGAACTAAGGGGCCTAGCCCGAACCATGAAAAACAGCCCCAGACCATTATTCCTTCTCCACCAAACTTTACAGTTGGCACTATGCATTGGGGGCAGGTAGCATTCTCCTGGCATCTGCCAAACCCAGATTCAATTTGATGAACCGACTTGTTGGAAAGGTAGGCACCCTACAACGGTGCCATGTTGAAAGTCACTGAGCTCTTCAGTAAGGCCATTCTGTTGCCAATTTTTGTCTATGGATATTGCATGGCTGTGTGCTCAATTTTATACACCTGTCAGAAACAGGTGTGGATGAAATAGCCGAATCCACTAATTTGAAGGAGTGTCCACATACTTTTGTATATATAGTGTATGTATTAGCTGAAATGGATATCTGTTTTCCTGGCTGTGTGACCATAGGTCAAGGTGATATATTGGAGCGCTCACACTCCTAGGCTGACTGTCTGGTAACCTCTCTCCCCCAGAATACTGTCATGGTCTGCTAAGCTCACACACTACAGTTAGGCCCATCAGACCTTGGTACTATAGAACCACTTCAACCAAACATACAGTCCCACCCAGACACTGCTGTACACAGACTCTATCGATATCTCTTTTTAGGTACACTGATTGTATCGTTATATATACTCTCACACACACACACACACACACACACACACACACACACACACACACACACACACACACACACACACACACACACACACACACACACACACACACACACACACACACACACTCACAATGCCAGGCAGTGCTGCACACCTGGAAAGAGGGGTACCACCAACACCACCGTTCACTACCGCGTCCGGTAAGAAGATGTCAGCGACCAGACCGAGAGAAACACTCTTCAAACCTTTCCTCTCCGCAAGAACAGCGTCTGAAGTACTACTCTCTAGCTGTTCTTTTACGTTTACATTTCCAGAGAACTCAGTCACCCACGGTGGAAGCCAGCCAGCAGAAAGAACCCACTTCTCTCCACTTCCTCCTCCTCCAGAACTCAGATTGAGAGATAGCTCCTGTAAATAGACCTTTTCCTGCCCGTTTTGGGGGACTGTGAGTGATAAATAGAAGAGATTTCCTCTACACAGGGTGGAGTGACAATTATGGTTCCTCTATCTGAACTGAAGACTACTGAGGAGTCAAAACGAGGTTGTGCTTTTTTCCATTGCCTTATGTCTGTGCACTGGACTGGAGTTAGATATTCAACTTCCATGCTTACTACAGCCAGGTGGTTAGTCATGCGTTTCATTAACTGTAAGTTTACGTCACGATCATAACATTCGGCAATACAAAACAACACCCTTCTTGTAAGTTTGCAGAGCACTAGTCTAGCGGCCCACTCAAGGTTGCTAGCCTAGTACACAAGAGACTGTTACTTTAGCCAATAAGCTCAACTGTACCTACAAAACTGATAAGAGACTATAAAATACCTTGTTAATCGCAACGGCAAGCTTCCAGTCTTAGGTACAGCATTTATAGGGATAACCCAGGACCTCACCATTACAAACAGGTGTCGTAGTGTTAATATTAAGTATCATTGTGGATATAGTTATAATAAAGTAAACATGAGTCACATTGAAGCATGGACATGACTGCAGACTGAGTACAGACACTGACAGCTGTGGTTTTCCCATCACGTGGTCTAGGGGTTTTCTACATGTCATAGCCACATGGCTCAGTATATAATTAACTCACCGACTTATTCCAGTGATGATTGATACAATTCAAAGACCAATTCCAGATATGAGTCTTTTTCAACCTTCCACTGATGTCTCCCTGCTCTGAAGACTTATTGAGTCTTGAAACAAATTATTTCAGTTCCTACTCCATATTCTTCTTTACAAAATGTTGGCGTCCATTCCTATAGCCTCCCAGCTGGATGTTTTGCCTTTAGGCAAACTACCTTAATGACTTATTAATGTAATAACAACCTGACCTATCACCTGATCCTAAACTGATCCTGAACTGCTGAGGTGGGTTCTCTTAATCTCAGGTTAATCTCGATTTCTATCTACATATTAATGCTTATATGTACTGTCTGTGTATTACTTACTAGCTACTATTATTATGTATTACCTAATATCTGTGGCCTTGCTTTATACAGCGTTGGTCTTTGTACATTACATTTATTTTCAGTAGGTAGATTGGGTAACACCCCATCTTATCTGATGTTGGCTCTAACCCCAGGCATAGGTTAGGTTACAATGGCTAGCTTTTCTTTACTTCTGCCTTAATAGAGAAATATTTTCATGTGTCACTTTATATGGTCAAAATTTTAAAAAAGGGTCTTATGTACAGCATTCCTAAAAAGGCTAGCGTCAAAACATTAGCCTTCATTGCCGGGTTTATTGCTAGTGAATAAAATAAATGTAGTTTCAGTCTGTTTTCTTCCATTTGGTGCTTAATGAACATGGCCCAGGTGTGAAGGGGTGGTATGTACTCACTGTGCTGAGCTGTTCTCTGAGGCACTGGGTGTGTTCTGCATGTTCCTCCTGGGCCCTGGTCTTGTCCCTGTCTGCGTCGGTCAGGGCCTGGGTCAGCCTGTCCACCTGGCCACTCAGATCCCTCACGTCTTTCTCCAGGTCCCCAACCTGGCTCACCCACCCAGACTGGCACCCCTCCAGCTTCACCTGAAGATCGTGCCTGCCCTGCTCCAGCTCCTGTGGGCAACACATAACAGATGGGCACAATGAATGCGTGCCAATGGGGGTCTCTTTGGTCTGTGATTAGGAGACTGATACCACGACTCGATCATTTTAATCCAAGAAATGAATAAATTAGAAAATCTAAGAGTATTTGTGCAGTAGCTGTTACTGTGTTATTACTGTGTACTTATTGAAGATTGGTGAAATACCAAGTATGCATCACCTGTCTGCCATTCTAATACACCCCTGCTATCTTTTTATTGTATCTATAAACTCTATAGAGCGCACAGCATCAAAGTCCAGACATGTTAAATTAGACTGTGACATAACCACAAGCCTGTATTATACTTCATGTAAGGTAATAGAAACTATCATTATTTCATAATAGTACACCAATAAAACGGCTTGGCAACTGGCTTATATCAATATCCATGTTCTTGCACCACCGAGGCCTAGACAGCCCTACATTAAATCTATCCATCCACACAGACAGCAGTAAAACTGTCTCCGAAACATCTGTCTCCTAATGTGGATTCGTCCCTGGCTGCTACAGACACTTATTGGATCTACATGTAGAAGAGCTACAGCCCTCTCTGGGAAGCTTATGCAATTCCATACAGCGTAGCAGTAAGAGAAAGTGTAAATCTGAGAGATTGGGTGATAACCGCAACTACATTACTTCATGATGGCCAGTTCATTTCAATGCTGACCTGGGGAAATATTCCTAAAGACGAGAGTAATGGTCTAACATACTTATATGGCTCTTCTTTTTGTGGCCAATATTCTACACTGAGCAAGCCAGGGATACTTATAGATGGGTATGTGAATCCTCTCCAGATACAGACTGGGCATCTTATGCTTAATGTTTTTGCTACATATTCAGACCTTGTGAGAATGAAAGGGATACGAACTGCAGATGCTGCATGTGCCATCCCTCAGAGCTTAAAGATAAACACCCTCACATAGTGGCGATTTTAGCATGTAAATCTTGGTGGGGCAAACTCCCCCCAAATGTTTTTAGATACATGCCAGCAAAGCCACTACACAACACTAAGCAATGCATTAACTGCACTACGTCGGTGACAAACGGCGCCCACAAACTGTTAGGGCCTACATAAAGCTGTCCCAACAGCAGTCCTAATACCTTACCACTGTTGCACCTGGCTATCAGCAGAGCCTTGTCTGGCAGAGAAACAGTTAATTCAGCCTCATCCACCACCTTTTAAAAAAACATAGCTGATATGGCTGACTTGCTAAAGCAAACGTGGGTTCTACTGACAATTGAGATATACAAAATTGAGACATATATGCTGGCCTTCTAGGCAGAGTTGCAAAGAAAAGCCATATCTCAGACTGGCAAATAAAAAGAAAAGATTAAGATAGGCAAAAGAACACATGTACTGGACAGAGGAACTCTGCTTAGAAGGCCAGCATCCATGAGTCGTCTCTTCACTGTTGATGTTGAGACTGGTGTTTTGCGGGTACTACTTAATGAAGCTGCCAGTTGAGGACTTGTGAGGCATCTGTTTCTCAAACTAGACACTCTAATGTACTTGTCCTCTTGCTCAGTTGTGCACCGGGGCCTCACACTCCTCTTTCTATTCTGGTTAGGGCCAGTTTGCGCTGTTCTGTGAAGGGAGTAGTACACAGCGTTGTACGAGATCTTCAGTTTCTTGGCAATTTCTCGCATAGAATAGCCTTCATTTCTCAGAACAAGAATAGACTGACAAGTTTCAGAAGAAAGTTCTTTGTTTCTGGACATTTTAAGCCTGTAATCAAACCCACAAATGCTGATGCTCCAGATAATCAACTAGTCTAAAAGAGGCCAGTTGTATTGCTTCTTTAATTAGAACAACAGTTTTCAGCTGTGCTAACATAATTGGGTTTTCTAATGATCAATTAGCCTTTTAAAATGATAAACTTGGATTAGCTAACACAACGTGCCATTGGAACACAGGAGTGATGGTTGCTGATAATGGGCCTCTGTATGCCCATGTAGATATTCCATAAGAAAATCTGCCGTTTCCAGCTACAATAGTCATTTACAACATTAACAATGTCTACACTGTATTTCTGATCAATTCGATGTTATTTTAATGGACAAAAAAATGTGCTTTTCTTTCAAAAACAAGGACATTTCTAAGTGACCCCAAACTTTTGAATGGTAGTGTATGTACAGACAAGATTAAATCAAGAAAAGTCTGATAGGTGACAATATTAGCCTATCACTTGTGAATTATATATTGTTGGTTGTGAATGATGCCCAGCATAAGAAACAATGCCTTTATCGAATCACAGTTGCACACCTCATGTAGCCAATCCCATAGGCCTATATGATTCAATAAGGTTTGTATCACAACTAAAGTGACCAAATAACTTCTTAAAATTAAGCACATTAATTCACTTTACAAGGGGTGTAGATCTAACTGGCATACATAAGCAGCGTGTGAGTTTCAAGTTTGGTGAAGATAATTTTCACCATAAAAATGCACCTTTATAATAAAAGCATTAGATGCATAATTGCATTTGTGGTCACTTTTGATAATGGTGTTCTCTGATAATGGAACATTCGCGCTTATAGCCTACTACCATGTGTGCATTGCTGTGCTTATAATGTGAAGAAATGGCCTAATAGTTTATCAACATTTTAAGCTAAACGTTATGATCTGTTGCATCAGCCACATTGAGTAAAAAAGGTTTTTTGATGCTACTGGTTGTACAACTGTCCCAGACTATGTTTGGAATATTTATTTATTGCACAGAATAGGTCGACCTTTGTACTATGGGGGAATAGTAGATTGACATAGGCTAGTGCTTTTGCTGTTCGTTAGGCCTACTCATCTTGTTGGCTGACGAAAAGTAAATGTGGACAGTTCTTCCAATATCTTCAATATGCACCTCGGAATTGGATAAGGACATGCGCCTTTACTTGTAGCCTGTGAGAAAGACCCGATCACGTGACATTTTTTATTCTGTACAGGTTTCCTTCTGTTCACTCTGTCAATTAGGTTAATATTGTGGAGTAACTACAATTTTGTTGATCCTCAGTTTTCTCCTATCAGAGCCATTAAACTCTGTAACTGTTTTAAAGTCACCATTGGCCTTATGGTGAAATCCCTGAGCGGTTTCCTTCCTCTCCAACAACTGAGTTAGGAAGGAGGCCTGTATATTTGTAGTGACTGGGTGTATTGATACACCATCCAAAATGTAATCAACAACTTCACCATGCTCAAAGGGATATTCAATGTCTGCTTTTTTTCCATTACCCATCTACCAATAGGTGCCCTTTGCGAGGCATTGGAAAACCTCCCTGGTCTTCGTGGTAGAATTTGTGTTTGAAATTCACTGCTCGACTGAGGGACATTACAGATAATTGTATGTGTGGGATACAGAGATGAGGTAGTCATTCAAAAATCATTAAACACTATTAATGAAACACTATTATTGCACACATAGTGAGTCCCTGCAATTCATTATGTGACTTGTTAAGCACATTTTTACTCCTGAACTTAAAGTATTTAGGCTTGCCATAACAAAGATATTGAATACTTATTGCCTCATTACAGCTTTTCATTAAATGTGTAAATAATTCCACTTTGATATTATGGGGTATTGTGTATAGGCCAGTGACCCAATTATCAATTTACCCCATTATAAATTCAGGCGCTAATGCAACAAAATGTGGAAAAAGGCAAGGGTGTGAATATTTTCTGAAGGCACTGTATATACTTTCCCTCACATGGTGGGTGCCATTTACTGAATACATCTCTGTGCTGTTCTAATGAGATGTCCATATTAATTGGCAAACCTGTGAGGGAAAGGGAGGGGAGCGGGTTCGTGGAACTCAGGCTTATCACAAAAACACAAAAGAGCTTTTCAGAGAGCAGAGAAAGAGTGCATTGTGTGTAATAAAATTGGTCTTTGTTTTCAGAGGAAGCTCAGACTCAGTACATTCTTATGACATCTCCTTTGAAGAGGGAAGAGCTAGCCTCCTTAGATCATGATCATATGGCGGTAGCCCCCTAAGAATACTAGATCCATTCATCCACCTATGATATCTTAGTGAATATTATCAAAGGTGAACCTGAAGTATGGTATTTTGGGTGAAATTGTGCTGCTTTATAATGTACTATTTATACAGTATATTGTATTATAAAGACTTGCATGATGTAAAGACTTGTTTGTTGTTATTTCCCTTGTTTGATATGTCAACACATAGCAAATAAAATAAAATAGTATTGGTCGTGCACACGTTTTGCAGATGTAATTGCAGGTGCAGCTAAATGCACCGTATATCAATGGCTGTTATCATAGTCAAAACATTGGTTGATACTGTGACTTGCTCTGTCTGGAATGATTATCAACATGCCAGAGTAGAATCCAGTATCCTACATAACTATAATGTTATGATTCTCTCAGTTATTAATTGTCACACATTTGCTGTTGCTTAGTCAGCACAGAAATGTAAAGAAAATGAGAAAAGCCTACCCTAAATAAGTAAAAAATTATAAACTCTTTCGAAAGAATCTTGAACAATGGTTTACAAATTGACTCATTGCGTAGGCCTACTTCTCAAGATCCAAATTGGATGCGCTTGTGAATCATGTTTTCATTTACATGAAGACAAGCAAGCATATGACACATTCACAAACTTCATCATATTGTACAACACAAGAGGTTTCTTTTGACACTTCTCTCTTACCTCAAGTTTGTCTGCATACTGTTCATGAAATTTGTCGCTCTGGTCCTTCAACTGACGATTTTCCAAAAGCAATGCATTTCCCAGCTGGGCCGCCAAAATGACGTCTTTCTCCTTTTGTTTCAAAGCAGCTAAAAGTTCATTGGGGTCTTGATAATCAGATATTTCTAACGCATCATAATCAAAATAAAAATCATCCTCCAATTCCACTTCCATCTTCTTCGGTTTGAAACTCCATTTACCATGTCGATCCATAGCTCCTGAGTTTATGGAAATAGCCTAATAATACTATTTGATATTTATTCCTAATAATACTATTTGATATTTATTGTGGAATATTTGTCAACTCAGTCATTCAGTTTCATTTCAATAACTATTTAGCGGCTGCCTAAGCCCCGGTGTATGCTTTACCACAGCCTATGTGCGACTGAACCTGTGGTTTGACAAGCCGGTCTCTCCAGCATGAAAGTAGGCTGGTCCCCAGGGAATCCATTGCACCTTAAACCTGCGCGTCCAACGCAGCGCTGTGCAACAATTGCTTCAAAATCAATTACTGACCACTCCAATAAAAATGTGCTAGCTTAACATCTTCATCCAAATTCGAAAATGGTTTATTATTGTCCAATAACTGACTAAATCAGATTCATATTCAATTGGCCTAACTGGAAGAGTAGCCTATAGGTTGCATGCAGTCCAAACACTTAAAAGACACCCTATCCCCTCAGCCCTCAAATTAAGTGGACACTTCTGATGACGTTTCATGACGTCTGACGAGTATACACTTGCAGGGACAGGAGCAAAGGAAGTAATGAATTTCGCCTTACCTCTTCCTGCTTGCAACCCAACTTCTTACAAGTGTTGTTAAATCCAGCTATATAAAAAGGGATCTCTATTGCTGACAGAGATATTATCATGTCAGCTTGCAGATGACGCCACCATCTGACCAGATTCGTAGAGCAGTCGATGTGATAAATATTTTTTCCAAAGCATCTGGTCTTTGCCTAAACCTTAATAAGTGTGAATTGTTTGCTCTTAAAGACTGTGTGATACCCTCTATATGCAATATTCCAGTTAAGTAACATACTTTGGGATTACCATATCTAAGGATCAACAGGAAAGATGCTCATTAAATTTCATACCTATTGTTGAAAAAAAACAAAAGAAGTTGAACCATTGGTTGTGAGAGGGATTTATACCTGAAAGGTCGAGTATTGCTTTCTAAAGCTGAAGGTGTCTCCAGACATACTTGTAGAAAAGGCCCATGGAGTTGGTGGAATAATCCTAATAATTCATGGCCACTTACTCAGCTGGGCCAGGGGCGCTTTAATTAGGTCAGGTGGCAATGACCGACAGATCTCATCCACATAAAAGGAGGAAAACGGCATCGCCTGATCTCGCTGCTTTCTCTTCCTTAACTCCGTCTGCTTGAGAAGTTCTGTGCGTCCATGAATCCACGTAAATCCACCGACTGTTACCTTTCATCTGAACTATCTGTTGCGATCGGGAGAGTGGGCCATCAGTTATTGTTTATAGTTATTATCGCGGAGCGCGGCTTGGAGCGCACGCTTCAAACATATGGTGTAATGTGAATTGTCAATGATCGCGGCCATACGGATCCTCATAGGCCAATTATGCAATCGATATGGTTAATATGTAATTAAATTAATTATATGTACACATGAAGACAATTGAAAGGGTGAAATGAGAAACGTCATTGTTTGCTAACTGATCGACTTTGATATCAAACTAAAGGAGATTATAGATCGAATGACCATTCAGTGTTTGTATTTATTTCATGATTTATGATAAATAGTTAAGAGCCTAAATGACTCACGGGTGATTACTATTGACTTCTTCATGAACTGGATTGTTGAATTCCCTAATTATGTTAATAATGAATGATTGTTATGATTTGATCTTTGTGATTATGAATTTGATTGGATACATGTTATTTTGTTTCCTTTGTTATGCAGCACAGACTACTCAGTAAATATACCACTTTATGGTTAAAGGAATTCCTGCCTCAGTCTCATCCATTCTTCTGTCACCTGACACGTGACCACCTGTTCACCTTCACTGTCAGTCATCCTACCTGTCCAGCTACCCACACAGATTCCACTAATCTTTCAATACTTATGCAGCCCAGTCCCTACATCTTAGCAACAAAATAGGTAAAGTGGTTGACCAGATGCTTTTCAACTTCATCTGGAAAAATCGTACACATATTAGGAAGTCTGTCGTTATGAACACATATGAATATGGTGGTCTCAATTTTTGAATAGTACTTTTAAGATAAATTGGGCTGAACATTTCTTGATTCCAACTTCAATTTGGACATTCATCCCTTATTATATCTTCTCCTGTTTTGGTGGCTTTAATTTTATCTTACTTTGTAACTGTAAAATTGATAAGATTCCTACAGAATAATCTGCTTTTCATAGACAAGTATTCTTAGCATGGTCATTAATATATAACGGGTGGGCAAACTTTTTGGCTTGAGGGCCACATCAGGATTTTCAAATTCAACGGAGGGATGCATTTTTTGGGGGACAAATTGTTTGTTAAAATCTATTTGCGGGGGCCTCGTGTGGCGCATCAGTCTAAGGCACTGCATCACAGTGCTTGAGGCGTCACTACAGACCCAGGTACGATCCCAGTCTGTGTCACAGCTGGCCCGTGACTGGGAGACCCATGAGGCGGTGAACAATTGGCCCAGTGTTGTCCAGGTTAGGAGTAATGGCGCCAGAGCAGAAGGCAGACGTTTTACGTGCCCCCAAACGATTGTGCTTTTTTTGTAACTTATTTTTTTACTATTTTTGTACATATTGTTGCCGCTACCGTCTCTTATGACCGAAAATAACTTCTAGATATCAGGACAGTGATTACTCACCACGGACTAGCAGAATCCTTTTTCTTCTTTCACAACTCTGACGAGCCCGAGGCGGAGGATATACGGCTCCCTCCGGAACAGACCCCGACCCCAGTGATCTGCGTGGAGAAAGAGAGGCCGGAGGGCGGGCTGCCTTCTGAGGAGTAGGCAGCGATTGAATAAACCTCCACTCCCCGCAATTCTGCTCGCAAACATGCAATATTTGGACAATAAAATGGCAGAGTTATTGGGAAGATTAAACTACCAACGAGACATAAACTGTAACATCTTATGCTTCACAGAGTCGTGGCTGAACGACGACAATATCAACATACAGCTGGCGGTCTATGTATTTTTGTAAACAACAGCTGGTGCACGATATCTAAGGAAGTCTCAAGCCATTGCTCGCCTGAGGTAGAGTTTCTCATGATAAGCTGCAGACCACATTACATACCAAGAGTTCTCATCTATATTCTTTGTAGCTGTTTACATACCACCACAGTCAGAGGCTGGCACCAAGATAGCATTGAATGAGCTGTATTCTGCCATAAGCAAACAAGAAAACGACCACACAGAGGCAGCTGGGAACTTTAATGCAGGGAAACTTTAATCTGTTTTACCTAATTTCTATCAACATGTTAAATGTGCAAACAGAGGGAAAAGGACCACCTATACTCCACACACAGAGATGCATACAAAGCTCTCCCTTGCCCTCCATTTGGCAAATCTGACCATAATTATATCCTCCTGATTCCTGCTTACAAGCAAAAATTAAAGCAGGAAGCACCAGTAACTACATCAATAAAAAAGTGGTCAGATGAAGCAGATGCTAAGCTACAGGACTGTTTTGCTAGCACAGACTGGAATATGTTCCGAGATTCCTCCAATGGCATTGAGGAATGTGTACAATGTCGTCTGTCATTGGCTTCATCAATAAGTGCATCAATGACGTCGTCCCCGCAGTGACCGTACGTACATACCCCAACCAGAAACCATGGATTACAGGCAGCATCCGCACTGAGCTAAAGGCTAGAGCTGCCGCTTTCAAGGAGAAGGACTCTAACCCGGAAGCTTATAAGAAATCCCGCCCTCCGACGAACCATCAAACAGGCAAAGCATCAATACAGGACTAAGATCGAGTCTTACTACAACGGCTCTGACACTTCGGATGTGGCAAGGCCTGCAAACCATTACAGACTACAAAGGAAAGCACAGCCGAGAGCTGCCCAGTGACACGAGCCTACCGGACGAGCTAAACTACTTCTATGCTCGCTTCGAGGCAAATAACACTGAAACATGCATGAGAGCACCAGCTGTACCGGAAGACAGTGTGACCACGCTCTCCGCAGCCGATGTGAGTATGACCTTTAGACAAGTCAACATTCACAAGGCCGCAGGGCCAGACAGATTACCAGGACGTGTACTGTGAGCATGCGCTGACCAACTAGCAAGTGTCTTCACTGACATTTTCAACCTCCCTGTCGGCGTCTGTAATACCAAGATGTTTCAAGCAGACCACCATAGTGCCTGTGACCAAGAACACTAAGGTAACCTGCCTAAATGACTACCGACTCATAGCACTCACGTCTGTAGCCATGAAGTGCTTTGAAAGGCTGGTCATGGCTCACATCAACACCATCAACCCAGAAACCCTAGACCCACTCCAATTTGCATATTGCCCCAACAGATCCACAGATGATGCAGTCTCTATTGCACTCCACACTGCCCTTACCCACCTGGACAGAAGAAACACCTATGTGAGAATGCTATTCATTGACTACAGCTCAGCGTCCAACTCCATAGGGCCCTCAAAGCTCATCAATAAGCTGACCCTGGGACTTAACACCTCCCTCTACAACTGGATCCTGGACTTCCTGACGGACCGCCCCCCGGTGGTAAGGGTAGGTAACAACACATCCGCCACGCTGATCCTCAACACAGGGGCCCCTCAGGGGTTTTTGCTCAGCCCCCTCCTGTACTCCCTGTTCACTCATGACTGCACGGCCAGGCACGACTCCAACACCATCATTAAATTTGCCAATGACACAACAGTGGTAGGCCTGATCACCGACTGTGGACTACAGGAAAAAGAGGACCGAGCACGCCCCCATTCTCCTCGACGGGGCTGCAGTGGAGCAGGTTGAGAGCTTCAAGTTCCTTGGTGTCCACATCACCAACAAACGAACATGGTCCAAGCACACCATGACAGTCGTGAAGCGGGCACAACAAAACCTATTCCCCCTCAGGAGACTGAAAAGTTTTGGCATGGGTCCTCAGATCCTCAAAGGGTTCTACAGCTGCACCATCGAGAGCATCCTGACTGGTTGCATCACTGTTTGGTATGGCAACTGCTCGGCCTCCGACCGCAAGGCACTACAGAGGGTAGTACGAACGGCCCAGTACATCACTGGAGCCAAGCTTCCTGCCATCCAGGACCTCTATACCAGGCTGTGTCAGAGGAAGGACCTGAAAATTGTCAGACTCCAGCCACCCTAGTCTCTGCTACCACATGGCAAGCGGTACAGGAGCGCCAAGTCTAGGTCCAAGAGGCTTCTAAACAGCTTCTATCCCCAAGCCATAAGACTCCTGAACATCTAGCCAAATGTCTACCCAGACTATTCACATTGCCCCCCCCCCCCCCCCCCCCCCCACACCACTGCCACTCTCTGTTGTCATCTTTGCACAGTCACTTTAACTCTACCTACATGTACATACTACCTCAAATAACCGGTGCCCCCGCACATTGACTCTGTACCGGCACCCCCTGTATATATTGTTATTTTTTACTGCTCCTCTTTAATTACTTGTTACTTTTATCTCTTATTCTTATCCATATTTTTTTTTTAACTGCACTGTCGGTTGGGGGCTCGTAGGTAAGCATTTCACTGTAAGGTATAATAATAAAATACATACCATACGTAACATATACTAATTTCAGTCCATCTGATTTTCATTTACTATGTTACATCAGGTTGCTCCACCACCAACTCCTCCACCACCATTAGGGTTCAACGTTTTATTTAATTGACTTAAAAACAAATCTTGGCCTACGTAGGGTAGAATGAATTAATTCCACTTTTAAACAAAAGCCCTTCAGAGGTATACAGATTTTAATATGCAAACTACTACTACTTCCATTTCAAGTTAATGACATTGAAAATACAAATGCACTGTTACCCCCCCCCCCCAAAAAAAATCTTGAATGCGTTTCACACTTACAGAAACTGAATTTCAAAGTCCAAGGGGAACATCTAGTGGAAAAAGATAAAAACATTTCCATTACTTCAGTGTAGATTTTTTTTAGCGCTCGAAAACTTGATATGCTAAAACCACAAAACCCCCGTGTGGCTCAGTTGGTAGAGCATGGCGCTTGCAACGCCAGGGTTGTGGGTTCGATTCCCACGGGGGGCCAGTACAAAAAAATAATAATAATAAATAAATAAATAAAAAAAATAAAAAAAAAGGTATGAATGTATGTACTTGTAAGTCGCTCTGGATAAGAGCGTCTGCTAAATGACTTAAATGTAAAATGTTAAACATATACAAAAGTATGTGGACACCCCTTCAATTTAGTGGATTTGGCCATTTCAGCCACACCCATTGATGACATGTGTATAAAATTGAGCACACAGCCATGCAACCTCCATAGACAAACATTGATAGTAGAATGGCCTTACTGAAGAGCTCAGTGACGTTCAATGTGGCAACGTCATAGGATGCCACCTTTCCAGTCAGTTTGTCAAATTCCTGCCCTGCTAGAGCTGCCCTGGTCAACTAAGTTCTGTTATTGTGAAGTGGAAACGTCTAGGAACAACAACGGGTCAGCCGCGAAGTGTTAGGCCACACAAGCTCACAGAACGAGACAGTTGAGTACTGAAGCGCGTAAAAATCGTCTGTCCTCGGTTGCAACACTCACTACCGAGTTCCAAACCGCCTCTGGAAGCAACATCAACACAAGAACTGTTCATCAAGACCTTCATGAAATGGGTTTCCATGGCCAAGCAGCTGCACACAAGCCCAAGATCACCATGCACAATGCCAAAGGTCTACTGGAGTGGTGTAAAGTTAGCCGCCATTGGACTCTGGAGCAGTGGAAATGCATTCTCTGGAGTGATGAATCATGCTTCACCATCTGGCAGTCCAAAGGATGAATCTGGGTTTGACAGATGTCAGAAGAACGCTACATGCCCGAATGCAGTGCCAACTGTAACGTTTGGTGGACGAGGAATAATGGTCTGGGGCTGTTTTTCATGGTTCGGGCTCCTTAGTTCCAGTGAAGGGAAATCTTAACACTACAGCATACAATTTACATTCTAGACAATTCTGTGCTTCCAACTTTGTGGCAACAGTGTGCACAAAGCGAGGTCCATACAGAAATGGTTTGTGGAGATCAGTGCCGACCTCACTAATGCTCTTGTGGCTGAATGGAAGCAAGTTCCTGCAGCAATGTTCCAACATCTAATGAAAAAACGTCCTATAAGAGCAGAGGCTGTTATTATAGCAGCAAATGGGGGACCAACTCCATAATGCCCATGATTTTGGAATTTGATGTTCGACGAGCATACTTTTGATCATGTAGTGTATATCAGAGGATACTCATGTACTAGCTTTACATACCGTAACGTTTTTGGCATGGAGTCATGATTATAAAACGTTACATATGACAACAGATTTCAAAAGATTCAAAGCGAGTCGTCATCTCACCGGAAGTTACACGCACAAAATATGTGACACGGTAGTTAGTTCTGGAACACCAGTCTTTTTTTATTCCTACGAAGGTCGATTAGACAGACACATTAGCAACTGTACTGAGTCGCTTTCTTCAAACACGAAGGCATTTTCTTGTTATATTTCACTAGCTAGCTTTATCAATTGAAAATGCCAAGAGGAAGCAGAAGCCGGACGTCAAGAATGGCCACTCCAGCCAGGTAACGTTATGCAAATTGAAAAATAATGATATTAATAACGCATTGCCAGCTAGCTAACGTTAATACAGTAACTAGTTAACTTAGCATCAAGCAGCTGCCTGACATTACTTACTCGCTAGGCTTGCATCCCTTCCCTGTGTTGCCCAGTCTATATTTTAATACTTGATAGACACCGTTTATTTCAACCGAGGTAAAGACAGTTTCAAGTTGGAGATTCGACGGATATTCGCGCTTTCAAACCTCAATAGCTTTCAAACCACTTGAGCCACAGACTCCAAATAAGTGTCACGATGTTGGAAAAATTGCCCACAACATTGCACAGGTTATTTTCACGATTTGGACATTAATTCGCTTTCCAAAGTTAATAAACATGTGGAAATGTGAGCATAATTTTGTTGAATTAGTTAGGGAGCGTAAACAAAGTACGAACTTTTTTTTACATTCAAATTTCAATAGCTCCTTGGTCATGTGATCTACTGACTTCAAACAAGGTTCAGAATGTCCACTCAGTGGGTCTACACATTGCACACCCTTTAGTTTGTCTATTTTCATCTCATATGGTTTTACATTAATTTGTCAATTCAGAATTTCAATAGCTCCTTGGTCATGTGACCTAGTGACTTCAAACAAGGTTCAGAATGTCCACTTCATATTGCACACTCTGTCTACTTTCATCTCATGCTATTAGACTTAAATCTGTAAGCTTTGCAGGCCTTCATTTGACATGGGTGTTAACATTTTTCTTTTTAAGTCAACAAATGTTCCGTCCTCGCAATAACCATCTTTCACATGGACACTGAAAAGATCTGCAAATGGCTGTATGTGGTATGGATCGAGGACAGGAGAGGTGCTTAAAGGAAGGCGCACAGGTAGGCCTCATGAAAAACAATGTTTCATATGCTCTTTTTAATCACAGTAATAGGCAGTGATTTGTCAGTCACAGTGAGCTTGATAATGTGAAAGAATTATTTCCATAGCATCACTTTCATATACTGTACATTAAGACAAATCCTTCTACGTTGAGTATTAGAACGCAGTTTACATAACCTGATAATGACTTGATATTTGAGTGCATTCACAACAAGCCACCTGCAGACAACTTACAAAATGCAATATTGCATTTGAGGGTTAGTTTTTCTGATGAAAATAGTTATTTGATGCATGGCCTACTATTTCTAACTGGGGAAAATAAATTCCTACGTCTTTTGTGAGTAAAATCCTTTTTCCAAAATTGATTTAGGTACATTTTTGTGAAGAGGTATGAGGGTTGTGATATGGGTCATTTAATAGTAAAATCATTTAAGGGGTCAATACATTTCTATATTGCTTCCCCAGTATCTGCATGAACCATCAGGCCAAGTGTTTTTGGTTGACCCTGCTTTACAGAAAGAGAAGGAGGAATCGGAACAAGCTGCATTCAAATTCAGGTCTTAGTTATTCCATTGTACTGGATCTAATACATATTAGCATTTTACATACATTCATAAGTGTAATAGTTTATGACATACTGTGAAACTCTCTTGGATGCTGGCTCTGTCACTTTCAGACATGCGCAGAGCAGACTTGAACCACAGGGGATCTCTGTAAAGAGAGAGTAATCCAAAAAGGCACAGACACACCCCTTGACTTTCAATTGGCACCGTTGACCTGTATGTATTCTCTCCTGATTGCCAGACTTTGCACCACAGAGCCAGTCTGACTAAAGTGCCAGAGGTATGAGGAGAGACATCCTCCTTTGTATTTATGGGAACAAATATTTCCTAACACTTTGGATCCTATTCTTGGACAGTTAGAAGACAAAATGCATCAATACAAACCATTTTTTATTACTAATTACAGTCCATGAGTAACCTCAACCTTGTGGGTCTATGGGTGTTTGGGCCAATAAAGTGCCAACTCAATTCTACCACTGACTAATCTCTCATGCCCCTATGAACGGGGACACAGGGCAATAGTTTTCAGCCCTTTTTTACTGGAGTACACTAACCCCTAATTGGGTCTCTTTTCTTGACACATAGTAGCAGTTTACCAGATAAGAAGTCAAGAAGATCAAAAAGTAGATTGTTGTAAGCGTGTATTACATCCTGTGCTGGCCCCATTGTCATATCCATTCTGGATTCTGAGTGGTAAAATCATAGCTGAAAATGCCTCTGTATGTGTATACATTTTCTACCAAGATAGAACTGCCGAAGGGGAAGGAGTTGCAATCTACTGCAGAGAGAGCCTACAGAGTTCTGTCATGCTATCCAGTTCTGTGCCCAAACAGTTCGAGCTCCTACTTTAAAAAATCCACCTTTCCAGAAATAAGTCTCTCACTGTTGACGCTTGTTACAGACCCCCCTCAGCCTCCAGCTGCGCCCTGGACACCATATGTGAATTAATTGCCCCCCATTTATCTTCAGAGTTTGTAATGTTAGGTGACCTAAACTGGGATATGCTTAACACCCCGGCCGTCCTACAATCTAAACTAGATGCCCTCAATCGCACCCAAATTATCATGGAAGCTACCAGGTACAACCCCAAATCCGTAAACATGGTCACCCTCATAGATATCATCCTGACCAACCTGTCCTCTAAATACACCTCTGCTGTCTTCAACCAGGATCTCAGCGATCACTGCCTCATTGCCTGCGTCCGTAATGGGTCCGGCATCGACAAAAGACAATACTGTGCAGCCGTATTCATCGACCTGGCCAAGGCTTTCGACTCGGTCGATCTCCACATTCTTATCAGCAGACTCAACAGCCTTGGTTTCTCAAATGACTGCCTTGCCTGGTTCACCAACTACTTCTCAGACAGAGTTCAGTGTGTCAAATGGGAGGGCCTGTTGTCCGGACCTCTGCCAGTCTCTGTGGGGGTGCCACAGGGTTCAAATCTCGGGCCGACTCTTTTCTCTGTATACATCAATGATGTTGCTCTTGTGGCTGGTGATTCTCTGATCCACCTCTACGCAGACAACATCGTTCTGTATACTTCTGGCCATTCTTTGGACACTGTGTTAACTAACCTCCAGACGAGCTTCAATGCCATACAACTCTCCTTCCGTGGCCTCCAACTGCTCTTAAATGAAAGTAAAACTGAATGCATGCTCTTCAACCGATCGCTGCCCGCATCTGCCCACCCACCTAACATCACTACTCTGGACGGTTCTGACTTAGAATATGTGGACAACTACAAATACCTAGGTGTCTGGCTAGACTGTAAACTCTCCTTCCAGACTCATATTAAGCATCTCCAATCCAAAATTAAATCTAGAATCGGCTTCCTATTTCGCAACAAAGCATCCTTCACTCATGCTGCCAAACATACCCTAGTAAAACTGACTATCCTACTGATCCTTGACTTTGGCGATGTCATTTACAAAATAACCTCCAACACTCTACTCAGCAAATTGGATGCAGTCTATCACAGTGCCATCCGTTTTGTCACCAAGCCCATATACTACCCACCACTGCGACCTGTATGCTCTCGTTGGCTGGCCCTCGCTTCATATTCGTCGCCAAACCCACTGGCTCCAGGTCATCTATAAGTCCTTGCTAGGTAAAGCCCCACCTTATCTCAGCTCACTGGTCACCATAGCAGCACGCGCTCCAGCAGGTATATTTCACTGGTCACCCCCAAAGCCAATTCCTCCTTTGGCTGCCTTTCCTTCCAGTTCTCTGCTGCCAATGACTGGAACGAATTGCAAAAATCACTGAAGCTGGAGACTCATATCTCCCTCGATCTTTAAGCATCAGCTATCAGAGCAGCTTACAGATCATTGCACCTGTACGTAGCCCATCTGTAAATGGCCCATCCAACTACCTCATCCCCATATTGTTATTTATTTTATTTATATTTTTCATTTTTTTTGCACCACAGTATCTCTACTTGCACATTTATCTTCTGCACATCTCACTCCAGTGTTTATTTTAAATTGTAATTATTTCACCACTACGGCCTATTTACTGCCTTACCTCCCTAATCTTACTTAATTTACACACACTGTATATAGACTTTTGTATTGTGTTATTGACTGTACGTTTGTTTATTCCATGTGTAACTCTGTGTTGTTGTTTGTCACACTGCTTTGCTTTATCTTGGCCAGGTCGCAGTTGTAAATGAGAACTTGTTCTCAACTGGCTTACCTGGTTGAATAAAGGTGAAATAAAAAATACTGTATGTGGGAATGTCTTATGTTTGTCCTACATGTAGTGTTGGTACATGGAATATTCCTCAACTGCATATATCATAAATTGCTATTGCAAATAGAAGTATTATGTTCAACAACTGACATTTTTAGATATTATTTTGACAAACACATTTTGGTGCTTACAATTCATTCTCTATTGTCATAGATTTGGTGGGCACTGTCATCTGTGATCTTTGTGATATGACTTTCTTTAAGCACGTACTGATGAAACTCACTTAATATTTTTTTCTTAAAGTCTACAAATGCTCTACATTTCTTCACTCTGTGATAGGGTTGGATCCTATATGCTACTTTTATTATTGTCCTGTAAATGGTTCAGTGCCTATAATTTAGGCTGTGTGTAGAATGGGGCATAAAGGAAATTACCTCTACTAATAAATTACGACTAGATTATAGTGATAAGGAAAACAGCATACAAATTTGGCTTGTGTAGTCATTTGCCTATAACTAATCATAATTCCATTATTTTTACATAAAGAGAATACTTCAAAATGAGAAGATCCTGCCATGGAAAAGACAACTGGTTGGACATAAAGTGTAAAGGAGGGGAAATAACTCACACCATGCAGCAGGACACCTTCAGCTGTGGGGTCTTTATATTGCAGGCTTGATAGTTATATTTTCAATAATGAATGGTTAGCTGTTATGTGACAATTAGGTCAAAAACTATTTTATTTTTTGATGTAGATGGCCAAGGAAGTTGCACAGAACTTCCCCAACATCCCCTCCCAAATTGATATGGAAATTTCAAAAACACATGGAGCAACTGCAAAAAGAAATGGCTGAGGACATACTAAAAATGTCTGGTATGTAATGACATTTAATTCAAAGTAAATGTAAATTATTTATTTTTATGTAGTTGTGTGGGACAGCCATATGTTCAGTTCATGCCTATGATTTCAGAGTTCAACAAAGCCAACAACTGCTTCATGTGTGCCACTGATAAAAGAACCTGGATGTGGCCCAAAGACTGACTGGGTTAGTAACTTTATTTAACATGTTTATAATCTTTTGACAACAGTGACGGCATGTAAGACAATTTATGATATAACACAATGGATGGCTAATTTGTCATTCATCATACTGCATTGATATTTGATATTATTTATAACATGTTATGCTTTGTTTTGATTGAATGTTTTGCATGCCAACTGAGGTTCCATGTGCTGTGCCTAGGAATGAAGACGAGTTCAACTGAGTAAAGAACACAAACTGGAAGTGCAGTCTGTTGTTGAAAATGTATGCTATAACCTATCCACACTGAAGAGGCTCTGAAATGTACATCAACCAGGGATAAAGAGAAAGTTAACACTGTGAAATGTTTCATACTTAATTGAAGTTAAGTGTCTGTTGACATGTTGGAAAAGATTAAAGGTCTACAATTTCTTTTTAATTTGTCAATATTACATTTTTATTCATTGATTTACTGGCCACCATTACTGTGGTTACATGTTCAGTATATGTATTGACCAGCAAACCCACTGCAGCCTACCTCACCAGCTCACTCCATCCCTGCTTTGGACAATTAATAGCATGACTCTCGTACTTTGCCCTTTTCCTTTATAGTTGATATTAACGACGAAAGTAGATATTATCTGTCTCTCTCCTATTGTGTGCCACTGTTAAATACTGTGGAAAAATAAAATAAAAAACAGAAAATAAATAAAAACTACCAATTATTGGAGATAAATATTAAAGAAAATGGTAAACACAACACTGGACTGAACCCCCTAATTGTCAAACTAATATTAATGAGCAACAATATAGAAGATACATGACTAGAGGTTATGCAATATGGGTGTATATCCACTGTATGCTTCTTAGGTGTGTAATTGACATGACCAAGGAGCTATTGCAAATTTGAAACTGAAAAATGTACATTACACCATGTGATTTTACAGTACACAAACAAGAGTGCAATATAGAAGGGTAGTCAGTGGACACTAGGTCACATGACCAAGGAGCTATTGAAATTGTACATTTAGAAAAATTATTGTAAAACCATGAGATGAAAATGGACAAACTAAAGGGTGTGCAATGTGTGTCTATGCCATCGGGTTAGCTACAACCAGTTTTGAAAGTGTTTGGAGTAATGGTTAAAGAGCTATTGAAATGTGAACATTTTCATTTCTCACTATGTTGACGGTCGCTACCTGCTGTTAGTGGACGTAAGGAAAACTACAGGCGAATATCCAACCTGAAACTGTCTACCTCGGTTCTATTTCAAAGTTATTATAGTTAGCTAGATAACAAATAACGTTATGTAGCTAGCTAGGTTGCTAGACACCTGCTAATGACGTTAAGTGAAAGGTGAAACTAATAATCAATTAAAGAACTAAATGTACTGAATCTGGTAGGTTAATCTTTACACTACCCTAATTATATGTTACTGAATTGACCAAGAGTAATTTACTGAAATGGATGCTGCTAATGGACCTAATTCAAGTTCTTCAGTGAGCATGATTGATTTGACACTTGATTGCTCATCTCTCTCTTTCTCTCAAACCAGGATATCCCCACCGCCTCCTCCCATGGCCAGGGCTGCACCCCCACCATCCTACGCTCCAGCGCCTGCCCGTGCCCCTCCGTCCGCCATGGCTGCCCCAGCCGCTGCTGCTCCCCGGCAGCCAGGCATGTTTGCGCAGATGGCCACCACAGCCGCTGGGGTAGCCGTTGGCTCAGCCGCAGGGCACATGATCGGCCACGCAATGACTGGAGGGATGGGTGGAGGCGGGGGAAGCCAGGAGGCTGCCAAGCCTGATGTCACCTACCAGGTAGGTGATCACTGCTTAATCACAGTGAGTGACTGGGCCACGATAATATAATCAATATCGTGGCTTTGTGTCATGTAGCCTAGTTAGTAATGGTAGTGATGAGAGTGTGAGAGAGAGGATAAACCATGGAGGATTATACCCTGTGCCAGTCCTTAAAGAATGGGCATCTAAACAGTTGAGAATAAAATCAACACTAACCTCAAATGCTTTATTATGTTTCTCAGGAGCAGCCCCAGCAGTACCAGCAGCAGTACCAACAGCCACCCATGTACCAGCCAGCACAGTATCAGCAGCAGCCCCAGTCCATGTTCAAGCAGGAGCCTGCTCCACAGCAGGGAACCTGCTCCTACGAGTTCAAGCAGTTTATTGAGTGTGCTCAGACCCAGAGTGACCCGAAACTCTGTGAAGGCTTCAGCGAGGTGCTCAAGCAGTGCAAGTTATCCAATGGTGAGTTTAAGTGTGTGTATGTGTGTTAATACAATCTTACCTGTTAATGGAAATATTTGTGTAAAAGAGGGTGCTTTGTGTCCCTGAAAATGTTAAATAGTGAATTTGTATCATTACCTATATGCATTCATTAGATGTTATCAGTTGACTTGTTGCCTATCCCTTGCCTTCCCTGGTGTCACCTTTTGGAATAGGATTAAGATGAGGTTTTATGGCAGCTTGTGTTCTTCAGTCTGGTTCCTGGATGGTGTTCTGTAGGTGTCTGGCATTCATTCAATTAAGTCTGACTCTTGAGTCAACTGAGCAGATTTGTTGAAAGCCCTACAAAATGTGTAGCTAGGCCCACTTTAAAGTGGAACTGACCGTTTTAGCAACATGTGATCTTATTAAAAATTGTTCATATACATTTGATTTTTTTGACAAGCGAGCACTTAGGTCATTTTCACACATTCATAGAATGTTAGGGAATGACAGAGTAAGGCATTTGTGTGAAAGTGGCTGTACGTTTTGCCAATTATTAGACATTGCACTAAATAAAACCTAATTAAAAAAATATATTGCCCAGGACTGGACTCTACACAGACTGGTGTGTCATAGCCAATCAGAGCTACAATAGGCCTATATACAAATAAGCCATTTGCCACACTGGACTGTGTTTACAGGCAGTAGCAACAGTGTGACTTTAGATCATTAGAAAGCATTCGCCAAAAGCTACTAAATACACCTGAATGGATTTCTGCAAATATGTAAATACCACAGGAGTCCTCTTACTTTTGGGAACTTTACAGCCCTATTGATCTAACAACCATGAAAAGGTAGGCTCGCTCTCCCTCAGTTGCCTATGCACATCAACAACAACAAGATCAACAACTGTTAGTCAGAGCGAGATGAGGGAACAGTAGATAAACCCTCTCAAACTTTATCAGCTTGTAGTTAGCTGTCAAAAATTGCAATGATAAACGATGGGGAATAGTAGCCTCCTCGCCCTTCTGCAGCTTGCCTGCCAATGCATGATTGTCCCAACCCACGTTTTGACAACGAATGGGAACTTGCCCATTTGATCGATGCCAAATACATTTGATTGACAACTAAGATATGGTAACTGTAGATTACAGTCGTTCCAAGTTTAGCATAGCTAGCAAGTGATTCACGTCATGCTAGCTAACCAAATGAGACCTGCATTTCTAGCTGTAGCCACAGAAAAATGAAATGTGGGGTAGAAAGTTGTCCACTTGTCCAATGACATCCTCCTAGCAGCTAGCCAGATAACGTTAGGCTCCGTGTTTTTAGATTGGTAAATAAATAGCTGCATAAATAGATAAGCTAGCCAATTAGCCACGTTATGACTGATTTGTGAACATTGCACTTGCTAGTTTCATTCTATTAACATTCCTAGCCTTAGTTACATTTGTCAGTTTTTGTCCAAAATATTGAGTTTTAAAACTGAAACCGTGCATCCCTAATGGCTGGAGGAAGCAAACAATGTACCCTGATAGCAGTATTTGTTGGACTAACAAGAAATGTATTGGTGAATTATATTAACCATGAATTGAACTGCATCCATCTATTCTGCCAACAATGCTTTCTCTATGTCATGGAATTGAGTTAAATATAACCTATTTTTCAAACTTAAACTGGAAATGTTATATTTTACTGCTATGATTGTTTGTTTCATATCTGCAAAGTAATTAAAACGGCTGCCAGTTCCACTTTAATGTATATCCTCATATGTTCATAATAGTTACGGGGTCGCACTCAATATTCTTGGTCCCCAAGATATTTAACTACAAATGTATGCAATACACGGAGTGGCCATAGGATGATGTAGCACTATGGGACATTAAATCATGAAATATGTAGGAGCTCATGCCAGGTGCTCACACTTTTGATTTCACTGTAAGGACTGCCTCCCATTTCCAGTGAGGGCGTCGCTGGTTAAAAAATGTTTCCCTAATGTTGTGCTGGTCTAGTGGTAGTGCTGCTACCACACATGCCCCCTGGAGTCCCTCTCATCTGTCTCTCCATCTCAATGACTTCACTAAATCGATCAAGTAAAAACTACAAAATATGTAAAATGTTCCCTAATGTAATGTTTTTTTATTTCCCTCCACAGGGATGTCCTGAGAGGGAGACGAACAACCCCATCAACGCTGAACACACATACACACAATACTACTAAACAAGTCATTTGTTTTGACAGTTGATCAAATAACTTAATCATATGAACAATAAAAGCATTTCTCAGGTTGATGCTGTGAAGCTTGTAATAAGTTATGTATATGTTTAAATTTGTTTGGTTTGTTGCAAGTTTTAATTTTTCCCTTTGTCCACCCATTTCCATCATATCTGGATTAGGGTTGTACAGTCACAATTTGCTTGTAACAAGCATAGGATCTAATAAAGCTGATGTGAATCACATTAAATAATCTTGGTATCTCTTGTTCTCTCATCCCTGATGGCTCTTTTGCACACAGTGATAATGTGATGAAGTATTACATACATTGGATCATCCTTGTGGAACACTAGACTAGAGCAAGAAAAACATGCAGTTATTTGTATGCTATTTTATTTTATTGAAGTACTACTACAGTACATTTATGTGCCACCTGTTGTGCCCATTCAATTATCTGAGACGGTGTTGCATGCAAACTATTAGCGGGGATGTCCTGATTAGAATGTAAACCGAGGTGTTATTTCATGAATAGGAAGAAGATATGTGTACATGCGTAAAGGCCTGTGCTCTTCAACTAGCACGGATTTATTTTTGGCATCTGACATTAGCATTCGCCCTTTTCCTAATCTAGCACAGTCCACCATGAAGATTTACCAACTGTGTTGATATCGTTAGTGAGCCAGTTGCTCGTTTGTTCCTTATTTTTATGAAGTGTTTGAATTATGATGGATTTAACTGCATTGTAAGGACTAAACACGCATTGCTTGATACGGTGAGTGTTGATCGTGGGAATTTCGTGTTTGTTCAACTTGACAAGACCGCGATTTAAAAGGTCAAATAGTGATGAGTGAAATGCACGACAGCAGTTGATGGCTGATTTATAAGATTTGTTTCCAAAATGGCTTGCGATTCAATCGGTTAATTTGTAACAATGCTGGAAATTGTGTAATAGTGTAACAGGCTTATGATGCTCGACCCACTCAGAACAGAACAATACTGTATCTTGTGTATTCCACAAAATTCAATGCTCGCATGCATTATGATGGTAGATTAATTATATATGGGCATGGTTACATTAGTCCATAAAATATTTCTGGAATACTTTTAACAAAAATGTAATCATTATATAATGTTGCGTTTATTCACGTGCCAGTCGTAACTAGGAAACTCAAATGTCCGACTTTATACACGCGGCACGTGTATAACTACAACCAGTTAGTAAGTCGCACATTTCCGAGTTTCCTAGTTCCGATTAGTACCTGAACGCAGCATAATGCGTAGGCTAAATCAATATTATTAAAAAATATATATATTTTCATGGGTTTATGAATAACCTAGTGTAATGAGAAATAGCCTAGCTATATCTATTATATTCTGTCACACGTTATTTCCCTCTGATCATGGCCACCGGGGCTGGGGGCGGAGCTTCTAAATGTCATTATATAGCTCGTATTTAAACCAGTTCAACATGGCATCTGCAGCTCTATCCCGGGTTTACCTGTTCTGTTTACACATACATACAGTTGAAGTCGGACGTTTACATACACCTTAGCCAAATGCATTTAAACTCAGTTTCTCACAATTCCTGACATTTAATCCCAGTAAAATTAACCTGTTTTAGGTCAGTTAGGATCACCACTTTAATTTAAGAATGTGAAATGTCAGAATAATGGTCGAGAGTGATTTATTTCAGCTTTTATTTCTTTAATCACATTCCCAGTGGGTCAGAAGTTTACATACACTCAATTAGTATTTTGTAGCATTGCCTTTAAATTGTTTAACTTGGGTCAAACGTTTCAGGTAGCCTTCCACAAGCTTCCCACAATAAATTGGGTGAATTTTGGCCCATTCCTCCTGACAGAGCTGGTGTAACTGAGTCAGGTTTGTAGGCCTCCTTGCTTGCACACGCTTTTTCAGGTCTGCCCACAAGTTGTCTATGGGATTGAGGTCAGGGCTTTGTGATGGCCACTCCAATACCTTGACTTTGTTGTCCTTAAGCCATTTTGCCACACCTTTGGAAGTATGCTTGGGGTCATTGTCCATTTGGAAGACCCATTTGCGACCAAGCTTTAACTTCCTGACTGATGTCTTGAGATGGTACTGCAATATATCCACATCATTTTCCTACCTCATGACGCCATCTATTTTGTGAAGTACACCAGTCCCTCCTGCAGCAAAGCACCCCCACAACATGATGCTGCCACTCCCGTGCTTCACGGTTGGGATGGTGTTCTTCGGCTTGCAAACTTCCCCCTATTTCCTCCAAACATAACGATGGTCATTATGGCCAAACAGTTCTATTTTTGTTTCATCAGGCCAGAGGACATTTCTCCAAAAAAATACAATCTTTGTCCCCATGTGCAGTTGCAAACCGTAGTCTGGATTTTTTATGGCGGTTTTGGAGCAGTGGCTTACTTGCTGAGCGGCCTTTCAGGTTATGTCGATATAGGACTCGTTTTACTGTGGATATAGATACTTTTGTACCTGTTTCCTCCAGCATCTTCACAAGGTCCTTTACTGTTGTTCTGGGATTGATCTGTACTTTTCGCACCAAAGTACGTTCATCTCTAGGAGATAGAACGCGTCTCCTTCCTGAGTGGTATGACGGCTGAGGGGTCCCCATGGTGTTTATACTTGCGTACTATTGTTTGTACAGATGAACGTGGTACCTTCAGGCATTTGGAAATTGCTCCCAAGGATGAACCAGACTTGTGGTCTACAATTTTTTTTCTGAGGTCTTGGCTGATTTCTCATGGTTTTCCCATGATGTCAAGCAACGAGGCACTGAGTTTGAAGGTAGGCCTTGAAATACATCCACGGGTACACCTCCAATTGACTCAAATGATGTCAGTTAGCCTATCAGAAGCTTCTAAAGGCATGACATCAATTTATGTTATTGTCCAAGCTGTTTAAAGGCACAGTCAACTTACTGTATGTAAACTTCTGACCCACTGGAATTGTGATACAGTGAATTTTAAGTGAAATAATCTGTCTGTAAACATTTGTTGGAAACATTACTTGTGTCATGCACAAAGTAGATGTCCTAATCGACTTGCCAAAACTATAGTTTGTTAACAAGACATTTGTGGAGTGGTTGAAAAACAAGTTTTAATGACTCCAACCTCAGTGTATGTAAACTTCCGACTTCAACTGTACATACATACACAACCATTGTCAAACAATTGGGCTACTGTCACCAAAAACCTACATCAATTGTCTCCTATGTGCTTGCCTATATTGCTGTTAGGAGTTTAGAATGGAATTATTTTAGGTGGAATTACATTTTTACTTTAAATTTCATACATTTCACTGTATAAGTAAAATCAAACTTACTAAACTTTTTGTTAAAAGGGCAATCAACTTCACAAATACAGCTTAGTTTAATGAGAAAGTGAGTTTGCCGTGTGTTTTCTTGTTCCCAGCTTGTTGTCAGCAGCAGCAGTACAATAGTCTAGTTTCCTTGGATAACCAGTCACGCCAACATGACCAAAGAGGACGAGATCCCGGATTGGGTGGGAGCTCAGGAGTTCTATGGCAAATATGACCCCAAGGAGATCCTGGGAAGGTATGGTATCATTTGTATGTCATATGGGATTGTTTACATGTACATGAGGTAAAAAGAACATGAAGGTATTTTCTATTAATTCACTGCATAGAAATAGCCTGGCCCCAGGTCTGTTTTCGCTGTACACCTGTAACAAACTCGCATTTCAACTCAACAATGTTTGGCAATGCATCACAAGGACCATATGAGTTGGCTATACAGCCCAAAATGATCTGGGACCAGACGAGAACAGAAATAATAAAAAACAGAAACTCTAAACACACATCGACCACCCCTCAGTCTAGACTGCTTATGGAAGGGAGTTGGGGTTCTGGGAACTCACCATTAAACCCTGTCATCAGGGACATCCTTTGTGTCGTATCACTGTGTGTTGTTTGTTAATCAAGAGAGGTATGCCATTACGTAACTAAACTATGCATTGTTGAGCTGGGCGGCATTCATTTGAGCGTGTTTAAGGACAAAGGTTTTGGCACTGAACAGTACTAGTGATTGGTCAGCTAGTAGTCATTATGTCATCCCACTCGGATTCACACGGGGCCACTTGTGTGATAAAGCAATTTCTTTATTTTCAAATCCAATTTTATTTGTCACATGCGCCGAATACAACAGGTGTAGGTAGACCATACCGTGAAATGCTTACTAACAAGCCCTTAACCAATAATACAGTTTAAAAAATAGTTAAGAAAATATTTACTAAATAAACTAAAGTAAAAAATCTAATCAAATAAAAAGTAACACAATAAAATAACAATACAGAGGCTATATACAGGGGGTACCAGTACCGAGTCAATGTGCGGGGGTACAGGTTAGTCAAGGTCATTTGTTCATGTAGGTAGGGGTAAAGTTACTATGCATAGATGATAAATAGCGAGTTGCAGCTGTGTAAAATCAAATGGGGGTGACAATGTAAATAGTCCAGGTGGCCATTTGATTAATTGTTCAACAGTCTTATAGCTTGGGGGTAGAAGCTGTTAAGGAGCCTTTTGGACCTAGACTTGGCGCTCTGGTATCGCTTGCCGTGCAGTAGCAGAGAGAACAGTCTATGACTTGGGTGACTGGAGTCTGTGACATTTTTTGGGGCCTTCCTCTGACACCGCCTGGTATTGAGATCCTGGATGGCAGGATGCTTGGCCTCTAGTAATGTACTGGGCCGTACGCACTACCCTCTGTAGCGCCTCACGGTCGGATGCAGAGCAGTTGCCATACCAGGCGGTAATGCAACCGGTCAGGATGCTCTCGATGGTGCAGCTGTAGAACCTTTTGAGGATCTGGGGACCCATGCCAAATCAGTCTCCTGAGGGGTAAAACGTTTTGTCGTGCCCTCTTCACGACTGTCTTGGGGTGTTTTTACCATGATAGTTTGTTGGTGATGTGGAGAACAAAGAACTTGAAACTCTTGACCTGCTCCACTACAGTCTATCGATGTGAATGGAGGCGTGTTCGGCCCCCCTTTTCCTGTAGTCCACAATCATCTCCTTTGTCTTGCTCACGTTGAGGGAGAGGTTGTTGTCCTGGCACCACACTGCCAGGTCTCTGACCTCCTACCTATAGGCTGTTTTATTGTTGTTGGTGATCAGGCCTACCACTGTTGTGTCATCAGCAAACTTAATGATAGTGTTGGAGTCGTGCTTGGCCACGCAGTCGTGGGTGAACAGGGAATACAGGAGGGAACTGAGCATGCACCCCTGAGGGGCCCCCGTGTTGAGGATCAGCGGGGCAGATGTGTTGTTGCCTACCCTTACCACCTGGGGGCGGCCCGTCAGGAAGTCCAGGATCCAGTTGCAGAGGGAGGTGCCTTTCAAAGCACTTCATGGCTACTGACGTGAGTGCTACGGGGCGGTAGTCATTTAGGCAGGTTACCTTAATGTTCTTGGGCACAGGCACTATGGTGGTCTGCTTGAAACATGTAGGTATTACAGACTCGTCAGGCAGAGGTTGAAAATGTCAGTGAAGACACTTGCCAGTTGGTCCACGCATGCTCTGAGTACACGTCCTGGTAATCCGTCTGGCCCTGCGGCCTTGTGAATGTTGACCTGTTTAAAGGTCTTACTCACATCGGCTACGGAGAGCATGATCACACAGTCGTCTGGAACAGCTGGTGCTCTCATGCATGCTTCAGTGTTGCTTGCCTCGAAGCAAGCATAAAAGGCATTTAGCTCGTCTGGTAGGCTCGCGTCACTGGGCAGCACGCGGCTGGGTTTCCCTTTGTAGTCTGTAATAGTTTGCAAGCCCTGCCACATCTGACAAGCGTCAGAGCTGAGTGTAGTAGCATTCAATCTTAGTCCAGTATTTACGCTTTCCCTGTTTATTTTAGTTTTTTGCCATTGTTTCTCACAAGTATCACAGAACGTTAACAAAGACAGGACAGATCAAAGACAAGATAATTCATCATCGTTTTTTGTACATAAAAAACACATTTAGTATGTGGGCCACATGAGAATAAAACCCACCACAACCCTGTTGTTGCCAGCATCATACTACAACTAACAGAGAAGGTGGAGAAGGTTCTCAAAAAGAAAATGGTAAGGATGAACATGTTTTTGAGGCTGCCTTAATATATAAAGCTGTGCTTCAGATATTTCAAATATTTTATCTGATAGGGATAGACAATCAGTCTCAGCCTTGTGAGATTTTAGCTCTAGTATATGTTCTGCATTAGATACACATTGTGTCCTGTATTGGTTTATTTAGAGTTGTATTACATCCTATATAATCTCTCGTGGACAGATGCACGTAACATAAATGGTAGTTGCATCTGTCGACAGACTGGAACGCGACGACCAACAAGGAACTTTGTTCTGGTACGCAGAACAGGGGAGGGGACATTTTGCCCATAGATTTGCACGAAACTAGCTACATTTCAATTTAGAGAGTTTGAGATTTCGCTAGTCCCGTTAGTACATTTTCTAACACGTCTCCCTTGTAATTATAGTACATCTATGCTCCCCACAGAATTGAATCTTAAATATTTGACGCAATTCCACAAGATTTTAGTTCTGGGTGTCTGAGATGACATCCTAGAAAGTGATGATCAGAGGGTTGTGGATTCAAATCCCTGGTGGGGCACATTTCCGTTGTTTCTTTGCAATGGAACAAATCTAACAAAATAAGTTCCACTTGAGTATTCAGCTGTACAAATAAAATAACTTGAAATGTGTGTGATGTAATTTACTACCTTTAGATATGATGCTGTTTGTTTTTCTGTCCTTGTGCTTCAGGGGGGTGAGTAGCGTGGTGCGACGTTGTATTCATAAACAAACCCAACAGGACTATGCGGTCAAAATCATTGACGTCACTCCTTCTGACAAGATCTCGGCTGCAGAGATCGAGGAGATCAAAGAGGCCACAGTGAAGGAGATTGATATTCTCAAGAAAGTCTATGGAATGGACAACATCAGTAAGCAAAATAACACCACAATGCGTACATTATTGACACTTTAATGGAACTTAATGTGTATAACAACAAAACTACTTGAAAAAACTTGAGGAAGAAACTCACACATCCATCTAGCCTATTCCTGGAGTAGGCTTAATCTGGATTCGGAAAATGGGCCCTATAAAAACATTATTCACTCATCTGGTCTAATATGGAGTGTGGAGCACATTGACGTGGATCTCTGAAGTTATTTTACAATAACTTTGTTCAAAGGTTATGTCTATGCATCCTAGAGGGTTGGACAACTTTAGCATTTGCTCTCCTCTACTGCTTCATAACCATATTGACTGCGCATCACTTGTTTAGCTAGAAAAGGTCAAATTGATAATATAACATCTGTGTAACTCTATGGCTGTGTTTACACAGGCAGCCAAATTCTGTTTTTTCCCCCCACTAATTGGTCTTTTGACCAATCACATCAGATCTTTTCACAGCAGATCTTTTCAGAGCTGATCTGATTGGTCAAAATACCAATTTGTGAAACAATTGGGCTATCTGTTCTACTGGTTGTAGACATACATCATAACAGGCCTATTATCTCTCCACAGTCCAGTTGAAGGACTGCTATGAGTCCAAAGCCTTCTTCTTCCTGGTGTTTGACCTGTAAGTATCCAGACAGACTCTGCAGCATACAATCACGTAATCTGTTAATTTCTTAACAAGGAATCTTTTAAATATTTATAAAACATTTAAAAAACAATTTTCAATCAAGATACAAGGAAGAGTGACATTTTTAGTGCACTGATGATTTAGTGCACTGAAAAGTGATTATACAGAGTACATTTGACTCTACACTTTCTGGCCCTCAGGATGTATGCATACCAATATAATCTGTCTCTCTCCCAGGATGAAGAGAGGAGAGCTGTTTGACTACCTCACAGAAAAAGTAACTCTGAGTGAGAAGGAGACCAGGTCAGAAACTCTACCTCACACACATTCATTCACTATCTTATTGTCGTACATCTGGGTTCGGTCCCCTCAAAAATGTATATCTGGACAAGACTGTTTGGGGTTGAGGGGTTCATTAAGACATTTGAGGGACATTGAGAGATTTGCTGTGTGAGTGCTTTAGAATTTGAGTGATTTGAGGCTAGTTAGTTTGGCCCTAATGGGAAGAGTCTTGCATGTTTAGGGAGTGTGAGAGATATAGATCAGAAGGACAACATTTCCCTATTTTCCTGTAGGAAGATCATGCGTGCCCTGCTAGAGGTGGTTAAATTCCTCCACGACCAGAACATCATCCACAGAGACCTCAAGCCTGAGAATATCCTGCTGGATGACAATATGGACATCAAGCTCACTGACTTCGGCTTCTCCCTGCAGATTGAGCCCGGACAGACACTCAACGGTTAGTTAGTAGTTTCTATTAACAGATGTGGGGTCTACGACTGGCAAAGAAAATCTAGTTAATTACTGTCCCACTCAATCTCATTCTGACTGAATTAGCAGTGAAATCATTGTAGAAAGTCGTCAGAATACCCCATGTCCATAATTGCATACCACATAGAATTAAGCATTATAGCGGAAGGTAATGAGCGCTTCATACTGGCTGCTCAGTCAGTGGAAGGAAGTCTCATGTTTTGAACGCTGTGGCGCTAAGTTAGAACACTAGCTGTCAGTGCTATGTAGTGGAACCCTTTCTAGCTAGTCAACGTACCTAAATCCTCGTCCACAACCCACTCCCCTTCTGTCATGTCCCTGTCGTTAGCTCAAGCAAAGGTTAAGATGCAACAGGACACTTGC